>NC_138772.1:248108719-249464746 GCF_965119305.1 Pelophylax lessonae
TACAGCATGCAACAATCCAGGTAGTGTTATACAATCCTTCCCTCCTAAGAACTAGACGACGCTTAGGCCAGGAGTCAACTCAGAATGCATTGTTTATTGAAAATACAAGAGATCAACACTTCTCCAAAACCCCCTCCCTCTTCGAGTCATTCCACACAAACACACATCCCATAATATGCTTAGAAGGCAGACAGGAACAATAGGACAATGGAATGCAGGTAATCACAATAACAAACCCCACCCCACTAGCAGGGGTCTATGAAACACTGCTGCCATATTCTAGCAATCTGCAATATATCTTTATATATTTCCTCAGGGGCACTGTTCAGTAATATTATGGCCATTCTTTCAACACAAGCCACACTCTCAGTGTCCATTCCACTACAGCCTGGGAATACCAGGTGCTGTAGGCTTTTCCATTATTCGTTGGCTTTCTTTTTGTTTCTCCTGAGGTGCCATCTTGTCATTGCCAAGTTCAAAGGGGTCGAGGGTGGCAGTTGTGATCGCCTACGGCCACATAACCTTGAACGCGCCCAATCTCGTCTGATCTCGGAAGCTAAGCAGGGTTGGGCCTGGTTAGTAGCTGGATGAGAGACTGCCTGGGAATACCAGGTGCGGTAGGCTTTTGGCTTTTCATTTATTTGTTGGCTTTCTTTTTGTTTCTCCTGAGGTGCCATGTTGTCATGGCCAAGTTCAAAGGGGTCTAGGGTGGCAGTGGTGATCGCCGATGGCCACATCACCCCGAACATGCCCGATCTCATCTGATCTCAGAAGCTAAGCAGGGTCGGGCCTGGTTATTACCTAGATGGGAGACCGCCTTGGAATACCAGGTGCTGTAGGCTTTTGGCTTTTCCTTTATTTGTTGGCTTTCTTTTTGTTTCTCCTGAGGTGCCATCTTGCCATGGCCAAGTTCAAAGGGGTCGAGGGTGGAAGTGGTGATCGCCTACGGCCACATCACCCTGAACACGCCCAATCTGGTCTGATCTCTTAAGCTAAGCAGGGTCGGGCCTGGTTAGTATCTGGATGGGAGACCACCTGGGAATATCAGGTGCTATAGGCTTTTGGCTTTTCCTTTATTCGTTGGCTTTCTTTTTGTTTCTCCTGAGGTGCCATCTTGCCATGGCCAAGTTCAAATGGGTCGAGGGTGGCAGTGTTGATTGCCTACGGCCACATCACCCTGAACGCTCCCAATCTCGTCTGATCTCGGAAGTAAAAGGCCCCTGACAGCTAAAAACATAGTATTTTGTGGCTGAAGGTACATTAGGCATTCACAGGGTACAGAAGTAAGTGTCGGCCATAAAAGGCCCCAAAAATTAGCCCACATGGGTTTACCTGACAGCTAAGAACGTAGTATTTGGTGGCTGATGGCATATTAGGCATTCACAGGGTACATAAGTAAGTGTCGGCCTGCATAGGCCCCAAAAATTAGCCCACATGGGTTTAATTGACAGCTAAGAACGTAGTATTCTGTGGCTGAAGGTACATTAGGCATTCACAGGATACAGAAGTAAGTGTCGGCCATAAAAGGCCCCAAAAATTAGCCCACATGGGTTTACCTGACAGCTAAGAACGTAGTATTTGGTGGCTGAACGTATATTAGGCATTCACAGGGTACAGAAGTAAGTGTCGGCCTGTATAGGCCCCAAAAATTAGCCCACATGGGTTTAATTGAAAGCTAAGAACGTAGGGGGCGTGCCCGGAAGCGGTCATGTGAGGACGCGCTCCGTGTAGCTCGATGAGACTCCCTCCCTATCTCCCGGCTACCGAGGAAAGAGCCTGAGATCAGCAACGCTAGGCTGTGCGTCCGAGTGACAGATCGGTGTCTAAGAGAGGGGGTCTGCGGTGACTCACCTATGCTGAAAGTTTATCGGGAAAGCGGGTCCTGCACAGGATAGCGAGGAGGAGGCGGAGGAAGAGGGGGGACCAGTGGCTCCCCGCCGGAGTGTGGGTTGCAGCGATCCTCTTTCTGTCCCGGAGTGGTCTGTGGCAGGGCTCTGAGCTGCTCGAGTGTCGGCTCGTCGCTGGGGAGGGGCCCCGTGCGGTGTGTTGCTCGCGCCGGAGGGTGAGTGGAAGGAGGAGAAGTGGCTCCCTCACAGCATAGGGTAGAGGAGGTGGAGGAGGAGCGGAGACCTCTGACCCCCCTCCTCACTACAGCGGACTTCCCAATACTGCTGTGCGGCGTATGAGCAACAGAGACGCTGCTGACCCCTCTGTCTGCCACAGTGGGGAAGACAGCGGTGCTCTGCAAACAAACTGACACATCACAGTTGGAGTGGGAACCGAGGAGGAGTGGAGACTGTGCCGTGGTGACAGAGTGGAGAGCATTGGCACCCTGCATATAAATGTAATTGACCCAAGGCAGAGGGAACCTGCCGTGAAGACATAAAGCGGCATAAACGAAAATATAAGACCAGACAGCATACGAAGCTGAAAGTCCCCCTACAGAGCAGTGCCTGGCACTATAGGAGCAATAGAGTCCGGTAATTCCCCTCCCACCCCCCCTCCTGGTTACAGTGTGGAGGCTAGCAGGGATTTGCAAACAAGCTGTGGAGGACAGAGGTGCATTGCAAGTGAGGAAGAGAGATTCGGCTGGAGAGACAGAAATATCTGCAATCAAATAGCACAGATCTGACGTCATACAAAGCTGGAAAATACTCTGTGGAGGTGAGATCTCTTACTTTGTTATATTGGGGACTGTATTTTGATTGGAAGGTGGTGGAAAGGCTCTCGCTAGAGGAGGAATAATACTCAGCATGTCTCTCTTAGAAGATCGTGCAACACCCCCAAAACACAGCAAGAGATAGTATGACCCTCACAAAAAAATGCAAGAGCAGAAAGTGTACAGTGAAAAATCCAGGAAAATCAGATGGGGAAATAAGAAAGTTCTTATCTGCTGGCCAGAAAACAACAGAAACCAATAGAACAGCAGAAATGGGTGATACCCCTACAGAATGGGACTCTAGTGGTGTTACAGACTCTAGAGCAACATCCCCCCTGCAGATGGGAGACGCGGAAGTCACTCCAAATACATCATTAAGACAGAAAAGTGACTCAGTAGTCTCGCTGGGGCCCCAATGGGATATACAAATGGCTGAGTTTAGAGCAAAACGGGACATGGAACAGTTAGTTGGACGAGTAGAAGAGACTCACAGAAAGGAAATACAGCTGATTAAAAAAGAAGTTCAAACACTAGCTACTAAGGTACGAGATGAAGAGGTAGAAATATCCATGATAAAAGAACGATTAGTAAAGTTGGAAAAAAGGAAAGAACTTCAGGAGGAAAGAGAATTTAGAATGCAACTACAACTTGAGGATATGGAAAACCGGAATAGGCGCAATAACTTAAGGATTCGGGGACTATTGGAGTCCCTGAAAGGCCCACAACTGGAAGATTCCGTAAATACCCTATTCAAAAATATTCTGGGGGAAAATTATCCAGGCAAAATAGAGCTTGATAGGATACATAGGATCCAGAGCCCACAGAAAAAGCCCCAGGAGAAACCAAGGGACGTTATCTGTAAATTGCATTATTATACTCAGAAGGATCTGATTTTGCAAAAAGCCCGGGTTTCCAGGGAGTGGAAGTTGGAGGATATGGACATTTTGATTTTTTCGGATATCTCAAGAGGGACACTGCAGAGAAGGGCCATCCTGAAACCTATTCTGGAGTTGGCGAAGAAAAAAGGGTGCACCTATAGATGGGGCTTCCCATTTACAGTGACTTTCTGTAGAGAGGGACGTTTCTTCACTCTGCACATTTATCAAGAAAGAGAAGCTTTGTTTGATTTTTAGAAGTGGAGGCCATAGAAGTTCCAAATTGGTTGGGTAGAGTAACAGGTAGTGGGCCTAGGGGCCCTATATGAGCAGGGATAAGGGGGTGGGAGGAGGGAAGCTGGAGGGGAGAAATCGTTCCCCGGATAGTTGAGTAGGAATTTAGGTTCACCTGCATTTTGGGGGAAAAAAAAAGGAAGTGAATGTGTTTTTTGTTTTTTTTTTGTTTTCACATTAAAATTGGATGGGTTACATCCTCGTATTATGTATAGCACAAACAAGGGATATCTGGGTTTTATAGAACTGGGTGATTTAACACCCTCGTCTACAATTGGATGGGTGGAGGGGGAAAAAAAGGAAGAAAAAGGGAAAGGGGGATTTTTTTTGGACACTATTGGAGTTGGAGAAGAAATTGAGTTCTGCACTTTGGGTTTTTTTTGGGGGGAGGGGTTTTATTAGTAGATTATTGAAAATAAGGACCTAAAATGTAGGTGCTTGTATCGAGTACGAGACTGGAGGACTCTGGTTAAATAGTGGGAAGGAAGGGGGAAGAGGGAGGGAAAGGGAAGGGTAAAGAAATGTATGATGTATATAAGATGATTTGCCTTAAAAAAGGTTTCTCCCCTTTTTCATTTCTCTCTTCTACTTCTTTTTCCTCCTCTCCCTGTGGACCTCTTCCCCTTTAGTGAACTGGTTTAATGATGGGAAGGAATAAAATTCATGGGATTCGCACTGAGCTGGGAAGGCCGGAGCATCCCTTGGTAGGAAAAACCCTCACCAATAAACGTGTCTCTTAGGGAGGAGGGAAGGGAGGGGGGGAGGAGAGGGGAAGGGAAGAGAAAAAAGGGGAAATTTTTTTTGTTTGTTTGTTTGGAAAAATTGGGTGGTATAGCACAAATAAGAGGGGGGGTCGATGGTTGACTTAGAATTAATTGGATTTTTTTTTTTTTTTTTTTAGAAAACTGGGTGATATTTTACCCACAGCACAAACATGGGGGGGGGGGTTGATCCTGGGAAATTTTTTTTTCCTTTCCTTTTTTTTTTTTTAGAAAACTGGGTGATATTTTACTCACAGCACAAATAAGAGGGGGGGGGGGGTTGATATAGAAATTTTTTTTTCTTTCTCTTTTTTTCTCTCTTTTCCCCCTCTTTCTTCGTTTCTCCCCGGACTTATGTCAAAGTTGTGTAAACCCTCATGTTGGGATTAAAATAAGAGACTTAAGATGAGCGGTTAACTTATAATTAGAGATTAAGCTAAGATAGCAAGGCTCTAGAATACTGGGGGTTTACAGAGGAGGAAGAGGACGAGAGGGAGAAAAAAAACACACACAAAAAACCCCAAAGAAAACAAACAAGAGCAAACTCACTCTTTATTACACACTCACACTTACCAAACCCCTCTTTCACTCGCCTGTGTCCCAGGTTGGGATGAGTGAAACTCTGTCCCAATAGGGTTCACAGGGCAGATTTAAATCCTTCCAACACACGGCGTCTTACTGCCACTAGTGTGTTCTTAATTGTATGGGGGTAAAATACCCAAAGCGGTCTCCCAAGCTCCTGCTCCTCCCTCCCCTCTCCCTTTCCACATACATCCATCTTGCCATTATTTCTCCCCTCTCCCCCCTCCCCTCCCCCCTCAATGCCCCATACTCTCCTCCCCCTCCCCCCTCACTGGGGGCCCCTCCTTACATTCTCCTATTCCAAAACCTCCCCTCTCTCTCCCTTCCAGGCATATAATTTCAATAGAGTTTAAAAAGCTTTTTTAGTATAAATAACTGCATTTGGTCACCAATGGCCTGAAAAAAAATTTTTAGTCAAAATAACTCCATTTGGTCACCAAAGGTCTGATAAAAAAAAATGTAGTCAAAATGACTGTATTTTTGTCTTTTACAGCCTTAAAAAGCCGGTTTTAGACAAGATTGTCTAAAACCTGCCATTTGGGCTCCAATGGCCTGAAAAATTTTTTTCGGTCAAAATGACTCTATTTTGGTCTCCAAGTGTCTAAAAAGCCTTTTTTAGTCAAAATAACTGCATTTGGTAACCAAAGGTCTGAAAAAAAAAATTAGTCACAATGACTATATTTTTGTCTTTTAGAGCCTTAAAAAGCCGGTTTTAGACAAGATTTTAGACATTTGGCTCCAATGGCCTGAAAAAAATGTTTTGGTCAAAATGACTATTTTGGTCTCCAAGTGTCTAAAAAACCTTTTTTAGTCAAAATAACGGCATTTGGCCACCAAAAGTCTGAAAAAATATTAGTCAAAATGGCTGCATTTTTGTCTTTTAGAGCCTTAACCACTTTACCACCGGAGGATTTTGCTGTCTTCCGTCCAGGCCACTTTTTGCAATTCGGCGCTGTGCGACTTTAACTGACAATTGCGCGGTCGTGCGACGCCGTACCCAAACGAAATTTACGTCCATTTTTCCCACAAACAGAGCTTTCTTTTGGTGGTATTTGATCACCTGTGCGATTTTTACTTTTTGCGCTATAAACAAAAAAATAGCATTTATTTTGAAAAAATAACAATATTTTCACATTTTTTTATATGAAATTCCCCCCCAAAAAAATGTAAAAATCTAATTTTTTTAAAATTTTTGGCCAATTTGTTTTATGCTACCTATGTTTAGTAAAAAAAATCGCAATAAGCGTATTTTGATTGGTTTGCGCAAAACTTATTGCGTTTACTAACTAAGGGAAAGATTTCTGTCATTTTTGGTGTTTTTTTTTTAACGCGTAATGGCGGTGATCTGCGATTTTTTTGCGGGACTGCGACATTGCGGCGGACAGATCGGACCCTTGACTGACATTTTTGACACTTTTGGGGGTACCAGTGACATTTCTACAGTAATCAGTGCTATATATATGCACTGTTACTGTAAAAATGACACTGGCAGGGAAGGGGTTAATTTTATTGGAGAGGGAGGGGTTAATGTATGCCTGGTGCTTACTGACGTGTGGGGGGAGGTGACTGTGTGACAGAAGGACAGATCGGATGTCCAGCTATGCTGAACACTCCGATCTGTCAGTCCCTGTCACTATGGAGATCCGCCCGCTGTGTTTACACACAGCGGGAGGATCTCCAGACTCGATCCCCGACGATCGGGGCAGAGCAGCGGCAATCGCCGCTGCTCCTCCCCTGGCCCGACTCCCGCTGTGAATGAACACAGCGGGAGCGAGCCTCCAGCGGCGCGCGAGCGCCGCCCACAAGGGGCGGAGTCCAGCGACGTAGGTCTACGTCGCTGGACGGGATCGCGGCACTTTGCCGCAGTAGCCTCCATGTGAGTGGGGCTAAAGTGGTTAAAAAGCCGGTGTTAGACAAGATTTGTCTAAAACCGGCCATTTGGGCTCCAATGGCCTAAAAAATTTCTTTGGTCAAAATGACTCTTTTTTGGTCTCCAAGTTTCTAAAAAGCCTTTTTTAGTCAAAATAACTGCATTTGGTCACCAAAGGTCTGAAATAAAATGTAGTCAAAATTACTGTATTTTTGTCTTTTAGAGCCTTAAAAAGCCAGTTCTAGACAAGATTCGTCTAAAACCGGCCATTTGGGCTCCAATGGCCTGAAAAAAAATTTTGGTCAAAATGACTCTATTTTGGTCTCCATGTGTCTAAAAAGCTTTTTTTTAGCCAAAATAACTGCATTTGGTCACCAAAGGTCTGACAAACTTTTTTAGTCAAAATGACTGTATTTTTGTCTTTTAGGGTCTTAACCACTTACCGCATATCAACGTACCGATACGTCGGTACACTTTGCGGGTTTATACCGGGATGATGCCTCTAGTTAGAGGCATCATCCCGGTACCGTGGTTTGAAGCCGACGGTCGGCTTTCCGTCGGTAACGACCGATGCGGCTCGGGAGCCGCTCGATCGTTACCCGGGGGGGCGGGAGGGGACGTCCCACCGGGAGCCCCGAGCACCCAGCCGGCACGTCCGCCGGCTGGATGGAGTCCCGATGAATGCCGGAAACGGCATCGATCCATGACGTCACTTCCGGGTTACTGTGCTGCAAAAGGCGGCAAATTTAAAAAACGGCTGTATGCAAAAATGCCGTTTTCGGCGTTTTGCATACAGGGAAGTGTAGTGGAGGGGTCTAGGGTCTTTTAGACCCTCGATCCCTCCATAAAGAGTACCTGTCACACATATTGCTGTCACAAGGGATGTTTACATTGCTTGTGACAGCAATAAAAGTGATCAGATTTTTTTTTAAAAAAAACCTGTAATAAAGTTTAAAAAAAATAAAAAATAAATAGGAAAAAAAAAAAAAAATTCGCCGCCCCCGTCCCCGTTAGCTCGCACACAAAAAAAAACGTATACGCAAGTCGAGCCGCGAATTAAATCGCTGTTCAAACCCCACATGTGAGGTATCGCCGCGATTGCCAGAGCGTGCGCAATAATTAAAAAAAAAGAGCTACACTGTACCTCTAAACTGGTAACCGTTAAATAAATTTAAAGCGTCGCAGATTGAGATCTCTATTGACCGTAGTTTGTCGCCATCCCACGGGGGGGGGGCACAATTTTAAACCGTAACATGTTGGGTATCTATTTACTCGGCGTGACATCATCTTTCACAATATACAAAAAAAATGGGCTAACTTTACTGTTTAGTATTTTTTAAATGCAGTGAAATGTGATTTTTCAATTTTTTTCCAAAAAAATTGCGTTTTAAAGACCGCTGCGCAAATACCGCTTGACAAAAAGTTTTGCAATGACCGACATTTTATTCTCCAGAGTCTTTGCTAAAAAAATATACATAATGTTTGGGGGTTCTAAGTAGTTTTCTAGGAAAAAATACTGCTTTTAACTTGTAAACAAAAAGTGTCTGAAATAGGGCTGGGGCTTAAGTGGTTAAAAAGACAGTTTTAGACAAGATAACTGCACTTGGTCTCCAATGGTCTGAAATTTGTTTTGTCAAAATGAATGTATTTAGTATTCTGTGGCTGAAGGTACATTAGGCATTCACAGGATACAGAAGTAAGTGTCGGCCATAAAAGTCCCCAAAAATTAGCCTGACAGCTAAGAACGTAGTATTTGGTGGCTGAAGGTATATTAGGCATTCACAGGGTACAGAAGTAAGTGTCGGCCTGTATAGGCCCCAAAAATTAGCCCAAATGGGTTTAACTGACAGCTAAGAACATAGTATTCTCTGACTGAAGGTAAGTGTCAGGTAAACCTATGTGGGCTAATTTCTGGGGCCTTTTATGGCCAACACTTAGGGCTCTTTCACACGGGCGGTCCGATCAGATCCGCCCGTCAGTTTTTTAGGCGGATCTGATCGGATCCACCATGCAGCTCTATGGGGCAGCGGGTGTCAGCGGAGACACCTCCGCTGACACCCGCTGCCATCCGCATCCAATCCTGTGCTTAAAATCTGGACTGATGGAAACCCTATTTTTCCATCCGTTCAGTAATCGGAGCGGATCGGATCTGATGAGAGCGGACAAGCGGTCCGCTCTCATCCGATCCCCCATAGAGGGCAGCGGGGGCTGAGACGCCTCCCTCTCCGCTCTGCAAGCGGAGACGGAGCTGTCATCCGCCCGGCTCAGCGGGGATCGCGGATCGATCCCCGCTGAGCAACACGGATCCGCCTACGGAGCGGACCGTGTGAAAGAGCCCTTACTTCTGTATACTGTGTGAATGCCTAATGTACCTTCAGCCACAGAATTCTACGTTCTTAGCTGTCAGTAAAACCCATGTGGGCTAATTTTTGGGGACTATACAGGCCAACACTTACTTCTGTATCCTGTGAATGCCTAATGTACCTTCAGCCACCAAATACTACATTTTTAACTGTCAGGTAAACCCATGTGAGCTATTTTTTGGGGCCTATACAGGCCGACACAAACTTCTCAAAAAGAAAACCAACGAATAAAGGAAAAGCCAAAAGCCTACAGCACCTGGTATTCCCAGGCTGTATCGGAATGGACACTGAGAGTGTGGCTTGTGTTGAAAGAATGACCATAATATTACTGAACAGTGTCCCTGAGGAAATATATAAAGATATATTGCAGGTTGCTAGAATATGGCAGCAGTGTTTCATAGACCCCTGCTAGTGGGGTGGGGTTTGTTATTGTGAATACCTGCATTCCATTGTCCTATTGTTCCTGTCTGCCTTCTAAGCATATTATGGGATGTGTGTTTGTTTGGGATGACTCGAAGAGGGAGGGGGTTATGGCAGAGTGTAGATCTCTTGTGTTTTCAATAAACAAGGCATTCTGAGTTGACTCCCAGCCTATGTGTCGTATAGTTCTTGTGAGGGAAGGATTGTTGTACTACCTGGATTGTTGCATGCTGTACCAGCCTAGTTGGATTATTACCTGTTTTCCTATCTACCAGCAGAGCCCATGTAGATAAAACTACTCCTCCGCTACACAGGCGTTCTCCCATCCAGGTACTAACCAGGCCTGACCCTGCTTAGCTTCTGATATCAGACGAGATCGGGCGTGTTCAGGGTGATGTGGCCATAGGCAATCACCACTTCCACCCTTGACCCCTTTGAACTTCGCCATGGCAAGATGGCACCTCAGGAGAAAAAAAAAGAAAGCCAACGAATAAAGGAAAAGCCAAAAGACTACAGCACCTGGTATTCCCAGGCGGTCTCCCATCCAGATACTAACCAGGCCCGACCCTGCTTAGCTTCTGAGATCAGATGAGATTGGGCGCTTTCAGGGTGATGTGGCCGTAGGTGATCACAAATGCCACCCTCGACCCCTTTGAACTTGGCCATGGCAAGATGGCACCTCAGGAGAAACAAAAATAAAGCCAACGAAAAAAGGAAAAGCCAAAAGCCTACAGCACCTGGTATTCCCAGGCGGTCTCCCATCCAGGTACTAACCAGGCCCGACCCTGCTTAGCTTCCGAGATTAGACAAGATCGGGTGGGTTCAGGGTGATGTGGCCGTAGGCGATCACCACTGCCACCCTCGACCCCTTTGAACTTGGCCATGGCAAGATGGCACCTCAAGTTATTCGTTGGCTTTCTTTTTGTTTCTCCTGTGTGAATGCCTAATTTACCTTTAGCCATCAAATACACTATGTTCTTTGCTGTCAGTTAAACCCATGTGAGCTAAGTTTTGGGGCCTATACAGGCTGACACTTACTTCTGTATCCTGTGAAAGCCTAATGTACCTCCAGCCATCAAATACTACGTTCTGTGCTGTCAGTTAAACCCATGTGAGCTAATGTTTGGGGCCTATAAAGGCCGACACTTACTTCTGTCTACTGTGAATGCCTAATGTACCACCAGCCATCAAATACACTACGTTCTTTGCTGTCAGTTAAACCCATGTGAGCTAATTTTTGGGGCCTATACAGTCCGACACTTACTTCTGTATACTATGTGAATGCCTAATGTACCTCCAGCCACCAAATACTACGTTCTTAGTTGTCAGGTAAACTGATGTGGGCTAATTTTTGGGGCCTTTTATGGCCGACACTTACTTCTTTATCCTGCGAATGCCTAAAGTACCTTCAGCCACAGAATACTACGTTCTTAGCTGTCAGGTAAACCCATTTGGGCTACTTTTTTGGGGCCTTTTATGGCCGAAACTTACTTCTTTATCCTGTAAATGCCTAATGTACCTTCAGCCACAGAATACTATGTTCTTAGCTGTCAGGTAAACCCATGTGGGCTATTTTTTGGGGCCTTTTATGGCCGACACTTACTTCTGTATCCAGTGAATGCCTAATGTACCTTCAGCCAAAGAATACTACGTTCTTAGCTGTCAATTAAACCCATGTGGGCTAATTTTTTGGGGTTATACAGGCCGACACTTACTTCTGTACCCTGTGAATGCCTAATATACCTTCAGCCACCAAATACTACGTTCTTAGCTGTCAGGTAAACCCATATGGGCTAATTTTTGGGGCCTTTTACGGCCGACACTTACTTCTGTATCCTGTGAATGAAAAAATGTTTTATTCAAAATGACTGTATTTTTGTATTTTAGTCTTAAAAAGCCGGTTTTAGTCAAGATAGCTGCATTTTGCTCTCCAATGGCCTGAAAATGTTTTTGGTCAAAATGACTCTATTTTGGTCTCCAAGTGTCTTAAAAGCCTTTTTTAGTCAAAATAACTGCATTTGGTCACCAAAGGTCTGAAAAATATTTTTTTAGTCAAAATGACTGTATTTTTGTCTTTTAGAGTTTTAAAAAGCCGGTTTTAGACAAGATAGCTGCATTTTGCTCTCCAAAGGCTTGAAAATGTTTTTGGTCAAAATGACTCTATTTTGGTCTCCAAGTGTCTTAAAAGCCTTTTGTAGTCAAGATAACTGCATTTGGTCACCAAAGGTCTGAAAATTTATTTTAGTCAAAATGACAGTATTTTCGTCTTTTAGAGTCTTAAAACGCCGGTTTTAGACAAGATAACTGCATTTGGTAATCCAATGGCCTGAAAAAATGTTTTTGGTCAAAATGACTAAATGTAGGTCTCCAAGTGTCTAAAAATACTTTTTTTTAGTCACGATAATTGCATTTGGTCACCAAAGGTCTGAAAATGTTTTTTTAGTCAAAATGACTGTATTTTCGTCTTTTAGAGGCTTAAAACGCCGGGTTTAGACAAGATAACTGCATTTGGTAAAACAATGGCCTGAAAAAAGTTTTTTTCTTCAAAATGACTCTATGTTTCTCTCCAAGTGTTTAAAAAGCCCTTTTAAGTCAAGATAACTGTATTTGGTCACCAAAGGTCTGAAAGGTTTTTTTAGTCAAAATGACTGTATTTTCGTCTTTTAGAGTCTTAACCACTTGCCGACCGCCGCACGACTATCTACGTCGGCGGTCAGCCCCTCACAGGCAAACTAACGTAGGTCTACGTCGCTTGCTTGTGAGGATCTAGGGAGCGAGCGCGCACCCCCGGAGGCACGCTCCCGCTCCCGCGTGGTCACTGACCCCCCTGCGCATGTGACCGGCGGACATCGGGTCCACTCTGCGATCGGTGGAGGAGAGGGAGAAAATCAGGCGGCTTGTGTAAACAAGCTGCCTGTCATTCTCCCCTGTGTATGAATGATGATCATACGGTTCTACTATGTAGAACCGTTGATCACCGTTCATACATCTGAAGCCACAGCCAATCACAGTAGAAAGCACGCCCCTAGGGACACACATAGCCCCTCCCTTTCAAAAAAAGTTAACCCCTTCACTGCCAGTGTATTTTTACAGTAACAGTGCATATGTATAGCACTGATTACTGTAGAAATGTCACTGGTAACCCCAAAAGTGTCAAAAATGTCAGTCAAGGGTCCGATCTGTCCGCCGCAATGTCGCAGTACCGGAAAAAAAATCGCAGATCGCCGCCATTACGCGTTAAAAAAAAACAACAAAAATGACAAAAATCTTTCCCTTTGTTAGTAAACGCGATAACTTTTGCGCAAACCAATCAAAATACGCTTTTTGCGATTTTTTTTACCAAACATAGGTAGCATTAAACAAATTGGCCGAAAATGTTAAAAAATTTTGATTTTTACATTTTTTGGGGGGGGGAATTTCATATAAAAAAATGTGAAAAATATTGCTATTTTTGCAAAATTTACGCTCTTTTTTTGTTTATAGCGCATGATCAAAAAATCGCACAGGTGATCAAATACCACCAAAAGAAAGCTCTGTTTGTGGGAAAAAAGGACGCCAAATTTGTTTAGATACAGCGTCGCACGACCGTGCATTTGTCCGTTAAAGTCATGCAGTGCCGAATCGCAAAATACCCCCTGGTCAGGAAGGGGGTAAAATCTTCCGGGGCTTAAGTGGTTAAAAAGCCGGTTTTAGACATTTTGTAACCAATAGCCTGAAAAAAAGTATTTGGTCAAAATGACTCAATTTTGTTCTCCAAGTGTCTAAAATAGCTTTTTTAGTCAAAATAACTGCATTTGGTCACCAAAGGTCTGAAAACATTTTTTAGTCAAATTGACTGTATTTTCGTCTTTTAGAGGCGTAAAACGCTGGGTTTAGACAAGAAAACTGCATTTGGTAAACCAATGGCCTGAAAAAAGTTTTTTTATTCAAAATGACTGTATTTTGGTCTCCAAGTGTCTAAAAAGCCTTTTTTAGTCATGATAACTGCATTTGGTCACCAAAGGTCTGAAAATTTTTTTTAGTCAAAATTACTGTATTATTATCTTTTAGTGTCTTAAAAAGCCGGTTTTAGACAAGATACTTGCATTTAATAACCAATAGCCTGAAAAAAATTATTTGGTCAAAATGACTCAATTTTGTCTGCAAGTGTCTAAAAAGCCTTTTTTAATCAAGATAACTGCATTTGCATTTCATACCAAAGGTATGAAAATCTATTTTAGTCAAAATGACTGTATTTTCGTCGTTTAGAGTCTTAAAACGCCGGTTTTAGACAAGATAAGTGCATTTGGTAACCAATGCCTGAAACATTTTTTATGGGTCAAAATGACTAAATTTAGGTCTGCAAGTGTCTAAAAAGGCTTTTTTAGTCAAAATAACTGCATTTGGTCACCAAAGGTCTGAAAACATTTTTTAGTCAAAATGACTGTATATTTGTCTTTTAGAGGCTTAAAACACCGGGTTTAGACATTTTTGTAACCAACAGCCTGAACATTTTTTGGGTCAAAATGCCTCTATTTTGGTCTCCAAGTGTCTAAAAAAGCCTTTTTTAGTCAAGATAACTGCATTTGGTCACCAAAGGTCTGAAAAAATTTTTTAGTCGAAATGACAGTATTTTCTAAAGTCTTAAAAAGTCGATTTTGGACAAGATAATTGCATTTGGTAACCAATGCCTGAAACATTTTTTATGGGTCAAAATGACTAAATTTTAGGTTTTCAAGTCTCTTAAAAGGCTTTTTTAGTCAAAATAACTGCATTTGGTCACCAAAGGTCTGAAAATTTTTTTTAGTCAAAATGACTGTATTTTCGTCGTTTAGAGTCTTAAAACGCCGGTTTTAGACAAGATAACTGCATTTGGTAAACCAATGGCCTGAAAAAATTTTTTTTTTGTTCAAAATGACTCTATGTTGGTCTCCAAGTGTCTAAAAAGTTTTTTTAGTCAAGATAACTGTATTTGGTCACCAAAGGGCTGAAAATATTCTTAGTCAAAATGACTATATTTTCGTCTTTAAGAGTCTTAAAAAGCCGATTTTGGACAAGATAATTGCATTTGGTAACCAATGTCTGAAACATATTTTTATGGGTCAAAATGACTAAATTTAGGTCTCCAAGTGTCTAAAAAGGCTTTTTTAGTCAAAATAACTGCATTTGGTCACCAAAGGTCTGAAAACATTTTTTAGTCAAAATGACTGTATTTTTGTCTTTTAGAGGCTTAAAACGCCGGTTTTAGACAAGGTAATTGCATTTGGTAACCAATGGCCTGAAACATTTTTTTGGTCATTGCATTTGGTCACAAAAGGTCTAAAGAAAATGTTTAGTCAAAATTACTGTATTTTCGTCTTTTAGAGGCTTAAAACGCCGGTTTTAGACAAGATAACTGCATTTAGTAAACCAATGGCCTGAAAAAAGTTGTTTTGTTCAAAATGACTCAATTTTGTTCTCCAAGTGTCTAAAAAAGCTTTTTTAGTCAACGTAACTGCATTTGGTCACCAAAGGTCTGAAAACATTTTTTAGTCAAATTGACTGTATTTTCGTCTTTTAGAGGCGTAAAACGCTGGGTTTAGACAAGAAAACTGCATTTGGTAAACCAATGGCCTGAAAAAAGTTTTTTTATTCAAAATGACTGTATTTTGGTCTCCAAGTGTCTAAAAAGCCTTTTTTAGTGATAAATGATAACTGCATTTGGTCACCAAAGGTCTGAAAATTTTTTTTAGTCAAAATTACTGTATTATTATCTTTTAGTGTCTTAAAAAGCCGGTTTTAGACAAGATACTTGCATTTAGTAACCAATAGCCTGAAAAAAATTATTTGGTCAAAATGACTCAATTTTGTCTGCAAGTGTCTAAAAAGCCTTTTTTAATCAAGATAACTGCATTTGCATTTCATACCAAAGGTATGAAAATCTATTTTAGTCAAATGACTGTATTTTCGTCGTTTAGAGTCTTAAAACGCCGGTTTTAGACAAGATAAGTGCATTTGGTAACCAATGCCTGAAACATTTTTTATGGGTCAAAATGACTAAATTTAGGTCTCCAAGTGTCTAAAAAGGCTTTTTTAGTCAAAATAACTGCATTTGGTCACCAAAGGTCTGAAAACATTTTTTAGTCAAAATGACTGTATATTTGTCTTTTAGAGGCTTAAAACACCGGGTTTAGACATTTTGTAACCAACAGCCTGAACATTTTTTGGGTCAAAATGCCTCTATTTTGGTCTCCAAGTGTCTAAAAAAGCCTTTTTTAGTCAAGATAACTGCATTTGGTCACCAAAGGTCTGAAAAATTTTTTTAGTAGAAATGACAGTATTTTCTAAAGTCTTAAAAAGTCGATTTTGGACAAGATAATTGCATTTGGTAACCAATGCCTGAAACATTTTTTATGGGTCAAAATTAGGGTTGAGCGGACACCTAGATGTCCGTGTTCGACGGGTTCGGCCGAACTTTAAAAAAAAGTCCGGGTCCGTGTCCCGGACTTTTACCGAACTTTTCCCGGACACCGAACCCCATTGAAGTCAATGGGGACCCGAACTTTAAGGCACTAAAATGGCTCTAAAACACCAATGGAAAGGGCTAGAGTGCTGCAAATGGCAGCAAAACGTAGTTAAGAGCATGGCAAGTGCTCTGCAAACAAATGTGGATAGGGAAATAACTTAAAACAACAAAAAAAAACAGAAAAATAAAACAATGTTCTTCATCTCTGAAGGACGAGGCCCATATGGAGTAGGAGGGAGGTTGAGGTGGTGGTGGATGTGGCGGTGTCATAGGCGTGCACACAGGGTGTGCCTGGTGTACCTGGGCACACCCTAATCACCTAGGGCACATAGCATTATCGCTCTGTTTGCCAGTGAGGAGATGGGAAAGATCTCCCTCGCACCTGCTCTGCTCTATTTCTCTTTGCCAGCAGGGAGAGTAATGTATCGGGGCCATGTACATGTAGGCAAACACATGCATGTGTATTTCAACTTTGGGGTGCACACCCTAATGCAATAGGCTGCGCACACCTATGGGCGGTGTAGGTGGAAGCGGCGGTGGAGGAGGACCAGGGCCGGATTAAGAGCATCATGGTCTTGGTGCTGAGGATTTTGAAGGGCCTTAAGGGCCGTGCCTTGGCATGCACCCAGAGGAGGAAGGGTGCAGCCATGCATGCCTAATTCAACATGGGATGCTGTCTCTGAAGCCCATAAACACATCCATGCATCGGCAACTGTCCCTCCTTGTCCGGCCTTCGCGCTGTGTGGGGAGGTTCTGAGGGTGCTGCCTGGGGAAGCGAGCATAGAAGCCAGACTTCTGTGTTTACAAGTGACAGAAGAGCGGTTGCAGCTCCAATAGCCCCTACGTTAATCTGGCCCTGAGGAGGAGGACAAGGTAGCCAACACTGCTTCTTTTCACAAATTTTAAATGAGGGTACACCCCAAAAGAGTGAGAAAGAGCAAAAATGGAACAATGGCTGGGTAAGGTCGGTATCCATTGCTATTCTGCACAAGGTACGGAAAAGTCCCGTGGGATCCATGCCTGGTTCATTTTAATGAACGTGAGCTTGTCCACATTGTCTCTGGACAGGCGGCTGCGCTTGTCTGTTATAACACCCCCAGCCGTGCTAAATACCCGTTCAGATAATACACTGGCTGCAGGGCACGCCAGCACCTCCAAGGCGTAAAGGGCAAGCTCAGGCCATGTGCCCAATTTGGAGACCCAGAAGTTGAAGGGGGCAGACCCCTCATTCACTACATGTAGGCGTGTGCACACATACTGCTCCACCATGTTGGTAAAATGCTGCCTCCTGCTAAGACGTTCCATCTGAGCTGCTGGTGCTGCTGTTTGTTGTGGCGTGCTGACAAAGCTTTTCCACATTTCGGCCATGCTAACCCTGCCTTCTGAGGTGCTGGCGGTGCCCTGGTTGAGTTGGCGACCTCCTCCCCCTCCTCCTCTGCCTTGTGCTTCCACTGTGGCCCCGCTGTCAGATGGGAATGCCAGCAGCATCGCGTCTACCAGCGTGCGCTTGTACTCGCGCATCTTGCGATCGCGCTCCAGTGAGTGAATTAAGGACGGTACGTTGTCCTTGTAACGGGGATCCAGCAGCGTGGCCACCCAGTAATCAGCACAAGTTAGAATGTGGGCAACTCGGCGGTCGTTGTGGAGACACTGCAGCATGCAATCGCTCATGTGTGCCAGGCTGCCCAGAGGCGACGAAAGGCTGTCCTCTGTGGGAGGTGTATCGTCCGTGTCCTCTGTATCCCCCCAGCCACGCACCAGTGATGGCCATGAGCTGGCCTGGGTGCCACCCTGCTGTGAACATGGTTCCATCTCCTCCTCCAGCTCCTCCTCCTCCTCATCCTCCTCATCCTCCAGAACTGTGCCCCTGCTGGACAATTGTGTCCCTGGCGTTTGTGTGTGCAGGAACCCACCCTCGGAGCCCCTTGCGAATGACTGCCCTGAAAGCCTTGGAAATGTTACCTCTTCATCCTCCTCCTCCTCCTCATCCTGTGCCACATCCTCTTCCATCATCGCACAAATTGTTTTTTCAAGGAGGCATAGAAGTGGGATAGTTAAGCTGAGAACGGCGTCATTGCCACTGGCCATGTTGGTGGAGTACTCAAAACAGCGCAACAAGGCACACAGGTCTCGCATGGAGGCCCAGTTATTGGTGGTGAAGTGGTGCTGTTCCGCAGAGCGACTCACGCGTGCGTGCTGCAGCTGAAACTCCACTATGGCCTGCTGCTGCTCGCACAGTCTTTTTAGCATGTGCAAGGTGGAGTTCCACCTTGTGGGCACGTCACATATGAGGCGGGGAGCGGGAAGGCCGAAGTTACGCTGCAGCGTTGCCAGGCGAGCAGCAGCAGGGTGAGAACGCTGAAAGTGCGCACAAACGGCCCACACTTTCTGCAGCAGCTCTGACATATCGGGGTAGTTTTTAAGGAACCTCTGCACCACCAAATTCAGCACATGCGCCAGGCAAGGGATGTGCGTCAAACCGGCTAGGCCCAGAGCTGCTATGAGATTTCTCCCGTTATCGCACACCACCAGGCCGGGCTTGAGGCTCGCTGGCAGCAACCACTCATTTGTCTGCTGTTCCATGCTCCTCCACAACTCCTGCGTGGTGTGTGGTTTGTCCCCCAAAAAGGCAAGTTGTAAAACTGCCTGCTGTCGTTTACCCCTGGCCGTGCTGAAGTTGGTGGTGAAGGTGTTACGCTGTCCGGATGAGGAGGCGGTAGAGGATGAGGAAGCGGAGTAGGAGGAGTTAGGAACAGGAGGCAAACTGAAGCGCCCTGCAATCCTCGGTGGTGGAAGGACATGCGCCAAATTGCTATCCGCCTCAGGCCCATCCGCCACTGCATTTACCCAGTGTGCCGTTAGGGAGATATAACGCCCCTGACCGTGCTTACTGGTCCACGTATCGGTAGTTAGGTGGACCTTGGCACAGATGGCGTTGCGCAGTGCACACCTGATTTTTTCCCCCACTTGGTTGTGCAGGGAAGGGATGGCTTGCCTGGAAAAGTAGTGGCGGCTGGGCACGACGTACTGTGGGACAGCCACCGACATAAGGTTTTTAAAACTGTGCGTCTCCACCAGACGGAATGACAGCATTTCAAAGGCCAATAATTTTGAAATGCTGGCATTCAGGGCCAGGGATCGCGGGTGGGTAGGGGGGTACTTCCTCTTCCTCTCAAGTGTTTGGGAGATGGAAAGCTGAACGCTTCCACGGGACATTGTGGAGATGGTTGTTGGTGACCCAGGTGGTGGTGTTGCTGACAGATCGTCTGTTTGCGGGGTGGCAGGTGCCGGTATCACTACAGATGTGGCTGGAGCGGCCGAGACTGCAGCAGAAGAGGAAGCAGGATGAGCCAGAGACGTTTCTTGGTTTTGAAGGTGTGTACTCCACTGCAGCTCGTGCTTTGCACTTAGATGCCTGATCATGCAGGTTGTGCTCAGGTTGAGAAGGTTTATGCCTCGCTTCAAGCTCTGATTGCACAGGGTGCAAACAACTCGTGTCCTGTCATCAGCACATTTTCTAAAGAACTTCCACGCTAGAGAACTCCTTTGAGCTGACTTTGGTGCGCTCGTTCCCTTGCTGCGTTGGGCAGTAGCGGGCATAGTGTCTAGGGCACGGCCGCTCCGCTTCTGCACCCTGCTCCCTCTTCTGCTGTGCTGGTGGCTCTGTGCGACCACCGCCTCTTCCTCCAAACTACTCAGGTCACCTGCATGACGTTCATTCCATGTGGGGTCGAGGACCTCATCGTCCTCCACATCATCTTCCACCCAGTCTTCACCCCTGCCCTCCTTGTCGGTCTCCACAATGCTGAACGCCGCAGCAGTTGGCACCTGCGTTTCGTCATCATCGGAGACGTGCTGCGATGATCCTTGCATGTACTCATCTTGAGAAATAAGTGGTTGGGCATCGCTGCACTCAATCTCTTCCACTTCTGGGGCAGGGCTAGGTGGATGGCCCTGGGAAACCCTGCTGACAGAGTCATCAAAAAGAAGAAGAGACTGCTGTATGGCTTGGGGCTCAGACTGCTTGCCTGATTTGCAAGGGGGTGAGGTGAAAGACGGTTGGACATCGGCTGCAGGTGCCAACTGTGACCTTTCTGCAGTAGACTGGGTGGGAGACAATGTGAAGGAACTGGAGGCACTGTCAGCAGCAAACCAATCTACTATCGCCTCCACTTGTTCTGGCCTCATCACTTCTAGGGGCGTATGATGCCCTACCAAATACTGATGCAGGTTCTGTCGCCTACTCACACTTGAGGAAGGTGTTTCACTTGTGCGTGTAGCTGGCACAGATCATAGCGGAATAGGAAATATGATCAAAAAAAAGTGTATGTTTTTCACACGTACAGAAGCACACTAGGCCCCAATTACTATTGTTTGTACACCAAAAAGGATGGATGAGGAGGAGGAGGAGGAGGAGGAGGAGGAGGAGTACACTAGGCCCCAATTACTATTGTTTGTACACCTAAAAGGATGGATGAGGAGGAGGAGGAGGAGGAGTATAGAACAGGCAGCACCCTCAAAGCTTCAGAAGTATGAGATGAACCCCAAAAACTTGGAAAGGTGGATCTCACACGTACCGACACAGACTATTCCGCAATTTAATTGAGCCCCAAAGGTTTTTATTGAATAGCGGAATAGGAAATATGATCAAAAAAAGTGTATGTTTTTCACACGTACAGAAGCACACTAGGCCCCAATTACTATTGTTTGTACACCTAAAAGGATGGATGAGGAAGAGGAGGAGGAGGAGTATAGAACAGGCAGCACCCTCAAAGCTTCAGAAGTATGAGATGAACCCCAAAAACTTGGAAAGGTGGATCTCACACGTAACGACACAGACTATTCCGCAATTTAATTGAGCCCCAAAGGTTTTTATTGAATAGCGGAATAGGAAATATGATCAAAAAAAAGTGTATGTTTTTCACACGTACAGAAGCACACTAGGCCCCAATTACTATTGTTTGTACACCTAAAAGGATGGATGAGGAAGAGGAGGAGGAGGAGTATAGAACAGGCAGCACCCTCAAAGCTTCAGAAGTATGAGATGAACCCCAAAAACTTGGAAAGGTGGATCTCACACGTACCGACACAGACTATTCCGCAATTTAATTGAGCCCCAAAGGTTTTTATTGAATAGCGGAATAGGAAATATGATCAAAAAAAGTGTATGTTTTTCACACGTACAGAAGCACACTAGGCCCCAATTACTATTGTTTGTACACCTAAAAGGATGGATGAGGAGGAGGAGGAGGAGGAGTATAGAACAGGCAGCACCCTCAAAGCTTCAGAAGTATGAGATGAACCCCAAAAACTTGGAAAGGTGGATCTCACACGTACCGACACAGACTATTCCGCAATTTAATTGAGCCCCAAAGGTTTTTATTGAATAGCGGAATAGGAAATATGATCAAAAAAAAGTGTATGTTTTTCACACGTACAGAAGCACACTAGGCCCCAATTACTATTGTTTGTACACCTAAAAGGATGGATGAGGAAGAGGAGGAGGAGGAGTATAGAACAGGCAGCACCCTCAAAGCTTCAGAAGTATGAGATGAACCCCAAAAACTTGGAAAGGTGGATCTCACACGTACCGACACAGACTATTCCGCAATTTAATTGAGCCCCAAAGGTTTTTATTGAATAGCGGAATAGGAAATATGATCAAAAAAAAGTGTATGTTTTTCACACGTACAGAAGCACACTAGGCCCCAATTACTATTGTTTGTACACCTAAAAGGATGGATGAGGAAGAGGAGGAGGAGGAGTATAGAACAGGCAGCACCCTCAAAGCTTCAGAAGTATGAGATGAACCCCAAAAACTTGGAAAGGTGGATCTCACACGTACCGACACAGACTATTCCGCAATTTAATTGAGCCCCAAAGGTTTTTATTGAATAGCGGAATAGGAAATATGATCAAAAAAAAGTGTATGTTTTTCACACGTACAGAAGCACACTAGGCCCCAATTACTATTGTTTGTACACCTAAAAGGATGGATGAGGAAGAGGAGGAGGAGGAGTATAGAACAGGCAGCACCCTCAAAGCTTCAGAAGTATGAGATGAACCCCAAAAACTTGGAAAGGTGGATCTCACACGTACCGACACAGACTATTCCGCAATTTAATTGAGCCCCAAAGGTTTTTATTGAATAACGGAATAGGAAATATGATCAAAAAAAGTGTATGTTTTTCACACGTACAGAAGCACACTAGGCCCCAATTACTATTGTTTGTACACCTAAAAGGATGGATGAGGAGGAGGAGGAGGAGGAGTATAGAACAGGCAGCACCCTCAAAGCTTCAGAAGTATGAGATGAACCCCAAAAACTTGGAAAGGTGGATCTCACACGTACCGACACAGACTATTCCGCAATTTAATTGAGCCCCAAAGGTTTTTATTGAATAGCGGAATAGGAAATATGATCAAAAAAAAGTGTATGTTTTTCACACGTACAGAAGCACACTAGGCCCCAATTACTATTGTTTGTACACCTAAAAGGATGGATGAGGAAGAGGAGGAGGAGGAGTATAGAACAGGCAGCACCCTCAAAGCTTCAGAAGTATGAGATGAACCCCAAAAACTTGGAAAGGTGGATCTCACACGTACCGACACAGACTATTCCGCAATTTAATTGAGCCCCAAAGGTTTTTTTTGAATAACGGAATAGGAAATATGATCAAAAAAAGTGTATGTTTTTCACACGTACAGAAGCACACTAGGCCCCAATTACTATTGTTTGTACACCTAAAAGGATGGATGAGGAGGAGGAGGAGGAGTATAGAACAGGCAGCACCCTCAAAGCTTCAGAAGTATGAGATTGTGTTCACTGTACCCCACAAAGATTGTGTTCACTGTACCCCACAAAGATTGTGTTCACTGTACCCCACAAAGGTTTTGTTCACTGCACCCCACAAAGATTGTGTTCACTGTACCCCACAAAGGTTTTGTTCACTGCACCCCACAAAGATTGTGTTCACTGTACCCCACAAAGATTGTGTTCACTGCACCCCAAAAGGATTGTCTTCTCTGCACCCCACAAAGATTGTGTTCACTGTACCCCACAAAGGTTTTGTTCACTGTACCCCACAAAGATTGTGTTCACTGCACTCCAAAAGGATTGTCTTCACTGCACCCCACAAAGATTGTGTTCACTGTACCCCACAAAGGTTTTGTTCACTGCACCCCACAAAGATTGTGTTCACTGTACCCCACAAAGGTTTTGTTCACTGCACCCCACAAAGATTGTGTTCACTGTACCCCCCAAAGATTTTGTTCACTGCACCCCACAAGGATTGTTTGTCTTCACTGCACCCCACAAGGATTGTCTTCACTGCACCCCACAAGGATTGTCTTCACTGCACCCCACAAAGATTGTGTTCACTGCACCCCACAAAGGTTTTGTTCACTGCACCCCACAAAGATTGTGTTCACTGCACCCCACAAAGATTGTGTTCACTGTACTACACAAAGATTGTGTTCACTGCACCCCAAAAAGGATTGTCTTCTCTGCACCCCACAAAGATTGTGTTCACTGTACCCCACAAAGGTTTTGTTCACTGCACCCCACAAAGATTGTGTTCACTGTACCCCACAAAGGTTTTGTTCACTGCACCCCACAAAGATTGTGTTCACTGTACCCCACAAAGATTGTGTTCACTGTACCCCACAAAGGTTTTGTTCACTGCACCCCACAAAGATTGTGTTCACTGTACCCCACAAAGGTTGTGTTCACTGCACCCCACAAAGATTGTGTTCACTGCACCCCACAAAGATTGTGTTCACTGTACCCCACAAAGGTTTTGTTCACTGCACCCCACAAAGGTTTTGTTCACTGCACCCCACAAAGATTGTGTTCACTGTACCCCACAAAGATTGTGTTCACTGCACTCCAAAAGGATTGTCTTCACTGCACCCCACAAAGATTGTGTTCACTGTACCCCACAAAGGTTTTGTTCACTGCACCCCACAAAGATTGTGTTCACTGTACCCCCCCAAAGATTTTGTTCACTGCACCCCACAAGGATTGTCTTCACTGCACCCCACAAAGATTGTGTTCACTGTACCCCACAAAGATTGTGTTCACTGCACTCCAAAAGGATTGTCTTCACTGCACCCCACAAAGATTGTGTTCACTGCACCCCACAAAGATTGTGTTCACTGTACCCCCCAAAGATTTTGTTCACTGCACCCCACAAGGATTGTCTTCACTGCACCCCACAAGGATTGTCTTCACTGCACCCCACAAAGATTGTGTTCACTGTACCCCACAAAGATTTTGTTCACTGCACCCCACAAAGATTGTGTTCACTGTACCCCACAAAGATTTTGTTCACTGCACTCCAAAAGGATTGTCTTCACTGCACCCCACAAAGATTGTGTTCACTGTACCCCACAAAGGTTTTGTTCACTGCACCCCACAAAGATTGTGTTCACTGTACCCCACAAAGGTTTTGTTCACTGCACCCCACAAAGATTGTGTTCACTGTACCCCACAAAGATTGTGTTCACTGTACCCCACAAAGGTTTTGTTCACTGCACCCCACAAAGATTGTGTTCACTGTACCCCACAAAGGTTGTGTTCACTGCACCCCACAAAGGTTTTGTTCACTGCACCCCACAAAGATTGTGTTCACTGCACCCCACAATGATTGTGTTCACTGTACCCCACAAAGGTTTTGTTCACTGCACCCCACAAAGATTGTGTTCACTGCGCCCCACAAAGATTGTGTTCACTGTACCCCACAAAGGTTTTGTTCACTGCACCCCACAAAGATTGTGTTCACTGTACCCCACAAAGGTTGTGTTCACTGCACCCCACAAAGGTTTTGTTCACTGCACCCCACAAAGATTGTGTTCACTGCACCCCACAAAGATTGTGTTCACTGTACCCCACAAAGGTTTTGTTCACTGCACCCCACAAAGATTGTGTTCACTGTACCCCACAAAGGTTTTGTTCACTGCACCCCACAAAGATTGTGTTCACTGCACCCCACAAAGATTGTGTTCACTGTACCCCACAAAGGTTTTGTTCACTGCACCCCACAAAGATTGTGTTCACTGTACCCCACAAAGATTGTGTTCACTGCACTCCAAAAGGATTGTCTTCACTGCACCCCACAAAGATTGTGTTCACTGTACCCCACAAAGGTTTTGTTCACTGCACCCCACAAAGATTGTGTTCACTGTACCCCACAAAGGTTTTGTTCACTGCACCCCACAAAGATTGTGTTCACTGTACCCCACAAAGGTTTTGTTCACTGCACCCCACAAAGATTGTGTTCACTGTACCCCACAAAGATTGTGTTCACTGCACCCCAAAAGGATTGTCTTCTCTGCACCCCACAAAGATTGTGTTCACTGTACCCCACAAAGGTTTTGTTCACTGTACCCCACAAAGATTGTGTTCACTGCACTCCAAAAGGATTGTCTTCACTGCACCCCACAAAGATTGTGTTCACTGTACCCCACAAAGGTTTTGTTCACTGCACCCCACAAAGATTGTGTTCACTGTACCCCACAAAGGTTTTGTTCACTGCACCCCACAAAGATTGTGTTCACTGTACCCCCCAAAGATTTTGTTCACTGCACCCCACAAGGATTGTTTGTCTTCACTGCACCCCACAAGGATTGTCTTCACTGCACCCCACAAGGATTGTCTTCACTGCACCCCACAAAGATTGTGTTCACTGCACCCCACAAAGGTTTTGTTCACTGCACCCCACAAAGATTGTGTTCACTGCACCCCACAAAGATTGTGTTCACTGTACTACACAAAGATTGTGTTCACTGCACCCCAAAAGGATTGTCTTCTCTGCACCCCACAAAGATTGTGTTCACTGTACCCCACAAAGGTTTTGTTCACTGCACCCCACAAAGATTGTGTTCACTGTACCCCACAAAGATTGTGTTCACTGTACCCCACAAAGGTTTTGTTCACTGCACCCCACAAAGATTGTGTTCACTGTACCCCACAAAGGTTGTGTTCACTGCACCCCACAGAGATTGTGTTCACTGCACCCCACAAAGATTGTGTTCACTGTACCCCACAAAGGTTTTGTTCACTGCACCCCACAAAGGTTTTGTTCACTGCACCCCACAAAGATTGTGTTCACTGTACCCCACAAAGATTGTGTTCACTGCACTCCAAAAGGATTGTCTTCACTGCACCCCACAAAGATTGTGTTCACTGTACCCCACAAAGGTTTTGTTCACTGCACCCCACAAAGATTGTGTTCACTGTACCCCCCCAAAGATTTTGTTCACTGCACCCCACAAGGATTGTCTTCACTGCACCCCACAAAGATTGTGTTCACTGTACCCCACAAAGATTGTGTTCACTGCACTCCAAAAGGATTGTCTTCACTGCACCCCACAAAGATTGTGTTCACTGCACCCCACAAAGATTGTGTTCACTGTACCCCCCAAAGATTTTGTTCACTGCACCCCACAAGGATTGTCTTCACTGCACCCCACAAGGATTGTCTTCACTGCACCCCACAAAGATTGTGTTCACTGTACCCCACAAAGATTTTGTTCACTGCACCCCACAAAGATTGTGTTCACTGTACCCCACAAAGATTTTGTTCACTGCACTCCAAAAGGATTGTCTTCACTGCACCCCACAAAGATTGTGTTCACTGTACCCCACAAAGGTTTTGTTCACTGCACCCCACAAAGATTGTGTTCACTGTACCCCACAAAGGTTTTGTTCACTGCACCCCACAAAGATTGTGTTCACTGTACCCCACAAAGATTGTGTTCACTGTACCCCACAAAGGTTTTGTTCACTGCACCCCACAAAGATTGTGTTCACTGTACCCCACAAAGGTTGTGTTCACTGCACCCCACAAAGGTTTTGTTCACTGCACCCCACAAAGATTGTGTTCACTGCACCCCACAAATATTGTGTTCACTGTACCCCACAAAGGTTTTGTTCACTGCACCCCACAAAGATTGTGTTCACTGCGCCCCACAAAGATTGTGTTCACTGTACCCCACAAAGGTTTTGTTCACTGCACCCCACAAAGATTGTGTTCACTGTACCCCACAAAGGTTGTGTTCACTGCACCCCACAAAGGTTTTGTTCACTGCACCCCACAAAGATTGTGTTCACTGCACCCCACAAAGATTGTGTTCACTGTACCCCACAAAGGTTTTGTTCACTGCACCCCACAAAGATTGTGTTCACTGTACCCCACAAAGGTTTTGTTCACTGCACCCCACAAAGATTGTGTTCACTGCACCCCACAAAGATTGTGTTCACTGTACCCCACAAAGGTTTTGTTCACTGCACCCCACAAAGATTGTGTTCACTGTACCCCGCAAAGATTGTGTTCACTGCACTCCAAAAGGATTGTCTTCACTGCACCCCACAAAGATTGTGTTCACTGTACCCCACAAAGGTTTTGTTCACTGCACCCCACAAAGATTGTGTTCACTGTACCCCACAAAGGTTTTGTTCACTGCACCCCACAAAGATTGTGTTCACTGTACCCCCCAAAGATTTTGTTCACTGCACCCCACAAGGATTGTCTTCACTGCACCCCACAAGGATTGTCTTCACTGCACCCCACAAAGATTGTGTTCACTGCACCCCACAAAGGTTCTGTTCACTGCACCCCACAAAGATTGTGTTCACTGTACCCCCCCAAAGATTTTGTTCACTGCACCCCACAGGGATTGTCTTCTCTGCACCCCACAAAGATTGTGTTCACTGTACCCCCCAAAGATTTTGTTCACTGTACCCCACAAGGATTGTCTTCACTGCACCCCACAAGGATTGTCTTCACTGCACCCCACAAAGATTGTGTTCACTGTACCCCCACAAAGGTTTTGTTCACTGCACCCCACAAAGATTTTGTTCACTGCACTCCAAAAGGATTGTGTTCACTGCACCCCAAAAAGATTGTGTTCACTGCAGCCCACACACAGAAAAATGGATGTGGATCACTGACACCTGCCTATCTCCTATCCCACACCACACAGCAATATCGATTGTAGTTTGTAGAACACACTTTCCCTAAAATTCAGCAGACTCTGTCCCTAACAGGATTGAGAAGAGATCGTAGATCAGGAGAACTAAGTGCAGACCCCACCCCACACAGCAATATCGATTGTAGTTTGTAGAACACACTGACCCTATAATTCAGCAGACTCTATCCCTAAAATGCCTACAACTCGCCCTGCCTAAACACTCCGACCTGTCCCTCAATTCTATCCGGACACAAATGGTTTTTTCCTGCCTATCTTTCCCTAATCAGCAGCCAGCACGTTGATGTGTGCTCTGTCCCTGATCTAAGCAGCATAATGACGCCGCTGCGGCTGCCTCGAACTTATAAAGACTTGGTCACATGCTTCAGACGGCCAATCACAGCTACTGAGACATTTGCAGGCATGGCTGGGATGGCTTAAGGCACACCAGTTAAACGATTGTTGATTGGCTGTTGAAAGCCCGCCATGAAAAGAGCGCCAAAGCATGCAAAACCCGGAAATAAAACGACCGAACACGGATTTTTACCCGAATATACAGTAAAGTGTCCGTGTTCGTGTTCGGGTAACAAAAATCCAATTATTCGGTACGAACACGAATAATACAGTCCGTGTTCGCTCAACACTAGTCAAAATGACTAAATTTTAGGTTTTCAAGTCTCTTAAAAGGCTTTTTTAGTCAAAATAACTGCATTTGGTCACCAAAGGTCTGAAAAATTTTTTTTGTCAAAATGACTGTATTTTTGTCGTTTAGAGTCTTAAAACGCCGGTTTTAGACAAGATAACTGCATTTGGTAAACCAATGGCCTGAAAAAAGTTTTTTTTTGTTCAAAATGACTCTATGTTGGTCTCCAAGTGTCTAAAAAGTTTTTTTAGTCAAGATAACTGTATTTGGTCACCAAAGGGCTGAAAATATTTTTAGTCAAAATGACTATATTTTCGTCTTTAAGAGTCTTAAAAAGCCGATTTTGGACAAGATAATTGCATTTGGTAACCAATGTCTGAAACATTTTTTTATGGGTCAAAATGACTAAATTTAGGTCTCCAAGTTTCTAAAAAGGCTTTTTTAGTCAAAATAACTGCATTTGGTCACCAAAGGTCTGAAAACATTTTTTAGTCAAAATGACTGTATTTTTGTCTTTTAGAGGCTTAAAACGCCGGTTTTAGACAAGGTAATTGCATTTGGTAACCAATGGCCTGAAACATTTTTTTGGTCATTGCATTTGGTCACAAAAGGTCTAAAGAAAATGTTTAGTCAAAATTACTGTATTTTCGTCTTTTAGAGGCTTAAAACGCCGGTTTTAGACAAGATAACTGCATTTAGTAAACCAATGGCCTGAAAAAAGTTGTTTTGTTCAAAATGACTCTATGTTGGTCTCCAAGTATCTAAAAAGCCTTTTTTAGTCAACGTAACTGCATTTGGTCACCAAACGTCTGAACATTTTTTTTAGTCAAAATGACTGTATTTTCATCTTTTAGAGTCTTAAAAAGCCAGTTTTCAGACCTTTGGAGACCAAATGCAGTTATTTTGATTAAAAAAGGCTTTTTAGACACTTGGAGACCAAAATTTAGTCATTTTGACCCCAAAAAAATGTTTCAGGCCATTGGTTACCAAATGCAATTATCTTTTACAAAATCGGCTTGCCGACCGCCGCAAGTACATATACTGCGGCGGTCAGCCCCTCACAAGCAAAATGATGTATATATACGTCACTAGCCTGTGAGGCTCTGGGGAGCGAGCGCGCGCCCCCGTGCGTGTGACCGGCGGACCCGATGTTTGCCAGTCACTTGGCGATCGTCGGGGGAGAGGGAGAAAGGCAGGTGGCTAGTGTAAACACGTTAAAAAAAAATACAAAAATCTTTCCCTTTGTTAGTAAGCGCGATAACTTTTGCACAAACCAATCAAAATACGCTGTTTGCGATTTTTTTACCAAACATATGTAGCATAAAACAAATTGGCTAAAAATGTTAAAAAAATTTGATTTTTACATTTTTTGGGGGGAATTTCATATAAAAAATGTGAAAAATATTGTTATTTTTGCAAAATTGACGCTCTTTTTTTGTTTATTGCGCATGATCAAAAAATCGCACAGGTGATCAAATAGAAAGCTCTGTTTTTGGGAAAAAAAGGACGTCAAATTTGTTTAAGTACAGCGTCGCACGACCGCGCAATTGTCCGTTAACGTCACGCAGTGCCGAACCGCAAAATACCCCCTGGTCAGGAAGGGGGTAAAATCTTCCGGGGCTTAAAAGGTTAAGACTGTAAAAGACGAAAATACAGTCATTTTGACAAAAAAAATTTCAGACCTTTGGTGACCAAATGCAGTTATTTTGACTAAAAAAGGCTTTTTAGACACTTGGAGACCAAAATAGAAACATTTTGACCAAAAAAATATTTCAGGCCATTGGTTTACCAAATGCAGTTATCTAGGCTAAAACCAGCGTTTTAAGACTCTAAACGACGAAAATACAGTCATTTTGACTAAAAAAAAATTTCAGACCTTTGGTGACCAAATGCAGTTATCATGACTAAAAAAGGCTTTTTAGACACTTGGAGACCAACATGGAGTCATTTTGACCAAAAAAACTTTTTCCAGGCCATTGGTTTACCAAATGCAGTTATCTTGTCTAAAACCGGCCTTTTAAGACTCTTGCGGTGAAAAAAATTAAATTACGGCATAGTTTGCATCGGTACGTGTGAGATACACCTTTCAAATTTTTTGGGCGCATCTTCCACCGCCGAGGATTGCAGGGCGCTTCAGTTTGCCTCCTTTTCCGAACTCCTCCTACTCCTCTTCCTCATCCTCATCCTGCCTTTAGGGTACAAAAAATTGTAATCGGGGCCTATTCTGTGTTTGTACGTGTGAGATACACCGTTTTATAACATTTTTTCTATTCCGCTATTCAATATACACCCTTTTGGGGTGAAAAAAATTAAATTGCGGCATAGTCTGTACCAGTACGTGTGACATACACCTTTTTATATATACTTTCTTCTATTCCGCTATTCAATATACACCCTTTTGGGTGAAAAAAATTAAATTGCGGCATAGTCTGTATCGGGACGTGTGAGATACACCTTTTAAATTTGTTTGGCGCATCTCCTTCCACCGCCGAGGATTGCAGGGCGCTTCAGTTCGCCTCCTGTTCCGAACTCCTCCTACTCCTCTTCCTCATCCTCCCTTTAGGGTACAAAAAATTGTAGTCGGGGCCTAGTCTGTGTTTGTACGTGTGAGATACACTGTTTTATATCCTTTTTTCTATTCCGCTATTCAATATACACCCTTTTGGGGAAAAAATAAATTAAATTGCGGCATAGTTTGCATATTTGACTGTGAGATACACCCGTGCGATACTGTTGTTGTTTTGTTCCGCAATTCAATAAACACCTTTCTAGGGAAAGATCATAAATTACAGAAATATGAGGAGAACGTCAAATAGAACGTCTGGTAGAGATCCTGTTGCAAGGAGAGGACGTGGTCGATCTGTGCCAGCTACACGCACAAGTGAAACACCTTCCTCAAGTGTGAGTAGGCGACAGAACCTGCAGCAGTATTTGGTAGGGCATCATGCACCTCTACAAGTGTTGAGGCAAGAACAAGTAGAGGCGATAGTAGATTGGTTTGCTGACAGTACCTCCAGTTCCTTCACATTGTCTCCCACCCAGTCTACTGCAGAAAGGTCAGAGTTGGCACCTGCAGCCGATGTCCAACCGTCTTTCACCTCACCCCCTTGCAAATCAGGCAAGCAGTCTGAGCCCCAAGTAATGCAGCAGTCTCTTCTTCTTTTTGATGACTCTGTCAGCAGGGTTTCCCAGGGCCATCCACCTAGCCCTGCCCCAGAAGTGGAAGAGATTGAGTGCAGCGATGCCCAACCACTTATTTCTCAAGATGAGTACATGGAAGGACCATCGCAGCACGTCTCCGATGATGACGAAACGCAGGTGCCAACTGCTGCGGCACTCAGAATTGTGGAGACCGACAAGGAGGGCAGGGGTGAAGACTGGGTGGAAGATGATGTGGAGGACGATGGAATGAAGGTCATGCAGGTGACCTAAGTAGTTTGGAGGAAGAGGCGGTGGTCGCACAGAGCCACCAGCACAGCAGAAGAGGGAGCAGGGTGCAGAAGAGGAGCGGCCGTGCCCTAGACACTATGCCTGCTACTGCCCAACGCAGCAAGGGACCGAGCACACCAAAGCCAGCTCAGAGGAGTTCTCTAGCGTGGAAGTTCTTCAGACAATGTGCTGATGACAGGACACGAGTGGTTTGCACCCTGTGCAATCAGAGCCTGAAGCGAGGCATAAACCTTCTCAACCTGAGCACAACCTGCATGATCAGGCATCTAAGTGCAAAGCACGAGCTGCAGTGGAGTAGACACCTTAAAAACCAAGCAGTCTCGGCCTCTTCATCCACCTCTGTAGTGATACCGGCACCTGCCACACCGCAAACAGACGATCTGTCAGCAACACCACCACCTGGGTCACCAACCATCTCCACAATGTCCCGTGGAAGTGTTCAGCTTTCCATCTCCCAAACACTTCAGAGGAAGAGGAAGTACCCCCCTACCCACCCGCGATCCCTGGCCCTGAATGCCAGCATTTCAAAATTCTTGGCCTTTGAAATGCTGTCATTCCGTTTGGTGGAGACGCACAGTTTTAAAAGCCTTATGTCAGTGGCTGTCCCACAGTACGTCGTGCCCAGCCACCACTACTTTTCCAGGCAAGCCATCCCTTCCCTGCACAACCAAGTGGGGGAAAAAATCAGGTGTGCACTGTGCAACGCCATCTCTGGCAAGGTCCACCTAACTACCGATACATGGACCAGTAAGCACGGTCAGGGGCATTATATCTCCCTAACGGCACACTGGGTAAATGCAGTGGTGGCTGGGCCTGAGGCGGATAGCAATTTGGCGCATGTCCTTCGACCACCGAGGATTGCAGGGCGCTTCAGTTTGCCTCCTGTTCCTAACTCCTCCTACTCCGCTTCCTCATCCTCTACCGCCTCCTCATCTGGTCAGCGTAACGCCTTCACCACCAACTTCAGCACAGCCAGGGGTAAACAACAGCAGGCAGTTTTAAAACTTGCCTGTTTGGGGGGAAAAACCACACACCGCGCAGGAGTTGTGGAGGAGCATGGAACAGCAGACCGATGAGTGGTTGCTGCCAGCGAGCCTCAAGCCCGGCTTGATGGTGTGCGATAACGGGCGAAATCTCATAGCAGCTCTGGGCCTAGCCGGTTTGACGCACATCCCTTGCCTGGCGCATGTGCTGAATTTGGTGGTGCAGAGGTTCCTTAAAAATTACCCCGATATGTCAGAGCTGCTGCAGAAAATGCGGGCCGTCTGTGCGCACTTTCGGCGTTCTCACCCTGCTGCTGCTCGCCTGTCAGCGCTGCAGCGTAACTTCGGCCTTCCCGCTCACCGCCTCATATGTGACGTGCCCACAAGGTGGAACTCCACCTTGCACATGCTGGAAAGACTGTGCGAGCAGCAGCAGGCCATAGTGGAGTTTCAGCTGCAGCACGCAGGCGTGAGTCGCTCTGCGGAACAGCACCACTTCACCACCAATAACTGGGCCTCCATGTGAGACCTGTGTGCCTTGTTGCGCTGTTTTGAGTACTCCACCAACATGACCAGTGCCGATGACGCCGTTGTCAGCTTAACTATCCCACTTCTATGCCTCCTTCAAAAAACGATTTGGGCGATGATGGAAGAGGATGTGGCACAGGAGGAGGAGGAGGAAGAGGGATCATTTCCAAGGCTTTCAGGGCAGTCATTCACAAGTGGCTCTGAGGGTGGGTTCCTGCACCCACAAACGCCAGGTATACAATTGTCCAGCAGGGGCACAGTTCTGGAGGATGAGGAGATGAAGGAGGAGATGGAACCATGTTCACAGCAGGGTGGCACCCAGGCCAGCTCATGGCCATCACTGGTGCGTGGCTGGGGGGATACAGAGGACACAGACGATACACCTCCCACAGAGGACAGCCTTTCGTTGCCTCTGGGCAGCCTGGCACACATGAGCGATTACATGCTGCAGTGTCTCCACATTCTAACTTGTGCTGATTACTGGGTGGCCACGCTGCTGGATCCCCGTTACAAGGACAATGTACCGTCCTTAATTCACTCACTGGAGCGTGATCGCAAGATGCACGAGTACAAGCGCACGCTGGTAGACGCGATGCTGCTGGCATTCCCACCTGACAGCGGGGCCACAGTGGAAGCACAAAGGCCAAGGCAGAGGAGGAGGAAGAGGTCACAACGCAACCAGGGCACCGCCAGCACCTCAGAAGGCAGGGTTAGCATGGCAAAAATGTGGAAAAGCTTTGTCAGCACGCCTGTCACGTACCTGATCCGAAGCCGGAATGTAGAGAGGGCTCCCCTTTTGGCTAGGTGCAGAACACCCCTGGAGATGAGACAGGGAGTGCTGTGCCCGAAGTAGCACGGGTTGCCGGCTGGGATGGCCAGATGGTGGCTGAGGCCAATGGGTGATAGGTCCAAGGCGGATCTGGAAAACTTGACAAGCCAGGCAGGTTTGCTGCAGGAACAAGGTAAGTTGGATAGCCCACAGGAGACTGGTAAAGCGGAGTCAATAGCCAAGCCGGGTCAGACACTGGAGAAAACAGGGAAAGTCCAGGGACAAGCCAAAGGGTCAAAAACCAGAGGTATCAAGAAGAGTCGATGGTCAAGCAATCCGGGTCGGCAACAGGAAATCCAAGATAAAGGCAAAACAAGGCACAAGGGACACAGGGAGCTGAAGATCATCCAACAACTAGTGCCTGTCATTGCTGAGTTTAAATAGGGCGTTTGGGGACAAGCGCCGCCACGTCCTGCGTGCGTGTGTGCGCATTGGCGCACGCACGTTCTTAGTTTATCTTGCCCGGAGTTGGCCGCGCATGCGTATTCGCGCCAATGCGCGAATTCGCTGATTAGCCAAACTGTTGGAGTTTACCTGACAGTGCCCCCCCCGAGGGGCAGCCACCGGATGCCCAAAAGGGCTTGTTTTCCAGGAAATTTTTTTAAAAAGTCCCGTAACAGCCTGGGAGCATGTATGTTTTGTGCAGGTTCCCAAGAACTTTACTCCGGAGGGTAGCCTTTCCATTTCACCAGATACTGGGTTTGCCTTCCTCTTCTACAGCAATCCAGAATGGATTCAACTTCATACTCCGTTTCACCATGAACTAGAACTGGAGGTGGAGGCAAATCGTCTCTATTAGGAAAGGGACCAGGATTGGCCGGTTTGAGCAGGGACACGTGGAACACTGGATGGATCCTGTACGTATTAGGGAGGCACAGTTCAAAGGCCACAGGGTTAATTATTCTCTTGATAGGGAAGGGACCAATGAACCTTGGCCCCAACTTCCTAGATGGGCAGGACAACTTGAGGTTAAGGGTGGACAGCCACACCTTATCTCCCACTTTCAAGGCAGGACTGTCTTTCTTCCTTTTGTCAAAAAACTGTTTGTAGTCCTCTTGTGCTTTTTGCATAGTCCTTTGTAGGAGCAGGAAATTTTCTTGGAGGAATGTTATCCTATCTTGCACAGCAGGTACCGTAGTTTCAGGCATCGGGCTGGACAGAAAAGATGGGTGTAACCCATAGTTCGCAAAGAATGGAGACTGATGTGTGGAAGCGTGAATGGAGTTGTATGCAAACTCGGCACACGGGAGCAAGGCTACCCAATTGTCCTGTGAGAATGTAGAGAAACAGCGGAGATATTGTTCAATGGTCTGATTTGTCCTTTCTGTTTGGCCGTTACTTTGTGGGTGATACGCTGATGATAGACAGACCTCGATATTGAAGATTTTGCAAAGAGCCCTTCAGAATCTGGAGGTAAATTGTACTCCTCGGTCGGACACGATGCTGCTGGGCAAACCATGTTACCTCACAATTTCTTTGATAAAGGTATGCGCCGTGTCCACGGCCGAAGGAGTGCCAACCATGGGCACAAAGTGAGCCATTTTAGATAGGCGATCTACTACCACCATAATTGTAGAAAATCCCTCTGGAGAAGGTAGGTCCACTATAAAGTCCATGGATAGCATTACCCAAGGTTGCTTAGGAACAGGAAGTGGTCTCAATAGACCCCAGGCTTGGACATGGCTGCCCTTACTCCGAAGGCAGGTCGTTGTAAGATTCTGGTACCTTCGGTACCCTTCCAGCCCATTTCTTCCGCATTGCGTTCCACCATTTAGGTAGGTGGAACGCATATAGCTACCTGTCCCTTTAAATCTCATGACGTCATCACTAGGCGCCGCTCTGAGCGGCTATTTCAATCGCCGGCTTTCACTCACAAGGTGTTCGTGCAAACCGCTTGTTATACAGCCTTGTCTGACGCTGCCGAAGCCTCCAGCTATTTCCCCAGTATCTGGATAGACCGGAGTCTCGCTACTTGATCCTGTATCTCGCTACTGATCCTGTATCTCGCTACCTGATCCTTATCTCATTACCGGACCCCTCATCTCTCTAAACCAACTAGTGATAAGTACCCCACAGGGGATTCCTTCCTATCAACTTACACTATCTACTCTTGCATACTAAAGACTGTTGCTATCTATGCATTACTATTTCTATCATCTGCACTGTTACATAGATTGCTAGCTCTTGAGTCTACTACTATCTATATCCTTGCACTGAGTTAGCAATTCCTGTACACTTCATCTGCTGTCCCCTACCACCTGTTATTTGTACATGATTGCTAACCTATCTGCATACTATCTATCACCATCTACTAACACTCCAGAACATTACTATTGAGTGCCTATCATTGCTATCACTACTCACGCCTGTCCTTTCAGCACATCACCTCTATACTATCGTATACAACCTATCACTCCAGGAACATCTTATCTGAGTGCCTGTATATTTGCATGCTGAGGCAGGCTGGGCCACAATGATGAGTCTGGAGAGTTGAATATGGTGATTCAACACATCTCTACACGACTACTGAGTGGAAATTCTGCAGCTGCAAATCCAGTTACAGATTGCACGAACCAGAAAAAAAAATGGATTCAGCAGAATTAGCCACTCATGTGTTACAACTAACACAAAAGGTAGATGCATTAATCCTTTCCCTTGCCGAAGTGAAAAATGAAAATCAGACTTTGAGACAGCAGATAGCCCGTGTTTCACAGCTCACTGCTGCTCAACCTCGTGAGCCCAAAATAAACCCTCCTCTAGTGTTTACAGGTGATCGGAAAAAATTTTGTGAATTTAAAAACGCATGTCAATTGCTTTTTAAATTAAAACCTCGTACTTACACTACAGACCAAATTAAAGTCTGCACCACTATCTCATATTTGTCGGGTGATCCACGGGCTTGGGCAGACTCTCTCTTTGAGAAAAATGACCCTCTTCTTAACTCCTATCCTTTATTCTTAGCAGAACTCGCTAGCTTATATGAAGACCCAAATAGGCAGAGTACTGCTGACAGCCAATTGAGGGCTTTAAAACAAGGAAGGAGACCTGTTGAAGACTTCGTAGCAGAGTTCAAAAGATGGACCCTTGATTCAGGGTGGAATGATGCATCTTTGCGAACCCAGTTCAGACTCGGGTTATCAGAAGCCGTTAAAGACGAGCTCGCCCGAGCGGATTTACCTGGCACTTTGGATGCCTTAATACAACTCAGCATCAATATTGACAGGCGACTGCGAGAAAGAAAGGCTGAGAAAATGGGAGTACCATTATCCAATCCTTCTCGGGTTTCGCCCGTTGACCCTACTCCTATGGAGGTAGGAACCATACGCCCACCATTATCGTCTACTGAACGAGCCAGGAGAAGATCTGAAAATCTCTGCATGTACTGCGCCTCCCCGGATCATTTGATTAGTGTCTGTCCCCTTGTCCGCAAAAAAGAGGGTGAGTGTTCACATGTCTTGCTGGGGGGATTAACGACTTCTTTTTCTAATCCCTATCTTTTTATTCATTTGACCTTACAGTGGGACCACAATAGGATCACCACCAAGGCTATGATCGACACAGGATCTTGTGGGAACTACATTGACACTAGTTTTGTTGCTTTAAATAAAATACCTATTATTTCAAAATCTAAACCTGTCTCTGTTAGTTTTATTAACGGTATTCCGTTATCTTCTGGTCCAATTACCAATCAGACACAAGCACTCCTTGCTACTGCTAACGAGTCTCATGCTGAGACCACCACTTTTGATGTATTACCTTCACCACATTTTCCCATTATTTTGGGACTTCCCTGGTTACACATACATCAACCAATCATTGATTGGAAAACACGGACTTTAACCTTCCCCTCTCACTACTGCGAGACCACGTGTAACCTTCAATCATATAAAAAAATCCTGTCCATGGTGTCAGATGAAATTTCACCACCACCATGTTATCAGGATCTATCAGAAGTCTTCCTTGAGAAAAATGCTCAAGTATTGCCTCCCCATAGGGACTACGATTGTTCTATTGATCTACTCCCTAATAGTAAATTACCTTTCGATCATGTTTATCCTCTTTCTCAGGATGAACTTTCTCATCTCAAGGAATACTTGGATGAGAATTTAGCGAAAGGGTTTATTAGACCCTCTACTTCTTCCACAGCTGCAGGACTTTTCTTTGTCCGCAATAAGGATTTAAGTCTCAGGCCTATTATTGACTATAGGCAATTAAATACCATTACGATAAAGGATCGCTATCCTTTACCTCTCATTCCCGAACTCATTGAACAAGTGCGCGGAGCTACCTACTTTTCAAAATTGGACCTAAAAGGGGCATACAACCTCATCCGAATCCGTAATGGGGATGAGTGGAAGACGGCATTCAGAACCAGATACGGATTATTCGAATATCTAGTGATGCCTTTTGGGTTGTGTAATGCTCCCGCAGCATTTCAGCGATTCATAAATGACATCTTCAGAGACTTACTTGATGTTTGTGTTGTGGTATATCTGGATGATATACTCATTTATTCTCAGTCCTTGTCCGAACATGTAAGACATGTAAGACTTGTGCTATCCAGATTACTCGCACACAATTTATACGTAAAATTGAAAAAATGCCTATTTCATAAGGAAGAAGTACTATTCCTAGGATACATCATATCTAAGAACGGTATCAAGATGGATATGAGCAAGATATCGTGTATACTGGATTGGCCTGTACCAACAACTCGTAAGGCATTACAACGATTCCTTGAATTTTCAAACTTCTATAGGAAGTTCATCAAGAACTTCTCTTCTATTGTGAGACCGCTCACACAACTTACAAGTGTAAAGAAACCATTCAAATGGTCTGAAGAAGCAAATAAAGCTTTCCGCTTGTTAAAATCAAGCTTCACTTCTGCTCCCATACTACGCCATCCAGACCCATCCCTCCAATACATCCTGGAGGTAGATGCGTCAAATATGGCTGTAGGAGCAGTTCTTTCCCAACGACCAACGAATACTTCACCACTCCACCCAGTTGCTTTTTTCTCTAAATCACTAAGTAGCCCAGAGGTGAATTACCCAGTGGGTGAAAAAGAGTTGCTTGCCATAAAACTGGCGCTAGAAAATTGGCGACATTTACTTGAAGGTACTCGATTGCCAATACTCATATATACAGACCATAAGAATCTCCAATACCTTCAGACCAACAAGACTCTTTCCCACCGGCAGGTACGTTGGTCATTATTCTTCCTAAGATTCAACTTCCTAGTGACCTACACGCCTGCAGACAAAAACAAAAAAGCGGATGCGCTATCACGGCTAACCGAAGATAACTGCGCCGAAATCCCTTCACTTCCTATAATACCCCATGACCGTATTATTGGTGTTGTTCGTTCCTTGAAGGAAGAGATTCTGCACAGTATAGGACTGGATTCACCACCACCACAACTAAGTGCTGATGCAAAAGGCTTCCTCTACTTTAATGACAAACTCTACATACCTCCTGGTATGCGTACCAAGATCTTGGAATTATCACATGACGTACCTATGGCAGGACATATGGGTATGACTAAGACATTCAATTTGCTCACCAGGCAATTTTGGTGGCCTGATATGAAGACGTCTGTACAAAAATTTGTTTCTTCATGTGACATCTGTGCAAGGTCCAAAATTGACACTACAAAACCATCTGGTCTACTTTGCAGTCTACCAATACCCAAAGTTCCATGGGAAGTTGTGTCCTTAGACTTTATAGTAGAATTACCACCTTCCAAAGGATTTACTAACATTCTAGTGTCAGTGGACCATCTGACAAAGATGGCACATTTCATTTCTATTCGCAGACTACCTTCATCTAAGGAAACAGCGGAATTACTAGTGAAACATGTGTTCAAGCTACATGGAATTCCAAAGACTCTTTTATCTGACCGAGGTTCACAGTTCATCTCCAAGTTTTGGCAAGCTCTATGTCATATACTACGAATTGAGCGAAAACTTACTTCTCCCTACCACCCTCAGACCAATGGACAAACTGAAAGAGTCAACCAGTGCATTGAACAATATTTGCGTTGCTACACCTCATACCTACAGGATGATTGGGTGGACCTCCTCCCTCTGGCAGAATTTGCTTACAATAACGCAACCCACAGTACTACTAAGCAAAGTCCATTCTACCTAAACTATGGGTTTCATCCCACACTTCTTCCACCACGCATCCTACCATCAAGTAACCCAGTAGCCTCTGACTATCTTACCCAAATAAAAGACTCTCTGGGTTTACTTAACACCACCATCTCACATGCTCATAGCCAACAAAAAAGGTACTACCACCTCCGTAGAAGACCTTCTCCTCAATATGCTATTGGGGATCTCATTTGGCTATCTACGAAAAACTTAAGGTTAAAGATCCCCAGTAAAAAGTTTGGGCCTTTTTTTCTAGGACCTTTCCCAATTGAGAAGCTCATTGGGAGAGCTGCAGTTCAACTCACCTTACCGGCAGATCTTAAAATACACCCCATCTTTCACGTGTCGCTACTGAAACCACATGTTCCCAACCAAGGAATAAGACCTACCATCTCGCCTCCACCTCCAGTACAAGTTGAGGGTGGAGAAGAATTTGAGATTAAGGAGATTTTGGATTCTCGCATCCACAGAGGGAATCTCCAATATCTCATAAGATGGAAAAACTATGGACCCCAAGACGACACCTGGTTGGATACTTCTGACGTTCACGCTCCCAGGCTTATACGAAGGTTCCACTCCAAATACCCGGAGAGACCAGTGCTATAGGCCTTCCGGAGCCAGCCTTAAGGGGGGGGGGTACTGTAAGATTCTGGTACCTTCGGTACCCTTCCAGCCCATTTCTTCCGCATTGCGTTCCACCATTTAGGTAGGTGGAACGCATATAGCTACCTGTCCCTTTAAATCTCATGATGTCATCACTAGGCGCCGCTCTGAGCGGCTATTTCAATCGCCGGCTTTCACTCCCAAGGTGTTCGTGCAAACCGCTTGTTATACAGCCTTGTCTGACGCTGCCGAAGCCTCCAGCTATTTCCCCAGTATCTGGATAGACCGGAGTCTCGCTACTTGATCCTGTATCTCGCTACTGATCCTGTATCTCGCTACCTGATCCTTATCTCATTACCGGACCCCTCATCTCTCTAAACCAACTAGTGATAAGTACCCCACATGGGATTCCTTCCTATCAACTTACACTATCTACTCTTGCATACTAAAGACTGTTGCTATCTATGCATTACTATTTCTATCATCTGCACTGTTACATAGATTGCTAGCTCTTGAGTCTACTACCATCTATATCCTTGCACTGAGTTAGCAATTCCTGTACACTTCATCTGCTGTCCCCTACCACCTGTTATTTGTACATGATTGCTAACCTATCTGCATACTATCTATCACCATCTACTAACACTCCAGAACCTCCAGAACATTACTATTGAGTGCCTATCATTGCTATCACTACTCACGCCTGTCCTTTCAGCACATCACCTCTATACTATCGTATACAACCTATCACTTCAGGAACATCTTATCTGAGTGCCTGTATATTTGCATGCTGAGGCAGGCTGGGCCACAATGATGAGTCTGGAGAGTTGGATATGGTGATTCAACACATCTCTACACGACTACTGAGTGGAAATTCTGCAGCTGCAAATCCAGTTCACTAAACAAACGCCGGAGCGTTACAGTCGTGCAGGAACTTACATACTCCTTACAGTCTTTTCTGACATTCGGCCACCAATAGGACCGTTGGATGAGTTCCAGGGTCTTGCGGACCTCAGAGTGACCGGCTAATTGGTGGTCATGGCATGCTTTAAGGACCGTGAGTCTGGCTTCCTGAGGTACAAAAATTTTATTTTTATATAAGAAAAAATGACCCTGTTTCTGGAGTGTAGAAGTCTCAGGGGCAGTGCATTGGGCAGAGGCCCGTTCAAGGGTGGTCCTGAGATCCGGCTGGATTAACAGAAAATTTTGGGCAGACAAAATTGTGCTAGGGGTGACATCCATAGGAGTTTCCGGGAACATCCGTGAGAGGGCGTCTGCTTTCCCGTTCTTGGATCCTGGCTGGTACGTAAGATGAAAATTAAATCTTGAAAAGAATAGGGCCCATCTGGCTTGTCGCGGTCTCAAGCGTCTGGCAGATCTGAGATACTCAAGATTTTTATGATCTGTAAAGATCATAATTGGATGGGCTGCGCCTTTCAACAAGTACCGCCACTCTTCAAGTGCTGCCTTGATGGCCAGCAGTTCTCGGTCCCCCACGTCATAGTTCCTCTCAGGTTGAGTGAGCTTTCGGGAAAAAAAGCTACTGGGTGGAGCAGAGCTTTAGGTCCCTGGCGTTGCGAGAGGATTGCTCCCGTGGCTACCTCTGAGGCATCAACTTCAAGGACATAAGGCAAGGCCGGGTCCGGATGCTGTAGCACGGGGGCACTGGTGAACACAGCCTTGAGTTTGTCAAACGCTTCTTGAGCCTCTGAAGACCAGAGGAAGCGGGTGTGTTGCCCAGTTATCTGAGTAATGGGGGCAATGATGCGGGAAAAGTCTTTAATGAATCTGCGATAAAAATTTGCGAAACCCACAAACCTCTGGATACCCTTTTTGTCCGTGGGAGCAGGCCACTCCAAGATGGCAGACACTTTCTGAGGGTCCATTGCTATCCCATCCCATCTCAAATTCACATTTTTCCGCCTTTGCATAAAGCCCGTGTTTTCTGAGAGTGGCCAATACTTTTTGCACGTGTATTCTGTGTGACTCCAAGTTGGCAGAAAAAAACAAAATGTCATCTAAGTAAACTATAAGGAAATTGTCCAGGAATTCTCTGAAAATGTCGTTTACTAGATGCTGGAAGGTGGCAGGGGCATTGCAGAGCCCAAAGGGCATAACCAGGTATTCGAAGTGCCCGAAACGGGTTCGAAAAGCAGTCTTCCACTCGTCGCCTTCACGGATCCGTACCAAGTTATAAGCAACTCGTAGATCTAATTTGGTGAAGACTTGAGCGGAGCGGAATCTCTGGAAAAGCTCAGGAACGAGAGGAAGCGGGTACCGGTTCTTTATAGTGATTTTATTTAAGTCTCTGTAATCCACACAAGGCCTTAGAGTATGGTCTTTCTTTTCTACGAAAAAGATGCCGACTCCGGCCGGAGAGGAGGAAGGATGAATGAACCCTTTCTTGAGGTTCTCGTCAATGTATTGCCGTAGGGCTTCAAGCTCAGTCTCTGAGAGCGGGAAGATACGGCCGAAAGGAATTTCGGCACCAGGTAACAGCTCTATCGGGCAATCGTAGGGACGATGAGGTGGTAATGAGTCCACTTTCTTCTTATCAAAGACATTCAGGAAGTTGTGGTACACAGAGGGAACATCTTGGCCGATATTGGAAACAGGCTGAATAGAAAAACAACCAGCAGGAGGCGGGATCTCAGGAGCCACAAAATGTTGACGGCAGTATGCTGACTTAAAAGATACTTCCCCTGTTGACCAGTCTATCAGTGGGTTGTGTGCCCAGAGCCAGGGGATTCCCAAAATTACAGGGAACATGGGCGAAGGAAGAACGTCAAAGTGAAGAAGTTCTTGATGGCCAGGGCCGGTTGTGGCAAGAATAGGTAAGGTTTCCTGGATGATGGGCCCGGATCTGGGAGACGTGCCATCTGCAAGGTGGATTTCTAGCTTACGGTTCTTGGTCTGGAGAGGTAAGTGATGATCTCTTGCCAATGAGATATCCAGGAAACAGCTGCAGGCTCCAGAGTCAATAATGGCTGGCAGCTTGACCTCCCCTCCTGCCACCTGCAAAGAAACAAGGAGGACCAGGTGAGTGGGGGAAGACCCAGGGGTCTGGAGATGCATATGACGGGAAATAAGAGGCTTACTTGGTCTGACTGGGCAGTCACTAAGGAAATGTCCATTGTCCCCACAGTACAGACATAAGTTCAGTTGTCTGCGACAAAGTCTTTCCGCAGGGGTTAAGGCTGAACGGACCACCCCGATCTGCATAGGCTCCTCAGGTGACATTGGGCTGGCAGCAGTCGGTAAAGGTGTAGGAGGTGGTGGCACCCTGGGTAGCATCCAAGCAGGCTGAAAGGACTGAGCACGTTCGGACCGGCGTTCCCGAAAACATCTGTCTAACTGGATGGCCAGTTGAATGAGCTCCTCTAAAGTGGTGGGGGTCTCAACCCGTGCTAACTCATCCTTGAGAGTTTCCGACAGGCCTAGCCGATATTGATGTTTGAGGGCGCCCTCGTTCCAGCCTGTGTCTGCAGACCACCTACGAAAGTCTACGGTGTAATCTTCCACGGGGCGTCGGCCTTGCTGTAATTTATGAAGTGTCGCTTCGGCAGTGGCTGTGCGTTGTGGGTCATCGTACAGCTGGGCCATTGCTTTAAAGAAGACCTCAACAGAGTCCAGAGCAGGATCCTTCTGTTCCAGCAAATGGTGGGCCCAGGACTGGGGTTCATCAGACAGCAAGGGAGATGATAAACCCTACTTTAACTGCCTCCAAGGAGAAAGTTCTGAGTTGCAGAGCCAAATATAATGAGCAGGCGTTTTTAAATGATTTAAACTTCCTGCGATCACCAGAGAAGCGTTAAGGCAGAGGTACTCTGGGTTCAGGAGGAGGAGCTATCATGGTAGGAATAGAAGCTGGTTGTCCCGAAGCTGCAGGAGCAGGGTTAGAGGCTGCAGCAGATGGATCTGCAGGAGCCGCCGGAGGCGGTGTAGACAGGTACTGCAGGCGACCTTCCAGTTGGAAGTAACCCTCCTGAAGATTCTTCACAGCCTGGGTTAAAGCTCCAACTTGCTGGCATAAGGTTTCCAGCGGGGAGGCACCTCTCTCGGCTTCTGTCATGGCTGGATGATACTGTCACGTACCTGATCCGAAGCCGGAATGTAGAGAGGGCTCCCCTTGCGGCTAGGTGCAGAACACCCCTGGAGGTGAGACAGGGAGTGCTGTGCCCGAAGTAGCACGGGTTGCCGGCTGGGATGGCCAGATGGTGGCTGAGGCCAATGGGTGATAGGTCCAAGGCGGATCTGGAACACTTGACAAGCCAGGCAGGTGTGCTGCAGGAACAAGGTAAGTTGGATAGCCCACAGGAGACTGGTAAAGCGGAGTCAATAGCCAAGCCGGGTCAGACACTGGAGAAAACAGGGAAAGTCCAGGGACAAGCCAAAGGGTCAAAAGCTAGAGGTATCAAGAAGAGTCGATGGTCAAGCAATCCGGGTCGGCAACAGGAAATCCAAGATAAAGGCAAAACAAGGCACAAGGGACACAGGGAGCTGAAGATCATCCAGCAACTAGTGCCTGTCATTGCTGAGTTTAAATAGGGCGTTTGGCGCCAAGCGCCGTTACGCCCTGCGTGCGTGTGTGCGCATTGGCGCACGCACGTTCTTAGTTGATCTTGCCCGGAGTTGGCCGCGCATGCGTATTTGCGCCAATGCGCGAATTCGCTGATTAGCCAAACTGTTGGAGTTTACCTGACAACGCCACAACAAACAGCAGCACCAGCAGCTCATATGGAACGTCTTAGCAGGAGGCAGCATTTCACCAACATGGTGGAGCAGTATGTGTGCACACGCCTAAATGTAGTGAATGACGGGTCTGCCCCCTTCAACTTCTGGGTCTCCAAATTGGGCACATGGCCTGACCTTGCCCTTTACACCTTGGAGGTGCTGGCGTGCCCTGCAGCCAGTGTATTATCTGAACGTGTATTTAGCATGGCTGGGGGTGTTATCACAGACAAGCACAGCCTCCTGTTCAGAGACAATGTGGACAAGCTCACGTTCATTAAAATGAACCAGGCATGGATCCCACAGGACTTTTCCGTACCTTGTGCAGAATAGAGATGGATACCGACCTTACCCAGCCATTGTTATATTTTTGATCTTTCTCACTCTTTTGGGGTGTACCCTAATTTAAAATGACTAAAAAAAAGCAGTGTTGGCTACCTCGTCCCCCTCCACCGCCACTTCCACCTACACCGCCACATCCACCGCCACCTCAACCTCCCTCCTACTCTATATGGGCCTCATCCTTCACAGATGAAGAAAATTCTTTTATTTTTCTGTTTTTTTTGTTGTTTTAAGTTATTTCCCTATCCACATTTGTTTGCAGAGCACTTGCCATGCTCTTAACTACATTTTGCTGCTATTTGCAGCACTCTAGCCCTTTCCATTGTTTTTTTAGAGCCATTTTAGTGCCTGAAAGTTCGGGTCCCCATTGACTTTAATGGGGTTTGGTGTCCGGGTAAAGTTCGGAAAAAGTCCGGGTCACGGACCCGGACTTTTTTTTCAAGTTCGGCCGAACCCGCAGAACACGGACATCCAGGTGTCCGCTCAACTCTAATTATAAGCAAACTCTGCTGTAGGAAGGTAGTCAACCCAATCATCCTGCAGATAAGTCACAAAACATCGAAGGTATTGCTCCAAAGTTTGATTGGTCCTTTCGGTCTGACCATTAGACTGAGGATGAAAAGCTGAGGAAAGATTAATTGTTACACCCAAAGCTGAGCAAAAATTTCTCCAAAATTTTGAGGTAAACTGTACTCCCCTGTCGGACACTACATCATCAGGAATTCCATGTAGTTTAAAAACTTCTCGAACCATTACTTCTGCAGTATGCTCCGCTGAGGGTACACCTTTAACTGGTATGAAATGAGCCATCTTAGTGAGACGGTCAACAACTACCAGGATAGTGGTCATCCCTTTTGAAAGGGGAAGATCAACCACAAAATCCATAGAAATTGACCCCCATGGTCTTGATGGAACAGGCAGTGGTTGAAGTAACCCCAGAGGAGAAGATCGGGGTGTCTTATTGCGAGCATATGTCAGACATGAGGCCACATATCTCTTGACATCCTTCTTGTACCCAGGCCACCAAAAGGTACGTGATAAGAGTTCTTCTGTTTTAGAAACCCCAAAATGACCAGCAAGCTTGGAGTCATGAACCAATTTGAGGGCTTCTACCTGAACAGATTCAGGTACATAGAGGCGATGCGCTTGAGTCCAAAAGCTGTTCTTGTATTTGAGATTAATGTTCCTAGGAGGATGATTAAGAAGTGGGTCATTCTCATACCCCTCCTTAAGAAGATTAAAAAAGGTTTTAGAACTTGTGGCCCCTAGAAAGTTATTTTGAGGCAGAATCGTACATTTGGAGTTGCTTTCCTGGAGGGGCCCAGACAACATCCGCGATAGAGCATCAGCCTTACCGTTCCTTGACCCAGGGCGGTACGAAATAACAAAATTGAACCTGGAGAAGAATAGGGTCCAACGTGCTTGTCTAGATGACAGTCTTTTGGCAGAACGAATAAATTCTAAATTTTAAAGATCCGTGAGAACGGTTACAGAGTGCTTAGCCCCTTCCAACAGATGCCTCCACTCAGAAAATGCTTCCTTAATTGCCAGCAGCTCCTTGTTTCCGATGTCATAATTCTTCTCAGCAGATGACATCAGTCGGGAGAAATAAGCACAAGGATGGAGCTGCATTCTTTCGCCAATTCGCTGAGAAAGGATAGCTCCCACAACAGAATCTGAAGCATCCACTTCTACGATGAAAGGTAGCTCTGGATCTGGATGTACCAATATTGGTGCAGAACTGAAGAGAGTCTTTAATTTAGTAAAGGCGGCCTGTGTCTCTGGTGACCACAAAAAGGGCACCCCCTTCTTTGTCAGCTGCGTAATTGGAGCAATTACCTTGGAGAAATTCCTTATAAATCTTCTGTAAAAGTTGGCAAATCCAACAAATCACTGTATTTCCTTAACATTCTTAGGGACAGGCCAATCCACCACTGCTTTGATCTTATTGGGATCCATGCTCACTCCTTCAGAAGAAATTATGTATCCCAAGAACTGGATCTTAGTTTGTTCAAACTCGCATTTCTCTAGTTTAATGTAAAGTTGATTCCGCCTTAGTCTCTCGAAGACAGTACAGACGTGCTTGCGGTGTTCTTCCAAATTATCAGAAAAAATAAGAATATCATCCAAATATGCTATTACAAACTGATCCAACAAATCTCAAAAAACATCATTAATGAAATGTTGGAAGGTTGCGGGAGCATTGCAAAGTCCAAAAGGCATAACCAAAGACTCAAAATGTCCATATATGGTTCTGAAATCAGTTTTCCATTCATCTCCGGGACGAATGCAGACCAGGTTGTATGCTCCTCGTAAACCTAATTTGGTAAAGAGCTTGGCGGAGCGTAGTCTCTCAAGCATTTCTGGAATTAGTGGAAGTGGATAGCGATTTTTAATTGTGATCCTATTTAACTCCCTATAGTCAATACATGGACGCAGGGTGGAATCCTTTTTCTCTACGAAGAATAAGGCCGCTCCAGCAGGAGAAGTTGAGTGTCTAATAAACCCTTCTTTTAGATTCTCATCAAGCCACTCCCTGAGCACCTTTAGTTCAGGTTCAGATAAGGAATAAAGATGGCCAAAGGGGATCTCTGCCCCTGGAAGCAATTCAATGGGACAATCATAAGAGCGATGTGGAGGCAGCTGATCAGCATTTTTTTTATCACAAACATCCTTAAATTCAAGATATTGTGGGGGCAGGTCTTCGTATGACTGGGTAGTTACCATAGCTGCTTGCGAGTCCTGGGTTGGTGGTGGGCTTACTTGGTAAGATCTTTTGCAATGTTCTTTGCAATAGTCAGAGGTAAGTTTTACAGAACGTGTCTCCCAGTTGATGGAAGGATTATTGATAGAGAACCAAGGAATTCCCAGGATGATAGGGAATTTAGGCGATGTGATCAGCTGAAAGCTGATAGTCTCCTGATGGTCAGTCTCGATTAAGAGTTCAAGTGGGACAGTCTCGTGGGTAACAGGTCCTGAAGACAAAGGTGAGCCATCCACAGTATCAATTGGGGCAAATTTATTTCTTCCTTGTATGTTATTATTTTGGGCAAATTCAATGTCCATGAAGTTCTCCCCCGGCCCCTGAGTCCAGCATAGCGGAGCAAGGTATTTCTCTGCTTTCAGTGATAAGCTTTACAGGGATGACAAAATGAGAAGATAACAAATTAACTTTATGAGCTTCTTGAATCAAAGGAGAGACAGACTGAGAAATTGAGTTTATTTGTTCAGATACCATAAGATCTGTTGCCGCAATTGTTCTTTTAAATTTATTGGGACAATTGATTGCGTAATGCCCAGATTCTCCACAATAAAGACATAAGTTTTCTGAACGTCGTCTTTCTTTCTCCTGAGTTGTAATAGATCTTTTAATAGCATCCACCTGCATAGGTTCAGGAGTGTCAGAACCTGGAAGAACTCTTGGACCCTTAGGAGTATACTGAGTAGTAGAAAAACACATGCCACCATTACTGCCTAGAATTCCCTGCCTCTCTTTTCTCCTTTCAGTAAGTCTTTGATCAATTCGAATACATCATTTAATAAAGGCCTCAAGGTCATCAGGGCTTTCTACTCGGGCAAGCTCATCTTTTACTTGTTCAGAGAGTCCTTGACGAAACTGACTCTTTTGCGCTGCTGGAATCCAATTGGTATCTGAAATCCAACGTCTGAGTTCCGTTGTGTACTCGTCAACAGAGCGCCTCCCCTGCCGTAAATTGTGCAATTTTGCCTCAGCAGTAGCGCAGCGGTTAGGATCAGCAAAAATTAGATTCATGGCAGCCACAAAATTATTGAAATTATCCAGGATGACATCATCTTTCTCCACATAAGGGGAGGCCCAGGCTAAGGCTTCCTCAGTCAGGAGGTTGATGATAAACAGCACCTTTTTCCTGTCAGAAGTAAATGCAGCAGGTTGCATCTCAAAGTAAATACGACTTTTATTAAGGAAACCTCTGTAATTGTGATGGTCACCATGCAACTTGAGTGGGAGGGGCATTCGTGTGCTAGTATCAACTGCAACAGCATCTTGAGAACGCATGTCCCGCAACTGTCTGAGCAGATCAAGGATGTCCTCTTGTAGCCCTTTCACTTCAGTTTGTAACTCAGCAAACTTTTCCTGGTAGGTAGTACCAAACGCCTGCAACTCAGAGATTTGTACCCTGAAAGGAGCCACAGCAGCTGCTACAACGGCCTCCATGTTTTGGGCCAGATTATTATTTCACGATCTGGAGTCAGGCTCGAAGACCAATAGCTATAGCAGCTTACACAGGAACCAGCTGGATAGGAACACAGGCAGGTCACTCTGGCAGATGACGCAGGCTCACCTGATGTGCGGAATCTAAGTACTAACCGGTGTTCACCAGCGCTCCTGATGGTGGAGATGGATTTTGCTGCGTGTTAGTACCAGGTCACGGTCCTCAGGATCGCCCCACCAGGAGGTGAGCAAGCCAGGGTCCAGTAGCAGATATAGCAGGTCAGGATCAAGCAGAAGCGTAGTCTAGGAATAGCCAAAGGTTGGTAACAAGTAGTTGCAGGTCGGGATTAGGCAAAAGCGTAGTCGAGGAACAAGCCAAGTGTCGATAACGGATGATAGCAAAGATACGGACGGCAGCAGGAGAGACAAGCGAGATATCGGCTGTTGAAGGCACAATATTTTGGCAACCAGGAAGTGCAAAGACATGGCTTATAACAGGAAGTTCATGGGAGGAGCAAAGGGTTCAAGGTAATAAAGATTCACAGCAGAATCATTCAAGGATTCAAGTCCGGGTCCTGATATTTGGTGACCAAATGCAGTTATTGTGACTAAAAAAGGATTTTTAGACACTTGGAGACCAAAATAGAGTCATTTTGACCCAAAAAAACTTTTTTCAGGCCATTGGCTTTTCCTTTATTCATTGGCTTTCTTTTTGTTTCTCCTGAGGTGTCATCTTGCCATGGCCAAGTTCAAAGGGGTAGAGGGTGGCAGTGGTGATCGCTTTCAGCCACATCACCCTGAACGCGCCCGATCTCGTCTGATCTCGGAAGCTAAGCAGGGTCGGTCACCTCAAAGGGAGACCGCCTGGGAACACAAGGTGCTGTAGGCTTTTGGCTTTTCCTTTATTCGTTGGCTTTCTTTTTGTTTCTCCTGAGGTGCCATCTTGCCATGGCCAAGTTCAAAGGGGTCGAGGGTGGCAGTGGTGATGAGCCTATGCCCACATAACCCTGAACGTGCCCGATCTCGTCTGATCTCAAAAGCTAAGCAGGGTCAGGCCTGGTTAGTACCTGGATGGGAGACCCCCAGGGAATACCAGGTGCTGTAGGCTTTTGGCTTTTCCTTTATTCGTTGGCTTTCTTTTTGTTTCTCCTGACGTGCCATCTTGCCATGGCAAAGTTCAAAGGGGTCGAGGGTGGCAGGGTTGATGGCCTAAGGCCACATCACCCTGAACGCGCCCAATTTCATCTGATCTTGAAAGCTAAGCAGGGTCAGACCTGTTTAGTACCTGGATGGGAGACCACCTGGGAATACCAGGTGCTGTAGGCTTTTGGCTTTTCCTCTTTTTTTTTTTATTAAAAATTTTGTAATATAACACGTGAGTATCAACAACAGAAAAGTTACAATTAAACACAGACATTATGCAAATTAGGTCACTCATAGTATGGGTAACCTGAACTGGGGAAGGGCAGGGCAGGGCGGGGGGTCCAGAGTCAAAATAGCATGGAAACTGATGGGGAATGTGAGAGTGGGGAAGAGTTCTTTTGCGAGAAAAGGGGTAAAAAAACTGCGCTAATGGTGTAAAAAATTAATTAATATAAATAAATTTTGAATATAAAGTGATAAAGTGGGATTTCTCCCACGCTGTCAGCTGCTACACAAACGTGGAATCGTGATAAATAGTGAACAAATGGGGATGTAGCGCTCGACAGAAATATATAAATAAATAAATACAAACATGTGAACCATATAAACCATATAGAATGATTCGTGCAATAAAGTCTCTGGTGTCCAAAGCAATTGGATAATTAACAGCCAATATGGAAGACACAGACTTGATAGGGTGGTTTCCTTAGCAAAGCCTTCACCTTCACACGATCACCCAGTGGAATAACTATATGAGCCGCTTACCAGATTTAATGGACCCCTTGATTATAGGGGGTCAAATGCGCTGTGTACTTGTAATGTTCTGGTACCTCTGGTACCCTTGTCTCCATATTTCTCCTTTCCTAATTGCGTCCCATCTTGTGTAACAAGGGACGCATATACCTTTAAGACCGGATGACATCATTGCCGAGCGCCGCTATGAGCGGCTATTTCAATCGACGGTTTGCTCTCACTCATCGCTCGTTCAAACCGCATGTTCACCGCACCTACTCCTGTGAAGTCGGAGCTGCTGACATTCTCCCATGCTGAACTGAAGCCGGAAACCTCGCTGGTGATCCGTATCTCGCTACGGGATCACCCCTCTCCAATGGACACTGTTACTCCTAAACCTATCTAAGTGATAAGTACCCCGCAGGGGATTCTTACTAACCAATCTCCCACTGTCATCTACTGCAATTACCAAGACTATCTGTATCTATCTATTCACTATCATCTGCATAGACTGTTAGCTCTTGGGACTACCTTCAACTATCCTTGCACTAGGTTACTCTGTCTAAGTATACTCCATCTGTGTCCTCTTACCATCTGCACTATACTTGACATCAGAACCTATCTGCTTTACCATCACCTGCAAACTCTCCTAATACTACTTCTAGTGCTCACCATACAATAGCCTGCCTCTCATCTATATATCCTCATATATTCTATCCCTCCATTAACATCTATTAATATATATGGTATATAACAGGCTGTACACGGTGATGAAGTCCTGAGAGTTGGATATGTTTGTTCAACAGATTCTCTACAAGGCTACTGAGTGTAATAATTCTGCAGCTGTAAATCCATCCACTAACAAAAACGCATGAACGTTACAGATTGAACGAGCCTTTAAAGCAAATATGGATTCAGCAGAATTATCCACTCATGTACTACAATTAAAACAGCAAGTAGATGCATTGATCCTTGCGCTTACAGAGGTACAAAATGAAAATCAGACCTTGAGACAGCAGCTTGGCCGTCTCACACAGCCTCCTGCTGCTCAGCCCCGTGAGCCTAAGATAAACCCTCCTATAGTGTTTTCTTGTGATCGGAGCAAATTCCGTGAATTTAAAAACGCATGTCGATTGTTTTTTTTGTTAAAACCTCTAACCTACACCACTGACCAAATTAAGGTTTGTACCATGATCTCCTATTTAACAGGTGAACCCCGGGCCTGGGCAGATGCTCTCTTTGAAAAGGATGATCCACTCCTTAATTCTTATCCCTTATTTCTAGCACAACTTGCTAGTTTATATGAAGACCCCAACAAGCAGAGTACCGCTGACACCCAATTACGGGCCTTAAAACAAGGAAGGAGACCTCTTGAAGATTTCGTGGCAAATTTTAAAAGATGGTCCCCTGATTCAGGGTGGAACGACACATCTTTGCGAACGCAGTTTAGACTCGGCCTATCTGAGGCCGTTAACCACTTAAGCCCCGGAGGATTTGGCTGCTAAAGGACCAGGGGTTTTTTTGCGATTTTTTACTGCGTGACTTTAACGGACAATTGCGCGGTCGTGCGACGCTGTACCTAAACAAATTTGACGTCCTTTTTTTCCTACAAACAGAGCTTTCTTTTGGTGGTATTTGATCACCTGTGCGATTTTTTGATCACGCGCTATAAACAAAAAAAAGCGTAAATTTTGCAAAAATAACAATATTTTTCACATTTTTTTATATGAAATTCCCCAAAAAAAAAGTAAAAATCAAAATTTTTTAACATTTTTCGGCCAATTTGTTTTATGCTACCTATGTTTGGTAAAAAAAAATCGCAAAAAGCGTATTTTGATTGGTTTGCGCAAAAGTTATCGCGTTTACTAACAAAGGGAAAGATTTTTGTCATTTTTGGTGTTTTTTTTTTTTTAACGCGTAATGGCGGCGATCTGCGATTTTTTTTTCGGTACTGCGACATTGCAGCAGACAGATCGGACCCTTGACTGACATTTTTGACACTTTTGGGGGTACCAGTGACATTACTGCAGTAATCAGTGCTATACATATGCACTGTTACTGCAAAAATGACACTGGCAGGGAAGGGGTTAACTTTATTGGACAGGGAGGGGTTAAGTGTGTCCTAGGTGCGTGCTTCTAACTGTGCAGGGACATTCCTATTGGTGTAAAAGCAAAGATCAACCGTTCTACATAGTAAAACGGTCAGATCTTCACTTTTACACAGGGAGAACTGACAGGCAGCTTGTTTACACAAGCCGCTCTGTCTTTCTCCCTTCACAGGAGCGATCGCAGTGTGACTGGCGGACATCGAGTCCGCCGGTCACACGCACTGACTTGTCTGTGAACGAGCCGCGGCGGGCGCGCGCCCGCCCGCGATAGGCTCGCAAGTCAGTGACAGGCGAGTGACGTACCGATACATCACTCTGCCTGGCCGGGGCTGACCGCCGCAGTATATAGTCGTGCGGCGGTCGGCAACCGGTTAAAGACGAGCTCGCCCGAGCGGATTTACCTGGCACTCTAGAGGGACTGATACAGACCAGTATCAATATTGACAGACGACTACGAGAAAGAAAGGCTGAGAAGATGGGCTCACCATTTTCCAGTCCTTCTCGGATGTTGCCTGCTGACCCTACTCCTATGGAAGTAGAAATGATACGTCCACCTCTGACCCTTTCTGAACGTGCCAGGAGGAAAACCGAACATCTTTGCATGTACTGCGCATCCCCGAATCATTTGGTAAACGGCTGTCCTCTTGTCCGCAGAAAAGAGGGTGAGTGTTCAAATGTCTTGCTAGGGGGACTCACAACTTCCTTTTCTAATCCCTATCTTTTTGTTCAATTAACATTGCAGTGGGACCAAACTAGGATCACCACCAAGGCTATGATTGACACCGGATCTTGTGGAAACTACATTGACATTTGTTTTGTCTCCCTTAATAAAATACCTATTGTTTCAAAACCCAAACCTGTCTCCGTTAGTTTTATTAACGGTACCCCTTTATCCTCTGGTCCTATCACCAGTCAGACACAGGCACTTCTTGTAACTGCTGACGAGTCTCATGTGGAGACCACCACCTTTGATGTATTAACTTCACCACATTTTCCAATCATTTTGGGACTTCCCTGGTTACACATACATCAACCAATCATCGATTGGAAAACAAGAACGTTAGCCTTCTCTTCTCACTATTGTGAGACGACGTGTAACCTCCCCACACATGATAGGATCCTGTCTGTACTGCCGGATGACATTATTCCTAAGTGTTATCAGGATTTATCGGAGGTTTTCCTTGAGAAAAACGCTCAAATGCTACCTCCCCATAGGGACTATGATTGTTGTATCGATTTACTCCCTAATAGCAAGTTGCCTTTCGGACATGTTTATCCTCTCTCACAGGATGAACTCTCTCATCTTAAGGAGTATCTGGATGAGAACTTGGCAAAAGGATTCATCCGACCTTCTACTTCCTCCACTGCTGCTGGGCTCTTCTTCGTCCGCAATAAGGACTCTAGCCTTAGGCCTATCATTGATTTCAGACAATTAAATGCCATCACAATAAAGGATCGTTATCCTTTACCCCTTATTCCTGAACTTATCGAACAGGTGCGTGGGGCTTCTTTCTTTTCAAAATTGGACCTAAAAGGGGCATACAATTTAATTCGAATCCGTAAAGGGGATGAATGGAAGACGGCATTCAGAACCAGATACGGACTGTTTGAGTACCTTGTAATGCCATTTGGGCTATGTAATGCTCCCGCAGCCTTCCAACGGTTTATAAATGAGATATTCCGAGACTTGCTTGATGTTTGTGTGGTAATATATTTGGACGATATACTTATCTATTCTCATTCCTTACCTGAACACATAAAACATGTGAGACTTGTGTTGTCAAGACTACTTGCACATAACTTATATGTTAAATCAAAGAAATGTTTGTTTCATAAAGAGGAAGTACTATTCCTAGGGTATATTATATCTAAAAGTGGAATCAAAATGGACATGAGCAAAATATCCTGCATTCTGGATTGGCCTGTGCCAACCACTCGCAAAGCATTACAAAGGTTCCTAGGATTCTCTAATTACTATAGGAAATTCATTAAGAACTTCTCTGCGATTGTGAAACCTCTCACACAACTTACAAGCATGAAGAAACCATTTAATTGGTCAAAAGAAGCAAATGGAGCATTCTCTCTACTGAAATCAAGCTTTACTACTGCCCCCATACTATGCCATCCAGACCCATCCCTTCAATACATCTTGGAGGTAGATGCGTCTAATATGGCAGTAGGAGCAGTTCTCTCACAACGACCAACAAACACCTCACCTCTTCACCCAGTTGCTTTCTTTTCAAAGTCATTAAGTAGCCCCGAGGTGAACTACCCAGTAGGTGAGAAAGAGTTATTAGCAATAAAACTGGCGTTAGAGAATTGGCGACATCTACTTGAGGGCACTCAATTGCCAATTCTGATATATACTGATCACAAAAACCTTCAATACCTTCAGACTAATAGAACCCTTTCCCACCGGCAGGTACGGTGGTCGTTACTCTTTCTGAGATTTAATTTTTTTGTGACTTACACGCCCGCAGACAAAAATAAAAAAGCGGATGCACTCTCACGACTAGCCGAGAAAGATTGTACTGAGGTTCCCTCAGTTCCTATAATACCACTTGAACGTATTATCGGAGTCGTTCGCTCCCTGAAGGAGGAGATTTTGCACAGCATAGGATTGGATTCACCTCCACCACAACTAACTACTGACGCAGAAGGCTTCCTCTACTACAACGATAAATTATACATACCCCCTACTATGCGAACCAAGATCTTAGAATTGTCGCATGATGTACCTATGGCAGGACATATGGGTATGACAAAAACTCTCAATCTACTCACTAGGCAATTTTGGTGGCCAGACATGAAGACAACCGTAAAAAAGTTTGTTTCATCTTGTGATATCTGTGCAAGGTCTAAAATTGACAACACGAAACCATCGGGGTTACTTTGTAGTTTACCGATACCCCAGGTTCCGTGGGAAGTGGTATCCTTAGACTTCATAGTGGAACTACCACCTTCCAAAGGATTCAACACCATCTTGGTGTCAGTGGACCATCTGACCAAGATGGCACATTTCACTCCTATCCGAAAACTACCTTCATCCAAACAAACAGCGGAATTACTTGTGAAACATGTCTTTAAGTTACATGGTATTCCAAAAACACTGCTGTCTGACCGTGGTTCACAATTCATCTCAAAGTTTTGGCTAGCTCTATGTCAGATACTACGAATAGAGCGTAAACGTACTTCTCCCTACCACCCTCAGACCAACGGACAGACAGAGAGAGTTAACCAGTGCATTGAACAGTACCTGCGTTGCTATACTTCGTATCTACAGGACGATTGGGCAGATCTCCTCCCGCTGGCGGAATTCGCCTATAACAACGCTACTCATAGCACTACTAAGCAAAGTCCGTTTTACCTGAATTATGGGTTTCATCCCACACTCCTTCCTCCACGTATCTTGCCATCAAGTAATCCAGTGGCATCTGATTATCTTGCCCAGATAAAGGATTCTCTGGGATTACTCAACAATACCATATCCCATGCTCATAGCCAGCAAAAAAGTACTACGACCTCCGTAGGAAACCCTCTCCCCAATATGCCATTGGGGATCTTGTTTGGCTTTCTACAAAAAATCCCTAGTAAAAAACTTGGACCTCTATTTCTGGGACCTTTTCCAATAGAGAAGCTTATTGGAGAGAAGCTTATTGGAAAAGCTGCAGTACAACTCACATTGCCAGTAGACCTCAAAATACATCCTGTCTTCCATGTGTCTCTACTGAAGCCCCATGTTCCTAACCAAGGAATAAGGCCTACTATCTCACCTCCACCTCCTGTACAAGTGGAGGGCGGAGAAGAATTTGAGATAAAAGAAATTTTGGATTCCCGTTTTAATACGATGGAAGAACTATGGGCCCCAAGATGACACCTGGCTGGATAACTCCGATATACATGCCCCTAGACTGATTCGCAATTTCCACTCGAAATATCCGGAAAAAACAGTTCTAGAGGCCTTCCAGAGCCGGCCTTAAGGGGGGGGGGTACTGTAATGTTCTGGTACCTCTGGTACCCTTGTCTCCATATTTCTCCTTTCCTAATTGCGTCCCATCTTGTGTAACAAGGGACGCATATACCTTTAAGACCGGATGACATCATTGCCGAGCGCCGCTATGAGCGGCTATTTCAATCGCCGGTTTGCTCTCACTCATCGCTCGTTCAAACCGCATGTTCACCGCACCTACTCCTGTGAAGTCGGAGCTGCTGACATTCTCCCATGCTGAACTGAAGCCGGAAACCTCGCTGGTGATCCGTATCTCGCTACGGGATCACCCCTCTCCAATGGACACTGTTACTCCTAAACCTATCTAAGTGATAATTCCCCCGCAGGGGATTCTTACTAACCAATCTCCTACTGTCATCTACTGCAATTACCAAGACTATCTGTATCTATCTATTCACTATCATCTGCATAGACTGTTAGCTCTTGGGACTACCTTCAACTATCCTTGCACTAGGTTACTCTGTCTAAGTATACTCCATCTGTGTCCTCTTACCATCTGCACTATACTTGACATCAGAACCTATCTGCTTTACCATCACCTGCAAACTCTCCTAATACTACTTCTAGTGCTCACCATACAATAGCCTGTCTCTCATCTATATATCCTCATATATTCTATCCCTCCATTAACATCTATTAATATATATGGTATATAACAGGCTGTACACGGTGATGAAGTCCTGAGAGTTGGATATGTTTGTTCATAAGATTTTCTACAAGGCTACTGAGTGTAATAATTCTGCAGCTGTAAATCCATCCACTAACAAAAACGCATGAACGTTACAGTACTCCAGTAAGGAACTCTATTGCATCTTGCTCCCATAAGTAGAGGTCATCACAGCCAGAGTCAGTGCCATAATCAGAAAGCCAAGCCATATGCAGGGATGAAAAAATAGTCTCATGGTGCAGTATCTCTTATCAATCAAGCATTTATTTAAGATAAATTGCACTTACTAGACAAAAAGCAGATAAAAGCCTTCAATAAAATCGTTTGCTGGGGATGGGAGACGCCGCTCCACGCTGCGCTCCTCAGACCTCAGACCCGGATGTGTATGGTCTCACGTTCCCGACGTTTCGTCAGTCAAGGCTGACGTCATCAGGGGATCAGGTTGATACATTAGGCATTCACAGGATACAGAAGTAAGTAGAAAATGTTAGGTGCCGACCCTAAATGCCAGTAAGCCAAGAAAGGTCCCGCCACATCCCTAAGGACATATGAGAAAAAAGTGTATCAAGTGTATCAAGTGTCGGCCTGTTTAGGGCCCAAAAATTAGCTCACATGGGTTTAACTGACAGCAAAGAACGTATTATTGGATGGCTAGAGGTACATCAGGCATTCACACAGTATACAGAAGTAAGTGTCGGCCTGTATAGGCCCCAAAAATTAGCTCACATGGGTTTAACTGACAGCAAAGAACGTAGTATTTGATGGCTGGAGGTACATTAGGCATTCACACAGTATACAGAAGTAAGTGTCGGCCTCTATAGGCCCCAAAAATTAGCTCACATGGGTTTACCTGACTGCTAAGAACGTAGTATTCTGTGACTAAAGGTACATTAGGCATTCACAGGATACAGAAGTAAGTAGAAAATGTTAGGTGCCGACCCTAAATGCCAGTAAGCCAAGAAAGGTCCCGCCACATCCCTAAGGACATATGAGAAAAAAGTGTATCAAGTGGTATTGGTGTTCCAATACACCAGACCCTAAATGAGCCCTACAGGGAACTGTGTATTCTGAGGAAACACCCAACCTGGGACTTTGCAGGCAGGAGTTACTTGGCATGAATAGATAAATAGAAGACCAATTTAAAATGTAATGATTTTATTAATACATGTGTACAAAATTGTTTAAAAAGACACAGATGCAAAGGCATCAAAAGACAGTCAATATAGAAAATATGTGATACATAAAATTATAAACCATATCCTAGAGTAGTGGGGTCACCCAGGTCCAACATGTTTCGCCGACTCAACAATTTTTTCAGGCCATTGGAGCCAAATGTCTAAAATCTTGTCTAAAACCGGCTTTTTAAGGCCCTAAAAGACAAAAATATAGTCATTTGGACTAAAAAAAAATGTCAGACCTTTGGTGACCAAATGCAGTTATTTTGACTATAAAAGGCTTTTTAGACACTTGGAGACCAAAATAGAGTCATTTTGACCGAAAATTTATTTTCAGGCCTTTGGAGCCCAAATGGCCGGTTCTAGACAAATCTTGTCTTAAACCGACTTTTTAAGGCTCTAAAAGACAAAAATATAGCCATTTTGACTAAATTTTTTTTCAGACCTTTGGTGACCAAATGCAGTTATTTTGGCTAAAAAAGGCTTTTTAGACACTTGGAGACCAAAATAGAGTCATATTGACCAAAAATATTTTTTCAGGTCATTGGAGCCCAAATTGCCGGTTTTAGACAAATCTTAGAAACTAGAGAGAGAATAAGTGTTTCCCAAAACAACGGACCCTAAAAAAGCCCCATAGGGCCCGTATGAGGACAGGAAACACCCAATGTGGGACTTTAAAGGCGGAGTTCACTTGGCATATGTAGATAAATAGTCATGAAGAGCAATGAGATAAAATGCAATAGTTTTATTGATACATAAATCACATGAAATATTAACCAACAGAGATGCAAAGCATCAATACATATGTTAAAAATTGTGCAATAAAAACAGGATTTAAGAACCATATCCTAGAGCAACCGGGTTACAGAGGTCCGACATGTTTCGCCGCCATTTGTGGGCTTCTTCAGGGACCATAGATACTGGTGACCTCCAAATAGGTTCTAGGTACAAATGATATATTATAAGTGTAACGGACCGTTTCAGCAGACAAGGGGTTAAAATCCGTTTAGGCGATATGCCCCTTTCTGAGAGACAGGCACAGCTACTGCAGAACATCAAACTCCCGAACTGGATACAAAATAGCACTCCAACCTGGAACCTCACGAATAGCTGCTAGCAGACCAACAGGAAAAGCATACATCAGCTTACACTCCTAGCAATCAGTCTCCAACAGCATACAGTGAATACCCCCAATAACGAGACAAAGCTCCGAGTTGAGGGTAAAACAGGAACAACATTTATTGGAAGAACACAGCACACTTTTATACAGAAATTGCAACATCCTTCCCCCAACAACCGCTTTCCCATTGGTCAATTTCAAAGTACCTGCAGTTCCCATTCAGGTCCTCTTTTAGCCATGCAAATGAGGAATTGAAAATGAGTCAACAGGGATTGGTCAGATAGCTTGACCAATGCAAGGAGACAGAAACCCCAGGGGGCAATCAATGTACACAATAGTCAGACACAGAACAATAGTTCCCTAACGAGCCCTCAATACACATTACTCTGAGTGTCAATACATCCCTTAGCAGACAACAGGTGAGGTCATTAGCACACCTGACAATAGGTGAATGGAGAGCCACCTCAGACAGCCCGTCTCCTCAGAACTTCCTGTAATGACCATATTAGGAGTTGACTTCCTGTTCAGAGACCTCATTTCAAATGGGAACAACAATCTTCATATTACAAGGGAGACATTATTCTTGAATATGACTGTCCCATTTGTAGTAGTCCAAACCATAGTGTCAGTGTTCACCACCCTCCTGGTCACCCTGCATCCATAACAGATGCAGGGTGACTTAAACATAAGAAAGCCACACAAGGCTGGACATGGTGCCTCCCAACCTCTTTAAAGGAATTTGGGGTCCACAACCCCCATGCCCAAAGTGACTCCTGTCACAATAAGTATCATATATACAGTTTTATTTTAACATTGCAAAAAGGTTTAGACATGAATCATCTATATAGATATGTCAAAATCAGACACTCACCAATACAATAAAATCCGGGGCACAATTAATAGATCAATGGCAAGTGGCATAATCTGCAAATCCATCTTGGGAGTGCTCACACTCCTGGATTAGGTCCAGATAGGTATGTCCTCATAATGTGGATGGGAGACCACCTGGGAATACCAGGTGCTGTAGGCTTTTGGCTTTTCTTTTCTTCGTTGGCTTTCTTTTTGTTTTTCCTGAGGTGCCATCTTGCCATGGCCAAGTTCAAAGAGGTCGAGTGTGGCAGTGGTGATTGCCTACGGCCACATCACCCTGAACACGCCCGATCTCGTCTGATCTCAAAAGCTAAGTAGGGTCGGGCCTGGTTAGTACCTGGATGGGAGACTGCCTGGGAATACCAGGTGCTGTAGGCTTTTGGCTTTTCCTTTATTCGTTGGCTTTCTTTTTGTTTCTCCTGAGGTGCCATCTTGCCATGGCCAAGTTCAAAGGGGTCGAGGGTGGCAGTGGTGATTGCCTACAGCCACATCACCCTGAACATGCCCGATCTTGTCTGATCTCAGAAGCTAAGTAGGGTCGGGCCTGGTTAGTACCTGGATGGGAGACCGCCTGGGAATACCAGGTGCTGTAGGCTTTTGGCTTTTCCTTTATTCGTTGGCTTTCTTTTTGTTTCTCCTGAGGTGCCATCTTGCCATGGCCAAGTTCAAAGGGGTCGAGGGTGGCAGTGGTGATCGCCTACGGCCACATCACCCTCAACGCACCCGATCTCGTCTGATCTAGGAAGCTAAGCAGGGTCGGGCCTGGTTAGTAAAACTGGACCGAATAGTGCCAGACCACGGAAGTTAATGGAGCGGCCAGCAATAAAATTATTAAATTGCTGCCTCCTTGAGGTCAAGCAAGAAAAGAAAGGGAGAAGAAAAAATTGGCATAAAAAATCCAACAATATATGCATGGTCTGGGATGGCGTCTATGTAAGCCAACATTGCCAGACCAATATTATTATCAAGGTTTTAAGCCGATGAAGCAGACATGAGTTGGGCAGTGTGTAAGAATGAGAAAGAAAAAAGTGCTTGAATTGTTTTTAGTCAAAGCTAATGCCCAGTGAGTACAAGTAAAAGAGAGAGAGCAAAGGTATATCCATCGAGTTATCTTGTGCAAATAGATACACTCCCGCATTTCCCAAAATTGGGATGCCTGGGTGTAAGGGGTTAAAAATACAGTTGAATAACAGTATCCTCTATAGACCCCATGTGCTATATTGTAGTTGCAGGAAAAGAGAAAGCAAGTGTATAGGTCCATAAATCAACATACCGAAGAGAAAAAGTGCCAAAGGTTAGTCGAGACTAAGACCCAGAAGAAATTAAGATATCTGTCCATAATGTCCGCCAGATCGGCAATCTTCCAATAGTAATACCTTCAAGAGCGTCCAGACGCATGTGTTTACGGTCCAGCAGGTAACATCGCCATAGTCGTGACCTGCTTAGACCGCGCCGTGGTCGGCATTAAATTTTCGGTCCCACCGGAAGTGATGCAGTCGTAACTGACCTCTGAGAATCCCGTCCCGTGCGATCCGCCCAAAAGGAAAGGGCGGGCGGTAGGACAGGACCACCGAAAGGGGCGGACTCAGGGAATAACATGGGAGGAGGCAATACAGAGGGAAAATAGCCTCAACTCACAAACCCCGGCTTGGCGCCCGAGTATCCACCACTAGAATAGAGGATCATACCACAACCCAGTGGTATTGATGCTTTGCATCTCTGTTGGTTAATATTTCATGTGATTTATGTATCAATAAAACTATTGCATTTTATCTCATTGCTCTTCATGACTATTTATCTACATATGCCAAGTGAACTCCGCCTTTAAAGTCCCACATTGGGTGTATCCTGTCCTCACACGGGCCCTATGGGGCTTTTTTAGGGTCCGTTGTTTTGGGAAACACCTATTCTCTCTCTAGTTTCCTGGGTTGGTTTGGTTTATATTCCTACCCTGGTATCTATTCATGTCAGCACATATTGTATGCCATAAATTTATGGCGGTGATGGTGTTACCTGCACTCCTCCATTTCCACAAATTAATTATCTCTCACCTTTTCTTCTAGTTGTAGACTCTCTACAACCACTATTTTCTCACTTTTCTCACTTTTAAATCACTTAACATATCACATCACACTTATGGTATATACAGGTGTATATATATATATATATATGTGTATATGTATATATATATGTATATACATATGGTGTTCACTACGGTTTCCGCTTATTACCTTCTACATTATTCAGGTTCTTCCCTCACACCTGGGTGTCACCTTTCGTTCATTTTCAATGAATATCCACTTCATTCCTTGTTCTTCTTACACTCGATCTAGGGACATTGAATTAAATTTATGATCCACTCCTCTTACTTACCAGCATAGGCTCTCCCACCAGCCACCCGTTAGCCCTCTCATTTGGATGGATTATGAGATGTATACATACATACCTTTTGGTAAGACTGTTTCCCATATATACCCCCTTTTTCTTTACATATATTTTATAATTTTCCATATACTTTGAGGACTAATATGAATACTCTACATATCCAATTTCTTCTTTACCTTTAACTTGTTTTATAGTGAATAATTACGCTACTATTGTGACCCTTATTACCTGGCCTCTTTTAGGCTTGGACCGCTCCCATGTCCGCCTGGGGGGTCATCTACTCTAATTACGATCCCTGGTCTATCCTCTTGGTCTTGGGATTGGTCTGGTTGCAGGTGGGTGTTTTGGCCTCAAGTGTGCCTCTCCTTTTGACCCCTACATCTCAAATGAATACTCATACATTGAATGTACTATGTTTTGTGTGATATTTTGTTCCACTCATCATGTTTTTTCTTTTTTATTCTTGTTTTGGTAGCATTTGTGATGTCCCTTATCTGTGTATATGCCCCTGAAGAAGCGGTTACCCGCGAAACATGTTGGGCCAGTGTATGGGCATCAACGTTCATCACTACATCAAACCTATGTTACCCCTTGGGTTTCCGTGCATGCTACCTACAATATTTGCAATACAGTATTTATGTTTTTCAATACAGTCATTTTTTTATATATGACTATGGTTTCTTCCATTAAAGACTGTTTTTACTCCATATGTACTTTGATTATTGGTCTAAAGATGGTATCCCCTTTAAAAGTCCCCCTGCCCCTCCTTGTTCTTATTTTTTTCAATGACTATATTTTTGTCTCCAAGTGTCTAAAAAGCATTTTTTAGTCACAATAACTGCATTTGGTCACCAAAGGTCTGATGAAAAAAATTAGTCAAAATGACTATATTTTTGTCATTTCGAGCCTTAAAAAGCAGGTTTTAGACAAGATTTGTCTAAAACCGGCCATTTGGGCTCCAATGGCCTGAAAAAATGTTTTCGGTCAAAATGACTCTATTTTGGTCTCCAAGTGTCTAAAAAGCCTTTTTTTAGCCAAAATAACTGCATTTGGCCACCAAAGGTCTGAAAATTTATTTTAGTCCAAATGACTATATTTTTGTCTTTTAGAGCCTTAAAAAGTCGGGTTTAGACAAGATTTTAGACATTTGGCTCCAAAGTTTTTTGGTCAAAATTACTCTATTTTGGTCTCCAAGTGTCTAAAAAGCATTTTTCTAGTCAAAATAACTGCATATTTTGGTCACCAAAGGTCTGAAAAAAAATGTATTCAAATTGACTGTATTTTTGTCTTTTAGTGCCTTAAAAAGCCGGTTTTTAAGAGTCTGCGACTCTGCAGAGTTGGCGAAACATGTTGGACCTGGGTGACCCCACTACTCTAGGATATGGTTCATAATTTTATGTATCACATATTTTCTATATTGACTGTCTTTTGATGCCTTTGCATCTGTGTCTTTTTTAACAATTTTGTACACATGTATTAATAAAATCATTATATTTTAAATTGTTCTTCTATTTATCTATTCATGCCAAGTAACTCCTGCCTACAAAGTCCCAGGTTGGGTGTTTCCTCAGAATACACAGTTCCCTGTGGGGCTCATTTAGGGTCTGGTGTATTGGAACACCAATACCACTTGATACACTTTTTTCTCATATGTCCTTAGGGATGTGGCGGGACCTTTCTTGGCTTACTGGCATTTAGGGTCGGCACCTAATATTTTCTACTTACTTCTGTATCCTGTGAATGCCTAATGTACCTTTAGCCACAGAATACTACCTTCTTAGCAGTCAGGTAAACCCATGTGAGCTAATTTTTGGGGCCTATAGAGGCCGACACTTACTTCTGTATACTGTGTGAATGCCTAATGTACCTCCAGCCATCAAATACTACGTTCTTTGCTGTCAGTTAAACCCATGTGAGCTAATTTTTGGGGCCTATACAGGCCGACACTTACTTCTGTATACTGTGTGAATGCCTGATGTACCTCTAGCCACCCAATAATACTGTCAGTTAAACCCATGTGAGCTAATTTTTGGGGCCTAAACAGGCCGACACTTACTTCTGTATACTGTGAATGCCTGATGTACCTCCAGCCATCAAATACACTACGTTCTTTGGTGTCAGTTAAACCCATGTGAACTAATTTTTGGGGCCTATACAGGCCGACACTTACTTCTGTATCCTGTGAATGCCTAATGTACTTCCATCCTTTAAATACTACGTTCCTTGCTGTCAGTTAAACCTATGTGAGCTAATTTTTGGGGCCTATACAGGCTGACACTTACTTCTGTATCCTGTGAATGCCTAATGTACCTTCAGCCACAGAATACTATGTTCTTAGCTGTCAGTTAAACCCATGTGGGCTAATTTTTGGGGACTATACAGGCCGAGACTTACTTCTGTATCCTGTGAATGCCTAATGTACCTTCAGCCTCCAAATACTACATACTTAGCTGTCAGGTAAACCCATGTGAGCTAATTTTTGGGGCCTATACATGCCGACACTTACTTCTGTGTACTGTGTGAATGCCTAATGTACCTCTAAACAAAACGATTCAGGATGCTCATAAGTGTCCGTTATGTTCCGCGGAAAGACCTTCTCTTTGCCACAAGTTCTGGTCCTGTCCCTATATCACGACATTCTGGGACCAGGTACTGACCTTCATCGGGGAAGTGACGAAGTGGCACATACCGAAAGACCCTATATTGCTCCTGTTCGGTTACTGGGACAAACGCCTCCAAAAGTGGTCTAGCAACCCTGCCTTGCCACATCGTCTGTGGATCCTGACCTGTTTACTGGTGGCCAGAAGGACAATCCTAACTAATTGGATCTCCACGACTCCCCCCTTAGTTTCCCAGGTCAGATCAGAGCTTTCCACACTTCTTTCCATTGACCGCCTCAACACGGATTTTTCAGCCCCATCCTCACGGAAATCATTTCTACAGAAATGGGACAATTACATCAAGTACTCCTTCCCCAAATCCGACCCCTCTATGGATCAATATACATTTACGTTCCAGGACTCGCCCAAGAACTCTCCCCCACTCCCACATTCCCCATCAGTTTCCATGCTCTTTTGACTCTGGACCCCCCTCCCCCCGCACTGCCCTGCCCTTCCCCAGTTCAGGTTACCCATGAGTGACCTAATTTGCATAATGTCTGTGTTTAATTGTACATTTTCTGTTGTTGATACTCACGTGTTACAAAATTTTAAATAAAAAATAAAAAAAGGAAAAGCCAAAAGCCTACAGCACCTGGTATTCCCAGGCGGTCTCCCATCCAGGTACTAAACAGGCCTGACCCTGCTTAGCTTCTGAGATCAGATGAGATTGCGTGTGTTCAGGGTGATGTGGCCGTAGGCCATCACCACTGCCACCCTCAACCCCTTTGAATTTGGCCATGGCAAGATGGCACCTCAGGAGAAACAAAAAGAAAGCCAACGAATAAAGGAAAAGCCAAAAGCCTACAACACCTGGTATTCCCAGGCGGTCTCCCATCCAGATACTAACCAGGCCGGTCCCTGCTTAGCTTCCGAGATCAGACGAGATAGGGCGCGTTCAGGGTGATGTGGCCGTAGGTAATCACCACTGCCTCCCTTGACCCCTCTGAACTTGGCCATGGCAAGATGGCTCCTCAGGAGAAACAAAAAGAAAGCCAACGAATAAAGGAAAAGCCAAAAGCCTACAGCACCTGGTATTCTCAGGCTGTAGCGGAATGGACACTGAGAGTGTGGCTTGTGTTTAAAGAATGGCCATAATATTACTGAACAGTGTCCCTGAGGAAATATATAAAGATATACTGCAGAATGCTAGAATATGGCAGCAGTGTTTCATAGACCCCTGCTAGTTGGGGGGGGGGGGGTTTTATTGTGAATACCTGCATTCCATTGTCCTATTGTTCCTGTCTGCCTTTTAAGCATATTATGGGATGTGTGTTTGTGTGGAATGACTCGAAGAGGGAGGGGGTTTTGGCAGAGTGTAGATCTCTTGTGTTTTCAATGAACAAGGCATTCCGAGTTGACTCCCAGCCTATGTGTCGTCTAGTTCGTGGGAGGGAAGGATTGTATAATGCTACCTGGATTGTTGCATGCTGTACTTGCCTAGTTGGATTATTACCTGTTTTCCTATCTACCAGCAGAGCCAATGTAGGTTAAACTACTGCTCCGCTACACAGGCGGTCTCCCATCCAGGTAGTAACCAGGCCCGACCCTGCTTAACTTCCGAGATCAGGCATGTTCAGGGTGATGTGGCCGTAGGCGATCACCACTTCCACCCTCGACCCCTTTGAACTTGAACTTGGCCATGGCAAGATGGCACCTCAGGAGAAACAAAAAGAAAGCCAACGAATAAAGGAAAAGCCAAAAGCCTACAGCACCTAGTATTCCCAGGCGGTCTCCCATCCAGGTACTAACCAGGCCCGACCCTGCTTAGCTTCTGAGATCAAACGAGATCAGGCGCATTCAGGATGATGTGCCCATAGGCGACCACCACTGCCACCCTCGACCCCTTTGAACTTGGCCATAGCAAGACGGCACCTCAGGAGAAACAAAAAGAAAGCCAACGAATAAAGGAAAAGCCAAAACCCTACAGCACCTGGTATTCCCAGGCAGTCTCCCATCCAGGTTCTAACCAGGCCCGACCCTGCTTAGCTTCTGAGATGAGACGAGATTGGGTGCGTTCAGGGTTATGTGGCCGTAGGTGATCACCACTGCCACCACTGCCACCACTGCCACCCTCGACCCTTTTGAACTTGGCCATGGCAAGATGGCCCCTCAGGAGAAACAAAAAGAAAGCCAACGAATAAAGGAAAAGCCAAAAGCCTACAGCACCTGGTATTCCCAGGCTGTAGCGGAATGGACACTGAGAGTGTGGCTTGTGTTGAAAGAATGGCCATAATATTACTGAACAGTGTCCCTGAGGAAATATATAAAGATATATTGCAGATTGCTAGAATATGGCAGCAGTGTTTCATAGACCCCTGCTAGTGGGGTGGGGTTTGTTATTGTGAATACCTGCATTCCATTGTCCTATTGTTCCTGTCTGCCTTCTAAGCATATTATGGGATGTGTGTTTGTGTGGAATGACTCGAAGAGGGAGGGGGTTTTGGCAGAGGGTAGATCTCTTGTGTTTTCAGTAAACAAGGCATTCTGAGTTGACTCCCAGCCTATGTGTCGTCTAGTCTAACCAGGCCCGACCCTGCTTAGCTTCTGAGATGAGACGAGATTGGGTGCGTTCAGGGTTATGTGGCCGTAGGTGATCACCACTGCCACCACTGCCACCACTGCCACCACTGCCACCCTCGACCCTTTTGAACTTGGCCATGGCAAGATGGCCCCTCAGGAGAAACAAAAAGAAAGCCAACGAATAAAGGAAAAGCCAAAAGCCTACAGCACCTGGTATTCCCAGGCTGTAGCGGAATGGACACTGAGAGTGTGGCTTGTGTTGAAAGAATGGCCATAATATTACTGAACAGTGTCCCTGAGGAAATATATAAAGATATATTGCAGATTGCTAGAATATGGCAGCAGTGTTTCATAGACCCCTGCTAGTGGGGTGGGGTTTGTTATTGTGAATACCTGCATTCCATTGTCCTATTGTTCCTGTCTGCCTTCTAAGCATATTATGGGATGTGTGTTTGTGTGGAATGACTCGAAGAGGGAGGGGGTTTTGGCAGAGGGTAGATCTCTTGTGTTTTCAATAAACAAGGCATTCTGAGTTGACTCCCAGCCTATGTGTCGTCTAGTTCTTGGGAGGGAAGGATTGTATAATGCTACCTTGATTGTTGCATGCTGTACCTGCCTAGTTGGATTATTACCTGTTTTCCTATCTACCAGCAGGGTCAATGTAGATTAAACTACTGCTCCGCTACACAGGCGGTCTCCCATCCAGGTAGTAACCAGGCCCGGCCCTGCTTAGCTTCTGAGATCAGACGAGATTGGGCGCGTTCAGGGTTATGTGGTCGTAGGCGATCTCCACTGCCACCCTCGACCCCTTTGAACTTGGCCATGGCAAGATGGCACCTCAGGAGAAACAAAAAGAAAGCCAACGAATAAAGGAAAAGCCAAAAGCCTACAGCACCTGGTATTCCCAGGCTGTAGCGGAATGGACACTGAGAGTGTGGCTTGTGTTGAAAGAATGGCCATAATATTACTGAACAGTGTCCCTCAGGAAATATATAAAGATATATTGCAGATTGCTAGAATATGGCAGCAGTGTTTCATAAACCCCTGCTAGTGGGGTGGGGTTTGTTATTGTGAATACCTGCATTCCATTGTCCTATTGTTCCTGTCTGCCTTCTAAGCATGTTTGTTTGTTTGGGATGACTCGAAGAGGGAGGGGGTTTTGGCAGAGTGTAGATCTCTTGTGTTTTCAATAAACAAGGCATTCTGAGTTGACTCCCAGCTTATGTGTCGTCTAGTTCTTGGGAGGGAAGGATTGTATAATGCTGCCTGGATTGTTGCATGCTGTACCTGCCTAGTTGGATTATTACCTGTTTTCCTATCTACCAGCAGAGCCAATGTAGATTAAACTACTGCTCCGCTACACAGGCGGTCTCCCATTCAGGTATTAAAAAGGCCCGACCCTGCTTAGCTTCTGAGATCAGACGAGATCGGGTGTGTTCAGGGTGATGTGGCCGTAGGCAATCACCACTTCCACCCTCGACCCCTTTGAACTTGGCCATGGCAAGATGGCACCTCAGGAGAAAGAAAAAGAAAGCCAACGAATAAAGTAAAAGCCAAAAGCCTACAGCACCTGGTATTCCCAGGTGGTCTCCCATCCAGGTACTAACCAGGCCCGACCCTGCTTAGCTTCTGAGATCAGACGAGATCGGGTGTGTTCAGGGTGATGTGGCCGTAGGCGATCACCACTTCCACCCTCGACCCCTTTGAACTTGGCCATGGCAAGATGGCACCTCAGGAGAAAGAAAAAGAAAGCCAACAAATAACGTAAAAGCCAAAAGCCTACAGCACCTGGTATTCCCAGGCGGTCTCCCATCCAGGTACTAACCAGGCCCGACCCTGCTTAGCTTCTGAGATCAGACGAGATTGGGTGTGTTCAGGGTGATGTGGCCGTAGGCGATCACCGCTTCCACCCTTGACCCCTTTGAACTTGGCCATGGCTGAGCTAACTTTTGGGGCCTATACAGGCCAACACTAACTTCTGTATACTGTGAATGCCTAATGTACCTCCATCCATCAAATACTACGTTCTTTGCTGTCAGTTAAACCCATGTGAGCTAATTTTTGTGGCCTATACAGGCCGACACTTACTTCTGCATATTGTGAATGCCTGATGTACCTCCAGCCAGCAGAGTTGACTTACAGCCTATGTGTCGTCTAGTTCTTGGGAGGGAAGGATTGTATGATGCTACCTGGATTGTTGCATGCTGTACCTGCCTAGCTGGATTAGTACCTGTTTTCCAGTCAACCAGCAGAGACAATGTAGATTAAACTACTCCTCCGCTACACAGGCGGTCTCCCATCCAGGTACCGACCATGCTTAGCTTCAGAGATCAGACGAGATCAGGGCGCGTTCAGGGTGATGTGGCCATAGGCGATCACCACTGCCACCCTTGACCCCTTTGAACTGGGCCATGGCAAGATGGCACCTCAGGTTATTCGTTGGCTTTCTTTTTGTTTCTCCTGTGTGAATGCCTAATTTACCTCTAGCCATCAAATACTACGTTCTTTGCTGTCAGTTAAACCCATGTGAGCTATTTTTGGGGCCTAGACAGGCCGACACTTACTTCTCTATACTGTGAATGCCTAATGTACCTTCAGCCATCAAATACACTATGTTATTTGCTGTCAGTTAAACCCATGTGAGCTAAGTTTTGGGGCCTATACAGGCTGACACTTACTTCTATCTCCTGTGAAAGCCTAATGTACCTCCAGCCATCAAATACTACGTTCTGTGCTGTCAGTTAAACCCATGTGAGCTAATATTTGGGGCCTATACAGGCCGACACTTACTTCTGTCTACTGTGAATGCCTAATGTACCACCAGCCATCAAATACACTACGTTCTTTGCTGTCAGTTAAACCCATGTAAGCTAATTTTTGGGGCCTATACAGTCCGACACTTACTTGTGTATACTGTGTGAATGCCTAATGTACCTCCAGCCACCAAATACTACGTTCTTAGTTGTCAGGTAAACTGATGTGGGCAAATTTTTGGGGCCTTTTATGGCCAACACTTACTTCTTTATCCTGTGAATGCCTAATGTACCTTCAGCCAAAGAGTACTACGTTCTTAGCTGTCAATTAAACCCATGTGGGCTAATTTTTGGGGTTATACAGACCGACACTTACTTCTGTACCCTGTGAATGCCTAATATACCTTCAGCCACCAAATACTACGTTCTTAGCTGTCAGGTAAACCCATGTGAGCTAATTTTTGGGGCCTTTTACGGCTGACACTTACTTCTGTATCCTGTGAATGAAAACATTTTTTATTTAAAATGACTGTATTTTTGTATTTTAGAGTCTTAACCGCTTGCCGACCGCCGCACGAACATATCCTGCTGTGGTCAGCCCCTCACAGGCAGAGTGACGTATCGGTACGTCACTAGCCTGGGAGGGTCTGGGGAGCGAGCGCGCGCCGCCGCCGGCGCGCTCCCGCGCGGTCACGCACCCCCCCCCCCACGCGTGTGACCGGCGGACCCGATGTCTGCCGGTCACTCTGCGATAGTCGGGGGAGAGGGAGAAAGGCAGGCAGCTTGTGTAAACAAGCTGCCTGTCAGTTCTCCCTGTGTAGAGACACTGATCATACGGTTCTACTATGTAGAACCGTTGATCAGTGTAACTACACATCAAGCCACAGCCAATCACAGTTAGAATCATGCCCCTAGGGACACACACAGCCCCTCCCTCTCAAATAAAGTTAACCCCTTCACTGCCAGTGTATTTTTACAGTAACAGTGCATATATATAGCACTGATTACTGTAGAAATGTCACTGGTAACCCCAAAAGTGTCAAAAATGTCAGTCCGCCGCAATGTCACAGTACCGCAAAAAAATCGCAGATCGCCGCCATTACGCGTTAAAAAAAACAACAACAAAAATGACAAAAATCTTTCCCTTTGTTAGTAAACGCGATAACTTTTGTGCAAACCAATCAAAATACGCTTTTTGCAATTTTTTTTACCAAACATATGTAGCATAAAACAAATTGGCTGAAAATTTTAAAAAATTTTGATTTTTACTTTTTTTTGGGGGGGAATTTCATATAAAAATATGTGAAAAATATTGTTATTTTTGCAAAATTGACGCTCTTTCTTTGTTTGTAGCGCGTGATCAAAAAATCGCACAGGTGATCAAATACCGCCAAAAGAAAGCTCTGTTTGTGGGAAAAAAAGGACGTCAAATTCGTTTAGGTACAGCGTCGCACGACTGCACAATTGTCCATTAAAATCACGCAGTGCCGAATGGCAAAATACCCCCTGGTCGGAATGGGGGTAAAATCTTCCGGGGCTTAAGTGGTTAAAAAGCCAGTTTCAGTCAAGATAGCTGCATTTTACTCTCCAATGGTCTGAAAAGGTTTTTGGTCAAAATGACTCTATTTTGGTCTCCAAGTGTCTTAAAAGCCTTTTTTCTGTCAAAATAACTGCAATTGGTCACCAAAGGTCTGAAAAAACTTTTTTGTCAAAATTACTGTATTTTTGGCTTTTAGAGTCATAAAAAGCCGGTTTTAGTCAAGATAGCTGCATTTTGCTCTCCAATGGCCTGAAAATGTTTTTGGGCAAAATGACTCTATTTTGGTCTCCAAGTGTCTTAAAAGTTTGGGTCACCAAAGGTCTGAAATTTTTTTTTAGTCAAAATGACTGTATTTTGATCTCCAAGTGTCTAAAAAGCCTATTTTAGTCAAAATAACTAGGGTTGAGCGAACACCTAGATGTCCGTGTTCGACGGGTTCGGCCGAACTTTAAAAAAAAGTCCGGGTCCGTGTCCCGGACTTTTACCGAACTTTTCCCGGACACCGAACCCCATTGAAGTCAATGGGGACCCGAACTTTAAGGCACTAAAATGGCTCTAAAACACCAAAGGAAAGGGCTAGAGTGCTGCAAATGGCAGCAAAACGTAATTAAGAGCATGGCAAGTGCTCTGCAAACAAATGTGGATAGGGAAATAACTTAAAACAACAAAAAAAAAACAGAAAAATAAAACAATGTTCTTCTTCATCTCTGAAGGACGAGGCCCATATGGAGTAGGAGGGAGGTTGAGGTGGTGGTGGATGTGGCGGTGACATAGGCGTGCGCACAGGGTGTGCTGGGTGTGCCTGGGCACACCCTAATCACCTAGGGCACATAGCATTGCCAGTGAGGAGATGGGAAAGATCTCCCTGGGACCTGCTCTGCTCTATTTCTCCTTGCCTACAGGTACATGGCCCCGATACATTACTCTCCCTGCTGGCAAACACATGCATGTGTATTTCAACTTTGGGGTGCACACCTTAATGCAATAGGCTGCGCACACCTATGGGCGGTGTAGGTGGAAGCGGCGGTGGAGGAGGACCAGGGCCGGATTAACAGCATCATGGGCTTGGTGCTGAGGATTTTGAAGGGCCTTAAGGGCCGTGCCTTGCCATGCACCCAGAGGAGGAAGGGTGCAGCCATGCATGCCTAATTCAACATGGGATGCTGTCTCTGAAGCCCATAAACACATCCATGCATCGCCAACTGTCCCTCCTTGTCCGGCCTTCACGCTGTGTGGGGAGGTTCTGAGGGTGCTGCCTGGGGAAGCGAGCATAGAAGCCAGACTTCTGTGTTTACAAGTGACAGAAGAGCGGTAACAGTGAATATGGCCAACCCGGGGCCTATATAAAAGGTAGGGGCCTGGAGCTGCAGCTCCAATAGCCCCTACATTAATCTGGCCCTGAGGAGGAGGACGAGGTAGCCAACACTGCTTCTTTTCAAAAATTTTAAATGAGGGTACACCCCAAAAGAGTGAGAAAGAGCAAAAATGGAACAATGGGTGGGTAAGGTCGGTATCCATTGCTATTCTGCATAAGGTACGGAAAAGTCCCGTGGGATCCATGCCTGGTTCATTTTAATGAACGTGAGCTTGTCCACATTGTCTCTGGACAGGCGGCTGCGCTTGTCTGTTATAACGCCCCCAGCCGTGCTAAATACCCGTTCAGATAATACACTGGCTGCAGGGCACGCCAGCACCTCCAAGGCGTAAAGGGCAAGCTCAGGCCATGTGCCCAATTTGGAGACCCAGAAGTTGAAGGGGGCAGACCCGTCATTCACTACATGTAGGCGTGTGCACACATACTGCTCCACCATGTTGGTAAAATGCTGCCTCCTGCTAAGACGTTCCATCTGAGCTGCTGGTGCTGCTGTTTGTTGTGGCGTGCTGACAAAGCTTTTCCACATTTCGGCCATGCTAACCCTGCCTTCTGAGGTGCTGGCGGTGCCCTGGTTGCGTTGGCGACCTCCTCCTCCTCCTCCTCTGCCTTGTGCTTCCACTGTGGCCCCGCTGTCAGATGGGAATGCCAGCAGCATGGCGTCTACCAGCGTGCGCTTGTACTCGCGCATCTTGCGATCGCGCTCCAGTGAGTGAATTAAGGATGGTACGTTGTCCTTGTAACGGGGATCCAGCAGCGTGGCCACCCAGTAATCAGCACAAGTTAGAATGTGGGCAACTCGGCGGTCGTTGTGGAGACACTGCAGCATGTAATCGCTCATGTGTGCCAGGCTGCCCAGAGGCGACGAAAGGCTGTCCTCTGTGGGAGGTGTATCGTCCGTGTCCTCTGTATCCCCCCAGCCACGCACCAGTGATGGCCATGAGCTGGCCTGGGTGCCACCCTGCTGTGAACATGGTTCCATCTCCTCCTCCAGCTCCTCCTCCTCCTCATCCTCCTCATCCTCCAGAACTGTGCCCCTGCTGGACAATTGCGTCCCTGGCGTTTGCGTGTGCAGGAACCCACCCTCGGAGCCCCTTGCGAATGACTGCCCTGAAAGCCTTGGAAATGTTACCTCTTCATCCTCCTCCTCCTCATCCTGTGCCACATCCTCTTCCATCATCGCCCGAATTGTTTTTTCAAGGAGGCATAGAAGTGGGATAGTTAAGCTGAGAACGGCGTCATTGCCACTGGCCATGTTGGTGGAGTACTCAAAACAGCGCAACAAGGCACACAGGTCTCGCATGGAGGCCCAGTTATTGGTGGTGAAGTGGTGCTGTTCCGCAGAGCGACTCACGCGTGCGTGCTGCAGCTGAAACTCCACTATGGCCTGCTGCTGCTCGCACAGTCTTTCCAGCATGTGCAAGGTGGAGTTCCACCTTGTGGGCACGTCACATATGAGGCGGTGAGCGGGAAGGCCGAAGTTACGCTGCAGCGCTGCCAGGCGAGCAGCAGCAGGGTGAGAACGCCGAAAGTGCGCACAAACGGCCCGCACTTTCTGCAGCAGCTCTGACATATCGGGGTAGTTTTTAAGGAACCTCTGCACCACCAAATTCAGCACATGCGCCAGGCAAGGGATGTGCGTCAAACCGGCTAGGCCCAGAGCTGCTATGAGATTTCGCCCGTTATCACACACCACCAGGCCGGGCTTGAGGCTCGCTGGCAGCAACCACTCATTTGTCTGCTGTTCCATGCTCCTCCACAACTCCTGCGCGGTGTGTGGTTTGTCCCCCAAACAGGCAAGTTGTAAAACTGCCTGCTGTCGTTTACCCCTGGCCGTGCTGAAGTTGGTGGTGAAGGTGTTACGCTGTCCGGATGAGGAGGCGGTAGAGGATGAGGAAGCGGAGTAGGAGGAGTTACGAACAGGAGGCAAACTGAAGCGCCCTGCAATCCTCGGTGGTGGAAGGACATGCGCCAAATTGCTATCCGCCTCAGGCCCATCCGCCACTGCATTTACCCAGTGTGCCGTTAGGGAGATATAACGCCCCTGACCGTGCTTACTGGTCCACGTATCCGTAGTTAGGTGGACCTTGGCACAGATGGCGTTGCGCAGTGCACACCTGATATTTTCCCCCACTTGGTTGTGCAGGGAAGGGATGGCTTGCCTGGAAAAGTAGTGGCGGCTGGGCACGACGTACTGTGGGACAGCCACCGACATAAGGTTTTTAAAACTGTGCGTCTCCACCAGACGGAATGACAGCATTTCAAAGGCCAATAATTTTGAAATGCTGGCATTCAGGGCCAGGGATCGCGGGTGGGTAGGGGGGTACTTCCTCTTCCTCTCAAGTGTTTGGGAGATGGAAAGCTGAACGCTTCCACGGGACATTGTGGAGATGGTTGTTGGTGACCCAGGTGGTGGTGTTGCTGACAGATCGTCTGTTTGCGGGGTGGCAGGTGCCGGTATCACTACAGATGTGGCTGGAGCGGCCGAGACTGCAGCAGAAGAGGAAGCAGGATGAGCCAGAGACGTTTCTTGGTTTTGAAGGTGTGTACTCCACTGCAGCTCGTGCTTTGCACTTAGATGCCTGATCATGCAGGTTGTGCTCAGGTTGAGAAGGTTCATGCCTCGCTTCAAGCTCTGATTGCACAGGGTGCAAACCACTCGTGTCCTGTCATCAGCACATTTTCTAAAGAACTTCCACGCTAGAGAACTCCTTTGAGCTGACTTTGGTGCGCTCGTTCCCTTGCTGCGTTGGGCAGTAGCGGGCGTAGTGTCTAGGGCACGGCCGCTCCGCTTCTGCACCCTGCTCCCTCTTCTGCTGTGCTGGTGGCTCTGTGCGACCACCGCCTCTTCCTCCAAACTACTCAGGTCACCTGCATGACGTTCATTCCATGTGGGGTCGAGGACCTCATCGTCCTCCACATCATCTTCCACCCAGTCTTCACCCCTGCCCTCCTTGTCGGTCTCCACAATGCTGAACGCCGCAGCAGTTGGCACCTGCGTTTCGTCATCATCGGAGACGTGCTGCGATGATCCTTGCATGTACTCATCTTGAGAAATAAGTGGTTGGGCATCGCTGCACTCAATCTCTTCCACTTCTGGGGCAGGGCTAGGTGGATGGCCCTGGGAAACCCTGCTGACAGAGTCCTCAAAAAGAATAAGAGACTGCTGTATGGCTTGGGGCTCAGACTGCTGGCCTGATTTGCAAGGGGGTGAGGTGAAAGACGGTTGGACATTGGCTGCAGGTGCCAACTCTGACCTTTCTGCAGTAGACTGGGTGGGAGACAATGTGAAGGAACTGGAGGCACTGTCAGCAGCAAACCAATCTACTATCGCCTCAACTTGTTCTGGCCTCATCACTTCTAGGGGCGTTTGATGCCCTACCAAATACTGATGCAGGTTCTGTCGCCTACTCACACTTGAGGAAGGTGTTTCACTTGTGCGTGTAGCTGGCACAGATCGACCATGTCCTCTCCTTGCAACAGGAGCTCTACCAGCAGCACCACGACCCAGGCCACGGCCCTTATTTGACGGTCTCCTCATATTTCTGTAATTTAAGATCTTGCCCTAGAAAGGTTTTTATTGAATAGCGGAATAGAAAATATGATCCAAAAAAAGTGTATGTATATCACACGTACACAACCACACTAGGCCCCAATTACTATTGTTTGTACCCCTAAAAGGCTAGATGAGGAGTAGGGGGAGTATGGAACAGGCAGCACCCTCAAACCTTCAGAAGTATGAGATGAACCCCAACAACTTGGAAAGGTGGATCTCTCTCACACGTACCGACACAGACTATCCCGCAATTCAATTGATCCTCAAAGGTTTTTATTGAATAGCGGAATAGGAAATATGATCAAAAAAAGTGTATGTATCTGGCACGTACACAACCACACTAGGCCCCAATTACTATTGTTTGTACCCCTAAAAGGCTAGATGAGGAGTAGGGGGGGTATGGAACAGGCAGCACCCTCAAACCTTCAGAAGTATGAGATGAACCCCAACAACTTGGAAAGGTGGATCTCTCTCACACGTACCGACACAGACTATCCCGCAATTCAATTGATCCTCAAAGGTTTTTATTGAATAGCGGAATAGGAAATATGATCAAAAAAAGTGTATGTATCTCGCACGTACACAACCACACTAGGCCCCAATTACTATTGTTTGTACCCCTAAAAGGCTAGATGAGGAGTAGGGGGGGTATGGAACAGGCAGCACCCTCAAACCTTCAGAAGTATGAGATGAACCCCAACAACTTGGAAAGGTGGATCTCTCTCACACGTACCGACACAGACTATCCCGCAATTCAATTGATCCTCAAAGGTTTTTATTGAATAGCGGAATAGGAAATATGATCAAAAAAAGTGTATGTATCTCGCACGTACACAACCACACTAGGCCCCAATTACTATTGTTTGTACCCCTAAAAGGCTAGATGAGGAGTAGGGGGGGTATGGAACAGGCAGCACCCTCAAACCTTCAGAAGTATGAGATGAACCCCAACAACTTGGAAAGGTGGATCTCTCTCACACGTACCGACACAGACTATCCCGCAATTCAATTGATCCTCAAAGGTTTTTATTGAATAGCGGAATAGGAAATATGATCAAAAAAAGTGTATGTATCTCGCACGTACACAACCACACTAGGCCCCAATTACTATTGTTTGTACCCCTAAAAGGCTAGATGAGGAGTAGGGGGGGTATGGAACAGGCAGCACCCTCAAACCTTCAGAAGTATGAGATGAACCCCAACAACTTGGAAAGGTGGATCTCTCTCACACGTACCAACACAGACTATCCCCCAATTTAACTGATCCCCAAAGGTTTTTGATTAAATAGCGGAATAGAAAATATGATCCAAAAAAAGTGTATGTATATCACACGTACACAACCACACTAGGCCCCAATTACTATTGTTTGTACCCCTAAAAGGCTAGATGAGGAGTAGGGGGAGTATGGAACAGGCAGCACCCTCAAACCTTCAGAAGTATGAGATGAACCCCAACAACTTGGAAAGGTGGATCTCTCTCACACGTACCAACACAGACTATCCCCCAATTTAACTGATCCCCAAAGGTTTTTGATTAAATAGCGGAATAGAAAATATGATCCCAAAAAAGTGTATGTATATCACACGTACACAACCACACTAGGCCCCAATTACTATTGTTTGTACCCCTAAAAGGCTAGGAGTAGGGGGAGTATGGAACAGGCAGCACCCTCAAACCTTCAGAAGTATGAGATGAACCCCAACAACTTGGAAAGGTGGATCTCTCTCACACGTACCAACACAGACTATCCCCCAATTTAACTGATCCCCAGAGGTTTTTGATTAAATAGCGGAATAGAAAATATGATCCCAAAAAAGTGTATGTATATCACACGTACACAACCACACTAGGCCCCAATTACTATTGTTTGTACCCCTAAAAGGCTAGGAGTAGGGGGAGTATGGAACAGGCAGCACCCTCAAACCTTCAGAAGTATGAGATGAACCCCAACAACTTGGAAAGGTGGATCTCTCTCACACGTACCAACACAGACTATCCCCCAATTTAACTGATCCCCAAAGGTTTTTGATTAAATAGCGGAATAGAAAATATGATCCCAAAAAAGTGTATGTATATCACACGTACACAACCACACTAGGCCCCAATTACTATTGTTTGTACCCCTAAAAGGCTAGGAGTAGGGGGAGTATGGAACAGGCAGCACCCTCAAACCTTCAGAAGTATGAGATGAACCCCAACAACTTGGAAAGGTGGATCTCTCTCACACGTACCAACACAGACTATCCCCCAATTTAACTGATCCCCAAAGGTTTTTGATTAAATAGCGGAATAGAAAATATGATCCCAAAAAAGTGTATGTATATCACACGTACACAACCACACTAGGCCCCAATTACTATTGTTTGTACCCCTAAAAGGCTAGGAGTAGGGGGAGTATGGAACAGGCAGCACCCTCAAACCTTCAGAAGTATGAGATGAACCCCAACAACTTGGAAAGGTGGATCTCTCTCACACGTACCAACACAGACTATCCCCCAATTTAACTGATCCCCAAAGGTTTTTGATTAAATAGCGGAATAGAAAATATGATCCCAAAAAAGTGTATGTATATCACACGTACACAACCACACTAGGCCCCAATTACTATTGTTTGTACCCCTAAAAGGCTAGGAGTAGGGGGAGTATGGAACAGGCAGCACCCTCAAACCTTCAGAAGTATGAGATGAACCCCAACAACTTGGAAAGGTGGATCTCTCTCACACGTACCAACACAGACTATCCCCCAATTTAACTGATCCCCAGAGGTTTTTGATTAAATAGCGGAATAGAAAATATGATCCCAAAAAAGTGTATGTATATCACACGTACACAACCACACTAGGCCCCAATTACTATTGTTTGTACCCCTAAAAGGCTAGGAGTAGGGGGAGTATGGAACAGGCAGCACCCTCAAACCTTCAGAAGTATGAGATGAACCCCAACAACTTGGAAAGGTGGATCTCTCTCACACGTACCAACACAGACTATCCCCCAATTTAACTGATCCCCAAAGGTTTTTGATTAAATAGCGGAATAGAAAATATGATCCCAAAAAAGTGTATGTATATCACACGTACACAACCACACTAGGCCCCAATTACTATTGTTTGTACCCCTAAAAGGCTAGGAGTAGGGGGAGTATGGAACAGGCAGCACCCTCAAACCTTCAGAAGTATGAGATGAACCCCAACAACTTGGAAAGGTGGATCTCTCTCACACGTACCAACACAGACTATCCCCCAATTTAACTGATCCCAGAGGTTTTTGATTAAATAGCGGAATAGAAAATATGATCCCAAAAAAGTGTATGTATATCACACGTACACAACCACACTAGGCCCCAATTACTATTGTTTGTACCCCTAAAAGGCTAGGAGTAGGGGGAGTATGGAACAGGCAGCACCCTCAAACCTTCAGAAGTATGAGATGAACCCCAACAACTTGGAAAGGTGGATCTCTCTCACACGTACCAACACAGACTATCCCCCAATTTAACTGATCCCCAAAGGTTTTTGATTAAATAGCGGAATAGAAAATATGATCCCAAAAAAGTGTATGTATATCACACGTACACAACCACACTAGGCCCCAATTACTATTGTTTGTACCCCTAAAAGGCTAGATGAGGAGTAGGGGGAGTATGGAACAGGCAGCACCCTCAAACCTTCAGAAGTATGAGATTGTGTTCACTGTACCCCACAAAGATTGAGTTCACTGCACCCCACAATGATTGTGTTCACTGCACCCCACAAAGATTGTGTTCACTGCACCTCACAAAGATTGTGTTCACTGTACCCCCCAAAGATTGTGTTCACTGCACCCCACAAAGATTCTGTTCACTGTACCCCACAAAGATTGTGTTCACTGCACCCCAAAAAGATTGTGTTCACTGCACCCCAAAAAGGATGTTGTTCACTGCACCCCAAAAAGGATGTTGTTCACTCCACCCCAAAAAGATTGTGTTCACTGCACCCCACAAAGATTGTGTTCACTGCACCCCAAAAAGATTGTGTTCACTGCACCCCAAAAATGATTTTGTTCACTGCACCCCAAAAAGGATTTTGTTCACTGCACCCCAAAAAGGATGTTGTTCACTCCACCCCAAAAAGATTGTGTTCACTGCACCCCAAAAAGATTGTGTTCACTGCACCCCACAAAGGATTTTGTTCACTGCACCCCAAAAAGATTGTGTTCACTGCACCCCAAAAAGGATGTTGTTCACTGCACCCCAAAAAGGATTTTGTTCACTGCACCCCAAAAAGATTGTGTTCACTGCACCCCACAAAGGATTTTGTTCACTGCACCCCACAAAGATTTTGTTCACTGCACACCAAAAAGGATTGTGTTCACTGCACCCCAAAAAGATTTTGTTCACTGCACCCCAAAAAGATTGTGTTCACTGCAGTCCAAAAAGATTGTGTTCACTGCAGCCCAAAAAGATTGTGTTCACTGCAGCCCAAAAAGATTGTGTTCACTGCAGCCCAAAAAGATTGTGTTCACTGCAGCCCAAAAAGATTGTGTTCACTGCAGCTCACACACAGAAAAATGGATGTGGATCACTGACACCTGCCTATCTCCAATCCCACACCACACAGCAATATCGATTGTAGTTTGTAGAACACAGTTTCCCTAAAATTCAGCAGACTCTGTCCCTAACAGGATTGAGAAGAGATCGTAGATCAGGATTGAGTGCAGACCCCACCCCCCACACAGCAATATCGATTGTAGTTTGTAGAAGACACTGACCCTATAATTCAGCAGACTCTATCCCTAAAATGCCTACAACTCGCCCTGCCTAAACACTCCGACCTGTCCCTCAATTCTATCCGGACACAAATGGTTTTTTCCTGCCTATCTTTCCCTAATCAGCAGCCAGCACGTTGATGTGTGCTCTGTCCCTGAATCTAAGCAGCATAATGACGCCGCTGCGGCTGCCTCGAACTTATAAAGACTTGGTCACATGCTTCAGACGGCCAATCACAGCTACTGAGACATTTGCAGGCATGGCTGGGATGGCTTAAGGCACACCAGTTAAACGATTGTTGATTGGCTGTTGAAAGCCCGCCATGAAAAGAGCGCCAAAGCATGCAAAACCTGGAAATAAAACGACCGAACACGGATTTTTACCCGAACATACAGTAAAGTGTCCGTGTCCGTGTTCGGGTACAAAAAATCCAATTATTCGGTACGAACACGAATAATACAGTCCGTGTTCGCTCAACACTAAAAATAACTGCATTTGGTCACCAAAGGTCTGAAAAAATTTTCGTCAAAATTACTACATTTATGTCTTGTAGAGCCTTAAAAAGCCAGTTTTAGACAAGATTTTAGACATTTAGCTCCAATGGGCTGAAATTTTTTTTTGGTCAAAATGACTCTATTTTGGTCTCCAAGTGTCTAAAAAGCCTTTTTTAGTCAGAATAACTGCATTTGGTCACCAAAGGTCTGAAAATTATTTTTGTCAAAATTACTGTATTTTTGTCTTTTAGAGCCTTAAAAAGCCGGTTCTTAGCTGTCAATTAAACCCATGTGGGCTAATTTGGCCCCAGAAATTAGCCCACATGGGTTTACCTGACACTCACCTTCAGCCACCAAATACTACATTCTTAACTGTCAGTTAAACCCATGTGGGCTAATTTTTGGGGCCTATACATGCCGACACCTACTTCTGTATACTGTGTGAATGCCTAATATACCTCTAGCCATCAAATACTACGTTCTTTGCTTTCATTTAAACCCATGTGAGCTAATTTTTGGGGCCTTTAGAGGCTGACACTTACTTTTGTATACTGTGTGAATGCCTAATGTACCTCCAGCCATCAAATACACTACGTTCTTTGCTGTCAGTTAAACCCATGTGAGCTAATTTTTGGGGCCTATACAGGCCGACACTAACTTCTGTATACTGTGTGAATGCCTAATGTACCTCCAGCCACCAAATACTACGTTCTTAGTTGTCAGGTAAACTGATGTGGGCTATCTTTTGGGGTCTTTTATGGCCGACACTTACTTCTTTATCCAGTGAATGCCTAATGTACCTTCAGCCACAGAATACTACATTCTTAGCTGTCAGGTAAACTCATGTGGGCTAATTTTTGGGGCCTTTTACGGCCGATACTTACTTCTGTATCCCGTGAATGTCTAATGTACCTTCAGCCACAGGATACTACGTTCTTAGCTTTCAATTAAACCCATGTGGGCTAATTTTTGGGGCCTATACAGGCCGACACTTACTTGTGTATCCTGTGAATGCCTAATATACGTTCAGCCACCAAATACTATGTTCTTAGCTGTCAGGTAAACCCATGTGGGCTAGTTTTTGGGGCCTTTTATGGCCGACACTTACTTCTGTATCCTCTGAATGCCTAATGTACCTTCAGCAACAGAATACTACGTTCTTAGCTGTCAATTAAACCCATGTGGGCTAATTTTTGGGGCCTATGCAGGCCGAACCTTACTTCTGTACCCTGTGAATGCCTAATATACCATCAGCCACCAAATACTACGTTCTTAACTGTCAGGTAAACTCATGTGGGCTAATTTTTGGGGCCCTTTACGGCCGACACTTACTTCTGTATCCTGTGAATGTCTAATGTACCTTCAGCCACAGAATACTACGGTCTTAGCTTTCAATTAAACCCATGTGGGCTAATTTTTGGGGCCTATACAGGCCGACACTTACTTCTGTATCCTGTGAATGCCTAATATACGTTCAGCCACCAAATACTATGTTCTTAGCTGTCAGGTAAACCCATGTGGGCTAGTTTTTGGGGCCTTTTATGGCCAACACTTACTTCTGTATCCTGTGAATGCCTAATGTACCTTCAACCACAGAATACTATGTTCTTAGCTGTCAGGTAAAAACATGTGGGCTAATTTTTGGGGCTTTTTACAGCCGACACTTACTTCTGTATCCTGTGAATGAAAAAAATTTTTAGTCAAAATTACTGTATTTTTGTATTTTAGAATCTTAACAAGCCAGTTTTAGTAAAGATAGCTGCATTTTGCTCTCCAATGGCCTGAAAATTATTTTGGTCAAAATGACTCTCTTTTGGTCTCCAAGTGTCTAAAAAGCCTTTTTTAATCAAGATAACTGCATTTGGTCACCAAAGGTCTGAAATTTTTTTTAGTCAAAATGACTATATTTTCCTCTTTTAGAGTCTTAAAACGCCGGTTTTAGACAAGATAACTGCATTTGGTAAAGCAATGGCCTGAAAAAATGTTTTGGTCAAAATGACTCTATTTTGGTCTCCAATTGTCTATAAAGCCTTTTTTAGTCAAAATAACTATATTTGGTCACCAAAGGTCTGAAAAATATTTTTAGTCAAAATTACTGTATTTTTGTCTTTTAGAGTCTTAAAACGCAGCTTTTAGACAAGATAACTGCATTTGGTAACCGATAGCCTGAAAAAAATGTTTTTGGTCAAAATGACTCTATTTTGAGTGTCTCCAAGTGTCTATAAAGCCTTTTTTAGTAAAAAAAAAAAACTGCATTTGGTCACCAAAGGTCTGAAATTTTTTTTAGTCAAAATGACTGTATTTTTGTCTTTTAGAGTCTTAAAAAGCCGGTTTTAGACAAGATAATTGCATTTGGCAACCAATGGCCTGAAACATTATTTTGGGTCAAAATGACTCAATTTTGGTCTCCAAGTGTCTAAAAAGCCTTTTTCAGTCAAAATAACTGCATTTGGTCACCAAAGATCTGAACATTTTTTTTAGTCAAAATGATTGTATTTTCGTCTTTTAGAGTCTTAAAACACCAGTTTTAGACAAGATTACTGCATTTTGTCTCCAATGATCTGAAAAATGTTTTTTGGTCAAAATGACTCTAATTTGGTCTCCAAGTGTCTAAAAAGCCTATTTTAGTCAAAATAACTACCAAAGGTCTGAAAAAAAATTAGTCAAAATTACTATTTTTGTCTTTTAGAGCCTTAAAAAGCCAGTTTTAGACAAGATTACTGCATTTTGTCTCCAATGGTCTGAACATTTTTTTGGGTCAAAATGACTGTATTTTGTTCTCCAAGTGTCTAAAGAGCCTTAAAAAGCCAGTTTTAGACAAGAGTTGTCTAAAACCGGCCATTTGGTCCTACAGTGGCCTGAAAAACATTTTTTGGTCAAAATGACTCTATTTTGGTCTCCAAGTGTCTAAAAAGCCTTTTTTTAGTCAAAATAACTGCATTTGGTCACAAAAGGTCTGACATTTTTTTTAGTCAAAATTACCCAATTTTTGTCTTTTAGAGTCTTAAAAAGCCGGTTTTAGACAAGATTTTGTCTCCAATGGCCTGAAAATTTTTTTTGGGTCAAAATGACTGTATTTTGTTCTCCAAGTGTCTAAAGAGCCTATTTTAGTCAAAATAACTGATTTGGTCACCAAAGGTCTGAAATTTTTTTGTCAAAATGACTGTATTTTTGTCTTTTAGAGCCTTAAAAAGCCAGGTTTTAGACACGATTTGTCTAAAACCGGCCATTTGGGCTCCAATGGCCTGAAATTTTTTTTGGTCAAAATGACTCTATTTTGGACTCCAAGTGTATAAAAAGCCTTTTTAACCACTTGCCGACCGCCGCCAGTAGATATACTGCGGCGGTCAGCCCCGGCCAGGCAAAGTGACGTATATATACGTCATTAGCCTGTCACCGATTTGTTAGCCAATAGCGGGCGGCTCATTCACTGAAGAGTCCACGCGTGTGATCGGCATACCCGATGTCCGCCGGTCACACTGAGATCGTCGGTAGAGAGGGAGAAAGTCATCCGGCTTATGGAAACAAGCCGCCTGTCATTCTCGCCTTGGGTAAAAATGGAGATCAGATTCTACTATGTAGAACCGTTGAGCTCTGTTTTTACAATAGTAGACATGTCCCATCACAGTTAGAAACACGCCCCTAGGACACACTTAACCCCTCCCTCTCCAATACAGTTAACCCCTTCCCTGCCAGTGTCATTTTTACATTAACAGTTAATATGTATAGCACTGATTACTGCAGTAATGTCACTGGTAACCCCAAAAGTGTCAAAAATGTCAGTCAAGGGTCCGATCTGTGCGCCGCAATGTCGCAGTCCCACAAAAAAAATCGCAGATCGCCGCCATTACTCGTTAAAAAAAATACCAAAAATGACAAAAATCTTTCCCTTTGTTAGTAAACGCAATAACTTTTGCGCAAACCAATCAAAATACGCTTTTTGCGATTTTTTTTACCAAACATATGTAGCATAAAACAAATTGGCCGAAAATGTTAAAAAATTTTGATTTTTACATTTTTTTGGGGAATTTCATATAAAAAAATGTGAAAAATATTGTTATTTTTGCAAAATTTATGCTCTTTTTTTGTTTATAGCGCATGATCAAAAATGCACAGGTGATCAAATACCACCAAAAGAAAGCTCTGTTTTTGGGGAAAAAAGGACGTCAAATTCGTTTAGGTACAGCGTCGCACGACCGCGCAATTGTCCATTAAAGTCACGCAGTAAAAAATCGCAAAAACCCCCTGGTCAGGAAGGGGTTAAAATCTTCCGGGGCTTAAGTGCTTAAGTCAAAATAACTGCATTTGGTCACCAAAGGTCTGAAAAGTTTTTTTTGGTCAAAATTACTCTATTTTGGTCTCAAAGTGTAAAAAAAATAGAAAATTGATATCAATACTTACCGTAACTTTCCTTTCCTGATGGACTCCATGGCAGCACACGTTCGGGTAGGCCCCGCCTCCTCTCCTACCTCATAGGACCCCACTCCCATAAATCTTTGCTCCCTTTCAGCATCAGTGTTCTGTAACTAGCCTACTCAGGAAATGGGAGGGGACTCCTGTTGCCATGGAGTCCATCAGGAAAGGAAAATTACGGTAAGTATTGATATCAATTTTCCGTTTTCCTGACAGACTCCATGGCAGCATACGTTCGGGAAATAACTCGCTATACACTCCCGGGTGGGAAGATGCTGAAGAAAGAAAAACTTTAATTGGCACTGTCAACTGACAAGACTTGAACGCCAAAGTTAACGGAAGATAAGGCAGCAGGTTCAAAACAATAATGGGAAAGGAAGGTATTGACAGATGACCAGGAAGCTGCTTTGCAGATCACATCAGGCGCAACATGTTTGGAAGCTGCCCAAGACGTAGCGATGCTTCTGGTAGAATGAGCCATAATCGCCTCTGGAGGAGCCAAGCCCTTCGCTCTATACGCCCATTGGATAGCCTGGACGATCCACGCAGCCACTGCTCTAGAAGAGGCACGCATTCCTTTCTTTTTGCCATGGAGAAGAACGTAAAGGAAGTCCGATTGGCGGAAGGAGGATGTGGACTCCAAGTATTGACTTAAAGTGTTGCCCACGTCTAAAGGATGGACTAAAGATTCCTCATCAGTTCTGAAGGTGGGAAGAATTACCTCAGAGTTTTCGTGGAAGACAGAGGTCACTTTCGGGTTTGACCCCAGCATAGGGATTAGGACCACTCTGTCCTGAAAGAAGGTCAGAAAAGGTTCTTTGCAACCTAAATTATGTATCTCCGAGACCCTTTTAGCGGAGGTAATGGCCACCAAAAATGCTGTCTTTAGTGTAATCTCTTTGATTGACATGGTAGCAACATCTTTTGAAGAAAAAAAGTTCAAAACTAATGGGAGATCCCATTTTGGGAATCTCGGCTTTCTCTGAGGCCTGAGCCTGACTGCGCCCTTGAAAAATTGTTGAATCAGATGATGACTTGCACACTGAATTCCGGTGAAGGCTGAGATGGCAGAGACTTGCACCCGGAGAGAGCTAACCGAGAGGGACAGATCCAGACCAGATTGCAAGAAACTCAGAATTTGCTGAATAGTAGGTGTACCTACTGGGCCTGACCTCTGGGCTTGATGACTCATGAACCTAGCCCAGATCCTTTCATATACCCTGTTGGTGCTAGCTCTTCTTGAACTCATAAGAGTCGGGATCACCTCCTCTGAGCATCCGAGGGCCTCCAACCTCCCCCTCTCAAGAACCAAGCCCTGAGGTGCAGACGTGCAGGGCATGGATGCAGAGTAGGACCCTGAAATAGAAGGCCTGAGAGGTAGAGGGATTGGATCCCTGAAGCTGAGAAGGGACAGCAGGGGAAACCAGGGCCTGTTGGGCCAGAAGGGAATTATTGCAATGATTTCCACTTCCTCCATCTTCAGTCTCCGTAGGAATTAGAGTACTATCGGTACTGGTGGAAAGGCATAAGCAGACTGGAAGTTCCATCTGTCCGTCAGGGCATCCACCCCAAAGGCTCGAGGATCCCTGAACCTGGTATAGTACTTCCGAAGTTTCTTGTTGCGTGGACTCGCAAACAGATCCACTTCTGGCGACATCCCCAGGGACAGTACCCAATTGAACACCTCCCGATGGAGGGACCATTCGTTGTTGTCTAATTGGAATCGGGATAGGAAGTCTGCTTCCACATTCAACACTCCCGGAACAAAGACCGCCGAAAGATTGGCCAGATGATGCTGGGCCCATGTCATAATCGGCTCTGTTTCTTGGAGGAGAGACATGCTGCGAGTTCCTCCCTGCCTCTTGACGTATGCCACTGCCGTGGTGTTGTCCATCCTTAGCAACACTGAGGCCCCTTGAGTTAGATGGTGAAAAGCCTGAAGGGCTTTGAGGGCAGCTCGTAGTTCTAGGATATTGGACACCACTCCGTGACCGGGAAAATCCCATCTGCCTTGTGCCACTTCTGACAGACAGTGGGCTCCCCAACCAGTACTGCTGGCATCGGAAGTTATCGTAATCCAGGAGATTGGAGCAATTGAGTGGCAGTTGGTTAGATTCACACGGCGTAACCACCAAGGAAGGCACCCCTTCATGAATGGGGTCAGGTGAATAACTTGCGACAAGTTCTCCGTCGTCCATTGTTGGAGAAACCCCTTCTGGAAGGGTCTCAGTTTCCACAGAGCCCACTTCACCATGGGTGCAGTAGCCACGAGAGTCCCTACTACCTTCAGACATTGACGAGCAGTGAGCCAGGAGGCAGCGAGAGCGAGAGCCACCCTGCTCTGAACTACTGGGATTTTCTCTTCGGGCAGAGAGATGGTGCACTTCACCGTGTTGAATAGTGCTCTGAGAAACACCAGAGACTGCGTTGGCACCAGATGGCTCTTCTCTAGATTCAGAATCCACCCGAATTCCTGGAGCGTAGAGATCACCTGTTCCAGATGTGAGAGTAAATGAATTCTGTCCTGGGACAGAAGAAGGAGATCGTCCAGATAATGATGCAATCTGACACCTCTGGTCCTGATGAGAGCCACAACCGCCAACAAGGTCTTGGAGAATGTGCGAGGCGAAGTTGAGAGCCCGAAGGGAAGACATGTAAACTGCATGTGGGCATGACCGACAGCAAACTGGAGAAACTGATGATATTCTTTTGCCACAGGTACATGGAAGTACGCATCTTTTAGGTCTATCGATGCTAACCAATCTCCTGGGAGAACCGAATGCTGTATTGTAACCAGGGATTCCATCTTGAATCTTTCTCAATGGATAGATCTGTTGAGATATGTGAGATCTATTACCGGGAGCCAGGTGCCATTCTTTTTCTGGACAAGGAAGAGAGGTGAGTAGACTCCCAGACCTCTTTCCACTTCGGGAACTGGTATGACGGCTCGCTGAGCCAGTAGGGTGTCCACATAGCCAAGAAGAATCTTCCTTTCCTCTGCTGAAGGAGGAAGGGAAGTTGCGACGAACCTGGGTTTGGGAACGTTGTCGAACGCCCAAGAGTGGCCTTGGGACACAATATTTAAAACCCAGGGATCCTGGATCGAGGCCGTCCAGATCTCCCGAAAATGGAGCAACCTGGCTCCTACCGGGAAAGCCTGGACGGGCCCAACCTCAAAAGGATTTGGTGGCCTCCCGGTCACCGGACGAAGAGCCTTTTGGGCCTTTCTGGAAGGTGGATTGCCTTGACTTCCAACCTCTTCCATAGGACTTGCCTGGTCTGTAGCTGCGTGCTTCTTTAGACCGGTTAGTGTTCTGTCTCCTTGAGGAAAAGCGCTTCTGAGCACCTGGGCGTTTATCCTGAGGGAGGAACCCAGATTTTCCGCCTGTGGCCCGAGTTATGGCTGCATCCAATTTGTTCCAAAAGAGGGAAGAACCCTCAAAGGGAATCCGGCACCATGCCTGTTTGGAAGCAGCATCGGCAACCCAAGGACGAAGCCAAAGGGCACGTTTAGCCGTAACAGAAGACAGCATAACTCGGGCCAAAAGGCGAATGGTGTCCAAAGACGCCTCCCCCAAGAAGCCCGCGGCCATCTTCAGCTCCTGGATCGGGGAGCTCCGGAGAACTTCCTCTGAGACTCCTCCAAGAGTGCCCTCCAAGGCGTTGATCCAGACTTCCATGGCCTTTGAAATTGTAGCCAAAGCCAAGGCTGGCTTGCAGGCCATGCCGGCTGAAAGGTATGCTCGTTTAAGATCAGCGTCGATCCTCCTATCCAACGGATCCTTAAATGAGGCTGTATCCTCCATTGGAAGTGTGACATGCTTAACCAAACGCATTACAGATGCATCCACACTGGGGGAAGATTCCAGGTGCTTCACCTCTTCTTGTTTAAATGGATACAACTTCGCCATCTTTGTGGTCATGGAATTTTTCCTTTCCACTTTGCTCCACTCTTCGGAAATTATATCCCCCAGCTCCCCTAGAAATGGAAAGTTCAAGCGTTCTTTGCATAACTGCTTGAAATATTTTCGCTGCTTCGGGGAGGAGACAGCCGGATCTTCCCAGTCAAGGGCTTCCCTCACCGCCTTTACTAGAGGGGAGACGAGGTTAAATTCAAACCCTGTACCGGAGTCTTCTGAATCAGACTCAGATTCTGATAGGAGAACCGAAGGATGGCTGGGCTGGGAAGATTCAAAAGGATCTTGAACCAAAAGATCTCTTTCAGGAGAGTGGGATGGCCTTGCAGAAGTACTTGGTCTGTGTAGATCCGCCAGGGAATCTCTAAGGACTCTGCGCACAACCTCCTCAATATGTTGATCCGACCTCTCCCGTTCACCCGTAGCTTGGGTATAACACGGTTTGCACAAAGAGGAGCCATCTGACACAAGGGTACCACACCCCCAGCACTTCTTCCCGTGCGGACACTCCGAGTGATCTGGGCGTTTGGATGAGGAAGACTGGCCCTCGCGTCCCTTACCATGGGGGGAGCTGCATCTGGACTTAGAGGAGGAGTGCCGGTGATGCGATTTAGAGTGACTGTCTTCGCTGCGTGTGCTGGGCTGTTTATCAGACCTAGAAGAGCTGGAGACAGACAATATAGCATAGGAAAGACAAGAAGATACAAACAATCCAACCTCCCCCCCCCTAAACTACCCAGCACATACCTTGTATGAGCGGGCTGGCCACTAGGGGGCGGCGATGCATCCATACTGACAGTAAAGGAAGTAGACACCTTCAGGCTAGATAAATAAAATCAGCAGGCTAAGAAACACATAAATCCTGTAAAGATGGCCAAAACACACTTAAAGACTGCATACAGTCTCTTACCTTAAGCACAGAGCCAGACACTGGGGGAGGCTGTCAAACGCCGACCTTCCCACCAGCTATGGCATTATAGGAAGTTTAAATAGGCCGCCTGTGCGAGTGACGTCACGCGTCATCGCGCCGAATCAGGCCCCCGGCCGCTACCGCGCATGCGCAGAGCATAGCGCAACCTGGAAGCGGCGGCCGTAATTTCGGCCGATGCCGGTAACCAGAGATACGAGCGGCAGCCACCGGAGGTACTACGATCCCTAAAGCCCCATGACAGGGCGAAGCAGGCGACTCAAGACCAGGTAAAGGGAGCCTAAACAACCGAAGGCATTAGAATAAAAAACACCTAACACAGTAACAAAATAAGGAAAAAAGAGATCCCATAACAGGGTTTACCACCCCGACCGGAGCAGGGACGGGTCCAGAGACGCATCACCAGTCATGTCTTCGGGTAATGATGGGCCACCCGCAGCAGGAAAGCCTTTTTTAGTCAAAATAGCTGCATTTGGTCACCAAAGGTCTGAAATTTTTTTTAGACAAAATGACTGTATTTTTGTCTTTTAGAGCCCTAAAAAGCCAGTTTTAGACAAGAGTTGTCTAAAACCGGCCATTTGGGCTCCAATGGCCTGAAAAAAAATTTGGGTCAAAATGACTCAATTTTGGTCTCCAGGTGACTAAAAAGCCTTTTTTCGTCAAAATAACTGCATTTCGTCACCAAGGGTCTAAAAAAAATTTAGTCAAAGTGACTGTATTTTGTCTTTTAGAGCCTTAACCACTTGCCGACTGCCGCACGACTATTTACGTCGGCAGTCAGCCCCTCACAGGCAAAGTGATGTTGATCTACGTCGCTAGCCTGTGAGGGTCTAGGGAGCGAGCGCGCACCCCCGGAGGCGCACTCCCGCGTGGTCACGGACCCCCGCGCATGTGACCGGTGGACCCGATGTCCGCCGGGCACTTGGCGATCGTCGCTGCAGAGGGAGAAAGTCAGGCGGCTGATGTAAACAAGCTGCCTGTCATTCTCCCCTGTGTAGAAACAGTGATCATACGGTTCTACTATGTAGGACAATTGATCACTGTTCCTACAGCTCAAGCCACAGCCAATCACAGTTAGAATCACGCCCCTAGGGACACACACAGCCCCTCCCTCTCTAAAAAAGTTAACCCCTTCACTGCCAGTGTAATTTTACAGTAACAGTGCATATGTATAGCACTGATTACTGTAGAAATGTCACTGGTAACCCCAAAAGTGTCAAAAATGTCAGTCAAGGGTCCGATATGTCTGCCACAATTTTGCAGTACCGCAAAAAAATCGCAGATCGCCGCCATTACGCGTTGAAAAAAAAACAACAAAAATGACAAAAATCTTTCCCTTTGTTAGTAAACGCAATAACTTTTGCGCAAACCAATCAAAATACGCTTTTTGCAATTTTTTTACCAAACATATGTAGCATAAAACAAATTGGCCGAAAATGTTAAAAAATTTAGATTTTTCCATTTTTTTGGGGAATTTCATATAAAAAAAATGTGAAACATATTGCTATTTTTGCAAAATTGACGCTCTTTTTTTGTTTATAGCGCATGATCAAAAAATCGCACAGGTGATCAAATACCATCAAAAGAAAGCTCTGTTTATGGGGGAAAAAGGACGTCAAATTCGTTTAGGTACAGCGTCGCACGACCGCCCAATTGTCCGTTAAAATCAACGCAGTGCCGAATCGCAAAATAGGCCCTGGTCAGGAAGGGGGTAAAATCTTCAGGGGCTTAAGTGGTTAAGAAGCCAGTTTTAGACAAGATTTGTCTAAAACCGGCCATTTGAGTTTCAATGGCCTGAAAAAAAATTTTGGTCAAAATGACTCTATTTTGGTCTCCAAGTGTCTAAAAAGCCATTTTTAGTCAAAATAACTGCATTTGGTCACCAAAGGTCTGATAAAAAAAATTAGTCAAATTGACTGTATTTTTGTCTTTTAGAGCCTTAAAAAGCAGGTTTTAGACAAGATTTTAGACATTTGGGCTCCAATGGCCTGAACATTTTTTTTGGTTAAAATGACTCTATTTTGGTCTCCAAGTGTCTAAAAAGCCTTTTTTAGTATAAATAACTACATTTGGTCACCAAAGGTCTGAAAAAAATTAGTCAAAATGAATGTATTTTTGTCTTTTAGTGTCTTAAAAAGACGGTTTTAGACCAGATTTGTCTAAAACCGGCCATTTGGGCTCCAATGGCCTGAAAAAATATTTTTGGTCAAAATGACTCTATTTTGATCTCCAAGTGTCTAAAAAGCCTTTTTAGTCAAAATAACTCCATTTGGTCACCAAAGGTCTGATAAAAAAAATATAGTCAAAATGACTGTATTTTTATCTTTTAGAGCCTTAAAAAGACGGTTTTAGACAAGATTTGTCTCAAACCTGGCCATTTGGACTCCAATGGCCTGAAAATTTTTTCGGTCAAAACGACTCTATTTTGGTCTCCAAGTGTCTAAAAAGCCTTTTTAGTCAAAATAACTGCATTTGGTAACCAAAGGTCTGAAAAAAACTAGTCAAAATTACTTTATTTTTGTCTTTTAGAGCCTTAAAAAGCCGATTTTAGACAAGATTTTAGACATTTGGCTCCAATGGCCTGAAAAAAATGTTTTGGTCAAAATGACTCTATTTTGGTCTCCAAGTGTCTAAAAAGCCTTTTTCAGTCAAAATAACGGCATTTGGTCACCAAAGATCTGAAAAAAAATTTGTCAAAATAACTGTATTTTTGTCTTTTAGAGCCTTAAAAAGTCGGTTTTAGACAAGATCTGTCTAAAACCGGCCATTTGGGCTCCAATGGCCTGAAAACATTTCTTTGGTCAAAATGACTCTTTTTTGGTCTCCAAGTGTCTAAAAAGCTTTTTTTAGTCAAAATAACTGCATTTGGTCACCAAAGGTCTGACAAACTTTTCTAGTCAAAATTAGTGTATTTTTGTCTAAAAAGCCGGTTTTAGGCAAGATAACTACACTTGGTCTCCAATGGTCTGAAATTTTTTTTGTCAAACTGAATGTATTTAGTATTCTGTGGCTGAAGGTACATTAGGCAATTACAGGATACAGAAGTAAGTGTCGGCCATAAAAGTCCCCAAAAATTAGCCTGACAGCTAAGAACATAGTATTTGGTGGCTGAAGGTACATTAGACATTCACAGGGTACAGAAGTAAGTGTAGGCCATAAAAGTCCACAAAAATTAGCCTGACAGCTAAGAACATAGTATTTGGTGGCTGAAGGTACATTAGGCATTCACAGGGTACAGAAGTAAGTGTCGGCCTGTATAGGCCCCAAAAAATTAGCCCACAGAATACTACATTCTTAGCTGTCAGTAAATCCCATGTGGGCTAATTTTTGGGGACTATACAGGCCGACACTTACTTCTGTATCCTGTGAATGCCTAATGTACCTTCAGCCACCAAATACTACATTCTTAACTGTCAGGTAAACCCATGGGAGCTCATTTTTGGGGCCTATACATGCCGACACTCACTTCTGTATACTGTGTGAATGCCTAATGTACCTCTAGCCATCAAATACTATATTCTTTGCTGTCAGTTAAACCCATGTGAGCTATTTTTTGGTGCCTATACAGGCCGACACAAACTTCTCAAAAAGAAAGCCAACGAATAAAGGAAAAGCCAAAAGGCTACCGCACCTGGTATTCCCAGGTGGCCTACCATCCAGATACTAACCAGGCCCGACCCTGCTTAGCTTCCAAGATCAGCTGAGATCAGGCACGTACAGGATGATGTGGCCGTAGGCAGTCACCTCTGCCACCCTCGACCCCTTTGAACTTGGCCATGGCAAGATGGCACCTCAGGAGAAACAAATAGAATGCCAATGAATAAAGGAAAAGCCAAAAGCCTACAGCACCTGGTATTCCCAGGTGGTCTCCCATCCAGGTACTAACCAGGCCCGACCCTGCTTAGCTTCTGAGATTGGGTGCGTTCAGGGTGATGTGGCCGTAGGCAATCACCATTGCCACCATTGCCACCATTGCCACCCTCGACCCCTTTGAAGTTGGCCATGGCAAGATGGCACCTCAGGAGAAACAAAAAGTAAGCCAACGAATAAAGGAAAAGCAAAAAGCCTACAGCACCTGATATTCCCAGGCGGTCTCCCATCCAGGTATTAACCAGGCCATACCCTGCTTAGCTTTCGAGATCAGACGAGATTGAGCACGTTCAAGGTGATGTGGCCATAGGCGATCACCACTGCCACCCTCGACCCCTTTGAACTTGGGCATGGCATGATGGCACCTCAGGAGAAACAAAAAGAAAGCCAACAAATAAAGGAAAAGCCAAAAGCCTACAGCACCTGGTATTCCCAGGCGGTCTTCCATCCAAGTACTAACCAAGCCCGTCCCTGCTTAGCTTCCGAGATCAGACAAGATCAGGTGCGTTCAAGGTGATCTGGTCATAGGTGATCACCACTGCCCCCCTCGACCCCTTTTAACTTTGCCATGGCAATATGGCACCTCAGGAGAAACAAAAAGAAAGCCAACGAATAAAGGAAAAGCCAAAAGCCTACAGCATCTGGTATTCCCAGGCGGTCTCCCACCCAGGAACTAACCAGACCCGACCCTGCTTAGCTTCTGAGATCAGACAAGATCGGGTGCTTTCAGGGTGATGTGGCCAAAGGCAATCACCACTGCCACCCTCGACCCCTTTGAACTTGGCCATGGCAAGATGGCACCTCAGGAGAAACAAAAACAAAGCCAACGAATAATGGAAAAGCCAAAAGCCTACAGAACCTGGTATTCCCAGGCTGTAGTGGAATGGACACTGAGAGTGTGGCTTGTGTTGAAAGAATCGCCATAATATTACTGAACAGTGTCCCTGAGGAAATATATAAAGATATATTGCAGATTGCTAAAATATGGCAGCAGTGTTTCATAGTGGGGTGGGGTTTGTTATTGTGAATACCTGCATTCCATTGTCCTATTGTTCCTGTCTGCCTTGTAAGCATATTATGGGATGTGTGTTTGTGTGGAATGAATCGAAAAGGGAGGGGGTTTTTGGCAGAGTGTAGATCTCTTGTGTTTTCAACAAGATGGCACCTCAGGAGAAACAAAAAGAAAGCCAACGAATAAAGGAAAAGCCAAAAGCCTACAGCACCTAGTATTCCCAGGCGGTCTCCCATCCAGGTACTAATCAGGCCCAACCCTACTTATCTTCCGAGATCAGACGAGATCGGGCGCGATCAAGGTGATGTGGCTGTAGGCGATCACCACTGCCACCCTTGACCCCTTTGAACTTGGCTATGGCAAGATGGCACCTCGGGAGAAACAAAAAGAAAGCCAACGAATAAAGGAAGTGCCAAAAGCCTACAGCACCTGGTATTCCCAGGCGGTCTCCCATCCAGGTACTAACCAGGCCTGACCCTGCTTAGCTTCAAAGATCAGACAAGATCGGGCACGTTCAGGGTTATGTGGCCATAGGCAATCACCACTGCCACCCTCAACCCCTTTGAACTTGGCCATGGCAAGATGGCGCCTCAGCAGAAACAAAAAGAAAGCCAACGAATAAAGGAAAAGCCAAAAGCTGACAGCACCTGGTGTTCCCTTTGAGGTGCCCGACCCTGCTTAGCTTCCGAGATCAGGCACGTTCAGGGTTATGTGGCTGTAGGCAATCACCACTGCCACCCTCGACCCCTTTGAACTTGGCCATGGCAAGATGGCACCTCAGGAGAAACAAAAAGAAAGCCAACGAATAAAGGAAAAGCCAAAAGCTGACAGCACCTGGTGTTCCCTTTGAGGTGCCCGACCCTGCTTAGCTTCTGAGATCAGACGAGATCGGGCGCGTTCAGGGTGATGTGGCTGTAGGCGATCACCACTGCCACCCTCTACCCCTTTGAACTTGGCCATGGCAAGATGACACCTCAGGAGAAACAAAAAGAAAGCCAACGAATAAAGGAAACGCCAATGGCCTGAAAAAAGTTTTTTTTGGTCAAAATGACTCTATTTTGGTCTCCAAGTGTCTAAAAATCCTTTTTTAGTCACAATAACTGCACTTGGTCACCAAATGTCAGGACACGGACTTGAATCTGGGACCTCCAGTGTTTTTGCCAAAGACTCTACTTGCTGAGCCACCTGGAATGCTAGACAGCTCATTGGACAAATCCTTGAATGATTCTACTGGGAATCTTTATTACTTTGAACCTTGAACCCTTTGCTCCTCCCATGAACTTCCGGTTATAAGCCATGTCTTTGCACTTCCTGGTTTCCAAAATATTGTGCCTTCAACAGCCGATATCTCGCTTGTCTCTCCTGCTGCCGTCCGTATCTTTGCTATCATCCGTTATCGACACTTGGCTTGTTCCTCGACTACGCTTTTGCCTAATCCCGACCTGCAATTACTTGTTACCGACCTTTGGCTATTCCTAGACTACGCTTCTGCTTGATCCTGACCTGCTATATCTGCTACTGGACCCTGGCTTGCTCACCTCCTGGTGGGGCGATCCTGAGGACCGTGACCTGGTACTAACACGCATCCCCACCATCAGGAGCGCTGGTGAACACTGGTTAGTACTTAGATTCCGCACCTGAGGTGAGCCTGCGTCATCTGCCAGTGTGACCTGCCTGTGTTCCTATCCAGCTGGTTCCTGTGTAAGCTGCTATAGCTATTGGTCTTCGAGCCTGACTCCAGATCGTGACAGAATATTCTGGCCCAAAACATGGAGGCTGTTGTAGCAGCTGCTGTGGCTCCTTTCAGGGTACAAATCTCTGAGTTGCAGGCGTTTGGTACTACCTACCAGCAGCGCAAAAGAGTCAGTTTCGTCAAGGACTCTCTGAACAAGTAAAAGATGAGCTTGCCCGAGTAGAAAGCCCTGATGACCTTGAGGCCATTATTAAATTATGTATTCGAATTGATCAAAGACTTACTGAAAGGAGAAAAGAGAGGCAGGGAATTCTAGGCAGTAATGGTGGCATGTGTTTTTCTACTACTCAGTATACTCCTAAGGGTCCAAGAGTTCTTCCAGGTTCTGACACTCCTGAACCTATGCAGGTGGATGCTATTAAAAGATCTATTACAACTCAGGAGACAGAAAGACGACGTTCAGAAAACTTATGTCTTTATTGTGGAGAATCTGGGCATTACCCAATCAATTGTCCCAATAAATTTAAAAGAACAATTGCGGCAACAGATCTTATGGTATCTGAACAAATAAACTCAATTTCTCAGTCTGTCTCTCCTTTGATTCAAGAAGCTCATAAAGTTAATTTGTTATCTTCTCATTTTGTCTTCCCTGTAAAGCTTATCACTGAAAGCAGTGAAATACCTTGCTCCGCTATGCTGGACTCAGGGGCCGGGGGGAACTTCATGGACATTGAATTTGCCCAAAATAATAACATACAAGGAAGAAATAAATTTGCCCCAATTGATACTGTGGATGGCTCACCTTTGTCTTCAGGACCTGTTACCCACGAGACTGTCCCACTTGAACTCTTAATCGAGACTGACCATCAGGAGACTATCAGCTTTCAGCTGATCACATCGCCTAAATTCCCTATCATCCTGGGAATTCCTTGGTTCTCTATCCATAATCCTTCCATCAACTGGGAGACACATTCTTTAAATCTTACCTCTGACTATTGCAAAGAACATTGCAAAAGATCTTACCAAGTAAGCCCACCACCAACCCAGGACTCGCAAGCAGCTATGGTAACTACCCAGTCATACGAAGACCTGCCCCCACAATATCTTGAATTTAAGGATGTTTGTGATAAAAAAAATGCTGATCAGCTGCCTCCACATCGCTCTTATGATTGTCCCATTGAATTGCTTCCAGGGGCAGAGATCCCCTTTGGCCATCTTTATTCCTTATCTGAACCTGAACTGAAGGTGCTCAGGGAGTGGCTTGATGAGAATCTAAAAAAAGGGTTTATTAGACACTCAACTTCTCCTGCTGGAGCGGCCTTATTCTTTGAAGAGAAAAAGGATTCCACCCTGCGTCCATGTATTGAATACAGGGAGTTAAATAGGATCACAATTAAAAATCGCTATCCACTTCCACGAATTCCAGAAATGCTTGAGAGACCACGCTCCGCCAAGCTCTTTACCAAATTAGATTTACGAGGAGCATACAACCTGGTCCGCATTCGTCCCGGAGATGAATGGAAAACTGCTTTCAGAACCATATATGGACATTTTGAGTCTTTGGTTATGCCTTTTGGACTTTGCAATGCTCCCGCAACCTTCCAACATTTCATTAATGATGTTTTTCGAGATTTGTTGGATCAGTTTGTAATAGCATATTTGGATGATATTCTTATTTTTTCTGATAATTTGGAAGAACACCGCAAGCACGTCTGTACTGTCTTCGAGAGACTAAGGCGGAATCAACTTTACATTAAACTAGAGAAATGCGAGTTTGAACAAACTAAGATCCAGTTCTTGGGATACATAATTTCTTCTGAAGGAGTGAGCATGGATCCCGATAAGATCAAAGCAGTGGTGGATTGGCCTGTCCCTAAGAATGTTAAGGAAATACAGTGATTTGTTGGATTTGCCAACTTTTAGAGAAGATTTATAAGGAAATTCTCCAAGGTAATTGCTCCAATTACGCAGCTGACAAAGAAGGGGGTGCCCTTTTTGTGGTCACCTGAGACACAGGCCGCCTTTACTAAATTAAAGACTCTCTTCACTTCTGCACCAATACTGGTACATCCAGATGCAGAGCTACCTTTCATCGTAGAAGTGGATGCTTCAGATTATGCTGTGGGAGCTATCCTTTCTCAGCGAATTGGCGAAAGAATGCAGCTCCATCCTTGTGCTTATTTCTCCCGACTGATGTCTTCTGCTGAGAAGAATTATGACATCGGAAACAAGGAGCTGCTGGCAATTAAGGAAGCATTTTCTGAGTGGAGGCATCTGTTGGAAGGGGCTAAGCACTCTGTAACAGTTCTCACGGATCATAAAAATTTTAGAAATTATTAGTTCTGCCAAAAGACTGTCATCTAGACAAGCACGTTGGACCCTATTCTTCTCCAGGTTCAATTTTGTTATTTCGTAACGCCCTGGCTCAAGGAATGGTAAGGCTGATTCTCTTTAATGGATGTTGTCTGGGCCCCTCCAGAAAAGCAACTCCGAATGTAGGATTCTGCCTCAAAATAACTTTCTAGGGGCCACAAGTTCTAAAACCTTTTTTAATCTTCTTAAGGAGGGGTATGAGAATGACCCACTTCTTAATCATCCTCCTAGAAACATTAATCTCAATTACAAGAACAGCTTTTGGACTCAAGCGCATCGCCTCTATGTACCTGAATCTGTTCGGGTAGAAGCCCTGAAATTGGTTCATGACTCTAAACTTGCTGGTCATTTTGGGGTTTCTAAAACAGAAGAACTCTTATCACGTACCTTTTGGTGGCCTGGGTACAAGAAGGATGTCAAGAGATATGTGGCCTTGTGTCTCACATATGCTCGTAATAAGACACCCCGATCTTCTCCTCTGGGGTTACTTCAACCACTGCCTGTTCCATCAAGACCATGGGGGTCAATTTCTATGGATTTTGTGGTTGATCTTCTCCTTTCAAAAGGGATGACCACTATCCTGGTAGTTGTTGACCGTGTCACTAAGATGGCTCATTTCATACCAGTTAAAGGTGTACCCTCAGCGGAGCATACTGGAGAAGTAATGGTTAGAGAAGTATTTAAACTACATGGAATTCCTGATAATGTAGTGTCCGACAGGGGAGTACAGTTTACCTCAAAATTTTGGAGAAATTTTTGCTCAGCTTTGGGTGTAACAATTAATCTTTCCTCAGCTTTTCATCCTCAGTCTAATGGTCAGACTGAGAGGACCAATCAAACTTTGGAGCAATACCTTCGATGTTTTGTGACTTATCTGCAGGATAATTGGGTTGACTACCTTCCTACAGCAGAGTTTGCTTATAATTAGAGTTGAGTGGACACCTGGATGTCCGTGTTCGGCGGGTTCGGCCGAACTTGAAAAAAAAGTCCGGGTCCGTGACCCGGACTTTTTCCGAACTTTACCCGAACACCGAACCCCATTGAAGTCAATGGGAACCCGAACTTTCAGGCACTAAAATGGCTCTAAAAAAACCAATGGAAAGTACTAGAGTGCTGCAAATGGCAGCAAAATGTAGTTAAGAGCATGGCAAGTGCTCTGCAAACAAATGTGGATAGGGAAATAACTTAAAACAACAAAAAAAAACCCAGAAAAATAAAACAATTTTCTTCATCTGTGAAGGATGAGGCCCATATGGAGTAGGAGGGAGGTTGAGGTGGCGGTTGAGGTGGCGGTGGATGTGGCGGTGTAGGTGGAAGTGGCAGTGGAGGGGGACGAGGTAGCCAACACTGCTTTTTTTAGTAATTTTAAATTAGGGTACACCCCAAAAGAGTGAGAAAGATCAAAAATATAACAATGGTCGGTATCCATCTCTATTCTGCACAAGGTACGGAAAAGTCCTGTGGGATCCATGCCTGGTTCATTTTAATGAACGTGAGCTTGTCCACATTGTCTCTGGACAGGCGGCTGTGCTTGTCTGTGATAACGCCCCCAGCCAAGCTAAATACACGTTCAGATAATACACTGGCTGTAGGGCACGCCAGCACCTCCAAGGTGTAACGGGCAAGCTCAGGCCATGTGCCCAATTTGGAGACCCAGAAGTTGAAGGGGGCAGACCCGTCATTCACTACATTTAGGCGTGTGCACACATACTGCTCCACCATGTTGGTGAAATGCTGCCTCCTGCTAAGACGTTCCATATGAGCTGCTGGTGCTGCTGTTTGTTGTGGCATGCTGACAAAGCTTTTCCACATTTCGGCCATGCTAACCCTGCCTTCTGAGGTGCTGGCGGTGCCCTGGTTGCGTTGGCAACCTCTTCCTCCTCCTCCTCTGCCTTGGCCTTTGTGCTTCCACTGTGGCCCCGCTGTCAGGTGGGAATGCCAGCAGCATCGCGTCTACCAGCGTGCGCTTGTACTCGTGCATCTTGCGATCATGCTCCAGTGAGTGAATTAAGGACGGTACGTTGTCCTTGTAACAGGGATCCAGCAGCGTGGCCACCCAGTAATCAGCACAAGTTAGAATGTGGAGACACTGCAGCATGTAATCGCTCATGTGTGCCAGGCTGCCCAGAGGCAACGAAAGGCTGTCCTCTGTGGGAGGTGTATCGTCTGTGTCCTCTGTATCCCCCCAGCCACGCACCAGTGATGGCCATGAGCTGGCCTGGGTGCCACCCTGCTGTGAACATGGTTCCATCTCCTCCTCCTCATCCTCCTCATCCTCCAGAACTGTGCCCCTGCTGGACAATTGTGTACCTGCGTTTGTGGGTGCAGGAACCCACCCTCAGAGCCACTTGTGAATGACTGCCCTGAAAGCCTTGGAAATGATCCCTCTTCCTCCTCCTCCTCCTGTGCCACATCCTCTTCCATCATCACCCAAATCGTTTTTTGAAGGAGGCATAGAAGTGGGATAGTTAAGCTCACAACGGTGTCATCGGCACTGGCCATGTTGGTGGAGTACTCAAAACAGCGCAACAAGGCACACAGGTCTCGCATGGAGGCCCAGTTATTGGTGGTGAAGTGGTGCTGTTACACAGAGCGTCTCACGCGTGCGTGCTGCAGCTGAAACTCCACTATGGCCTGCTGCTGCTCGCACAGTCTTTCCAGCATGTGCAAGGTGGAGTTCCACCTTGTGGGCACGTCACATATGAGGCGGTGAGCGGGAAGGCCGAAGTTACGCTGCAGCGCTGACAGGCGAGCAGCAGCAGGGTGAGAACGCCGAAAGTGCGCACAGACGGCCCGCACTTTCTGCAGCAGCTCTGACATATCGGGATAATTTTTAAGGAACCTCTGTACCACCAAATTCAGCACATGCACCAGGCAAGGGATGTGCGTCAAACCGGCTAGGCCCAGAGCTGCTATGAGATTTTGCCCGTTATCGCACACCACCAGGCTGGGCTTGAGGCTCGCTGGCAGCAACCACTCATCGGTCTGCTATTCCATGCTCCTCCACAACTCCTACACGGTGTGTGGTTTTTCCCCCAAACAGGCAAGTTTTAAAACTGCCTGCTGTCGTTTACCCCTGGCTGTGCTGAAGTTGGTGGTGAAGGTGTTACGCTGACCAGATGAGGAGGCGGTAGAGGATGAGGAAGCGGAGTAGGAGGAGTTAGGAACAGGAGGCAAACTGAAGCGCACTGCAATCCTCAGTGGTGGAAGGACATGCACCAAATTGCTATCCGCCTCAGGCCCAGCCGCCACTGCATTTACCCAGTGTGCCGTTAGGGAGATATAACGCCCCTGACCGTGCTTACTGGTCCACGTATCGGTAGTTAGGTGGACCTTGCCAGAGATGGCGTTGCACAGTGCACACCTAACTTTTTCCCCCACTTGGTTGTTCAGGGAAGGGATGGCTTGCCTGGAAAAGTAGTGGCGGCTGGGCACGACGTACTGTGGGACAGCCACCGACATAAGGCTTTTAAAACTGTGTGTCTCCACCAGACGGAATGACAGCATTTCAAAGGCCAAGAATTTTGAAATGCTGGCATTCAGGGCCAGGGATCGCGGGTGGGTAGGGGGGTACTTCCTCTTCCTCTGAAGTGTTTGGGAGATGGAAAGCTGAACGCTTCCACGGGACATTGTGGAGATGGTTGGTGACCCAGGTGGTGGTGTTGCTGACAGATCGTCTGTTTGCGGGGTGGCAGGTGCCGGTATCACTACAGAGGTGGATGAAGAGGCCGAGACTGCAGCAGAAGAGGAAGCAGGAGGAGCCAGAGACCTTTCTTGGTTTTGAAGGTGTCTACTCCACTGCAGCTCGTGCTTTGCACTTAGATGCCTGATCATGCAGGTTGTGCTCAGGTTGAGAAGGTTTATGCCTCGCTTCAGGCTCTGATTGCACAGGGTGCAAACCACTCGTGTCCTGTCATCAGCGCATTTTCTGAAGAACTTCCACGCTAGAGAACTCCTTTGAGCTGGCTTTGGTGCGCTCAGTCCCTTGCTGCGTTGGGCAGTAGCAGGCGTAGTGTCTAGGGCATGGCCGCTCTGCTTCTGCACCCTGCTCCCTCTTCTCCTGTGCTGGTGGCTCTGTGTGACCACTGCCTCTTCCTCCAAACTACTTAGGTCACCTGCATGACCTTCATTCCATGTGGGGTCGAGGACCTCATCGTCCTCCACATCATCTTCCACCCAGTCTTCACCCCTGCCCTCCTTGTCGGTCTCCACAATTCTGAGTGCCGCAGCAGTTGGCACCTGCGTTTCGTCATCATCGGAGACATGCTGCGATGGTCCTTCCATGTACTCATCTTGAGAAATAAGTGGTTGGGCATCGCTGCACTCAATCTCTTCCACTTCTGGGGCAGGGCTAGGTGGATGGCCCTGGGAAACCCTGCTGACAGAGTCATCAAAAAGAAGAAGAGACTGCTGCATGACTTGGGGCTCAGACTGCTTGCCTGATTTGCAAGGGGGTGAGGTGAAAGACAGTTGGATATCGGCTGCAAGTGCCAACTCTGACCTTTCTGCAGTAGACTGGGTGGGAGACAATGTGAAGGAACTGGAGGTACTGTCAGCAAACCAATCTACTATCGCCTCTACTTGTTCTTGCCTCAACACTTGTAGAGGCGCATGATGCCCTACCAAATACTGCTGCAGGTTCTGTCACCTACTCACACTTGAGGAAGGTGTTTCACTTGTGCGTGTAGCTGGCACAGATCGACCACGTCCTCTCCTTGCAACAGGAGCTCTACCAGCAGCACCATGACCCAGGCCTCGGCCCCTATTTGACGTTCTCCTCATATTTCTGTAATTTATGATCTTGCCCTAGAAAGGTGTTCATTGAATAGCAGAACAAAACAACAACAGTGTCGCACAGGTGTATCTCACAGTCAAATATGCAAACTATTTTGTTTTACTTCAAAAGGGTGTATATTAAATAGCGGAATAGAAAAAAGGATATAAAACGGTGTATCTCACACGTACAAACACAGACTAGGCACCGATTACAATTTTTTGTACCCTAAAGGGAGGATGAGGAAGAGGAGTAGGAGGAGTTCGGAACAGGAGGCGAACTGAAGCGCCCTGCAATCCTCGGCGGTGGAAGGAGATGCGCCAAACAAATTTAAAAGGTGTATCTCACACGTACCGATACAGACTATGCCACAATTTAATTTTTTTCACCCCAAAAGGGTGTATATTGAATAGAAGAATAGAAAAAAGTATATAAAAGGGTGTATCTCACACGTACAAACACAGACTAGGCCCCGATTACATTTTTTTGTACCCTAAAGGGAGGATGAGGAAGAGGAGTAGGAGGAGTTCGGAACAGGAGGCAAACTGAAGCGCCCTGCAATCCTCGGCGGTGGAAGGAGATGCGCCAAACAAATTTAAAAAATGTATCTCACAAGTACCGATACAGACTATGCCGCAATTTATTTTTTTTCACCCCAAAAGGGTGTATATTGAATAGCGGAATAGAAAAAAGTATATATAAAAAGGTGTATCTCACACGTACCGATACAGACTATGCCGCAATTTAATTTTTTTCACCCCAAAAGGGTGTATATTGAATAGCGGAATAGAAAAAAGTATATAAAACGGTGTATCTCACACGTACAAACACAGACTAGGCCCCGATTACAATTTTTTGTACCCTAAAGGCAGGATGAGGATGAGGAAGAGGAGTAGGAGGAGTTCGGAACTGGAGGCAAACTGAAGCGCCCTGCAATCCTCGGCGGTGGAAGATGCGCCCAAAAAATTTGAAAGGTGTATCTCACACGTACCGATACAGACTATGCCGTAATTTAATTCTTTTCACCCCAAAAGTCTTAAAAAGCCGGTTTTAGACAAGATAACTGCATTTGGTAAACCAATGGCCTGAAAAAAGTTTTTTTGGTCAAAATGTTTCTATTTTGGTCTCCAAGTGTCTAAAAAGCCTTTTTTAGTCAAAATAACTGCATTTGGTCACCAAAGGTCTGAAATTGTTTTTGTCAAAATGACTGTATTTTCGTCTTTTAGAGTCTTAACCTTTTAAGCCCCGGAAGATTTTACCCCCTTCCTGACCAGGGGGTATTTTGCGATTCGGCACTGCGTGACTTTAACGGACAATTGCGCGGTCGTGCGATGCTGCACCTAAACTAATTTGACGTCCTTGTTTCCCCACAAACAGAGCTTTCTTTTGGTCACCTGTGTGATTTTTTGATCATGCGCTATAAACAAAAAAGGAGCTACAATTTTGCAAAAATAACAATATTTTTCACATTTTTTTTATATGATATTCCCCCCAAAAAAATGTAAAAATCAAAATTTTTTAACATTTTCGGCCAATTTGTTTTATGCTACATATGTTTGGTAAAAAAAATCACAAAAAGCGTATTTTGATCAGTTTGCGCAAAAGTTATCGCGTTCACTAACAAAGGGAAAGATTTTTGTCATTTTTGTTTTTTTTTTAAACGCGTAATGGCGGTGATCTGCAATTTTTTTTGCGGTACTGCGACATTGCGGCGGACTGACATTTTTTACACTTTTGGGGTTACCAGTGACATTTCTACAGTAATCAGTGCTATACATATGCACTGTTACTGTAAAATTACACTGGCAGTGAAGGGGTCAACTTTATTTGAGAGGGAGGGGCTGTGTGTGTCCCTAGGGGCGTGATTCTAACTGTGATTGGCTGTGGCTAGAGCTGTAGGAACAATGATCAATGGTCCTACATAGTAGAACCGTATGATCATTGTTTCTACACAGGGGAGAGTGACAGGCGGCTTGTTTACACTAGCCGCCTGCCTTTCTCCCTCTCCCCCGATGATCACGAGTGACTGGCGGACATCGGGTTCGCCGGCGGCGCGCGCTCACTCCCCAGAGCCTCACAGGCTAGTGACGTATATATACGTCACTTCGCCTGTGAGGGGCTGACCGCCGCAAGTACAAGCCGATTTTGGAAAAGATAATTGCATTTGGTAACAAATGGCCTGAAACATTCTTTTGGGGTCAAAATGACTAAATTTTGGTCTCCAAGTGTCTAAAAAGCCTTTTTTAATCAAAATAACTGCATTTGGTCTCCAAAGGTCTGAAATTTTTTTTGTCAAAATGACAGTATTTTCGTCTTTTAGAGGCTTAAAACGCCGGTTTTAGACAAGATAACTGCATTTAGTAAACCAATGGCCTGAAAAAAGTTTTTTTGTATCTTGACTAAAAAAGGCTTTTAAGACACTTGGAGACCAAAATCGAGTCATTCTGACCCAAAAAAATGTTTCAGGCCATTGGTTACCAAATGCAATTATCTTGTCCAAAGGCGTCTTTTTAACTACTTAAGCCCCGGAGGATTTGGCTGCTAAAAGACCAGGGGGTATTTTGCGATTCGGCACTGCGTGACTTTAACGGACAATTGCGCGGTCGTGCGACGCTGTACCTAAACGAATTTGACGTCCTTTTTTTCCCACAAACAGAGCTTTCTTTTGGTGGTATTTGATCACCTGTGCAATTTTTTGATCACGCGCTACAAACAAAAAAAGAGCGTCAATTTTGCAAAAATAACAATATTTTTCACATTTTTTTATATGAAATTCCCCCAAAAAAAAGTAAAAATCAAAATTTTTTAACATTTTCGGCCAATTTGTTTTATGCTACATATGTTTGGTAAAAAAAATCGCAAAAAGCTTATTTTGATTGGTTTGCGCAAAAGTTATCGCGTTTACTAACAAAGTGAAAGATTTTTGTCATTTTTGTTGTTTTTTTTTAACGCGTAATGGCGGCGATCTGCGATTTTTTTGCGGTACTGCGACATTGCGGCGGACAGATCGGACCCTTGACTGACATTTTTGACACTTTTGGGCTTACCAGTGACATTTCTACAGTAATCAGTGCTATATATATGCACTGTTACTGTAAAAATACACTGGCAGTGAAGGGGTTAACTTTATTTGAGAGGGAGGGGCTGTGTGTGTCCCTAGGGGCGTGATTCTAACTGTGATTGGCTGTGGCTTGGGGTGTAGTTACACTGATCAACGGTTCTACATAGTAGAACCGTATGATCAGTGTCTCTACACAGGGAGAACTGACAGGCAGCTTGTTTACACAAGCTGCCTGCCTTTCTCCCTCTCACCCGACGATCGCAGAGTGACCGGCGGACATCGCGCGGTCACACGCGAGGGGGGGTGCGTGACCGCGCGGGAGTGGGAGCGCTCGCTCCCCAGACCCTCCCAGGCTAGTGACGTACCGATATGTCACTCTGCCTGTGAGGGGCTGACCGCCGCAGTATATGTGCGTGCGGCGGTCGGCAAGAGGTTAAGACTCTAAAAGACGAAAATACAGTCATTTTTGACTAAAAAAAATATTTTCAGACCTTTGGTGACATAATGCAGTTATCTTGACTAAAAAAGGCTTTTTAGACACTTGGAAACCAAAATCGAGTCATTCTAACCAAAAAAATGTTTCTGGCCATTGGTTACAAAATGCAACTATCTTTTCTAAAACCGGCTTTTTAAGACTCTAAAAGACGAAAATACAGTCATTTTGACTAAAACAAATTTTCAGACCTTTGGTGACCAAATACAGTTATCTTGACTAAAAAAGGCTTTTTAGACACTTGGAGACCAACATAGAGTCATTTTGAACAAAAAAAAAACTTTTTTCAGGCCATTGGTTCACCAAATGAAGTTATCTTGTCTAAAACCGGCGTTTTAAGACTCTAAAAGACGAAACAGTCATTTTGACTAAAAATAACTTTCAGATCTTTGGTGACCAAATACAGTTATCTTGACTAAAAAAGGCTTTTTAGACACTTGGAGACCAACATAGAGTAATTTTGAACAAAAAAAAACTTTTTTCAGGCCATTGGTTCACCAAATGAAGTTATCTTGTCTAAAACCGGCGTTTTAAGACTCTAAAAGACGAAAATATAGTCATTTTTACTAAACATTTTTTCAGACCTTTTGTGATCAACTGCAGTTATTTTGACTAAAAAATACTTTTTAGACACTTGGAGACCAGAATCGAGTCATTCTGACCCAAAAAAATGTTTCAGGCCATTTTTTTCCAAATGCAATTATCTTGTCCAAAAACGGCTTTTTAAGACTCTAAAAGACGAAAATACTGCCATTTTGACTAAAAAAGTTTGTCAGACCTTTGGTGACCAAATGCACTTATTTTGACTAAAACTTTATTTTCGTCTTTTAGAGTCTTAAAAAGCCGATTTTGGACAAGACGAAAATACAGTCATTTAATGACTCTATGTTGGTCTCCAAGTGTCTAAAAAACCTTTTTTAGTCATGATAACTAAATTTGGTCTCCAAAGGTCTGAAAGTTTTTTTTAGTCAAAATGACTGTATTTTCGTCTTTTAGAGTCTTAAAAAGCCGGTTTTAGACAAGATAATTGCATTTCGTAACCAATGGCCTGAAAAAATTTTTTTGGTCAAAATGACTCTAAAATGGTCTCCAAGTGTCTAAAAAGCCTTTCATGGTAACTGCATTTGGTCACCAAAGGTCTGAAATTTTTTTTTAGTCAAACTGACTGTATTTTCGTCTTTTAGTGTCTTAAAAAGCCGGTTTTAGACAAGACATTTAGTAACCAATGGCCTGAAAATTTGTTTTTGGTCAAAATGACTCGATTTTGGTCTCCAAGTGTCTAGAAAAGCCTTTTTAGTCAAGATAACTGCATTTGGTCATCAAAGGTTTGACAATTTTTTTTAGTCAAAATGACAGTATTTTCGTATTTTACAGTCTTAAAAAGCCGATTTTGGACAAGATAATTGCATTTGGTAACCAATGCCTGAAACATTTTTTATGGGTCAAAAATGACTAAATCTAGGTCTCCAAGTGTCTAAAAAGGCTTTTTTAGTCAAAAAAACTGCATTTGGTCACCAAAGGTCTGAAAGTTTTTTTTAGTCAAAATGACTGTATTTTCGTATTTTAGAGTCTTAAAAAGCTGGTTTTAGACAAGATAATTGCATTTTGTAACCAATGGCCTGAAAAAATTGTTTTGGTCAAAGTGACTCAATTTTGGTCTCCATGTGTCTAAAAAGCCTTTTTTTTAGTCAAGATAACTGCATTTGGTCACCAAAGATCTGAAAATTTATTTTAGTCATAATGACTGTATTTTCGTAGTTTAGAGTCTTAAAACGCCGGTTTTAGACAAGATAACTGCATTTGGTAATCCAATGGCCTGACATTTTTTTTGGTCAAAATAACTTTATTTTGGTCTCCAAGTGTCTAAAAAAGCCTTTTTTAGTCTAGATAACAGCATTTGGTCACCAAAGGTCTGAAAACATATTTTTTAGTCAAAATGACTGTATTTTCGTCTGTTAGAGTCTTAAGCCGATTTTGGACAAGATAATTGCATTTAGTAACCAATGCCTGAAACATTTTTTTGGTCAAAATGGCTAAATTTAGGTCTCCAAGTGTCAAAAAAGCCTTTTTTTAGTCAAAATAACTGCATTTGGTCACCAAAGGTCTGAAAATTTATTTTAGTCATAATGTCTGTATTTTCGTCGTTTAGAGTCTTAAAACGCCAGTTTTAGACAAGATAATTGCATTTGGTAACCAATGCCTGAAACATTTTTTATGTGTCAAAAATGACTAAATTTAGGTCTCCAATTGTCTAAAAAGGCTTTTTTAGTAAAAATAACTGCATTTGGTCACCAAAGGTCTGAAATTTTTTTTAGTCAAAATGACTATTTTCGTCTTTTAGAGTCTTAAAAAGCTGATTTTGGACAAGATAACTGCATTTGGTAAACCAATGGCCTGAACAAAGTTTTTTTTCTTTAAAATGACTCTATGTTGGTCTGCAAGTGTCTAAAAAGCCCTTTTTAGTCAGGATAACTGTATTTGGTCACCAAAGGTCTGGAAGCTTTTTTAGTAAAAATGACTGTATTTTTGTCTTTTAATGTCTTAAAAAGCCGGTTTTAGACAAGATACTTGCATTTAGTAACCAATGGCCTGAAAAATTGTTTTTGGTCAAAATGACTCTATTTTGGTCTCCAAGTGTCTAAAAAGCCTTTTTTAATCAAGATAACTGCATTTGGTCACCAAAGGCCTGAACGTTTTTTTTAGGGAAAATGACAGTATTTTCGTCTTTTAAAGTCTTAAAACGCCGATTTTAGACAAGATAATTGCATTTCGTAACCAATGGCCTGAAAAACATTTTTTGGTCAAAATGACTATTTTGGTCTCCAAGTGTCTAAAAAGCCTTTTTTAGTCATGATAACTGCATTTGGTCACCAAAGGTCTGAAAATTTTTTTTAGTCAAAATGACTGTATTTTTGTCTTTTAGTGTCTTAAAACGCCGGTTTTAGACAAGATATTTGCATTTGGTAACCAATGCCTGAAACATTTTTTATGGGTAAAAATTACTACATTTAGGTCTTCAATTGTCTAAAAGGGCTTTTTTTTTGTCAAAATAAGTGCATTTGGTCACCAAAGGTCTGAAAACATTTTTTAGTCAAAATGACTGTATTTTCGTCTTTTAGAGGCTTAAAACGCCGGGTTTAGACAAGATAACTGCATTTGGTAAAACAATGGCCTGAAAAAAGTTTTTTTCTTCAAAATGACTCTATATTGGTCTCCAAGTGTCTAAAAGCCCTTTTTAGTCAAGATAACTGTATTTGGTCACCAAAGGTCTGGAAGTTTTTTTAGTCAAAATTACTGTTTTTTCGTCTTTTAGAGTCTTAAAAAGCCGGTTTTAGACAAGATAATTGCATTTTGTAACCAACGGCCTGAAAAAATTTTTTTGGTCAAAATGACTATTTTGGTCTCCAAGTGTCTAAAAAGCCTTTTTTAGTCATGATAACTGCATTTGGTCACCAAAGGTCTGAAAAAATTTTTTAGTCAAAATTACTGTATTTTTGTCTTTTAGTGTCTTAAAAAGCCGGTTTTAGACAAGATATTTGCATTTGGTAACCAATGCCTGAAACGTTTTTATGGGTAAAAATGACTACATTTAGGTCTCCAATTGTCTAAAAGGGCTTTTTTTTAGCTCTACTTTTTGCCATTTGGTCAATCAACAGTATGGTTTTTATCCCATTGTCCCGTCCCTGTCTCCCCGGGATGAATCCTACTTGATCATTGTGTATCCACTCCCCCATTAGGTTCTTCATTCTAGTGGCCAATATTTTTGTGAATAATTTAGTATCAACATTAAGTAGGGAGATGGGTCTAAAACTAGAACACAGTAACGGGTCTTTTCCCTCTTTCCGTATAACTGTGATTGATGCTGACAGGGCCTCTCTACTCATCTCATACTGAGTCCCTATTCCGTTTATATATTCTTTAAATCTTGGGATTAGAATGTCCTTAAATTTTTTATAATAACTTATGGTAAACCCATCTGGTCCTGGGCTTTTACCTAGACTCGTTTCTTTAATGGCTCTCTCTATTTCTTGTTCTGAGATTGGTCTTTCTAAGAATGCTAATTTTTCCTCATCTATCTTTGTCAATCCTGCGTCTACAAGGTATTTTTTGATTTTCTCCCTCCTTTCTGTTTCATTCCCCTGTATCTCACCTTTCTTTACTGCATAGAGGTTTGCATAGTAGTTTTGGAATTCTTTGGCTATTTCTGTCGTTGTTTGAATTATTTCCCCATTTTTATTTTTAATTTTATCTACAAAATTTTTTCCTTTCTTCTTTTTCAGGATTTTTGCTAGGTTTTTCCCAACCTTATTACTTTCAATGTATTTTTCTCTTATACATCTTTTCATTTCCTGCTTTATTTCCTGTTCTAGCAGATCTTTCAATTCTTCTCTTTTTACCTCAAGTAAATTATTTATTAATATATCTTGTGTATTTTTATGTTTTTGCTCTAATTGATGTACTTCTGTCATTAGCCTAATCTTATCTTTTATTCTTTCTTTTTTTCTTTGGGCCCCCTTTGAGATAAATATGCCCCTCATATAAGCTTTATGAGCTTCCCATACTATGTCTTTTGGTGCATCTTTTGTATCGTTTATTTGAAAGTAGAATTCCAACTCTTTCACTATTTCTTTTTCACACTTTTTATCTCCAAGAATCTCTTCATTTATTTTCCAGGCATCCATCCTAGGCCGCTCTTTCGCCATTTTTATTTTTACCGTAATGGGGGTATGGTCCGACCAAGTCTTGACCCCAATCTCTGCCTCGCTTACCCTTTCGATCCACCTATGTTCGATTAGTATATAATCCAATCTTGAGTATGTTCCATGTACACTTGAGTAGCATGTAAAATCTCTATCTTTCGGATGGAGGATTCTCCAAATATCTGCCAATTGATTTGTAAATAATTTTTCCTTTATTTTCTTTGCCTGTACTTTATTTATCCGTAGGGTTTTTGATGTGGTATCTACTTTAGGGTCGAGGCAGAGATTGAGGTCCCCTGCCAGTATGACTCCTCCCTTTTTAAACTCCATTAATTTTCCCAGTACTTTACCTAGGAAGTCTACTTGTCTCTCATTAGGACTATATATATTTACTAGGGTCAAATCTTCATCTCCTATTTTTCCTCTTAAAAAGAGGTATCTTCCCTCTGGGTCTACCATTCTCGACTCTAGAGCAAATCCAAGGCCCCTAGAAATGCCAATGGCTACTCCCTTGGACTTCCTCCCGGGTGAGTCCGCGTAATACCAGGTAGGGTGGCTCTTAGAGTATATTCTAATATTAGATGCGTGAGATAAATGAGTCTCCTGTAAGAATGTCAAATCTGCTTTCAAATAACTAATTTCTTTTAGAATTTTTTTCCTTTTTTCTGGAGAGTTTAAACCTCGGACATTATAAGATAATATATTGACTATAACCATTGTTTCTTTTCTTGCCTTATGGGTTCTCTTAATTCTTGTATTTTCTTATAGGAGACAATTGAATCTATTGACTTCTTTTTCCCTCTTTCTTTCCCTTTCCTCCTCCCGCCCCTACCCTCCCCCCCCCTATTCGTTACCCCCACCCCTCTTTTCCTCTCCTCCCTCTCCCTTCCTTGTGGGGGCATATCTATTCCCGGTCCCTCCATCAGGGTTGTCGATTCCCCTTCCTCCCTTTCCAATCGACTTGTGGCCGAGGTCGAGCTCTGCCAGTGGTCACCGTTCCCTCCCATCTTCCCTAGTGTTGGGTCTGATGGTGACGGCCCGCTGATCTCCGTAGGGCCACCCGTTTTATATTCTTACTTGCTCCTCCCCTTCTTCCCTACTCCCGCCAGCCCTCCTCCCTCTCCCCCAATCCCCCCGGTCCCCCCAGTCCTTTTTCATCCTCTTGTTTTCAGCTTTTTCTTCTGTTTCCACTGGTTCGACTCTCCTTCATCAACTTCTTCTTCCATAAACTCCTGGTCTGTCCAGCCTGGAATGTCTATGAGTGGGATATTTACTGCTTCACAAAAATCTTTAGTTTCCTCTGGGTATCTAAGGAGTACTGTCCTTCCATCTCTTCTCACTCCTAAACCTGCTGGGAAGTTCCAGAAGTACTGTATATCATTTTTCTTTAGTACATCTACCATTGGTCTAAGGATGCGTTTTCTATTAATTGTTTCTTTTGCCAGGTCTGGAAAAATCTGAATGTCCTCCCCATCATATTTTAATTCACGTCCATCTCTCATTTTCTCCCAGATCTGGGCCCTTGTCTCGTACTTATGGAATCTTGCAATCATGTCTCTTGTTTTTTCTTTTGGTAAATTAGTTGGTTTACGCAACCTATGTATTCTTTCAAATTTAATTTTATCTGTGATCGCCTTTCCCACCAAAGGGTTAAATAACTTCTCCAGGGTTTCTTCTAAATTTTCTGTCGATCCTTTCTCTGGTAATCCTCTTATTCTCAGATTTTTTCTTTGATTTCTGTTCTCCTGATCTTCGATCTTGTATAACATATTTCTCTGCTCCATTTTCATTTTCCTCATTTGATCTTTTAGGTTTTTTAACTCTTTTCCATGGGAGTCCACCTTCTCTTCTGTTTCTTCTACTCTACCCAAGATATGCCCAAAGCCGACGTGTAAAGTAGCCATCTCAGCTTTGATGGATCTTTTAAGGCTTGCAAACATTTCCCTCATTTCAGATTTTGATGGTGGATAATCTTTTTCACTGAGTTCATCTTCTCTATTCATATCTCCATCTTCTATTGTTAAACTACTTTCTCTTGACACTTGTAGGCTTTCTTCTACACTTGCTCCTATATGCTTTTGATTCTTAATTTTCTTAGTTCCCTCTGTATTTTGTTTGGGTCTTACGACCGGTTGATTCTCTGGCTGTGTATTTTGCCCTTTTCCCTCAGGTGTCATGTACTTTTTGATTGTTCCTGGGCTTGCTGTAATTTTTGCAGGTTTCCCTGCTACTTCTTTTGCCGGTTTATTTCTCATTTTGGATTCGGCTCTGGGGGATAAACCCACAGTATAACTTCCTCTTATGTCTCTATTGTCAGTATAAACTAGGTATCATATGTATTATTCAGTGACTTAAGTAAGCAGAGTCCCGCATTTTTTACACAACAGTCCCGCTAGTTCTTAAGCTGTACACTCATGAATGATAATATAACAGTGCTTTCAGGGAAGGCTGATATTGAGATCCAACGTAAGAAAATTCTGGGGGATTTCCCCTCTCATTCAAGCAGGCAAAGTCCCGTACACTTTTCAAAACAGTCCCACCATCTCTTAAGCCGTATACCCATAGATGACAATATGACTATGCTTCCAGGGAAGGCCGGTATTTAAATCAAATGAAGGAAAATTCTGGGGGGTTTCCCCTCCCCCTAAGTGAGCAGAGTCCCACACATTTTTTCAAAACAGTCCCACTAACTCTTAAGCTATATACTCATGAATGATAATATAGCAGTGCTTTCAGGGAAGGCTGATATTAAGATCAAACGCAAAAAAAAAAAAAAAAAATTCTGGGGGGTTTCCCCTCTCACTTAAATAAGCAGAGTCCCGCACATTTTTCAGAACAGTCCCGCTGTCTCATTAAGCTGTACACTCATAGATGGTAATATGACAATGCTTTCAGGAAGAGCTGGTATTGAGATCAAACGTAAAACAATTCTGGGGGGTTTCCCCTCACACCTAAGTAAGCAGAGTCCCGCACATTTTTCCAAAACAGTCTCGTTAGCTCTTAAGCTATACACTCATGGATGATAATATGACAATATGACAGTACTTTCAGGGAAAGCTGGTATTGAGATCACGCATAAGAAAATTCTGGGGGGTTTCCCCTCTCACCAGTCCCCTTCGGCTATTCTGTGGAGTTCCTTGTGCTGAGGTATGGAGGGGGTGGTTATGGTCTCCAATACTACTGGGTCTCTCCAGACTGGATCCCTCCAGCACTAGCCACCCAGCAGTGTCCAAACCAACCAGGTCCTTCTCTCCTGGACGCCGGCTCTCCCAGCGTTCCCGCAACTGCAGCACTCGGCGGCCACCCCGCCGGGGGATAGCCGATCCCCGCCGGACACGAGGGACCCCGGGCGCTCGTCCTCCTTCCTCCACACCTCAAACCAGATCCACGATCAGGACCGGTGCGGGCCGTCGGGTGAACGGGGGGGGCAGAGGATTCCAGCTAGGCGGGCCTCCAGGCCGGGGGAGCGAGCGTTCCCTCACTCATCTCTCTGGGCGGCGGTCCAGAAACCAAGCGGGCCGTCGGAGTTGGCGCCACTAGCAGGCTCCTCCCTCCATGCACTCCTACCGTGAAACATTTTTTTTACTCAAAATGACTGTATTTTTGTCTTTTAGTGTCTTAAAAAGCCGATTTTGGACAAGATAACTGCATGTGGTAACCAATGCCTGAAACATTTGTTATGGGTCAAAATGACTACATTTAGGTCTCCAAGTGTCTAAAAAGGCTTTTTTAGTAAATAAAAATGCATTTGGTCACCAAAGGTCTGAAAACATTTTTTAGTCAAAATGACTGTATTTTTGTCTTTTAGAGGCTTAAAACGCCGGGTTTAGACAAGATAACTGCATTTGGTAAAACAATGGCCTGAAAAAAGTTTTTTTTCTTCAAAATGACTCTATGTTTCTCTCCAAGTGTCTAAAATGCCCTTTTTAGTCAAGATAACAAGTTTTTTTTAGTCAAAATGACTGTATTTTCGTCTTTTAGAGTCTTAAAAAGCCGGTTTTAGACATTTTGTAACCAATAGCCTGAAAAAAATTTGGTCAAAATGACTCAGTTTTGGTCTCCAAGTGTCTAAAAAGCCTTTTTTAGTCAAGATAACTGCATTTGGTCACCAAAGGTCTGAATTTTTTTAGTCAAAATGACTATTTTCGTCTTTTAGAGTATTAAAAAGCCGATTTTGGACAAGATAATTACATTTGGTAACCAATGCCTGAAACATTTTTTTATGGGTCAAAATAACAGTATTTTCGTCTTTTAGAGTCTTAACACGCCGGTTTTAGACAAGATAATTGCATTTCGTAACCAATGGCCTGAAAAACATTTTTTGGTCAAAATGACTCTATTTTGGTCTCCAAGTGTCTAAAAAGCCTTTTTTAGTCATGATAACTGCATTTGGTCACCAAAGGTCTGAAAATATTTTTTAGTCAAAATGACTGTATTTTAGTCTTTTAGAGTCTTAAAACGCAGGTTTTAGACAAGATAAGTGCATTTGGTAATCCAATGGCCTGAAAAACATTTTTTGGTCAAAATGACTCTATTTTGGTCTCCAAGTGTCTAATAAAAGCCTTTTTTAGTCAAGATAACTGAATTTGGTTACCAAAGGGCTGAAAATATTTTTAGTCAAAATGACAGTATTTTCATCTTTTAGAGTCTTAAAAAGCCGATTTTGGACAAGATTATTGCATTTGGTAACCAATACCTGAAACATTTTTTTTGGTCAAAATGACTAAATTAAGGTCTCCAGGTGTCTAAAAAGGCTTTTTTAGTCAAAATAACTGCATTTGGTCACCAAAGGTCTGAAAACATTTTTTTTAGTCAAAATTACTGTATTTTCGTCTTTTAGAGGCTTAAAACGCCGGTTTTGACAAGATAACTGCATTTGGTAAACCAATGGCCTGAAAAAAGTTGTTTTGTTCAAAATTACTCTAAGTTGGTCTCCAAGTGTCTAAAAAGCCTTTTTTAGTCAAGATAACTGCATTTGGTCACCAAAGGTCTAAACATTTTTTTAGTCAAAATTACTGTATTTTCATCTTTTAGAGTCTTAAAAAGCCAGTTTTCAGACCTTTGGTGACCAAATGCCGTTATCTTGACTAAAAAAAGGCTTTTTAGACACTTGGAGACCAACATAGAGTCATTTTGAACAAAAAAATGTTTCAGGCCATTGGTTACGAAATCTTGTCTAATACCGGCGTTTTAAGACTTTAACCACTTGCCGACTGCCGTCAGTAGATTTACTGCGGCAGTCAGCCCCTCACAGGCAAAGTGACGTATATTTACGTCACTAGCCTGTGAGGATCTCGGGAGCAAGCGCGCGCCGGCGGCGGCGCGCTCGCGCTGCCGCGCGGTCACGGGCCCCCCCGTGCCTGTGACCGGCGGACCCGGAGAGGGAGAAAGGCAGGCAGCTTGTGTAAACAAGCTGCCTGTCATTCTCCCCTATGTAGAGACACTGATCATATGGTTTTACTATGTAGGACCGTTGATCAGTGTAACTACAGCTCAACAGACAGCCAATCACAGTTAGAATCACGCCCCTAGGGATAAAGTTAACCCCTTCACTGCCAGTGTATTTTTACAGTAACAGTGCTTATATATAGCACTGATTACTGTAGAAATGTCACTGGTAACCCCAAAAGTGTCAAAAATGTCAGTCAAGGGTCCGATCTGTCCGCCGCAATGTCGCAGTACCGCAAAAAAAATCACAGATCGCCGCCATTACGCGTTAAAAAAAACAACAAAAATGACAAAAATCTTTCCCTTTGTTAGTAAACGCGATAACTTTTGCGCAAACCAATCAAAATACGCTTTTTGCGATTTTTTTTTACCAAACATATGTAGCATAAAACAAATTGGCCGAAAATGTTAAAAAATTTTGATTTTTACTTACTTTTTTGGGGGGGGAATTTCATATAAGAAAATGTGAAAAATATTGTTATTTTTGCAAAATTGTCGCTCTTTTTTTGTTTATAGCGCGTGATCAAAAAATCGCATAGGTGATCAAATACCACCAAAAGAAAGCTCTGTTTGTGGGAAAAAAAGGACATCAAATTTGTTTAGGTACAGCATCGCACGACCGCGCAATTGTCCATTAAAGTCACGCAGTGCTGAATCGCAAAATACCCCCTGGTCTTTTAGCAGCCAAATCCTCCAGGGCTTAAGTGGTTAAAATACGAAAATACAGTCATTTTGACTAAACATTTTTTTCAGACCTTTTGTGACCAAATGCAGTTATTTTAACTAAAAAATTTTTTAGACACTTGGAGACCAAAATAGAGTTATTTTCACCAAAAAAACTTTTTTTAGGCCATTGGTTTACCAAATGCATTTATCTTGTCTAAAACTGGCGTTTTAAGCCTCTAAAAGACGAAAATACAAGTCATTTTGTCAAAAAAAGAATTTTCAGACCTTTGGTGACCAAATGCAGTTATTTTGACTAAAAAAAGGCTTTTTAGACACTTGGAGACCAAAATTTAGTCATTTTGACCCCAAAAAAATGTTTCAGGCCATTGGTTACCAAATGCAATTATCTTTTCGAAAATCGGCTTGCCGACCGCCGCAAGTACATATACTGCGGCGGTCAGCCCCTCACAAGCAAAGCGATGTATATATACGTCACTAGCCTGTGAGGCTCTGGGGAGCGAGCGTGCACCGCCGGCAGCGCGCTCCCGCTCCCACGCGGTCACTTTCCCCCCCGTGCGTGTGACCGGCAGACCCGATGTCCGCCAGTCACTCGGCGATCGTCAGGGGAGAGGGAGAAAGGCAGGCGGCTAGTGTAAACAAGCCGCCTGTCATTCTCCCCTGTGTAGAAACAATGATCATACGGTTATACTATGTAGGACCGTTGATCATTGTTCCTACAGCTCTAGCCACAGCCAATCACAGTTAGAATCACGCCCCTAGGGACACACACAGCCCCTCCCTCTCAAATAAAGTTAACCCCTTCACTGCCAGTGTAATTTTACAGTAACAGTGCATATGTATAGCACTGATTACTGTAGAAATGTCACTGGTAACCCCAAAAGTGTCAAAAATGTCAGTCCAGGGTCCATTCTGTTCGCCGCAATGTCGCAGTACCGCAAAAAAAATCACAGATCGCCACCACTACGCGTTAAAAAAACAACAAAAATGACAAAAATCTTTCCCTTTGTTAGTAAACGCGATAACTTTTGCGCAAACCAATCAAAATACGCTTTTCGCGATTTTTTTTACCAAACATATGTAGCATAAAACAAATTGGCCAAAAATGTTAAAAAGATTTTGATTTTTTAATTTTTTGGGGGGGAATTTCATATAAAAAATGTGAAAAATATTGTTATTTTTGCAAAATTGACGCTCTTTTTTTGTTTATTGCGCATGATCAAAAAATCGCAAAGGTGATCAAATACCACCAAAAGAAAGCTCTGTTTGTGGGAAAAAAAGGACGTCAAATTCGTTTAGATACAGCATCGCACATCCGCGCATTTGTCCGTTAAAGTCAAGCAGTGCCAAATCGCAAAATACCCCCTGGTCAGGAAGGGGGTAAAATCTTCCGGGGCTTAAAAGGTTAAGACTCTAAAAGACGAAAATACAGTCATTTTGACAAAAAAAATTTCAGACCTTTGGTGACCAAATGCAGTTATTTTGACTAAAAAAGGCTTTTTAGACACTTGGAGACCAAAATAGAAACATTTTGATCTAAAAAATATTTCAGGCCATTGGTTTACCAAATGCAGTTATCTAGGCTAAAAGGAATTGTGGTGGGGGACACAGTGGTTATTTAAATAATCGTCTATTGGCACCTCCCCCAAGAAGAACAAAAATTGTATGTAGGGAGTGAAGGCATGTGCTGGTCTACACACAGAAAGGGTGCAGTCCAAGCATCAGGCCTGGGGGTTTAAATGTGCCACATATACTAACAAAGGAAATTATTTTCACACTTCCAAACCATGTAAAAGGTAACAAATATGATTTTATTAGGTTTATGTTGACAACAATAGGAAATGTAAGAGTTAAATGTGGTACAGCAATCATAAATACATATTATTACATTACATAAAGCCCCAAAGTGTCCGGGCTACATAGATAGAATGAAGAGCTGGAACTACGCGTTTCGCATGAGATGCTTCCTCAGGTTCCAGCAAGGTAGAAATAACAATATGTTCTATATACTTTTATTAGCGTTGGTTCTTACTGAATATATAGATCTCAATCAGCTGACTAAAGATCTATCCTTCCACATAGCATTAGAGTGAGTGGGGGGGGGGGGAAGGGAAAAGGAGGGGGGCAAGTTTTGGAAAAAACGGAAATAACAAGGATGTTTCATTAAAAACCCAATGAAGCTGGGATGAAATATATCGGATAGATATATATATATATCAGGGTATAGATGAATTACCCAAGGAAATAGTGAATATAGTGTATTTAAAAGATATAATATATCACCGGGATATAGACTTGGAAGGATATGACCATATCTCTCAATAGCGCTGTATGGGGATGCTTATGACTAAGAAGTCAATTGTAGACATCCAATCTGGTTCCATCAGCGTTCAATGAGAGAGTATGTCAATCGTAGAGTATAAAGGTTTGCAGGTAAGTATAGTCCCGTATGTTACGCTGGCCAAAAGACGAAAATACAGTCATTTTGACAAATGACCAAATGCAGTTATTTTGACTAAAAAAGGCTTTTTAGACACTTGGAGACCAAAATAGAAACATTTTGATCTAAAAAATATTTCAGGCCATTGGTTTACCAAATGCAGTTATCTAGGCTAAAACCGGCGTTTTAAGACTCTAAAAGACGAAAATACAGTCATTTTGACTAAAAAAATTTCAGACCTTTGGTGACCAAATGCAATTATCATGACTAAAAAAGGCTTTTTAGACACTTGGAGACCAACATAGAGTCATTTTGACCAAAAATTTTTTTTTCAGGCCATTGGTTTACCAAATGCAGTTATCTTGTCTAAAACCGGCTTTTTAAGACTTTTGGGGTGAGAAAAATTAAATTACGGCATAGTCTGTATCGGTACGTGTGAGATACACCTTTCAAATTTTTTGGGCGCATCTTCCACCGCCGAGGATTGCAGGGCGCTTCAGTTTGCCTCCTGTTCCGAACTCCTCCTACTCCTATTCCTCATCCTCATCCTGCCTTTAGGGTACAAAAAATTGTAATCGGGGCCTAGTCTGTGTTTGTACGTGTGAGATACACTGTTTTATATCCTTTTTTCTATTCCGCTATTCAATATACACCCTTTTGGGGTGAAAAAAATTAAATTGTGGCATAGTCTGTATCGGTACGTGTGAGATACACCTTTTTATATATACTTTCTTCTATTCCGCTATTCAATATACACCCTTTTGGGGTGAAAAAAAATTAAATTGCGGCATAGTCTGTATCGGTACGTGTGAAATACACCTTTTAAATTTGTTTGGCGCATCTCCTTCCACCGCCGAGGATTGCAGGGTGCTTCAGTTTGCCTCCTGTTCCGAACTCCTCCTACTCCTCTTCCTCATCCTCATCCTCCCTTTAGGGTACAAAAAATTGTAATCGGGGCCTAGTCTGTGTTTGTACGTGTGAGATACACTGTTTTATATCCTTTTTTCTATTCCGCTATTCAATATACACCCTTTTGGGGTAAAAAAAATTAAATTGCGGCATAGTTTGCATATTTGACTGTGATATACACCCGTGCGACACTGTTGTTGTTTTGTTCTGCTATTCAATGAACACCTTTCTAGGGCAAGATCAAAAATTACAGAAATATGAGGAGAATGTCAAATAGGGGCCGTGGCCTGGGTCATGGTGCTGCTGGTTGAGCTCCTGTTGCAAGGAGAAGATGTGGTCGATCTGTGCCAGCTACACGCACAAGTGAAACACCTTCCTCAAGTGTGAGTAGGCGACAGAACCTGCAGCAGTATTTGGTAGGGCATCATGCGCCTCTACAAGTGTTGAGGCAAGAACAAGTAGAGGCGATAGTAGATTGGTTTGCTGACAGTACCTCCAGTTCCTTCACATTGTCTCCCACCCAGTCTACTGCAGAAAGGTCAGAGTTGGCACCTGCAGCTGATGTCCAACCGTCTTTCACCTCACCCCCTTGCAAATCAGGCAAGCAGTCTGAGCCCCAAGTCATGCAGCAGTCTCTTCTTCTTTTTGATCACTCTGTCAGCAGGGTTTTCCAGGGCCATCCACCTAGCCCTGCCCCAGAAGTGGAAAAGATTGAGTGCAGCGATGCCCAACCACTTATTTCTCAAGATGAGTACATGGAAGGACCATTGCAGCACGTCTCTGATGATGACGAAACGCAGGTGCCAACTGCTGCGGCACTCAGAATTGTGGAGACCGACAAGGAGGGCAGGGGTGAAGACTGGGTGGAAGATGATGTGGGTCCTCGACCCCACATGGAATGAAGGTCATGCAGGTGACCTAAGTAGTTTGGAGGAAGAGGCGGTGGTCGCACAGAGCCACCAGCACAGCAGAAGAATGAGCAGGGTGCAGAAGCGGAGCGGCCGTGCCCTAGACACTATGCCTGCTACTGCCCAACGCAGCAAGGGACCAAGCACACCAAAGCCAGCTCAAAGGAGTTCTCTAGCGTGGAAGTTCTTCAGACAATGTGCTGATGACAGGACATGAGTGGTTTGCACCCTGTGCAATCAGAGCCTGAAGCGAGGCATAAACCTTCTCAACCTGAGCACAACCTGCATGATCAGGCATCTAAGTGCAAAGCACAAGCTGCAGTGGAGTAGACACCTTCAAAACCAAGAAAGGTCTTTGGCTCCTCCTGCTTCCTCTTCTGCTGCAGTCTCGGCCTCTTCATCCACCTCTGTAGTGATACTGGCACCTTCCACACCGCAAACAGACGATCTGTCAGCAACACCACCACCTGGGTCACCAACCATCTCCACAATGTCCCGTGGAAGCGTTCAGCTTTCCATCTCCCAAACACTTCAGAGGAAGAGGAAGTACCCCCCTACCCACCCGTGATCCCAAACCATCCCTTCCCTGCACAACCAAGTGGGGGAAAAAATCAGGTGTGCACTGCGCAACGCCATCTGTGGCAAGGTCCACCTAACTACCGATACATGGACCAGTAAGCACGGTCAGGGGCGTTATATCTCCCTAACGGCACACTGGGTAAATGCAGTGGCGGCTCGCCTGAGGCGGATAGCAATTTGGCGCATGTCCTTCCACCACCGAGGATTGCAGGGCGCTTCAGTTTGCCTCCTGTTCCTAACTCCTCCTACTCCGCTTCCTCATCCTCTACCGCCTCCTCATCTGGTCAGCGTAACACCTACACCGCCAACTTCAGCACAGCCAGGGGTAAACGGCAGCAGGCAGTTTTAAAACTTGCCTGTTAGGGGGAAAAACCACACACCGCGCAGGAGTTGTGGAGGAGCATGGAACAGCAGACCGATGAGTGGTTGCTGCCAGTGAGCCTCAAGCCTGGCCTGGTGGTGTGCGATAACGGGCGAAATCTCATAGCAGCTCTGGGCCTAGCCGGTTTGACGCACATCCCTTGCCTGGCGCATGTGCTGAATTTGGTGGTGCAGAGGTTCCTTAAAAATTACCCCGATATGTCCGAGCTGCTGCAGAAAGTGCGGGCCTTCGGTGCGCACTTTCGGCATTCTCACCCTGCTGCTGCTCGCCTGTCAGCGCTGCAGCGTAACTTCGGCCTTCCCGCTCACCGCCTCATATGTGACGTGCCCACAAGGTGGAACTCCACCTTGCACATGCTGGAAAGACTGTGCGAGCAGCAGCAAGCCATAGTGGAGTTTCAGCTGCAGCACGCACGCGTGAGTCGCTCTGCGGAACAGCACCACTTCACCACCAATAACTGGGCCTCCATGCGAGACCTGTGTGCCTTGTTGCGCTGTTTTGAGTACTCCACCAACATGGCCAGTGCCGATGACGCCGTTGTCAGCTTAACTATCCCACTTCTATGCTTCCTTCAAAAAATTATTCGGGCGATGATGGAAGAGGATGTGGAACAGGAGGAGGAGGAGGAGGAGGAGGAGGAGGAGGAGGAAGAGGGACAATTTCCAAGGCTTTCAGGGCAGTCATTCACAAGTGGCTCTGAGGGTGGGTTCCTGCACCCACAAACGCCAGGTACACAATTGTCCAGCAGGGGCACAGTTCTGGAGGATGAGGAGGATGAGGAGGAGGAGATGGAACCATGTTCACAGCAGGGTGGCACCCAGGCCAGCTCATGGCCATCACTGGTGCGTTGCTGGGGGGATACAGAGGACACAGACGATACACCTCCCACAGAGGACAGCCTTTCATTGCCTCTGGGCAGCCTGGCACACATGAGCGATTACATGCTGCAGTGTCTCCACATTCTAACTTGTGCTGATTACTTGGTGGCCACGCTGCTGGATCCCCGTTACAAGGACAACGTACCGTCCTTAATTCACTCACTGGAGCGTGATCGCAAGATGCATGAGTACAAGCGCACGCTGGTAGACGCGATGCTGCTGGCATTCCCACCTGAGAGCGGGGCCACAGTGGAAGCACAAAGGCCAAGGCAGAGGAGGAGGAGGAGGAGGAAGAGGTCACCAACGCAACCAGGGCACCGCCAGCACCTCAGAAGGCAGGGTTAGCATGGCCAAAATGTGGAAAAGCTTTGTCAGCACGCCACAACAAACAGCAGCACCAGCAGCTCATATGGAACGTCTTAGCAGGAGGCAGCATTTCACCAACATGGTGGAGCAGTATGTGTGCACACGCCTAAATGTAGTGAATGACGGGTTTGCCCCCTTCAACTTCTGGGTCTCCAAATTGGGCACATGGCCTGAGCTTGCCCTTTACGCCTTGGAGGTGCTGGCGTGCCCTGCAGCCAGTGTATTATCTGAACGTGTATTTAGCATGGCTGGGGGCGTTATCACAGACAAGCGCAGCCGCCTGTCCAGAGACAATGTGGACAAGCTCACGTTTATTAAAATGAACCAGGCATGGATCCCACAGGACTTTTCCGTACCTTGTGCAGAATAGAGATGGATACCGACCTTACCCAGCCATTGTTATATTTTTGATCTTTCTCACTCTTTTGGGGTGTACCCTAATTTAAAATTACTAAAAAAAAGCAGTGTTGGCTACCTCGTCCCCCTCCACCGCCACTTCCACTTACACTGCCACATCCACCGCCACCTCAACCTCCCTCCTACTCCATATGGGCCTCATCCTTCACAGATGAAGAAAATTGTTTTATTTTTCTGTTTTTTTTTTGTTGTTTTAAGTTATTTCCCTATCCACATTTGTTTGCAGAGCACTTGCCATGCTCTTAACTACATTTTGCTGCCATTTGCAGAACTCTAGCCCTTTCCATTGTTCTTTTAGAGCCATTTTAGTGCCTGAAAGTTCGGGTCCCCATTGACTTCAATGGGGTTCGGTGTCCGGGTAAAGTTCGGAAAAAGTCCGGGTCACAGACCCGGACTTTTTTTCAAGTTCGGCCGAACCCGCCGAACACGGACATCCAGGTGTCCGCTCAACTCTAATTATAAGCAAACTCTGCTGTAGGAAGGTAGTCAACCCAATCATCCTGCAGATAAGTCACAAAACATCGAAGGTATTGCTCCAAAGTTTGATTGGTCCTCTCGGTTTGACCATTAGACTGAGGATGAAAAGCTGAGGAAAGATTAAATTGTTACACCCAAAGCTGAGCAAAAATTTCTCCAAAATTTTGGGGTAAACTGTACTCCCCTGTCGGACACTACATCATCAGGAATTCCATGTAGTTTAAAAACTTCTCGAACCATTACTTCTGCAGTATGCTCCACTGAAGGTACACCTTTAACTGGTATGAAATGAGCCATCTTAGTGAGACGGTCAACAACTACCAGGATAGTGGTCATCCCTTTTGAAAGGGGAAGATCAACCACAAAATCCATAGAAATTGACCCCCATGGTCTTGATGGAACAGGCAGTGGTTGAAGTAACCCCAGAGGAGAAGATCGGGGTGTCTTATTGCGAGCATATGTCAGACACGAGGCCACATATCTCTTGACAACCTTCTGGTACCCAGGCCACCAAAAGGTACGTGATAAGAGTTCTTCTGTTTTAGAAACCCCAAAATGACCAGCAAGTTTAGAGTCATGAACCAATTTGAGGGCTTCTACCCGAACAGATTCAGGTACATAGAGGCGATGCGCTTGAGTCCAAAAGCTGTTCTTGTATTTGAGATTAATGTTCCTAGGAGGTCATTCTCATACCCCTCCTAAAGAAGATTAAAAAAGGTTTTAGTGGCCCCTAGAAAGTTTTTTTGAGGCAGAATCGTACATTCGGAGTTGCTTTCCTGGAGGGGCCCAGACAACATCCATGATAGAGCATCAGCCTTACCGTTCCTTGACCCAGGGCGGTACGAAATAACAAAATTGAACCTGGAGAAGAATAGTCATCCAACGTGCTTGTCTAGATGACAGTCTTTTGGCAGAACGAATAAATTCTAAATATTTATGATCCGTGAGAACGGTTACAGAGTGCTTAGCCCCTTCCAACAGATGCCTCCACTCAGAAAATGCTTCCTTAATTGCCAGCAGCTCCTTGTTTCCGATGTCATAATTCTTCTCAGCAGAAGACATCAGTCGGGAGAAATAAGCACAAGGATGGAGCTGCATTCTTTTGCCAATTCGTTGAGAAAGGAACTGTATTTCCTTAACATTCTTAGGGACAGGCCAATCCACCACTGCTTTGATCTTATCGGGAATCCATGCTCACTCCTTCAGAAGAAATTATGTATCCCAAGAACTGGATCTTGGTTTGTTCAAACTCGCATTTCTCTAGTTTAATGTAAAGTTGATTCCGCCTTAGTCTCTCGAAGACAGTACAGACGTGCTTGCGGTGTTCTTCCAAATTATCAGAAAAAATAAGAATATCATCCAAATATGCTATTACAAACTGATCCAACAAATCTCGAAAAACATCATTAATGAAATGTTGGAAGGTTGCGGGAGCATTGCAAAGTCCAAAAGGCATAACCAAAGACTCAAAATGTCCATATCTGGTTCTGAAAGCAGTTTTCCATTCATCTCCGGGACGAATGCGGACCAGGTTGTATGCTCCTCGTAAATCTAATTTGGTAAAGAGCTTGGCGGAGCGTAGTCTCTCAAGCGTTTCTGGAATTAGTGGAAGTGGATAGCGATTTTTAATTGTGATCCTATTTAACTCCCTATAGTCAATACATGGACGCAGGGTGGAATCCTTTTTCTCTACGAAGAATAAGGCCGCTCCAGCAGGAGAAGTTGAGTGTCTAATAAACCCTTATTTTAGATTCTCATCAAGCCACTCCCTGAGCACCTTCAGTTCAGGTTCAGATAAGGAATAAAGATGGCCAAAGGGGATCTCTGCCTCTGGAAGCAATTCAATGGGACAATCATAAGAGCGATGTGGAGGCAGCTGATCAGCATTTTTTTTTATCACAAACATCCTTAAATTCAAGATATTGTGGGGGCAGGTCTTCGTATGACTGGGTAGTTACCAGGCTTGCGAGTCCTGGGTTGATGGTGGGCTTACTTGGTAAGATCTTTTGCAATGTTCTTTGCAGTAGTCAGAGGTAAGTTTTACAGAACGTGTCTCCCAGTTGATGGAAGGATTATGGATAGAGAACCAAGGAATTCCCAGGATGATAGGGAATTTAGGCGATGTGATCAGCTGAAAGCTGATAGTCTCCTGATGGTCAGTCTCGATTAAGAGTTCAAGTGGGACAGTCTCGTGGGTAACAGGTCCTGAAGACAAAGGTGAGCCATCCACAGTATCAATTGGGGCAAATTTATTTCTTCCTTGTATGTTATTATTTTGGGCAAATTCAATGTCCATGAAGTTCCCCCCGGCCCCTGAGTCCAGCATAGCGGAGCAAGGTATTTCACTGCTTTCAGTGATAAGCTTTACAGGGATGACAAAATGAGAAGATAACAAGTTAACTTTATGAGCTTCTTGAATCAAAGGAGAGACAGACTGAGAAATTGAGTTTATTTGTTCAGATACCATAAGATCTGTTGCCTCAATTGTTCTTTTAAATTTATTGGGACAATTGATTGCGTAATGCCCAGATTCTCCACAATAAAGACATAAGTTTTTTTGAACGTCGTCTTTCTTTCTCCTGAGTTGTAATAGATCTTTTAATAGCATCCTCCTGCATAGGTTCAGGAGTGTCAGAACCTGGAAGAACTCTTGGACACTTAGGAGTATACTGAGTAGTAGAAAAACGCATGCCACCATTACTGCCTAGAATTCCCTGCCTCTCTTTTCTCCTTTCAGTAAGTCTTTGATCAATTCGAATACATAATTTAATAAAGGCCTCAAGGTCATCAGGGCTTTCTACTTGGGCAAGCTCATCTTTTACTTGTTCAGAGAGTCCTTGACGAAACTGACTCTTTTGCGCTGCTGGATTCCAATTGGTACCTGAAATCCAACATCTGAGTTCCGTTGTGTACTCTGCAACAGAGCGCCTCTCCTGCCGTAAATTGTGCAATTTTGCCTCAGCAGTAGCGCAGCGGTTAGGATCATCAAAAATTTGATTCATGGCAGCCACAAAATTATTGAAATTATCCAGGATGACATCATCTTTCTCCACATAAGGGGAGGCCCAGGCTAAGGCTTCCTCAGTCAGGAGGTTGATGATAAACAGCACCTTTTTCTTGTCAGAAGTAAATGCAGCAGGTTGCATCTCAAAGTATATACGACATTAAGGAAACCTCTGTAATTGTGATGGTCACCATTAAACTTGAGTGGGAGGGGCATTCGTGTGCTAGTATCAACCGCAACAGCATCTCGAGAACGCATGTCCCGCAACTGTCTGTGCAGATCAAGGATGTCCACTTGTAGCCCTTTCACTTCAGTTTGTAACTCAGCAAACTTTTCCTGGTAGGTAGTACCAAACGCCTGCAACAGAGATTTGTACCCTGAAAGGAGCCACAGCAGCTGCTACAATGGCCTCCATGTTTTGGGCCAGAATATTCTGTCACAATCTGGAGTCAGGCTCGAAGACCAATAGCTATAGCAGCTTACACAGGAACCAGCTGGATAGGAACACAGGCAGGTCACACTGGCAGATGATGCAGGCTCACCTGAGGTGCGGAATCTAAGTACTAACCGGTGTTCACCAGTGCTCCTGATGGTGGAGACTGATTTTGCTGCGTGTTAGTACCAGGTCGCGGTCCTCAGGATCGCCCCACCAGGAGGTGAGCAAGCCAGGGTCCAGTAGCAGATATAGCAGGTCAGGATCAAGCAGAAGTGTGTAGCCAAAGGTGGGTAACAAGTAGTTGCAGGTCTGGATTAGGCAAAAGCGTAGTCGAGGAACAAGCCAAGTGGCAATAACGGATGATAGCAAAGATACGGACGGCAGCAGGAGAGACAAGCAAGATATCGGCTGTTGAAGGCACAATATTTTGGCAACCAGGAAGTGCAAAGACATGGCTTATAACAGGAAGTTCATGGGAGGAGCAAAGGGTTCAAGGTTCAAGGTAATAAAGATTCACAGCAGAATCAATCAAGGATTTGTCCAAGGAGCTGACCAGCATTCCAGGTGGCTCAGCAAGTAGAGTCATTGGCAGAACCACTGGAGGTCCCAGGTTCAAGTCCGGGTCCTGACATTTGGTGACCAAATGCAGTTATTGTGACTAAAAAAGGATTTTTAGACACTTGGAGACCAAAATAGAGTCATTTTGACCAAAAAAAACTTTTTTCAGGCCATTGGCTTTTCCTTTATTCGTTGGCTTTCTTTTTGTTTCTCCTGAGGTGTCATCTTACCATGGCCAAGTTCAAAGGGGTAGAGGGTGGCAGTGGTGATCGCCTACAGCCACATCACCCTGAACGCGCCCGATCTCGTCTGATCTCGGAAGCTAAGCAGGGTCGGGCACCTCAAAGGGAGACCACCTGGGAACACCACGTGCTGTAGGCTTTTGGCTTTTCCTTTATTCGTTGGCTTTCTTTTTGTTTCTCCTGAGGTGCCATCTTGCCATGGCCAAGTTCAAAGGGGTCGAGTGTGGCAGTGGTGATTGTCTATGGCCACATAACCCTGAACGCGTCTGATCTCGGAAGCTAAGCAGGGTTAGGCCTGGTTAGTACTTGGATGGGAGACTGCCTGAGAATACCAGGTGCTGTAGGCTTTTGGCTTTTCCTTTATTCGTTGGCTTTCTTTTTGTTTCTCCCAAGGTGCCATCTTGCCATAGCCAAGTTCAAAGGGGTCGAGGTTGGCAGTGGTGATCACCTACGGCCACATCACCTTGAACGCGCCCGATCTCGTCTGATCTCGGAAGCTAAGTAGGGTCGGGCCTGATTAGTACCTGGATGGGAGACTGCCTGGGAATACTAGGTGCTGTAGGCTTTTGGCTTTTCCTTTATTTGTTGGCTTTATTTTTTTTTCTCCTGAGGTGCCATCTTGCCATAGCCAAGTTCAAAGGGGTCGAGGGTGGCAGTGGTGATCGCCTACGGCCACATCACCTTGAACGCACCCGATCTTGTCTGATCTCAGGAGCTAAGCAGGGTTGGGCCTGGTTAGAAGCTGGATGGGAGACTGCCTGGGAATACCAGGTGCCTTTTGGCTTTTCCTTTATTCGTTGGCTTTCTTTTTGTTTCTCCTGAGGTGCAATCTTGCCATGGCAAAGTTCAAAGGGGTCGAGGGTGGCAGTGGTGATCGCCTACGGCCATATCACCCTGAACGCGCCCGATCTCATCTGATCTCAGAAACTAAGCAGGGTCGGGCCTGGTTAGTAGAATAGGTAAAGAAATCAGGTGCGCTGCCCTAGTGCATATGTGCAACATACAAAATGATGTAAACAAATAAACCAAAAATGCAATAATAATGCAAAAAAATGAAAACGTATGCAAATCGTGTAAAACAAAAAATGTCCAGAAGGTGACTAGTGATACACCAATGTGCAATAAACGTCCATATTATAAGTCCATAAATAAAGTGCAAAAAATGGTGACAAAAACTTCCAGCTTGGGGAAAGGTGAACTGTGATTGGAAGGTGCAAAGTCCCACCACCAGCTTGGCCTCTTACCAGAAGTTAAACGTTAAGGGCATATATGAATATGACCGCTCCAAAGGTCATGCAGCCAGGTAGAAAAGTTCCCAGAAATACAGAAGGCACTCTGACACACTCGTGCTCCCTAGACTCTTACCGGACAAAAGCCAAACAAGAAGCCTGGTTCTATGGTGATGAGTGGTCCTGCCGGGGGGTTACTGGACTCTAGGATGGCTGATGTAGTTGCTTGTGTCCAAGAGGAACAGACCCAGTCAGAAAGCCTGACGAAAGAAGATCCTGCCAAAGGTGGCTAGACTCTGATTGGCTGCTGTAACTCCTTAGTCTGGTCGACCTCAATAATAGGGGACACAACAGAGGGGACCGCAATGGTGCATTACCAACAGTAGATTTTTATTAAAACAAATGGTTGCACTTACAGTTGTGAAGACTGGTTAGTAGTTGGATGGGAGACTGCCTGGGAATACCAGGTGCTGTAGGCTTTTGGCTTTTCCTTTATTTGTTGGCTTTCTTTTTGTTTCTCCTGAGGTGCCATTTTGCCATGGCCAAGTTCAAAGGGGTCGAGGGTGGCAGTGGTGATTGCCTACGGCCACATAACCCTGAACGCACCCAATCTCGTCTGATCTCAGAAGCTAAGCAGGGTCGGTTCTGGTTAGAACCTGGATGGGAAACTGCCAGGGAATACCAGGTGCTGTAGGCTTTTGTCGTTTCCTTTATTCGATGGCTTTCTTTTTGTTTCTCCTGAGGTGCCATCTTGCCATGGCAAAGTTAAAAGGGGTCGAGGGTGGCAGTGGTGATTGCCTACAGCCACATCACCCTGAATGCATCCGATCTCGTCTGATCTCGGAAGCTAAGCAGGGTCGGGCCTGGTTAGTACCTGAATGGGAGACCACCTGGGAATACCAGGTGCTGTAGGCTTATGGCTTTTCCTTTTTTTTTTATTTAAAATTTTGTAATATAACACGTGAGTATCAACAACAGAAAAGGTACAATTAAACACAGACATTATGCAAATTAGGCACTCATAGTATGGGTAACCTGAACTGGGGAAGGGCAGGGCAGGGGGTCCAGAGTCAAAAGAGCATGGAAACTGATGGGGAATGTGAGAGTGGGGGAGAGTTCTTGGGCGAGTCCTGGAACGTAAATGTATATTGATCCATAGAGGGGTCGGATTTGGGGAAGGAGTACTTGACGTAATTGTCCCATTTCTGTAGAAATGATTTCCGTGAGGATGGGGCTGAAAAACCCGTGTTGAGGTGGTCAATGGAAAGAAGTGTGGAAAGCTCTGATCTGACCTGGGAAACTAAGGGGGGAGTCGTGGAGATCCAATTAGTTAGGATTGTCCTTCTGGCCACCAGTAAACAGGTCAGGATCCACAGACGATGTGGCGAGGCAGGGGTGCTAGACCACCTTTGGAGGTGTTTGTCCCAGTAACCGAACAGGAGCAATATAGGGTCTTTGGGTATGTGCCACTTCCTCACTTCCCCAATGAAGGTCAGTACCTGGTCCCAGAATGTCGTGATATAGGGACAGGACCAGAACTTGTGGCAAAGAGAAGGTCTTTCCGCGGAACATAACGGACACTTATGAGCATCCTGAATCGTTTTGTTTAGAGGTACATTAGGCATTCACACAGTACACAGAAGTAAGTGTCGGCCTGTATAGTCCCCAAAAATTAGCCAACATGGGTTTAACTGACAGCTAAGAACATAGTATTCTGTGGCTGAAGGTACATTAGGCATTCACAGGATACAGAAGTAAGTGTCAGCCTGTATAGGCCCCAAAAATTAGCTCACATGGGTTTAAATGACAGCAAAGAACGTACTGTATTTGATGGCTGGAGGTACATTAGGCATTCACAGTATACAGAAGTGTCGGCCTGTATAGGCCCCAAAAATTAGCTCACATGGGTTTAACTGGCAGTAAAGAACGTAGTGTATTTGATGGCTGGAGGTACATTAGGCATTTCCAGTATACAGAAGTAAGTGTCGGTCTGTATAGGCCCCAAAAATTAGCTCACATAGGTTTAACTGACAGCAAGGAACGTAGTATTTAAAGGATGGAAGTACATTAAGCATTCACAGGATACAGAAGTAAGTGTCGGCCTGTATAGGCCCCAAATATTAGCTCACATGGGTTTAACTGACACCAAAGAACGTAGTGTATTTGATGGCTGGAGGTACATCAGGCATTCACAGTATACAGAAGTAAGTGTCGGCCTGTTTAGGCCCCAAAAATTAGCTCACATGGGTTTAACTGACAGCAAAGAACGTAGTATTTGATGGCTGGAGGTACATTAGGCATTCAAACAGTATACAGAAGTAAGTGTCGGCCTCTATAGGCCCCAAAAATTAACTCACATGGGTTTACCTGACTGCTAAGAACGTAGTATTCTGTGGCTAAAGGTACATTAGGCATTCACAGGATACAGAAGTAAGTAGAAAATGTTAGGTGCCGACCCTAAATGCCAGTGAGCCAAGAAAGGTCCCGCCACATCCCTAAGGACATATGAGAAAAAAGTGTATCAAGTGGTATTGGTATTCCAATACACCAGACCCTAAATGAGCCCCACAGGGAAATTCTGAGGAAACACCCAACCTGGGACTTTGTAGGCAGGAGTTACTTGGCATGAATAGATAAATAGAAGACCAATTTAAAATATAATAATTTTATTAATACATGTGTACAAAATTGTTTAAAAAGACACAGATGCAAAGGCATCAAAAGACAGTCAATATAGAAAATATGTGATACATAAAATTATGAACCATATCCTAGAGTAGTGGGGTCACCCAGGTCCAACATGTTTCGCCGACTCTGCAGACTTTTTAAGGCTCTAAAAGACAAAAATACATTCATTTTGACTAAATTTTTTTCAGACCTTTGGGGACCAAATGCAGTTAGTTATACTAAAAAAGGCTTTTTAGACACTCGGAGACCAAAATAGAGTCATTTTGACCAAAAAAAATTTCAGGCCATTGGAGCCCAAATGTCTAAAATCTTGTCTAAAACCGGCTTTTTAAGGCACTAAAAGACAAAAATACAGTCAATTTGAATAAAAAAAATTTTCAGACGTTTGGTGACCAAATGCAGTTATTTTACTAGAAAAAGGGCCAATTGGCCGGTTTTAGACAAATCTTGTCTTAAACCGGCTTTTTAAGGATCTAAAAGATAAAAATATAGCTATTTTGACTAAATTTTTTTTTCAGACCTTTGGTGACAAAATGCAGTTATTTTGGCTAAAAAGGCTTTTTAGACACTTGGAGACCAAAATAGAGTCATATTGACCAAATATATTTTTTCAGGTCATTGGAGCCCAAATGGCCGGTTTTAGACAAATCTTAGAAACTAGAGAGAGAATAGGTGTTTCCTAAAACAACGGACCCTAAAAAAGCCCCATAGGGCCCGTGTGAGGACAGGATACACCCAATGTGGGACTTTAAAGGCGGAGTTCACTTGGCATATGTAGATAAATAGTCATGAAGAGCAATGAGATAAAATGCAATAGTTTTATTGATACATAAATCACATGAAATATTAACCAACAGAGATGCAAAGCATCAATACATATGTTAAAAATTGTGCAATAAAAAACAGGATTTAAGAACCATATCCTAGAGCAACCGTGTTACACAGGTCCGACATGTTTCGCCGCCATTTGTGGGCTTCTTCAGGGACCATAGATACTGGTGACCTCCGAATAGGTTCTAGGTACAAATGATATATTATAAGTATCATATATACAGTTTTATTTTAACATTGCAAAAAGGTTTAGACATGAATCATTTATATAGATATGTCAAAATCAGACACTCACCAATACAATAAAATCCGGGGCACAATTAATAGATCAATGGCAAGTGGCATAATCTGCAAGTCCATCTGGGGAGTGCTCACACTCCTGGATTAGGTCCAGCTAGGTATGTCCTCATAATGTGGATGGGAGACCGCCTGGGAATACCAGGTGCTGTAGGCTTTTGGCTTTTCCTTACTTCGTTGGCTTTCTTTTTGTTTCTCCTGAGGTGCCATCTTGCCATGGCCAAGTTCAAAGGGGTCGAGGGTGGCAGTGGTGATTGCCTACGGCCACATCACCCTGAACACGCCCTATCTCATCTGATCTTGAAAGCTAAGCAGGGTCGGGCCTGGTTAGTACCTGGATGGGAGACCGCCTGGGAATACCAGGTGCTGTAGGCTTTTGGCTTTTCCTTTATTCGTTGGCTTTCTTTTTGTTTCTCCTGAGGTGCCATCTTGCCATGGCCAAGTTCAAAGGGGTCGAGGGTGGCAGTGGTGATCGCCTACGGCCACATCACCCTCAACCCACCCGATCTCGTCTGATCTCGGAAGCAAAGCAGGGTCGGGCCTGGTTAGTAAAAATGGACCGAATAGTGCCAGACCACGGAAGTTATTCGAGCGGCCAGCAATAAAATGATTAAATTGCTGCCTTCTTGAGGTCAAGCAAGAAAAGAAAGGAAGAAGAAAAAATTGGCATAAAAAATCCAATAATATATGCATGGTCTGGGATGGCGTCTATGTATGCGTCCCAAAAATTGGAAAGGTTTATCTCACACGTACCGATACAGACTATGCCGCAATTTAATTCTTTTTACCCCAAGGGTGTAGATTGAATAGCGGAATAGAAAATATGATACCAAAAGGTGTATCTATCTCACACGTACAGACCCAGACTAGGCCCCGATTACTATTTTTTGTACCCAAAAGGCAGGATGAGGAGTAGGAGGAGTTCGGAACAGGCAGGAGGCAAACTAAAGCACCCTGATATCCTCGGCGGTGTAAGATGCGCCCCAAAAATTGGAAAGGTGTATCTCACACGTACCGATACAGACTATGCCGCAATTTTATTCTTTTTACCCCAAGGGTGTAGATTGAATAGCGGAATAGAAAATATGATATCAAAAGGTGTATCTATCTCACACGTACAGACCCAGACTAGGCCCTGATTACTATTTTTTGTACCCTAAAGGCAGGATGAGGATGAGGAGTAGGAGGAGTTCGGAACAGGCAGGAGGCAAACTGAAACACCCTTCAATCCAATGCGATGTAAGATGCGCCCCAAAAATTAGAAAGGTGTATCTCACACGTACCGATACAGACTATGCCGCAATTTAATTCTTTTTACCCCAAGGGTGTAGATTGAATAGCGGAATAGAAAATATGATATCAAAAGGTGTATCTATCTCACACGTACAGACCCAGACTAGGCCCAGATTACAATTTTTTGTACCCAAAAGGCAGGATGAGGATGAGGAGTAGGAGGAGTTTGGAACAGGCAGGAGGCAAACTGAAACACCCTGCAATCTTCGGCGGTGTAAGATGCGCCCCAAAAATTGGAAAGGTGTATCTCACACGTACCGATACAGACTATGCCGCAATTTAATTCTTTTTACCCCAAGGGTGTAGATTGAATAGCGGAATAGAAAATATGATATCAAAAGGTGTATCTATCTCACACATACAGACCCAGACTAGGCCCTGATTACTATTTTTTGTACCCTAAAGGCAGGATGAGGAGTAGGAGGAGTTCGGAACAGGCAGGAGGCAAACTGAAGCACCCTGCAATCCTCGGCGGTGTAAGATGCGCCCCAAAAATTGGAAAGGTGTATCTCACACGTACCGATACAGACTATGCCGCAATTTAATTCTTTTTACCCCAAGGGTGTAGATTGAATAGTGGAATAGAAAATATGATATCAAAAGGTGTATCTATCTCACACGTACAGACCCAGACTAGGCCCCGATTGCAATTTTTTTACCCTAAAGGCAGGATGAGGATGAGGAGTAGGAGGAGTTCGGAACAGGCAGGAGGCAAACTGAAACACCCTGCAATCCTCGGCGGTGTAAGATGCGCCCCAAAAATTGGATAGGTATATCTCACACGTACCGATACAGACTATGCCGCAATTTAATTCTTTTTACCCCAAGGGTGTAGATTGAATAGCGGAATAGAAAATATGATATCAAAAGGTGTATCTATCTCCCACGTACAGACCCAGACTAGGCCCTGATTACTATTTTTTGTACCCTAAAGGCAGGATGAGATGTAGGAGGAGTTCGGAACAGGCAGGAGGCAAACTGAAGCACCCTGCAATCCTCTGCGGTGTAAGATGCGCCCCCAAAAATTGGAAAGGTGTATCTCACACGTACCGATACAGACTATGCCGCAATTTAATTCTTTTTACCCCAAGGGTGTAGATTGAATAGTGGAATAGAAAATATGATATCAAAAGGTGTATCTATCTCACACGTACAGACCCAGACTAGGCCCGATTACTATTTTTTGTACCAATAAATATATATCTGGACACACGTATGTCAAGCAGGATATCTCTGCGCTTGCTGGAGGAGTCAGCTGGTTAACTGCTAAAAACAAACAAACTGCTGCTACTTAACCAAATATCGTATAACTTGGAAAAACATGAATGAAGAATAATAGTAGCGCAAAAAGTCACTTATGATGTAACTCACAAATTGCATAAAATACAACCATAAAATAAGGGGTGTTTTAAAACACTTCAATATAGGATAAAAAAATATTTTATCCTATATTGAAGTGTTTTAAAACACCCCTTATTTTATGGTTGTATTTTATGCAATTTGTGAGTTACATCATAAGTGACTTTTTGCGCTACTATTATTCTTCATTCACTATTTTTTGTACCCCAAAGGCAGGATGAGGAGTAGGAGGAGTTCGGAACAGGCATGAGGCAAACTGAAGCACCCTGCAATCCTCGGCGGTGCAAGATGCGTCCCAAAAATTGGAAAGGTGTATCTCACACGTACCGATACAGACTATGCCGCAATTTAATTCTTTTTACCCCAAGGGTGTAGATTAAATAGCGGAATAGAAAATATGATATCAAGAGGTGTATCTATCTCACTGTAACGCTCCTGCGTTTTACGTATGATGTGGATTTTCAGCTGCAGAAATATTCCACTTCAGTAGTCATGTAGAGAAACGCTGAGACACCAATCCCAACTCTCAATGACTCATCATGTGTGGATAATCTCAATTCAGCAAGTAAATACACACACTCAATAAGATGTTTCCTAGAGTGACTTATGTATATAGTAACACAGTGATGATAGGCTGAAGAGACAGGTTGGGTGGAGATGGTAGATGACAGACACTTGAAAGGAAATGTTCTTGAAAGTAAGATAGTAGCAGATGGGATGCAGATAGGTTTAGCAATCATGTATGGTAGCAGATGACAGAGTAGCAGGTGGACATACAAGAGAGATCAACCCAGTGCAAGAACAGGTGGTAGTAGGCTCAAGAGCTAGCAATCTTAGATAATGCAGATGTAGTAATAGTCCTTAGTATGCAGAGCTAGATAGTGTAAGCTTTAGTATAAAGGTTATAGAGGTTTCCCCTGTGGGGTACTTATCACTAATAGCAATGTAGCAGAGGAGAGGTTCGGCAAGAGCGGATGATCCGGTAGCGGGATACAGGGATCAGCGCAGCGTGGTTCCGACAGCGAGGTATGCTTGCAAGCATGAGAGCTTCAAGACAGGTTAGCATCAAGGCACAAAGCAGTTTGAACGAACACATGTGAGTGAGAGCCGGCGATCTAAATAGCCATCCAGTCCGGCGCTCAGTGATGACAGCATCAGTCTTAAAGGTGTATGCGCACCTTACCAAAAGAGAATGGTGGGGCGCATACACTTATGAAAGAGTAATTAGGGTACCCAAAGGTACCAGAACATTACACTCACACGTACAGACCCAGACTAGGCCCTGATTACAATTTTTTGTACCCTAAAGGCAGGATGAGGATGAGGAGTAGGAGGAGTTCGGAACAGGCAGGAGGCAAACCGAAAAACCCTGTAATTTTCGGCGTTGTAAGATGCGCCCCAAAAATTGGAAAGGTGTATCTCACATGTACCGATACAGACTATGCCGCAATTTAATTCTTTTTACCCCAAGGGTGTAGATTGAATAGCGGAATAGAAAATATGATATCAAAAGGTGTATCTATCTCACACGTACAGACCAAGACTAGGTCCCGATTACTATTTTTTGTACCCTAAAGGCAGGATGAGGAGTAGGAGGAGTTCGGAACAGGCAGGAGGCAAACTAAAGCTCCCTGCAATCCTCGGCGGTGTAAGATGCGCCCCAAAAATTGGAAAGGTGTATCTCACACGTACCGATACAGACTATGCCGCAATTTTATTCTTTTTACCCCAAGGGTGTAGATTGAATAGCGGAATAGAAAATATGATATCAAAAGGTGTATCTATCTCATACGCATAGACCCAGACTAGGCCCTGATTACTATTTTTTTGTACCCTAAAGGCAGGATGAGGAGTAGGAGGAGTTCGGAACATGCCGGAGGCAAACTGAAGCACCCTGCAATCCTCGGCGATGTAAAATGCGCCCCAAAAATGGGAAAGGTGTATCTCACACGTACCGATACAGACTATGCCGCAATTTAATTATTTTTACCCCAAGGGTGTAGATTGAATAGCGGAATAGAAAATATGATATCAAAAGGTGTATCTATCTCACACGTACAGACCCAGACTAGGCCCCGATTACTATTTTTTGTACCCTAAAGGCAGGATGAGGAGTAGGAGGAGTTCGGAACAGGCAGGAGGCAAACTAAAGCACCCTGCAATCCTCGGCGGTGTAAGATGCGCCCCAAAAATTGGAAAGGTGTATCTCACACGTACCGATACAGACTATGCCGCAATTTAATTCTTTTTACCCCAAGGGTGTAGATTGAATAGCGGAATAGAAAATAGGATATCAAAAGGTGTATCTATCTCACACGTACAGACCCAGACTAGGCCCCGATTACTATTTTTTGTACCCTAAAGGCAGGATGAGGAGTAGGAGGAGTTCGGAAAAGGCAGGAGGCAAACTAAAGCACCCTGCAATCCTCGGCGGTGTAAGATGCGCCCCAAAAATTGGAAAGGTGTATCTCACACGTACCGATACAGACTATGCTGCAATTTAATTATTTTTACCCCAAGGGTGTAGATTGAATAGCGGAATAGAAAATATGATATCAAAAGGTGTATCTATCTCACACGTACAGACCCAAACTAGGCCCCGATTACTATTTTTTGTACCCTAAAGGCAGGATGAGGATGAGGAGTAGGAGGAGTTCGGAACAGGCAGGAGGCAAACTGAAACACCCTGCAATCCTCGGCAGTGTAAGATGCGCCCCAAATATTGGAAAGGTGTATCTCACACGTACCGATACAGACTATGCCGCAATTTAATTCTTTTTACCCCAAGGGTGTAGACTGAATAGCGGAATAGAAAATATGATATAAAAAGGTGTATCTATCTCACACGTACAGACCCAAACTAGGCCCCGATTACTATTTTTTGTACCCTAAAGGCAGGATGAGGAGTAGGAGGAGTTTGGAACAGGCCGGAGGCAAACTGAAGCACCCTGCAATCCTCGGCGGTGTAAGATGCGCCCCAAAAACTATGCCGCAATTTAATTCTTTTTACCCCAAGGGTGTAGATTGAATAGCGGAATAGAAAATATGATATCAAAAGGTGTATCTATCTCACACGTACAGACCCAGAGTAGGCCCCGATTACTATTTTTTGTACCCTAAAGGCAGGATGAGGAGTATGAGGAGTTCGGAACAGGCAGGAGGCAAACTGAAGCACCCTGCAATCCTCGGCGGTGTAAGATGCGCCCCAAAAATTGGAAAGGCGTATCTCACACTTACCGATACAGACTATGCCGCAATTTAATTCTTTTTACCCCAAGGGTGTACATTGAATAGCAGAATAGAAAATATGATATCAAAAGGTGTATCTATCTCACACGTACAGACCCAGACTAGGCCCTGATTACTATTTTTTTTTACACTAAAGGCAGAATGAGGAGTAGGAGGAGTTCGGAACAGGCATGAGGATAACTGAAGCACCCTGCAATCCTCGGCGGTGTAAGATGCGTCCCAAAAATTGGAAAGGTGTATCTCACACGTACCGATACAGACTATGCCGCAATTTAATTCTTTTTACCCCAAGGGTGTAGATTGAATAGCGGAATAGAAAATATGATATCAAAAGGTGTATCTATCTCACACGTACAGACCCAGACTAGGCCCCGATTACTATTTTTTGTACCCTAAAGGCAGGATGAGGATGAGGAGTAGGAGGAGTTCGGAACAGGCAGGAGGCAAACTGAAACACCCTGCAATTTTCAGCGGTGTAAGATGCGCCCCAAAAATTGGAAAGGTGTATCTCACACGTACCGATACAGGCTATGCCGCAATTTAATTCTTTTTACCCCAAGGGTGTAGATTGAATAGCGGAATAGAAAAGATGATATCAAAAGGTGTATCTATCTCACACATACAGACCCAGACTAGGCCCCGATTACAATTTTTTGTACCCTAAAGGCAGGATGAGGAGTAGGAGGAGTTCGGAACAGGCAGGAGGCAAACTGAAACACCATGCAATCCTCGGCGGTGTAAGATGCGCCCCAAAAATTGGAAAGGTGTATCTCACACGTACCGATACAGACTATGCCGCAATTTAATTCTTTTTACCCCAAGGGTGTAGATTGAATAGCGGAATAGAAAATATGATATCAAAAGGTGTATCTATCTCACACGTACAGACCCAGACTAGGCCCTGATTACTATTTTTGTAACCTAAAGGCAGGATGAGGAGTAGGAGGAGTTCGGAACAGGCAGGAGGCAAACTGAAGCACCCTGCAATCCTCGGCGGTGGAAGATGTGCCCCAAAATTCGGAAAGGTGTATCTCACGTACCGATACAGAATATGCCGCAATTTAATTATTTTTACCCCAAGGGTGTAGATTGAATAGCGGAATAGAAAATATGATATCAAAAGGTGTATCTATCTCACACGTACAGACCCAGACTAGGCCCCGATTACTATTTTTTGTACCCCCAAGGCAGGATGAGGAGTAGGAGGAGTTCGGAACAGGCAGGAGGCAAACTGAAGCACCCTGCAATCCTCGGCGGTGTAAGATGCGCCCCAAAAATTGGAAAGGTGTATCTCACACGTACCGATACAGAATATGCCGCAATTTAATTATTTTTACCCCAAGGGTGTAGATTGAATAGCGGAATAGAAAATATGATATCAAAAGGTGTATCTATCTCACACGTACAGACCCAGACTAGGCCCCGATTACTATTTTTTGTACCCCAAAGGCAGGATGAGGAGTAGGAGGAGTTCGGAACAGGCAGGAGGCAAACTGAAGCACCCTGCAATCCTTGGCGGTGTAAGATGCGCCCCAAAAATTGGAAAGGTGTATCTCACATGTACCGATACAGACTATGACGCAATTTAATTATTTTTAACCCAAGGGTGTAGATTGAATAGCGGAATAGAAAATATGATATCAAAAGGTGTATCTATCTCACACGTACAGACCCAGAGTAGGCCCCAATTACTATTTTTTGTACCCTAAAGGCAGGATGAGGAGTATGAGGAGTTCGGAACAGGCAGGAGGCAAACTGAAGCACCCTGCAATCCTCGGCGGTGTAAGATGCGCCCCAAAAATTGGAAAGGTGTATCTCACACGTACCGATACAGACTATGCCGCAATTTAATTCTTTTTACCCCAAGGGTGTAGATTGAATAGCAGAATAGAAAATATGATATCAAAAGGTGTATCTATCTCACACGTACAGACCCAGACTAGGCCCTGATTACTATTTTTTTTTACACTAAAGGCAGAATGAGGAGTAGGAGGAGTTCAGAACAGGCAGGAGGCAAACTGAAGAACCCTGCAATCCTCAGCGGTGTAAGATGCGCTCCCAAAAATTGGAAAGGTATATCTCACACGTACCGATACAGACTATGCAGCAATTTAATTATTTTTACCCCAAAGGGTGTAGATTGAATAGCGAAATAGAAAATATGATATAAAATTGGTGATTTTTCAATAGCACATGTGAACACAGCAGTGTCTTATCTTTTATGTCACAGTCAGCTCTGCAGCAGGCTATGAAGGAAAAAAAAAGGAAGTTCCCCTTCAAAGCGGAGTTCCGGGGACAGATGTCATTTTTTAATAAACATACCCCCGGGACAGCCAGGGCTAGCACATTCCACAATGGCTAGCCTCTGATCTGTCCCGGTTCGCACTTACCTTTTAGAAGAAATACTTAATTTCTTCCACAGCGTTTCCATCTCTCTTGTGGGCAGCTGAAGCCGGCGCGGTCCTCTTCTGTGTCTTCTTCCGCGTCTTCTTGTCCCAGAATGCGCCGCACCGACCCCTCTCGTCACTTCCGGCGCGTCGCCGCATTCCTCCACAGCTTCTGGGCATGCCCAGAAGCTGTTTAGCAGGCGTCGCCTGGAAATGACGAGCAGGGCCAGTGCCGTCGCATTGATTCCTGGGAGCTGTGACGTTCAGCTCCCAGGAATCATAGCGAGGCAGGAAGTGACGGGGTGAGCCGCGGCTCCGAGGGAGGAAGTACTCTGAGGTGAGTATCTTCGATCTTCAATTGCAAGGTAAGTAAACAAAAAAATAACTATCCAATTCCTTTTCAGGTGAGGCATACCTAGCGGAGGGGCACAAAAAAAATATTGTTTTTGTGCCCGGAACTCCGCTTTAAGTTTGTAATTTTTAAATAGATTAGTACAGACTATGCCACAATTTAATTTTTTTTAACCCAAAAGGGTATATATTGAATAGTGGAATAGAAAATGGTGTATAAAATTTAAAATCACTCAATAGCACATGTGAATACAGCAGTGTCTTATGTCACAGTCAGCACTGGAGCAAAAAGGCTATGAAGGGGGAAAAAAAAATCCCTTTTAACTTGTAGTAAAATAGATCTAAGATGAACGCTGCACACAACTGACTGATAAAAATAGATTTTCTTTTCTCCCTCCTCCTCCTTAGTGGGCTCCAGTGAGGGCAAAAAGATTGTTCACTGCACCACCCCCCACACAGCAAAATCGATGTATACTGTCCCTGCCTAATCTCCAGCCTGTCCCTAATATGCTCAAAAAGATCGTTCACTGCACCACCCCCCACACAGCAAAATCGATGTAGAAGACTGCCCTGCCTAATCTCCAGCCTGGCCCTAAAATGCTCTAATAACTTTCCCTGCCTGCACTCCGACCTGTCCCTGCTTTATTTTCGGACACAATTTTTCACAGAATCACTGTCTGTCCCTAATCAGCAGCCAGCACGTATGATGTGTGCTCTGTCCCTAAACTACAGCAGAATGATGCGGCGCGCTGGGGGCTCTCGAACTTATAAAGACATGGTCACATGCTTCAGATGGCCAATCACAGCTACTAATACATTAGTAGGCATGGCTGGGATGGCTTAAGGCACGCCAGTTAAACGCTTGTTGATTGGCTGTTGAAAGCCCGCCATTAAAAGCGCGCCATTACATAAAAAACAGGAAATAAAATGACCGAACACGGATTTTAAACCCGAACATACAGTAACGTTTTCGGGTCCGTGTTCGGGTAACAAAAATCCAATTATTCGGTACGAACACGAATAATACAGTCCGTGTTCGCTCAACACTAGTCTCCAAGTGTCTAAAAAGCCTTTTTTAGTCACAATAACTGCATTTGGTCACCAAAGGTCTGAAAAATTGTTTTAGTCAAAATGGCTGTATTTTTTCTTTTAGAGTCTTAAAAAGCCGGTTTTAGACATGATAACTGCATTTGGGTTCCATTGGCCTGAAAATTTTCTTTAGTCAAAATGAGTTTATTTTCATCTTTTAGAGTCTTTAAAAGACGCTTTTAGACAAGATAACTTCATTTGGTAACCAATAGCCTGAAAACTTTTTTTGGTCAAAATGACTCTATTTTGGTCTGCAAGTGTCTAAAAGGCCTTTTTCCGTCAAAATAACTGCATTTGGTCACCAAAGGTCTGAAATTTTTTTTAGTCAAAATGACTTTATTTTGGTCTCCAAGTGTCTGAAAAGCATCTTTTAGTCAAAATAACTGCATTTGGTCACCAAAGGTCTGAAACAAATTTAGTCAAAATGACTGTATTTTTGTCCTTTAGAGCCTTAAAAAGCCGGATTTAGACAAGATTTTAGACATTTGGGCTCCAATGGTCTGAAATAGTTTTTTAGTCAAAATGACTCTATTTTGGTCTCCAAGTGTCTGAAAGGCCTTTTTTAGTCAAAATAACTGCATTTGTTGACCAAAGGTCTGGAAAAAAAATTAGTAAAAATGACTGTATTTTTGTCTTTTAGAGCCTTAAAAAGACGGTTTTAGACAAGATTTGTCTAAAACCGGCCATTTGGGCTCCAATAACCTGAAAACATTTTTTGGGTCAAAATGACTCTATTTTGGTCTCCAAGTGTCTAAAAAGCATTTTTTAGTCAAAATTACTGCATTTGGTCACCAAAGGTCTGAAAAAAATATTTAGTCAAAATGACTGTATTTTTGTCCTTTAGAGCCTAAAAAGCCAGTTTTAGACAAGATAACTGCATTTGGGATCCAATGGCCTGAAACTTTTTTTATGGTCACAACGACTCTATTTTGGTCTCCAAGTGTCTAGCATATTTTAGTCAAAATAACTGCATTTGGTCACCAAAGGTCTGAAAACAAAATTTAGTCAAAATGACTGTATTTTTGTCTTTTAGAGCCTTAAAATGCCCATTTTAGACAAGATTTGTCTAAAACTGGCCATTTGGGCTCCAATGGCATGAAAAAATGTTTTGGTCAAAATTACTCTATTTTGGTCTCCAAGTGTCTAAAAAGCCTTTTCTATTCAAAATAACTGCATTTGGTCTCCAAAGGTCTGAAAAAAACAATGTAGTCAAAATAACTGTATTTTTGTCCTTTAGAGCCTTAAAAAGCCTGGTTTAGACAGGATTTGTCTAAAACCGGCCATTTGGGCTCCAATGGCCTAAAAAAAATGTTTTGGTCAAAATGACTCTATTTTGGTCCCCACGTGTCTAAAAAGCCTTTTCTATTCAAAATAACTGCATTTGGTCACCAAAGGTCTAAAAAAGAAAAATGTAGTCAAAATGACTGTACTTTTGTCTTTTAGAGCCTTAAAAAGTCGGTTTTAGACAAGATAACTGCATTTGGGCTCCAATGGCCTGAAAATTTCTTTTGGTCAAAATGACTCTATTTTGGTTTCCAAGTGTCTAAAAAGCCTTTTCTATTCAAAATAACTGCATTTGGTCACCAAAGGTCTGAAAAAAAATGTAGTCAAAATGACTGTATTTTTGTCTTTTAGAGCCTTAAAAAGCCCGTTTTAGACAAGAATTGTCTAAAACTGGCCATTTGGGCTCCAATGGCCTGAAAAAAATGTTTTGGTCAACATGACTCTATTTTGGTCTCCAAGTGTCTAAAAAGCCTTTTTTAGTCAAAATAACTGCATTTGGTCACCAAAGGTCTGAAAAAAATGTAGTCAAAATGACTGTATTTTTGTCTTTTAGAGCCTTAAAAAGCAGGTTTTAGACAAGATAACTGCATTTGGGCTCCAATGGCCTGAAACTTTTCTTTGGTCACAACGACTCTATTTTGGTCTCCAAGTGTCTAGCATTTTTTAGTCAAAATAACTGCATTTGTGTAATGTTCTGGTACCTCTGGTACCCTTATTTCCACATTTCTCTCTTAATATTGCGTCCCATCTTGCTATCCAAATGGGACGCATACACCTTTAAGGGCAATGACATCATCGCCGAGCGCCGCTATGAGCAGCTATTTCAATCGCCGGCTTTCTCTCACTCATTGCTCGTTCAAACCGCATGTTCACCGCACCTTCTCTTGTGAAGCTGGAGCTGCTGGCTATTCCCTTTGCCTGAACTGAACCGGAACCTCGCTGCCGATCCGTATCTCGCTACTGGATCACCTCTCACTACTGAACTTTGTTACTACTACCTATCTAGTGATAAGTACCCCACAGGGGATTCCTTACTAACCTGCACTTCTTATATCATCTACTGCATATACCAGGACTATCTCTATCTAAGCTATTTCCTATCATCTGCATAGACTGTTAGCTCTTGGGACTACCATCAACTATCCTTGCACTAGGTTACTCTGTCTTGTATACTCCATCTGCTGTCCCCTACCATCTGCACTATACTTGACATTAGAACCTATCTGCTTACTACCATCACCTAAACACTCTCCTAATACTACTCCTAGGTGCTCACCATACGATAGCCTGTCTCTCACCTATATACTCTCACATATTCTATCCCTCCATTAACATCAGATTGAGTGTATGTATATTGCATAAACAGGCTGTGCACAGTGATGAAGTCCTGAGAGTTGGATATGTTTGTTCAACAGAATCTCTACACGACTACTGAGTGTGACAATTCTGCAGCTGCAAATCCATCCACTAACAAAAACGCATGAGCGTTACAGATTGAACGAGCCTTAAAAAAAATTATGGATTCAGCAGAATTACCCACTCAGGTACTACAATTAAAACAGCAAGTAGATGCATTGATCCTTGCTCTTACAGAGGTAAAAAACGAAAATCAGGCTTTAAGACAGCAGGTTGGCCGTCTCACGCAGCTTTCTGTTGCTCAGCCCCGTGAGCCTAAGATAAACCCTCCAGTAAACCCTCCTAGTGTTTACTGGTGATCGGAGTAAATTTCGTGAATTTAGAAACGCATGTCTACTGCTTTTCTTGTTAAAACCTCTGACCTACACCACTGACCAAATTAAAGTCTGTACCATTATCTCCTATCTGACGGGTGAACCCCAGGCCTGGGCAGACGCTCTCTTTGAAAAAGATGACCCACTCCTTAACTCCTATCCTTTATTCCTAGCGCAACTCGCTAGTTTATATGAAGACCCCAATAGGCAGAGTACTGCTGATACCCAATTGAGGGCTTTAAAACAAGGAAGGAGACCTGTTGAAGATTTCGTGGCAAATTTCAAAAGATGGTCCCCTGATTCAGGGTGGAACGACACATCTTTGCGAACGCAGTTCAGACTCGGCCTATCAGAGGCCGTTAAAGACGAGCTCGCCCAAGCGGATTTACCTGGCACTTTGGATGGCCTGATGCAGACCAGTATCAATATTGACAGACGACTGCGAGAAAGAAAGGCTGAGAAGATGGGCTTACCATTTTCCAGTCCTTCTCGGATGTCGCCTGCTGACCCTACTCCTATGGAGGTAGGAATGATACGCCCACCTTTGACCCTTTCCGAACGTGCCAGGAGGAAAACCGAACATCTCTGCATGTACTGCGCATCCCCGGATCATTTGATAAGCGGCTGTCCCCTTGTCCGCAAAAAAGAGGGTGAGTGTTCAAATGTCTTGCTAGGGGGACTAACAACTTCCTTTTCTAATCCTTATCTTTTTGTTCAATTGACATTGCAGTGGGACCAAACTAGGATCACCACCAAGGCTATGATCGACACTGGATCTTGTGGAAACTACATTGATACTTGTTTTGTCTCCTTAAATAAAATACCTATTGTTCCAAAACCCAAACCTGTCTCTGTTAGTTTTATTAACGGTACCCCTTTATCCTCCGGTCCCATCACCAATCAGACACAGGCACTCCTTGTAACTGCTGACAAGTCTCATGTGGAGACCACCACCTTTGATGTATTAACCTCACCACATTTTCCCATTATTTTGGGACTTCCCTGGTTACACATACATCAACCAATCATCGATTGGAAAACAAGAATGCTAGCCTTCTCTTCTCACTATTGCGAAACTACGTGTAATCTCCCCCCATATGGTAGGATCCTGTCTGTGGTGTCGGATGACATTATACCAAAATGTTATCAGGATTTATCGGAGGTTTTCCTTGAGAAAAACGCTCAAGTGTTGCCTCCCCATAGGGACTATGATTGTTGTATCGATCTACTCCCTAATAGTAAGTTGCCTTTCGGTCACGTCTATCCTCTTTCACAAGATGAACTCTCTCATCTCAAGGAATATCTGGATGAAAACTTGGCAAAAGGATTCATCCAACCTTCTACTTCCTCCACTGCTGCTGGACTCTTCTTTGTCCGCAATAAGGATTCTAGTCTTAGGCCTATCATTGATTTCAGACAATTAAATACCATTACAATAAAGGATCGTTATCCTTTACCTCTTATTCCTGAACTAATCGAACAGGTGCGCGGAGCTTCCTACTTTTCAAAATTGGACTTAAAAGGGGCATACAATTTAATTTGAATCCGTGAGGGGGATGAATGGAAGACAGCATTCAGAACCAGATACAGACTGTTTGAGTACCTCGTGATGCCATTTGGGTTGTGTAATGCTCCCGCAGCCTTCCAACGTTTTATAAATGAGATATTCAGAGACTTGCTTGATGTTTGTGTTGTAGTATATTTGGACGATATACTTATTTATTCTCATTCCTTACCTGAGCACATAAAACATGTAAGACTTGTGTTGTCAAGACTACTTGCACATAACTTATATGTTAAATCAAAAAAATGTTTATTCCATAAAGAGGAAGTACTATTCTTAGGATACATTATATCTAAAAATGGAATCAAAATGGACATGAGCAAAATATCCTGCATTCTGGATTGGCCTGTGCCAACCACTTGCAAAGCATTACAAAGGTTCCTTGGATTCTCTAACTACTATAGGAAGTTCATTAAGAACTTCTCTGCGATTGTGAAACCTCTCACACAACTCACAAGCACAAAAAAATCATTCAAATGGTCAGAAGAAGCAAATGGAGCTTTCTGTCTGTTGAAATCAAGCTTTACTTCTGCTCCCATACTACGCCATCCAGACCCATCCCTTCAATACATCTTGGAGGTAGATGCGTCAAATATGGCAGTAGGAGCAGTTCTCTCACAACGACCAACAAACACCTCACCTCTTCACCCAGTTGCTTTCTTCTTAAAGTCATTAAGCAGCCCCGAGGTGAATTACCCAGTAGGTGAGAAAGAGTTGCTAGCCATAAAACTGGCACTAGAGAATTGGCGACATCTACTGGAGGGTACTCAATTGCCAATCCTTATATATACTGATCACAAAAACCTTCAATACCTTCAGACTAATAGAACTCTTTCCCACCGGCAGGTACGGTGGTCGTTATTCTTTTTGAGATTTAATTTTTTAGTAACCTACACACCTGCAGACAAAAATAAAAAAGCGGATGCGCTTTCACGATTAGCCGAGAATGATTGCACCGAGGTTCCCTCAGTTCCTATAATACCACATGAACGTATTGTCGGCGTCGTTCGTTCCCTGAAGGAGGAGATTTTGCACAGCATAGGACTGGATTCACCTCCACCACAACTAAATGCTGACGCAGAAGGCTTCCTTTACTACAACGATAAATTATACATACCCCCTACTATGCGAACCAAGATCTTGGAATTGTCGCATGATGTACCTATGGCAGGACATATGGGTATGACTAAAACTTTCAATCTACTTACTAGGCAGTTTTGGTGGTCAGACATGAAGACAACCGTAAAAAAGTTCGTTTCATCTTGCGATATCTGTGCAAGGTCTAAAATTGACAATACGAAACCATCGGGTCTACTTTGTAGTTTACCAATACCCCAGGTTCCGTGGGAAGTGGTATCCTTAGACTTCATAGTGGAACTACCACCTTCCAAAGGATTCAACACCATCTTAGTGTCAGTGGACCATCTGACCAAGATGGCACATTTCACTCCTATCCGAAGACTACCTTCATCCAAACAAACAGCGGAATTACTTGTGAAACATGTCTTTAAGTTACATGGTATTCCAAAAACACTGCTGTCTGACCGTGGTTCACAATTCATCTCAAAGTTTTGGCTAGCTCTATGTCAGATACTACGAATAGAGCGTAAACTTACTTCTCCTTACCACCCTCAGACCAACGGACAGACAGAGAGAGTTAACCAGTGCATTGAGCAATATCTACGTTGCTATACTTCATATCTACAGGACGATTGGGTGGATCTCCTCCCGCTGGCGGAATTCGCCTATAACAACACGACCCACAGCACTACTAAACAAAGTCCATTCTACTTAAATTATGGGTTTCATCCCACACTCCTTCCACCACGTATTTTGCCATCAAGTAATCCAATGGCATCTGATTATCTTGCCCAGATAAAGGATTCCCTGGGATTACTCAACAATACCATCTCACATGCTCATAGCCAACAAAAGAGGTACTACGACCTCCGTAGGAAACCCTCTCCCCAATATGCCATTGGGGATCTTGTCTGGCTTTCTACAAAAAATCTGAGATTAAAGATCCCTAGTAAAAAACTTGGACCTCTATTCTTGGGACCTTTCCCAATAAAGAAGCTTATTGGAAAAGCTGCAGTACAACTCACATTACCAACAGACCTCAAGATACATCCCATCTTCCATGTGTCGCTACTAAAGCCCCATGTTCCTAACCAAGGAATAAGGCCTACCATATCACCTCCACCTCCTGTACAAGTTGAAGGTGGAGAAGAATTTGAGATAAAGGAGATTCTGGATTCCCGTATCCATAGAAGAAGACTCCAATATCTAGTACGATGGAAGAACTATGGGCCCCAAGATGACACCTGGCTGGATACCTCCGATATACATGCCCCTAGACTGATTCGCAATTTCCACTCGAAATACCCGGAAAAACCAGTTCTAGAGGCCTTCCGGAGCCGGCCTTAAGGGGGGGGTACTGTAATGTTCTGGTACCTCTGGTACCCTTATTTCCACATTTCTCTCTTAATATTGCGTCCCATCTTGCTATCCAAATGGGACGCATACACCTTTAAGGGCAATGACATCATCGCCGAGCGCCGCTATGAGCGGCTATTTCAATCGCCGGCTTTCTCTCACTCATTGCTCGTTCAAACCGCATGTTCACCGCACCTTCTCTTGTGAAGCTGGAGCTGCTGGCTATTCCCTTTGCCTGAACTGAACCGGAACCTCGCTGCCGATCCGTATCTCGCTACTGGATCACCTCTCACTACTGAACTTTGTTACTACTACCTATCTAGTGATAAGTACCCCACAGGGGATTCCTTACTAACCTGCACTTCTACTATCATCTACTGCATATACCAGGACTATCTCTATCTAAGCTATTTCCTATCATCTGCATAGACTGTTAGCTCTTGGGACTACCATCAACTATCCTTGCACTAGGTTACTCTGTCTTGTATACTCCATCTGCTGTCCCCTACCATCTGCACTATACTTGATATTAGAACCTATCTGCTTACTACCATCACCTAAACACTCTCCTAATACTGCTCCTAGGTGCTCACCATACGATAGCCTGTCTCTCACCTATATACTCTCACATATTCTATCCCTCCATTAACATCAGATTGAGTGTATGTATATTGCATAAACAGGCTGTGCACAGTGATGAAGTCCTGAGAGTTGGATATGTTTGTTCAACAGAATCTCTACACGACTACTGAGTGTGACAATTCTGCAGCTGCAAATCCATCCACTAACAAAAACGCATGAGCATTACAATTTGGTCACCAAAGGTCTGAAAACAAAATTTTGTCAAAATGACTGTATTTTTGTCTTTTAGAGCCTTAAAATGCCCGTTTTAGACAAGATTTGTCTAAAACTGGCCATTTGGGCTCCAATGGCATGAAAAAAATGTTTTGGTCAAAATGACTCTATTGTGGTCTCCAAAGTGTCTAAAAAGCCTTTTATATTCAAAATAACTGCATTTGGTCACCAAAGGTCTGAAAAAATTTTTTGTCAAAATGACTGTATTTTTGTCCTTTGGAGCCTTAAAAAGCCACGTTTAGACAAGATTTTAGACATTTGGGCTCCAATGACCTGAAATTTTTTTTTTAGTCAAAATAACTGCATTTGGTCACCAAAGGTCTGAAAAAAATATTTCGTCAAAATAACTACTTTTGTCTTTTGGAGCCTTAAAAAGATTTGTCTAAAACCGGCCATTTGGGCTCCAATGGCCTGAAAAATATTTCTTGGTCAAAATGACTCTATTTTGGTCTCCAAGTGTCTAAAAAGCCCTTTTTAGTGAAAATAACTGCATTTGGTCACCAAAGGTCTGGAAAAAAATTTAGTCAAAATGACTGTATTTTTGTCCTTTAGAGCCTTAAAAAGCCGGTTTTAGATAAGATTTTAAACATTTGGGCTCCAATGGCCTGAATTTTTTTTAGTCAAAATGACTTTATTTTGGTCTCCAAGTGTCTGAAAAGCATTTTTTAGTCAAAATAACTGCATTTGGTCACCAAAGTTCTGAAAAAAAATTAGTCAAAATGACTGTATTTTTGTCCCTTAGAGCCTTAGAAGGTGGTTTTATACAAGATTTGTCTAAAACCGGCCATTTGGGCTCCAATAACCTGAACATTTTTTTGGGTCAAAATGACTCTATTTTGGTCTCCAAGTGTCAAAAAAGCATTTTGTAGTCAAAATAACTGCATTTGGTCACCAAAGGTCTGAAAAAAATTTAGTCAAAATGACTGTATTTTTGTCTTTAAGAGCCTTAAAAAGCCTGGTTTAGACAAGATTTGTCTAAAACCGGCAATTTGGGCTCCAATGGCCTGAAAATTCTTTTTTTGGTCAAAATGAATCTAGTTTGGTCTCCAGGTGTCTAAAACGCCTTTTCTATTCAAAATAACTGTATTTGGTCTCCAAAGGTCTTAAAAAGAAAAATTTAGTCAAAATGACTGTATTTTTGTCTTTTAGAGCCTTAAAAGGCCGGTTTTAGACAAGATAACTGCATTTGGGCTCCAATGGCCTGAAAAATATTTTTAGTCAAAATGACTTTATTTTGGTCTCCAAGTGTCTGAAAAGCATTTTTTAGTCAAAATAACTGCATTTGGTCACCAAAGTTCTGAAAAAAAATTAGTCAAAATGACTGTATTTTTGTCCCTTAGAGCCTTAGAAGGTGGTTTTATACAAGATTTGTCTAAAACCGGCCATTTGGGCTCCAATAACCTGAACATTTTTTTGGGTCAAAATGACTCTATTTTGGTCTCCAAGTGTCAAAAAAGCATTTTGTAGTCAAAATAACTGCATTTGGTCACCAAAGGTCTGAAAAAAATTTAGTCAAAATGACTGTATTTTTGTCTTTAAGAGCCTTAAAAAGCCTGGTTTAGACAAGATTTGTCTAAAACCGGCAATTTGGGCTCCAATGGCCTGAAAATTCTTTTTTTGGTCAAAATGAATCTAGTTTGGTCTCCAGGTGTCTAAAACGCCTTTTCTATTCAAAATAACTGTATTTGGTCTCCAAAGGTCTTAAAAAGAAAAATTTAGTCAAAATGACTGTATTTTTGTCTTTTAGAGCCTTAAAAGGCCGGTTTTAGACAAGATAACTGCATTTGGGCTCCAATGGCCTGAAAAATATTTTTGGTCAGAATGACTCTATTTTGGTCTCCAAGTGTCTAAAAAGCCTTTTTTAGTGAAAATAACTGCATTTGGCCACCAAAGGTCTGGAAAAATTTAGTCAAAATGACTGTATTTTTGTCTTTCAAAGCCTTAAAAAGCCGGTTTTAGACAAGATTTTAGACATTTGGGCTCCAATGGCCTGAATTTTTTTTAGTCAAAATGATTTTAATTTTGGTCTCCAAGTGTCTGAAAAGCATTTTTTAGTCAAAATAACTGCATTTGGTCACCAAAGTTCTGAAAAAAATTTAGTCAAAATGACTGTATTTTTGTCCCTTAGAGCCTTAGAAGGTGGTTTTATACAAGATTTGTCTAAAACCGGCCATTTGGGCTCCAATAACCTGAAAATTTTTTTGGGTCAAAATTAATATATTTTGGTCTCCAAGTGTCTAAAAAGCATTTTGTAGTCAAAATAACTGCATTTGGTCACCAAAGGTCTGAAAAAAATTTAGTCAAAATGACTGTATTTTTGTCTTTAAGAGCCTTAAAAAGCCTGGTTTAGACAAGATTTGTCTAAAACCGGCCATTTGGGCTCCAATGGCCTGAAAATTCTTTTTTTGGTCAAAATGAATCTAGTTTGGTCTCCACGTGTCTAAAAAGCCTTTTCTATTCAAAATAACTGTATTTGGTCTCCAAAGGTCTTAAAAAGAAAAATTTAGTCAAAATGACTGTATTTTTGTCTTTTAGAGCCTTAAAAGGCCGGTTTTAGACAAGATAACTGCATTTGGGCTCCAATGGCCTGAAAAATATTTTTGGTCAGAATGACTCTATTTTGGTCTCCAAGTGTCTAAAAAGCCTTTTTTAGTCAAAATAACTGCATTTGGCCACCAAAGGTCTGAAAAAAATTTAGTCAAAATGACTGTATTTTTGTCTTTTAGAGCCTTAAAAAGCCGGTTTTAGACAAGATAACTGCATTTTATCTTGTCTAAAACCGGCTCTAAAGGACAAAAATAGTCATTTTGACTAAATTTTTTTCAGACCTTTGGTGGGCAAATGCAGTTATTTTGACTAAAACAGGCTTTTTAGACACTTGGAGACCAAAATAGAGTCATTCTGACCAAAAATATTTTTCAGGCCATTGGAGCCCAAATGTCTAAAACCGGCTTTTTAAGGCTCTAAAAGACAAAAATACAGTCATTTTGACTACATTTTTTTTCAGAACTTTGGTCTAAAAAAGGCTTTTTAGACACTTGGAGACCAAAATAGAGTCATTTTGACCAAAACATTTTTTCAGGCCATTGGAGCCCAAATGGCCAGTTTTAGACAATTCTTGTCTAAAACGGGCTTTTTAAGGCTCTAAAAGACAAAAATACAGTCATTTGTTGACTAAATTTTGTTTTCAGACCTTTGGTGACCAAATGCAGTTATATTGACTAAAAAAGGCTTTTTAGACACTTCGGCGGTGGAAGATGTGCCCAAAAAATTGGAAAGGTGTATCTCACACGTACCGATACAGACTATGCCGCAATTTAATTCTTTTTACCCCAAAGGGTGTAGATTGAATAGCAGAATAGAAAATATGATATCAAAAGGTGTATCTCACACGTACAGACCCAGACTAGGCCCTGATTACAATTTTTTGTACCCTAAAGGCAGGATGAGGAGTAGGAGGAGTTCAGAACAAGAGGCAAACTGAAGCACCCTGCAATCCTCGGAGGTGGAAGATGCGCCCCAAAAATTTGGAAGGTGTATCTCACACGTACCGATACAGACTATGCCGCAATTTAATTCTTTTCACCCCAAAGGGTGTAGATTGAATAGCGGAATAGAAAATATGATATCAAAAGGTGTATCTCACACGTACAAACCCAGACTAGGCCCCGATTACAATTTTTTGTACTCTAAAGGCAGGATGAGGATGAGGAGTAGGAGGAGTTCGGAACAGGCAGGAGGCAAACTGAAACACCCTGCAATCCTCGGCGGTGTAAGATGCACCCAAAAAATTGGAAAGGTGTATCTCACACGTACCGATACAGACTATGCCGCAATTTAATTATTTTTACCCCAAAGGGTGTAGATTGAATAGCGGAATAGAAAATATGATATCAAAAGGTGTATCTCACACGTACAAACCCAGACTAGGTCCCGATTACAATTTTTTGTACCCTAAAGGCAGGATGAGGAGTAGGAGGAGTTCGGAACAGGCAGGAGGCAAACTGAAGCACCCTGCAATCCTCGGCGGTGTAAGATGCGCCCAAAAATTTGGAAAGGTGTATCTCACACGTACCGATACAGACTATGCCGCAATTTAATTCTTTTTACCCCAAAGGGTGTAGATTGAATAGCGGAATAGAAAATATGATATCAAAAGGTGTATCTCACACGTACAGACCCAGACTAGGCCCCAATTACTATTTTTTGTACCCTAAGGCCAGGATGAGGAGTAGGAGGAGTTTGGAACAGGAGGCAAACTGAAGCACCCTGCAATCCTCGGCGGTGGAAGATGCGCCCCAAAAATTTGGAAGGTGTATCTCACACGTACCGATACAGACTATGCCGCAATTTAATTCTTTTTACCCCAAAGGGTGTAGATTTTTTTGGTCTCCAAGTGTCTAAAAAGCCTTTTTTAGTCAAAATAACTGCATTTGGTCACCAAAGGTCTGAAAAAAAATTTAGTCAAAAATTACTGTATTTTTGTCTTTTAGAGCCTTAAAAAGCCGGTTTTAGACAAGATAACTGCATTTGGGCTCCAATGGCCTGAAAAAATTTTTGGTCAAAATGATTCTATTTTGGTCTCCAAGTGTCTAAAAAGCCTTTTTTTAGTCAAAATAACTGCATTTGGTCACCAAAGGTCTGAAAAAAACTATTTAGTCAAAATGACTGTATTTTTGTCTTTTAGAGCCTTAAAAAGCCATTTTTTTTATCGCTTAGTTGCCTGTTTGTAAACCTTTCTGGAAATCCTGCTCTGTCTATCCAGCCCTAATTTATCAACTCCTGATTGTTTAATTGGATAGCCCCCACCTCAGATCTAACAGTATATAACAGTATATAAGTAGAGCATCTCTTGGAGAAGGCACGTTTGCAAGGGGGGGCACGTTTGCTCTTTGGGGGCTCATTCTCAAAGTGGGGCGATTTCTATAAGTGGACGCACTTCTGATTCTGCACTAATCATCTCAATGTGTCATCTGAAACCTTCTTCTCTGTCTCTCCACAGGTATGTCCATTATCCTGCATTTTCCACCCAATGCTAAACTTCTGAATCCTGCATTTTCTATATTCGGTCTTTAATTTGTGGTACGTCCATTATCCTGCATTTTCCACCCAATGCTAAACTTCTGAATCCTGCGTTTTCTATATTCTGTCTTTAATTTGTGGTACGTCCATTATCCTGCGTTTTCCACCCAATGCTGAACTTCTGAATCCTGTGTTTTCTATATTCTGTCTTTAATTTGTGGTATGTTTGTTTACCCATCTGTAGACTGGTCCTTGCCATGTTTTCTTACCTTTCATTTATAACCATTATAGCCTTTAACCTTTAGAGGTATCTCTTAGTTGCCTGTTTGTAAATCTTTCTGAAGTGGAAATCCTGCTCTGTCTATCCAGCCCTAATTTATCAACTCCTGATTGATTAATTAGATAGCCCCCACCCCAGGTCTAACAGTATATAAGTAGAGCATCTCTTGGGGAAGGCACATTTGCAAGGGGGGGGGGCACATTTGCTCTTTGGGGGCTGATTCTCAAAGTGGGGCGATTTCTATAAGTGGATGCACTTCTGATTCTGCACTAATCATCTCAATGTGTCATCTGAAACCTTTTTCTATGTCTCTCCACAGGTATGTCCATTATCCTGCATTTTCTACCCAATGTTGAACTTCTGAATCCTGCGTTTTCTATATTCTGTCTTTAATTTGTGGTATGTCAATTGTCCTGCATTTTCCACCCAATGCTGAACTTCTGAATCCCGTGTTTTCTATATTCTGTCTTTAATTTGTGGTATGTTTAGACTAGTCCTTGCCATGTTTTCTTACCTTTAATTTATAACCATTATAGCCTTTAACCTTTAGAGGTATCTCTTAGTTGCCTGTTTGTAAACCTTTCTGGAGTGGAAATCCTGCTCTGTCTATCCAGCCCTAATTTATCAACTCCTGATTGCTTAATTGGATAGCCCCCACCCCATGTCTAACAGTATGTAAGTAGAGCATCTCTTGGGGAAGGCACGTTTGCAAGGGGGGGCATGTTTGCTCTTTGGGGGCTCATTCTCAAAGTGGCCTGAGATATACACCACATAGACTTCAGGTGACCTAATTTACCCTATCAGCTCTTGCTCCTTGTAACATGCACTCTCTACCACTTCTTGTTACAGCCATGTCCTCTATCCTTAAACTCTCTCTCCTTTACCCCTCTTCTCTACCTCACAGCTTACATATTTCACCCTCACTACTGTACTCTCCTTATTACTGCACATACCATCTCCTGCTATTTTTAAATCCACACACACACAAAACCTCCAGGACACTAGGACATTTCCCTTCATATAAATCACACTCTCATATTACCACCCTCACCTTTCATCTTCTCCTAACCTCTGGAGACCTATCCCCAAACCCTGGGCCTCCATCATTTAACTGTACTCAACACACTCACTACCCTGCACCCTCTGGCTGCAGCCGCAATCAGCACAATCTAGTTTCCAACTCTCTTCTTCCTAAGACTAGACTCCCTTTCTCTTGCGCCCTTTGGTACGCCCGCTCTGTCTGTAATAAACTCACCTCTCTCCATGACCTTTTTATCACTAACTCTTTTAATCTACTTGCCATCACCGAAACCTGGCTTTATGAATCTGACACTACTTCTCCTGCTGCCCTATCCCAAGGTGGTCTTCTATGGACTCCCCCAGACCCAATGGATGCAAGGGAGGGGGTGTTGGGATCCTTCCACATAGCACCTTTCAAGTACTTCACCCTCCTCCCTCTCTGTCACTCTCCTCATTTGAGGTACATTGCATTCGTCTTTTCTCCCCTGTTTCTCTAAGGATAGCTGTGATCTACCACCCACCTGGACCAGTATCGACCTTTCTAGACGACTTCTCCGCCTGGCTACCCTACTTTCTCTCTTCTGAAATCCCCACAATCATTCTTGGTGACTTCAACATCCCTGTTAATACTAACACTCCTGCCACTTCCAAACTTCTCAGTCTAACCTCCTCCTTTGACCTGAAGCAATGGATACATGCTTCTGTCGGGACTGTTGGGGGTTATTAAAATAATAATAGGTAAAAAGAAAAATTATTTTAAAAGCCATGTATCTCATATTATGCATAAGAGATACTGAATGGTACAGCATGGCATCCATCTTGTTTTTAAGGTGTAATAGAGTTCATTATGTACTTGTTAAACAAAATGTCTCTCACAGGCTTACAAAGGGTCTATGGTTTCAACAGAGATCTTTGTATATCTATGTAATCGTAAATAAGATCCCTTTTGACATCTCTATCAGATAAGGATAATTAGCGAGACACCATACTAGTCTAGCTTGTAATCTTATCTGTGTGTGTGAAGATATTAGCCATAATTATGTCATTATATTATGTAAGGCATATACATATATATATTTAGGAATGTTATATCACTTTTGGGTTTATATTCTTACAGTAGTAATCTTACTTAGAATACATTATTTTTAAGTGTAGGACAGATGTATCTCGTCACTAATTACCTCATTTCAGAGAAGTTTGTGTCTTTGTGTGTTCAGAGGTATCATAAATTCTACCCACTTAGACTATGTCTGACAGCCCTATGGCATGGTCAAATAAGTAATGGCTTTCACTAGTCAAGAGGTCAATAAGGTCACTTGTAAATAGTAGGCCATTGTATGTTGTGACGTATGTTAAATACAAAATCTAATGAACGGTACGATACTGCCCTCTATAGACGAAATACCAGGTGCAGTCTTGAGATAATTTTAGATATTCCCATATAAAAATATTATATTGTGTTAAATAATATAATTATTGAAATGGCATTACTTGCCAAGGTGAATGATGGAGATACAGATGGACATTTATGTATGTACTGGGAGTCTGGACAAAGTTTTATATGTGTTTTATGATTACTCTTACATATAGAGAAATCATCCTTTAATTTTATTATACCAAGTATTGGGTTAATTATCAAAAGAGGTGTGTCTCTGACCTCACCAGTTTAGGTATAGAATATCCTAACCAATGGAAATCATGTTTCATCCCTCTGGGTTTAACTTATGGTAATTTTTATAGCTCTTTGTTCTTACCATATAAAAGACCAACCCAGATGAGAGATAACACACATTACACTTTACACTACTGACAACACACCTCACACTTACACCACACACGCTACTACGTCAATCGATAGACTCATCAGACATACTCCATCTTGTCCATCATTCATCTGAAACTTGAAGGGAAGCCACCATCTTAAGAAAGGCGTCCATCTTAGGACTCTGGTAACGCCCATTTGAAGCTAGCGGCCATCTTAAGTGTGGTAAATATGCCTTGCTGTATTATTTGATTTTATTCAATATTGTTTATTTCCTTCCTTATATGTTTTATATTGCATATTTAAGGGTAATGAGATTACAATCCCAGCCGTATAAACCATGGTAGATTTTTCTCTAAAAGCTGATTTTTGTTTTTATACATTTTTATTAATATCAGATTTAGTGCATTATTTGCAATTTTAAGTCTTTCGTTTTGCATGGCTCATTCTCACTCATCTGCAGTGAAGTGACTTTCAGCTATGCATTGCGCAGACCATTGTAGTCTGTTTATATAGAACATTTATTTATGGCTTATGCTATACCTGGGAAGAAAAGGTAATCTTGCTTTCGTTTCACTTTCACTTTGTTTCAGTTTCACTTTCATTATTGAGCTGCATTGATTGTTTGAAGTTAGTAGTTTATTTTAGAGTTATCTTTTTGTGTCACTTCTTGTTTGATTATTTATTGTGATTATATGTCTTGAGAATAAATATTTTATATATATTCCATACTGTAGACTGTACTCACTAAGATTGGTATATGCTTTTAAAAAGAAATTAATCAATTAAAAAGAATTCACGACATTGATTTATGGAATAAGTGGAGACTCTCCTACCGCACAGATCTTTGCTTATTAACCATAAATAAATACACTGCTATATTCAGAGCAGTATAAATATTCTGACATAATGAAGTACGAGCGCGAGATATTTATTATTAAATATTCTTACACTTCTACTCACTCTGAAGGCAATATCCTTGACCTTGTTTTCTCCCACCTATGCACTCCGCACAACCTTTAAAACAATCCTTTCCCTCTCTCTGATCACTACCTTATTAGTTTCACTCTCTCCCTCTCCTCCACCTCCTCTCCCGCAAGCTACCTTACAGTTACCCGCAGAAACCTACGCCATCTCAACCCTTCTCTTCTCTACTCTGCTACCAACCACCTCTATGACAAAATCGGACCCCTGTCCTGCACCAACCTAGCCACTTCTGTCTACAACGCTTCACTCTTAGCCTCCCTGGACACTCTGGCCCCCCTCACTACACATCGAATCAGACCCCGACCCCTTCAACCTTGGCAAACAGATAACACTAGAAGTCTGAAAAAGCATAAGCCTATGGCGTAAGACTAAGTCTCAGGAAGATTTCAACCAATATAAATCTGCCCTCCAAAAATACAATTCCAGTCTCCACACTGCCAAGCAGACCTATTTCATCACTCTCATTAACAACTTGTCATCTCGCCCCCGGCAACTCTTCGCTATCTTTAATTCTCTACTCCGTCCTCCACTGCCTCCACCCACTGATTTACTCACTGCCCAGGAGATTGCCAACCACTTCAAACAAAAGATTGATACAATCCGTAAGGAGATCATTGCCATTCAGATACCTTCCATCCTTTACGCCTCATGCCCACAGGTGCGATCACTACTTCCCTCATTCAACCCCACCACTATAGACAAGGTTGCTAAACTACTTGCTAATGTCCACTTAACCACCTGCCCTCTGGATCCTGTTCCCTCGCAAATGCTACGTTCACCCTCTGGCCCTATTCTATGCTCTCTAACCCACATCTTCAATCTCTCCCTCTCTTCTGGCATCTTCCCCAACTCTCTAAAACATGCACTAGTCAGCCCCATACTTAAAAAGCCCTCACTGTGCCCAACCGATCTTAACAACCTACGCCCTATTTCCTTGATCCCTTTTTATCCAAACTCCTTGAATGTCTGGTCTACAACCGACTGTGCGACCACCTTGCCGAGAATAGCCTCCTTGATCCCCTTCAGTCTGGATTTTGGTCTCAACACTCCACTGAAACTGTTCTTCTAAAACTGACAAACGATCTACTAACGGCCAAACCATACTGTACTCCTCCTCCTGGACCTCTCTGCTGCCTTTGATACGGTTGACCATCCCCTCCTCCTCAATAAACTCCATGCCTTTGGTCTCCGTGACTGTACTCTTCACTGGTTATCTTCCTACCTATCCAACTGCACCTTTAGCGTTACTTACAATTCCACTTCCTCCTCTCCTCTTACCTTCTCTGTTGGGGTCCCCCAAGGCTCTGTTCTTGGACCCCTCCTATTTTCAATCTACACCTCCTCCCTGGGTCAGCTGATAGCCTCCCACGGCTTCCAATACCATCTCTACGCTGACGATACCCAAATCTATTTATCCACCCCTCAGCTCTCTCCCTGAGTCTCCGCACGTATCCCTAATTTACTATCTGATATATCGGTCTGGATGTCACACCACTTCCTCATACTCAATCCCTCCAAAACCGAGCTAATAATCTTTTCTCCACCATGTGCCCCTTCCCCTGATCTCTATGTCAATATCGATGGAATTACTATCATCCCATCCCCGCATGCCAAGGTCCTAGGTGTTGTCCTGGACTGTGAACTCTCCTTCAAGCCCCACATCCAATCGCTGTCCAAATCTTCCCGCCTAAACCTCCGCAACATCTCCAAAATATGCCCCTTTCTAACCAAGGACACAACAAAGCTCCAAGTTCACTCCCTGGTCATCTCGCTCCTCGATGACTGCAATTCCCTTCTCATTGGCTTACCTCTACACAGGCAATCCCCCCTTCAATCCATTATGAATGCTGCCGCCAGACTCATCCATCTTACCAATCGCTCAGTGTCTGCCGCTCCTCTCTGTCAAGCCCTCCACTGGCTTCCGATCACCCAACGAATCAAATTCAAAATACTAACATCTTACAAAGCCATCCACAGCTTAGCCCCCAGCTACATCACTAGCCTAGTCTCAAAATACCAACCTAATCGCTCTCTTCGTTCCTCTCAAAACCTCCTGCTCTCTAGCTCCCTGTCACCTCCTCCCATGTTCGCCTCCAGGACTTTACCAGAGCCTCTCCAATCCTATGGAACTCCTTACCCTTATCTGTCTGATTATCTCCTACTCTATTAGCTTTTAGGCGATCTCTGAAAACCCTCCTCTTCAGTGAAGCCTATCCTACCCACACCTAACAACTCTACCTCCATTTTATCCATCTGCCCATCCCCCTCGGTTACTGCCTTTTGTTTAACCTGACCCTCTCTTCTATATTGTAAGCTCTAACGAGCAGGGCCCTCTGATTCCTCCTGTATTGAATTGTATTGTAACTGTATTGTCTTCCCCCACATTGTAAACACTGCGCAAACTGTTGGCGCTATATAAATCCTGTATAATAATAATAATTTGCCATGTTGGGTGAAGATGTGGGGGTGGCAAGTTCAGAGGTGACAGCCCTAGATGTCACTGCTATCCCTAACAGCCGGGAGAGCAGTCCGTCTAGTAGAGGTTGTGAGGGGACTGTAGGTAGACCTAGACAGTTGGTGGTAATTGGGGATTCTATAATCAGAAGGACTGATAGAATAATTTGTCGCCAGGATCACCTCAACCGAATGGTTTGCTGTCTCCCTGGTGCCAGGGTTCAGCATGTGGTGGACCAAGTTGATAAATTACTGGGAGGGGCTGGGCATGACCCAGCTGTCTTGGTCAACATTGAACCAATGACAGAATATATTCAAAGTGGAGGCTCCTTAAGAACCAATTTAATGAACTAGGCTGCAAGTTGAAGGGAAGGATCTCCAAGGTGATATTCTCTGAAATATTGCCTGTGCCATGCGCAACACAGGAAAGGCAGGGGGAGATTAGAGAGCTGAATGCATTGCTAAAGACCTGGTGTAAGAAGGAGGGATTTGTTTTTTTTTTTAGAGCACTGGGCTCACTTTTCATTGGGGTGCAACCTATATGCTAGAGATGGTTTGCATCTAAATGGAAAGGGGTCTGTAGTGCCGGGGGAGAGGTTTATGGAAAGGCTGGAGGAGTTTTTAAACTAGCATTGAGGGGGGAGGGTGAATTAGATTATAATGGGGCAGACAGGTCAGACAGGGGTCAGCCCCTATTGGTGGGTGGAATGGTGAAAGATGGGGGGAGGGTTTTGGCAGAGGATAAGAAGGTTCCCATGTTACAAACAACCATTGGAAATGGTACTATTTGTACCAAAATTAAAAACATGCAAAATAGGTCAATGATTTAAAGTGTTTGTTCACCAATGCCAGAAGTCTGCCAAGCAAAATAGGTGAGTTGGAAGCTCTGGTGCACAAGGAGAACTATGACTTAATTGGTATTGCTGAATCTTGGCTTCATTCTTCACATGACTGGGCTATTAATATTCCTGGCTATGCTCTCTTTCGGAAAGACAGGGTAAAAGATGATGGTGATGGTGTTTGTCTCTATGTGAGAAGTGATCTCAAAGTGAGTGTGAAAGATGACCTAGTTGATGGAGAGTGTGCTGAATCTGAAGCAGTATGGGTTGAAATGTACATGGGTGTGCGTAAAACAAAGATTATCATTGGAGTTTGTTATAGACCTCCCAGTATTAATGAGGATGTGGAGACTCAGCTCCTGGCACAGATAGAAAGGGCTGCAAGGGCTGGGACAGTGTTAATAATGGGGGATTTTAACTACCCAGACATTAACTGTTCCAGCAGTGCCATTAATCCAGTCAAAGGGCAAACATTTATAAACCTATTACAAAACAATTTTATGGTGTAGTTTATTGAGGCCCCCACTAGAAATGATGCTCTGTTGGACCTGGTAATCTCAAACCATGCAGAGCTTATTAACAATGTTCATATAAAAAAACATCTGGGTAGCAGTGACCATAACATGATTTCTTTTAATGTTAGCTGTAAGCAAAAAACACATACAGGAAATACAAAAACACTTAACTTTAAGAGAGCAAATTTTCCAAGAATGAGGGCTGCTCTCCAGGATTTAGACTGGGAGGGAATATTGGCATTGATGAGCACAGAACAGAAATGGGAATTTTTCAAAAGACTTTATGCAAACTCACTGCAAAGTATATTCCCATGGGTAATAGGTTTTATTTTTAGCCTTTTAAACGTATGTGACTCACGACAAAAGTTAAAAAAGCTATAGATAAAAAGAAAAGAGCTTTTAAAAAATATAAAGATGAGGGTACACTATCATTGTTTAATTTTTACAAAAAATATAACAGAAAATGTAAAAAGGAAATCAGGGACGCAAAAATTCAAATTGAACGACAGATTGCAAAAGATAGGACAAACCCCAAAAAATTCTTCAAATATATTAACAGTAAAAAGGTTAGGTCTGAGCATGTAGGCCCTTTACAAAATAATCAGGAGTGGGTGAATGGGGACAAAGAAAAGGCAAATTTATTAAATACTTTCTTCAGCTCTGTATATACAAGGGAGCTCATGACCATAATGAGGACGGAATTGACACATCCCCAAATGATCCACAATGGCTCAAAAGTGATATGGTCCAGAAATATTTAGACAGAATAAGGGTGGATAAAGCGCCTGGACCAGATGGCATCCACCCACACATCCTAAAATAATTGAGCGCTGTAATTTCTAAGCCTTTGTTTCTAATTTTTAGGGACTCGTTAAGGACTGGAATAGTACACTTGATTGGCGTAGGGCCAATGTGGTGCCTATATTTTTTTTTGTAAATTTCTTTTTATTAAGTTTTGTACAAGCAAAACAGACGTCAATAAAAATTAAAAAAGTCAGGCTCCCCCCAACATGGGAAACCACATACACACATTGAAAAAGCAAAAACGGTGAAACCCCCCCCCCCCCCAACCCAGGCAACCCAACCCCAAATGAACAGATATTTCACAACCAGGTTATAAAGGTAGGACCCAGAACGACTGAACCTTCGGAAACCAGCATCCAGTCGTCCCGGCCCCCAGTTCACATAGAAAAGCATCACTTAATTCGGTGGACAACATCAAGGCAAGTTTCAGAAGACATTCAGCGCACAGTGTCAGAAGACTCCACCCATGCCCTCCACACCTTCTCAAACTTCTTGGGGCATCCTCTGGACTGATAGGCCGCCTTATACAGAGGCAGGACAGCATTCACCAACCCTTTCCAGTACAATAAGGAAGGCGGGACCACCTTCTTCCAATGCAACAATATGGCTTTTTTGGCATAAAACAATAGGATAGTCAAAAGTGTTCTGAGTGCCACTGAGGGAACCACCTCCTCCACCAAACCCAAGAGACAAATGCTCGGGGTCAACGGCACCGGGGTCATCAGCAGCCCCCCCAAACAGGCAGCAACTTCAGACCAGTACCGCTGAATCAGCGCGCAATCCCAGAAAATATGCGTCGCATCCGACGGGGAGGCAGAGCATCGCCAGCATTCAGCGGACGAGGTGGGATAAATTTTAGCTAAGCGGGCAGGAGTATAGTATATCCTATGGAGAAATTTGAATTGGATAAGTTTGTCCCTGGCAGCAATCAAATGTTTAAAGGGTTCCACCCATAGATCATCCCAGTCCTCACCCTGGAGCTCAGGAATTTCAGCAGTCCAGCGTTCTTTGCATTTAACAATACTCGGCGGAGTCAGTTTAAAGAGATCCTTGTAAACAGTGGACAACGTCTTAGTAAGGCCAGGATTGGTCAGCATCAACTCCAGGTCAGATGGGACAGATTCAATAGTGGAATCAGTAAACTGGCACCCAAAGGCATGGCGCAACTGCAGGTACCTAAAAAAATGGGTAGTAGGTAAGTTATGTCGAGTACGCAAATTGTCAAAAGACAGCAGGGCCCCCTCCGTGGTTATGTCCCCCAATGTCTTAATCCCCACAGTAGCCCACACCATAGGGTCCGGTAAGCGGTAAAAATGAGGGAGTTTGGGATTCAGCCAAAGGGGAGTAGACAGGGAAAGGCCCACGTAGCTGGGGCAGGCCAGCCTCACAGTCTGACCCCACACCCTAATGGTAGCCCTCATGGATGCTGTCAGCGGAAGGTCCGATCCCACCCCCCTATATAAAGCCAAACGGAGGCTCTCATATGAACCCAAATGAGCTGCCTCCAGGACCGTAGCGGAATCCCCTTCATCTGCCCGCAGCCAACGTCGTGCAAATACCATCTGCCCAGACAGGTAGTACTTACGCCAATCCGGGAGAGCAAGACCCCGTTACCCCAGGGCTCCTGGAGGGCCCGCAGGTCAATCCTGGGAACCCCGGGGGAGCAGAGGAAGGAGCTAATAATACCATCCAATTCGCCAAAAAACGCCTTCGGAACCCATAAGGGGGAATGACGCAAAAAATACAACACCACCGGAGGAAATTTCATTTTTAGGAGGGCAATCCGACCCAGCAGGGAAAGTGGAATTTTCTTCCACACCCGGACTAGGTGCTGGAGCCTAGGAATGAGTGGAAGGAAATTCAGGGCATAGTAATCCTTTGGGTTTCTAGTTACCTGAACACCTAGATAGGTAAGGGTGTCCACCCAACCAGGGAAGGGGCCATCACCGGTCACCGGTCCAAGCACTCCAGTTAAGGACAGCTTCGAGGACTTCCCCCAGTTCACCTTAAGTCCGGAATACTTACCAAAGTCATCCAGGATCCGCAGAACTGCATGCAAGGAGGGACCGGGGTCATTAAGAAAGAGGAGCATGTCGTCAGCAAATAACGCCACACACTCTTTAATAGAGCCCACCCTGACCGCCTCAAATCCCTGCGAGGTATGCAATGCAATAGCAACAGGTTCAATGGTAAGTGCAAAAAGGAAGGGGGACAGGGGGCAACCCTGCCGGGTCACCCTACCCACCTTAAAGTACGCCGAGGTCGACAATCCCAAGCGAATGGCCGTACGGGGGGAGGAGTATAACAGTTTCACCCAGGTCCGGAAGTTGGGGCCAAAACCCATCAAGGACAGGACAGCATGCATGTAAGCCCAATCGTCAAAGTCAAAGGCCTTTTCTATGTCAATAGAGACCACGACCCACTGCGAAGAAGCAGTAGTAGGGAGTTGGACATGAGTAAATAAACGCCGGATGTTAGTATCCACCGATTTCCCCGGCATAAAGCCAGTTTGATCAGGATCAACCAATGTGTGTATAACCCCCGCTAGACGAATCGCCAGGACCTTAGTAAGAACCTTCAAGTCAGCATTCAGGAGGGCTATGGGCCTGTAGGAGGAGCACTCCAGGGGATCTTTGCCCGGCTTCGCCAGCAATACCATATAGGCATCCATCATAGATGGCGGGAGAGCCCCCCCATCCAGGCAATGTTGAAACAAGGCACTAAGGCGTGGGGCCAACTGCTCGGAGAACTCTTTGTAAAAGTCCGCCGGGAACCCATCCGGGCCCGGGGCCTTTTGCGGTGGAAAGGACGCAATGGCCCTCTCCACTTCCAGGGGAGTGATGGGGCGTCCAGAACGTCCCTGTCCGTGTCCGCAAGAGTAGGGAGGTCAAGGTCTCTGAGGGTACTCTCCATAGCAGTCCTGTCACAGTCAGCATCTGGGGTATACAAGGACTCGAAGTAATTCCTGAACTCCGGGGTCAGTGAGCACAGCACCGCTAGAACTCTTAATGAGCGGGATATTGATTGGAGCCCGCTGATCCACCATCAACGTAGCCAAGAACTTGCCATTTTTATCCCCCTGAGCGAAAGCAGAAGCCCTGTAATTGGAAGCCTCAGTATGGGCAATATCAGAAAGGCGAAGCGAGAGAAGACGCCTCGCCTCCAGCAATGAAGTGTAACTGGAGTCAGAAGGCGAGTCCGCATAGTCCCGTGCCCTCTCCCTCTCTGCCTCCTGTAAGGAACGAAGCTCCTCATTGTGATCCCCCCTAGCAGATTTAATACTAGAGATGCACTCTCCCCTGGCCACTGCCTTAAAGGCCTCCCAAACCACCATAGGCTCAGCGGAGTCATCATTGCACGCCCAGTATGTCTGGATCGCCTGCACAAGGTGAGAGGCGACCTGTTCATGCTGAAGCCAGCCTGGAGACAGTCTCCAGCCCCGCTCTCTAGCCCCCAAGTGGAGGTGCACTGTCAAGAAAAGCGGGTTATTATCAGACACCCCCCCAGCCAAGTAGTCAGCAGCGGTCAAGAGAGACTGAAGGTGAGCATTACCGAAAGCCAGGTCTATCCTGGCCGCCGAACGGTGTGTGGTGGACAGGTGAGAGTACTCCCGAACAGCAGAATGCTTCCATCTCCAAAGCTCAACCAGGCCCATTGCAGATGCCCAGGCAAGAAGGTCCACCGAGGCCTGTCGGGTGGGGTTGGAAGTATCCAAAGTACAATCCAAAATGGCATTAAAATCACCCATGAATAACATAGGTAGAGAAGCATAGGCAGAGAGCTTGTCACGCAGGTCATACAACATTTGAACATTGAAAGGAGGAGGCACGTAAACAGCAACCAAAAGAAGTTTTAGGGAATACAAATCCATCACCACAGCCACATATCGCCCCCCTGGGTCCGAGATCACCTGGTGGACAGAACACGGTACAGACTTACTAATAAGCACCGAGACACCACAAGCATACGTGGAGTACGAGGCATGAAATGCCTTTTGAATCCATGGTTTTTTCAAAGCTAGCTGTAAGATTCTGGTACCTTTGGTACCCTTATTGCCCATTTTTCATTGCATATTGCGTCCCACCTTTTCAGTTAGGTGGAACGCATATACCTTTAAGCCGCATGACATCATCACTGAGCGCCGCTCTGAGCGGCTATTTCAATCGCCGGCTTTCTCTCACAGGTTGTTCGTTCAAACTGCATGCTTAACAGCCTTGTCTTATGCTGCCGGAGCCTCCAGCTATTCTCTTTACCTGGAACAGACCGGAACCTCGCTACTGATCCCGTATCTCGCTACCGGATCACTCCCTTACTACCAGACCCTTCTACTTACTAACCTCACTAGTGATAAGTACCCCACAGGGGATTCCTTCATAACAAACTTACACTATCTACTTCTGCACATTAAGGACTGTTACTATCTATGCATTACTAATCCAATCATCTACACTGTTACATAGATTGCTAGCTCTTAAGTCTACTACCATCTATCCTTGCACTGGGTTAGTCTCTCCTGTATATGTCATCTGCTGTCCTTACCACCTGTTACTATACATGATTACTAACCAATCTGCATTCTACCTATTACCATCTACCACTCTCCTGAACATTACTATCAAGTGCTTATCATTGCTATCACTGCTCACGCCTGTCCCTTCAGCACATCACCTCTATACTGTCATATACATCCTATCACTCCAGGAACATCTTATAGAGTGTATGTGTATTTGTATGCTGAAGCAGGCGGGTCCACAGTGATGAGTCTGGAGAGTTGGATCTGGTAATTCAACACATCTCTACATGACTACTGAGTGGAGATTCTGCAGCTGCAAATCCAGCTCACTATAACAAAAACGCAGGAGCGTTACACTAGCACTAAACTACCATCCAGGTGAGTCTCTTGCAGGAGGAGGACATGCGGCTTCGCTTGCTTTAAATTTTGGAAAACACTAGCCCGTTTATATTTACTATTGAGGCCCCTCACATTCCATGAGAGAAAAGGTACAGTATTAGCCATGAGAGTCTATAAAAAAATAATAAGAGGGATACATGAAAATAAAAGCGCCACCAGCAACAAGAAGTTGTGAACTGAGGGTGATCAGCAGCAAAAAGGTCCCAAAACTTTTCTGAAACAATAAAAGGTTGAGTTGCCCATGAAACTTCCCCAATGCCTTTATACCAGCAACCATAAAAAGAGAAACAAACAAGCCGGTATGAGGCACAAGCCCATAACTTCCCAACATCTGGAACAGTGAACGAGTGTCAAATGCAATCGAAAGTTTGGCAGTCACTTAGGGCCGGATTTAAAGAAACTGCAGCTTCAAACATCTATGACGTGTTTCAGTTTCGCCGCGTTCAAATCAATTAACTGGCGCTGCGGCGAATTGGCTAGTGAAACAGCAATAATGAATTCCGCCGTCAGCGGGATTCACTTACGATCGCGGCTTCGCCAATTCGCAAACTTATGTCTTCGTGCTTATAGCAGTTTCACATAGCGATGTGGGCTAGTGGATTAGTGCACACATCACACGTCTGTAATTCATCTCCCTCTGCTGTAGGTTCGAGGCTTACCATCTCCACCTACTTTTTTTATTTTCTTTTTTTGTTTATATTGCTAAAATGTAACGGATTACATCATATATATTGCTAAATAATGTTACACTCAGAAGCGCTTGCAAGCTTACACCATTTTAAGTGTTTTTTTGATCTTGTCTGTGTGTCAAATCGATCTTATGATTGAAAGTACCAAAGGCAAGTGACCAAACCCCTACCCTACTTCAGGGCAAGATGAAACCTCACAATTTTACCATGGTCTTCTTCCCACATTCCATACAATGGTTAGTTCTTTAGCTATATGTGCTTTTTAGCCTTAACACACTCCTTTTTTTCCACCATACAGCTTTATTCTGCACAATAGCTAAGTGCTTTGCAACTTCACTGCAGTTAACAATGTCATGGGTTCAAATCACATCACTACACTTGGGATCTCTTTTCACTCTCATTTTCTTTAACAGTTTTTTTTAACTATCTTGAATTTGGGGGGGGGGGTGTCCTACCCAAATTTCAAGCACATCAATGGAAACAACACAATTTTGATTTTATGAGTGTGGTCCTAGTTTTATCGAGATGCAATTCTTTACATATTTACCATGGTTCTTACAATTTCTTGACCAATAAACATAGGTGTCTGATATTGGACTCTCTCCATATTTCAACAACACAGACCCTCATAGTCCAACACTACATTTGCCTCACACCTCAACACAACACTGTCACATCCCTACTCTACATTACAACCCCTCACATCACCAGTACAAGCAGCATGCAAAGTGCAAAACTCCGGCCTTGGCAGCTTAATGGGCCATACACTAACAATTTGTCTAGACTTTTTCCTGTAGACTTAACCAAACCATATAATATAAGCTCAAACCTCAACACTTTCAATTTGGATGCAATCAGGCAGGCCCTTGCACTACATAGAAAATGTCAATCTGAAGGATAAAGTCTTCTCTAAATCTTACAGTGTGGATGGCCCTTTTGTCTGTAGGCACCCACACAAAACAAAAAAACACATGTTCAATTCTAAAGTCTTTATTTATTTGAGAATGACAGCAGAAGGAGGGATGCAGCAAAATAATATTGTCACTCTCCAGTCCGTGTGCCTTTACAGCGCCAGACCACGATCTTTGCTCCATGGCTACGGGATTCTGATGTCTTCCACAACTTCAGGCAGAGTTCAGAATCCATTCTGCACCTCTACCAGCTCATAGGGGACAGGCATGGCAAGGTTGCTGGTCAGCTTCCAAGCCACTTTCGAAGTTCCAGGGTGTTCATGTTGGTCATTGGCCATGTGCCTTACCAAATATCCACTGACCACAAAAGAAGATGAGTGGAGTCCATCAAGGTGGGTTTCTACCACCTACACCCGCAAGCAGTACCACTCCTGGAAAAATAAAACAAAGGATAAGACATTTCATTATGAAAATCACATCTTAATGCCTGTTTGCTTCATTCTGAACTTCATTTAATTTCGACATCACGAGTGAAATAACACATTTTATGCCAACTTACACAAACCAGAAATCATTAATGTAAACATTTGAATACACACCTGTGACGCCAGACAGCCCATCACCACAGGCTTCCCATGGTACGTGCCATGATTCCAAGATGTTGATGTTCTGGAAAATTACAACACCATAAGATACCAAGCAGCCGTTCATGTTATCAATAACTACACAGGTGGCATAGACACAAATAAACACCTGCCAGCTCTTCTCAGCCCTTTACACTATTCACAATACCAACATGTTTATGGTTAGAGGTGCATGTTTTTGCTCAAGTAACACAATTTTACCAATGTTGACTACACTTTATCTACAATGGCAAGTGTCATTGGCAGATGATAATGACCCTCTGTCTCCCTGTGAGTGGCACCTCTGCTAACTAGCTAATTAATACACATGCCTTATCTTGACCGGTTACAGTACTTACATGTAAAGTGGCTAGCAACCAGGGTATTCCGGGTGGCCATACCGGCAGCGGTGCTCCGCCGCCTGGGGGCCGCCGGCTGACGGACCTCTGGCTCCCTCTCCTCCGTCAGCTCCCAAGATTCATCCCGGGCAACACACATGTTGTGCAAGGATGATCTTGGAAGCCTTTGTAGGAGAGTACAGGAGTTCACCCCCAGGCCGGGCCAAGCAGAGAAACCGGGATTTGAGAAGACCTATGGTCAACTCAATGATACTCCGGCTTCTCCGCAAGGCCCTGTTGTAATTCCTCTCTGCTGGGCCCTGGGGGTACCTGATTGGAGCCATCAGCCACGTCAGCTGCGGGTAACCAGCATCCCCTGAAAAATAAGAAAAATATACATTAGTTCTTCCTATCATGTGACTTTAGATGACTCCTCAAAATGGGAGACAATTAGGCATTTTACTAAACAACCTGCTCGTCTGTTTGCAAAAACTCATTTGAAACATCTCAACTCTGTCTAACTGCCTAAATCACTAATACAAATGGGAAAAAGGACACACAAAGTGGTGGGTTTCTCTTGCAAGTTCCAACTTGGCCCCTATTTTGTTCCTATTACATTAGCCTAGGTCTTACTTCTGGAATATATCTGCAACTAGAGTGGGGAAACCAATATTGACTCACTTATGCAAAGTACTTTGGGGATATGGCAATACCATTGGAATCATTTGTAGGTTTTCTTTGGGTGGCTAGAGGACACCATTTACACATTGGTTAACCACCTTCATTGGACTCAAAGACAACTTTGCAAATCTTTCTTTTGTGAGCTGCTAAGCTGCTGATCTGGTTGTGTGTGAACAGCCTGACAACTCCTAACACATCCATTTTAGGTAGGCTTTGCTTAAATCAGGGTGTACACCGATGTAGCTTATTCCTATGTCTATGTAATCTTACAGTTTATGTTGTTAAGACAAAATACTTTACCAATAAGCCACCCTTCGGGCATTTGTCCACTTTCAAACACCTCGTACAGAGTACTGGTTCTTAACATACTGGAATCATGGCACGACCCTGGGTGACCAGTGTTGACACTCATGATGCGCTGTTTGGCGTCACACACTAATTGGACGTTCACAGAGTGGTACTGCTTGCGGTTCCGGTACTCACTTTCGTGGCTCCTTGGTGGCCTAATGGCTATGTGGGTGCCATCGATTGCCCCTAGGATTTGCGGCATGTGTGCCCGCAGGTAGAAACCCAACTTGACTTCATTCCACTCATTTTCATTCTGTGGCCAGTGGATAAAATTGGGCACTATATCCACTATGGCATTAATGACCAACATGAACACCCTTGAAACTGTGGGCTGGCTAATGCCCATGATACTTCCCGAAGTGGCTTGGAAGCTGCCACGCCCTAAAATATACAAAGTGGCCAGCAATCTGGCCATGCCGGGCACCGCATGGCCGCGCTGTGTGTCCGGGTCAATTTTGTCTGCTATGAGCTGGTAGAGGTGTAGAATAGTTCCTCGCTCGAGCCGGAACTTCCTCCTGACATCAGAATCCTGCAGCTTGTCCAAATAGATCCTTGGAGCAAAAATGCGTGGCTGGCGAGGTAAGGGCACACGGACTGGAGGTGCTGCTGCTGGAGGTGCTGCTGCTGCTGCTGCAGCTTCCCCACCTTCTGCTGCAGCTTCCCCACCTTCTGCTGCCTCCTGTGCCAGGGCCTCCTCAAACAAGGCACCGATAAATGCCAGCATTGCACCATCTAATGCGTCTGGGATATCGTCCTCCATTTTGAACGCGCAAATTCGCGAATGCGCAGATATATATAGAAACGGCCGCTAATTATCACACCTGTGAGCCAGCTATAAAAGGAGCACATGGCCAATATGGCTGCTGGATGTTATAGATCGATGTTTCTTATGTGCTAGCAAGACCCTGTGACCCACAACCTACATTATCTGGAGGTAAGACAATTGTATCTCTCTCTCCCAAAAAAAAGGAAGGAGAGAATTTGTACTTATCTTGGGTGTGCTTAAGTTGTCTATGGTGAATCCCCTCCAACCCACAATAGCTTGGGAACCCCTCAAGTGTCTTTTAATCATTGGCAGTTGGCCCCATGTGCATGTGGTTTGGACATGTGTTTTCTCATGTTTGTTAAAGGTGTGCAGTCTAGATTTGGCATCTAAACCTGCCCCCTTACCTTCCCAGCTTCCAAAGACACCATTTTTGCTTTCCTGATAACTGTAATTTATTATGTGCACGTATGTAGGTCATGCGATTTCTCATGTATGTTTAATGTTTGCAGCCTCCTTTTGCCTATAAAGGATTACACCACCCCCCCTCCACCAAGTCTGTTTGTGCCATTAGGTAAGTGTTTGGAGGGCCTTGTGTGATTTGTACCCATATGCGTTTTCTTATGTGTTTTTTTTTTCCATTTCTTTGCAGCCTCTTCTGCTTTTTTTGCCACCACCACCACCACCACCGTGTTTGTGCCATTAGGTAAGTGTTTGGAGGGCCTCGTGTGATTTGTACCCATATGCGTTTTCTTATGTGTTTTTTGTTTTACATTTCTTTGCAACCTCTTCTGCTTTTTTTGCCACCACCACCACCACCGTGTTTGTGCCATTAGGTAAGTGTTTGGAGGGCCTCGTGTGATTTGTACCCATATGCGTTTTCTTATGTGTTTTTTTTTTCCATTTCTTTGCAGCCTCTTCTGCTTTTTTTACCACCACCACCACCACCACAGTGTTTGTGCCATTAGGTAAGTGTTTGGAGGGCCTCGTGTGATTTGTACCCATATGCGTTTTCTTATGTGTTTTTTTTTTCTATTTCTTTGCAGCCTCTTCTGTTTTTTTTTGCCACCACCACCACCACCACCACCGTGTTTGTGCCATTAGGTAAGTGTTTGGAGGGCCTCGTGTGATTTGTACCCATATGCGTTTTCTTATGTGTTTTTTGTTTTACATTTCTTTGCAACCTCTTCTGCTTTTTTTGCTACCACCACCACCACCGTGTTTGTGCCATTAGGTAAGTGTTTGGAGGGCCTCGTGTGATTTGTACCCATATGCGTTTTCTTATGTGTTTTTTTTTTCCATTTCTTTGCAGCCTCTTCTGCTTTTTTTGCCACCACCACCACCACCACCACCGTGTTTGTGCCATTAGGTAAGTGTTTGGAGGGCCTCGTGTGATTTGTACCCATATGCGTTTTCTTATGTGTATTTTTTCCATTTCTTTGCAGCCTCTTCTGCTCTTTGCCACCACCACCACCACCACTGTGTTTGTGCCATTAGGTAAGTGTTTGGAGGGCCTCGTGTGATTTGTACCCATATGCGTTTTCTTATGTGTTTTTTTTTTCTATTTCTTTGCAGCCTCTTCTGCTCTTTGCCACCACCACCACCGTGTTTGTGCCATTAGGTAAGTGTTTGGAGGGCCTCGTGTGATTTGTACCCATATGCGTTTTATTATTTTTTGTTTTACATTTCTTTGCAACCTCTTCTGCTTTTTTTGCCACCACCACCACCACCGTGTTTGTGCCATTAGGTAAGTGTTTGGAGGGCCTCGTGTGATTTGTACCCATATGCGTTTTCTTATGTGTTTTTTTTTTCCATTTCTTTGCAGCCTCTTCTGCTCTTTGCCCACTACTACCACCACCACCACCACCACCACCAAGTCTGTTTGTGCCATTAGGTAAGTGTGTTCTGTACCTGTTCACTAATTATACTGTATATGAAGAGCAATCTGCAAATCCTGTTTTTTCTGTTTTCTCTTTTGTCATTTCAGATTTAGGAGTTTGGGGCTCTTTGCTGCTGCTGGACAGCCAGATTCTCTGCCCACCTCGTGCTCCCATGGCCCCACCCACTGGAAGGATGAGAAGGGGCAGGGTGGCCAGGGTGGCCAGGGTGGCCAGGGTGGCCAGGGGGGGCAGGGGGGGCAGGGGGGGCAGATCGTCTGGCTCTGGTGTGAGGGAGGCTCCAGCTGTATCCATGAGGGAGTCCACCATCCCCATCCCGGAGGAGGAAGCCGGGGGAGGTGGTAACACACCAAGTGGACAAGCTGGCTCTTCTGACAGTAGTCCTGGAGCGGGTCCGTCCACCAGAGTCAGCTTGTCCACATTATCCCGGCTTCCCCGTTTCACCCACAATCAGTGCTGTGCCCTGGTCCACGCCTATATGGCCATATATCAGGCGATACATGGGACCAGGGCCGCGTCTTACTCAGTAACAGAGAAGAACAGATTGTGGGATGAAATCCGGGATGCTGTAAATGCACTGGGTGAAGCACCTCGCCACCGTGACAGTGTGCGGAAGAAGGTCAACGACATCTGTGGGTCCGTTCGGAAGAAGCTAATTGCATGGGCTGCGGAGGGTCTTTATGACCGACATGGATGAACGTGCACGAAGTTCTCTCTGGGATTATCAATTACCTTTCTTGAACATCATAGGACCTGATACCATCTTTACCAGAGAGGACTTAGATTCGGATGCTTTGCACCGAGGTAGGATATTATCTTGGATGTCAATTGTGTGAGTTGTTTGGAAAAGATTAACTACTATCCTATGTGTGATATTAATAGAATGTGATACTTGCCCTTCCAATTGTCCTTTTTTTGTTTTCCCCAACCTGCAATTTGTTCATCTGTAGCACGGATCTCAGCCCCTCCACAGCCCATGCAGCTTGGCGAACCAGACGGACTCACAGGTGTTGACATCAGTGCTGACCCTCCTCCTGGTAGGTCCAATATCATACTGTGCCAAACAATATAGATGTTTTTTTTTTTCCAAGATAGCTCATATTGCTATGTCCTTTACAGAAGATCCGCAGCAGGGAACACACCCAGTGCAGCTAGGCCTGGAGGAAGGTGTTGGTATGTCTAGCCAAATAATGTTTTTTGGAATCTTATTAACCCCATTAACACACATGTTTTTTCTTATGAAAGAGTGTTGCCTTTTAGATGTTTACCCTGCAAAACACAGTTGACAGCATTAATGGGTGCCGTCATTAGTAGGCAGACCAAGCCTTCTTAACCTTTGGGAGGGTTTAGCAAGTGTCCTATGAGCCCAGGAAAGCACTTTTGAATGTTTGGCCTCAATGCTTCATTCATGAAGCTAGGAGGGCAATCTGGCCATAATCATTACTGACTAAGGTTATGTACTAAACATGTTTTTTTTTTTTGTTTTTAAAAGAACATCAGGCCCCTCTTGACGTTGCAGCTGGAGTTGGATCAGGAGCTGGCGACGATTCTGCATCCAGTGCTGTGGTATGTGATATAAGGGAACAAGGTGCACATGTAACATTTCAATGGTAGCATTGATTTTGGACTAGATGTGGCTTACATTGTGTGTGTTAAATTAGTGCTATGACATTCTGACGATGCACCAGCACAACAAGAGTTCTATCTTGAACATCAGGGAATTATGTTATAATTTGGTGTGCCACTAATGTTCCAAAAACATCCAGGATCTTTAAAGTCCGGCCCGTCTTTGATTTTCCAGGTCCAAATTCATGGGTATCGTTTGGTTGGGTTGTCCTCTAGCCGATTGATGGCAAGATTTTAGACAACATACGTAGATGTATAAAGTCATTGGTGTAGTAACAGATTTACCAAAAGCATAAACAACCTACCACACCAGGGTTAATTGGGAACACCTTCATGTTGAATCTTTTTTGCCTTTGTCATATTAGTCCTACCAATATAATATGTACCCATTATCAGAAGTGTTGCTAGCTTGGATAATCTTACAATGAACAAGTACTCATTAGAAGCACATCAAACTTTTCAACGTTCTGCTTGGGGTGTTAAGTTGTCAAACTAATCTGAAATATTTAGTCATGATGTTTGATAATGATTTGGTCTATTTCTTCTGCTTTCAGGTAGCCTTAGATGCAGAGGGATTGTCACCTACCCAACTTCGTCCATCTATGCTGGATGTAGCCGAGAGGCTGCTTGATGAGTATCAGGTCCAAAATGAGTTAAGGAGGCGTACTCAGCAATCTACTGAGGCAGTACGTCTGCTCGGGCTCATACAGGAATCTGTAGCAACAATGGTACAGGTTCACCAGGATATGTTACAGGTTCAACAGGATATGCGTAACAGCTTGGTAAGTTTAGCAGACCAGCATCAACGGGATCGGCAAAGTGTTGACACTCAGGTGCTGGCCACACGCCAATGCCTGTTTGGATCTGAAGATGCCCCATTGGCAGAGCCCTCCCAAACATCTCACTCACCTGCCACTGCAGGTTGTGGTAGTGGGAGGGTAATGCCAGTGTTGGCCACTTGTCAGGCAGCTGGGGATGGGACAATTCCTCCTGTAGCCACTCCTAGCACTTCACACTCCGTTCGGACTCCCACACCCCTCAATGAGCAATCCTCCTGCACAACCTCAATGCGCACTGGTTCCACAGTACCCCTTCCACCTGACTACATTCCCTCCACACCTTTATCACTTCACTCCTCCCCAGGCCGTTCTTCTTTTTTGTCACCAATGCGACATGTCGTTTGCCCCCGCACCGTGGACCACAACAACCAATCAACCACCACTCCCCACACATCTTCACAACCCTTGCACCACCAGCAGCATCAAATAGCCTTGGAGCAGCAACGATCCCATCTCATGTTAATGGCACATGTTGCCCAAATTCTTAGGCTGACCCCAGAGCAGATGAGACTATTGGCACAACATCTTCTGTCTGGGACATTTCCAAGGTTCAACACCCTGCATCATCAGCAGCCTCAGACACAAGATATGATCCTAATGGGCCACTTGACCACAACTCTACAGCTAACCCCAGACCAGATGGAACTATTGGCCCACCATTTGATGGCAGGAACCTTAACAGTGCTCACCACACTGCTTCAGGCACCACCACCAACTTAATTTTTTGTTTTTTTGTTTAATTTGGTTTAGTTTTGTTAATGATTGTTACATTGGCCAATTTGTTGGGCCATTTTTTTTTTTAATTTGAGGGTGGCACAATATGATTTATTATAGTGCTTCTTTTGGGGATGAAATAAAATTTTATGCAAAATGATTAGTTTGTGTTTGCTCTTTGGTTTTTTAGGAGTGTTGGTGGCCAAGTAATGGCCCTGGTTAATGTAGGCATTTATACACACGTGCTTCTCGATCTCCAAACATATGATTTCATGTAAATTTAGATAACTCAATGTTCACATAACGACCCAAGAAAAGGTCTCCCTTCAAATGTAGCTTCAAAACAAGTCTCAAGGCTAACATAAACCAAAGCCAACATACTAACAATTACAGACCACACCACTCGACTAAACAAATACAACACAAAAGACATTCGATGTGTACACCAAAAAGAAAACTTGGGTAATAAAATAAATTTTTTAATAACACATGTGGGTGTCTACCAACTGTAGCGTACAAAAAATATATTACAATATATAATAGAATGAACTAAATTGCCAATGTAACATTTGTGTTGCAAAGAGCAACATACTTTAATTTTATTTAGATAAACATATTTTGTGTTCCAAAATTTTTTTTGAGGTTTTCACTAAAACAAGTCTTTTTTGTAAACATTTTTGGTTTTTTCCGTTGCCAAAAACAACAAGTCTTTTTTGTAAACATTTTTGGTTTAGTTTGTTACCAAAAACAACAAGGCTTTTTTGTAAACATTTTTGGTTTAGTTTGTTACCAAAAACAACAAGGCTTTTTTGTAAACATTTTTGGTTTAGTTTGTTACCAAAAACAACAAGGCTTTTTTGTAAACATTTTTGGTTTAGTTTGTTACCAAAAACAACAAGGCTTTTTTGTAAACATTTTTGGTTTAGTTTGTTACCAAAAACAACAAGGCTTTTTTGTAAACATTTTTTTTTTTTGGTTGCCAAAAACAAGGCTTTTTTTGTTTTTTTTGTTTTTTTGGGTCCCAAAAAAAGGGGTTTTTTAAAATTTTTATATTTTTTTTTGGTTGCCAAAAACAAGGCTTTTTTTGTTTTTTTTTGTTTTTTTGGGTCCCAAAAAAAGGGGTTTTTTAAAATTTTTATATTTTTTTTGGTTGCCAAAAACAAGGCTTTTTTGGTTTTTTTTGTTTTTTTGGGTCCCAAAAAAAGGGGTTTTTTAAAATTTTTATATTTTTTTTGGTTGCCAAAAACAAGGCTTTTTTTGTTTTTTTTGTTTTTTTGGGTCCCAAAAAAAGGGGTTTTTTAAAATTTTTATATTTTTTTTGGTTGCCAAAAACAAGGCTTTTTTTGTTTTTTTTTGTTTTTTTGGGTCCCAAAAAAAGGGGTTTTTTAAAATTTTTATATTTTTTTTGGTTGCCAAAAACAAGGCTTTTTTTGTTTTTTTTGTTTTTTTGGGTCCCAAAAAAAGGGGTTTTTTAAAATTTTTATATTTTTTTTGGTTGCCAAAAACAAGGCTTTTTTTGTTTTTTTTGTTTTTTTGGGTCCCAAAAAAAGGGATTTTTTAAAATTTTTATATTTTTTTTGGTTGCCAAAAACAAGGCTTTTTTTGTTTTTTTTTGTTTTTTTGGGTCCCAAAAAAAGGGGTTTTTTAAAATTTTTATATTTTTTTTGGTTGCCAAAAACAAGGCTTTTTTTGTTTTTTTTTGTTTTTTTGGGTCCCAAAAAAAGGGGTTTTTTAAAATTTTTATATTTTTTTTGGTTGCCAAAAACAAGGCTTTTTTTGTTTTTTTTGTTTTTTTGGGTCCCAAAAAAAGGGGTTTTTAATTTTTTTATTTTAATTATAATTTTTTTTTAAGGGAGAAATGTCACATTGCTGGGTACAATAACAAAACCAATGAAAAAAAACTATGATCTTTTTAACGGGGTGACATTCCGCACAAATGGCTCCTTTGGGTCTGGAGCAACCCCCGAAATGTTTTTTTTAAAACTAGAATTCGGTCAATACACCATGTCACATACTCCAAAAGATCCTCATATGTGAGGTGGGTGTGCCCTGGGTAGAAAAAGACATAACAATTAGTTTTAGCCAAAATGATCCAAACAACGATTGTAATTAATGTGCCTCAACAAATATGCTTAGGAGTCTATTGTTTGGCTTTTATCAACACTCTGAAGCAAATATGCTAAATTGCTGTTGTAAACCTTGAACTCAAACTTTCACAGCAAATTGGTCAAAAGGTTACATAAGATGGCTTGGAATGTTAGTAGCAGTTCCACCAAAGCTAAGTAAAAGGCTTTTCTTCATGTCAACACAAGCAATCATTTAGAAGAATGTAAGGTGTTTTGGGTTCAATTGGTCAACACGATACATGTGCACACATTTATCTCTATCACCATTGGAGTTTGTGTAGCGTTCTCTCTCCCTCTTACTGTCTATAGATTGAACCTGACACATAGTAGAGACTTACCCTTTGGAATTCGGAGGGCCAGTTCTGGCCGGAGGAGATATGTCTGCTCCCTTTATGTTTTTCCGCCATCCCAGCTGTGTTAAGAGAAAATAAAAAATGTATCTAAAAATCGAATCACGCTAACTGTAGGTTACGCAGTCATGAAAACGCTCTAACACCCACTCATTACCCCTCCACATTTCCCTGACAGTTAGATTTAGACTTTGATATGGTGGTGATGCAGATTTGTACAGTGCAAGCGTCATTCTACTGGGTGAAGCTTGTAGCGTTAAGGATACGTACTCCCTGCTTTGGTGCTGATTGTGTTTTTCGGATGTTTTTTGTGCCTCAGCCCTGCCTGTTCTAAGTGTTGGAAACATATCATTTTGGGAGGGCTGCGGAAAACTAATCAGGTTAGACTTACACTCTCTAGGTTTTTGGGGACAAGAGAAATAACAATCCTCCTTTTTACATGGCCCCTGTACACACCTCTAGGCACCTCCCTCCTGTTGTTTGACCCCACAGCAGGCAGCTTGCTATGGAGGCACATGAGATGAAGCCAAGCACCCTGTGCCTGTTCAGGCACTAGGCTGTGAGCCAGCCTTGCCCCCCTCCCTTCCAATGGTCTCAATGATTAGGAGTGACAGCATCAGGAGGCAATATTGGCATGCTGTCACCTCAGTTAAGGAGGAGGGGGAGTCTGTTCCAGACAAGTATTAGTGCAAAAATTTGGACCGTAAAAAATGGTCCCAGTAAGTCTTAGGGGGAATATGCACACCTATCACTTGGAATACTAATGCATAGAATGCATTCACATAAAGAACCTGCTGCCTTTAGAACAACTTGAAGCCTGAGCGGGGACATACACAGTTAGCATTTCTCCACTTACTAAGTAGACACATTACTGGAAAAGCACACAACTTACCATCATCAGGTTTTTTTTGGGCCCCTGAAGTGGATGGCGTGGCTGGCGTGGCTGGCTCTGGAGAAACTGCACAAAAAGAACACAAATTGTGAACTGGAATGTGTTACATTACCGAGGAAGAGTATTTATGAAAGATTGACAAACACACATTTTCAGTGTTGACTAAATCAGGACATGATTAAATTACAATGTCCACAAAAAATTTACAAGTACAAAGCACACCATTTCCAATGTAGAGAAACTAACACCAATTTAGAATAGGGTGGCTTGAGATAACTTACAAAAGATAACATGTCCTGTAAAGCTCCCCAAAACCACCTTTCAAACATGAAGGTTATGTGTAAAATAGGTGCGCTAACAATGAATGAATAAATGAATATATCAACACAGTGATAAATAACAATCTTAAATATGGTGATATTCCAAGTGAGTAAATAAAATAAAATAAATCAAATGTCCAAAAGAAATCAAAAGTGACAAGTGATGAAACGTTGTGATCCTTGACTTATTAAATACAAAAACTCATATGGTGATGTGAATTCAAAAGTCCACAAAAACTCTTCACCAAAATGTTGAAAAGGTAAAGTAAGTTGCCAGTGCTCTGTGATTGAAGATCCCGCCACCACCACACTATCCTTCTTACCAGATGAATGAATTAGGAAGGCAGAGAAAACTCTGATGATAGTGTTGGGGAGAAGAAAATAATCAATTAATCCACCCTGTGATATGGTGCAGGATTAGCCTCTTACCAAATGGCAGATGGAATCAGCACAGAGAATATGGAGCAGACAATGCCTCTTCACTGTATCTGTAACTGGCAGCTGTGTTTCACTTTCACTAAGAATCCGTCCTCCTATTAGCTCTCCAAGATGAGCATTATGGTGATAGAAAATAAACGGACCATAGTGTAATATCCCCGAGGTAAATTTATTCAAAATAAAGTGTTGCACTTACATTAGGGATGGAAACATTTGCGGCAGTACAGAAACGATACACCTGACTCGGCTGCAGACCGAGCGGTGTTGGACGTTCGTGGCGGCGCGACACGCCTCCTCTCTAACGACGTTTCTTCCAAACGGGCTTCTGCTGAGATAGGAGGGTCCCTCCTATCTCAGCAGAAGCCCGTTTGGAAGAAACGTCGTTAGAGAGGAGGCGTGTCGCGCCGCCACGAACGTCCAACACCGCTCGGTCTGCAGCCGAGTCAGGTGTATCGTTTCTGTACTGCCGCAAATGTTTCCATCCCTAATGTAAGTGCAACACTTTATTTTGAATAAATTTACCTCGGGGATATTACACTATGGTCCGTTTATTTTCTATCACCATAATGCTCATCTTGGAGAGCTAATAGGAGGACGGATTCTTAGTGAAAGTGAAACACAGCTGCCAGTTACAGATACAGTGAAGAGGCATTGTCTGCTCCATATTCTCTGTGCTGATTCCATCTGCCATTTGGTAAGAGGCTAATCCTGCACCATATCACAGGGTGGATTAATTGATTATTTTCTTCTCCCCAACACTATCATCAGAGTTTTCTCTGCCTTCCTAATTCATTCATCTGGTAAGAAGGATAGTGTGGTGGTGGCGGGATCTTCAATCACAGAGCACTGGCAACTTACTTTACCTTTTCAACATTTTGGTGAAGAGTTTTTGTGGACTTTTGAATTCACATCACCATATGAGTTTTTGTATTTAATAAGTCAAGGATCACAACGTTTCATCACTTGTCACTTTTGATTTCTTTTGGACATTTGATTTATTTTATTTTATTTACTCACTTGGAATATCACCATATTTAAGATTGTTATTTATCACTGTGATGATATATTCATTTATTCATTCATTGTTAGCGCACCTATTTTACACACAATTTTCACTAAGGCACAGTTCAGGTTGCAGCTATCATTTATATCAGCGCACCCCTATTTTGCACCTAAACATGAAGGTTAAGCAAGAGTGTTTCATGACCAACCTTCCTGTCACATATAGCAAAACTACACTTGCTTAGACTCCAACTTAGATTATCCTAGATACACATCATCCTAGCACACACAATTCATGTGAGAATCTAATTTTAGGTACTTACAGACTAGTTCAGGGGAGCCTGGAGTGGGGGAGGATGGGGGAGACCCTACATGGGGGGATGGTGTCCCTTCATGGGGGGATGGCGTCGTATCTCCTAGAAACACAAAGACACAAATACAATCCTTGAACCAAAGCTATTTGATAAAGGCACACAGAAAGTAGTTGGGAAACATTGAAGGTAGTAGTTACTTTGGACTGGGTAAGCAGCAGCCCCTCTTCACCAGTCCTCCACAACTAACATCCTCAATGTCAGCTGCTACATAACCCCAATGGCAAAATATAGATATTACAGCCCTTAGATTTCCCAGGACACATTGAACACACAAACACATGTAGAATACTTACTTCCCATTTGAGGAGAGCCCAGGTCCTCATCCGGTTCAGACCAATTGGCCTCTTCTTGGGCACCAATGTGTTCCTGGCCCGGATCCAGGCGACTTGGCCCTGCCTGAGGCTCCTCTCTTGCTGAAGTTACATCAACCACAAAAGAAAACAAAACAAACAATCATTCCTCCAAGTTCGACCTAATACACAACACACCAGCACATCCACATTACTTACAGGGGGCCTGAGAAGGCTGAGCCTCCACATCCTGATCACTGGTTTCTAAAATAAAAGAAAAACATTATATATTATTTATGGACACAAATAGGCAGTAACCTCTCATCATGCTAGCACCATACTCAATGCCCCTACAATTCAGAACATAGAAGTGCACTTACACCAATGAGATGCATTGACCATGTTTTAAAACAGGAGGGCACCATGCAAATTAAGCGGGCGCCTAAGGCCTCGCACCTACAGGGGCCTTGCGGCCAGTGGCGGAGCACCAACATTTCGAAGGGCGCAGTCAGGGAAATCTCCCAAGTAAAAGATTGCTTTCAATACTCGGATCAAAAAGTTGCAGCAGTGTGCTGCAGTCCCTTCACTGCGTCTGCCAGGTGTCTGTTGTCCGCTGACACTTACTCCTCCTTCTCTGCCTGGGGATTGGCCGTCTGATCATGTTATCCTAAGATGTGGAGGAATCGGTAGGTGTGTACCTGCACCAGTAGGAAGTGACTGGCCGGTCAACTCACTCTGCTATCATCAGTTGTTGCTCTGGGAGGAGAGCTCCGCCCTGGACCCGGAACATACAGGTAACCAGGCCCAGACTTGATATTTTGCAGGCTGGTCATAGATTTGTTGTGTCCACTATGCAAAGTGGTTGAGTAGCCCCAGGGAAGTTGGAAGAGTCTGAAAATGGTTGGTGGAGGAGGAGGAGAAGAAGGCCCTGGGTGGCTGGGGGACAAGGAGAGGGCCCCTGGGGGTTTTCTAGAGGAGGAAAGATCCACAATGACGCCAGAGTCAATTGCCAAGGAAGAGAGTGGAGCTGAGCAAGTCCTGCCTATCTGACATGAAAGCCAAACATGGTGTAGATGGAGCCCTTTGCCCTACACAATGACAGCACCGGAGGTGGAAGGTGACTGGTAGCGGGTATTTGACATTATAGAGCATATGGACTCTGTCCATTATTGGTAGTTTTGTTTGGAGTTGTCCTTTAGATGTTTAACTGTGTTGTTTTTGACCCGAGCTGTGAGGGACTGAGGTATGACAGCCCACTATGCTGAGACTTATAGTGCCCTAGAATGTTGAGGACTGAGGAATCCTTAGTCACTAACAGAGGGCACTACAAGTCTTAGCATAGCAGGCAGTAGTTCCTCATTCCCCTACAGAGAGCATTACAAGTCCAAGCAGGTAGCCTTCTGCAGTGGGACTTGTTGTGCCCTTGACTGTGGTGGACTGAGGAAGGGAAGTGTAAGAGGGTCTCTGTAAGCTCAGATTTATGGGGGAGTTTTGGGGACCACAGAGTTCCCTTTTACACCAGAGTCCACAGCTTCCCCCCTCAAATAATGGTTCCCAGAACTCTCATTACATCAGAGTCTTCACACTTCCCTCTTACAGTGTAGTAAGTCTGGAGACTCCGATGTAAAGGGGGCTCTGTAAAATGTGATTAGAGATTTGAAATTTCTACCATTTTTATTTTCTACTTACGATCCACAATTTTCAGCTGCTCAAATGGCTCGCTGTCTCTGAAGGCATATTGGAGTGTGGCCGTCCTCCTCCTCCCCTTCTTCACCAAAAGCACAAGAGGGTGCCGGCCGTCCGCTTTGGCTAGAAGCAGAAGAAAAAAAAAAAACATAAAAAATATGAATGTACATAGTAGTATTAAAGGTTGTGAAGAGACACTTGATGGAGGTAGGAAAGGTAGGAGCGAGAGGGAGGGGGGGGGTGTGTTGGTATTAGTGTTGTTGCATAGCTAAACACATGTCCACCTACCCAAAAAATTGTAACCTATCTGGTCACATGTAATGTATATTTTTACTTACCGGAGATTTGCTCCACAGCCTTTATCAGGAGCCTGGGTGAGCGCCTTTTGGCATCACTCCAGGCCCGCTGCAGATCCACCATATCAGCCTGGAACTGAAATCTCCGCTGCAGCCTCATCCGGACACGACACATCATCTTGTGCTTTTGGTGAAGATGCATGTTCACCTTATCATACCCCCAGAGGAGGAGGAGCTGTGGAAAGAGCAGTGTATGTTTGAGTCCAAGTATGTCCAAAATAGTACAGTCTTCAAATAACATGCTAGGTATATTTGAGATATTGTAGAACAAAGAATTCCATTTCTGGTGATACATATACATCGATGTCCAAATCTACCTCCATGACATAGGTTGCCCCACACTGGTGATTTCCTCTACATGATATAGCCATTTTCTCAATTGGCCTTTCATGACACACCCAGGGCCGCCATCAGGGGGGGACAGGCAGTCACTGTATTTACAACCTTATTGCTGTCCATTTAGCAGGGTGAAAGTAACTTTACACACATGTAGCATAGGTATCAACTTTTGTCACCATGTTAAAAGGACAGCAGTATGGGTAGCATTACAGTGACTGTTATTAGTCCAGGCTCACTAAACTAGCCAATGCTTGGAAAAGCAAGCCATGCAGATTGCTTTTCAGGTCCCTTTTAACATGAGCTGTCTGATTGGGTGTGGCTGTTAATTTTTGACGCAGACCTGATAAGCCCCTCAATTCTCCTTTATGGAGTGTTATATGTAAATGGGATTGCTTCATTTGAGATGCAGATTTAAACTATGTATGGCCAGGCTGAAGGTACCCAAGTGGATTGCTCGATCACCTGGAGGACAACGTACAACCAGTCTGTCAGATTTTACACACACTTATCGCTAGCATCTCTTGTAGCCACTAGCAATAATCACTGTGTTTTCCTGGCAGGGGCAGCACCGGGTGAACACAATGGCTCCGCAGGAGGGTTTCCCCTGTCTGTGTTGATGGTGGAATCAAGGCAAAATGTTTTTCCTGCAAGCCACGGGACAAACAAAGATAGTTTTGTAATTAATCCATGATTTTGCCAAAATGGAAAAAAAAGAGGTTTGCTTTGTATATTCTTAAGTTTGCTACATAACTAGAACATGTAACAGTGTTATATCATTGCATGAGATTTCCCCTCACTTCCTGTCTTGGTGTCACCACGACAGGAAATGAGGGAATCTCCCGTGGGGATATAGCCAGCAATTCTTTCCTTTTATATATACTATGGACATTATAAGGCAACAATTGCAAGCTATTTCCCCACAGTGATATTCCCCTCACTTCCTGTCTTGGTGACACTAAGACAGGAAGTGAGGGGAAATCTCATGCAATGATATCACCCTATTAGAAATTGGAGTTCCGTCTAAAAAGTATACATAAAGTAAGCACTTGGTTTCCAAAGTGGCAAAATTATGGAGGAGTTAAAACCCCATAGTGTGATTGGGGAATCTGACGCTGTGCTCCTACACTCCTCAATGTGTCTGTTCATTATGCTGTGCTGAATTATCCTTGATTCGCAATTCCTGCAAGAGTTGCACATGGTATGTGGGAGATGCGAATTTAAGGTGGCATAATTATCCACACAATCACACATAATCCTTTTTAAAGGTCCCCAGCAGAATTTGATGGCATAGTGGTTCACAGCAGTGCCATCAAATTCCAGTTAGATCTGTAAATTAACAAAGCAATGTGATCTGGGGGTGTATTTAACTTGCAATGGACACCCCCATTCATTATCATATGGCAGTGTGAGATGGGTGTGTTGGGAATGTGATCCATTAAGAAAAGTGATTATACACTCATGTGTTTCTTTTAGAGGTGATTTGTTCAAGGCAATCCTTTGAAGACATGACCATTCCAGATTTTTGGGATCACTGATTCCATCTCAGGTGAACCAATTAGCTGCTGTGTGCAGATCCAGCTTATGATGGTAAGAGTGTCAGACAAGACAAACGGGGCCGAGCTTGCAGTGTGTATGGATGTATGTAAGGCAATAATTTTTGGCATTATGCATTTAGGGAATATAATAATGTTTCTAATCTTGCATATATGAAAAGGGTCAATACATTTGTCTTTATCTAGACAGATTCCAAAGCGTCAGAGCAATCTGTCACAGATAATTGTGTTTCATTTTGTGTAAACGTTGAAACTAATCAAATCTATCTATATACAGGCATAGCCCACTTTAAGTACACAATGGGACCAGGGCATGTACGTAAACTGAAAATGTACTTAAAGTGAAGCAATCCCTTTTTTCTTTTCTCAATGCATGAAAATACACCAGCTCCATTGTAAATTTTGGCCACATTGACATAGCCTTACTCCGAAACCATGTGGGAGCATGTTAAGGGGATCCAGGACTATGACATGATAGATTACCTAGGCAAGCTGCCCAGCCACAAAATGGATATGGTGTAGTCCTGGGTACCCTCTCGTTGCTCCCTAAGTTTGTTATCCCTGTCACTTATGGTTTGTGAGCAGTGTCATGGCAAGCTGAACAAGCTGTGTCCTTACTCACGATTGTATATAAAGTGAGTGTACTTAAAGCAGGGTATGCCTATCTATATCTATATAGAAAGATCAGAGATGTGAACCTGTTCCCTATTATATACACTAATATATGGTATATAACATATTCTATAATGTATATATTGTATATAATATATACATAGTATATATATTGTCTCGAATATATATATTTTCTATAATATATATTTTGTGTATATATATATATATATATATATATATATATATATATATATACACACACACACACACACACACACACACATATATATATATATATATATACACACACACACACACACACACACACATACACATATATATATATACACACACACACACACATTATATATATATATATATATATATATATATATATATATATATATACACACACACACATACATTATATATATATATATATATATATATATATATATATATATATATATATGGAACAGGTTCACATCTAGGAAGTTTCTATAACAGGAAGCTTCTAGATCACGTCTAATAGGCAGAAAGTGCATGCGCAGATCAGCAGACCAAAAGTTTCTTGCACACCCGCTAGATAAGCGACCCACCCACCATCCCCCATCCCGCACATTCACACCCCCTCCTTACCTTACACACAAATGCCACAATTTCGGACGTGTAGAGCGCAGGAGCCATGATTGCGATAAGGGCCGGGACAATTTCCGGAAACGTGTGCACGCACCAAAAGTTTCGTTTCCGGTTTCATGTATAAATGTGAGAATGTGGGTTTGTATATTCGCGAATAGTCACCATACACAACCATTAAGCATATTTAACTTAGAAAAAGAAATACAAATACATACATTTGTGGACACCAGAAAACTTTATTTAGACACATGAAGACATTTGTAAAAAAGATTGTAAACATGCTGTTTAATACACAAATACACAGCTCAAACATTTCACATGACATATTTTTGGCACAGTCTCCACAGTATCCCATTGAAGCCACAGATTTGTATTTTTCAAACAAAAACAACCTTTGTACAACATTTAGACCATATACATCGACAAAGAGCCCATAATCAACAGATGCATGTGCAGATTGACAGAATTATGTTAACAGCAATAAATACTTACAGAGAGTCAACACACAACACAGCCAAATCTCACCTCCATAAATAACAAAGGGCCACAAATGTGAACCATAAAGCATGTGACACACAAATATTTTGGACCTCTTCGTAGGTCAAATCTTTCCTGATGTCTGAGTGAGCTATATATAATCCAAGCAAACACACACCCAGAATGGTAACGCCCAGTCCAAAAATTAACTGTGTGTGTCCTGTGTGTTTTGGAGCATGCTCAGTTGCCAAAACAAGGGAAATAGAAATGAGGAGGAGGAGAGAGACCTAAACTGCCCAAATCCATGTATGTATGTATGTAGGTGTGTATAGTATATGTGAATTGATAAAATTCTCTCTTCAAGTTTGCTAGTCATTATTTAGAATGTTTAGATACAGGAATACATACATATATATACAATTACATGAGAGAGCGAGAGAGAGAGAAATGTATATTTAGGGAAACAATTGAAACACACCTTTTGGGATTTGGGAAGTGAGATTGTGACGATTGAACAGACATGTAAGCCAACAATCTGACTCATCACTCATGAACATCCCTAAATTTGGCGTGGCAATTATATCAGGCGTTCTTATGTGCGTTTTGGCTGGCGTTTTCACAGGCGTTTTGACATGCATTTTTTGGGCAGGCATTGTTATATGAAATCACCTAAAAAAGCCCCAAAAACAGACCACAAACACCTACATGTGAACGTAGCCCGTTTGGGGGCGTTTGAGGGGGATTTGTCCAGCTCAAGGATCAACTCCCAAAACAGGCAAAAAATCCAATCCTATTCAGTTCAATGGCCCCTTTTCCCATGTGAGCATTTTGCCGGCATGAGGAAAACACCCAACGCTCACTGAGAAATAGCACAATGATTAGGGAGTCTGCCTTCCTGCTGTAGGTTTGTAAGTTCGAATCCGGAAGGAGCCCTCTGTATGGGCAACACTTGGATATCTCCAATTCTCCAAATGTTGACATCAATAATTTTGTTCATGTTTGAAAAAGGCATGTGTATCAGCAAACTTTTAATCTAAAGACATGAACAAAATACAAAAGATGCCAGTCAATATGTAGCAATATCGTGAGCTAAAGCTCTATTTGTTTGTTGGGCATACTTTGCTAATTAGCCAAGTATGAGATATATATATATATACCTTCAGTTAAATGTGTATTAAAATGGTAACACTTGGCCATACCCATATGGAAGAAAATGTAGTATTTGCAATATATTTCTAAAAAAATTCTTTGGAAACACATAAAATATTGTCAAAATTGTGACATTTCCTTGATATGTGTGAAATGCTAATAATCTTTCTTTGAAATATGTTTTACATCTATTTTTTTTATATCTGACTACCAATTCCCCAATGTAATATTTTGTGGGTTTTTTCCGATAATGTGGAGGTTCTATATAAACACTGTAGATTTGACTGCTATGATTTCTGAGTTAGCAGGAAAGGTGTATGGAATGTGATGGTGTTTACTAAGGGATCCCTTGTTGGAAGTGTGCATGTTTTTCCAATTCCGCCGGTTTTTGCCATTTTCTATGGGCGAGACAGCGGATTTCCAAGCGGTATTCAAAAAAAATTTGACCCAAAATCGCGCTGGCGAAATTTTTGGAGCCTATTTGGCGTTGCGCATGCGCACATTCGCGCGTTCGCAGCTCGAGGCTGGAGGAGCTGTTTAACCTTTCTACACTTTCGCAGATATCTCTCTTTCTAAGTCAGTTTTTGACATTTTTTAAACGCAAGTCATCTCCAAATTGACTTCCACACCTTCCACAGTGATTTGGGATTTTTGGGGGTACAGGGGAAAATTTGGCTAAACTTTAGTCGAGCTTTTAGCTGGCGTGGTTTTAAGTCGCGCTCTGACCATATTGCATCTTAATGAATCTCACACTAGGCGCTATTTTCCGCCCGCCATTCTTTGAATGCCAATTTCAGACTTAAATAATCGCCGGTTCGCAAAATCCCGCCGAAACGCCAATTCGCCGTACTATGAATTAGGCCCTTAGTGTGTGATGATAAGAGACTCCAACGGAGCCCCCGGAACCAACAGGGCAGCCAAAGGGATAAAACAGGAAGCATATGGGAAACTTCTCCTCAGCAGTGAAAACAAGACCCACCGAACATCAAGAAGGACCCTGGAACGGGTGCAAGTTCAGAGCAGCACTTCAGCGTAGGCCATCCAGCCAGTCAGAGACCTCCTGCGGTGATTCATAAAATTTAACAGCGCCATTGTACTGGATCCTGGCCTCCGACAACAGCATGTCGCGGTCCCGATAGTTCAGAAACTTGACCAGGAAAGGCTGCGGTGGGGTACCTGGGGGCCTAGCCCCCATGGGGACACGGTGCGCCCGCTCCACAACATAGGTAGGGGGGAAGTCAGTAAGAGACAGCAATTGTTTAAAGAATTGCTCAGCAAAGATGGCCAGCTTGTTCCCCTCCGCACCCTCGGGAAGTCCCACCACCCACACATTATTGCGGCGTTGGCGGTCCTCCGCATCATCAGCCCTATTTTGCAAAGATTTGACCAGGTGCTGAAGGTCCGACAGCTGGGAGGCATGTGCGTGGGTACTGTCCTCCACCCCAGAGATGCGTTCCTCAGCAGATGTTATGCGACCCCTCATCTTGTCCAGGTCATGCCGGATCAACGTGCATTCAGATGCCAGGTGGTCTATCTTGACCATGAGGGCCGCCTTGCTGCTATCAATAGCCGCCAGGATGGGAGCCGTAATGGCCCGCTGGTCCTGCTCCAGCAGTGAGGGAGAAGTCAAGGAGACAGGTACCTGTGAGTCCGTAGGAGGAGTAGCACCCTGCTGTGCCGCATCCATCTTCGCGCCCGCACCCGAAGCATGCTGAGGGACGGAGGATGAATCCAAGATGGCGGAGGCGGAGCTTTGTCCCAGGCCGCGAGCGGAGCGAGTCTGTCTCTGATCCGGATGCTTCCCGCGCTGTGGTTTCAAGGCAGAAGTGGGCATCCCCGTGGCACTCTAGGGCTCCCCCACCGTAAGCGAACCCCAAGGAGGCAGGAAAAACACCCCAAACAGGGATATTATCAGGATGGTCCGGGAGCTCCACCAAAGCACGTCCTGCCGCGATCACATCCGGCCACGCCCCCCCCCCCCTGGTGCCTATATTTAAAAAGGGATCAAAGTCTTTGCCAAGTAACTATAGACCTATTAGTTTAATTTCTATAGTTGGGAAGATATTAGAGAGTTTAATAAAAGACCACATAGATGAGTTCTTGCTGAAAAAAAATATTTTAAGCAACAGACAGCATGGATTCATGAGACAGATGTTGTCAAACAAACCTGATTTCTTTTTATGAGGTGGTAAGTAAAACCTTGGACAGAGGGGTGGCTGTGGACGTAGTATACTTGGATTTTGCAAAAGCGTTTACCTTACACATTAGCCGTGTGTGGGTAACTGTGTTAACGTCTACTGGCTTGGAAAGATCGGTTTGTAATTGGATAGAAAATTGGCTAAAAGATAGAATTCAGAGAGTAGTGGTTAATGATTCTTACTCTGAATGGTCTAAAGTTATTAGTGGTGTACCACAAGGTTCAGTGTTGGGACCCTTACTTTTTAATATCTTTATAAATTATATAGGGTCTGGGATTAAGAGTAGCATTTCAGTCTTTGCAGATGACACCAAGCTTTGCAGTGTAAGAACTTCTTTACAGGATGTCTCCAACTTACAAGCTGACCTCAATGCACTGTTTCATTGGGCAACTATGTGGCAAATGAGGTTTAATGTTGATAAATGTAAAGTTATGCACTTGGGGGCTAAGAATATGCATGCATCATACATACTAGGAGGAGTAGGACTGGGGGAATCCATAGCGGAGAAGGATCTGGGTGTTCTGGTAGATCATAAGCTTAATCGCTTGCATCCTAGCATGCAATGCCAAGCTGCTGTTTCCAAATCAAGCAAAGCAAGCAAAATCCTTTCTTGTATTAACAGAGGTATGGACTCCAGAGAGAGATCTATAATTTTGCCCCTGTACAAATCATTAGTAAGACCTCACCTGGAATATGCAGTTCAGTTTTGGGCACCAAACTGATTAGAGGCATGGAGGAGTTCAGCTATGAGAAAAGATTACAGGAACTGAATTTATTCTCTCTTGAGAAGAGGAGATTAACCACTTGCCGCCCGCCCGCCGTCATATGACGGTGGGACGGTGCTGCCATTATCCTGGGCGGACGTCATATGACGTGATCCAGGGCAGGCGCACGATCGCGTGCACGACGCCGTGCACTGCCGGTGTCGGCGTGTCCCCGGGACACAGCCGGTCACCGGCAGGGGGGAAACAGCCAAAGGGCATGGCTGTTTCCCACGTGATCGGCTATGTTTCAATGACATAGCCGATCACAACAGTAGATGCCGGAAGAAGACCGCGCATGCGCGATTGGGAGCGCGCAGCGCGGTCATGTCGCTAGGAACACAGCTAGTCACCGACAGTGTAAAACAGCCAATGACAGTGGCTGATTACCACGTGATGGGCTGTGAATCCATTCACAGCCCATCACAAATGTAAACAAAGAGCAGTAACTCACTGTTACTAGCTCTTCTCCCCTCACACACCGTTTCCAGTGTGAGGAGAGTAGAGCCAGAAACAGTGAGTAACTGATCTGTGTCTGTCAGTGTAAAAAAAAAGTGTCATCAGCCCCCCCCAATTGCACCTGTCACCCAACAGTCATCTGTCACCATCAGTGCCCAAAAATCACTACCTATAAAGTGCACCTGTCACCAGAGACTGCCATCAGTATCGCCAGCGGTGCACCTGTCACCCATCGGTGACCAGCGCCCGTCACCTGTCACCCCATCAATCACCGTCACCTGTCACCCCATCAGTCATCGTCACTTGTCACTCCATCAGTGATCGTCATCTGTCACCCCATCAGTCATTGTCACCTGTCACCCCATCAGTCATCGTCATCTGTCAGCCCATCAGTGACCGTCCCCTGCCACCTATTAGTCACCTGCCACCCATCAGTGATCATCCGCAGTCACCCGTCGCACAGCCAGAATGTCAAAAAGGATGTACAGCAGCGAGGAGGCGTTTCAGATCATCTCTATGACTAATGAGAGCACCGGGGAGCTCTCATCAGTATCTGAATCCAATTTCGAATCCGATTCGGAATTTGAAGTTGCTAATAGTAGCGGATCGGAGATGGACTCGGAGGAAGAATGGGTCCCTCCCAAAAGGGCACGGCGCTCTGGAAACCAGGCAGCCACAAGGGGTACACCCCAGGATCCTATGCCCAGGCCCAGTACCCGCTCTGCCCCCAGCGAAACACCCCAGGAGCGAATGCCCAGGCCCAGCACCAGCGCTGCGGCATCACTCCCAATTTCGAATCCCCCTTCTACCAGCACTGGAGTGTCACATCCCCCAAGAGCCAGGGCCACTATCCACCTCCCAGATGCTCTTGCCAACCCAAGATGGCTGCCCTCCAACTCGGGATCAGCAAATATTCCCCCTTTTACCGCACAGCCAGGTGTGCAGGCCAATACAGAAAATTTTTGTTTATTGATTTTCTCCATTTATTTTTGCCCAACGATTTTCTGCAATACATCGTGGACCAAACAAATCTGTATGCCCAGCAGTTTATTGTTAACAACCCCCAATCTTCCTATTCCCGTCCGTTTGAGTGGAGAGAGTTAACCTTGGAGGAGTTCAAAATGTTTTTGGGCCTCACAATAAACATGGGGGTTACAAAAAAAAATTAAGGACATGCCTATTGGTCCACCCACCCCATACACAGTATGCCCATATATTCTGCCCTAATGTCCAGGTCCAGGTATGAAATTATCATGCGCTTCCTTCATTTTAGTGACAACAGCCAGTGCCCCCCCCCCAAAATCATCCAAATTTTGACAAGCTACTGTATATAAAATTCACCCCCTCATAAATTTTCTTTCCCAAAGTTTTGCAGAACTTTACGTCCCTGATCAAAACATATGTGTAGATGAGTCCCTGCTACACTTCACAGGCCGGCTAGCAATAAAGCAATACATTCCGAGCAAAAGGTCCAAATATGGGGTCAAATTGTACAAACTGTTCGACAGAGCTACGGGATATCTGTATGCATTCCGCATATACGAAGGAAGAGATTCCCAGCTCGATCCCCCTGATTGCCCGGCCTACATGGGCACAAACGGAAAGGTTGTATGGGACCTGGCGTACCCACTGCTGAGGAAAGGCTACCACCTTTACCTGGATAATTATTATACCAGCCTGCCCCTTTTCAGACATCTGTAGCTTGAAGGAACCCTGGCATGCGGAACCACCAGGAAGAACAGGAAGGGCTTCCCACAGTCCTTGGTGAATAAAAGAATGAGGAAGGGGGAAATAGCAGCCACTCGTTATGAATGGTGGACATTCCCCCGTTGTTTCGAGGTGCTGGCCTTGAGATGGAAGGATCACAGAAATGTGTACATGATGTCCACCATTCATAACGACACCACAGTGGAGGTTCGAAGAAGAAGAGGTCCCACTGAAAAGCCAAAATGTGTCCACGATTACAATCTTTACATGGGGGGGGGGTGGATTTTAATGACCAAATGATTCAGCCCTACTTGGCCACAAGGAAGTCCCGATTCTGGTATAAGAAAGTTGCAATTTATTTATTTCAATTGGCCTTTTATAACGCTTATGTAATCTATTCCAAATCCACTGAAAGCTCCATCTCCTTCCTAAAATTCATTGAGGAAAATGTCACGACCCTCGTCTACCCACAAGGACTCCCCCGAGAAAACCTTTGCTCTGAGGCTGTTAGCCGACTTAGTGAGCGCCACTTCCCAGACTACCTTCCACGGAGGCCGAAGACGCCAAAAAAGATGCCGTGTATGCAGCAGAAGGGGGTTTCGTAAAGACACCAGCTTCTATTGTCAGTACTGTCCCTCCCAACCTGGCCTGTGCATTGGAGAATGCTTCACACGTTACCATAGATTCGTAAATTACTAGCCCATTTCCCCGTTTTCATCTGTGCTGACCAATTTTCCTCATGCCACTGCCTTCCACATAAACTGACCCTGGCCTGTTTTTCCACTATGCCTCTGCCTACTGTTTGGACTGCTTTCACGTGAACTGACCCTGGCTTGTTTTACCGATTACGCTTCTTCTTACTGTTTGGATTACTTCCCTGTGAACTGACCCTGGCCTGTTTTTTCAACTAGAATATAAATAAATCCGCGCTAAGGATGTCAGAGGATAAATTAAATGTGTGCACAGGTAAGCTGCAGCCTCACTTAAAATATAGCCAAAAGGCTATATAAATATGTATGTAAATATGAAGTGGTGGCGCTGCTTATAAAGTGCAAATAGGTATATATAAATATATAAAATGAAAAGAATATAAAATGTAGAAACACAGATGTGATTGAGGAATAAAAATATAAATATAAATGGTGGATATGTAAATAGTGCCACAATATAGTGAAAATCCAACATAAAATGGTATTGGGAATGAGTTAATATGGAATATATGAAAAAATATAAAAAAGTAAAATGAAGTAAAATATAAATAACCACCAAAGTGCGTAATATAAAGTGCAAAGTACTACAATATATATATCCTAGTATATACCTAAAATAATAATATCAGCATGTTGCAATAAAATGGTAAGAGAATAACTTAAAATAATAATACATAGGCGATGGTATAATATGAAAAAGTGTGCAAAAAGTGCAACAATTAAACTGGGTGTGCGGGAAACTTTTCCGGAAAAATAAATAAGAGTGCGGGAAACTATTTTTACAAAGTGCAGCAAGAAGTGATGTGATCTAAATTCATGTGATAAATAAGTCCGTATAATAGTAAAGGTGCAAACAATATTATGGGCAAGCTAGATGTGCGAAGAAATATGAACTCCAAGGTGGAAATAAGAAATGGTATTCAATCAGATCAGCTGATAAAATAAGTCCATATATAGATGATTGTGCCCCGAGGAGTGGTGAATGAATAAGTATCCTGCGGTGACCCCCAAGGTGGGTGACTGGCGAGTGGCGGGGAAACCTCTAGTAGAAAAACCTACTCACCAGATGTACCCACCCCACACAGGGGTATAGGGCAGGTACTGTAGAAATATCCTGTTGGTCCTGGCTCTGGGTAGTAGTTCCCTTCCTGGGGGAGATGTAGTATAGGGTCCGCAGGGATATCCTAAAGTGGGATCCTATCCGATAGTAGGATATCCAACGATCCGTGGGGTGAACTGATATGGCCACTCAAAGGTATGTGGATGGAGGGATCATATAAATGGAAAAGAACTCGATAGTGTAATACCGTTTTTAAAGTTTATTCCTTCCAGCAGTAACATAAAAATGGGTACTCACATAGATAAAATCAGTAAACAGCGAGGTAGTGGCGTCCCGGAACGCAATGCGTTCCAACTGGAGACCGGAACCGGAAGTGACGTGACGGCGCTGTACGCGTTTCGTCATGTGACGTCTTCTGCAGGCTGCAGAAGACGTCACATGACGAAACGCGTACAGCGCCGTCACGTCACTTCCGGTTCCGGTCTCCAGTTGGAACGCATTGCGTTCCGGGACGCCACTACCTCGCTGTTTACTGATTTTATCTATGTGAGTACCCATTTTTATGTTACTGCTGGAAGGAATAAACTTTAAAAACGGTATTACACTATCGAGTTCTTTTCCATTTATATGATCCCTCCATCCACATACCTTTGAGTGGCCATATCAGTTCACCCCACGGATCGTTGGATATCCTACTATCGGATAGGATCCCACTTTAGGATATCCCTGCGGACCCTATACTACATCTCCCCCAGGAAGGGAACTACTACCCAGAGCCAGGACCAACAGGATATTTCTACAGTACCTGCCCTATACCCCTGTGTGGGGTGGGTACATCTGGTGAGTAGGTTTTTCTACTAGAGGTTTCCCCGCCACTCGCCAGTCACCCACCTTGGGGGTCACCGCAGGATACTTATTCATTCACCACTCCTCGGGGCACAATCATCTATATATGGACTTATTTTATCAGCTGATCTGATTGAATACCATTTCTTATTTCCACCTTGGAGTTCATATTTCTTCGCACATCTAGCTTGCCCATAATATTGTTTGCACCTTTACTATTATACGGACTTATTTATCACATGAATTTAGATCACATCACTTCTTGCTGCACTTTGTAAAAATAGTTTCCCGCACTCTTATTTATTTTTCCGGAAAAGTTTCCCGCACACCCAGTTTAATTGTTGCACTTTTTGCACACTTTTTCATATTATACCATCGCCTATGTATTATTATTTTAAGTTATTCTCTTACCATTTTATTGCAACATGCTGATATTATTATTTTAGGTATATACTAGGATATATATATTGTAGTACTTTGCACTTTATATTACGCACTTTGGTGGTTATTTATATTTTACTTCATTTTACTTTTTTATATTTTTTCATATATTCCATATTAACTCATTCCCAATACCATTTTATGTTGGATTTTCACTATATTGTGGCACTATTTACATATCCACCATTTATATTTATATTTTTATTCCTCAATCACATCTGTGTTTCTACATTTTATATTCTTTTCATTTTATATATTTATATATACCTATTTGCACTTTATAAGCAGCGCCACCACTTCATATTTACATACATGTTTTTTCAACTACCCTTCTGCCTGCCGCCTGGATTGCTTGCACGTGAACTGACCCTGGCTTGTTTTACCGACTATTCTTCTGCCTACCGCTTGAACTGATCTGTCGCCCCCTGCTACTGTAGTACACAGGGGTCTCACATATGTGAGGGGCTCCAGAGTTGTTTTTCCGGATAGAGAAAACCAGTTTTTTTGGTTCTCTCTGGGTTTCGTAAATTCCAGATTAGGGTCTGGAGTCCGGAGGCTTCAAAGAGATTTGTGTGGGAGAAGCCTCTACCCCTGTCCCCATGTCTCACCTGACCAAGGCCCTCAGCTGACTTACTACCATCATGCCTCTGCCTGCTGCATGATATTAGCTGGAGAGTGGTACAATGATTGTCTGCAGTGTACTGGGACCAATATTATGGCTGTGCTGACCATGTCTCTGCCTGGAAAATTCCTTTGGACAAATGCTGCGGCTGTGCTGACAATATCCCAGTATTGACTATAGACTATATTCCTGCCTGCTGCCTGGAAAATTGCTATTGTCGTCGCTAAGCATGTCCCTGCGTGCTGCCTGGACTAATGCTCTCCTCTGTGGACAACTGCACTACTACAACCACAGGTAATAATTTTTTTACACTTTCCTTTATAGAATGTATTTTGTAATGTATTTCTTGCTATGTACATGCTATGTGTTAAAAATGTGAGGGGCCTTCAAAAATGATAGGTTGTCAGGAAATTAGATGTGCATTTTATGTAAAAGTCTCACAAGTGTGGTATTGCCATAATTAAGAGGAGTAGCAGAATGTATTTTGGGGTACAATTTTTGCTATATACATGCAACCACTTACCGACCGCCTAACGACTATATACATCGGCCATTTAAAGCTAAATACTGGGGTTATGGCAGCAGATAGCTGCCATAACCCCGGTATTTTTTTAAATGGCGGGCGGTCGGCTTTCAGATAAGGGTGGTCCCAGTGGCAGATTCGCCGCCGAATCCGCCGCAACGGTGCATGGGAAGAGGTGCCCCCCCTCCCGCCGCGTTCTAGACGTTTTCCCAGCTTACCGGACCCACCGGCAGCGGGAAAAACTATCCGGTCCCGGATCCTCAGAGACAGGAAGTTGAGTGAGGGCAAGATGGCCCTCACTCGACTCTATGGTCTTGGAGGACCGGAGCTACGTCAAAAGTCGTTGCCTAGCAACTGGTTTAAAGGGCCGTTTTTTTTTTTTTTGTTTTTGTTTTTTTTTCTTTTTCAAATTTTTTTTTTTTGTTTTTTAGTGTAGTTGTGAGGTGTGAGGTCTTTTTGACCCCAGATCTCACAATAAAGAGGACCTGTCATGCCTATTTCTATTACAAGGGATGTTTACATTCCTTGTAATAGGAATAAAAATGATCAAAACATTTTTTTTTTAAAAAAAACTTTTAAAAATAAAAAATGATTAAATAAAATAAATAGGAAAAAAAATTAATGTGCCCTGTCCCCGTTAGCTCGTGCGCAGAAGCGAACGCATACGCAAGTCCCGCCCACATATGTAAACGGTGTTCAAACCACACATGTGAGGTATCGCCGTGATCGTTAGAGCGAGAGCAATAATTTGAGCCATAGACCTCCTCTGTAACTCTAAGCTGGTAACCTGTAGAATTTTTTAAAATGTTGCCTATGGGGATTTTTAAGTACCAATGTTTGGCGCCATTCCGCGAGCGTGTGCAATTTTGAAGCATGACATGTTGGGTATCTAATTACTCGGCGTAACATTATCTTTCACATTATGGAAAAAAATTGGGCTAAATTTACTGGTTTCTTATTTTTTAATTAAAAAAAGTGAATTTTTTTCAAAAAAATTGCATTTAAAAAGACTGCTGCGCAAATATGGTGTGATAAAAAATATTGCATTGATCTCCATTTTATTCTCTAGGGTCTCTGCTAAAAAAAAATATATAATGTTTGACGGTTCTAAGTAGTTTTCTAGCAAAAAAATGATTTTAGCTTATAAACACCAAGTGTCAAAAATAGGCCCAGTCTTAAAGTGGATAAATGGACAACTTTGTGTAAAGAGCTACTTGGATGTTAGGCCTCTGTATGTGGCCAGGCTGTGTAAAAGTATTACACATGTGGTATCGCCATACTCAGGAGGAATAGCAGAATGTATTTTGGGGTGAAATTTTTGCTATGTACATGCTATGTGTTAGAAATATTGCATAAATTGACAACATTGTGTAAAAAAAAATGCATTTTCATTTTCTTTCCACAGTTTCCAAAAGCTTGTGGAAAAAAATGACACGTTCAAAAGACTCATTATGCCTCACAAATTATACGTTGGGGTGTTTGCTTTCCAAAATGGGGTCATTTTATGGGAGTTTCCATTGTCCTGGTGCTCCAGGGCCTTCAAAAGTGCGATAGGTTGTCAGGAAATTATATGTGTAATTTCTGCTTCTAGAATGCCGGACGGGGCTACTTGAATGTTGGGCCTCTGTATGTGGCCAGGCTGTGAAAAAGTCTCACACATGTGGTATCAGCATACTCAGGAGGAGTAGCAGAATGTATTTTGGGGTGCAATTTTTGCTATGTACATGCTATGTGTTAGAAATATTGCATAAATTGACAACTTTGTGTAAAAAAAAAGCATTTTCATTTTCTTTCCACATTTTCCAAAAACTTGTGGAAAAAAATGACATGTTCAAAAGACTCATTATGCCTCAAAGATTATACGTTGGGGTGTTTGCTTTCCAAAATGGGGTCATTTTATGGGGGTTTCCATTGTCCTGGTGCTCCAGGGCCTTCAAAAGTGCAATAGGTTGTCAGGAAATTATATGTGTAATTTATGCTCCTAGAATGCCGGACGCTGCTACTTGGATGTTAGGCCTCTGTATATGGCTAGGCTGTGAAAAAGTCTCACACATGTGGTATCGACATACTCAGGAGGAGTAGTAGAATGTGTTTTGGGGTGTAGTTGCAAGTATACATGTGCTGTGTGAGAGAAATAACCTGTTAATACGGCAATTTGTAAAAAAAAAATCTTAATTTTCAAAGCATTGTGGGAAAAAAATACAACTTCAAAAAACTCACCATGCCCCTTATTAAATACCTTGGAATGTCTACTTTCCAAAAAGGGGTCATTTGGGGGGTATTTGTACTTTCCTGACTTTTTAGTGTCTCAAGAAATGAGATAGGCCTTCAGTACATCAGGTGTGATCAAGTGTGATCAATTTTCAATGATTCGCACCATAACTTGTGGACTCTATAACTTTCACAAAGACCAAATAATATACACTTACTTGGGTTATTTTTACCAAAGATAAGTAGCAGTATAAATTTTGGCCAAAATTTGTGAAGAAAAATTACTAATTTGCAAAATTTTATGACAGAAACAAAGAAAAATGCGTTTTTTCACGATATTTTCAGTCTTTTTTTTATTTATAGCACAAAAAATAAAAAAACCCAGTATTGATCAAATACCATCAAAAGAAAGCTCTATTTGTGTGAAAAAAAGGACACAATTTTTGTATGGGTACAGTGTTGCATGACTGAGTAATTCTCAGTCAAAGTGTGAGAGCGCTGAAAGCTGAAAATCGGTCTGGGCAGGAAGGGGGTGAAAGTGCACTGTAGGCAAGTGGTTAAGGGGGGATATGATCAACATGTATAAATACATAAGGGGACCATATAGTGAACTTGGTGTTGAGTTGTTCACTTTAAGGTCAACACAGAGGACAAGGGGGCACTTTTTACGTGTAGAGGAAAACAGATTTCAAATACGGAAAGGTTTCTTCACCATAAGAGCTGTGAAAATGTGGAATAGACTCCCTCCAGAGGTGGTTCTGGCTAGCTCACTAAATTGCTTTAAAAAAGCTCTGGATTCTTTCCTAGGTGTACATAATATAAATGGGTACTAAAATATTTTTTTAGGTAAAGTTGATCCAGGGAATATCAGATTGCCTCTTGGGGGATCAGGGAGGAATTTTTTCCCCTGCTGTAGCAAAATGGATCATGCTTTGCTGGGTTTTATTTTCACCTTCCTCTGGATCAACAACGGGTATAGGATTGTGTATATGGGATTGTATGGTTGGGTTTTCAATACTGGTTTTTTTTTGGTTGAACCGGATGGACTTGTGTCTTTTTTCAACCTGACTAACTATGTAACTATGTAACTATTCCCGGCCACACAGGGACCCTAAATACTGACAGCAGCAAAGGGGCCTACACAGGGACCCCCCCTCCAGGGCACAAAAGAACCCACAAACAGTCAGAGGAGCCGCCAACAGCATGCTTACTACCCCCCTCCAGTGACAACTCACCTACACCACACAGAGAATTTAGCAAATAATAAAAATTAAATTTCTCCTTATCCCTAAAAGGGAATGGGGGAGGGGATGTGTGCTAGAGGTCCATTAGTGGGGAGGGGGGGGTTGCGGGACCCGCGTCCACCCTGATTTTTCCCGAGGTAGAGGGGGGCACTACTCACCACACCTTTGGGACTGGGCGGGCACCATTCTGGGCAGAACATCTCCCTATCTTGGACTGGTGGGTGCTGCGGCCAGAGGTATGCTTTGACTCGGGCCATGACCAGGTCGTATGCGTCCTCGCGAGGTGTCGCACTCACAGGCCAGCCCCCATCCAGTGGGGCTATGTCGCGGCCCTCCTAGTGTGGAGCTAAGGCTTGCACATGCTCGATGGCCAGACTGGGGGGACCGTAAGGATCTAGGATATTTAGTGCGTCACACAGTCCGGCAGTTGATAGTAATTCTCACAGGAACAGACTTGATTGTAGAAGAAAAACAACAAAAGGAAAAAGTTCAGTTTAAAAAAAGGAAAAAAATGCCAGGATCAGAGATCCTTAGCTAGGTCCTTACTCCTGACTAGGCAGAAAAAAAACAGAGTTCCTAGAGCATCAAGGGGGAGTATAAATACAGTGATAATAATCAGCGCAAACCCTAAATAAAATAGTGAAAATGATGAAATAATGTGCACAAGGCTGCAAACAATCAGTGTCAAACACAAAACACCTGTGATAAATTAATAAATAATATTGCTGTGCCAAGTGAATAAATCAATCGATGTAGAAATAATGTCAAAAATAAATATTAATCTTATCAAAACCAATGAATAAACTGTGACATCAAGTGATAATATTAGTCACAATTCACATTGAATATAGAAGTGACATAATAATAAACGAAACAATCTTCATCTGTGAACGTGATCAAAGGTGCTGCATGCTCCACTCCAAGTGCTCCTAGTGACTGGTGTAAGATTAGCAGCTCACCTTGAAATCAGACTCCTGAGAGTCAAACATGCTTTGGGATAATCACAGCCGCCTGATGTCCCTTCCTATCACCGCCTCCAAACACTCTCCAAGTATATAAGGAATCCGGTGTGGAAAGAAAAAGAGATCTAGTGCTCTCTGTTTTAAATAGGCTATTTATTCTCACAAAACAGATGAATATACACTTACATCTAAAGCACTTCAAGTAGTGCAGACTTTCAGAGCATCAAAAACATTGCCTGTAGCCTCCGGGAATCATTGTAGTGACGAGCAGGCTCCTCCCCCGTACGCGTTGCGTCAGAGACTTCGTCAGCGGGGTGAAGCCAATCGTATATAAGAATCCTATATAGTCCTACTGCTGCCGTCGTCCCGCCCAACTCCTGGCGGGGAGACCGCGCAGCGCAGCGCCATTCCTCAGCTTTGCCAGCATTCGGATCCGATGCTGCAACACAGACCTACTTCTCCTGCGTGCATAGGGAACAAACCGAGCGACCCTTCAATCGTTCACCTAAATCGTAATGAAATCTACTAAATTGAAATTTCTTTCATTAGGAGCCTGCTCACAGCTCTTCCCTGGAGGCTCGGCATTTACCATTTCACGGCTTATATCTATGAAATGTACCAAGTACTGATACTAATTCATTCCGCAACCATAAAAATAAACAATATCACATGTCAGCAATCATTATATAAGGACACAATATAAATTAATTCTTATAGTAAACAAAACCTGCGCCTATGTAAATATCAATGTTTCAGAGACCCATTTTAGTCTGATAACCTGTTTAAAATAATATATTAATTTATTGAATAATATTAAAATCAATAGTTGATATCTAAAAATCACGGGGACCCTTAGATAAGATTTAGGATTTGAGGAGGTAAATCCAAATAAGTTATATTAATAAAAACAATTATTTAATTAAATATATCATATAAAACCCTAAATAAATATTAAAAATTAAAATTTAAAATTAAAATATTAAAATTAAATTTATAAAATTAGTACAATTAATACATGAATTACTATTAAAAAAATATATAATCATAAAAATGTTATACAAAGAATATTTAAATATTTAAATATAATCGTATCAATTTATTTAAAAGGGAATCGTATCAATTTATTTAAAAGGGAATAAATAAGACAGAGGGAAAAATTATTTATCACTAATAAAGCAATTGAGGTCAAACTCAACGTTCAAACCCCTAGGCACAAGAACCTTGGTCTCATAAATCCAGTATGACTCTCTTTTACTCAATTGTCTGATGAAATTCCCACCCCTCCAATGTCTCACTACACGTTCAATCCCCCAACATTTCAGAGATCTGGGATTGCGGTTATGGACCAATCGGAAATGTTTGGATACATTATGATTAATGGAACCTTTTTTGATGTTTTTGACGTGTTCCCCCATCCTGACACTCGAACTTCTGGAGGTACGCCCTATATACTGGAGACCACACCCACATTCTAACATGTAGACCACTCCTATGGTACCACATGTTATCAGATCCTTTATAGGGTATACTTTGTTCGTACTGTTCGACAGGAACTCCTTTTTCTTTTTCTGGTTATTCACTGCATGTCTACATGCGGAACATCTCCCACATGCGTGAAAACCTGTGATAAATGAGAACAGTCCCTCCTTTTTCTGAATGGGTGGATCTATAGCACCTGGGGCTATGATATCCTTGAGAATCGGAGCCTTTTTGTACACAAATTTCGGTCTTTCCGGTAAAGCTGGTCCAAGTATTCTGTCTTTTCTTAAAATGTTCCAATGCTTCTTCACGATCTTCTCTACTTGTTTATATTACACATTAAAGTCTAAAATAATCTTAAATTCACAATTTGTCTGGTCTTTTCTTCTTTCTCCATCATTTCTTCCTATTTAAGTATTTCTATTCATTTGTTGGATTTGTGTTCTGGCCGTTTGTATATCTTCAGCCCGGTATCCTTTCTCTAGAAATCTTTTTCCCAGCGTTTCTGACTGGACTACGAAGTCAATTTCTTTAGTACAATTCCTTCGTAGCCTTACGAATTGTCCCTTGAGAAAATTACAGAGCCACATTTTATGATGACAGCTGTCAACTGGAAGATAGAAGTTCCTATCTGTTGGTTTAAAATATTTTTTGGTAAAAAGACTTCCTTGATGTTTAAAAATCTCTAAATCTAAAAACACTGTACTTTCATTGTTGATATTGCAGGTCAGCTGTATGTTTTTCTCGTTCCTGTCCATTTTCCCTTTAACCACTTCCATACCGTGTCATTGTAAAATGACGTCGGCAGGGTGGCTTTACCGATCCGGGCCGCCGTCATATGACGTCGCCCAGATCTCCCCGCTACTGCGCGCCCCCGGGGGCGCGCAGCGCGGCGATCGGGGGTGAGTCTCGTCCCTCGGACTGAGCCCAACCCCGATCAAGGTAAACAGCCAATAAAATTGGCTGTTTACCACGTGATCGGCTGTGTCAATCACAGCCGATCACATGAGCGGCTCCAGCGCGAGACGCTCGTTCCTTTCTTAATGCGCGCCCCCCGGGGGCGCGCAGCGCGGCGATCGGGGACGAGGCTCGTCCCTCGGACAGAGCCCATCCCCGATCTAGGTAAAGAGCCAATGAAATTGGCTCTTTGCCACGTGACCGGCTGTGTCCAATCACAGCCGGTCACAAATGTCCTCAGAGAACACGGTAACTAGCTGTCACCGTGTTCTCCTCCTCACACACTGATCCTGTGTGAGGAGGAGATTGTGGTAACAGCTGGTTACCAATTACAGTGCACCCCAAACACACTGGTTCCCCCCCCAATAAAGAGCACCTGTCACTAGCCCATCAATGTACCCGAGTACATGTCACCAGCCCATCAGGTACTCTGATGACAGGTACTCGGGTACTCTGATGGGCTGATGACAGGTACTCGGGTACTCTGATGATGGGTACTCGGGTACTCTGATGGGCTGGTGACAGGTACTCGGGTACTCTGATGATGGGTACTCGGGTACTCTGATGACAGGTACTCGGGTACTCTGATGACAGGTACTCGGGTACTCTGATGACAGGTACATGGGTACTCTGATGACGGGTACTCGGGTGCTCTGATGACAGGTACTCTGGTACTTTGAGTACCCGTCACCGGAGTACCTGAGTACCCGTCATCGGAGTACCCAAGTACCTGTCACCTACCCATCAGAGTACCCGAGTACCTGTCACCTACCCATCAGAGTACCCGAGTACCTTCCACCTGCTCATCAGAGTACCTGACACCTGAAGTACCCGAGTACTTGCCACCTGCTCATCAGTACCCATCACTACTCATCAGTACTCATCAGTACCCATCAGTACCTATCACCTATCAGTATCAGTACTGATCATCCGTACCCATCAGTACAGTATCAGTATCACCTATCAGTATCAGTACTACTCATCAGTACCTATCACCTGCCTGTCACCTGCCCATAAGAGTACCCGAGTACCTGTCACCTGCCTATCGGAGTACTCGAGTACCTGCCACTTGCTCATCAGTACCAGAGTACCTGTCACCTGCCCAGCAAAGTACCCGAGTACCTGTCACCCTTCATACAGCCACCATGTCTAAGTCCAAAAAGGTTTATATACGTCCTCCGTTTAAACCTAAATACCGGTGTTATGGCAGCAGATAGCTGCCATAACCCTGGTATTTTTTTAAACGGTGGACGGTTGGCTTTCCGATAAGGGTGGTCCCAGCAGCGGATTCGCCGCGGGATCACCCTTCCGGGGTGGCGGAAGAGGTGCCCCCCCCCTCCCGCCGCATTCTGGTCCTTTTCCCCGCTTACCGGACCCGCCGGCAGCGGGGAAAACGATCCGGTCCCAGATCCTCACAGACAGGATGTCGAGTGAGGGCAAGCTTGCCCTCACTCGACTCTATGGTCTTGGAGGACCGGAGCTACGGCAAACGTCGTTGCCTAGCAACCAGTTTAAAGGTCCCTTTTTTTTTTTTCATTTTATTTAATTTTTTTTTTTTCTATCTTTTAGTTTACTTGTGAGATCTGAGGACTTTTTGACCCCAGATCTCACAAAAAAGAGGTCCTGTCGTGCCTTTTTCTATTACAAGTAATGTTTACATTTCTTGTAATAGAAATAAAAATGATCATTTTTTTCAAACAGTGTAAAAATAAAAAATAATAAATAAAATAAATAGTAAAAAAAAAAAAAAAAATTAAAGCGCCCTGTCCCCGCAAGCTCGCGCACAGAAGCGAACGCATATGGAAACCCCGCCCACATATGTAAACAGTGTTCAAACTACACATGTGAGGTATCGTCGCGATCGTTAGAGCAAGAGCAATAATTTGAGCCCTAGACCTCCTCTGTAACTCTAAGATAGCAACCTGTAGACATTTTTAAAGTGTCGCCTATGGGAATTTTTAAGTACCAAAGTTTGTCACCATTCTGTGAGAGTGCGCAATTTTGAAGCATGACATGTTGGGTATCTATTTACTCAGCATTACATTATCTTTCACATTATGGAAAACAACTGGGCTAACTTTACTGGTTTCTTATTTTTTAATTAAAAAAAGTGAATTTTTTCCCAAAAAATTGCGTTTGGAAGACCGCTGCGCAAATACGGTGTGATAAAAAATATTGCAATAATCTCCATTTTATTCTTTAGGGTCTCTGCTAAAAAAAAATATATAATGTTTTGGGGTTCTAAGTAGTTTTCTAGCAAAAACAACTGATTTTAGCTTGTAAACACCAAATGTCAAAAATAGGCCTAGGCAAGTGGCTAGGATGCATGATGATGCTCCTTGGATGTTGGGCCCCTCTATATGGCTAGGCTGTGAAAAAGTCTCACACATGTGGTATTGCCATACTCAGGAGGAGTGGCAGAATGTATTTTGGGGTGTCATTTTTGCTATGTACATGCTATGTGTTAGGAATATCCTAAAAATTGACAACTTTGTGTAAAAAAAAAAAGTTTTTATTTTTTTCCCACATTTTCCAAAAACTTGTGGAAAAAAATGACATGTTCAAAGGACCCATAATGCCTCATAGAATATACGTTGGAGTGCTTGCTTTCCAAAATGGGGTCATTTTGTGGACTTTTCCATTGTATTGGTGCTCTCGGGCCTTGAAAAATGTGATAGGTAGTAAGAAGGTTTTATGTGTATTTATGCTCCTAAAACGCCTTATGGTGCTACTTGGACGTGGAGTCTCTTTTTGTGGCCAGGCTGTGTAAAAGTCTCACACATGTGGTATCACCATACTCAGAAGGAGTAGCAGAATGAATTTTGGGGTGTCATTTTTGCTGTGTACATGCTATGTGTTAGAAATAGCTTATAAATTGACAACATTTTGGGAAAAAAAAGAAAAAAAATTTTTCTTCATTTTCCCAAGAATTGTGGGAAAAAATTATAACTTCAAAAAACTCACCATGCCTCTTACTAAATACCTTGGACTGTCTACTTTACAAAAAGGGGTCATTTGGGGGGTATTTGTACTGTCCTGACATTTCAGGGCCTCAAAAAGGAGATAGGCCATCAGTACATCTGGTGTGATCAATTTTCAGTAATTGGTACCATAGCTTCTAGACTCAATAACTTTCACACAGACTAAATAATATACACTAATTTGGGTTAATTTTACCAGATATATGTAGCAGTATAAATTGATATCTCATCCATGAGAACAACTGGTGAAACTTCCTATCCATTCACCCAAACCCTTGCACCAAAACCTTTTACCTACAGGAAACGTAGGTAGGAACATTAAACTCTCCTTTCGCCCAAAAGGAGCTAAAAGAAACAAAACCCCCCCTCCCCCTCCCCCGCTCTCTTCCCAGGACATACCCCATGTCTGATCACCCCCTATAAACCAGAGAATCTATACTTTTGAACTGCTGTTAAAACTGAAAACTGAAGATCGCATATTGTACTATCTATGATTTATTGTATAAATGTATTAATCGATGATCCTTGAATATATATGATTATACTCTGTCATCACATAAGCCCCCAACTGTCTGCTCAAATCGCACCCGGCACGGTAAGCCCCTGGACAGCCAGGGGTTAAGATGGAACCTTGGGACATACCATCTCCCTCAACAAGATCCCCTTCCCGGAGATCTTGGTTCCTCCCCTCCATGTCGGCGGCCAATACGTGAAGACGGACCCTCGGATGCGCGCGCACCTTCGGGCGCATGCGCAGTAACCGGGGATCGCGCCTATTGCGTCATAAGCCTAGTATGTGCAGGACTCACTGCGCCTGCGCGACAGGCTTTATAAGGCCGGGGAACCAGCGTCTCTCCACTACTCCTTCACATCGAAGGGAATGGAGAAGACAGAACGGCAGCACCACGAGGAACAAACTACCCAAATAGTAAGTCTTGCAAAGGATGGCTCACCATCCACTGTAAATATCACAAGTCACTTAACAATAAAATCGGCACTTACTAGCTCACTGGACTCTATTTATTTTACAATAGAACGTTTGCCAATAGGACTGAACACCTGTGATCTCCACTTTCTACATACCTATTAATGATTGTGCGGGAGGACAAAAGGTTTTTTCGCCTTCTTGACCACAAACCCACCTTATATAAGTAAGTCTACTATACCCATATGCCTATACCTATATATATATAGGCTAAATAAGTAACTTTAACAACAGAATCTGGGAATCTTTTACAGCCCAGCAGAACCCAGTACTTCACCCCAAAGAGAGGAAAAAAACCTCAAAAACATTTATACTAAGGTGAACAGGCTACATATATTGTAAGTACCTTCACCCTAGGAATATAACTAAAACCTACTCCTATACCCAGCACAATCATCAATATAAAATATATGTACCCTCAGATCCATTCATCACAAGAATAGGATATTATCTCCTCCATCCAATAACCTTAAGAATAAAAGAAATTGGAAGACAACCATACAGTAAGTTGTCAGATACTTACCTTAAAAAACCAATACAAATTTAGAACTTACCAAATACACAATACATAACGTGTATATATATATATATATATATATATATATATCCCCAGGCTGCACCATAGTGGTTCCTGTTGCGAATCCGTCCAGACACAAGGAGGCTTACAGGAATAGACAGAAAAAGTATGTATATACAAATAAAATATTAAATAAATATTATACCAAAAAGTATGTAAAAAAAGATCAAATAATACCTATCACTACTTCCACAGAATTGGTGATAACCTAAAATCCTTGAGAAAGGCTACCCAGTAGCCGAAACGCGTTGGATAAACACGCTTTGGACCAACAGTTGGATCTCTGTGAACATATTTTTCAAGCAACAAGCCTGGAAAAAACAGAGAACAACGTCCAAAAATAAAAGTCACCTCTTCACTTATGTCACGGATATTCTCCAAAACTTTCCTCTCTTCTAAACACACCTTGGGTCTATAACCCAAACACCTATGCACTGGATATATGTATAAAATAATTGTATCCAAATATTGTATATAAATAAATCTTGACTATTTTTTATAAATTGTGTGTAAACTCACTTGCCCGTAAAAGTCCCACCCCCATCTTTGGCCTGAGGCACCAAATACTTTCCCCCTTCTAATCATCTTTGGTCTACTATCATTTAGGTAATACCTTTTGAGATTTATTTTTCTTATGTACTTATGTACATCCATATATACACCAGATTTTCCAATGGGCTTCTTAGCCGCACATTTCAGCCCCGCATTGAGTATGTTAATTTCTTTATCGTTTAGAGTGATGCCTGCTAGGTTGTAGATCCCATTTAATCTACCACCCTCCTTCTTTTTTTGGGTCCTCCTCCTGGCGCAACATCCTCTGTATTTGGCCCTATCCAGAACTCTCGTTGGTTCTGTGGTTCTTTCCATTGGGGACCCCAACTTTCTCCGCCGGGATTTGAATGGGGGGGTGGAGGGCCGGAGACCCTCCTCTCCAACCTCTCCCCCCTCTCCGACGTCCCCGACCCCTGCCTCCCCTCCATAAAAAAGGACGTGGGGGCATAGGGGTCCATGGTTCATTCTGGTATGCCAATGATTCATACCGGTTATGCGTTGGTACCGTATACCCATTGTTATGGTGCTGAGTACCTGCATGGGGCCTATAATCCATTTCCTTATTCTTTCCTTTATTCGGATGTTGGTAGATCTGTGGGGCTACCGACCTAGATCCACCAGCTACCGAATTTCCTGCCCTATTATTCCCAGGCTTTTGTCCACTAGGATTAGTTTTTTTAGGAGTTTTGTTTTTTTGGGGTTGCATCTGTATAGCCCTTACAGGGGTTCCCCTGGCTGGGGTGCCAGGAGCCGCAGACTCACCCCATATTTGATTCGGTATCCCTAGTGGCGCCACCTCACTCGGAATTTACCAAGAATATATCTGATTGCTATTAAAATCCTTCACATCTCTGTGGAATTTTTTTACTTTCTTTTTTTGGGTATCTCTATCCAATTTTTCCAGCTTTTTCTTTACATCTACATTGAATTTTTCTAAATTAGAATTCTCTTTATGTTCCTCTAAAATCAACTTAATCTCAGCTATCTTAGTCTCCAATAAAGCCATTTTCTTCTTTTTCCTTTTTAATACTAACTCCTGTAGTTTTAAACCTACTGAGTTAAAAAACTCAAGCCATTCCACCTTTGAGCTCTCATCCTCTAGACCATCCTAAGGGGCCACATCCCAGCGTAAACTCCTCATGATTATCTTTTCTTTGATGTAGCGCTCAAAGGTGCAAATGTCCCACCATGCGCGTATTTGCTTGTCTAACAGGTGGCTCAATGCGGTCAATTGTCCGCTAATAGCTAGTGTCCCTTGCGGAACAGCATTGTCTGCCCAGAAAATATTCTCAAGTATAATAGGCCTATTTTTTAGATAACCAATGGCCTCCATTAGCAGCTAGATATTCAAAATTAAATATGAAATAAGGACTGAGAACCAAGCAAAGCTTAACACCTCAATCACCCAGCGCTTTGCACCACCAATCAAAAGGGTGTGCACCGTCTCATAAAAGTGACTCAGTGAGCTGCTACCTAATATAATAAAATCCAAGTAAAGTGCATACAAATCATAGGCATCCTAATCAGTACACACAGGCAGCGCTATGACCCTAATTTCTAAGGTCTTGCAAGAAAGTCTCTGAATGGTGTGATAGACACAAACCCAAAGAGAAAAGAGTCCAATAGTTACATAGTTACATAGTTACATAGTAGGTGAGGTTGAATAAAGACAATAGTCCATCTAGTTCAACCTGTGTAGGTGTGTGTGGCTGTAATCATCTCACATACCCCTGAATGTTCTGATCCTTGAGATGTAAGTCTAAGAGTCTTTTGAAAGCCACCATACTACCCGCAGAAACCACCTCTTGTGGTAGAGAATTCCACAATCTTGTTGCCCTAACAGTAAAGAACCCCCCGCGTTGCCTGAGGTTAAAACGCTTCTCCTCTAATCGCATTGTATGCCCTCGAGTCCTCATGCAATCCCTTCGAATGAACAGCTTTTTTTCAAAGCTGGGATCCCCATTAAGATATTTATAAATTGCTATCATGTCCCCCCTCAGACGTCTCTTCTCCAGGGAGAATAAATCGAGCGATTGTAGACGCTCTTCATAGTCAAGGTCCTCCAATCCCCTAATTAGTTTAGTTGCCCTTCTCTGGACTCTCTCCAGCTCCAACACATCCCTCCTGAGGACTGGCGACCAGAACTGGACGGAATACTCCAGATGCGGTCGGACCAGAGTTTTATAAAGTGGAAGGATTATAGTCTTATCTCTGGAATGCATCCCTTTCTTTATGCATGCTAATATTCTGTTGGCTTTGGAAGCTGCCGCTTGACATTGCATGCTGTTTCCTAATCTATCATCAACCAAGACTCCCAGATCCTTCTCCATTTTTGATTCCCCCAAGGGCTCCCCTCCTAACGTGTATTGTGTTTTTATGTTTTTAGTCCCCAAGTGCAAAACCTTACACTTCTCCACGTTAAACCTCATTTGCTATGTCGTTGCCCACTCTGTTATTTTGTCCAGGTCATTCTGTAGGATATCTGCTTCATGTTGTGAAGTTATTGCCCTGCCCAATTTTGTGTCATCTGCAAAAACTGATATCAAACTACTGATCCCGACCTCAATGTTGTTTATGAATAAATTGAACAAGGTTGGTCCCAAGACTGAGCCTTGGGGGACCCCGCTTACCACCTCAGACCAGTCTGAGTATGCGCTGTTTATTACTACCCTTTGGACACGCCTTTTTAGCCAGTTCCGTATCCAAGAGCAAACCCTGCTATCGATACCTGCAGACCTTATTTTAGTAAAATCATTAAATTAATAACACAAGTCCATCGCTGGCAGGTTCATGCAGGATCTCAGTGAGGGATGCAACTCCGGTATGGTAACACAGCTGACACTATGTCCCGCCACCTCACCTCGTGCAAACACCCAAACTGGATACTCTTACCAAATCACGTTAGTAGAAGCGCCTGTACATGGGTAGCTGACACGTCCGGACCATCCCGATATCCCAGCTGTAAGAAATCTACTCGCGGCTAGACTCTCCTCATAGAACGTGGTGCATGGGAGGGAGTAAAAAAGAAGCCCATAGAGCAGTACCGTTTGGATGCAAATGCGCCTCTTTATTAATAAAATCTCCCCCCCTCACCCATTACACTCACATTTACATAAATTTGATAAGCACAAAGTACATTGGTTGGCACCGCGGACTCCGCCGATCGCTTACTGGTCCTCCGTGCGCTCGTCAGCGTTCCGGAAGTTGCCGATCAGTTGCGAAGCTGACGTCCTGCGTGCCGTTGTCAAGGTGACCGCGCAAGTCACCGCCCTAACGCGTTTCGTCAGAGGACTTCAACGGAGAGCGTGACTTGCGCGGTCACGTCACTCATATTTATCTCATGCCTCAGCTGGACCTTAACCCCTTCGGTAATGTTCCAACCACTGCGGCGGTTATATATATATATATATATATATACATACATACACACACACACACATATATATATATATATATATATATACATACACACACATATATATATATATATATATATATATATATATATATACACACATATATATATATATATATATATATATATACATACACACATATATATATATATATATATATATATATATATACATACATTATGTTTGGGGGTTTTAAGTAATTTTCTAGCAAAATATACAGATTTCATCTTGTAAACAACAAATGTCAGAAATAGGCCTGGTCTTCAGGTGGTTAAAGGAAATAAATTCACTTAAAGGAGTTGTAAAGTCAGAAGATGTTTTATCTTTATGCAGTCTTTGCATTAAGATCAAATACCTTCTTTGTGCAGCAGCCCCCCTCACACTTACCTGAGGTCCCTCTCTGTCCAGCGATGTCCATGAGTGTCTTAGCCGTCAGAGATTCTCCCTCTTAATTGGCTGAGACACAGCAGAGGTGCCATTGGCTGCCACTGCTGTCATTCAAAGTCAGCTAGCCAATCAGGAGGGGGAGGGAGGGGCGAGGCTGGGCGGGGCTCCATGTCTGAATGGACAAAGGGAGCTATGACTTGCCTTGGGTGCCCCCATAGCAAGCACTGTGTAAGGCCAAGATCACAGAAGAGGGACCTGAGAAGAGGAGGATCCAGGCTGCTCTGTGCAAATCCAACTGCAACAGAGCAGGTAAGTATGACATGTTTGTTATATTCATAGGAAAAAAAAAATGAGACTTTACAATCTTTTTAAAAAATGATTCTTCTCTGCAAGGGTCCATTCACATTCCAGTTAATATCATTTTGTACATGGTTCTCATACAGGTCATATAAACAGAAATTGTTAAAAGCTAGTAAAAAATCTGTTTCTGTCATGGATCTTCTATAGCAGCCTTTTGCAACCAGGGTGCCTTAAGGGTTCTTCAGGGGTGCCTTGCCAAAATGCCTAAAAAAATTGCCCAAAAGTTGTATACAAGCAGGCAAATGGATGAAGCCTTCTTTTTAGATACACAAAGCCACAGGTTTTCATTGTTCACTAATACAATCCTTCTAGCTGCCGGTGTCCCAACGACTAATGGTGTCAACTGTTGATAAGGAGAATGTCAGTCAATTGCATAATATCAGTATAAAATTGAAAAGCAGCGCAATATAAAAAGTCCAGGTAGAGGTAGGGTCCAGCTGATTGGTTTCCTTGAAGTGCCACCACCACCAAAGAGAGAGAGTGACCCCAATCACACTGCCGCTTACCGTCCCACTAATAAAAGAAGGCTCAAAGGATCCACCAAACTGCTCCTCCAGGAATCCTAAGCAATTCCATGATCAAGCCAATTAGGTGCGACTCCAAACAGATGGTACAAGGCAGACTGATCACTCATATAAACCAGAAAAAAGCAAAAAAGAAAACCATAGTGCAACACCTAATGAACCACCATTTATTTTCTTATGCCAAATAACTGCTTACAGGTAATAAGAGTAAAAAGAGCTTATCTGCTGGAAATGTTTGACCGCCAACGAGATGACCGCTGCTTCACTCAATAGTGACGTCCCGCGTCACAGGTCCCGCCCAACGCGGCGTTTCGTCCAGTGTTAGACTTCTTCCGGGGACGCCCGGAAAGCTATTTGAATAGATTTTACATTTTAGAATGGGGTGCCTTAAAACTGTCCATAATTTTAAAGGGTGTCTTGAGATTGTATATAATTTTTAAAGGGTGCCTCTACTGAAAAAAGGGTGAGAAACACTGCACCAGTTAAGCCCTGTGATTATATAAATACTAATTGAGATAATTTAATAAAGAAACAGCATGCGCTCACTTTGCAAAATGAATTTAGATTAGCGAAAAGGTGAAGTTGTTCTAACTCAATCATCTATTTGAGTGTGGGCAAAAATCATATAATCATGTATCCTTTACATGGTTCGAATATTCTTTACAATAAGGTGAACTTAGATTTACCTTATTACTTAGAAGCTACTCATTCACTTCCTTGTTATCTCTCATCTCGACTATTGCCACTCCCTTCTCATAGGTCTTCCTCTCTTTAGTTTATCGTGAATGCTGCTGCCAGGTTTATCCACCTTACTAACCGCTCAGTGTCTGCCACACCTCTCCACCAATCCCTACACTGGCTCCTGATCGCCCATCTAATTAAATTCAAAATACTAACCACAACATACAAAGCCATACACAACTCTTCCCACAAGTTACATCACCAAACTTGTCTCCAAATATCAGCCAAACCGTCCCCTCCGCTCCTCTCAAGACCTCCTACTTTCAAGCTCCCTTGTCTCCTCCTCCCATGTTCATCTGAAGGATTTATCCAGAGCCTCTCCCATCCTCTGGAACGTGCTACCTCAACCTGTCCAGCTATCTCCTTCTCTAGCTGCCTTCAGGCGATCCCTGAAAACTCATCTCTTCAAGGAAGCCTATCACACCTCCAAGTAATCTTTGACCTCTTCCATCAGCTCATTCCCCACAGTTACAACCTTTTGTACCACCTGCCCAACCCTATTGTTTAGCTTGTAAGCTCCTCTTGTATTTTATTGTATTGTAACTGTATTGTCTTCCTTTTTGTCTCCCTTTTATATTGTAAAGCGCTGTGTATACTGTTGGAACTATATAAATCCTGTATTATAATAATAATAATAATAATAATAATACTTAGCTTAGTCAAAATCAATTTTACCAAGTGGATATGCAGTACTCTTTTAGTAAACCACTTACATTATCTGTTAAACACAAGTTTAAATTGTGTAACTGCCTAACACACAAACCCCTTTATAACAAAATAACCAGGCAAATCAAATTCTTGGTTAAATTTAGGTTTTTATAAACTACATGATCTGTAATAAAGAAACAAATATGCAAAAAGGTATTCCTCACAACTAGCTACATGCTAAACGTTATCAATTAAAGGGAATCTATGGGGGAAACATAGACCAGATATCCCACTAACTAACCCTATGGACTTGTAGGTCATAGGCTACGATTGAAGAATTATTTTCAGAAAACACCAATATGAAGCGAATCTGACCAAGTGGATTTCAGCAACGAAAAATGAAGGCAAAATAGCAGTCAGCTGAAGCTATGTGTCAGATCCCTTCTTGGTAGAGGCCGAAATGCTGAGAGGGCTTCCCTTGCAGCTCGGTGCGAATCACCCCTGGAAGTGGGACAGGAGGTGACGCGTCCCAAGGAGCACTGGATGCTTGTGGAGTGCAGGTAAAGGTTCACAAGGGTATCCGGAACAACTTTCAGGGCCTCCAGGGAATCAAGCAATGTGCAGGTAAAAGCCAGGCCGAGGGTCATACACAGGTATCAGTCCAAACAGGCGCCAAGACAAGGGGATTTGAGCAGAAGCACGTCCATTGAGCAAGCCAGGATCGGTACACTAGAAGTCAGGCAAAAGAGCAAGGATGGTTACACAAGCCGAGGGTCAAACACTGGAGCAGGATCGGATGGTCAGATGAAGCCGGGGGTCAAAGCCAGGAGAGAGAGCAGACAGGTCAGGAACAAGCCGGGTCAAACTGGAATCCAGGAAGTAACAATGCACAGGAAACAGGAAGAGCTGAAGACAATCCAGCAATCAGATGGGCAGAGTCCTTTTATAGGCCAGTGAATTAGTCTATGGCCTGAGTCCATTGCGGCCATTGGGAGTACTGGCGGAGTTGCCAGTTGCAGCATGGCCGTTTCTCTGACAGTGCCCCCCCCCCCAAGGGGCAGCCTCCGGATGCCCAACCGGGCCAATCTTTCCGGGAATCTCCTGTGGAATTCCTGTACCAGCCTGGGGGCATGCAGGTTACTAGCGGGTTCCCAGGAACTGTCTCCAGGGGGGTAACCTTTCCATTTAATAAGATACTGTATGAGCTCACCCCTTCTTCGACAATCCAGAATGGTTTCCACTTCATATTCAGGTTCACCCTCCACTGAAACTGGAGGTGGAGGCAATTCTTCCCTCCCTGGGAAGGGGCTAGAAATTGCAGGCTTAAGCAGGGAAACATGGAATACAGGATGGACCTTGTATGAATTAGGTAAAGTTAGTTTGAAAGCCACAGGGTTCATCATCCTTTTGATTCTAAAAGGCCCAATAAACCTTGGTCCCAATTTTTTAGAAGGGCAAGATAGTCGTAGATTGTTTGAGGAGAGCCACACCTTATCCCCGACCTTATACATAGGATTTTCCTTTTTCTTGCGGTCATAAAATTTCTTGTACTCCTGTTGGGTTTTGGATATGGAGTCCTGTAGCACCCGGTAGTTATCCCTGATAGCCATTATCCAGTCTTGCACTGCAGGAACCGAGGTTTCTGAGAAAGCACTGGGCAAAAAAGAAGGGTGGAACCCATAATTCACCCAGAACGGGGTCTGGTTGGTTGCAGAATGCAGGGCGTTATTATACGCGAATTCCGCGCACGGAAGTAAAGAGACCCAGTTATCCTGGGAGCAAGTGCAAAAGCAACGTAGGTATTGTTCAAGGGTCTGGTTGGTCCTTTCCGTTTGACCATTACTCTGCGGGTGGTAGGCTGATGATAGGCATATCTCAATGGACAAGGATTTGCAAAGCTCTTTCCAGAATTTGGAAGTGAACTGGACGCCTCTGTCCGATACTATACTGTCCGGGAGACCGTGTAGCCTGACCACTTCTTTAATAAACATGTCAGCTGTTTCCACGGCAGATGGTGTGCCAATCATAGGCAAAAAGTGCGCCATTTTTGAGAAACGGTCCACCACCACCAGGACAGTAGTGAAACCTTCTGAAGGTGGTAATTCCACTATAAAATCCCTGGATAGTTGCTTCCAGGGCTGTTCCAGGATGGGCAATGGCCTTAACAGGCCCCAGGACTTGGTCTTAGCCCCCTTGTTACGCTGACACGTAATACAAGAACCCACATAGGATTTACAGTCCCGAACTAAATTGGGCCACCAAAAGTCGCGCTGAATGAGTTCACATGTCTTCCTGACCCCAAAGTGCCCGGCAAGCTTGTGATCATGCAAAGTCTTTAGGACCTGTAGTCTGATTTGTGAAGGAACAAAAATCCTTTTTTGGAACCACAAGAATCCCCCGTGTTTTTCCAAGGAAGAGGTCCCATGCTCGAGACATTGAACTGAGGCTTGCTTAATTGCTGATTGCAGATCCGTTTGAATAAGCAAAAAATTTTGAGCCGAGAGGATGGTGTTAGGTTCGGCTGTGTTTGGGGTATCTGGAAACATTCTGGACAAGGCGTCTGCTTTCCCGTTCTTGGACCCTGGCCTGTAAGTCAGATGAAAGTTAAACCGGGAAAAGAACAAGGCCCATCGAGCTTGACGGGGTCTCAGGCGTCTGAGGTATTCCAGGTTTTTGTGGTCTGTGAATATCAAAATGGGATGAGTAGCCCCTTCAAGCAAGTATCTCCACTCTTCCAAGGCACATTTGATGGCCAAGAGTTCCCGATCCCCTACGTCATAGTTTCTCTCCGGAGGTGTCATCCTCCGGGAAAAGAAAGCCACAGGGTGCAGAAGAGTCTTCGGGCCTTGTCTTTGAGATAAGATTGCTCCAGTGGCTATTTCTGAAGCATCCACTTCAAGCACATAAGGTAGGGTTGGATCAGGATGCTGGAGAATAGGTGCTGAGGTGAACAACGTCTTCAGTTTGTCAAAGGCCGTTTGAGCTTCCTGTGACCAATGGAAACAGACCTGTTGGCGGGTCAATTGGGTAATGGGGGAGATAATCATAGAGAACCCCTTCACGAACCTCCGATAGAAGTTAGCAAACCCCACGAAGCGTTGAACTCCTTTCTTATCACAGAGAGCAGACAGGTCAGGAACAAGCCGGGTCAAACTGGAATCCAGGAAGTAACAATGCACAGGAAACAGGAAGAGCGGAAGACAATCCAGGAATCAGATGGGCTGAGCAGAGTCCTTTTATAGGCCAGTGAATTAGTCTATGGCCTGAGTCCATTGCGGCCATTGGGAGTACTGGCGGAGTTGCCAGTTGCAGCATGGCCGTTTCTCTGACACTATGTCTGGATCCATTTTAAAATATGTCACGCCTTCAACATCTACCGTAGTAGGAGAAAGTGCTGATAGCATTCAGTCTGGTGATTCCAAGGGGGAAATACCAGAAGTATCTTCTAAAGAACATTTATATATAAAAATGCAAGATTTGGAGAAGATCAACTTATCTTCTAGTAGTGAGAGTGATGTAGAGGAAGGCAATGCCAGCAGAAGCCTCCCCCAGCAAGACTCTGAGGCAGAAGAAGAGACTGATAAACTATCAGTTTATTCTGATGTTGCTGCTTGGCCAGTTCCAGTTCCAGATGATTTAAGAGTGGACCTTATTAAGAGGGGAAGTGAAACTTTCCAAAATAGAGATGGGCCTTTCAGTACTGTTGAAAGATGAGGAGAGAAATCAAAAGGCAAAAGTTGACAGCTCACCACTGCATGGTTCTATAAGGCTCTGCCAAATGGTGAGAAGATTCTTATGAAGTGGATGGTGTACTCTTCATCAAAAGAAAGTTTGTTTTGTTTTTGCTGCAGACTTTTTGCTCCTAATGAAAAAGTAACCATACAAATCTAGTTTTGTTTCTGGGTTTCAGGTGTGGTGTAAGCTGAATCCAAATGTGTCTGATCATGAAGCTTCTGAGCAGCATCTTACATGCTAGGAGAAATGGAAGGCCTTGAGAGCAGGACTGAGGCTACAAAAATGCATTGATCATGTCCACCAAACAACAGTGGACAAAGAGGTATATTTTGCATCGCCTCATGAATGTGACCTTGTTTTTGGCTCATCAGAATCTTCCTTTTTGTGGTCATAGAGAGACCATGTCATCAGCAAACAAAGGAAACTTTCTGGAATTGGTAGAATTGCTCTCAAATTATGATCCAGTTTTAAAGGAACATTTCATAAGACTGAAACATTCTATTGCTTCTGGGAAGAGAGACTTCTTTTTTCTCTCCAAAAATTCAGAATGAACTCATTTGTCTTCTGGGGAATCATGTGAAAGAGAAAATAGTGGCTGATATCCAGAAAGCAAAGTATTTTGAGATTCTCTTTGACAGCACCCCTGATGTGCCACACACTGATGAAATCTGCGAAGTGTTCAGATAATTGCATATTGAAGGCAACAATGGGGAAGTAACAGAATCATTCTTGGGCTTCTTTCCTATTGCTGAAAAGACTGCTGCTAAGCTCACAGAAAATATCCTGCAGCATCTGGAGAAGATGGCCTGGACATAAGCCTTTGCCGTGGTCAAGGATATGATAATGCTGCAACTATGGCAGGGATTCATGGTGGTGTTCAGGCAAAGATAAAAGATTAATCCCAAGGCTTTGTTTATCCCATGCGCAAACCATTCTGTTGCTTCCTGTGTTACTTTTTGTGAAACATTGGAAAGAGTTTATTCCTTCTTTTCAGTTTCTACACATTGTTGGGAATTGCTGATGGAAAATTTAGGTGACAGTAAAAAGACTTTCCCAAAAAAGATGGAAGCGCTCATTATGATGCTGTAAAGCCAGTGAGGGCAAATTTTGAAAAACTGACTTCAGCCCTTGAGAGACTGTGTGATTCCAAAGAAAATGTGGACACAAGAGGATCTGCTCAGATGTTGCTGCCTGTCGTATGTGATTTTGCTTTTTTGTGTTATCTTTCTTTCTCGTGTGATGTTCTGGAAGAAGATAATATCACACAGAAGTATTTGCAAACAGTGGAGCTTGCTCTTGAAAAGTGCATTGTGAAGCTACAAGCTCTAAAAGCATTTCTTGAAGATCAGCGAAATTGTGGAAAAAGCCAATTGTTAAGCAACTACCATGTGTGAAAAAATGGGCATTTCTATCGAGAGAAGAGGGAGAGTAAAGCTCCGGAAAACAATGCCAGGAGAGAAGGCAGAGAATGCTGGTCTCACATTGCCAGAGCAAATAAAAAGGGCTTTGTTTGAGTGCCTTGATCGGTTTCACCAGGAGTTGGAAATTCGTACTAATGCAATTGAAAAAATCCTTTCAATGTTTGCGGTTTGCGGTTGTCAACTTGTCACTGTGTTTTAGATTCTTTTTGACTCTGTGTGTCCATTGCTTCATGTGAAAGAAGTTTTTAAAAATTAAAATTAATAAAAAACTTCTTCCGCTCCACCATGAGCGAGACACGATTGACAAATCTGGCCATACTTTCAATTGAACATGAATATGCAAAGAAGATTCATTTTGATGCGGTCATTGATCAATTTACTGAACTGAAGGCTCGGAGGCAGAGGATGTGAATGTATCCTTTCAATATAGACTGAGTGGTCACTTTGGATCTGTGTTTTTTGTTTATAAAAAGCAGCATTATTTGCTGCTATATTTATTAAGTAGATGTAAAGTTTACAGAGTTGTGCAATAAATATTCTTGAGAATATTACAAATTTTTTGTGGGTGTTTTTACATTTTAAAGTGGGGGGGGGGGGCAGATACCAGATCTGCCCTGGGTGGCAAATGCTCTAGGTACGCCCCTGCTTACGTGCCCTTCAAATGGCTAAAGATGACAAATTAACCACTTGACGACCCCCCCCGCGTAGATTTACTGCGGCAGGCAGTCGCTCCTGGGCGAATCAACGTAGCTCTACGTCGCTCGCTCTCAGGATACTATCAGCTGGGCTTCCATTATGCCCCCAATTACCTTTCAGGAGGGATGGGCCACCTCCAGGCTCACCTGCCCCCTATCTATCCATTAGCTTGCATGTGCTCCCACTGTGGAGACTCTTTAAAATTCATTAGAGTTAGGACTGCAGGTAACAGGGAGCCTTGACGTGGCCCTGCAGCTTTCACATGCGTTTGCAAATGTGTGCTAACTAAACCCCTGTATTGACGCAAACTGTTAGACAGGCCAATTTGGTTGGTAAGCAGACTGGTTGGCAAATTGAACTGGGAATTTTATCTTTGTTTGTTTCATGTGCGTTGCCCTTCCATGTGTTCTTTGCTATGAAGGCCAGTTATAGGTGGGGGCAGAGGCCATTTTCTTTGTTGTATATGTTTACTGGTGAGTGGACATACTGGGTGCCTTTGCTGTAATACTATCAGCTGGGCTTCCATTATGCCCCCAATTACCTTTCAGGAGGGATGGGCCACCTCCAGGCTCACCTGCCCCCTATCTATCCATTAGCTTGCATGTGCTCCCACTGTGGAGACTCTTTAAAATTCATTAGAGTTAGGACTGCAGGTAACAGGGAGCCTTGACGTGGCCCTGCAGCTTTCACATGCGTTTGCAAATGTGTGCTAACTAAACCCCTGTATTGACGCAAACTGTTAGACAGGCCAATTTGGTTGGTAAGCAGACTGGTTGGCAAATTGAACTGGGAATTTTATCTTTGTTTGTTTCATACTTTCAATTGAACATGAATATGCAAAGAAGATTCATTTTGATGCGGTCATTGATCAATTTACTGAACTGAAGGCTCGGAGGCAGAGTCAGAGACAGAGGCATGTGAATGTATCCTTTCAATATAGACTGAGTGGTCACTTTGGATCTGTGTTTTTTGTTTATAAAAAGCAGCATTATTTGCTGCTATATTTATTAAGTAGATGTAAAGTTTACAGAGTTGTGCAATAAATATTCTTGAGAATATTACAAATTTTTTGTGGGTGTTTTTACATTTTAAAGTGGGGGGGGGGCAGATACCAGATCTGCCCTGGGTGGCAAATGCTCTAGGTACGCCCCTGCTTACGTGCCCTTCAAATGGCTAAAGATGACAAATTAACCACTTGACGACCCCCCCCGCGTAGATTTACTGCGGCAGGCAGTCGCTCCTGGGCGAATCAACGTAGCTCTACGTCGCTCGCTCTCAGGAGGCTAGGGAGCGAGCGCGTGCCACCGGTGGCGCGCTGCCGCCCCCACCCCCGCTTGTCAGCCGGGGAGCCAGTGCGCGTCAGGCCAATTGCTTCAATTGCCGCCTGACACCGGCGATCTCCCCCCGCTGACAGAGAAGAACGGACGGCTGATGTAAACACAGTCGTCCATCCTTCTCCCTGAGCTGATCACAGAGCTCATGTGATCCTGCTATATAGGATCGCATGTCTCTATGGTCATCTCACAAGCCCAACCCCCCCACAGTTAGAATCATTCACCTAGGATCACATTTAACCGCTTGATCACCAACACTGTTAACCCCTTCCCTGCCAATGGCATATTTTTAGCACTGATTACTGTAGTATTGTCACTGGTATCCCCAAAAGTGTAAAAAATGTAATTTAGGGGTCCGATCTGTCCGCCGCAATGTCGCAGTCCCGCATAAAAATCGCAGATCGCTGCCCTTACTAGTAAAAAAAAAAAAAAAACAATAAAATGACATAAATCTTTCCCTTAGTTAGTAGACGCAATAACTTTTGCGCAAACCAATCAAAATACGCTTATTGCGATTTTTTTTTACTAAAAATATGTAGCAGAAAAACAAATTGGCCTAAAATGTTAAAAAATTTTCATTTTTACATTTTTTTTTTTTTAGGAATGTTATATAGCAGAAAGTGAAAAATATTGTTTTTTTTTTTCAAAATTGTCGCTCTTTTTTTGGTTATAGAGCAAAAAATAAAAATCGCACAGGTGATCAAATACCACCAAAATAAAGCTCTATTTGTGGGGAAAAAAAGGACATCAATTTTATTTGGGTACAGCGTTGCACGACCGTGCAATTGTCTGTTAAATTAACGCAGTGCCAAATCGCAAAATAGGGCCTGGTCCTGGTAAAGCAGGAAAATCTTCCAGTCTTAAAGTGGTTAAAAGCACCAGGCATTGAAAATTTTGTTGCGTCAGCAAGATGGTGTACCCGCTTTATGAATAGGTTTGCCTTATGTTTGCTGCAAAGAACAAAGATTTCACAGAAGTTGCCAAAAGACCTTGATGAAAAAGTGATGTCATTCCATTCATTCATCATAAAACAAAGAAGGATCCATAAAAATGACTTGGGAGATATTGGAAATATGGATGAAACACCTATGACCTTTGATCTTATAAGCAACAGAAGTGTGGCAAGTTTGGGAGACAAAACTATTTTACTCAGAACCACAGGAAATGAAAAAAAAAACATTTCACAGTCGTTCTGTCATGTTTGCAACATGTCATTTTTTTAAAAAAGAAAGACAAAAGGTCAAATTCCCACCAGGAATTACAGTGCGCGCACATATTAAAGGCTGGGTGGATGAAGACGGAACACAAAAATGGCTGGAAGAAATTTGGAACGAACGACCAGGTGCAGCCTTAACCACTTGCCTACAGTGCACTTTCATCCCCTTCCTGCCCAGACCGATTTTCAGCTTTCAGCGCTCTCACACTTTGAATGACAATTACTCAGTCATGCAACACTGTACCCATAAAAAATTTGTGTCCTTTTTTTCACACAAACAGAGCTTTCTTTTGATGGTATTTAATCACTACTGGGTTTTTTATTTTTTGTGCTATAAATAAAAAAAGACTGAAAATATTGTGAAAAAACGCATTTTTCTTTGTTTCTGTCATAAAATTTTGCAAATTAGTAATTTTTCTTCACAAATTTTGGCCAAAATTTATACTGCTACTTATCTTTGGTAAAAATAACCCAAATAAGTGTATATTATTTGGTCTTTGTGAAAGTTATAGAGTCCACAAGTTATGGCGCTAATCATTGAAAATTTATCACACTTGATCAGACCTGATGTACTAAAGGCCTATCTCATTTCTTGAGACACTAAAAAGTCAGGAAAGTATAAATACCCCCCAAATGACCCCTTTTTGGAAAGTAGACATTCCAGGGTATTTAATAAGGGGCATGGTGAGTTTTTTGAAGTTGTAATTTTTTCCCACAATTCTTTGCAAAATGAAGGATTTTATTTTTATTTTTTACAAATTGAAGAATTAACAGGTTATTTCTCTCACACAGCACATGTATACTTGCAACTACACCCCAAAACACATTCTACTACTCCTCCTGAGTATGGCGATACCACATGTGTGAGACTTTTTCACAGCCCGGCCACATACAGAGGCCTAACATCCAAGTAGCACCGTCCGGCATTCTAGGAGCATAAATTACACATATAATTTCCTGACAACCTATCGCACTTTTGAAGGCCCTGGAGCACCAGGACAATGGAAACCCCCATAAAATGACCCCATTTTTAAAAGCAAACCCCCAATGTATAATTTTTGAGGCATGATGAGTCTTTTGAACGTGTCATTTTTTTCCACAAGTTTTTGGAAACTGTGGAAAGAAAATGAAAATGCATTTTTTTTTACACAAAGTTGTCCATTTATGAAATATTTCCAACACATAGCATGTACATAGCAAAAATTGCTCCCCAAAATACATTCTGCTACTCCTCCTGATTATGTAAATACCACACGTGTGAGACTTTTTCACAGCCTGGCCACATACAGAGGCCTAACATCCAAGTAGCACCGTCCGGCATTCTAGGAGCACAAATTACACATATCATTTCCTGACAACCTATCGCACTTTTGAAGGCCCTGGAGCACCAGGACAATGGAAACCCCCATAAAATGACCCAATTTTGGAAAGCAAACACCCCAACGTATGCAATATTTCTAACACATAGCATGTACATAGCAAAAATTGCACCCCAAAATACATTCTGCTATTCCTCCTCCGGTGATTCTTCCCGCGATCGCTACGCTCACATGTGAACGTAGCCTTATGGGTGGCAATTTCTGGGCACTGATGAGGTGACTGTTGGGTGACAGGTGCAATTGGGGGGGGCTGAGGACTGTGTGGGGACCTTTATTTTTGTGCTTTTACATTGTGACAGGTGTACAGAGCATTAACTCACTGTTTCTGGCTCTGCTCTTCTCACACTGGAAACTGTGTGAGGGGAGAAGAGCTAGTAACAGTGAGTTACTGCTCTGTCTTTACATTTTGTGATCGCCTGTGAATGGATTCACAGCTGATCACATAGTAAACAGCCACTGTCAGTGACTGTTTACTACTGCCGGTGACTAGCTGTGTTCCTAGGGAACACAGCGCCACCGACATGACCGCGCTGCGCGCTCCCGATCGTGCATGCGCGGTCTTCTTCCGGGCTTTCCCATTGTGATCGGCTGTGTGATTGGAACACAGCCGATCACGTGGGAAACAGCCATGCCCACCGACAGTGCAGGGCGGCACGCACACGATCGCGCGCCTGCCCTGCCTGAATGGCCCTGCCTGAACCTGTGCCCCATTGGCGAGATTTACCTTAATTTCCTGTCCCATTGCCAAAACAGGAAGGGAGAGGAAATCCCTGCAAACTAACAGAATCCCTTGGGGGTACCCCAGGTCACACATGGTTTTGACCCCATTCGAAAATATCAACTCTGTTATCAAAGTTTGGGATTTTCTTTTAGTTTTACTTCAATGTTAATAGTAAACAGGATAAACACTGTGAATCTCCCCCCCCCCCCATGGGGAGAGAGAGAGAGCAATAAGAAAACCTAACCAAATCTAAAAAACCCACCCTATCCAAAATATTAAAAAACATTTTTCCTTTACTTGTATTTGAAGCAAATACTAAATGTCCAATATTGAATGAAAATAGTATCAGAAATTACACACATATATGAATACCCTTCTTCCACCGATTAAAAAAAAACAAAGTTAAAGAAGAATGTTTTTTATATATGTGTGATTTTTTTTTTATACTATTGGCATTCAAGATTTGACATTTATAAAGATATTTTATATTTACTTTACCTTACTGGTTGTTTTTGATAGACCATGTTTCCTTTATTATTGTAATAATACATATGCTGCAGGGACCGCACTGACTTTGTGAGTTGGCATATTTCTAAGGTTTTAAACCATTTTACCTCTTTATTAGCAATAAAAGCCTAACAGGCGTTCTAATTCTTCTCCGCGGTATCCATTTCACTGGATATTGCATGAAATGATGGGATTTTTGACCGTAAAATCCATTTCTCTCATGTTCATTGACGGACACAGCTCCTGATTCTTCTTAACCACTAGGCAGGAAAAAGCTTGACTATGCCTATGAGCAGTCCCAGAGGGTATACACACACTCTCAGCTATAGGCAATCAGTTTTGTTACAAGCAGTGTCAGAAGAAAGCCAACTTCACAGAGGGGTGGGTGCTTTGTCCGTCAATGAACCTCAGAGAAATTGATTTTATGGTAAGTCAAAAATCCAATTTTCTCTTTTGTTTATTGACGGGCACAGCTCCTGATTCTTTTTAACCATTGGAACGTCCCAAAGCAGTGTTAAACATGAGGGGTGGATAAACAGCAAAAAAATTTTTCCAAGGCCAACCAGGTAACATGGAGTTCAACAATAACAACTGGAGCTCATGTAACATACCAGACAAAAAATGAATTGTAATGGTCCCCTGCACTCATAAGAGAAAGCAGACCACCTATCTGGGATATCCACACTTGAATTCCCAATTTAAGGTGGATTGCTACTTGAAGTAAAATGAATAATATTGCAACACCAACTAATCTTAATAGAGAAACTGGAATCAGTAGCGCAATCCCATTATGGTCATATAAACATATAGTATAACTTTTAAATACAATGGCCCATAAGCAAGTAATTGCACACAGGAGAGTGTAATGTAGAGGAAACATTCTATCACAAAAGTGCCATCACAAAGCAGAGTCCATATCTGGATCAACTCCAAATTCAAGGTGAGGGAGAAAAAGTCCAAAAGTCCCACTTTTGCAGTTCTATAAAAAGGAAACACCTTCTAAGCCTCCACCAGAGTGCTGGTCACCCCAAGGGAATTGGACACTCACCAGAGATATGTGCCCTCCCACTCTCATGGACAGGGCTTGCTCGCTTAATAAAATGGCTCTTTATTCCGGGTTAGCCAATTTCTCTGCATTCAAATTACATCCTTCCCAACAGGATACACATCCTCCTTCTACTTAGTACCACACCGTCATCCACATGGGCATATGTAAATAGAATAACAACCCCACTAGTGTGATACCGTTTATAAATAAAATCAGTCTTTATTTCGATTTTACAAAGTGTGCACACACAAAACACATGCTTGATTAAAGCCCATCAAATCATGTACATCAATCACATCAGGCTGGATGACTCCTGCAACCACCCCGGGTACTCACGACCTCTCCACGCTGAAGGAGTAAACGACAGGGATGTCCGTTCGTCACCACAATGTACTTCCGGTTGCCGTATGGTCACACCCTGACATGTTTCGTCATTTCCGACTTTCTCAAAGGGGAATGACCATACGGCCCGGCAAACCGGTTTTTAAAGCCACTGATGACGCAAGCCGCCCACAACACAGCCGCCGCTTAAGTAGCTCTAATGATGGTAATCAACAATCGGATGCTAGGCAACACCCACCACTGCTGTGTCACACTATTATTGTGAGAACTAACATTATAAAACACAGTTAGTATCCACTGCAGCCTAACTTGATAGTGACTAGTATCGATTCGCTCAATCTCCACGTATTATTGTAGAAACAGAGCTGAACCGAAGCATACGCAGTAGACACTAATAATATATATAAAGTGGCCACCTATTTAATGTGCGCAGGTAAAATCCCCGCACAATATAAGTGTGTATATGCACACGTATGTGCAATAAATGTCATATATTACAATATGCATCCGATAATTGATAAACCATCTCACTCGTAATATATGTAGTGAAACCTCCAAGTTATAAGCATTATTATCCAAACATTTGACTATAATAGTGAAAATAAAAAAATAGCACTAAAACATATTCTGGTCAAATACTCAAAACCAGAGACAATTATGTCTCAATTTTTCCATGTATAAAAAAACATATCCATACAACTTCTTCAATTAAAATGCAGACATGAAGAAGATAATATAAAAAATAAAATTAATTAAAAGGCAAATAATGCATACCCTGAAAAGCAAACCACTTTGTGAATCGCTCTTCATCTTCAATAGGAACCAACCTACTAACTTTACCCACTCCAATTATTATCAACCCCTGGCCAACTATGAGGAGTCTGGCAGTTACAGTCAGAATTTCCAAGGTCGGTTTTTAGAGAGGGGAAGGTGTCGAGGACGTCATCGACCCTATAAATGCAAACAACAAGGGCAAAGAAGAAATGTAGGAGAAGATGTAAGACAAGGAGAGCTGTCAGAGCGGGAAGGAGAATCCAGTACAAGAAAACGAAGGAGGGAGTACTAAACCAGGGAATTAGGTTGAGCTGGACAAAAAAAGAGTTGAACATCCTGAATCAGGGCCTCAAATGTGCACCAAGACGTGCCTTAAACAAATTTAATGTTTACATTGATGCCCATAAGTATATAAGGAAGCCCAACCTCAAAAAGTACTTCCTTAACAATGCAATTACTTCAATCAGTAACAGTGTTCCAGGGGGAATAGTGGACTGAAAAACAAGTCAATTTTCAATCCCCCTGTTAGAAATAATCACTGTATTGAAGTATTCAAAAACCTTTTACTGGAGGATCTTGAAAAATTAGAACCTCAGAATACATTTCAAGGTCACAATAGACACATTATGGAGGGCATTGAATCCCTTGAAAAGAGGAAAGAAATTATTATAATACCTGCTGATAAGGGGGGGGGGTGGTCATCTTAGACAAATCGTTTTACCATCAACAATTATTGAATATGTTGTGTGATACCATGACATATATCAAATTGACAGGTGACCTGACAAAGGGTTTTGAATCTGAATTGAAATCTTTGGTTCACGTTTTGAACAAAAAAGAGAAAAAAAATTTAACCCCCAGCGCTTGTAAAATTCCTACGATCTACACACTCCCGAAAATTCACAAAGATGTGAATTGTCCACCTGCACGTCCAATTGTGTATGTTGGATCGGTGACTGCCCGGTTGGGCCAATACCTGGAGCAATTCCTCCAGCCGAGTGTGACAAACACTAAGGCGTTCCTAAAAGACACGAAAGTGGTTCGCTTTTCTTCTTATCTCTGACCAATATATTCCCTCTGAATGGCGACTGATTGGGATAAGTACTTTGTTTCAGTTGCAATATATCCGTTTTCTTTTAACCAAAGAAGGGGCCGTGGGTTATGTTTGTATCCATTTAAGGTTTGGTTGAAAGCTCTTCATCTACCAGCTTTCTCCAATTTGGTTGTTTTATTGCAATATAGTTCGTTCTCTCTCTCTCTATATCTATCTCTCTCTCTCTCTCTGTATCTATCTCTCTCTCTCTCTATATCTCTCTCTATATATCTCTCTCTCTCTCTATATCTATCTATCTATATATATGTAACGGGATTTGAGGGCACCCCCTAGTGTCTTTGGGGTCCCTAAACCTAGTTAACTCACTATGCCTGACAGGCGGATCCTGAGCCTCCGCTATCTGGGAGCTGGGGTACATGTCTGCGGCAGTGCCTCCACCCAGTGGGGCATCCGGGGTAGGGATGTGGGGTCCCACTGGGAACATACTTGGTGCAATGAGACTGACACAGCCTAACTGGAACTAACTTTATATAGTAAGTAGCAAATGAACCAACATACATGGGAAAATACAATAGAATAACATAGATAACAATGCAATGTATATTTTCCTCACCCACCCACTAGCACACCTGCGTCCCACCCCCTTATCTTCACCCTAATGGCCGTTGGTGCACATAGGAGAGTTGGGGTCCTTATAAGTCCTGCTCCGCAGGGTCACTGAAGCAGCCTGAGATGTGCAGTGTCCACTCTGGACCTCAGAGTCTTTACTGTGAGTGAGGAGACAGGTGCCCTGTGGTGATACAGGGAGAGGCTTGACTTACCCTCACAACGCAATTAACCCGGTGGGTCCGCTGCAATCTTCTCTCACTGGATTCACCAGACGTCTTGACTCAGTGCGTGTCTTTGAAAGCAGGTCCCTCTCTCAGCTGGTGTGGTCTTGGGTGAAGCAAGTTCTCTCAGCAGGGTTCTATCTCTGTGCTGCAGTCTTTCACAGCTAGTCGCATGTCCTTTCTCTGGCTGAGCATGTGGTAACTTCTAGAAGTCTTCCATGACCTCCTTCCTCAGAGCTGTGCAGGAAGTCCTCCCAGGACATTAATAGGTGATAAAACCTGAGCAGAAGGATAAGAAGTCATCCAGAGCTGGTGTCTATCTCCCTCAGTCTTCTCATCTCCTCACACACCATTTCCTGGTCACACTGTGATGATGCCACAATCATGTGACTGAAAAGGCCAAGTCCTGTGATCAATGCTCAATGTTTTATTAACAGCATACTGAGTCCATCTGCCATCTACTGGACATTTCAGATAATACAGCCTGTGTAAAATCCACAGGGTTACATGCTCCCCCTTGAAAAATACTTGCCTTCCACTGGCAAGTCCTAGCCAGGGGGCTTAACAAAAGTTCAATAGAAAAAGGTTTAGCATACATACAGTACAGTTAGCACAGTAACATCCTAGCTAGCTAGTTACCTAGGGTAAAGAGTCACTAACATTTACCACTTCAGCTAGTGCATGTAGGAAAGTGGCCATTTTAGATGCCGCTTGTGTCAGCGGGGCATAACTGGGCTCTCCTATATTATCATAAACTAGGGCCCTAGGCTGTTGCCGCACTCTGGTGCTGTGTCTCAGTTCTCACTGTGGGAGAGGATCTTGGGACATCAACTGTGGAACTTCGACTCCTGCCCTCAAACTAGAGTCTTTAAGGGAAGTTCCAGGCACAAAACATGGACTTTCTGGATTCAACCTTGGAGAACTTTGTGAAACCACAGGAGTTAAAGGAGGCAATTGCTGTGTTTCTTCAGCGGGTGATGACCACCACTGATCCTCTGCACTGGGAGTTCCTGGGGTCTCCTCTGCCCCATTTCCAGGACTCTCTGCTGGGTTTTCCCTCAGTTCTTCACTACTCTCCTCCTCTTCATCAGCATACACAACTGGAAGCAGATGGTTTCTATGCCAAGCTTTTATTCGGCCCTCCGGCCCCTAATGTTGTACACTGGCAGCCCTTCCAGCTTGGACACAACCTCAAACAGGGTATCTTTCCATCTGTCAGCCAGTTTGTGTTTTCCAGGCACACCTAGATTCCGGAGAAGAACTTTATCCCCTGCTTGAATCTCCCAATATCTCACCTTAGCATCATACCTTCTTTTGTTCCGTTCTTCCATTTTTGCTGCAGCTCTCAAAGTCTCTACCTTGATCAGAGTGTATCCGATTGGGTAGTCCATAGTGAATGAAATACTTCTGCCAAAGGACTTTGGCTACAGTCACAGCCTTTTGATCTTTAGTGGGGAAGGCTTGAGCATATCTGGTGAAATGGTCCGTTACCACCAGCACATTTCCAATTCCCGCTGTATTGTTCTCAATGCAGAGATAGTCCATGCACACAAGATCCATGGGTCCCGTACTTTTCAGATGACCCATAGGGGCAGTTCTCACAGGCAGGGTCTTCCTCTGGATACACCTCCTGCATGTCTGTACATGTTGCTCGACATGTTCCCTCATGCGAGGCCAATAGAACCGATCTTGTACTAGGCCATAGGTCTTGTCCACCCCGAGATGCCCATGTTGATCGTGGAGAGCTCTCAGGACCATGCCACGGTATCTGTGCGGTAGCCAAGTCCTGTGATCAATGCTCAATGTTTTATTAACAGCATACTGAGTCCATCTGCCATCTACTGGGCATTTCAGATAATACAGCCTGTGTAAAATCCACAGGGTTACATATATATATATATATATATATATATATATATATATATATATATATATAAAATGATTGATAGAGCAATCAATTGGAGTCTATTGGAACTTTAAATGAAGCATTTGTCCATCTACCGTTTCACATTCTCACTTTTATTTACTATCTTTTATTTTTCACACGAAGTGCACAGTTCCTATATCCCTATTTTGGTTCAGGTTTCTCCTTTTTGCCCATTTTTTTCGGGTTATATGTGGTCATGATTTTCACCTTATTAAGGCCTATTCCCACTTCACTTTTCGGTCTCTGGTACTTGTTCAACAGATATAGACTACCTTGTTTTATCTGTTTCAAGTCCTTTACCTCTCTCTTTTTCTTCTTTTTCACATCTATATGTAGCACTATGATACCCCAATATGAACAATTATTTATCAATATTATGTTTACTATAATTATTATTCTTATACCTTACACACAGATCGTATCTTGTTGCTACACTCCTTGTTTTGTACTTCACTTCCCTTCAACCCACACTCATCATTGGTTGTGCTACGTATCCCGCCTTGCCCGCCTGCCTGTGTGCCCTCAGCTCCCGGGTGGGACTTACGAGGGGGCCTTCGATATCTCTAATACCATACACCATCTGGTTGCTATGTAAGTTGGAAATTTTTTGGGGGGTTTTGGGTATTTCCCTCCCTGCCCCCATTCTTTTCATCCTTCCCCCTTTCGAATTATTATCATCACTCCAATTTTTCATTCAATTTATAGATCAATATCATGCATCCACTACTGACGAAGTGGCGATTTGGGTCCACGAAACATGTTGAGTCTACGATGCTTTGATATAATCAATTATTCTCCTACTATACGATTATTGGATCTACCTACATTATGACTACAATTTATTACTCCATCCATTTTTTGATACTACATCTTGTTGGTCTTGTGAATGTGGAATTGGGGACCCCCTACTAGCTCTTGCATTTGATGATGTATACATTTATGTCTTGTTATTATTTATTTGATGTACCATTTACCAATATGCCACGATGTTATTCTATATTTTATATGTAATTGATAGAGTTGAGCGGACACCTGGATGTCCGTGTTCGGCGGGTTCGGCCGAACTTTAAAAAAAAGTCCGGGTCCGTGTCCTGGACTTTTGCCGAACTTTTCCCGGACACCGAACCCCATTGAAGTCAATGGGGACCCGAACTTTCAGGCACTAAAATGGCTGTAAAACACCAAAGTAAAGGGCTAGAGTGCTGCAAATGGCAGCAAAACGTATTTAAGAGCATGGCAAGTGCTCTGCAAACAAATGTGGATAGGGAAATAACTTAAAACAACAAAAAAAAAACAGAAAAATAAAACAATGTTCTTCATCTCTGAAGGACGAGGCCCATATGGAGTAGGAGGGAGGTTGAGGTGGTGGTGGATGTGGCGGTCTCATAGGCGTGCGCACAGGGTGTGCCGGATGTGCCTGGGCACACCCTAATCACCTAGGGCACATAGCATTATCGCTCTGTTTGCCAGTGAGGAGATGGTAAAGATCTCCCTCGGACCTGCTCTGCTCTATTTCACTTTGCCAGCAGGGAGAGTAATGTATCGGGGCCATGTACATGTAGGCAAACACATGCATGTGTATTTAAACTTTGGGGTGCACACCCTAATGCAATAGGCTGCGCACACCTATGGGCGGTGTAGGTGGAAGCGGCGGTGGAGGAGGACCAGGGCCGGATTAAGAGCATCATGGGCTTGGTGCTGAGGATTTTGAAGGGCCTTAAGGGCCGTGCCTTGGCATGCACCCAGAGGAGGAAGGGTGCAGCCATGCATGCCTAATTCAACATGGGATGCTGTCTCTGAAGCCCATAAACACATCCATGCATCGGCAACTGTCCCTCCTTGTCCGTCCTTCGTGCTGTGTGGGGAGGTTCTAAAGGGAGCTGCCTGGGGAAGCGAGCATAGAAGCCAGACTTCTGTGTTTACAAGTGACAGAAGAGCGGTAATAGTGAATATGGCCAACCCGGGGCCTATATAAAAGGTAGGGGCCTGGAGCTGCAGCTCCAATAGCCCCTACGTTAATCTGGCCCTGAGGAGGAGGATGAGGTAGCCAACACTGCTTCTTTTCACAAATTTTAAATGAGGGTACACCCCAAAAGAGTGAGAAAGAGCAAAAATGGAACAATGGGTGGGTAAGGTCGGTATCCATCGCTATTCTGCACAAGGTACGGAAAAGTCCCGTGGGATCCATGCCTGGTTCATTTTAATGAACGTGAGCTTGTCCACATTGTCTCTGGACAGGCGGCTACGCTTGTCTGTTATAACGCCCCCAGCCGTGCTAAATACCCGTTCAGATAATACACTGGCTGCAGGGCACGCCAGCACCTCCAAGGTGTAAAGGGCAAGCTCAGGCCATGTGCCCAATTTGGAGACCCAGAAGTTGAAGGGGGCAGACCCGTCATTCACTACATGTAGGCGTGTGCACACATACTGCTCCACCATGTTGGTAAAATGCTGCCTCCTGCTAAGACGTTCCATCTGAGCTGCTGGTGCTGCTGTTTGTTGTGGCGTGCTGACAAAGCTTTTCCACATTTCGGCCATGCTAACCCTGCCTTCTGAGGTGCTGGCGGTGCCCTGGTTGCATTGGCGACCTCTTCCTCCTCCTCCTCCTCCTCTGCCTTGTGCTTCCACTGTGGCCCCGCTGTCAGGTGGGAATGCCAGCAGCATCGCGTCTACCAGCGTGCGCTTGTACTCGCGCATCTTGCGATCGCGCTCCATTGAGTGAATTAAGGACGGTACGTTGTCCTTGTAACGGGGATCCAGCAGCGTGGCCACCCAGTAATCAGCACAAGTTAGAATGTGGGCAACTCGGCGGTCGTTGTGTGCTCATGCGTGCCAGGCTGCCCAGAGGCAATGAAAGGCTGTCCTCTGTGGGAGGTGTATCGTCCGTGTCCTCTGTATCCCCCCAGCCACGCACCAGTGTTGGCCATGAGCTGGCCTGGGTGCCACCCTGCTGTGAACATGGTTCCATCTCCTCTTCCAGCTCCTCCTCCTCATCCTCCAGAACTGTGCCCCTGCTGGACAATTGTGTCCCTGGCGTTTGTCTGTGCAGGAACCCACCCTCGGAGCCCCTTGCGAATGACTGCCCTGAAAGCCTTGGAAATGTTACCTCTTCATCCTCCTCCTCCTCCTCCTCCTCCTCATCCTGTGCCACATCCTCTTCCATCATCGCCCGAATTGTTTTTTCAAGGAGGCATAGAAGTGGGATAGTTAAGCTGACAACGGCGTCATCGCCACTGGCCATGTTGGTGGAGTACTCAAAACAGCGCAACAAGGCACACAGGTCTCGCATGGAGGCCCAGTTATTGGTGGTGAAGTGGTGCTGTTCCGCAGAGCGACTCACGCGTGCGTGCTGCAGCTGAAACTCCACTATGGCCTGCTGCTGCTCGCACAGTCTTTGCAGCATGTGCAAGGTGGAGTTCCACCTTGTGGGCATGTCACATATGAGGCGGTGAGCGGGAAGGCCGAAGTTGCGCTGCAGCGCTGACAGGCGAGCAGCAGCAGGGTGAGAACGCGGATGTGCGTCAAACTGGCTAGGCCCAGAGCTGCTATGAGATTTCGCCCGTTATCGCACACCACAAGGCCGGGCTTGAGGCTCGCTGGCAGCAACCACTCATTTGTCCGCTGTTCCATGCTCCTCCACAACTCCTGAGCGGTGTGTGGTTTGTCCCCCAAACAGGCAAGTTGTAAAACTGCCTGCTGTCGTTTACCCCTGGCCGTGCTGAAGTTGGTGGTGAAGGTGTTACGCTGTCCGGATGAGGAGGCGGTAGAGGATGAGGAAGCGGAGTAGGAGGAGTGTAAGATTCTGGTACCTTCGGTACCCTTCCAGCCCATTTCTTCCGCATTGCGTTCCACCATTTAGGTAGGTGGAACGCATATAGCTACCTGTCCCTTTAATTCTCATGACGTCATCACCAGGCGCCGCTCTGAGCGGCTATATCAATTGCCGTCTTTCACTCACAAGGTGTTCGTGCAAACCGCTTGTTATACAGCCTTGTCTGACGCTGCCGAAGCCTCCAGCTATTTCCCCACTATCTGGATAGACCGGAGTCTCGCTACTTGATCCTGTATCTCGCTACTGATCCTGTATCTCGCTACCTGATCCTTATCTCATTACCGGACCCCTCATCTCTCTAAACCAACTAGTGATAAGTACCCCACAGGGGATTCCTTCCTATCAACTTACACTATCTACTCTTGCATACTAAAGATTGTTGCTATCTATGCACTACTATTTCTATCATCTGCACTGTTACATAGATTGCTAGCTCTTGAGTCTACTACCATCTATATCCTTGCACTGAGTTAGCAATTCCTGTACACTTCATCTGCTGTCCCCTACCACCTGTTATTTGTACATGATTGCTAACCTATCTGCATACTATCTATCACCATCTGCTAACACTCCTGAACATTACTATTGAGTGCCTATCATTGCTATCACTACTCACGCCTGTCCTTTCAGCACATCACCTCTATACTACCGTATACAACCTATCACTCCAGGAACATCTTATCTGAGTGCCTGTATATTTGCATGCTGAGGCAGGCTGGGCCACAATGATGAGTCTGGAGAGTTGGATATGGTGATTCAACACATCTCTACATGACTACTGAGTGGAAATTCTGCAGCTGCAAATCCAGTTCACTAAACAAACGCCGGAGCGTTACAGATTGCACGAACCTGAAAAAAAAAATGGATTCAGCAGAATTAGCCACTCATGTGTTACAACTAACACAAAAGGTAGATGCATTAATCCTTTCCCTTGCCGAAGTGAAAAATGAAAATCAGACTTTGAGACAGCAGATAGCCCGTGTTTCACAGCTCACTGCTGCTCTACCTCGTGAGCCCAAAATAAACCCTCCTCTAGTGTTTACAGGTGATCAGAAAAAAATTTGTGAATTTAAAAACGCATGTCAATTGCTTTTTAATTTAAAACCTCGTACTTACACTACAGACCAAATTAAAGTCTGCACCACTATCTCATATTTGTCGGGTGATCCACAGGCTTGGGCAGACTCTCTCTTTGAGAAAAATGACCCTCTTCTTAACTCCTATCCTTTATTCTTAGCAGAACTCGCTAGCTTATATGAAGACCCAAATAGGCAGAGTACTGCTGACAGCTAATTGAGGGCTTTAAAACAAGGAAGGAGACCCTTGATTCAGGGTGGAATGATGCATCTTTGCGAACCCAGTTCAGACTCGGGTTATCAGAAGCCGTTAAAGACGAGCTCGCCCGAGCGGATTTACCTGGCACTTTGGATGCCTTAATACAACTCAGCATCAATATTGACAGGCGACTGCGAGAAAGAAAGGCTGAGAAAATGGGAGTACCATTATCCAATCCTTCTTGGGTTTCTCCTATGGAGGTAGGAACCATACGCCCACCATTATCGTCTACTGAACGAGCCAGGAGAAGATCTGAAAATCTCTGCATGTACTGCGCCTCCCCGGATCATTTGATAAGCGTCTGTCCCCTTGTCCGCAAAAAAGAGGGTGAGTGTTCACATGTCTTGCTGGGGGGATTAACGACTTCTTTTTCTAATCCCTATCTTTTTATTCATTTGACCTTACAGTGGGACCACAATAGGATCACCACCAAGGCTATGATCGACACAGGATCTTGTGGGAACTACATTGACACTAGTTTTGTTGCTTTAAATAAAATACCTATTATTTTAAAATCTAAACCTGTCTCTGTTAGTTTTATTAACGGTATTCCGTTATCTTCTGGTCCAATTACCAATCAGACACAAGCACTCCTTGCTACTGCTAACGAGTCTCATGCTGAGACCACCACTTTTGATGTATTACCTTCACCAAATTTTCCCCATTATTTTGGGACTTCCCTGGTTACACATACATCAACCAATCATTGATTGGAAAACACGGACTTTAACCTTCCCCTCTCACTACTGCGAGACCACGTGTAACCTTCAATCATATAAAAAAATCCTGTCCATTGTGTCAGATGAAATTTCACCACCACCATGTTATCAGGATCTATCATAAGTCTTCCTTTAGAAAAATGCTCAAGTATTGCCTCCCCATAGGGACTACGATTGTTCTATTGATCTACTCCCTAATAGTAAACTACCTTTCGGTCATGTTTATCCTCTTTCTCAGGATGAACTTTCTCATCTCAAGGAATACTTGGATGAGAATTTAGCGAAAGGGTTTATTAGACCCTCTACTTCTTCCACAGCTGCAGGACTTTTCTTTGTCCACAATAAGGATTTAAGTCTCAGGCCTATTATTGACTATAGGCAATTAAATACCATTACGATAAAGGATCGCTATCCTTTACCTCTCATTCCCGAACTCATTGAACAAGTGCGCGGAGCTACCTACTTTTCAAAATTGGACCTAAAAGGGGCATACAACCTCATCCGAATCCGTAATGGGGATGAGTGGAAGACGGCATTCAGAACCAGATACGGATTATTCGAATATCTAGTGATGCCTTTTGGGTTGTGTAATGCTCCCGCAGCATTTCAGCGATTCATAAATGACATCTTCAGAGACTTACTTGATGTTTGTGTTGTGGTATATCTGGATGATATACTCATTTATTCTCAGTCCTTGTCCGAACATGTAAGACCACCACCACCACCACAACTAAGTGCTGATGCAGAAGGCTTCCTCTACTTTAACGACAAACTCTACATACCTCCTGGTATGCGTACCAAGATCTTGGAATTATCACATGACGTACCTATGGCAGGACATATGGGTATGACTAAGACATTCAATTTGCTCACCAGGCAATTTTGGTGGCCTGATATGAAGACGTCTGTACAAAAATTTGTTTCCTCATGTGACATCTGTGCAAGGTCCAAAATTGACACTACAAAACCATCTGGTCTACTTTGCAGTCTACCAATACCCAAAGTTCCATGGGAAGTTGTGTCCTTAGACTTTATAGTAGAATTACCACCTTCCAAAGGATTTACATAAAAAACAAAACACAGAGCGCTACGAAGACCTCCAGCATATGAAGGGTGGATGAACAGAACTAATAAGCAGCTGAATCCAGGGAGGAGGGGGAGGGGAGGGAAGGGGAAAAAAAAAAAAAAAAACACAGGCAATAAAAAAGGTTGTAGCTGCAAATGGACATAGGCATAAAATGGTACCATACAATAGGGGACAATGGGATACCATAAATAGGTTGATGATCCTAAAAGGGATAAAGTCCGTGGGCACTGAGCTGCTCTTCCACAGATGAGGAGGAAGAATCTGTACAGACAAAAAGAAGAGGGGAGAAGCGCTCTAAGTGCAGACAATTTATTGCAGATAACAAGGCAGGTGATATACACTCACTAGACATGAAGACTGAAAAGCTGTATGTGTCAAATCAATCCTGCAGCCATCCTCTGGAGGGTGTCCTCTGGTCACAGGAGGCCGTATGCAGTACTGTCACTGGCGGTGGGAGGGAAGAAAGCCGGCTGTCTCCCACAACATCAGCGGTGAGCGGTCAAGCGGCTCGGATCTGCGGTTCCGTGTTGCGAGTGATGGATGGAGGCACTCTCACCCACAGGGATGGTGGGATCTGTCCGATGTGTTACGGCATGCACGACGCGTTTCTGAGCATGCGCGGGGTCCTCTGCACCCGGCGCGCTCTTTCATCAGGTGCTAGAGTGCCGTAGTCTCTGTGGGGCTTTATGTAGTGCTGAACAAGAGGATAATTAGGCACAGCTGAAGTAAGGGGATGGCAACCGCCCACAGCACTGAGCAATAACCTAACCAATCAAACATTTTTGTAGCAATGGGAGAGATTAAAAACAACTTAGAAGTGGAGTATGATCGGTCGGCTGCCCTTAAATACACATGTATGTGGGCTAGACAACCGCTTATCACAGTGATAGCAAACAATTAGGCAATACAAAACATATAATAAATGTAAAATAGGGGTAAGCCTGGGTTCATCAAGGCTTATGAAGAACATGTAAAAACGTTCCAGGTTTAAAACGATACAATTATAAAAATAAAAAAGTTAATAAAAAGCATCTTTAAAAGGTATATTTTAAGAGCTAATGCATAATACCTATACAGGCTGTGGTATGGAGAAACATATAAGCAAATGAAACAATAAAAGGAGGGAGGGGGAGGGGGGGGAGTAAAAAAGCCTTATATATTGGATAAGAAAATGGAGGATGGATATAACCCATATATAGGTGTACATATGTATATCCGAATAATTATATTTTCTGTATAAAGGATTTTTATATGGATTACCAACTACGGTACCACATGTATGATATATAGGGGAATAAGCCTTCTGATTGCTCAGTAGGTAAACCTTATAAAGTTTGTATAAAAGATTTATATACCAGAACCAGGGCCAAAGTGTATATATTAAAAAATCATCTGATATGATGTGATGAAAAAATAATAAATAAAGACCAACAGAAAACCCTGATAATAATTATAAGATAGTGTGCACGTCTAATTCTTCATTTAACCCTCGAGGAGCGAGAACATCTAACGTATAGATCCAGAAAGTCTCTCGCATACATAATTTGGAAAATCGTTCTCCCTCCGGCAAGTCTTTGGGAATCGATTCGATAACCCAAATTTTTTGTCCCTCGGTGGATTTTCCATGGACTTCTGAAAAATGTCGAGGGACACTATGAAGGTCACATCCACCTTCAATAAGACGGCGATGTTTGCCGAATCGTTGTCTGACTGGTCTGATGGTTCGACCTACATAGAGCAACTGGCAGGGACATATCAGACAATACACCACATAGTCTGTGGAACAGTTGAAAAAATTGTCCAAGACATAGATTTTGTCATTATGTGTAAAGTTCTTTTGGCCATGTTGCACAAAACTACACATTTTGCATAACTTTTTACGGCAGGCATACATGCCTTTCAGGGGGATCATCCATGATGGATGATTAGTGGCCTTGATGTTCTTTAATTTGCTGGGTGCTATTTTGTTTTTCAAGGTGGTAGCCCTCCTATAAGTCACTTTTGGCTTGTCCAAAATGACCGAGTTCAAGTGGGGGTCTTGTTTTAGGATATCCCAGTGTTTTGATAGAATTTTTTCCATTTTTCTATACTGACAATGGAACTTAGTGACAAAACGAACAGGATGGTATTCGCTCTAGAGGTTCCTCTAGAGCAGCTTGATTGACCCAGCATGTGTGCCTAGATGATTGTAGATGATTCTATTTTTGATGACCCTGTCTTTGATACAAGCCTAATATCTATGGGTTTAGATGCACCTATCTCCTACAAAGGTTTATACACATCACAGATATATGTATCATCACTCATATTGGTAGTTGTTTTTTTCCGTTCCAGTTATTGATAATTGTTTTGTACTTATTAACTATAGATGTGGAGTTGTCCCCTGGGTTACTTGACACCACTCATCTAGTTGTCAGTATACCAGCCAGTGTACCTTGGAATTTGGTCCTTGGTTGGGTGTATATACACGCATATACACTGATATTCACCATTTTATAACAATAATTGTTTACATTTTATACAATTTTCTGCATATTTGTACATTCCACTCTGACCTGCGTGATCATGGATCTAATCAGTGATGTGGAATTACACAAATATGACATTTTAGATACCTTATATTCCATTTTTTCTAATGATTTGTTTTCTGATGAGCCTATCAGAAAACGTACAGACCGCCATGTCTTATGTGGTATGTTCAAAAAACTAGAGAGACTAATGCACTCCGCCAACACTCAGTGGTGGGATGAATTTTTTCTCAATAAATATTTATCTGCCAAAATTTCCCCCAGGGGCCTTAGGATTACGCAGACCTGCTCCTTTTTAGATCCCGCCCACCTGAAAGAGTGGCGTGGTATTGCAGAGTTCTGCACCACTAAGTGGCTAGGGCTTCTCGCCACTCAGCGACACATTAAATACGATTCATTAGTACACAACATCCAAATATTGATTCAGGACATTGAGAGTTTTCATACGCATATCCCTCTTGAGTGGTTTGACACTCTAAAAAGGAATACAAAAAGAAAGGAGGACCAACTCATACATACTAAATTGGATAAATTTAGGAGAGACCTAGATGATTACAGCAACGATAAGGTTTTCCTGTGGAAACAAAATCACCACATACCTCCACTAATGTCCCTGGAGATTCACCCAGTCCAACCCCTTAGGACTGCGCCACATAGTGGTGGCAGTGATACACGGCCCATGTACAACCATAGACTCATACCCATAGCCAAGAATCAGACCACTAAGGTAGATAGACTTTTTGACCAACATAATAAGAGTAATATTCCCTCTAGTTGTCCAACCAGAATTCCACCTAACCATTCTAATAAGTGTAATAATAAAAATATAAATAAAAACAAAACCAAGACAGATATAGGTAAAGTTAGTAAGATTGAGAGCATTTCTGCCACCTATAATAATATTACTAAAAATAGACTTTCCAGTACCACCAACGCCCGAGTTACCGCTGGTAAGTCATCTGTCCCCACGTCGGTTCAGACCCTCCCAAACTTACCCGCCAACCGGGAAGAGTTCATTAGTCCCCCTATAGCCAGTCAGATACCAGTAACACCAAAGTCACTTGGCTTGAGCCAAAATATATCTTTTCCTGTCATGATCAATGAACTTGACACGGTTCCCTCTACAATGGTCCCCCCTCCGGTGTCTTTTTTAGAGGAGGGCCCACTGACCAATACCAGAAAGAAAAAAAGAAAAATTATAGACGAGGATGTAGAGGAGGTAAACGAATTACCAAAAATAAACTCCAAACAACGGAGACTATAAAGATTTTTAATCTTTCCTCCGTCCAGTTAAACCAGGATGATATGTCCTTATTACATAAAGGCCTAAGTTTTGCCCCTACCTCCTTCCCTAACTCCTTTTTACTATTTCGTGATTTAAATAAGTTTATACGCAACCTTACATTGAAGCGTTATTTCAATATAAAGGCCAAACAGGCTGATACCAGCTCCCTCACTGACAATGTAGACACCAATGCCCCTACCCCAACTGATGAGATTTTTCCTGGCAGTCCCTTTAGCACTTATGATCCCTGTGAGGATGACGATCTGGACCCTGATATACTGTTATATACTCAGCATCTCCCGGAGTCGCCACACTATACCCATACGGACTTACGGCCTAAATCCGTGTTTTACCCCACACGCTCAAAAGGCCCGTACCTAGAAACTTATTATAGGACAGTCTTTGCTGACCTGCAAGCCATGTGTTCAGATACATCAAAACAGAGCAAATACTCCCACCTTAATCTCCATCATGGCGAATCCCAGGCCCTTAAGAGATTCTCTGATAACCCTGATCTTATTATTAAATCTGCAGACAAAGGTGGGGGCATTGTCCTACAGAATAAAACTGATTACGTGAATGAAGCCCTTCGACTATTAAGTGACCAAAAAACATACTTGAGGCTCTCAAAAGACCCATTGCCCATATATAAAATTGAGGTCGAACAACTGGTAGGTTCTGCACTATCCAAAAAAGTGATTAATAAGGATGAGGCGGCCTTTTTGAAAAAGGAGTATTATAATACTCCATATTTCTACCACCTGCCAAAGGTCCATAAAGACCCCCTTCATCCCCCAGGGAGACCTATCGTTGCAGCAATGAATAGCGTCACTAGTGGCCTCTCACAGTTTATTGATGTCTTTTTACAGCCCTTGGCCCAAAGTCTGCAATCGTACATACGAGACTCGGGCCACCTATTGGAGCAGATTACGCCATATAGATGGGAAGATAGTTACTCGTGGCTATCTTTAGATGTTAGCTCCTTGTATACATCTATCCCCCATAGTATAGGCTTACAAGCATTACAACATTTTCTCCTACTAGATTCTTCCCTACATCATGACCAAGTTTCCTTTATTTTGGAGGCGACACATTTCTGCCTAACCCACAACTATTTTCAGTTTGAGGACACGTTTTATCTGCAGATAAATGGCACAGCCATGGGAGCTAACTTTGCTCCTTCATATGCGAATCTGACCATGGGCTATTGGGAACTTAGATACATTTGGCAGAATAATCCATTTGCTCAACACATCGTTTTTTTTGGGCGGTATATTGACGACATTATCGTCATCTGGGATGGTTCCGCATCCCAGATTGACGGTTTTGTCAGCCACTGCAATAACAACTCTTTGGGTCTATCGTTCACGTCAGTCTCACATCCAGATTCTATGCCTTTTTTAGATCTGGAATTGGGACATGAGCTACATCAGATACATGCCAAAAATTATATCAAACCCACGGGAGGTAATTCATATCTCCATTATAAGAGTTGCCATCACCCCCAATGGACAAAAAATATACCAAAAGGCCAGTTCTGTCGACTTCGACAGAACTGTACCAGAGATGGAGATTATCTAACTCAAAGTAAACACTTAAAGAAAAAATTCTCAGAGAAGGGCTACCCTGATGATTTGGTAAACTCAGCCTATGAGGCCTATCTTCCAGGGAAACATCCTAGTTCTAGGGCCAAGAGCGAATACCATCCTGTTCGTTTTGTCACTAAGTTCCATTGTCAGTATAGAAAAATGGAAAAAATTCTATCAAAACACTGGGATATCCTAAAACAAGACCCCCACTTGAACTCGGTCATTTTGGACAAGCCAAAAGTGACTTATAGGAGGGCTACCACCTTGAAAAACAAAATAGCACCCAGCAAATTAAAGAACATCAAGGCCACTAATCATCCATCATGGATGATCCCCCTGAAAGGCATGTATGCCTGCCGTAAAAAGTTATGCAAAATGTGTAGTTTTGTGCAACATGGCCAAAAGAACTTTACACATAATGACAAAATCTATGTCTTGGACAATTTTTTCAACTGTTCCACAGACTATGTGGTGTATTGTCTGATATGTCCCTGCCAGTTGCTCTATGTAGGTCGAACCATCAGACCAGTCAGACAACGATTCGGCAAACATCGCCGTCTTATTGAAGGTGGATGTGACCTTCATAGTGTCCCTCGACATTTTTCAGAAGTCCATGGAAAATCCACCGAGGGACTAAAAATTTGGGTTATCGAATCGATTCCCAAAGACTTGCCGGAGGGAGAACGATTTTCCAAATTATGTATGCGAGAGACTTTCTGGATCTATACGTTAGATGTTCTCGCTCCTCGAGGGTTAAATGAAGAATTAGACGTGCACACTATCTTATAATTATTATCAGGGTTTTCTGTTGGTCTTTATTTATTATTTTTTCATCACATCATATCAGATGATTTTTTAATATATACACTTTGGCCCTGGTTCTGGTATATAAATCTTTTATACAAACTTTATAAGGTTTACCTACTGAGCAATCAGAAGGCTTATTCCCCCATATATCATACATGTGGTACCGTAGTTGGTAATCCATATAAAAATCCTTTATACAGAAAATATAATTATTCGGATATACATATGTACACCTATATATGGGTTATATCCATCCTCCATTTTCTTATCCAATATATAAGGCTTTTTTACTCCCCCCCCTCCCCCTCCCTCCTTTTATTGTTTCATTTGCTTATATGTTTCTCCATACCACAGCCTGTATAGGTATTATGCATTAGCTCTTAAAATATACCTTTTAAAGATGCTTTTTATTAACTTTTTTATTTTTATAATTGTATCGTTTTAAACCTGGAACGTTTTTACATGTTCTTCATAAGCCTTGATGAACCCAGGCTTACCCCTATTTTACATTTATTATATGTTTTGTATTGCCTAATTGTTTGCTATCACTGTGATAAGCGGTTGTCTAGCCCACATACATGTGTATTTAAGGGCAGCCGACCGATCATACTCCACTTCTAAGTTGTTTTTAATCTCTCCCATTGCTACAAAAATGTTTGATTGGTTAGGTTATTGCTCAGTGCTGTGGGCGGTTGCCATCCCCTTACTTCAGCTGTGCCTAATTATCCTCTTGTTCAGCACTACATAAAGCCCCACAGAGACTACGGCACTCTAGCACCTGATGAAAGAGCGCGCCGGGTGCAGAGGACCCCGCGCATGCTCAGAAACGCGTCGTGCATGCCGTAACACATCGGACAGATCCCACCATCCCTGTGGGTGAGAGTGCCTCCATCCATCACTCGCAACACGGAACCGCAGATCCGAGCCGCTTGACCGCTCACCGCTGATGTTGTGGGAGACAGCCGGCTTTCTTCCCTCCCACCGCCAGTGACAGTACTGCATACGGCCTCCTGTGACCAGAGGACACCCTCCAGAGGATGGCTGCAGGATTGCTTTGACACATACAGCTTTTCAGTCTTCATGTCTAGTGAGTGTATATCACCTGCCTTGTTATCTGCAATAAATTGTCTGCACTTAGAGCGCTTCTCCCCTCTTCTTTTTTTCCAAAGGATTTACTACCATTCTAGTGTCAGTGGACTATCTGACAAAGATGGCACATTTCATTTCTATTCGCAGACTACCTTCATCTAAGGAAACAGCGGAATTACTAGTGAAACATGTGTTCAAGCTACATGGAATTCCAAAGACCCTTTTATCTGACCGAGGTTCACAGTTCATCTCCAAGTTTTGGCAAGCTCTATGTCATATACTACGAATTGAGCGAAAACTTACTTCTCCCTACCACCCTCAGACCAATGGACAAACTGAAAGAGTCAACCAGTGCATTGAACAATATTTGTGTTGCTACACCTCATACCTACAGGATGATTGGGTGGACCTCCTCCCTCTGGCAGAATTTGCTTACAATAACGTAACCCACAGTACTACTAAGCAAAGTCCATTCTACCTAAACTATGGGTTTCATCCCACACTTCTTCCACCACGCATACTGCCATCAAGTAACCCAGTAGCCTCTGACTATCTTACCCAAATAAAAGACTCTCTGGGTTTACTTAACACCACCATCTCACATGCTCATAGCCAACAAAAAAGGTACTACGACCTCTGTAGAAGACCTTCTCCTCAATATGCTATTGGGGATCTTGTTTGGCTATCTACGAAAAACTTAAGGTTAAATATCCCCAGTAAAAAGCTTGGGCCTTTGTTTCTAGGACCTTTCCCAATTGAGAAGCTCATTGGGAGAGCTGCAGTTCAACTCACCTTACCGGCAGATCTTAAAATACACCCCATCTTTCACGTGTCGCTACTGAAACCACATGTTCCCAACCAAGGAATAAGACCAACCATCTCGCCTCCACCTCCAGTACAAGTTGAGGGCGGAGAAGAATTTGAGATTAAGGAGATTTTGGATTCTCGTATCCACAGAGGGAAACTCCAATATCTCATAAGATGGAAAAACTATGGACCCCAAGACGACACCTGGTTGGATACTTCTGACGTTCACGCTCCCAGGCTTATACGAAGGTTCCACTCCAAATACCCGGAGAGACCAGTGCTATAGGCCTTCCGGAGCTGGCCTTAAGGGGGGGGGTACTGTAAGATTCTGGTACCTTCGGTACCCTTCCAGCCCATTTCTTCCGCATTGCGTACATATGAGGCGGTGAGCGGGAAGGCCAAAGTTACGCTGCAGCGCTGACAGGCGAGCAGCAGCAGGGTGAGAACGCTGAAAGTGCGCACAGACGGCCCGCACTTTCTGCAGCAGCTCTGACATATCGGGGTAGTTTTTAAGGAACCTCTGCACCACCAAATTCAGCACATGCGCCAGGCAAGGGATGTGCGTCAAACCGGCTAGGCCCAGAGCTGCTATGAGATTTCGCCCGTTATCGCACACCACCAGGCCGGGCTTGAGGCTCGCTGGCAGCAACCACTCATTTGTCTGCTGTTCCATGCTCCTCCACAACTCCTGCGCGGTGTGTGGTTTGTCCCCCAAACAGGCAAGTTGTAAAACTGCCTGCTGTCGTTTACCCCTGGCCGTGCTGAAGTTGGTGGTGAAGGTGTTACGCTGTCCGGATGAGGAGGCGGTAGAGGATGAGGAAGCGGAGTAGGAGGAGTGTAAGATTCTGGTACCTTCGGTACCCTTCCAGCCCATTTCTTCCGCATTGCGTTCCACCATTTAGGTAGGTGGAACGCATATAGCTACCTGTCCCTTTAATTCTCATGACGTCATCACTAGGCGCCGCTCTGAGCGGCTATTTCAATCGCCGGCTTTCACTCACAAGGTGTTCGTGCAAACCGCTTGTTATACAGCCTTGTCTGACGCTGCCAAAGCCTCCAGCTATTTCCCCAGTATCTGGATAGACCGGAGTCTCGCTACTTGATCCTGTATCTCGCTACTGATCCTGTATCTCGCTACCTGATCCTTATCTCATTACCGGACCCCTCATCTCTCTAAACTAACTAGTGATAAGTACCCCACAGGGGATTCCTTCCTATCAACTTACACTATCTACTCTTGCATACTAAAGACTGTTGCTATCTATGCACTACTATTTCTATCATCTGCACTGTTACATAGATTGCTAGCTCTTGAGTCTACTACCATCTATATCCTTGCACTGAGTTAGCAATTCCTGTACACTTCATCTGCTGTCCCCTACCACCTGTTATTTGTACATGATTGCTAACCTATCTGCATACTATCTATCACCATCTGCTAACACTCCTGAACATTACTATTGAGTGCCTATCATTGCTATCACTACTCACGCCTGTCCTTTCAGCACATCACCTCTATACTACCGTATACAACCTATCACTCCAGGAACATCTTATCTGAGTGCCTGTATATTTGCATGCTGAGGCAGGCTGGGCCACAATGATGAGTCTGGAGAGTTGGATATGGTGATTCAACACATCTCTACACGACTACTGAGTGGAAATTCTGCAGCTGCAAATCCAGTTCACTAAACAAACGCCGGAGCGTTACAAGGAGTTAGGAACAGGAGGCAAACTGAAGCGCCCTGCAATCCTCGGTGGTGGAAGGACATGCGCCAAATTGCTATCCGCCTCAGGCCCATCCGCCACTGCATTTACCCAGTGTGCCGTTAGGGAGATATAACGCCCCTGACCGTGCTTACTGGTCCACGTATCGGTAGTTAGGTGGACCTTGGCACAGATGGCGTTGCGCAGTGCACACCTGATTTTTTCCCCCACTTGGTTGTGCAGGGAAGGGATGGCTTGCCTGGAAAAGTAGTGGCGGCTGGGCACGACGTACTGTGGGACAGCCACCGACATAAGGTTTTTAAAACTGTGCATCTCCACCAGACGGAATAACAGCATTTCAAAGGCCAAGAATTTTGAAATGCTGGCATTCAGGGCCAGGGATCACGGGTGGGTAGGAGGGTACTTCCTCTTCCTCTCAAGTGTTTGGGAGATGGAAAGCTGAACGCTTCCACGGGACATTGTGGAGATGGTTGGTGACCCAGGTGGTGGTGTTGCTGACAGATCCTCTGTTTGCGGGGTGGCAGGTGCCGGTATCACTACAGATGTGGCTGGAGCGGCCGAGACTGCAGCAGAAGAGGAAGCAGGATGAGTCAGAGACGTTTCTTGGTTTTGAAGGTGTCTACTCCACTGCAGCTTGTGCTTTGCACTTAGATGCCTGATCATGCAGGTTGTGCTCAGGTTGAGAAGGTTTATGCCTCGCTTCAGGCTCTGATTGCACAGGGTGCAAACCACTCGTGTCCTGTCATCAGCACATTTTCTAAAGAACTTCCACACTAGAGAACTCCTTTGAGCTGGCTTTGGTGCGCTCGTTCCCTTGCTGCATTGGGCAGTAGCAGGCGTAGTGTCTAGGGCACGGGCGCTCCGCTTCTGCACCCTGCTCCCTCTTCTGCTGTGCTGGTGGCTCTGTGCGACCACCGCCTCTTCCTCCAAACCACTCAGGTCACCTGCATGACGTTCATTCCATGTGGGGTCGAGGACCTCATCGTCCTCCACATCATCTTCCACCCAGTCTTCACCCCTGCCCTCCTTGTCGGTCTCCACAATGCTGAACGCCGCAGCAGTTGGCACCTGCGTTTCGTCATCATGGGAGACGTGCTGCGATGGTCCTTGCATGTACTCATCTTGAGAAATGAGTGGTTGGGCATCACTGCACTCAATCTCTTCCACTTCTGGGGCAGGGCTAGGTGGATGGCCCTGGGAAACCCTGCTGACAGAGTCCTCAAAAAGAACCAGAGACTGCTGTATGGCTTGGGGCTCAGACTGCGTGCCTGATTTGCAAGGGGGTGAGGTGAAAGACGGTTGGACATCGGCTGCAGGTGCCAACTCTGACCTTTCTGCAGTAGACTGGGTGGGAGACAATGTGAAGGAACTGGAGGTACTGTCAGCAGCAAACCAATCTACTATCGCCTCTACTTGTTCTTGCCTCATCACTTCTAGAGGCGCATGATGCCCTACCAAATACTGATGCAGGTTCTGTCGCCTACTCACACTTGAGGAAGGTGTTTCACTTGTGCGTGTAGCTGGCACAGATCGACCACGTCCTCTCCTTGCAACAGGAGCTCTACCAGCAGCACCACGACCCAGGCCACGGCCCCTATTTGACGGTCTCCTCATATTTCTGTAATTTAAGATCTTGCCCTAGAAAGGTGTTTATTGAATAGCGGAACAAAACAACAACAGTATCGCACGGGTGTATCTCACAGTCAAATATGCAAACAATGCCGCAATTTAATGTTTTTTACCCCAAAAGGGTGTATATTGAATAGCGGAATAGGATAAAAAATGGTGTATCTCACACGTACAAACACAGACTAGGCCCGATTAAATTTTTTTGTACCCTAAAGGGAGGATGAGGAAGAGGAGTAAGAGGAGTTGGGAACAGGAGGCAAACTGAAGTGCCCTGCAATCCTTGGCGGGGGAAGGAGATGCGCCAAACAAATTTAAAAGGTGTATCTCACACATACCGATACAGACTATGCGGTAATTTAATTTTTTACACTCCAAAAGGGTGTATATTGAATAGCGGAATAGGGAAAATTTTATAATACGGTGTATCTCACACGTACAAACACAGACTAGGCCCCGATTATAATTTTTTGTACCCTAAAGGCAGGATGAGGAAGAGGAGTAGGAGGAGTTGGGAACAGGAGGCAAACTTAAGCGCCCTGCAATCCTTGGCGGGGGAAGGAGATGCGCCAAACAAATTTAAAAGGTGTGTCTCACACGTACCGATACAGACTATGCCGTAATTTAATTTTTTACACTCCAAAAGGGTGTATATTGAATAGCGGAATAGGAAAAAATGTATAATACGGTGTATCTCACACGTACAAACACAGACTAGGCCCCGATTACAATTTTTGTACCCTAAAGGCAGGATGAGGAAGAGGAGTAGGAGGAGTTGGGAACAGGAGGCAAACTGAAGCGCCCTGCAATCCTCGGTGGTAGAAGGAGATGCGCCAAACAAATTTAAAAAGGTGTATCTCACATGTACCGATACAGACTATCCCGCAATTTAATTTTTTACACTCAAAGAGGGTGTATATTGAATAGCGGAATAGGAAAAATTTTACAAAATGGTGTATCTCACACGTACAAACACAAACTAGGCCCCGATTACAATTTTTTGTACCCTAAAGGCAGGATGAGGAAGAGGAGTAGGAGGAGCAGGCAGGAGGCAGACTGAAGCACCCTCAAATCCTCGGCAGTATGAGATGCGCCCCAAAAATTGGAAAGGTGTATCTCACACGTACCGACACAGACTATCACGCAATTTAATTGTTTATACCCAAAGGTTTTGATTAAATAGCGGAATAGAAAATATGATAAAAAAAAAAGTGTATGTATATCACACGTACACAACCACACTAGGCCCCAATTACTATTGTTTGTACCCCTAAAGGCAGGATGAGGAGTAGGGGGAGTATGGAACAGGCAGCACCCTCAAATCTTCAGAAGTATGAGATGAACCCCAAAAACTTGGAAAGGTGGATCTCACACGTACCAACACAGACTATCCCGCAATTTAATTGATCCCCAAAGGTTTTTATTGAATAGCGGAATAGGAAATATGATCAAAAAAAGTGTATGTATCTCACATGTACAGAAGCACACTAGGCCCCAATTACTATTGTTTGTACCCCTAAAAGGATGGATGAGGAGTAGGAGGAGTATGGAACAGGCAGCACCCTCAAATCTTCAGAAGTATGAGATGAACCCCAAAAACTTGGAAAGGTGGATCTCACACGTACCAACACAGACTATCCCCCAATTTAACTGATCCCCAAAGGTTTTTGATTAAATAGCGGAATAGAAAATATGATCAAAAAGAGTGTATGTATCTCACACGTACACAACCACACTAGGCCCCAATTACTATTGTTTGTACCCCTAAAAGGATGGATGAGGAGTAGGAGGAGTATGGAACAGGCAGCACCCTCAAATCTTCAGAAGTATGAGATGAACCCCAAAAACTTGGAAAGGTGGATCTCACACGTACCAACACAGACTACCCCGCAATTTAATTGATCCCCAAAGGTTTTTATTGAATAGCGGAATAGGAAATATGATCAAAAAAAGTGTATGTATCTCACACGTACAGAAGCACACTAGGCCCCAATTACTATTGTTTGTACCCCTAAAAGGATGGATGAGGAGTAGGAGGAGTATGGAACAGGCAGCACCCTCAAATCTTCAGAAGTATGAGATGAACCCCAAAAACTTGGAAAGGTGGATCTCACACGTACCAACACAGACTATCCCGCAATTTAATTGATCCCCAAAGGTTTTTATTGAATAGCGGAACAGGAAATATGATCAAAAAAAGTGTATGTATCTCACACGTACAGAAGCACACTAGGCCCCAATTACTATTGTTTGTACCCCTAAAATGATGGATGAGGAGTAGGAGGAGTATGGAACAGGCAGCACCCTCAAATCTTCAGAAGTATGAGATGAACCCCAAAAACTTGGAAAGGTGGATCTCACACGTACCAACACAGACTATCCCCCAATTTAATTGATCCCCAAAGGTTTTTATTGAATAGCGGAATAGGAAATATGATCAAAAAAGTGTATGTATCTCACACGTACAGAAGCACACTAGGCCCCAATTACTATTGTTTGTACCCCTAAAAGGATGGATGAGGAGTAGGAGGAGTATGGAACAGGCAGCACCCTCAAATCTTCAGAAGTATGAGATGAACCCCAAAAACTTGGAAAGGTGGATCTCACACGTACCAACACAGACTACCCCGCAATTTAATTGATCCCCAAAGGTTTTTATTGAATAGCGGAATAGGAAATATGATCAAAAAAAGTGTATGTATCTCACACGTACAGAAGCACACTAGGCCCCAATTACTATTGTTTGTACCCCTAAAAGGATGGATGAGGAGTAGGAGGAGTATGGAACAGGCAGCACCCTCAAATCTTCAGAAGTATGAGATGAACCCCAAAAACTTGGAAAGGTGGATCTCACACGTACCAACACAGACTATCCCGCAATTTAATTGATCCCCAAAGGTTTTTATTGAATAGCGGAATAGGAAATATGATCAAAAAAAGTGTATGTATCTCACACGTACAGAAGCACACTAGGCCCCAATTACTATTGTTTGTACCCCTAAAAGGATGGATGAGGAGTAGGAGGAGTATGGAACAGGCAGCACCCTCAAATCTTCAGAAGTATGAGATGAACCCCAAAAACTTGGAAAGGTGGATCTCACACGTACCAACACAGACTATCCCCCAATTTAACTGATCCCCAAAGGTTTTTGATTAAATAGCGGAATAGAAAATATGATCCAAAAAAGTGTATGTATATCACACGTACACAACCACACTAGGCCCCAATTACTATTGTTTGTACCCCTAAAAGGCTGGATGAGGAGTAGGGGGAGTATGGAACAGGCAGCACCCTCAAATCTTCAGAAGTATGAGATGAACCCCAAAAACTTGGAAAGGTGGATCTCACACGTACCAACACAGACTATCCCCCAATTTAACTGATCCCCAAAGGTTTTTGATTAAAAAGCGGAATAGAAAATATGATCAAAAAAAGTTTATGTATCTCACACGTACACAACCACACTAGGCCCCAATTACTATTGTTTGTACCCCTAAAAGGATGGATGAGGAGTAGGAGGAGTATGGAACAGGCAGCACCCTCAAATGTTCACAAGTATGAGATGAACCCCAAAAACTTGGAAAGGTGGATCTCACACGTACCAACACAGACTATCCCCCAATTTAACTGATCCCCAAAGGTTTTTGATTAAATAGCGGAATAAAAAATATGATCCAAAAAAGTGTATGTATATCACACGTACACAACCACACTAGGCCCCAATTACTATTGTTTGTACCCCTAAAAGGCTGGATGAGGATTAGGGGGAGTATGGAACAGGCAGCACCCTCAAATCTTCAGAAGTATGAGATGAACCCCAAAAACTTGGAAAGGTGGATCTCACACGTACCAACACAGACTATCCCCCAATTTAACTGATCCCCAAAGGTTTTTTATTAAATAGCGGAATAGAAAATATGATCAAAAAAAGTGTATGTATCTCACACGTACACAACCACACTAGGCCCCAATTACTATTGTTTGTACCCCTAAAAGGATGGATGAGGAGTAGGAGGAGTATGGAACAGGCAGCACCCTCAAATCTTCAGAAGTATGAGATGAACCCCAAAAACTTGGAAAGGTGGATCTCACACGTACCAACACAGACTATCCCCCAATTTAACAGATCCCCAAAGGTTTTTGATTAAATAGCGGAATAGAAAATATGATCAAAAAAAGTGTATGTATATCACACGTACACAACCACACTAGGCCCCAATTACTATTGTTTGTACCCCTAAAAGGCTGGATGAGGAGTAGGGGGGAGTATGGAACAGGCAGCACCCTCAAATCTTCAGAAGTATGAGATGAACCCCAAAAACCCCAAATATCATTCAGCTCTGCTGCAGGCCACAACTTAATTTTTTTTAACCCAAGGCTGTATATTGAATAGTGGAATAGAAAAAAAGTGTATGATTTTTGAAACCACTTAATATTAGCACATGTGAACTGAACACAGCAGTGTATGATCAGTCACTCAGCACAGCACAGCTGAAGGAAAAAGGCTGCACACAGTGCCTGATAGAAAAATACTTTTCTCCCTCCTCCTCAGTGGGCAAAAAAGATTGTGTGCACTGCACCCCAAAAAGATTGTGTTCACTGTACCCCAAAAAGATTGTGTTCACTGCACCCCAAAAAGAATGCGTTCACTGCACCCAAAAAGATTGCGTTCACTGCACCCAAAAAGATTGTGTTCACTGCACCCCAAAAAGATTGTGTTCACTGCAGCCCACACACAGCAAAATGGATGTGGATCACTGACACCTGCCTATCTCCTATCCCACACCAGACAGCAATATCGATTGTAGTTTGTAGAACACACTTTCCCTAAAAATCAGCAGACTCTATCCCTAACAGGATTGATAAGATCGTAGATCGGGACTGCAAAACCCACCCCACACAGCAATATCGATTGTAGTTTGTAGAACACACTTTCCCTAAAAATCAGCAGACTCTATCCCTAACAGGATTGATAAGATCGTAGATCGGGACTGCAAACCCCACCCCACACAGCAATATCGGTTGTAGTTTGTAGAACACACTTTCCCTAAAAATCAGCAGACTCTGTCCCTAACAGGATTGATAAGATCGTAGATCGGGTGACTGCAAACCCCACCCCACACAGCAATGTCGATTGTAGTTTGTAGAACGCACTGTCCCTAAAATCAGCAGACTCTCTCCCTAAAATGCCTACAACTCGCCCTGCCTAACACACTCCGACCTGTCCCTCAATTCTATCCGGACACAAATGTTTTTTTTTTCCTGTCTGTCCCTAATCAGCAGCCAGCACATTGATGTGTGCTCTCTCCCTGATCTAAACAGCAGAATGACGCCGCAGCGGCGCTGCCTCGGACTTATAAAGACTTGGTCACATGCTTCAGACGGCCAATCACAGCTACTGATACATTTGCAGGCATGACTGGGATGGCTTAGGCACACCAGTTAAACGCTTGTTGATTGGCTGTTGAAAGCCCGCCATGAAAAGCGCGCCAAAGCATGCAAAACCCGGAAATAAAACGACCAAACACGGATTTCTACCCGAATATACAGTAAAGTGTTTGTGTCCGTGTTCGGGTAACAAAAATCCAATTATTCAGTACGAACACGAATAATACAGTCCGTGTTCGCTCAACCCTAGTAATTGATTAAAACAATTTATATTAAATTATTTTTATACTACCATGTGAGACCCGCCTTTATTATCTTGTCAAAACACCAATCATCTCTACACACCTCATTTAAAGTCCCAAATTTCCCCCTTTACCTTCTTTTGCCTTATTTCTACATTTTACAACTGGCTACAATAATAATATTACATGTGGATCTGTATGACCGTACCTATATACCACATGTGCCAGTTGCTATTACGTATTTTAACCCCCTTTTTTATTCCCCTTCCCCCTTTCTCTGATGTGATCAATAGGGATGGAAGCAATTTTTTCCCAGATGGCCAAATGCGTCATTTAAAGTCCCAATAGACTCCAATTGATTGTTCTATCAATCATTTTATACAAATGCTTAGGGATGGAGGTGTGTAATTTGGTTGGTGATATCTACACTGTTACCACTCATTATCTACATTAATTTGCAGGTGGTGTCATACCACATTATACTATGTCGAAGTGGTATCACTTCCTGTTTTGGTTGCCTTGTTGTAATCTTGTATTTTTTACAATACCAACTTGATGAAAATATTTTTAATATATATATTTTTTTCGTCATCTTGGCAGTAATCTTCAATACACATATTGGGTTACAATTGGTTTTTGGTCTTTTTGGTGGCCCCTGGACACCCTCCCGGGAGCTGCGATGCGAGCCGAATGCCCTTCCTTTTTCCCTCTGTCTCCTACACGGGGGATCGGGTGGGCGGATCCGCCGCGCATCGGCGCCACGCCCCCGTCGACGCATGACGTCATCTGGCGTCAATGTGCTGAGGGTCTTTGTTTTCCATCATAAATGCAGTAGTTGGCCCGTGGGATAGTCATGTCCTTGGCGGTTCCCGTCGGGTCTTGTCTCTGCATTATCGTGACGCTGGGTCCACACTGCTTTTGCGGCTCTTGGCTGATGCGGGGCACCTCTATATGGAGTCTGGGATATATCTTCGGTAATTTTTGCTATTCTACCGTTTCACGTTCTGACTTTTATTTACTATCTTTTATTTTTCACACGAAGTGCACAGTTCCTATATCCCTATTTTGGTTCAGGTTTCTCCTTTTTGCAAATTTTTTTCGGGTTATATGTGGTCATGATTTTCACCTTATTAAGTCCTATTCCCACTTCACTTTTCGGTCTCTGGTACTTGTTCAACAGATATAGACTACCTTGTTTTATCTGTTTCAAGTCCTTTACCTCTCTCTTTTTCTTCTTTTTTCACATCTATATGTAGCACTATGATACCCCAATATGAACAATTATTTATCAATATTATGTTTACTATAATTATTATTCTTATACCTTACACACAGATCCTATCTTGTTGCTACACTCCTTGTTTTGTACTTCACTTCCCTTCAGCCCACACTCATCATTGGTTGTGCTACGTATCCCGCCTTGCCCGCCTGCCTGTGTGCCCTCAGCTCCTGGGTGGGACTTACGAGGGGGCCTTCGATATCTCTAATACCATACACCATCTGGTTGCTATGTAAGTTGGAAATTTTTTGGGGGCTTTTGGGTATTTCCCTCCCTGCCCCCATTCTTTTCATCCTTCCCCCTTTCGATTTATTATCATCACTCCAATTTTTCATTCAATTTATAGATCAATATCATGCATCCACTCCTGATGAAGTGGCGATTTGGGTCCACGAAACATGTTGAGTCTACGATGCTTTGATATAATCAATTATTCTCCTACTATACGATTTTTGGATCTACCTACATTATGACTACAATTTATTACTCCATCCATTTTTTGATACTACATCTTGTTGGTCTTGTGAATGTGGAATTGGGGACCCCCTTACTAGCTCTTGCATTTGATGATATATAAATTTATGTCTTGTTATTATTTATTTGATGTACCATTTACCAATATGCCACGATATATATATATATATACAATATATATATATAATATATATATATATATTATATATATATATATATATATATATATATATATATATAAACTATATATATATTTTATATGTAATTGATTAAAACAATTTATATTAAATTATTTTTATACTACCATGTGAGACCCGCCTTTATTATCTTGTCAAAACACCAATCATCTCTACACACCTCATTTAAAGTCCCAAATTTCCCCCTTTACCTTCTTTTGCCTTATTTCTACATTTTACAACTGGCTACAATAATAATATTACATGTGGATCTGTATGACCGTACCTATACCAAATGTGCCAGTTGCTATTATGTATTTTAACCCCCTTTTTTATTCCCCTTCCCCCTTTCTCTTATATATATATACACATATATATATATATATATATATATATATATATATATATATATATATATATATATATATATATACACAGCTGCAAGAAAAGCATGTGAACCCTTTGGAATAATATGGATTTCTGCACAAGTTGGTCATAAAATGTGATGTGAACCCTTTCGAATGATATGGATTTCTGCACAAGTTGGTCATAAAAAGTGATTTGATCATCATCTAAGTCACAACAATAGACAATCACAGTCTGCTTAAACTAATAACACACAAAGAATGAAATGTTGGCATGGTTTTATTGAACACACCATGTAAACATTCACAGTGCAGGTGGAAAAAGTATGTGAACCCTTGGATTTAATAACAGGTTGAACCTCCTTTGGCAGCAATAACTTCAACCAAACGTTTCCTGTAGTTGCAGATCAGACATGAACAACGGTCAGGAGGAATTCTTGACCATTCCTCCTTACAGAACTGTTTCAGTTCAGCAATATTCTTGAGATGTCTGGTGTGAATCGCTTTCTTGAGGTCATGCCACAGCATCTTAAAGCGGGTTGAGGTCAGGACTCTGACTGGGCTACTTCAGAAGGCGTATTTTCTGTGAACCCCTAGAGCACAGGTGTCAAACACAAGGCCCGTGGGCCGAATGTGGCCCCCCAGGCCATTTCACGTGGCCCTCGCACCTCTCATGCAGCTGTGGCAGCCCCCTTGTCTCTGCCCCCACATTTTCTCTGTAGTCGGCAGCAGAGAGGACAAAATTCCTTTGCCAGATCCAGTACTCTGTGCAGCTGCAGAAAGGCTTGTCTCCCCGCCCTCCTCAGCAGTCCGCATCAGAGAGGAGGGCAGAACTCCTCCTACAGATCCTGCACCTCTCTGTGCTACCGCAAAAAACACCTTGTCTCTGCCTCCCCTGGTCTCAGCATTCAGCAGACTCTGGAAGCTGACTCCAGCCCTTCTCTGGTTCTCCTCCAGACTCTGCATTTCTTCCCAGATCCACCCTCTGATAAGGGGGTGCATTGTGATGTAAGGGTGTAAGGGGGTGTGGGGTGCTCTGGACATCTAATCTTACAGATATAACCGGTACTTTGAGGGAAACCATAATGCTGATGCGGCCCGCGATGGAAGTGGAGTTTGACACCCCTGCCCTAGACTAATGACATCTCCAAGAGCTAATTGGAGTGAGATGTCAGCCAACTGGAGTCCAATTAATGAGATGAGATTGGAGGTGTTGGTTACAGCTGCCCTGCCCTATAAAAAACACACACCAATTCTGGGTTTGCTTTTCACAAAAAGCATTGCCTGATGTGAATGATGCCTCGCACAAAAGAGCTCTCAGAAGACCTACGATTAGGAATTGTTGACTTGCATAAAGCTGGAAAGGGTTATAAAAGTATCTCCAAAAGCCTTGCTGTTGATCAGTCCATAGTAAGACAAATTGTCTGTAAATGGAGAAAGTTCAGCACTGCTGCTACTCTCCCTAGGAGTGGCCGTCCTGTAAAGATGACTGCAAGAGCACAGCGCAGACTGCTCAATGAGGTGAAGAAGAATCCTAGAGTGTCAGCTAAAGACTTACAAAAGTCACTGGCAAATGCTAACATCCCTGTTAGCTAATCTACAATACGTAAAACACTAAACAAGAATGGATTTGATGGGAGGATACCACAGAGGAAGCCACTGCTGTCCAAACAAAACATTGCTGCACGTTTACAGTTTGCACAAGAGCACCTGGATGTTCCACAGCAGTACTGGCAAAATATTCTGTGGACAGATGAAACCAAAGTTGAGTTGTTTGGAAGAAACACACAACACTATGTGTGGCGAAAAAGTGGCACAGAGCACCAACATCAAAACCTCATCCCAACTGTGAAGTATGGTGGTGGGGGCATCATGGTTTGGGGCTGCTTTGCTGCATCAGGGCCTGGACGGATTGCTATCATCGAAGGAAAAATGAATTCTCAAGTTTATCAAGACATTTTGCAGGAGAACTTAAGGCCATCTGTCTACCAGCTGAAGCTCAACAGAAGATGGGTTTTGCAACAGGACAATGACCCAAAGCATTGAAGTAAATCAACAACAGAATGGCTTAAACAGAAGAAAATACACCTTCTGAAGTGGCCCAGTCTGAGTCCTGACCTCAACCCGATTTAGATGCTGTGGCATGACCTCAAGAAAGCGATTCACACCAGACATCCCAAGAATATTGCTGAATTGAAACAGTTCTGGAAAGAGGAATGGTCAAGAATTACTCCTGTATATTCAAGTACAGCGCCACATTTATAGATGACAATGAATAGACAGTGAATGAACAGAGTCCATAAAGTCCGTGAAACCAGATGCTGAGGTGCAGAAATGAATGCAGAAAGATTCCAGCACCATGAGTGAAGACACAATCCTGACGTTCACCACGTGCACAGATAAGGTGATTCCCTTACCAGAACTTTAGACCTCCTGTTACGGAAGGTCCACCAAGCATAGGGCATGGAAGCAACCACCAGGGCAGGGTCCACTCCAAAATTCAGCACCAGGTCCACCACGGAACTTTCTTTCAAAGCAGCACAACCTCATATTATTATTATTATACAGGATTTATATAGCGCCAACAGTTTGTGCATCGCTTTACAATGTGAAGGAAGACAATACAGTTACAATACAGTTCAAAACAGGAGGAACTAGAGGGCCCTGCTCGTTAGAGCTTACAATCTAGAAGGGAGGGTCAAGTGAGACAAAAGGCAATAACTGTGGGGGATGGGTTGATGGCGAAAAAGGAGGTACATTTGTTAGGGGCTGGTAGGATAGGCTCATATGCTCAAAAGCCACAAATGTTGAATGATGGTATCCCTCCAAAAAACAAGTGAGGCTCACATGGTGAAGTATGTACATTTATTGAAGTAAAAACAAAAGTAGAACACTCACATGACATCTGTTTGATTCAGGCATGTAGTTATAATGGCCGCGGCTGGAAGCGTGTCTGCATAGGGGCTGGCATTTCGTCTTGCCGTCAGACGTTATCAAAGGCGAAGCACCCATGTTGCAGCACGCTATTTATGTTGTCCCCTTAGTGGAAAATGCGATAACGCACTTCCGCTTCTGCTGCGCAATGACGCACTTCCGGTCGCGGCGTGCGTGATGACGCACTTCCGGTTATCGGCAAGGAGCGCGGTGAAGCACTTCCGCCCATACTAGAAGTCATTCGGGACGCTTGAATGGAACACAGAAGCGGGCACTATCCACCGCATCACCTACAAAGAAGCGAAGCAGAGGACAATACCCCCCGCTGTGAACTGTGCCTAAAAATGAATATAACTCATCAAGTGTGCCGTCACTTCTTTCTCCATAAAAACATTTAGAAGCATTACTACAATAGGCATAAATGGATCGATCAAACTAAATGATGAATTTAATAAATACATATATGATTCACACTCCCCACGCTAGAAGCACAAAAACATACATAAAGATAATAAAAAACGCCTCCAGTGTGGAGTGTGAATCACAAGTAGGGTTGAGCGAACACGGACTGTATTATTCGTGTTCGTACCGAATAATTGGTTTTTTGTTACCCGAACACGGACCCGAAAACTTTACTGTATATTCGGGTAAAAATCCGTGTTCGGTCATTTTATTTCCGGGTTTTGTATGCATTGGCGCGCTTTTCATGGCGGGCTTTCAACAGCCAATCAACAAGCGTTTAACTGGTGTGCCTCAAGCCATCCCAGCCATGCCTACAAATGTATTAGTAGCTGTGATTGGCCATCTGAAGCATGTGACCAAGTCTTTATAAGTTCGAGACCGAGCGCCGCTGCGTCATTATTATGCTGTAGTTCAGGGACAGACAACACAAAATATTACGTGCTGGCTGCTGATTAGGGACAGACAGGCAAAAGTCATTTGTGTCCGAATAGAATTGAGGGACAGGTCGGAGTGTTTTAGGCAGGGCGAGTTCTAGGGCATTTTAGGGCGAGGCTGCTGATTTTTAGTGTCAGTGTTCTACAATCGATTTTGCTGTGTGGGGGGGGGGGTTTGCAGTGACCGATCTTATCAATCCTTTTAGGGCGAGGCTGGAGATAGGCAGGGTCAGTGTTCTACAATCGATTTTGCTGTGTGGGGGGGGTTTGCAGTGCCGGCAGTGACCGATCTTATCAATCCTTTTAGGGAGAGGCTGGAGATAGGCAGGTGTCAGTGGTCCACATCGATTTTGCTGTGTGTGGGGTGCAGTGAACACAATCTTTTTGCCCACTGAGGAGGAGGGAGAAAAGTCTTTTGTATCAGACAGTCACTTGTGTGCAGCGTTTTTCCTTCAGTGCTGCTATGCTGACTGTGATAATACACTGCTGTTTTTACATGTGCTATTATTGAGTGATTTAAAAAGTTTTACACTTTTTTCTATTCCACTATTCAATATACACCCTTGGGTTAAAAAAATAAAATTGTGGCATAGTCTGTACTAATCTAGTTAAAAATTACAAACTTAAAAGCCTGTTCCGAACTCCTCCTACTCCTCATCCTGCCTTTGGGGGTACAAAAAATAGTAATTGGGGCCTAGTCTGGTTCTGTACGTGTGAGATACATACACCTTTTTTTCATAATATTTTCTATTCCGCTATCCAATCTACTCCTTTGGGTATAAACAATTAAATTGTGGGATAGTCTGTGTCGGTACGTGTGAGATACACCTTTCCAATTTTTGGGGTGCATCTCATACTTCCGAGGATTTGAGGGTGCTGCCTGTTCCGAACTCCTCCTACTCCTCATCCTGTCTTTGAAGGTACAAAAAATAGTAATTGGGGCCTAGTCTGGTTCTGTACGTGTGAGATACATACACCTTTTTTTTGATAATATTTTCTATTCCGCTATTCAATCTACACCTTTCGGTATAAACAATTAAATTGCGGGGTAGTCTGTGTCGGTACGTGTGAGATACACCTTTCCAATTTTTGGGGTGCATCTCATACTTCCGAGGATTTGAGGGTGCTGCCTGTTCCGAACTCCTCCTACTCCTCATCCTGTCTTTGAAGGTACAAAAAATAGTAATTGGGGCCTAGTCTGGTTCTGTACGTGTGAGATACATACACCTTTTGATATCATATTTTCTATTCCGCTATTCAAACTACACCTTTGGGTATAAACAATTAAATTGCGGGATAGTCTGTGTCGGTATGTGTGAGATACACCTTTCCAATTTTTGGGGTGCATCTCATACTTCCGAGGACTTGAGGGTGCTGCCTGTTCCGAACTCCTCCTACTCCTCATCCTGCCTTTGGGGGTACAAAAAATAGTAATTGGGGCCTAGTCTGGTTCTGTACGTGTCAGATACGTACACCTTTTGATATCATATTTTCTATTCCACTATTCAATCTACACCTTTGGGTATAAACAATTAAATTGCGGGATAGTCTGTGTCGGTACGTGTGAGATACACCTTTCCAATTTTTGGGGTGCATCTCATACTTCCAAGGATTTGAGGGTGCTGCCTGTTCCGAACTCCTCCTACTCCTCATCCTGCCTTTGGGGGTACAAAAATAGTAATTGGGGCCTAGTCTGGTTCTGTACGTGTGAGATACATACACCTTTTGATATCATATTTTCTATTCCACTATTAAATCTACACCTTTGGGTATAAACAATTAAATTGCGGGATAGTCTGTGTCGGTACGTGTGAGATACACCTTTCCAATTTTTGGGGTGCATCTCATACTTCCGAGGATTTGAGGGTGCTGCCTGTTCCGAACTCCTCCTACTCCTCATCCTGCCTTTGAAGGTACAAAAAATAGTAATTGGGGCCTAGTCTGGTTCTGTACGTGTGAGATACATACACCTTTTGATATCATATTTTCTATTCCGCTATTTAATCTACACCTTTGGGTATAAACAATTAAATTGCGGGATAGTCTGTGTCAGTACGTGTGAGATATACCTTTCCAATTTTTGGGGTGCATCTCATACTTCCGAGGACTTGAGGGTGCTGCCTGTTCCGAACTCCTCCTACTCCTCATCCTGCCTTTGGGGGTACAAAAAATAGTAATTGGGGCCTAGTCTGGTTCTGTACGTGTGAGATACATACACCTTTTTTTTTATAATATTTTCTATTCCGCTCTTCAATCTACACCTTTGGGTATAAACAATTAAATTGCGGGATAGTCTGTGTCGGTACGTGTGAGATACACCTTTCCAATTTTTGGGGTGCATCTCATACTGCCGAGGATTTGAGGGTGCAGCCTGTTCCGAACTCCTCCTACTCCTCATCCTGCCTTTGGGGGTACAAAAAATAGTCATTTGGGCCTAGTCTGGGTCTGTACGTGTGAGATACATACACCTTTTGATATCATATTTTCTATTCCGCTATTCAATCTACACCTTTGGGTATAAACAATTAAATTGCGGGATAGTCTGTGTCGGTACGTGTGAGATACACCTTTCCAATTTTTGGGGTGCATCTCATACTTCCGAGGATTTGAGGGTGCTGCCTGTTCTGAACTCCTCCTACTCCTCATCCTGCCTTTGGGGGTACAAAAAATAGTAATTGGGGCCTAGTCTGGTTCTGTACGTGTGAGATACATACACCTTTTGATATCATATTTTCTATTCCGCTATTCAATCTACACCTTTGGGTATAAACAATTAAATTGCGGGATAGTCTGTGCCGGTACGTGTGAGATACACCTTTCCAATTTTTGGGGTGCATCTCATACTGCCGAGGATTTGAAGGTGCTGCCTGTTCCGAACTCCTCATCCTGCCTTTGGGGGTACAAAAAATAGTAATTGGGGCGTAGTCTGGTTCTGTACGTGAGAGATACATACACCTTTTTTTGATAATATTTTCTATTCCGCTATTCAATCTACACCTTTCGGTATAAACGATTAAATTGCGGGATAGTCTGTGCCGATACGTGTGAGATACACCTTTCCAATTTTTGGGGTGCATCTCATACTTCCGAGGATTTGAGGGTGCTGCCTGTTCCGAACTCCTCCTACTCCTCATCCTGCCTTTGGGGGTACAAAAAATAGTAATTGGGGCCTAGTCTGGTTCTGTACGTGTGAGATACATACACCTTTTTTTTGATAATATTTTCTATTCCGCTATTCAATCTACACCTTTGGGTGTAAACAATTAAATTGCGGGATAGACTGTGTCGGTATGTGTGAGATACACCTTTCCAATTTTTGGGGTGCATCTCATACTTCCGAGGATTTGAGGGTGCTGCCTGTTCCGAACTCCTCCTACTCCTCATCCTGCCTTTGGGGGTACAAAAAATAGTAATTGGGGCCTAGTCTGGTTCTGTACGTGTGAGATACATACACCTTTTTTTGATGATATTTTCTATTCCGCTATTCAATAAAAACCTTTGGGTATAAACAATTAAATTGTGGGATAGTCTGTGTCGGTACGTGTGAGATACACCTTTCCAATTTTTGGGGTGCATCTCATACTTCCGAGGATTTGAGGGTGCTGCCTGTTCCAAACTCCTCCTACTCCTCATCCTGCCTTTGGGGGTACAAAAAATAGTAATTGGGGCCTAGTCTGGTTCTGTACGTGTGAGATAAATACACCTTTTTTTGATAATATTTTCTATTCCGCTATTTAATCTACACCTTTGGGTATAAACAATTAAATTGCGGGATAGTCTGTGTCGGTACGTGTGAGATACACCTTTCCATTTTTTGGGGTGCATCTCATACTTCCGAGGATTTGAGGGTGCTGCCTGTTCCGAACTCCTCCTACTCCTTATCCTGCCTTTTGGGGTACAAAAAATAGTAATTGGGGCCTAGTCTGGTTCTGTATGTGTGAGATAAATACACCTTTTTTTTGATAATATTTTCTATTCCGCTATTTAATCTATACCTTTGGGTAAAAACAATTAAATTGCGGGATAGTCTGTGTCGGTACGTGTGAGATACATACACCTTTTGATATCATATTTTCATATTTTCTATTCCGCTATTCAATCTACACCTTTGGGTAAAAACAATTAAATTGCGGGATAGTCTGTGTCGGTACGTGTGAGATACACCTTTCCAATTTTTAGGGGGGGCATCTCATGCTGCCGAGGATTTGAGGATGCTTCAGTCTGCCTCCTACCTGTTCTGAACTCCTCCTACTCCTCATCCTGCCTTTAGGGTACAAAAAATTGTAATCGGGGCCTAGTTTGTGTTTGTACGTGTGAGATACACCCTGTTTGAGTGTAAAAAATGTAATTGCGGGATAGTCTGTATCGGTACATGTGAGATACACATTTTTAAATTTGTTTGGCGCATCTCCTTCTACCGCCGAGGATTGCAGGGCGCTTCAGTTTGCCTCCTGTTCCCAACTCCTCCTACTCCTCTTCCTCATCCTGCCTTTAGGGTACAAAAAATTGTAATCGGGGCCTAGTTTGTGTTTGTACGTGTGAGATACACCGTATTATAAAAGTTTTCCTATTCCGCTATCCAATATACACCCTTTTGGAGTGTAAAAAATTAAATTACGGCATAGTCTGTATCGGTACGTATGAGATACACCTTTTAAATTTGTTTGGCGCATCTCCTTCCACCGCCAAGGATTGCAGGGTGCTTCAGTTTGCCTCCTGTTCCCAACTCCTCCTATTCCTCTTCCTCCTCCTCCCTTTAGGGTACAAAAAATTGTAATCGGGGCCTAGTCTGGGTCTGTACGTGTGAGATAGATACACCTTTTGATATCATATTTTCTATTCCGCTATTCAATATACACCCTTTTGGGGTAAAAAACATTAAATTGCAGCATAATTTGCATATTTGACTGTGAGATACACCCGTGCGATACTGTTGTTGTTTTGTTTCCGCTATTCAATAAACACCTTTCTAGGGCAAGATCTTAAATTACAGAAATATGAGGAGACCGTCAAATAGGGGCCGTGGCCTGGGTCGTGGTGCTGCTGGTAGAGCTCCTGTTGCAAGGAGAGGACGTGGTCGATCTGTGCCAGCTACACGAACAAGTGAAACACCTTACTCAAGTGTGAGTAGGCGACAGAACCTGCATCGGTATTTGGTAGGGCATCATACGCCTCTAGAAGTGATGAGGCCAGAAGAAGTAGAGGCGATAGTAGATTGGTTTGCTGCTGACAGTGCCTCCAGTTCCTTCACATTGTCTCCCACCCAGTCTACTGCAGAAAGATCAGAGTTGGCACCTGCAGCCGATGTCCAACCGTCTTTCACCTCACCCCCTTGCAAATCAGGCAAGCAGTCTGAGCCCCAAGCCATACAGCAGTCTCTTCTTCTTTTTGATGACTCTGTCAGCAGGGTTTCCCAGGGCCATCCACCTAGTCCTGCCCCAGAAGTGGAAGAGATTGAGTGCAGCGATGCCCAACCACTTATTTCTCAAGATGAGTACATGCAAGGACCATCGCAGCACGTCTCCGATGATGACAAAACGCAGGTGCCAACTGCTGCGGCGTTCAGAATTGTGGAGACCGACAAGGAGGGCAGGGGTGAAGACTGGGTGGAAGATGATGTGGAGGACGATGAGGTCCTCGACCCCACATGGAATGAAGGTCATGCAGGTGACCTGAGTAGTTTGGAGGAAGAGGCGGTGGTCGCACAGAGCCACCAGCACAGCAGAAGAGGGAGCAGGGTGCAGAAGCGGAGCGGCCGTGCCCTAGACACTACGCCTGCTACTGCCCAATGCAGCAAGGGAACGAGCGCACCAAAGCCAGCTCAAAGGAGTTCTCTAGCGTGGAAGTTCTTTAGAAAATGTGCTGATGACAGAACACGAGTGGTTTGCACCCTGTGCAATCAGAGCCTGAAGCGAGGCATAAACCTTCTCAACCTGAGCACAACCTGCATGATCAGGCATCTAAGTGCAAAGCACCAGCTGCAGTGGAGTAGACACCTTCAAAACCAAGAAACGTCTCTGGCTCATCCTGCTTCCTCTTCTGCTGCAGTCTCGGCCGCTCCATCCACATCTGTAGTGATACCGGCACCTGCCACATCGCAAACAGACGATCTGTCAGCAACACCACCACCTGGGTCACCAACCATCTCCACAATGTCCCGTGGAAGCATTCAGCTTTCCATCTCCCAAACACTTGAGAGGAAGAGGAAGTACCCCCCTACCCACCCGCGATCCCTGGCCCTGAATGCCAGCATTTCAAAATTCTTGGCCTTTGAAATGCTGTCATTCCATCTGGTGGAGACGCACAGTTTTAAAAACCTTATGTTGGTGGCTGTCCCACAGTACGTCGTGCCCAGCCGCCACTACTTTTCCAGGCAAGCCATCCCTTCCCTGCACAACCAAGTGGGGGAAAAATCAGGTGTGCACTGCGCAACGCCATTTGTGCCAAGGTCCACCTAACTACCGATACGTGGACCAGTAAGCACGGTCAGGGGCGTTATATCTCCCTAACGGCACACTGGGTAAATGCAGTGGCGGATGGGCCTGAGGCGGATAGCAATTTGGCGCATGTCCTTCCACCACCGAGGATTGCAGGGCGCTTCAGTTTGCCTCCTGTTCCTAACTCCTCCTACTCCGCTTCCTCATTCTCTACCGCCTCCTCATCCGGTCAGCGTAACACCTTCACCACCAACTTCAGCACAGCCAGGGGTAAACGACAGCAGGCAGTTTTAAAACTTGCCTGTTTGGGGGAAAAACCACACAACGCGCAGGAGTTGTGAAGGAGCATGGAACAGCAGAAAAATGAGTGGTTGCTGCCAGCAAGCCCGGCCTGGTGGTGTGCGATAACGGGCAAAATCTCATAGCAGCTCTGGGCCTAGCCGGTTTGACGCACATCCCTTGCCTGGCGCATGTGCTGGATTTGGTGGTGCAGAGGTTCCTTAAAAATTACCCCGATATGTCAGAGCTGCTGCAGTAAGTGCGGGCCACCTGTGCGCACTTTCGGTGTTCTCACCCTGCTGCTGCTCGCCTGTCAGCGCTGCAGCGTAACTTCGGCCTTCCCGCTCACCGCCTCATATGTGACGTGCCCACAAGGTGGAATTCCACCTTGCACATGCTGGAAAGACTGTGCGAGCAGCAGCAGGCCATAGTGGAGTTTCAGCTGCAGCACGCATGCGTGAGTCACTCTGCGGAACAGCACCACTTCACCACCAATAACTGGGCCTCCATGCGAGACCTGTGTGCCTTGTTGCGCTGTTTTGAGTACTCCACCAACATGGCCAGTGCCGATGACGCCGTTGTCAGCTTAACTATCCCACTTCTATGCCTCCTTGAAAAAACAATATGGGCGATGATGGAAGAGGATGTGGCACAGGATGAGGAGGAGGAGGAGGAGGATGAAGAGGTAACATTTCCAAGGCTTTCAGGGCAGTCATTCGCAAGGGGCTCCGAGGGTGGGTTCCTGCACACACAAACGCCAGGGACACAATTGTCCAGCAGGGGCACAGTTCTGGAGGATGAGGAGGATAAGGAGGAGGAAATGGAGGAGGAGATGGAACCATGTTCACAGCAGGGTGGCACCCAGGCCAGCTCATGGCCATCACTGGTGCGTGGCTGGGGGGATACAGAGGACACAGACGATACACCTCTCACAGAGGACAGCCTTTCGTTGCCTCTGGGCAGCCTGGCACACATGAGCGACTACATGCTGCAGTGTCTCCAGAACGACCACTGAGTTGCCCACATTCTAACTTGTGCTGATTACTGGGTGGCCACGCTGCTGGATCCCCGTTACAAGGACAACATACCGTCCTTAATTCACTCACTGAAGCGCGATCGCAAGATGCGCGAGTACAAGCGCACGCTGGTAGACGCGATGCTGCTGGCATTCCCACCTGACAGCGGGGCCACAGTGGAAGCGCAAGGCAGAGGAAGAGGAGGAGGAGGAAGAGGTCGCCAACGCAACCAGGGCACCGCCAGCACCTCAGAAGGCTGGGTTAGCATGGCCGAAATGTGGAAAAGCTTTGTCAGCACGCCACAACAAATAGCAGCACCAGCAGCTCAGATGGAACGTCTTAGCAGGAGGCAGCATTTCACCAACATGGTGGAGCAGTATGTGTGCACACGCTTACATGTAGTGAATGACGGGTCTGCCCCCTTCAACTTCTGGGTCTCCAAATTGGGCACATGGCCTGAGCTTGCCCTTTACGCCTTGGAGGTGCTGGCGTGCCCTGCAGCCAGTGTATTATCTGAACGGGTATTTAGCACGGCTGGGGGCGTTATCACAGACAAGCACAGCCGCCTGTCCAGAGACAATGTGGACAAGCTCACGTTCATTAAAATGAACCAGGCATGGATCCCACGGGACTTTTCCGTACCTTGTGCAGAATAGCGATGGATACCGACCTTACCCAGCCATTGTTCTATTTTTGCTCTTTCTCACTCTTTTGGGGTGTACCGTCATTTAAAATTTCTGAAAAAAAGCAGTGTTGGCTACCTCGTCCTCCTCAGGGCCAGATTAACGTAGGGGCTATTGGAGCTGCAGCTCCAGGCCCCTACCTTAATATAGGCCCCGGGGTTGGCCATATTCACTGTTACCGCTCTTCTATCACTTGTAAACACAGAAGTCTGGCTTCTATGCTCGCTTCCCCAGGCAGCTCCCTCAGAACCTCCCCACACAGCACGAAGGACGGACAAGGAGGGACAGTTGCCGATGCATGGATGTGTTTATGGGCTTCAGAGACAGCATCCCATGTTGAATTAGGCATGCATGGCTGCACCCTTCCTCCTCTGGGTGCATGCCAAGGCACGGTCCTTAAGGCCCTTCAAAATCCTCAGCACCAAGCCCATGATGCTCTTAATCCGGCCCTGGTCGGACCCTGGTCTGGACCCGCCGAACACGGACATCCAGGTATCCGCTCAACTCTAATCACAAGCCATTGTGTAGCTAAAATACATATTAAATATTAGTAAATGAAGCAAGACCTCAAATGAATGACTTGATACATTCACTAACATAAAAGGCAGCTAATGTACATATATAATATACATATATAATAAAACCTTATTTAATAGATAAAATATTAAAGGTCCTTAATGTTAAAACTGTATGTAAAAACTCTTAGAAAAAATCCTTTGATATAAATTAATCAAACAGTAAAGATTGGAGGTCTCTCCACAGTGAAGTGGAACGTCAAATTCCCCCTTAGCTGTTATTTATAAAACAATTGACGTCCCAGTCCACGTTGAGACCATGGGGGGTATAGCACTTGAGGTCAAATATCCAACGGGTCTCCAATCGGGAGATCTCCCTCCTCATATTGCTTGTACTCTTCCTGCGGCTTTACTTCCGGGTTGCGTTCCACCGCTGAGCTAGGTGGAACGCATATGACCGTAATGACGTCACGCATCATGCGACGCGGAGCGTCATCTCCAAGCGCCGCTCGAGGCTCCTATTTAGCAGAGCGGTATGCACAGAACAAACCGTTCGTGCAACCGCTTGCTATCGGTACAAGCTACCTATTTACAAGCCCTATTGAAGAGAGCCTACCTACCGCCTTGCCTTGCCTTGCCTTGCCTAGCCTTGCCTTGCCTTGCCTTCCTACTGACTAGTTAGTCAGCAACCTCTACTTAATTCTCTGGAGCCTCATCAGGATATCCTCCTACCTCGGCACCAATCTCTACAAGGATAAGTACCCCATAGGGGATTCCACCATTCCTAAGCTATTCCTCGTTATAACTACTAAATCAATGATCAGATATATGTTGCTATAAGTACATGTTCTCTCAGTGTCACGCTACAGTGAAGTAGTTGCTAATTTTGTCTGTTGCTTGCTTCTGCTCAGTTGCTATTCATTACTGGAACGTTTACTATAGCCATACACTATTCATTGTGCTACGTCCTCTGTGCTTCTGCTTGTGTATGTTCTTATACGTGTTCAGGGACAGTTCATCCACTATGATGAGTCAAGAGAGTTAAGTCAGGCGATTTAACATATCTCTGCAAGACTACTGAGTGGAATTCTGCAGCTGTAGATCCAGTTCCATCTAAAATTAACCAGAGTGTGACAGATTGCACGAACCCAAATAATGGATCCAGCAGATATGGCCACTCACGTTATGCATTTAACTCAGAAAGTGGAGGCGCTTGTACATACTGTTACTGAAGTGCAAAAAGAGAACCAGACACTGAGACAACAACTTGCTCGAGTTTCACAGCTTACTGCTGCACAACCCCGTGAACCTAAAATAAACCCTCCACAAGTGTTCACTGGTGATAGGAAGAAATTCCGTGAATTTATAAATGCATGTCAGTTATTGTACAGCCTGAAACCCCGTACTTATAACACAGACCGCATTAAAGTCTGTACTACCATTTCTTACATGTCGGGTGATCCACGTGCTTGGGCAGACTCCTTTATTGAAAAAGATGACCCGGTACTTAATTCCTACACTGCATTTATAGCAGAATTCTCTCGGTTATATGAAGATCCTAACAAACAAAGTACTGCTGATAGTCATCTCAGAGCATTAAAACAGGGTAGGAGACCTGTTGAGGACTTTGTTGTGGAGTTCAAGAGATGGACCCTTGACTCAGGGTGGAACGACGCATCTTTAAGGACCCAATTCAGGCTTGGCTTGTCTGAGGCTGTTAAAGATGAGCTCGCCCGTGTGGATTTACCTGACACCCTGGATGCATTAATTCAGCTTTGTAATAATATTGATAGACGATTGCGTGAAAGGAAGGCTGAAAGAACAGGAGTTTTACCACCTATTCCACCTCGCTACACCACATCTGAACCGACTCCGATGGAGATTGGCACCATACGTTCCCCACTAACATCTAGTGAACGGGCTCGATGGAAATCCTTAAACCTCTGTATGTATTGTGCCTCCGCTGAGCACTTGATAAGTGGCTGCCCACTTATTCGCAAAAAAGAGGGTGAGTCTTTACATACTTTGGTGGGGGGCTTAACAATTCCATCATCTAACCCATACCTTTTTGTTCATTTAACTTTGCAGTGGGACCAAAATTGGATCACTACCAGGGCTATGATTGATTCCGGCTCTTGTGGAAATTTCATTGATAGAACTTTTGTTTCCTTAAATAAAATACCTATTATTGCAAAACCTTCCTCAGTCTCAGTTAGCCTGATTACTGGAGTCCCGTTATCTTCTGGTCCAATAACATCACAAACCCAAGCACTCCTAATCACTGCAAATTACATTCATACTGAAACTAACACGTTTGACGTGCTCACTTCACCTCACTTTCCAATTATCCTAGGACTTCCCTGGTTACATCTGCATCAACCTAAAATTGATTGGGAAAAACAAACCTTATCATTCCCCTCCCATTACTGTGACACTACATGTAACTCCCAGTCGTATCCTAAAACACTCCTCATGGTGTCTAACCAAATTACACCACCTTCATGCTACCAAGATTTGGCTGAAGTTTTCTTAGAGAAAAATGCTCAGGTATTACCTCCACATAGAATTTATGATTGTGCTATTGATTTACTTCCAAACAGTAAATTACCATTTGGTCATGTTTATCCTCTATCTCAGGATGAACTCTCTCATCTCAAACAATATCTGGAGGAAAATCTGGCTAGAGGATTCATCAGACCCTCTACATCTCCAACAGTTGCGGGACTTTTCTTCGTTCGCAACAAGGATCAAAGCCTCAGGCCTATTATTGACTATAGGAAATTAAATAACATCACTTTGAAGGATCGTTATCCTTTACCTTTTTTTTTTTTTTTTTCAGAAAGAAAAATATAATACTTTATTGAAAATTAAACATTACACGGCATAAATGATACAATGCAAAAGAGAGCATTCAGCAGTAACAGTAGTACATAACCCAGGTAGAAGCAACAGTATTCCCGAATACAACTGAAGGCTGCAATAACAAGCCATGTCAAAGTAAACAACAGGAACATCACATATCAAGAGAGGAAGTAGTGTGAAGCAATGCGGAATTGGGTAATAGGGGAGGAGGGAATTATTAGGATGTTCACGAGCTGAGTGCGTGAAAAATAATCGTTAAACCTACACACAGGATCAATCCCAGAATTAGACAGCTCAGACCACAGAGTGGTCTCAGGGTCAGTGAGAGGGGAAAACAGTGGCAGAGAACAGAAGGACCGAAAGAGGGAGAGGGATGGGGAGGGGGGTAGAGGTTCAGAAAGAGGGGTGAAAGAGGGTATGGAGAGCGAGAAACGCGGACCAGACCAGCAATGCATAGTGAGAGCCGGCCCACCGCATTCCCCATCAATCCATCTACAAAGGATGCTCACAATTAAAACACTTAGCCTGTCAGTAGCCTATCCATAACCAGTTGAGGCGGTGCCAATGTCGGATCATCGAACCACGGCTGCCACAATGCCGCAAACTTCCGATGCGCCCTGCGGTGCTGGTATGTCAGTTTTTCTCGTACTAGAGAAGTGTTAACCTGAGCGATCCACTGTCCCGCGCCAGGAACCCTGGGGGATATCCAGTATCTAGCAATGAGCTTTCGTGCAATGTAGAGCAATCGCAAGACAGCCACATGTGCATTTGGAGACAAAGTTTCCACTTCCAGGGCTCCAAGTAGGCAGACCAGCGGATCCCTCATTAATTGAAAGTTATACACTCTAGAGATTGTATCAATCACCGTTGACCAATAGCGAAAAAGTTTTGGGCATCTCCACATCATATGAATTAATGTGCCCTGGTCTCTATCACATTTCGGACAAAGCGGGGAGGACCTATGACCCCATCGGAACAACTGCACCGGTGTCCTATAGGCTCTATGGTACAGCATTAGATGCGACACCTTGTGAGATGCAGACACCGACACCAAAGGAATTGAAGAGAGACACAGGTCCCATGTCTCACCATCAATAGGGCCAATGTCCCCCTCCCACCCTGCCCGAGCCGGCAGAGAGGCCAGATCCTGCAGGGACCCTAACAATATGGCATACACATTGGAGATCATACCCTTCCTGTCCGAGACCTGGAAGACATCCCCGAGCAATCGGTGAGTAGCCGACTGCAAGCAGGAGGACTGTGCCTGGGCCGATACAGCATGTCTCAATTGTAGGTATCTGAAGAAGAAACTCCTGGGGAGACCAAATTCCGTCTGCAGCTCTTGGAAGGACTTCAATATTCCGTTATTAAACAGCTGTATCATAAAGCAAATACCAAACCGTTCCCAGAACTCAACACCCTCCATTTTGAGCAGTTCCCTGTAGTTCCGGTTGCGCCAGATCGGGGTCCTACTAAGGAATCCCCGGATCTGAAGCATCTCCTTGACACAACGCCAGACCATCCGGAGCAGGTTGATCGTCGGAAGACCCGACTGCACAGAGGCAAATCCCGCCTCCAGATGAACCAGCACCGGGTGTGGGGAGTCCGGAGGCATCAAAACAGAGCCAATAGGATCCATTGGGTCTAGGACACCCCAACCCCCCATATGCTGAACCTGGGAGGCTAGAAAGTAAATCCTAGGGTCTGGGACCGCCAGGCCTCCAAAGTCCTTCCCCAACTGCAATGTAGATAGTTTAATTCTAGCCACCTTCTTACGCCAAATAAGGTCCCGGAACTGCGATTCTATCCTATGAAACCATCTCCTAGGGATCCACACCGGGGAGTTATGAAGGACATACAGGAGCTGCGGAGACCAGACCATCTTAATTAAGTTGACACGCCCTGCAACGGACAATGGTAGTTTGCACCAGCTCGAGCATTTAGATCGAAATTTCTGCAGAAGAGGCACTAAGTTCAGAGTCAGGTATGTAGACGGATCAGGGGATACAATAATTCCCAGGTATTTAAACGAGTCCACCACCCTTACCGAAGAGGCGCATTCAGGGAGGGGCGCAGGCAGCGGCTCCAGCGGCATGAGGACCGATTTGTCCCAGTTGATGGAGAAACCCGATAGGGACCCAAAGGAATCTATTAGGGACATAACAGCTTGCAGGGACCCCTGGGTGTCGCCTAGATATAGCAAGGTGTCATCCGCATACAGCGAGATGACATCCATACGTGGGCCCCTCCGAAACCCCACTATCCCCGGCAAGGAGCGAATCCGCGCCGCTAAGGGCTCCAATGCCATAGCAAACAACAGTGGGGAAAGAGGGCATCCCTGCCTAGTACCCCTATGGAGGCTGAAAGCCTCAGACAGATCCCCATTGATTCTCAACCTAGCTGTCGGATCTGCGTAGAGCACCTGCACCCATGTCAGAAAGTTCATACCTACCCCAAACCTTTTTAGGACCGCCCACAAATATATCCATTCGACACTGTCAAATGCTTTAGCGGCATCCAGCGAAAAGACAGCCCGGTTGCCCGGGTTATCCACAGGGACTTGGAGGTTAAGGTAAAGGTGCCTGAGATTCAGGGCAGTTGAGCGGGTAGGAATAAATCCCGATTGGTCACGATGTATAACTGTCTGAATTACTTGGGAAAGCCGTGTGGCCAGAATTTTAGCTAGGATTTTAACATCAGCAGTAAGGAGGGAGATGGGCCGATAAGAATCCGCCAGTAAGGGGTCTTTGCCAGGTTTAAGTATCAGGACCACAATCGCCTCGGACATAGAAGCCGGCAGGCTTCCAGTACGGAACGATTCGTTGTAGACCCTGAGCAAGACTGGAACCAGTTGCTCAGCGTACCTCCCATACACCTCCGAAGGCAGACCATCTGCCCCCGGTGACTTACCATTCTGCATGGATTTCAAAGCAGTAAAGATATCATCCTCTGAAAGAGGAGCATCCAGCATAGCCACATCTGAAGCTGAGAACGTGGGCAACTCGCAAGCATCCAGGAAATCCTCAATCTCCTGGCTACCAGCTGTGATTTTTGAGGAATAGAGGTCTGCAAAGAAATCGCGCAACACCCTCCCTACGTCAGGCGCTGCAGTCCATTGTACCCCCTGGGGATCCCTGATCATAGGTATAAACGCTGCGGGTTGTTGCGCCCTGACTAACATAGCAAGCATATGCCCCGTGTTTTCCCCTTCTTCAAAGTACCGCTGCTGCAGAAAGAAACGCTTATTTTCAGCTCGCTGAATTGACACAGTAGTGGCCAAATTCTGGGCAGCTAACCATGACCTCTGAGTGGCATCCGATGGATCCGCGATATAGGCTCCCTCCGCCCTAGATACCTCCTCCAGCACCGTGTTTTCCCAGGCTTTAGTGGCAGTCTTAATACCATTAATGATGTATATGAATTGACCCCTGAGGAACGCCTTAGCAGCATCCCAGACCACCCCCAGTCCAGCTGTACATAAATTACGTGCAAAAAAATTAGACAACAAAGCCGGCACAGGGTCAGGATCAGGGAAGAGAGATGACCAGAATGAATTAAGTTTCCAGAGGGGTCTACTCCGTCCTACCGGGAGGGTCAGGCGAACCCAAAGCGGGGAATGATCAGAGACCAGTCTCGGCTCGTAGTCCGCCCCGACCACCAGCGGCAGGAGAGAGCCATTACCTAGTGCCAAATCTATCCTAGAGAGACCGGAGTGAGCAGCCGAGTAACAGGAGTACTTCCGTTCCCCCGGATGCCCCATCCGCCACAGATCCGTCAAGCCGATTTTACCCACCAGCCAGCTGAAAGGCATAGGCCCACCAGCCGCATGAGGACCACCGGAGTGAGGGGAGAACCTGTCCCATTGAACATCCAGCACCGCATTGAAGTCTCCCATCATGAGGAGAGGCACATCAGGAAACCTTACCACATGATCAATAATAAGTTTGATGACCCCAGAGGAGTATGGCGGAGGCACCTACACTGCAATTAGCCCACAGGTAAGACCCGCTATTTGGCACAGTAGAATAATAAATCGCCCCTCTGAGTCGATCACAGTTTGCAAGCAAGTAAATTTGACCTCCCTTCTAATGAGAATACTGACTCCCCTGGAATAACTAGAAAACACTGAGTGATATTGATGACTAAACATTTTAGGATGTAAGTTAGGCACAGTATTCGGAGGGAAATGAGTCTCCTGCAGACAGACAATATCTGCCCGCATATGCTTAACATGCCGGAGAACCGCTGTCCGCTTGACCGGGTCTCCCAGGCCCCGAACGTTCCAGGACACTAAACAGACAGTCTCAGCCATAGTCATGGAGCAAACATACAAGCAGGAGAAGCACCCGATGCCTGCACTGGCGCGCATCCGCAAGACCAGGTACCCACATTAACATCCGTGAGACTACCCCAGGACAAAGGACATCCAGGCAACCATAGTAGGCAATCATACAAAAATGGGAGAGAAGAGACAAGGCACAGCAGGAAGTCCGAGCATAAAAGATCCATACCAGCGATAGTGTAGCAGGCCACAACTGTAGACAGAAGGAATAGACGAACAAAGTCACAGTCCAGGGAATACGTGTAGGAAGGGAGAGGAAGGGAACCACGTCTGCCACGTGAGGGAACAGGGGTAGGACAACAGGGTATGTCCAACTAGGACAACGAGGGGGAATCCGGGGAGGGACTGCAGATGCCACAGCAATCTCCTCAGGAACTGCGAACATGGTAGGGTCAGTCACAGGCGTTCCACTCGGACAGCATCCGCCAATATCCAACAGTCTAGTATAGCATCCGGATATCAGGACAAAAGATAGCTAGGGACCTCCCCAGACAAATAGGCAAGAGATCCAAAGGACCGTAGGATCCAACTGGGTTGTCACGGGGCTCCACGTCCGGGAGGTGCGGCAGCGCGCAGCGCCCCGCCATGGGTATCCAACCATTGGGCGGCGGCAGCCGGCTTATCAAAAAATAGGACCTCATCTCTGGCGACCACACGCAGCTTGGAAGGGAACAGCATAGCGTAGGGGATGTTAAGGTCCCGCATCCTCCTTTTAACATCCACAAACTTCGCTCTCTGTTTTTGGACGTCAGCAGAGTAGTCAGGAAACAGCGATATTCTCGAGTTGTCAATCTTCAATTGCCCTTGCATTTCTCTGGCTTTAGCCAAGATGATGTCTCTGTCCTTATAATTAAGGAGTTTGAATATAAACGTACGAGGAGGGGCCCCTGGAGGGAGAGGGCGCATAGGGACTCGGTGCGCGCGTTCCACCGAGAACATGGCGGTAAAAGCATCTTGCCCAAACGTAGTTGTTAACCAGCATTCGATAAAGCCCACAGGGTTCTTACCCTCAGCTCTTTCTGGAATCCCAATGGCCCTGATGTTATTTCTGCGAAGCCTGTTCTCCAAATCGTCTAACTTGGCTGCATGTTGAGCTGTGAGCAATGCAGTGTGTTTTACCTCTCTCTGCATGGGCGCCATGTCATCCTCTAGGGAGCTCACACGTCCTTCCACTGCAGACGTGCCCTCCCTGAGTTTCTGCATGTCGTGTCGCATGAATGACAGCTCGGCCTTAACCCCCTTCAGTTCAGCAGTCAGGGCCGTGATGGAGGTAGTGCAGGTAGTTACAGCCGCCATAATGTCCCGCAACGTGGGTTCCGTATCAGGAGAGGGGGATGAATGCATTGGGGTTTGCTCCAGGCCGGCTGTCTCCCAATCCCCTAGCTGGTGCGAGATGTCACCCAGCGGCACTGTGTCGTCTGCATCGGAGTGTGAGTCTGGGGAGACCGGCAGTGCCGACCCGCTATCCACAGGAGTATCCCGAGGCACAGACTTGGCGAAGAGCTTGTGTGCAGCCTCCATGTACCTCTCCTTCTGAGAGGCACGCTGCTGGGAGCCGCCATCTTGGGCCGCCACGGCCGGAGCCGCCTTGCCATCCTTACCCCGCTTGGACATGGAGAAGGAGGTGTCGGAATCGCTCGTCAGCTGTGCCCCGATGTGCAGAGTACCGCAGGGTCTCCCCAAAGGTGGGTAGCATACCGGATCCGGTGCTACAAAGGATTTTTAACAGGATGAACGGCGGAGCTAGTGTCACTTGCGTCCTCTCACATCCGCAGCTCGGCCACGCCCCCCATCCTTTACCTATAATACCTGAACTAATTGAAGAGGTACGTGGAGCCAGATATTTCTCCAAATTGGATTTGAAAGGTGCATATAACCTTGTGCGAATACGTGAGGGGGATGAATGGAAGACAGCTTTTAGAACCAGGTATGGTTTATTTGAGTATTTAGTAATGCCGTTCGGACTATGCAATGCCCCCGCAGCATTCCAGAGATTCATCAATGATATCTTTAGGGATTTGCTGGATGTCTGTGTGGTGGTATATCTGGACGACATACTTATATGCTCTCAATCCTTACCTGAACATATGAGACATGTACGCATGGTTCTTTCCAGATTACTAACTCACAATCTTTACGCAAAATTGGAGAAGTGCCTGTTTCATAAAGAAGAAGTCCTTTTTTTGGGATATATCATATCTAAAAATGGCATCAAAATGGATAAAAGTAAGATCTCTTGCATATTGGATTGGCCTACACCTACTACACGTAAGGCATTGCAACGGTTTCTTGGATTCTCAAATTTTTACAGAAAATTCATTAAAGATTTTTCTACCATTGTAAGACCTCTGCATCAACTTACTAGTGTGAAGAAGAGTTACAGTTGGACGGAAGAAGCTAACCAAGCTTTTTGCCTGTTAAAATCAAAATTTACCTCTGCTCCTATACTTCGTCACCCTGATCCAACTCTGCAATATATTTTGGAAGTGGATGCATCTAATACAGCTGTTGGTGCAGTCCTTTCCCAAAGACCAACAAACACATCTCCCCTACATCCGGTAGCATTCTTCTCTAAGACACTAAGTGCTCCCGAGGGTGAGAAAGAATTACTTGCCATAAAATTGGCTCTTGAAAACTGGCGACATCTACTTGAGGGGACTCAATTACCAGTGATTATATACACCGACCATAAAAATCTTCAGTACCTACAAACAAATAAAACTCTCTCTCACCGTCAAGTTCGCTGGTCCTTGTTTTTCTTACGATTTAATTTCTTAGTAACCTACAAACCAGCAGAGAAAAATGAAAAAGCTGATGCATTATCCCGTTTGGCCGAAAATAGCTGTGTGGATTACCCTCCTCGGTCCATAATGCCTTCTGATCGCATTGTTGGGGTTATTCGATCCCTGAAGGATGAAATCCTACACAGCCTAAAGGAGGATTCACCACCTCATCAATTAAACCCCGATTCAGAGGGTTTCCTTTATTTTGGTACTAAGCTCTATATACCTCCCAACGTTCGTACAAAAATTTTAGAGCTAACACATGATGTGCCCATGGCAGGTCATATGGGGATGACAAAAACCTTAAATCTCCTAACTAGACAGTTTTGGTGGCCTGATATGCGAACATCTGTGCAGCAATTCATTTCCTCCTGTGAGACCTGTGCTAGATCTAAATCTGACACTACAAAACCATTTGGACTACTTTGTAGTCTACCCATACCTTCGGTTCCATGGGAGGTACTATCTCTCGATTTTATAGTCGAGTTATCTCCATCAAAAGGTTTTACTACAATACTCGTGACTGTAGACCAAACCAAAATGGCACATTTTATCCCTGTTCGGAGGCTACCCTCCTCCAAGGAGACAGCCGAGTTGCTTGTAAAACATGTATTTAAATTACATGGTATTCCCAAAACTCTTATTTCAGATCGTGGATCTCAATTCATCTCGAAATTTTGGCAGTCTTTATGTGGTATTTTACGCATTGATCGAAGATTAACTTCACCATACCATCCACAAACTAATGGACAGACTGAACGGGTTAATCAGTGCATTGAACAGTACCTGCGTTGTTATACCTCATATCTACAAGATGACTGGGCGGATCTGATTCCTTTGGCAGAATTTGCCTACAATAATGCGGTCCATAGTACTACCAAACAAAGCCCTTTTTTCCTTAACTATGGTTTCCATCCAACACTTCTCCCTCCTCGTATCTTACCTTCTAGTAATCCAGTAGCTACTGATTACCTGACACAAATAAAAAATTCCTTGGATTTACTTAATACCACCATTACCCCTGCTCATAACCAACAAAAACATTACTATGACCTCCGTAGGAGACCTGCTCCTCAATATACCATTGGTGACCTTGTTTGGTTATCCACAAAAAACTTACGATTACGGATTCCCAGTAAGAAACTTGGACCTTTATATATGGGACCCTTCCCTATCGAAAAACTCATTGGTACATCTGCTGTTCGCCTTACCTTACCAACAGACTTGAAGATACATCCCATATTTCATGTATCATTATTGAAACCTCATGTCCCAAATCAAGGTAGGAGTACAGTAGTACCTCCACCAGCTGTGCACGTAGAAGGTGGTGAAGAATATGAAGTTCAGGAGATTCTAGACTCTCGAAATCATAGAGGGAGACTGCAATATTTATTGAGATGGAAGAATTATGGACCCCAAGATGATACCTGGCTAGAGGCCTCAGAAGTTCATGCACTTAGGCTTGTTCGGAAGTTTCATACAAAACAGCCAGGGAAACCAAGCCTATAGGCCTTCTGGAGCCGGCCTTATGGGGGGGGGGGTACTGTAAGAGTCTTCTACTCTTCCTGCGGCTTTACTTCCGGGTTGCGTTCCACCGCTGAGCTAGGTGGAACGCATATGACCGTAATGACGTCACGCGTTGTGCGACGCGGAGCGTCATCTCCAAGCGCCGCTCGAGGCTCCTATTTAGCAGAGCGGTATGCACAGAACAAACCGTTCGTGCCACCGCTCGCTATCGGTACAAGCTACCTATTTACAAGCCTACCTACCGCCTTGCCTTGCCTAGCCTTGCCTTGCCTTCCTACTGACTAGTTAGTCAGCAACCTCTACTTAATTCTCTGGAGCCTCATCAGGATATCCTCCTACCTCGGCACCAATCTCTACAAGGATAAGTACCCCATAGGGGATTCCACCATTCCTAAGCTATTCCTCGTTATAACTACTAAATCAATGATCAGATATATGTTGCTATAAGTACATGTTCTCTCAGTGTCACGCTACAGTGAAGTAGTTGCTAATTTTGTCTGTTGCTTGCTTCTGCTCAGTTGCTATTCATTACTGGAACGTTTACTATAGCCATACACTATTCATTGTGCTACGTCCTCTGTGCTTCTGCTTGTGTATGTTCTTATACGTGTTCAGGGACAGTTCATCCACTATGATGAGTCAAGAGAGTTAAGTCAGGCGATTTAACATATCTCTGCAAGACTACTGAGTGGAATTCTGCAGCTGTAGATCCAGTTCCATCTAAAATTAACCACTTAAGCCCCGGAGGATTTGGCTGCTAAAAGACCAGGGGTTTTTTTGCGATTTTTTACTGCGTGACTTTGACGGACAATTGCGCGGTCGTGCGACGCTGTACCTAAACGAATTTCACGTCCTTTTTTTCCCACAAACAGAGCTTTCTTTTGGTGGTATTTGATCACCTGTGCAATTTTTTGATCATGCGCTATAAACAAAAAAAAAGCGTAATTTTTGCAAAAATAACAATATTTTTCACTTTTTTTTATATGAAATCCCCCCCCCCCCAAAAATGTAAAAATCAAAATTTTTTAACATTTTTGGCCAAATTGTTTTACGCTACATATGTTTGGTAAAAAAAAATCGCAAAAAGCATATTTTGATTGGTTTGCGCAAAAGTTATCGCATTTACTAACAAAGGGAAAGATTTTTGTCATTTTTGGTGTTTTTTTTTTTTTAACGAGTAATGGCGGCGATCTGCGTTTTTTTTAGCGGTACTGCGACATTGCGGCAGACAGATCGGACCCTTGACTGACATTTTTGACACTTTTGGGGGTACCAGTGACATTACTGCAGTAATCAGTGCTATATATATATGCACTGTTACTGCAAAAATGACACTGGCAGGGAAGGGGTTAACTTTATTGGACAGGGAGGGGTTAGGTGTGTCCTAGGGGCATGTTTCTAACTGTGCAGGAACATTGCTATTGGTGTAAAAACAAAGATCAACGGTTCTACATAGTAGAACCGTCTGATCTTCATTTTTACACCAGGGAGAATGACGGGCGGCTTGTTTACATAAGCCGCTCCGCCTTTCTCCCTTCACAGGAGCGATCGTAGTGTGACCGGCGGACATCGAGTCCGTCGGTCACACGCACTGACTTGTCTGTGAACGAGCCGCGGCGGGCGCGCGCCCGCCCGCAATTGGCTCGCAAGTCAGTGACAGGCGAGTGACGTATCCATACGTCACTCTGCCTGGCCGGGGTTGACCGCCGCAGTATATAGTCGTGCGTCGGTCGGCAACCGGTTAACCAGAGCGTGACACCCCTCCAATGAGCAGTAAATCTATCAATGGCGATGATTTTAGTGCCAGCTGATTTTTTATGATGACATTCTAAGTAATGTCTTGAAACGCTATGCTTTGGGAAGCCACGGCGAATGTTACCAAGGTGCTCGTTCACTCTAACCCGCATAGCTCTGGTGGTCCTGCCCACATATTGGTACCCACACAGGCATTCCAACATGTAGACCACATTTTGAGTGGAGCACGTAATAAACTTGTCTATAGGATAATTCTTGTGTGTCGTCTTTGAACAAAAAGAAGTGACCTTCCTATCTTTAATAGCGTTGGTCCTACAGACCACACATCTCCTACAAGGGAAGAAACCTTTAATTTCCGGAAAAAGATGAGTGTTTTTTAAAGGTTGATCCACAATGTTAGGTGCTACTCTCAGTCTAAGGGGGGAATTACTCCTGACCGTTGTGCACTTCTGATCTGCAACTACAGGAAACGTTTGGTTGAAGTTATTGCTGCCAAAGGAGGTTCAGCCAGTTATTAAATCCAAGGGTTCAAATACCTTTTCCACCTGTACTGTGAATGTTTACATGGTATGTTCAATAAAAACATGGCAACATTTCATTCTTTATGTGTTATTAGTTTAAGCAGACTGTGATTGTCTATTGTTGTGACTTAGATGATGATGATCAGATCACATTTTATGACCAATTTGTGCAGAAATCCATATCATTCCAAAGGGTTCTCATACTTTTTCTTGCAGCTGTATATGTAAATTCACTTTGTGCGAAGAGCGATTTATTGAGGGGCTCCCTGATGAGGGGAACCATTGGTGGGCTATAGGGATCACTTTCCCATATTTGAAAGGGTTTTTCTAGTGATCCCTTATGGAGTTTTCAACCAAAACTAGTGTCTTCCCTTTTCCCAACATTTACAGTATGAAAAGCGATTCGCAAAATGGTTCACTTTTCAGGGTATGCATTATTTGCCTTTTAATTCATTTTATTTTTTAAATTATCTTCTTCATGGCTGCATTTTAATTGAAGAAGTTGTATGGATATGTTTTTTTATACATGGAAAAATTGAGACATGATTGTCTCTGTTTTGAGTGTTTGACCGGAATATGTTTTAGTGCTAATTTTTATTTTCACTATTATAGTCAAATGTTTGGATAATTATGCTTATAACTTGGAGGTTTCACTACATATATTACGAGTGAGATGGTTTATCAATTATTGGATGCACATTGTAATATATGACATTTATTGCACATACTGTCGAGAAAAAGATTGGTGGTATATTGTGCATGTGTGGGGATTTTTCCTGCGCACATTAAATAGTTAGCCACTTTATATATATTATTAGTGTCTACTGCGTATGCTTCGGTTCAGCTCTGTTTCTACAATATTACGTGGAGGTTGAGCGAATCGATACTAGTCACTATCAAGTTAGGCTGCAGTGGATACTAACTGTGTTTTATAATGTTAGTTCTCACAATAATAATGTGACACAGCAGTGGTGGGTGTTGCCTAGCATCCGATTGTTGACTACCATCATTAGAGCTACTTAAGCGGTGGCTGTGTTGTGGGCGGCTTCCGTCATCAATGGCTGTAAAAACCAGTTTGCCGGGCCGTATGGTCATTCCCCTGTGAGAAAATCGGAAATGACGAAACATGTCAGGACGTGACCATACGGCAACCGGAAGTACATTGTGGTGATGAACGGACATCCCTGTGGTTTACTTCTTCAGCGTGGAGAGGTCGTGAGTACCCAGGATAGTTGCGGGAGTCATCCAGCCTGATGTGATTGATGTACTTGATTTGATGGGCTTTAACCACTTTACCACCGGAGGATTTTGCTGTCTTACGTCCAGGCCACTTTTTGCGATTCGGCACTGTGCGACTTTAACTGACAATTGCGCGGTCGTGCCACGCCGTTCCCAAACGTAACTTACATCCTTTTTTTCCCACAAACAGAGCTTTCTTTTGGTGGTATTTGATCACCTGTGCGATTTTTACTTTTCGCGCTATAAACAAAAAAAGAGCGTTTATTTTGAAAAAATAACAATATTTTTAACATTTTTTATATGAAATTCCCCCCCCAAAAAAATGTAAAAATCAAAATGTTTTAAATTTTTCGCCAATTTTTTTTCTGCTACCTATGTTTGGTAAAAAAAATCACAATAAGCGTATTTTGATTGGTTTGCGCAAAAGTTATTGCGTTTACTAACTAAGGGAAAGATTTCTGTCATTTTTGGTGGTTTTTTTTTTTAAACGCGTAATGGCGGTGATCTGCGATTTGTTTTGCGGGACTGCGACATTGCGGCGGACAGATCGGACCCTTGACTGACATTTTTGACACTTTTGGGGGTACCAGTGACATTACTGCAGTAATCAGTGCTATATATATGCACTGTTACTGTAAAAATGACACTGGCAGGGAAGGGGTTAATTTTATTGGAGAGGAAGGGGTTAATGTATGCCTGGTGCTTACTAACGTGTGGGGGGGGGGGGAGGTGACTGAGTGAGTCAAGGACAGATTGCATGTTCAGCTATGCTGAACACTGCAATCTGTCACTCCTTGTCACTGAGGAGATTCGCCCGCTCTGTTTACACAAGCGGGTGGATCTCCAAACTAGATTCCCCGACGATCGGGGAAGAGCAGCAGCGATCGCCGCCGCTCCTCCCCTGGCCCGACTCCCGCTGTGACTGAAAACTGCGGGAGCGAGCCTCTGGCGGCGCGCGGGAGCGAGCCTCCGGCGGCGCGTGTGCGCCGCCCACAAGGGGCGGAGTCCAGCGATAACGAGCCACATTGCTGCAGTAGCAGCAATGTGAGCAGTGGTAAAGAGGTTAATCAAGCATGTGTTTTGTGAGTGCACACTTTGTAAAATCTAAATAAAGACTGATTTTATTTATAAACAGTATCACACTAGTGGGGTTGTTATTCTATTTACATATGCCCATGCGGATGACGGTGTGGTACTAAGGAGGAGGAGGATGTGTATCCTGTTGGGAAGGACACCATTTGAATGCAGAGGATTTGTCTGACCAAGAATAAAGAGCCATTTTAATAAGTGAGCAAGCCCTGTTCATGAGAGAGGGAGAGGGAGGGCAGATATCTCTGGTGAGTGTCCAATTCCCTTGGGGTGACCAGCACTCTGGTGGAGGCTTAGAAGGTGTTTCCTTTTTATAGAACTGCACAAGTGGGACTTTTGGACTTTTTCTCCCTCATCTTGAATTTGGGGTTGATCCAGATATGGACTCTGCGTTGTGATGGCACTTTTGTGATAGACTGTTTCCTCTACATTACACTCTCCTGTGTGCAATTACTTGCTTATGGGCCATTGTATTTAGAAGTTATACTATATGTTTATATGACCATAATGTGATTGCGCTACTGATTCCAGTTTCTCTATTAAGATTAGTTGGTGTTGCAATATTAACAACTGGAGCTCACCTCAAAAAAACAATACACCCTCAAAGAGGACCAAGTCATCTAAACAGCAGCCGGCAAAAAGAAGCATCCACAAATGCCAAAACATCCATTTTATAAAACTTTGTAAAAGTGTGCAGACGACCAGATGGGCGTCATCAGGCATCAGTGGTGCCTGAGTAGAGTGTGCCTTAACAGGGAAAGGAGGAACTTGACCCCTAATTGAATAGGCTTGAATCCCTGTCTGTCTGATCAATCTGGAAATGGTCGCAGCAGAAGCGGCAACCCTTTTAGGTCCAACCGTGAGTACAAATAGTTTCAACAGCCAAGTCATTAAAACCAGTGACTGTAAAGCAGGATGGAAGATTGGCCCTTGGGACAACAGATCTTCCCTGAGAGGAAATCTCCAAGGAGCATCTGCGACCAGCCATACCAGATCGGCGTACCAAGACCGGCGAGGCCAGTCTGGAGCCACTAGAAAGACCGGAATCCCTTATTGTCTTGATCCTGCACAGGAATCTTGGCAAAAGTTTGAGGGGGGGGGGGGGGGGGAGGAATAAATCAGACGATATTGAGGCCAAGGAGCCACTAATGCGTCTGCAGCATCAGTCAGAGGATTCCATGACCAAAGGTAAACGCCACAAACTGATAATGCTCCTCGCCCACGACAAAGCAGAGGAAGCACTGGTGACGGATTTATATTAGAATATGAAGGTGAGTAGGCATGTCGATAGAAGCAAGAAAATCCCCCAGTTGTAGGGATGCCACTACTGTGCGGATGGATTCCATTCGGAACTTCTATACCCGCTCAAGGCCTTGAGGTCCAGAATTGGATGTACCTTGCCTTCCTTCCAGGGAAATGTAAACAGGTTTGAGTAAAACCCCTGAAAACATTGTGAAGCCGCAACCGGCATAATCACCCCATGAAGGAACAAGTCTTGCACTGCTCCAAAGTGATCCTTCACGCAGGTCTGGAAGAGCCCCTCATGGCTTGGCAGACCAGGTCCTATTGAAACCTCCGGGGGAGGCCATGAAGGACTTTTATTCCTTGAGGGATGAAAAAGGCCTGTTACAGTATGAGCTGAGAAGAATGGCCTACGTCTACTAATGATGTCATCTAAGAAAGCTACAAACAGGCGATCCCCCACAAAGAGGAGATCAGATAAGGTCTTCTTAGAAGTCTGGTCCACAGACCAGCATTGTCAGCCAGATAAGATGCCGAAAGACCACTGCTGATACAGACAGCCTAAATTTAAAGGAGCTGCATCCAAAGAGGCATCACAAATAAACTGTAGCCCCTGGATCAACTGATCCGCCAGCTCTGTAAAGGCAGGGGGAACCAGTTTCCCCTCCAGGTCCCAATGTAAAAGTGTAGCCCACTCGTCAGGACACCAGGGCAATAGTAAATACAGGCCTAAGCCATACTAGCCATGATGAAACATGGGGCGGGCCAAATCCTCGGCTCTCCTATCAACCGGATCTTTAAAGGCCAAGGACTCCTCAACTGGAAGTAATGTAACTTTATTTAACCTGGAAACCGGCGAGTCCACAACAAGTGGGACCGTCCACTTTTTAAGCAGGGAATCCTTATAAGGATACCGCATAGCAAAACGCTTAGCGTGCGTTTTGGACAACCCTGGTGTTATGCGACAATGTTGTCAAAGTAAGCGGGTAAGGAGAACACCCCTGCCACAGTGAAGGACCCGTGATGCCAAAAGGAACCGGCACCTCCGCTGCAGCATCTCCATGTTTAACATTTTTCATTCTTGCACAATCAGTGCATCCTCACTGTCTGAGCACTCAGGGTGCATGTTCACAGACCCAGTAGAGTGACTCGTGCCCACATCAGCCAAAAAAAGATTCAGGATCTGATGGACAAATGAGGCAGGGCGGGGGATGCTATATACTAAGGTCACCCGGAGAAACAACAAACAGGGGAAGGCCGCAAGGGGGACACCGACCCAGGATCCATGAATGAACCACCTACTGGACCCTGCAAAAAACAAGGGGGTCGTCCTATGAGCCCCTCCATAGAGACCCGCACAATAGGAAATATCACCCTTAAAAGGGAGGCCACGCCGTGAAGAGATTATAACAGGAGTCTTCTGACAAGTAAGTAACATCTGAAATTTTCTATTAGTTATATTATTGTTGTAACCGGGAAAATGTGTGCTAGCAAGATTGAAGGTTTTGTGCAGTGCATGGTGTGCCGTATGTATACAATAACGGAGCAACGGCTCCAGGATGGATACCACTGTGACAGATGTGAGTGGGTTGCCCTTCTGGAAGCTCACATTAGAGATCTGGAGGAGCAAATTGCAACACTGGGCAGAACTGGCAACCTAGTGGGGTTAATGGGGAGGGTGGAGGGGTAAGTCAGAATTATCAGGTAGGAAGATGGGTTAATACAGTCAGAGGGTGTGGTAGGGGCTCACAGAAAGAAGATGTGGGGTTGCCAAGCTCAGAGGTGGCAGCCCTAGATGTCACTGCTATCCCTAACACCTGGGAGAGTCCATCTAGAAGAGGTGGTGAGGGGACTGTAGGTAGCACTAGACAGTTGGTGGTAATTGGGGATTCTATAATCAGAAGGACTGATAGCAAACCATTTGGTTGAGGTAATCCTGGTGACAAATTATTCTGTCTCCCTGGTGCCAGGGTTCGGCATGTGGTGGACTGGGTTGATAAATTACTGGGAGGGACTGGGCATGACCCAGCTGTCTTGGTCCACATTGGAACCAATGACAGAATATATGGAAGATGGTGAACCAATTTATTGACCTACGCTGCAAGTTGAAGGGAAGGACCTCCAAGGTGATATTCTCTGAAACACTGCCTGTGCCATGCGCAACACAGGAAAGACAGGGGGAGATTAGAGAGCTGAATGCATGGCGAAAGACCTGGTGTAAGAAGGAGGGATTTGGGTTTTTAGAGCAATAGGCTCACTTTTCATTGGGGTGCAACCCATATGCTAAAGATGGTTTGCACATAAATGGAAGGGGTTTTTTTGTGCTAGGGGAGAGGTTTATGGGAAGGCTGGAGGAGTTTTTAAACTAGGATTGAGGGGAAGGGTGAATTTGATTATAATGGGGCAGACAGGTCAGACAGGGGGTCAGTCCTTATTGGTGGGTGGAATGGGGAAAGATGGGGGGAGATTTACGGCAGAGGATAAGAAGGTTCCCATGTTACAAACAACCATTGGAAATGGTACTATTTGTACCAAAATAAAAAATATCCAAAATAAGTGTGCAAAATGTGACAATGAACTAAAGTGTTTGTTCACCAACTCCAGAAGTCTGCCAAGTAAAATAGGTGAGTTGGAAGCTCTGGTGCATGAGGAGAGCTATGATTTAATTAGTATGGCTTTGTTCTTCACATGACTGGGCTATTAATATTCCTGGCTATGCTCTCTTTCGGAAAGACAGGGTAAAACGGAGGGTTGGTGGTGTCTGTCTCTATGTGAGAAGTGATCTCAAAGTGAGTGTGAAAGAGGACCTAGTTGATGGAGAGTGTGATGTGTCTGAAGCAATATGGGTGGAAATGTACATGGAGTTTGTTATAGACCCCCCAGGATTAATGAGGAGGTGGAGACTCCTGGCACAGATAGAAAAAGCTGCAAGGGCTGGGACAGTGATAATAATGGGGGATATTAACTACCCAGACATTGACTGGAGTAATGGCACTGCTGGAACAGTTAAAGGGCAAACATTTATAAACCTATTACAAGACAATTTTATGGTACAGTTTATTTACTAGAAATTATGATCTGTTGGACCTGGTAATCTCAAACCATGCAGAGCTTATTAATAATGTTCATATAAAAGAACATCTGGCTAGCAGTGACAATAATATCATTTCATTTACTGTTAGCTGTAAGAAAAAAATGCATACAGGAAATATAAAAAAAAAAAACACTTAACTTTAAATCCTGGAGAGCAGCCCTCATCCTTGGAAAATTTGCTCTCTTAGACTGGGAGAGAATATTGGCATCGATGAGCACAGAACAGAAATGGGAAATTTTCAAAAAGACTGTATGCAAACTCACTGCAAAGTATATTCCCTTTGGCAATTAGTTTAAAAGACTAAAAATTAAACCTATGTGGCTCATGGCCAAAGTTAAAAAAAACTATAAATAATAAGAAAAGAGCTTTAAAAAATATATAAAAATGAAGGAACACCATCATGGTTGAATCGTTATAAGGAATATAACAGAATATGTAAAAAGGAAATCAAAGACAAAAAAATTCAAAATGAACGACAGATTGCTAAACATAGTAGGACAAACCCCCAAAAATTCTTCAAATATATAAATAGTAAAAAAAGTTAGGTCTGAGCATGTAGGCCCTTTACAAAATGATCAGGAGTGGGTGGCTGGGGACAAAGAGAAGGCAAATTCATTAAATACTTTCTTCAGCTCTGTATATACAAAGGAGCATGGGGGAGGTCATGACCATAATGAGGATAGTATTGACACAGCCCCAAATGATTCACAATGGCTCAAAAGTGATATGGTCCAGAAATATTTAGACAGACTAAAGGTGGATACAGCGCCTGGACCAGATGGCATCCACCCACGCATCCTAAAAGAATTGAGCGCTGTAATTTTAAAGCCTTTGTTTCTGATTTTTAGGGACTCGTTAAGGACTGAAATAGTAACACTGGATTGGCATAGGGCCAATGTGGAGCCTATATTTAAAAAGAGATTTGAAAAAGTCTTTGCCAAGTAACTATAGGCATGTTAGTTTAACTTCTATAGTCGGGAAGATACTGGAGACTATAAAAGACCACATAGATGAGTTCTTGCTGGAAAAAAATATTTTAAGCAACAGACAGCATGGATTCATGAAAGACAGAAGTTGTCAAACAAACCTGATTTCTTTTTATGAGGTAAGTAAAACCTTGGACAGAGGGGTGGCTGTGGATGTAGTATATTTGGATTTTGCAAAAGCGTTTGACACAGTTCCCCACACATGGTTAATGTTTAAGGTAAAGTCTACAGGCTTGGAAAGATCAGTTTGTAAATGGTTAGAAAATTGGCTAAAAGATAGAATTCAGAGAGTAGTGGTTAATGATTATCTGAATGGTCTAACGTTATCAGTGGTGTACCCCAAGGTTCAGTGTTGGGACCCTTACTTTTTAATATCTTTATAAATGATATAGGATCTGGGAATAAAAGTACAATTTCAGTCCTTACAGGATGTCTCCAACTTACAAGCTGACCTCAATGCACTGTTTCATTGGGCAACTATGTGGCAAATGAGGTTTAATGTTGATAAATGTAAAGTTATGCACTTGGGGGCTAAGAATATGCAAGCATCATACATACTAGGGGGAGTAGAACTGGGGGAATCCATAGCAGAGAAGGATCTGGGTGTTGTGGTAGATCCTAAGCTTAATAATAGCACGCAATGCCCTTTCTTGTATTAACAGAGGCATAGACTCCAGAGAGAGCGGTATAATTTTGCCCCTGTACAAATAATTCGTAAGACCTCATCTGGAATATGCAGTTCCGATTTGGTTACCAGTTCTTAGAAAGGATATTGGGGAACTGGAGAAAGTGCAGAGAAGGGCAACCAAATTAATAAGAGGCATGGTGGAGCTCAGCTATGAGAAAAGATTAGAGGAACTGAATTTATTCTCTCTTGAGGAGATCAACATATATAAATACATAAGGGGTCCATATATGAACTTGGTGTTGAGTTATTTTATTTATTCATAGGTAAAGTTCATCCAGGGAATATCCGATTGCCTCTCGGGGGATCAGGAAGGATTTTTTGTCCCCTGCTGTAGCAAATTGGATCATGCTTTGCTGGGGTTTTTTCGCCTTCCTTTGGATCAACTGCAGGTATAGGATTGTGTATATATGGGATTGTATGGTTGGGTTTTCTTTACTGGTTTTTGTTTTTTTATTGGTTGAGCCAGATGGATTGGTGTCTTTTTTCAACCTGACTAACTATGTAACTATCCTGATGGTCCCGAAGTGCTAAAAGGGGTAAATGCCATCCACAATAATGGCAGCATGGTTGCTGTCAAAATTTAAACTGCCCCCCCAGTGGCTCACCTTCCAAGGAAGGTGCCAAGCTGGCCACATGGCCTAGTAGGCCGCAGGCCAGGGAGGGGGGGGGGCCTGAAGACCCATAGTGATCACTGAAATTTTTAGAGGGCTGGGGGGGACTCAGGGGTCCCACCGACCCAGGGAGGGGCCCATGTCCACCCCCCATCTACCCCCCCTACCATAATGTAGAAGAAACAGGGTGGGCACTGCTCCTGATAGACCACTGCTCCATCAGGATGTGGGTGGCTGTCAGCCAGGAGGAACGCTGCGACTCAGGCCGAGGCTAGGTCGTATGCGCCCTCGCAATTTAGTTTACTCCCAGGCCAGCCCCCGTCCAGTGGGGCTATGTTGCGGCTGACCTAGCGCAAGCTCTCCCTGGCCAGACTGGGTGGACCCTCTGGACCTAGATTATCCAGTCCATCGCCCAGTCCAGCAGTTGATAGTAGATTATCACAGGAACAAAATTACAAAGATAGGATAAAATGTATTTAAAAGGAATAAAAATTCCAGGACCAGAGATCCCAGCAAGGAACTAAGTACTTACTCCTGACTAGGCAGAAAAAAAAACGAGTGCCTATAGCTGAGTTTGGGTGTATACCCCCTGGGACTGCCCATATGCCTAGTCAAGCTTTTGCCTGCCTAGTGTCCTACTCCTGTAGGGGGCAGTATAACCCAATGGTTAAGAAGAATCAGGAACTGTGTCCCTCAATGAACGAAAGAGAAAAAATACTGCATGGTTTCAAGAGATAAATACCACATATTTCAGAAGAATACTGCATTCAGTATTTTAGAAGTGTTTTTTGTGAATGCCAAAAAACATTTTGAAAAATGCTAAGCTGTATTTTACTGCATTTGTTAAAGCAGTAGATACTGCTTTGTGAATGTTAATGCTTCCATTTGCTAAAAAAAAGAACAAAAACATTCAGGCGGTTTCTGTCTATAATAGAAAAAAATTGATTCCCCAGTGTCTTTTTTATCTAGTTAGATTCCATATGTAACAATGCATGGCATTGCAAGGAAATTGTATGACTATTACTTAATTTCCTCACAATTCTTCATGGCAACATAAATTCATGCCCTTAGACCAGTGTTTCTCAACTACGGTCCTCAGGGCACACTAACAGGCCAGGTTTGCAAGAAAACTGAAATACATCACAGGTGATATCATTTGCTGCTCAGTGATTTCAGTAATCTAGTCTGCATCTCCCCAAGGTAATACTTAAAATCTGGCCTGTTAGTGTGCCCTGTTAAGAGTTGAGAAGCACTGCCTTAGACTGTGCAAGAATCATAGCTATTGAAATTAGGCTGAAAGAGCAATCTTTATTTGCTCACCCTCTAGGGTTAAGAGAAAAAGTTAACTTGTACATGTATGCTACCATGGAGAACTGTCATGAAAGAAAAATTGTTAAGTATGGTCATATACATTTCTGGTGGTATAACAAATTGGCTCTGAAGACCTTTGTGATCATGAAAGCAGGTGTATGCAACACAAAATTACAATTTTGACATGCTGGACTAAAGAAAAAAGGTAAACATATTTAGGGCGTTTGGGTTGCTCACCATAATCACACTACAAAATGTAATTTGAATTTATTGATTTATTTCTTTTAATTAGCATTACAGTAAATCAGTTTGTTAAAATTATTTTAAATAAGAATCAATCACATAACATATAGTAGAAAAGACCCATCATACAAACAACAGAATCAACTTTCACGGTTAAATTCAGCAAATGAACACAAGCTTCAATGAATATACAGTATTTTCATTTTGCGCTTACACAAAACATTGTTATGTAAACCTTCTTTATACTTTAATTTATCCTTAACTTATCCTTCATATATCAGAGCAAGCATGTTTCTTTACACTAGAGGTATTTGTGAAAGGGAATGCTTAGAAGTGTTTAATATTATGTAAAATTTGCCACATTTGTTGTTTTTTTTTTTTTTTTTTAATTATCAAAGGGAACCTGTTATGACAGAAATACTGAGTTTAAAAAAAAATTAGTGCAGCGCTAACAAATATGGTATAACCCATACAGTGTATATAATGGATTGAATTAAATACACATAAATCAAATGATGAAAAATTGGTGTAACCAAAGCAGTGTAGATAATGGTTTAAATGAGTAAACATAAATCAAAAAGTCCATAAGTGATCCAATAAAAGTGCACAAGTCCCAGAAAGGTGATGTCAGAGCGGGAGGCTTGAATCCCAAGATAAGGTAGGAATACACCCATGATAATATAATCAAAGTGGCAGCTTACCAGAAGCTAAGGCCTCCAACTTAATGGAACGGCCACACACGCTTAGATGTAAGACCAAGTATATCGCATCCTTGAGGGACCAGGAAGCCATGTATGCTCTGCTGCACCATATAAGACTTAGGACTCCAAAGATGTTATCACATGTGTATGAAGGGAAATGAAAGGCACATAGCGTAATCCCATTTAAAACATATAAGACGCTTATTTACAAGTTGCACTTACAATGAGCCGACTTGGAACAGGCACATCAAAAGACAAGGCAGACTGCGGCGTCCCGCGTGTATAGAACAAAAGGCGGCGTCTAGGGGGCATGACAGCTGTGCATCCGGTACCGCCCGACCGGTTTCATCAACCATGCCCCGGACGACATCACGTATGACCAAACCGGTCGGGCGGTACCGGTATTATGATTGGTTGACAACCCCGGGCACCAGCCGATTCATTTCCGCCTTTTAGTGGGAAACGGCATTTGAGTTGCCACGACTATAAGGATCAGCCAGTCAGAAGACCCGCCCCGCTCGGCCAATCAGCGAGCGGTGCGGCTTGAGCAATTGGCTGACATTTCCGGCACCAGTCTGCTGATTTCCGCTTTCAGCGGAACACGGCGTCCGAGTTGCCCTGACAATTGAGATCAGCCAATCGGATGATCCGGACCGCCCGGCCAATCAGCGGGCAGTCCGGTGTTTATAAAGGGGGACGTCCTACATAGCCTTCAATACCGCTGAAGAAGTCTCCGCCCATAGGGGGACGACACGCGTATGGGGGGAAGGCGGAGCCATCGACGTCACCCGCTGATGTCTGGAGTTTGGCGAGGTCTCTGCAAGAGTCCATGGTTATTAGCAGTGTACCCCAAGGTTCAGTGCTGGAACTCTTACTTTTTAAATTTATTTATAAATTATATAGAAATTGGGATTAAAAAGTACCATTTCAGTATTTGCAGATGACACCAAGCTATGTAGTGGAATAGCATCCTTACTGGATATCTCCAATTTACAACCAGACCTCAATGCACTATTTATTTGGACAATTGTGGGGTTTAATGTTGCTAAATGTAAAGTTATGCACTTTAGGTCTAAAAAGTTTATGCTAGGGGGCACAACTGGGGGAGTCAAGGATGGAGAAGCATTTGAGTGTTCTTCTAGATCATAGACTTAATAGCATGCAATGCCGCAATGGCAGTTTCTAACGCAAGCAAAATACTTTCTTGTATTAAAAATAGGTAAAGACTCCAGAAAGAGAAAGAAAGACATTTTGCCTCTGTACAAATCATTAGTAAGACCTCATCTGGAATATGCAGTTCCGTTTTGGGCACCAATTCACAAAAAAAAGACATTGGGGAACTGGGGAAAGTGAAAAGAAGGGCAACCAAATTGAAAAGAGGCATGAAGGAGCTCAGATATGAGGAAAGATTAGCTGAACCAAACTTATTCTCTTTAGAGAAAAGAGACAATTGAGGGGGATAGGATCACTATATAATACTACATATATATTAATATATATTAATAGTGCACTTGGTGTAGAGTTATTTACTTTAAGAACATCACAAAGAACAAGGTGGCACTCTGTCTGAAGGAAAATCTTCTTCACAGTAGGAGCTGCAAAAATATGGAGCACACTCCCTCAATAACTAGTTCTGGCCATCTTAATATTAAAATAAAAAAGGCCTGCATTCTTTCTAAAATGCACAATATATAACTGAATACTAATATTTATAGATAATAACACTAGGGGTAGTCAATCCAGGAAATATACAATTGCCTCTTGGGGAATGAGGAAGAAATTTCCCCTCTGCTGGAGCAAATTGGATCATGCTTTTTTTTTTTGTTTAGGGTTTTTTTTTTTTGCCTTCCTATGGATCAATGGTGGGTATGGGATTAGAGGTTTTCTATTTGTCTCTGTGTTTTTTTTTCTTTTCAGTTGGTAAAATTTGATGGACTTTTTCAAGCCATTTAGGTAATTTGGGGGCCCTAGTAGATTAAATACTCAGAAATAACATGCAATGCCAAGTTGCAGCAAATAAGGCCAGCAGACTATAAGCTTGCATTCAAAAGGGTGTTTATGCAAGAGATAAAATTATAGTTCTACCACTTTACAAAACTCTGGTTCAGCCACATCTTGGGTGTGCCGTCCAGTTTTGGTCACCAATCGTGAAGGAGGTTGCCCTTGAAATGGAGAGAGTCCAGAGAAGATCTACAAAGCTGATAAAGGGGCTGGAGGACCTCACTTTTTATACTGCATTTTTATTATGCGTTTTTTTTTTGTAATGCATTTTTTGTAACGCATTTTTATAATGCGATCAAACTGTATACCCTCTTGAGAGTCTCTTCTCCAGGAAGAATAGGTTTAATGTTTGTAGTCGTTCCCCAGTCTTCCTGGAGAAGAGACTCTCAAGAGGGTATACAGTTTGATCGCATTATAAAAATCATCAAATGGTGAATGGTGACTCTGGCATGAAGAGAAAGGTATTTAATCTCCGGTCTCTAAAGAAGACACACGGCCACACAATAGAGATGGACAGGGTTCAATCTTAAACTACATAAGTGGTTCTTTACTGTTAGAGCAGTGAGGATGTGGAACTCCCTTCCAGAGTTGGTGGTGTCAGCAGGGAGTCTGAAAAAAAAACATTTAGATGGGTTTCTCAGCGAACACAATGTGCAGGGATAAGGAAAATGGTAGTGACATAAATACAGGTTAAACTAGCTGGACCAGTTCATTCAACCTCACAGACTGTTATTTAACTGAAAGTGTATTTGATGTTTGGAACAGACTTCCAGCTTAAATGAGTCAAACAACAGTAGAATAATTCAAACCTGTTTGGGAAAAATAGGGTCTGTCTATCCACAGGTAAAAGATGATGAGAGCAGACTTAATGGACTACTCAGAGGTTTAGAAAAAAAAAGAAAAGAAAAAAATGTATTGAAAAAATGTGACAAGCAATTCACCCATCCCACTGTAACTTCCTAGGACCGTCCACTCCATTTAGTGGCCATAATATGGTATTTTTTCAGGATGAGGCATTTAGGAAAAATGCAGCATTTTTGCCACTAAATGGAGATGATGATCATAGAAAATCACTGTACTCAAACTGCAATCAGAATTTGCGCTGGTTGAGTGAATTCTCATCATATTGATCCAACAAAGACCTTCAGTCTTTATGTTTTAGGACTCCATGTTTCTCCAATAAAAAGTTATATTTTTTGGGAACAAATATGCATGCATACTGGGATTTTGAGAGAAGAACATTCTGTAGAACATATTAAAAATCAAGCTATTATTAAAAATAAAAAAAGTGGAAAAATTGTGAGCATTTATACTAATATATATATACACACACACTCATCTTTCTTACCATGATTCATGTTACTCCCATATTTGGGGTGAAACATGGTCACAGTGTATGTATATTATATTATATATATATATATATATATATATAGGGAGAAAAGGGAGAATTAGGCAGGTAAATGTTATTCTTGAGCTATGGTAGAGAACTCCAGAAACAATTAATTTCATTTTTTTTTTTTTACAAAAGTGTATATATTTTCTCCAACATCTGAACAAATAAATAAGAGTCTAGCACACTAGCGTAATAATTGTAACATGCACTAATACGGACCATAGTCATTATTTTAACATTGGTGCTAAAAGCTCCGCACCTCAAAATGTCCAAAAAGAACATTTCTGTCATGACAAGTTCCCTCTACCCACAGCCATACACCTTATTCTGTCCATATACTATTATGTATGGAATAATGATATTAAGGATTACATTTTTGAGTTACTTTATGAAACTACTGCAGTGCAAGTTAGACCCATTCTCTGCAAAAAGTAAATATTTAAAAAATGATACTAAATATAGTGTGAAATATGAGGGCTGCCAATGATCACCTTAAAAAATACTATTTGTCCCATTGCCTGACTTCAGTACTTTATGAGCAGCAAGCATGCATATTAGTAAGTCAGAGCTCAGAACGTACGCCAGTAACTGACATGGTCATAAAAAGTCGGCAACGGCAGTCCCCACATTCTCTCATTATAGGTTTCATTTAGCAGGACCAAATAAATTCTGACACACTGAAAATTGCAGAAAATTTACAATGAACATGACAACTGTAGGTCACTTGCAGCAGCTTTAACAAATGTGATTATTTTGCATTTAAATAATTGCATAAGTGATTTGTGAATCATCAGTTTTTGAAACAAAATGTAAACAAGCTTTGTTTTAGTTTAAAAATAAACAGGGGCTCGATATAGTCAACTTCCACCTACAGAAATCAAGATCTACAATTCTGGTAAAAGGAAAAGTTAAAACATGGTTTTAAACAGAAATCAATAAAACAGCAATTTCCCTTAAGTTGCAATATTTTCATATATGCTATATGAGAAATAAATGCCTTATTATCACTACACACCATCACCCTTAAAATAGAAACTCATCTTTCTTACCATGATTCATGTTACAGCCATATTTAAGGTGTAACATGAAACATGGTCACAGTCTGCCGCCCTTACCAGGGATTCTTCTCCCATTAGTATCCCCTCATATGCTTTTTAATTCGCACAGCGCCATTCATTCACAAAAATCTGTGATTGGGAAAAAAAAAAAAAAAACACCACAGCAGAGGGAAGTCTTGTAGTCCATTAATACTTCCTCCAGCCCCATAACATGAGGTCCATAACTTGGTACAAACCTGTGGCTGCAGAAATAGTGTGCAGGAGCCAGGGCTTTTCGTGCGCAAAAACTGATTGCATTTGCAATGCTTTGCAGGTGCTCCAATGCAAAAAAAATAATAGATGCACATTTTTTTTTTTAATGAATATGGGTGCATCTATAATTTATTTTTATTTTTTTTTTGGACCATGCATCTAAAATTTCATCTATGACTGCATTCAAATTCTGTGAAGTGTTCCACCACCTGTAACTCTAAAAAGGCACAGTGCAAAAGAGAATTACTGAGATTTTCAAAAATTGTGAAGATTCTAATGTAGCACATATTACATAAATCCAAGACAAAAAGTGCCAGTGATATCAAATAGCTGCCAAATTCTCCTTTCCGTTGAAGCTACATCAGTCCAAAACACTTTCAACTTCTTTCTTGGAAAAACCATTTCTGTAGATCGATATTTAAACAGGGCCTTAATACAGGCTCAGGATTTCCTGTTTGAGAGTTTCTTTCAGCTTGAATGCACTTTTGGGTTTGTTGATGTAGCAAGGTACCGTCCTGTAAAGATCCAAAACAAATATTCAATATATTTAAAGAAATGGGTGACCTAGGTAATTCATAGTCACCCTCATTGAAAAAAGTATATATATATATATATATATATATATATATATATATATATATATATACACAGTATCTCACAAAAGTGAGTACGCCCCTCACATTTTTTGTAAATATTTTATTATATCTTTTCATGTGACAACACTGAAGAAAGTTCACTTTGCTACAATGTAAAGTAGTGAGTGTACAGCTTGTATAACAGTGTAAATTTGCTGTCCCCTCAAAATAACAACACGCAGACATTAATGTCAAACCGCTGGCAACAGAAGTGGTACACCCCTAAGTGAAAATGTCCAAATTGGGCCCAATTAGCCATTTTCCCTTCACAGTGTCATGTGACTCATTAGTGTTACAAGGTCTCAGGTGTGAATGGGGAGCAGGTGTGTTAAATTTGGCGTTATCGCTCTTGCTCTCTCATATCGGTCACTGGAAGTTCAATATGGCACCTCATGGCAAAGAACTCTGAGGATCTAAAAAAAAATAATTGTTGCTCTACATAAAGATGGCCTAGGCTATAAGAAGATTGCCAAGACCCTGAAGCTGAGCTGCAGCACCGTGGCCAAGGCCATACAGTGGTTTACCAGGTCAGGTTCCTCTCAGAACAGGCCTCGTCATGGTCCACCAAAGAAGTTGAGTGCATGTGTTCAGTGTCATATCCAGTGATTGTATTTGGGGAATAGATGTATGAGTGCTGCCAGCATTGCTGCAGAGGTTGAAGGGGTGGGGGGGTCAGCCTGTTAGTGCTCAGACCATACGCTGCATCAAAGTGGTCTGCATGGCTGTCGTCCCAGAAGGAAGCCTCTTCTAAAGATGATGCACAAGAAAGCCCGCAAACAGTGTGCTGAAGACAAGCAGACTAAAGACATGGATTACTGGAACCATGTCCTGTGGTCTGATGAGACTAAGATAAACTTATTTGTTTCAGATGGTGTCAAGCCTGTGTGGGGGCAACCAGGTGAGGAGTACAAAGACAAGTGTGTCTTGCCTACAGTCAAGTATGGTGCTGGGAGCGTCAAGGTCTGGGGCTGCATGAGTGCTGCCGCCACTGGGGAGCTACAGTTCACTGAGGGAACCATGAATGCCAACATGTACTGTGACATGCTTAAGCAGAGTATGATTTCCCTCCTTTCCGAGACTGGGCTGCAGGGCAGTATTCCAAACCCACCTCCAAGACCAGTGCTTTGCTAAAGAAGCTGAGCGTAAAAATGGACTGGCCTAGCATGTCTCCAGACCTAAACCCTATTGAGCATCTGTGGGGCATCCTCAAATGGAAGGTGGAGGAGCACAAGGTCTCTAACATCCATCAGCTCTGTGATATCGTCATGGAGGAGTGGAAGAGGACTGTAGTGGCAACCTTTGAAGCTCTGGTGAACTCCATGCCCAAGAGGGTTAGGGCAGTGCTGGAAAATAATGGTGCTCATAAAAAATATTGACACACTTGGCCCAATTTTGACATTTTTAGTTAGGGGTGTACTCACTTTTGTTGCCAGCGGTTTAGACATTAATGGCTGTGTGTTGAGTTATTTTGAGGGGACAGCAAATTTTCACTGTTATGCAAGCTGTACACTCACTACTTTACATTGTAGCAAAGTGTAATTTCTTCAGTGTTGTCACATGAAAAGATATAATAAAATATTTACAAAAATGTGAGGGGTGTACTCACTTTTGTGAGATACTGTATGTATACATATGTGGTGGCATGATAATGTTAGTAATATCAAAAACGTGGTGCACCACTTATATTTCAAATAAATTAATAATCTGTGTATCTAGCAAAAACTCTGAACAAAGTGCTGCAATACAGTGCAAATGAGGCAACAAGAACAAATTCAAAAGTAGATATCAAAATCAATACCAATGATAAAAATGAATGTGCAAAAAAATGTCAAATACAGTGAAAATCGAATTATTAATAAAAGCCCTTTTCATATTAGAGTCCCAATAAAGTGCAAAAAACTTGTACAAAAAATCTGTGCAAACACTGCAAATCCGATGCTATTAGAAAAGTGCCAGTGCTTCAACTTTGGATCCAATATCCGTGCATCCCTTCACCTTAAATTAGATGGCAGCTCACCTCAGCTTCTGACCCTTGTTTTACCAATGGGTCAGAGCTTGCTGTTCCCTTAAGGGGATAATCACAGTAGAAGGGGATACCACAATCCTCCAACGTAATTGCAATCAGGATCAGCTCTAGCTTCCTAACGATATTTCTGCCTATGTGAACAAGAGGTTCGGTGAACATCCCCCAGTAACAACCATTTTATAAACAGGGTCTATAGTTTTAAAGACTCAGTATAAATCTATGTATATAAACACTCAGAAATGATTTTGAACAAAACAAATGTAAGAAATATCCATCACCCCAGTGGTAACCTAGAGTAAGCTGCAATAAACAGCTATCATCTAATGTGATGTTTTAAAGCTATAGCCAATAGTTTGGTTTGTTATGGATAGAGCAGAGAAGGATTAAATAAACCCTGCTAGGTTATATTTGCTGTCCGTGTACTATTGGAGAAGTTCCCCTTCACATAGACACAGCAGGAAGTTATAAGGAATCTCCCAAAGTGAGGGGAATACCTCCCCCCCACCCTCCGATAGTTGTTCCCAGAACATTTGCCCCATTTGAAAATCTGCCCTCATTTCTTTTTTCGGGGGCAACCCTAAAATTGTGGGTTTCCCATTACTTTCTTCTATGACAACAATGGTTATCAATGCAAATCCAGGGGTGAAAACGCCATCCAAAACTAATTTAAAAGGTTTTCCTTAGATAAGCACAAAGACCCAGGTAAGGTCTGCCCTAAAACATAACACCATAGGAGCTTAAAAAAAACCACATGAGTGCTGGCTATTCTTTACAATGTAGTCTCTGACGGTTCCTTTATTAGCTATGCACCCACAGCTATCGAGGTTTTATGGTTTGAGTGCAGGTATGGGTGCAAGATAAGACCCCCTTTCCATGTTTGCGGTAAACCAATCTCACGTTCATAAGGCCATAAAACATCAGTTTTTCCCCTTTTTCCCACCGCAAAAATTGCAAAAGCCTTACTCAAATTGTGTTTAAAAAGTGATCATTTGTGTTGAGATTTGAATTAGGGTAAACAGCTAATTCAACCCTAATTTACAAAACTGAAATACCATTTTTTTTTTTTTTGTCAGTCAAAACTGTAGTCATTGAATTGATGACCTTTGCCTCACAGTAAGAGAGTGGCTAGGATCAGCTATAGTGTCAGTGTGTTGGATCTGGTGCTATTGAGAATACAGGGCAGGCTGATTGAATGAGCTATTTATAGGTTATTCAGGTAGTTGCACTTGATTTCTGTTTATTGCATTGGTGGGGTACACTCCTTTTGTGCACCCCCAGTAATGTCCACAGAGATTTATGTAACTGAACTGTAATTTGTCTGTCAGCAAGGATGCTATCTCTGCACAAAAAACTGGATTTTGACTTACCGTAAAATTATTTTCTCTTAAGCTCATTGACGGACGCAGTCCTCTGATCCATATCAGTAGGGTTATACTGCCCCCTACAGGAGTAGGACACTAGGCAGAAAAAAAGTTCTGGCGACGCCTATGAGCAGTCCTGGAGGGTACACCCCCTCTCTTCCTGCATAGGATGTCAGTTTTGTATCAAAGCAGTGTCAGAAAAGTAACACCAACTCAACTCAAAAAAGAGGGGAGGGTACTGCGTCCATCAATGAACTTAAGAGATAAGGATTTTACGGTAAGTCAAAAATCCAGTTTTCTCCATCATTCATTGACGGACGCAGTCCTCTGATCCATATCTGTAGGGACGTCCCAAAGCAGTGCCATAAAATGAGGGGAGGGAACAGCAGAAAAGAACAAGTCCCCAAGGCTAAACATAGCCAACCAGGCTACATAGGGCTCATCAGAACAAACAATGAGGCCCACCTGAAACAAACAGTAAACACCCTCAAGGAAGGCCGAAAGCCCTCCAGACAGCAGCCAGCAAAACTTTGCAGCTAAAAGAGGCATCTGCAGATGCCAGCACATCCACCTTCTAAAATTTGGTAAAGGTGTGAACAGACGACCAGGTAGCCATCTTGCAACCTGAAGCACAGACGCCTGTATGGCAAAAAGCCCAGGAAGCACTAGATGCTCGAGTAGAAGGCGCCAAAACAGGGAAAGGTAAGACCTGACCCTTAATTGAATAAGCCTGCACCACCGTCTGTCCGATCCATCTGGAAACAGTCGCACCAGACGCAGGCATCCCTGTTCCAGGGCCATCCGTGAGTACAGAGAGCGAACCTGACTCACAAAAAGACTCAGAAGTCGCCAAGTACACCTTGAGTGCCGGGACTGTATCCAGTATGCAATGTACATTCCTCAGGATTAGAAAAAATAAATAATCAGGCGCCCAGGACACCAATGGTGAAAAAAACAATTATTAGTGAGGTTAGGGAATGCTGCTAATTAATTGCAGATGGTCTGCATATAAATACAATAAAAAATGGCAATCAGCGCAAATCCTTACTGAACCTCTGCTATTATAAACGAAAATGATGTGTATAATATTTTTTAATGTGTTATAATTTGATATTTCTTCCAAATGTGTGACAATACTATGTGTCTAAAGTGTCTATAAGTTAAGTACACATAGAAAGTGCTACGTGACATTGAATAAAATAATAATAATATGTACACAACCAAGTGCAAAAATCAGTGTAAAATTAGTACAACATATTATTTAACATTATTAAAAACAAGTCAAGCTAAGTGAATATGTGTATAAAATCAATCATAAAAAAACAAATTACTGAGCTAAAAATATAAGTGATCTGTCATAAATCATTGGCATAAACAACAGTATATAGGTGTGAACATAATTGATAAGAAAGTGCTCAAATGACAAATAAATAACCAAACAGAATGAAAATTGACAAGTGCAAAAAAGTCTCTGATGTAGGTCCAAACTAAGGATGTAAAAAAATCCACCTCCAGTGTTAATCCACCAAACTTAATAAAGGTGCATTTAAAGATGAAAGAAATCCACCATCAGTGTTGATCCACCACCAGTATAAAATCTGCTTACCAGAAACTGGTAAAGAATGCGCCTGTAAACCCCGCAGGAGACTTACACTGGCTTCACATGGACCCAAGGGACAGCTTGATATCCCCACGATGTTAGCCCCAGATCAGCTCAAAATCTTTAGCACGGTCACCATAAATGAGCCACCTTCTCCACTGGAGGTTTAAAATCCTTTATGTTGATTTGTATTTTAAAAGTGATTTTCAGATTCCATCACTTCTTATAGATCGTTTCTCAACATTTCTATCTTGTAGGTATATTATATGTATATTGTAGGTATATCTTGTATATTATTTATTATATAGAAGTCCCTACTAGTTTCGTCTATTGAAGTCTTTCTCTGCCGCCCTGGGAAGACGTCAATAGACAAAACTAGTAGGGCGGGGCTTCTGGATGCCGAAGGCTACACCGCATTGAACACACACAAGCTCGCGGCTTTCACTGCAGCAGCCGGAGCGGTGTCCGTGTGATTGTAATATTGCTCAGCACCCCTAGTGTCGGGTCAGACACTTATATATGTGAGTGTAATTGCATTTTGTTTAAGGAATTACTCTATCCTAATATCGTTCTTCCTCCTCTACATATGGTCTAGGACTCTATCTCTCTGGCAATTGTGGCGATTGGTGGTTACCCCCGGAATAACATGCTCATGTTGGATATTTAACCCTATAAGCGTGATTGCTTGATAATACCAGCTTATCCTCTGGTGAGTCCATTTAGTGAGACCTTTGACACGTGGATGGTGGGATGCTCACAAATATGCACTGAAGGCACTCATTATATGTGGATTTTTTGCACGATTCTGCACGGGCACCTTATTCCTTATCAAGATCTCCTTTGATGAATTGTGGACTCATTTTGAAATATTTATTATAGTATATTTAGTCACGGATCGATATCTGCAAAGTGTATGGATTTTTGAGATATGTAATCATGAAATTAATTTTATTTTATTGCATATTAAATTTTACTCACCTTTTCTCCGTTTTTGATACACTAGTGCACTTTATAGATATTCTCCAGCAAGCTGGTTTCATAATTTTTATTTAATTTTTTTATATTTTTTTTATATTAGAAATAGTTTTTTGGCACCTTACGTACATTTTTCCAGGGAACTGGTCAATGTTCTTCAGCATTTCATATGTTAAATAATATGTTGTACTAATTTTGCACTGATTTTTGCACTTGGTTGTGTACATATAATTATTTATTTATTCAATGGCACGTAGCACTTTCTATGTATAATTAACTTATAGACACTTTAGACACATAGTATTGTCACACATTTGGAAGACATATCAAATTATAATGGGTATGAATGGGGGGTGACCAGCGCTATGGAGTGGCAGGTAGCGCCATTTCCAACCTCTCCTTTTTTCCCAAACATATCAAATTATAACACATTACAAAATATTATACACATAATTTTTATTTATAATAGCAGGGGTCCAGTAAGGATTTGCGCTGATTGGCATTTTTTATTACATTCCTCAGGATGTTTGGGCTTAGGACACAAAGACGGTAATAAAACGTCCTTGTTCAAGTGAACACTAGTAACCACCTTCAGAGGGAAGGACAGCTCCGGACGAAGTACCACTTTTCTCCATGAACCAACATATAGGGATAACGACAGGACAATGTCGCCAGTGCCGACACCCTGCACGCAGAGTGACCACAAACAAGGAGGCCACCTTCTGTACTAAGGTAGGCAGGGGATACCCCCCAATACTTGCAAAGGGAGGTTCTTGAAAAACCAACTGCACCAAATCAAGGTCCCCAGTTGGAGACGGAGGTCACACCGGAAGTACCAAAGTGACGCACCCCCTGGAAGAAGTTACGCACCAGGGAACGGGCTGCCAAGGGCCTTTGGAAGAAAATTGCCAAAGCCGAAAACCTGACCCTTGATATTACTGAAGACCAACTTTTGATCAATTCCCCGTTGAAGGAAAGCCAAGAGCGAGGGGGAGCCAAAAGAGACTCGCACAGTGCAATATACGACTTTCTTGTACGATGAAAAATTATCCTATAAGTCGCTTCCCACGCTTTAAGCAGGGTGGGAATCACTGAAGCCAGCCTTCAGCACCTGGCTTTCAACAGCCAAGCTGATAAAGCCAGCGACCATAAAGAGAGGAAGCCTCCAAGGAGCGCCTGTGGCTAGCCTGACCAGGTCAGCGTACCAAGCTCGGCGAGGCCAGTCCGGAGCCACGAGAATGACCGGAATCCCTTCCGCCTCGATCCTGCGAAGAAGTCTTGGCAGCAACTTGAGAGGAGGAAAGACAAACAGCAGCCGATACTGACCTTGGTCCATCTGTGACTGCTCACACACAACCATGCCAGCGTCATCCTTGTGCAGGTGACCATGCTAAACTTCTCAGCATCGTTTATGTTGAACTTAGCATATGTTCTCGCCTACGACAGAACCCATGGGGCCACCAGTGCACCTGCCAGACGGTTCCAGGAGCGGGCCACAACCTCTGCACTATCCTGTAGATGCGACGCCAACAAATAAATGGCTGGAGTGCCCCAACGAAAGCACAACTGCTGTAGCACCTCCGGATGAAGGGACCATTCCCCTGCATCCAAGGCCTGTCGACTGAGGCAATCCACCTGCCAATATTACACACTGGAAGGGAACAGCGGAGAGAGCTGAAAAAAGGCGCTCAGGCCAACGAAGAATGCGTGTCACTTCCAAGACCGCAAGGACACCCTTGCAGGTGCCTGGTCCAGTGAACCAGGCAAAGGCGGATCGCTCTCAGCTCCAGGACATTGATTGGTAACCTTGGATTCCAGTCCCATTTGAGAAGGAGTGCCTTCTGGGGAATCCTTGAGCGAAAGGGACCAGCTCGAAAGAAGACACCATCATTCCCATCACTTGCATGCAGGTCCGAAGGGACGACTCTGTGCTGGACAGTAACAGTTGACCGCAATCTGAAGTTCCAAGAGTTATTTCCCTGGAGGGAGAAGCACCCTGACTCAGGATGAGTCCAAAGTCAGGCCCAGATAGACCAGTCTCATGGAAGGGACCAGGGATGACTTCTGAAGGTTCAGAACCCACCCAAACTCCTCCAGAGTTCACATGGAAACTTCCAAATTCGTCTTCAGCACCGTAGGGGACTCCACATGGAGAAGCAGATTGGCCAGGAACCCAGGACCGATACACCCCGCTGCCGCAACAGCGCCAGGATTGGAGCCAACACTGTTGTGTAGACCCGAGGAGCAGGAGCAAGACCAAGGGGTAAGGTAACACCACAAACCAAGAACCGTTGGTGTTCTGCACATAACCAGATGTGAAGGTAGGCATCTTTGATGCCTATGGAGGCCAGGAATCCCCCTGATGTAGGGAAACCACCACTGTGCGAACCGATACCATCTTGAATTTTTGATCTGCACGGAACCATCAAGGGCCTTGTTGAATCAGAGCCTGAACTGACCCATAGAGCACCTGCAGGCGATCTGGGGACAGCCGTACACCCCCTAAGGGAAGACCTTACCGGAAAAAGCAGATCGAAACTCGATCTTGCAACTGGACCGCATGACCCCCTGAACCCAGCTGCCTGGGATCTGGGCCAGCCGCAGGTCCGAGAACCGGCAAAGACGTCCCCCTACCCCATATATGGGTGAGGATGCACCTTCAGGCCGAGTAGGCCTTGTCCGCAGGTCTGGATAAAAACAATCTCATGTTCGCCAGACTAGGGCGTTTGAAACCACCCGAGGAAGGACTTTGCCACATCGACTGTCCCCGAGGGAATGAAGAAATTGTTAGTTTGTCCGCGACTGAGGCCCTTACCCTTGTCAGCCTGTGGAAGAAAAGCACCCCCCCCCTCCCGTGAAACCTTTACATAATGTCATCCAGGGCAGCGCAGTGCCTGAAAAGGGAGATCCGTTAAGGCCTTCGTAGAAGTTTGATCCGCAGACCAACATTTCAGCCAAGTATACGCTAGATAACCACCACCAAAAACTGATAGGTGACCCAATAAAGAAGCCGTGTCCAGCGCGGCATCGCAAACAAACTGCAGCCCCTGCACCAGCTGGTCCAACAGCTCCCCCAGGCCAGGAGGGACTTGCTCCTCACCAAGTCACGGCGTGGGAACTCCGCCCATCAGACAGATTCTGTGTGGCAAGGGCATTCAAACACTGTTCCCAGTGCAGACCCCACCAGGGAGAACAGATTGCAGGCCACAGCCCGGGCCATCCTATCCCCCAGGTCCCTAAAGGACAGGGAGTCCTCCACCAGAACAACGGTAGTCCCATGCAGCCCAGAGAGCGGTAGGTCCACATTAGGCGGTACAGCCCACTTTAACAGAGACTCCTCAAAAGGGCAATGTCTAGCAGCCGCTTAGACGCCCCAGGGGAACGTCGCAGGCGGTCCCATCCTTCATGAGCATGCTAGCAAATTAAGCTGCTATGGATGGCACGTGAATGCCAGATGCAACCTGTGCCCCAGGCGCAGCCCCTGCTGCTTCCTCCAATTGCAGGGTGTCACGCACTGAGACAACCAGTGCATCCACCAGCTCCTGTATCATGCGCAGAAGGGGAGGTAGAAATGTCATCCTCATTATCCGAGGAGACAGGGTGCGAGGTAACAGACCCGGCAGGGAGGCCGGGTCAGACTCAGAATCCAAGACATCAGATGAGGCAGGGGCAGGTGGAGAAACGTTTCAGCACACCTCGCTCTCAAGGCCACCTCCACCCAGGACCTGAATGCTTCCAGAACCACCGAAAATGCATTGATGGACAGTGGAGATCCAGAAGGCCCTGCGGCCTCTGTGATGGGGTCAGAGAACACATGGTCTGCAGGGTCCATACTGAAACAAAAGAACCCGCCAGAAAAATTAGCAAAAAAATTACAATATTTTTTTTTGAAAAAAAAAAAAAACAGTCCCACCACGCTACAGCACCCCTCGAAGGTCAGGCAAGCCCTGAAGACTCCCAACAGAGAGAGACCCCAGAACCACTGTCCCCAATATGCATTCCCAGGGCTGCACGTGTAACAAGCAAGTTCTCCTATAAGTGAGTGAGCAAAGGAAACTGCCCAGGGTGGAAGGAGGGGCTCCACCCCCCAGAAAACGCCTCCAGGCACTCCCACCCAGCTTCTCTAGCAGAGAATCCACCGCAAAATGGCAGAAAACGGGTATACCAAGATGGCCACCATAATAATAGCAGACGAGGCTACAAGAAAATGTTGGCCCCACGCGGCCAGCGCAGCAATAAGGCCCAAAGGGAGACCAACTGCTAGCCCTCCTACATCATCCTGCAGCAGGAAGCCCTGGAGGACCGACCGAGGCCCCCCCACACGATCAACCGAGCGCCGCGGACGGCGCACCCCCCGGCCCCCTGCGTGGCCTGCACATGAGGTCCCAGCCCTAGGTAGGCCCAAACAGTCCCCCACGTGGGAAGGGGAGTGGGGAGGTTGCACAACAGGACAGAGGGAAACCCAGGAGTGTGAGGATCCGACCATCCCAGGGAGGGGCCCGCGTCCACCCCAAAATCGGCCAGGGAAGAGGGGGAAACATTTATTCACCGTACCAGGAACAAAGGCAGGCGCCATCTCCTAACAGGATCCCTTTCCACTGAAATTGGGGGGGGGGCTGTCAGCGAAATAGGAACGCTGCGACATAGGCCTAAACCCTGTCGTGTGCAACCTTGCGAGACGTTTAACTCATGGGGCCAGTCCCCGTCCAGTGGGACTATGTCGCAGCCGACCCAGCGCGGAGCTAAGGTCTGCATGCGCTCGCTGGCCTGCTGGGGTGACCACTGGATCCAGATTATCCAGCCCGTCGCCCATATCCGGCATAGTTTCTTGAAGATCTCACAGGAAAAAAATCCGGAGAAAAAGCTAGCTAATAAAAAATCATCTACATAAAAAACTGAATTTTTGTAAAATCTTACTGTAAAATTCCTTTTTCTGAGTCCTCTGACAGTCGCTGCCCACTCATACAGTCTTCACCAATGGGTATTGACCTCTTATCCCCAGGAGCAAGCTAGGCATAAGACTTGTTAAAAACAAAGCAATTTACATAGACACACCTGTAGGGGGCTGTCCCTTTGGTCCAATACCCCCCTGCTATCAGCCTTCCCAACTCAGTTTGGTAGCAAGCAGTTAGAGTCCATAAAACCCCAAAAGAGGGGCGGGGGCGGCGACTGTCAGAGGACTCAGAGAAAGGAATTTTACGGTAAGATTTTACAAAAAACGGAATTTTTGTAAAATCTTACCTGTAAAATTCCTTTCTCTGAGTCCTCCGACAGTCGCCGCCTCTTCATATTCGTCACATATGGGGTATTAGACTTTGCTCCGAAGGAGTAGCTAGGCAACAGAATATGTTAACAATAAAGCTTTAACATATCCCACCCTCAAGGGGTGGTCCCCTCAGTCAATACCCTCCTACTTCCTGCAACCATATCTCAGTTTTAGTGGAATAGCAGTAGAGTATACATTCAAACCCCAAAAGAGGGGCGGGGGCGGCGACTGTCGGAGGACTCAGAGAAAGGAATTTTACAGGTAAGATTTTACAAAAATTCAGTTTTCTCTTACGTCCTCCGACAGTCGCCGCCTCTTCATATTCGTCACATATGGGGACGTCCCAAAGCAGTGCAAACATGAGGGGTGGGAAACGCATCCGCGCCGAAAGGCAACGCAGTCTCCACATCAAAGAAAAGAACCTTACCAAAGGAAGGAAACCAGCTGGGCAACAGCAAAAATAAGTGCTCAACAGGAGCAACAACCCAGGAAAAGACAAAAAAACCAGGGGATACAAAAAAACTATCCCAACAGCCAGGAGTCCCCAACAAGGGACCCTATGGAACAGCCGCACTAAGAACCTTGCGGCCAAAGGAAGCATCCGCCGATGCCTGAACATCTACTTTGTAGAATTTTGTGAAAGTGTGCACGGTCGACCAAGTCGCCGCCTTACACACCTGGGCTACAGAAGCCCCATGACGGCAGGCCCAAGACGTACTCAGTGATCTAGTAGAGTGCGCCTTCACAGGCACAGGGGGAACCTTCCCCTGCAAGGCATAGGCCTGTTCAATGGTCTGCCTGATCCATTTGGCAATGGTAGAGGCGGAAGCCGCCATGCCCTTCCGAGGACCCTCTGGAAGAACAAACAAGGAGTCAGTCTTACGAAAAGACTCAGTCGATTTAAGGTAAACCCTTATCGCCCGAACAACATCCAGAGAGTGCAACCTCACCTCCTTCGGATGTTTAGGCTTCGTGCACAACGAAGGCAAAACAATATCCTCGTTAAGATGGAATTCCGAAACTCGTTTCGGTAGAAAAGAAGGATTAGGTCGCAAGACCACCTTATCCAAATGAACAACCAGGTACGGAGACTTGCAGGACAAAGCCGCCAGTTCCGACACTCTGCGAGCCGAAGTGATCGCCACCAAAAAGGCGACCTTTTTGGACAACATAGACAACGAGATCTCCCTGATCTGTTCAAAAGGAGCACGTTGTAACACAGATAGAACTAGATTCAAGTCCCAAGGGGGCAAAGGATCCCTCCTAGGAGGAACCAGATGCCGCACACCCTGAATAAAAGTGCCAACCAAGGAGTTGGAAGCCACGGGACGTTGAAACAGAACGGCCAGCGCCGACACCTGACCCTTAATCGTAGCCAGCGCCAAACGCTGATCGACACCCGTCTGAAGGAAAGACAGCACACGGGAAACCGAGTACGTGCGGGGTGAAAACCCCCTGGACTCACACCAGGCAAAATAGGCCTTCCAAGTACGGTAATAAACCTTCCCCGAGGAAGACTTCCTCGCGTTGATCAAAGTATGAACGACCTCTGGAGAGAGACCCTTCTCCTTCAGGACCTCGGTCTCAACAGCCAGGCCGTCAAAGCCAGCGACTGTAAAGCAGGATGGTAAATCGGTCCTTGAGACAGTAGATCGTCTCGAAGAGGCAGACGCCAAGGAGCGTCGACCGCCAGATTCACGAGGTCTGCGTACCAGGACCGGCGAGGCCAGTCCGGTGCCACAAGAATCACCGTGCTGCGTTCCGAGTGCAACCTGCGAAGGAACCTGGACAGCAACTGAATCGGTGGAAACGCGTACATCAGCCTGTACTGATGCCACGGGGCCACTAACGCGTCCGACGCGTCTGCCCGAGGGTCGCGCGTCCTTGCCACGAACCTCTTCACCTTGTAGTTGAGGCGAGACGCGAACAGGTCCACATCTGGAAGACCCCACTTCGCGCACAACATCTGGAAGACAGCCGGGTGGAGAGACCATTCCCCCTGATCCAGGGTCTGGCGACTCAGATAGTCCGCCTGCCAGTTCTCCACTCCCGGAATGTGAACCGCCGTTATCGCCGGGACATGAGCCTCGGCCCAAGACAGAATGTCGGCCACTTCTCGAGCCGCTCGGGCACTCCTGGTGCCCCCTTGGTGGTTGATGTAGGCCACCGCCGTGGCATTGTCCGTCTGCACCCGAACCGGGCAGCCCTGCAGCCGGTCCGTCCAGCGATGAAGACAGAGCCTTATCGCACGCAATTCCAGAATGTTGATCGGAAGGGAAGACTCCCCCTCCGACCAGGTCCCCTGGGTGGACAGAACGCCCAGAACACCACCCCAGCCCGACAGGCTGGCATCCGTGGTGATTATCGTCCACGAGATCGGACGAAACGACTTGCCCCCGGACACCAACGGGGACTGGAGCCACCACAGAAGGTTTTCCCTGGTGCGATGACTCAACGAGATCTGAAGATCCAGAGATTGAGGTCGCCCGTCCCACCTGGACAGGATCTCCACTTGGAGACCCCGCGTGTGAAACTGCGCGAAAGGAATCGCCTCGAAGGCCGAGACCATTAATCCCAGACATCTCATACCCGTCCGCAGAGACGAGTGTGGAACGTCCCTGAGGGACCTGACTTCCTCCTGAAGAGTCCTGAGTTTGTCTTCCGGCAGGAAGACCTTCGCCTGCACCGAGTCCAGTATCATTCCCAGATAGGGGAGACGAACCGACGGACTCAGTGTCGACTTTGGAACATTTATCGTCGAACCGAACTCCTGCAGAGTTTGCATTGTGACAGACAGGTCCTTCTCCAGACCCTGTCTGGTCGCAGACCGAACCAGAATGTCGTCCAGATACCCCAGGACAGAAATGCCCTGGGCTCTCAATAATGCCAGAACCGGTGCAAGCACCTTGGTGAAGACCCGCGGAGCCGAGGCGAGCCCAAAGGGCAACGCCACAAACTGGTAGTGATCCTCCGCAATGGCAAATCGAAGGTACTTCTGATGACCCTCGAATATGGGGATGTGAAGGTACGCATCCTTCAAATCGATGGAGGCCATGAATTCCCCCGGAACCGGGGCAGCCACCACCGAGCGCAGGGATTCCATGCGGAACTTGCGAACTCGCACAGAGCGGTTCAGAGCTTTCAAGTCCAGAATCGGACGAACCTTGCCCTCCTTCCTGGGCACGGTGAACAGATTGGAATAAAACCCCCGAAATCTGTCCCGATGAGGCACCGGAACCACCACTCCCTGAGCCCTCAGGTCCCGCACCGCCAGGTGCAGATCCCGCAGGCGCTCTGGAGACAGTTGAAGATTTGAGGGAAAAAATCTGCTCTCCGGCCGAGAGAGAAACTCGATCTTGTAACCAGATCGAACGATTTCCAGAACCCATCTGTCCCTCACACGGGCCAACCAGGGCTGAAGAAAACCGAGCAAGCGTCCCCCCACCCCAAAACTGGGTGAGGGCGCCCCTTCAGGCCGAACTGTTATGGGCCGCAGGTCCGGATTGACCGGACTTCTGTTTCCCAGACCAGGGCTTCTTCTGAGAGCCTTGGCCCTTGAACGGTTTGCCCTTGTAGTGCAGCCGAAAGGCACGAAAGGACCCCTGAGGGGGCCGAAAATGAGCATGCTTCTTCCCAGAAGCCCCCTTAGCCTTGGGGAAATGGGGCAAGAGAGTGCTCTTACCCCCGGTAATCCCCTTAATCAACACATCCAGGGACTCCCCAAAAAGGCGAGACCCATCATAAGGCAGATTGGCTAAGGTTTTACGTGAAGATTGGTCCACCGACCAACATTTCAACCAAACCAGGCGGCGAGACAACACCGCCACGCTGTGCACACGCGCGGCCAACGGAATCAGGTCCAGGTCCGCATCACACAGATACATGACACCCTGGTGGATCTGATCCACCATATCCAGGGTCGCCGCCGAGGCCGAATCGGCCACTAGGACGCGCCTAAGCATCTGCGTCCAACTTGCGATCGCCTGGGCCGCCATGAGAGAAGCAAACAGAGCCTTAAGCATAGAACCCGTAACAGAATAAGTATGACGGGCAAGAGACTCCAGTCTCCTATCCGTGGCATCACGGAAAACAGGGGATCCCTCTGCAGGGATCGCAGTGGCTTTGTTCAAAACCGCAATAGCATGATCCACTGGCGGAGGCACACACCACCGTTCATCAGTGGCAGGCGAGAAAGGATAACGCAGCTTAAATTTACTTGGTACCGCAAAAGGCTTGCGCAAATCGCGCCATTGGTCCTTAACAGCGCGCTGAAAATCAGCATTGCAGGGAAAAACCTGCGGCGTCCTGCGTTTTCTCTGCGTCCCATAAGCCGCCAAGGCAGCTGGGGGACACACCTCGTCCTGCAAACGTAGCGTCTGCTTAATGGAAGCAATCAACTCATCCATGATTGCAAGCTCTTCAGGCGAGCCAGGGGGAGAATTATCAACCCCCTCAACTTCAGCCTCTACCTCAGACCCCACTAGATCAAGAGAGGAGCGGGACCCCGATAGGGGGGTCCCCGCCAGAACAGCCCCATCACCTTCACCCTCAGAATCAGAGGACAGAGCAACTCTGGGCCGTTTAGTAGATTGAGCAGCCACCAGCATTTGCACCTGTGCAGCAAGGCCAGCCACAATAGTGGCTAAATCCCCCCCTGGGGGGGAAACAGCGGTCCCCTGGCTTTCCACCAATACTGTGGGAAACTTGCCCTCCTGAGAATCCATTGCCCCTGTATGCCACACAACCAAGGGTTAACTGCCCCCTTACAGCAAGCGCAGCCCACCGCACCACACTCAGGCACAATGAGACCCCCACAGGGAATATACAGACTGAACACAGGCAATGGAACACAGGAATAGAAGGATAAAACCTGAGGAGACTCCGCTGCTGCTGCTGCCTCGATCGGTGCTTCCAGGAGAGAGGAAGTGATGCTGCCAGGGCGCTCTATGTAAGCCTATGGAGGCTACAAGAAAATGGCCGCCGTGCATGTAAACCATGCGGCCGGAGCGGGCGCCGGTAAAATGGCGTCGTTTGGCGCCGAAATCGCCGCTCCACAGTGCATAAAATCACACACAATATTATCCCATTATATGGATACATGTTAGATCGCCGCAGCGATCGCTGTATATGCCCCAACATGCCATTAAAAACATGCCCCACAGCACACAGCTCCTCACACTGCCCAGCCTGACATACTCAGTGTCATACAGCTCCCCCCCCCCCTTGCAGCCCACAGCATGCAGCCGAGAGATAGGGAGACAAGCAGTGTGATTAAAGGCAGGTTACACAGTCCCAGACTGAGACCCCCCCCAGACAGACAGGTCCCCACATAGATACACTTACCTCACATGGCGTGGGGAACCCGCACAGGCGAACAAGCCGCTGCACATGAGGCAGGGAGAGTCGCAATTCAAGACGCACACAATGGCGGTTCAGAAACCGCACAGCGTCCGGTGAGGTAGCCACCTCACCAATCATCCCTGCACCGAACAGGGATGGGTCGTTCACTGTGCCAGGAGCGTTACCTGGCTGAACGCTCGATGGCAGACTGGGAAGCCACTGACCCACGACCTGCGACCAGGGGGATCAGCCCGAGACCCAGTCCGCATGATCCTCTTCGTCCGAAGAACTAACTAATGCTGACAAAAATAACAGCTAAGTAAAGGTAGAGAGAAAACTCAAACAAAATATCAAAAAGAAGAAAGAGTCTGGGACAAAAAGTCCCAGCACAGAGAGAGCCAGCCACTCCTGACAAGCTAGACATTAAAACTGAGATATGGTTGCAGGAAGTAGGAGGGTATTGACTGAGGGGACCACCCCTTGAGGGTGGGATATGTTAAAGCTTTATTGTTAACATATTCTGTTGCCTAGCTACTCCTTCGGAGCAAAGTCTAATACCCCATATTTGACGAATATGAAGAGGCGGCGACTGTCGGAGGACGTAAGAGAAATTCCGTTTTCTCTTATGTCCTCTGACAGTCGCCGCCCACTCATACAGTCTTCACCAATAGGATGTCCCAAAGCAGTGTAGACATGAGGGGAGGGAAGCGCAACCGTCACAAAGGCAACGCAGCACCCAGGTCAGAGAAAGGAACCTTATCTGAACAGAAAGGTAAACCCTCTGGGTAACAAAAAAGCTCAACTGGAGCAACAACCCAGGAAAGCAAATAAACAAGGGGAAAACAACCCCAACAGTCAGGGGCCAGCAAAGCCAGGGCCCCCTCAAGGTACTGCCGCACACAGAACTTTGCGGCCAAAGGAGGCATCTACTGATGCCAGAACATCAAGTTTGTAAAATTTGGAGAAGGTGTGCACGGACAACCAAGTCGCAGCCTTGCACACCTGGGCCACCGAAGCCTGATGTCGGAAGGCCCAAGACGCACTCACGGCTCTGGTAGAGTGCGCCCTGACAGGGAAGGGCGGAACCCGTTCCTTAGGCGAATAGGCCTGTACAATCGTCTGTCTGATCCATCTTGAAATGGTTGCCGCAGACGCAGCCGTACCCTTCCGAGGTCCCTCAGGAAGGACAAAAAGAGAATCCGACTTCCTAAAGGATTCAGTGGACGACAGGTAAACTCTGATCGCCCAAACTACATCCAAGGAATGCAAGGCAAACTTCTTAGGATGCATAGGATTCGCACACAGCGAAGGCAAGACAATATCCTCGTTAAGGTGAAAATCAGAAACCACCTTAGGAAGGAAAGATTGATTAGGTCGCAAGACCACCTTATCCCTATGAACCACCAGGTAAGGGGAGTGGCAAGACAGGGCCGCCAACTCCGACACTCTGCGGGCAGAAGTGATCGCCACCAGAAAGGCAACCTTTCGTGACAGCAGAGGCAAAGAAATTTCCATGATGTTTTCAAAGGGAGGACGTTGCAAAATGGACAGAACCAAGTTCAAGTCCCAAGGAGGTAAAGGCGCCCTCCGAGGAGGAGCCAAATGACGCACTCCTTGAACAAAGGTGCGTATCAAAGAATTAGAAGCCAAGGGGCACTGGAAAAGGATAGCCAGTGCAGATAACTGGCCCTTAATCATGGTCAATGCAAGGCGCTGGTCCACACCAGTCTGCAGGAAGGCCAACACCCTTGCCACCGAAAAGGATCGAGGAGGGAAGCTCCTGGATTCACACCAGGCAAAATAGGCCTTCCAGGTACAGTAATACTGTAGATCTTACCGGACGAGGCCTTCCTAGCCTTGAGCAGGGTAGGAATGACCTCCGATGAGAGACCCCTGTCTCTCAGGACCTGGCTTTCAACAGTTATGCCGTTAAAGCCAGCGACTGAAAAGCAGGATGGAAGATCGGCCCCTGAGACAGCAGATCATCCCGTAATGGGAGCCGCCATGGAGGCTCGACGAACAGTTGTATGATGTACGCGTACCAAGACCGTCGCGGCCAGTCCGGGGCCACCAGAATCACCAACTTCGGTTCCGAGACCAACCTGCGAAGGAACCTGGACAACAACTGGATCAGGGGAAAGGCATAAATCAGGCGATACTGATGCCAAGGCACCACCAGCGCATCCGAGGCGTCTGCCAGAGGATCACCCGTTCTTGCCACAAACTTTCCCACCTTGTTTAGGGTGGTCATTGCTAACCCGGAAGTAACACACAGGCATTCGTAGCAGAGGCTGGGACGCTTACTGACCGCCGCAATACAAAGGAGGGGAAAGGAGATACAGGGTGCTGCAGATCCCCGGAGAATATCTTCCTAAGACCCAATACGAATTTGTACTGCCGAATTGCCCAGTGCCAGGAGGGCACAACAAATAGTAAGAGGCTAATTGTCACCCTTTAGTGTATGTTTTTAAAAAAAATAAAACAATATTTCTCTATTGGAGGCTACTCTCTTCTATATCTTTATGTATATAGGAGGACTATATGGTCCAACTCGAGCAATATAGGAGCAAGAGATCCAAACAATCGAGGAGAGGTTTGATCCACCCAGTTTAAGGGATCACAGGCGTTGAAGGTCTTTGTGACCTGCTGCTAGCTGGTAAGAGGCCACGTTTGTCACACCCTAGCACTTGGAGCACTGTGAAGGGGAAAAAAACCAAGGATTCACTAAGCACAATTTGATTGCATGAAATCGCCTGGATTTTAGAGATACTAATTTGGAGCACAATTATTATATTTTTTTCTATGTGATTTTTTCATATTATTTTTTATTCATTTTATTGGTGTATTTATCTGCCCACAATTTTGTGGATTGATTTACTAAGCACTTGCACTTTTAATTGAATTTGCACTGGTATGCACTTACTTTGTTTATTGCACCAATAGTAGATTAATATCTCTAGTTTCAATACTTGAAGCACATTTTTTTAAGTATTAATCACATCTTTTGCACTTTATAATCACGTATATTTTAGTACATTTAATAATTTGATAATTTTTTTATCCAATATTTATAATACGTGACATCCTAAAAAAAGATTACCAGCGCCTCTTTTATCTATGATATATACCTTTCAACAGTTATGCCGTTAAAGCCAGCGACTGAAAAGCAGGATGGAAGATCGGCCCCTGAGACAGCAGATCATCACGTAACGGGAGCCGCCATGGAGGCTCGACGAACAGTTCTATGATGTACGCGTACCAAGACCGTCACGGCCAGTCCGGGGCCACCAGAATCACCAACTTCGGTTCCGAGACCAACCTGCGAAGGAACCTGGACAACAACTGGATCAGGGGAAAGGCATAAATCAGGCGATACTGATGCCAAGGCACCACCAGCGCATCCGAGGCGTCTGCCAGAGGATCACCCGTTCTTGCCACAAACTTTCCCACCTTGTTTAGCCGAGATGCGAACAGATCCACATCTGGGGTTCCCCATCTCGCACACACAGCATCTGAAACACCTCCGGGTGTAGGGACCATTCTCCCTGCTTCAGGGTCTGACGGCTCAGATAGTCGGCCTGCCAATTCTCCACACCAGAAACATGAACTGCCGAAATCGCCGGGACGTGCGTCTCGGCCCAAGACAGAATGTTGGTCACTTCCCGGGCCGCCCGGGCACTCCTGGTGCCCCCTTGGTGATTGATGTAAGCCACTGCAGTGGCGTTGTCCGTCTGCACCCGCACAGGGCGGCCCCGAAGTTGATCCGACCAACGGAGCAAGCACAGTCAAATCGCTCGCAGTTCCAATACGTTGATCGGCAGGGAGGATTCCTCCTCTGACCAAGTGCCCTGGGCAGACAGAATGCCCAGAACGCCACCCCAGCCCGACAGGCTGGCATCCGTGGTGACCACCGTCCACAATGACGGGCGGAAGGACTTGCCTCCAGTCAGAGCCGGGGTAGAAAAACCTTTGCTTTGGCAGAGTCCAGGACCATTCCCAGGTAAGGGAGACAAACAGAATGGGACAAGGTCGACTTCTGAACGTTGATGGTCCACCCGAACTCCTGGAGCGTCTGAACGGTAGTTGACAGATCGCGCAATAGGCTCGGACTGGCGCTTGATCTTAACAGGAGATCGTCCAGATATCCCAAGATCGCAATCCCCTGCGCCCGCAACAGGGCCAAAACAGGAGCCAGCACCTGGGTAAACACCCTTGGAGCCGAAGCGAGACCGAAAGGTAACGCCACAAACTGATAGTGATCCTCCGCGATTGCGAATCGGAGGAACCTCTGATGACCCTCGAATATGGGGATGTGTAAATACGCATCCTTGAGGTCGATGGAAGCCAGGAAATCTCCCGGACTTAAAGAGGCCACCACGAATGGAGGGATTCCATGCGGAACTTCTGAACCCGCACAAAGAGGTTCAGAGCTTTCAAGTCCAGAATTGGACGTACCTTGCCCTCCTTCCTGGGCACAGTAAACAGATTAGAGTAAAACCCCCGAAACCTGTCCCGATGAGGCACCTTGGGCGAGGAGATCCTGAACCGCCCTGACGAAGATCGTGCAACCGATCTGGGGTCAAATGAAGATTTGAGGGAAAGAATCTGTCCGCTGGCTGCAAAAGGAATTCAATCTTGTATCCCGATCAAATTATTTCCTGAACCCACCTGTCCGGAACCCGGAGCAGCCAAGGTTCTAGGAAACTGTGCAGACGTCCCCCCATCCCTGTAACGGGTGAGGGCATCCCTTCCGGTTGAGGCAGAAGGACCCGCCGGGCCGGCATAATTGGATTTTTGCTTGCCCGCCCAGGGCTTCCTCTGACCACCCTGGCCTTTAAAGGGTTTCCCCTTGTCCTGTGTCTTAAAGGCACGAAAGGACCCCTGATTTGGTTTAAAGGAAGGCCCCTGCTTACCCCGGAAAAAATTACCCTTGGGCTGCTGGGGCAGCAGAGTGCTCCTAGCCCCAGTGACCCCTTTAACCAACTTATCCAGGGATTCCCCAAAAAGACGATTCCCCGCATAAGGGATGTCAGATACCGTCTTCCTGGAAGACTGGTCAGCCGACCAGCTCTTCAGCCACATCAAACGACGGAGCAGCACCGTGACACCAGACAGCCGTGCTGCTAGAGGAGCCTCATCCTAGGCCGCATCACACAGGTACAAAACCGTCAGACGCATCTGCTCCACCATTTCCACAGTAGCTGGAGGGGCGGAATCCGCTTCCAGAGTGCGTTTGAGCACCTGGACTCAATTAGCCACAGCCTGAGAGACCATAACAGAGGCAAAGATGGGCTTCAGTAAGGAACCCGCCACCATATACGCGTGGCGAGTAAGAGATTCCACCCGGCTATCCGTAGGCTCCCTGAACACCGGAGAATCCTCAGAGGGCATGAGAGTGGCCTTGTTTAACCTGGACACCGTGTGATCCACTTTAGGGGACACGGTCCATAGCAAATCTGTAGGAGACGTGAAAGGGTATCGGAACTGAAACCGTTTTGGTACCACAAAAGGGCACTTTAAATTACACCATTGTTCATTCACCGTTTCGTGAAACTCAGCGGGACAAGGAAACACCTGTGCCGCTTTTCGGGTTCTGTGAGTCCCAAAGGAAGACTGCTTACCCAGTGGGTTGGGCTCATCCTATAAATGTAGTGTATCTTTAACAGAAGCAATGAGCACAGACACAGCCGCGCGTTCGTTAGCCGCTTCAGGAGAAGGATCATCCTCCTCCTCCCCCTCCACCTCTATATCAGAATGCAAGGACTGAGACCCCTCAGGGGGTAGACTGTCCAGGGCGACCATATCAGACTCAGAATCAGAGGACAATGAAGTCCTAGCTCTTTTTCTGGAATCCCGCTCTGACATCAACAAATCCACCTTGGACGCTAAAGTTGCAAGTGCAGCAGCAAGGGAAGATGAAGATTCAGGAGTTCCTGAATCACTCACCACGGCTGGGGGGAATTTGCAGTCCTGGGACTCCATGAGAAAAGCACTATCGCTGGCCCTTTAAGACGCGATCGCAGCTACCAACTGCAATAAGGATTACACTAAGGCACCCCCCTGAGATGGGAAAAGCACTGAAAACAGAAGAATATTCCCCAAAACCAGCAAAAAGAACCCCCACAAGTGTTACCACACTGCTAGAAATGATCTCTGCATACAGGAAAGGAAGTGATGTCATCCGCAAGAGGCTAAACAGGAATCTGTCCAAGGGAAAATGGTTGCCAATGCATCTGAATGGGAGGCTCTGGGAAAATGGCCGCCGACCATGTGCAAAGAAAAAACACCTTGCCACACACAAGATGCCAAAAACACTACATAGAGAGCTGCAGAAAGTGCCCAAAGTGAGGCCAGAGCAGCTGCCCACACCCAAAATGGCACACCTGCGTTTTTTTTGCACCGCAGCGGTCCGCACCGCCATGTCTGCACCCCCAAACACACTGACAAAGTGGACAAGGATAGGGACCCCCACAGCCCCCCTCCCACGGCGATACATGCGCCAAGAGGCCCCCGCAGGGACCGGGAGGGATGCGAGCCCCGGACGCAGACATGAGGGGAGAGCACAGACATCAGCAGACTGCCATTCCCAAACAGAGGCCCCACACAGAAGTTATTTACCGCTCCATATGGCGTGGGCACCTCAATATCGCGGGAACCCCCCACCCCAGACGGGGGGGGGCCGGCAGCCAAAATAGGATGCGTAGTCGAAATAGGATGAGGTAGCCACCTCGCAGGCTGCTGCCCCTGAGGACAGGGGCAGGTCGTTTGCTAGGCCAGGGCGCACTGGGATTCCATAAGATCCTCTGTCCTGGAGTACCAGAACGACCAGTCCGATTCCCAGCTCCGCAAACGCTGACAAATAAAAAGCTAGTAGTGCAAAGAAAACACTTTTGCAGAAAATAAAAATAATAAAACAGAAGAAAGGCTGAGACATGTAGCCCCAGCACAGGGAAGCCTATCTTACTCCTAACTAGGCAGAAGACAAACTGAGTTGGGAAGGCTGATAGCAGGGGGGTATTGGACCAAAGGGACAGCCCCCTACAGGTGTGTCTATGTAAATTGCTTTGTTTTTAACAAGTCTTATGCCTAGCTTGCTCCTGTGGATAAGAGGTCAATACCCATTGGTGAAGACTGTATGAGTGGGCGGCGACTGTCAGAGGACGTAAGAGAACATTTTTTTTTTTGCCAGGACCAAAGATCCAGGTCCTTACTCCTGACTAGGCAGATTAAAACTGACATCCTATGCAGGAAGAAAGGGGGTGTACCCTCCGGGAATGCCCATAGGTGTAGCCAGAACTTTTTTTCTCCCTAGTGTCCTACTCCTATAGGGGGCAGTATAACCTATTGCAAGACAATTTTATGGTGCAGTTTATTGAGGCCCCCACTAGAAATGATGCTCTGTTGGACCTGGTAATCTCAAACAATGCAGAGCTTATTAACAATGTTCATATAAAAGAACATCTGGGTAGCAGTGACCATAATATGATTTCATTTAATGTTAGCTGTAAGCAAAAAACGCATTCAGGAAATACAAAAACACTTAACTTTAAGAGAGCAGATTTTCCAAGGATGAGGGCTGCTCTCCAGGAATTAGACTGGGAGGGAATATTGGCATCAATGAGCACAGAACAGAAATGGGAATTTTTTAAAAAGACTTTATGCAAACTCACTGCAATGTATATTCCCATGGGTAATAAGTTTAAAAGGCTAAAAATAAAACCTATGTGGCCCACAGCAAAAGTTAAAAAAGCTATAGATAAAAAGAAAATAAAAAATATAAAAATGAGGGAACACTATCATTGTGTAATTGTTAGAATATAACAGAATATGTAAAAAGGAAATCAGGGACGCAAAAATTCAAAATGAACGACAAATTGCAAAAGATAGTAGGACAAACCCCAAAAAATTCTTCAAATATATTAACAGTAAAAAGGTTAGGTCTGAGCATGTAGGCCCTTTACAAAATAACCAGAAGTGGGTGACTGGGGACAAAGAGAAGGCAAATGTATTAAATACTTTCTTCAGCTCTGTATATACCAAAGAAGCATGGGGGAGCTCATGACCATAATGAGGACGGTATTGAAACAGCGCCAAATGATCCACAATGGCTCAAAAGTGATATGGTCCAGAAATATTTAGACAGAATAAGGGTGGATAAAGCGCCTGGACCAAATGGAATTCACCCACGCATCCTAAAAGAATTGAGCGCTGTAATTTCTAAGCCTTTGTTTTTAATTTTTAGGGACTCATTAAGGACTGGAATAGTACCACTGGATTGGCGTAGGGCCAATGTGGTGCCTATATTTAAAAAGGGATCAAAGTCGTTGCCAAGTAACTATAGACCTGTTAGTTTAACGTCTATAGTCGGGAAGATATTGGAGAGTTTAATAAAAGACCACATAGAGGAGTTCTTGCTGGAAAAAAATATTTTAAGCAACAGACAGCATGGATTCATGAGAGACAGAAGTTGTCAAACAAACCTGCTTTCTTTTTATGAGGTGGTAAGTTAAACCCTTGGACAGAGTCGTGGCTGTGGACGTAGTATACTTGGATTTTGCAAAAGCGTTTGACACAGTTCCCCACACACGGCTAATGTGTAAGGTAAAGTCTACAGGCTTGGAAAGATCGGTTTGTAATTGGATAGAAAATTGGCTAAAAGATAGAATTCAGAGAGTAGCGATGATGATTAATGATACTTACTCTGAAAGGTCTAAAGTTAACAGTGGTGTACCCAAGGTTCAGTGTTGGGACCCTTACTTTTTAACCACTTTACCACTAGAGCATTTTGCTGTCTTACGTCTGGGCCACTTTTTGCGATTCGGCGCTGTGGGACTTTAACTGACAAATGCGCGGTCATGCAACGCCGTACCCAAACGAAATTTACGTCCTTTTTTTCCCACAAACAGAGCTTTCTTTTGGTGGTATTTGATCACCTGTGCGATTTTTACTTTTTGTGCTATAAACAAAAAAAAAGCGTTTATTTTGAAAAAATAACAATATTTTTAACATTTTTTTATATGAAATTCCCCCCAAAAAAGATGTAAAAACCAATTTTTTTTAATTTTTGGCCAATTTGTTTTCTGCTACCTATGTTTGGTAAAAAAAATTGCAATAAGCGTATTTTGATTGGTTTGCGCAAAAGTTATTGCGTTTACTAACAAAGGGAAAGATTTATGTCATTTTTGGTGTTTTTTTTTTTAACGAGTAATGGCGGCGATCTGCGATTTTTTTTGCGGGACTGCGACATTGTGGCGGACAGATCGGACCCTTGACTGACATTTTTGACACTTTTGGGGGTACCAGTGACATTACTACAGTAATCAGTGCTATAAATATGCACTGTTACTGTAAAAATGACACTGGCAGGGAAGGGGTTAATTTTATTGGAGAGGGAGGGGTTAATGTATGCCTGGTGCTTACTGACGTGTGGGGGGGGAGGTGACTGAGTGAGACAAGGACAGATCGGATGTCCAGCTATGCTGAACACTCCGATCTGTCACTCCCTGTCACTGAGGAGATCCGCCCGCTCTGTTTACACAGGCGGGCGGATCTCCAAACTGGATTCCCCGACGATCGGGGCAGAGCAGCGGCGATCGCCGCTGCTCCTCCCCTGGCCCGACTCCCGCTGTGAATGAAAACAGCGGGAGCACGCCTCCGGCGGCGTGCGAGCGCCGCCTACAGGGGGAGGAGTCTGGCGACGTAGGTCTACGTCGTCAGACCTACAAGAGCCACTTTGCCGCAGTAGTACTACGGTACTCAGCAGTAAAGTAAAGTGGTTAATATCTTTATAAATGATATAGGGTCTGGGATTAAAAGTACCATTTCAGTCTTTGCAGATGACACCAAGCTTTGCAGTGGAATAACTTCTTTACAGGATGTCTCCAACTTACAATCTGACCTCAATGCACTGTTTCATTGGGCAACTATGTGGCAAATGAGGTTTAATGTTGATGAATGTAAAGTTATGCACTTTGGGGCTAAGAATATGCATGCATCATACATACTAGGTGGAGTAGAACTGGGGGAATCCATAGCGGAGAAGTATCTGAGTGTTCTGGTAGATCATAAGCTTAATAATAGCATGCAATGCCAAGCTGCTGTTTCCAAAGCAAGCAAAGTCCTTTCTTGTATTAATAGAGGCATGGACTCCAGAGAGAGAGATGTAATTTTGCCCCTGTACAAATCATTAGTAAGACCTCATCTGGAATATGCAGTTCAGTTTTGGGCACCAGTTCTTAAAAAGGATATTGGGGAACTGGAGAAAGTGCAGAGAAGGGCAACCAAACTGATAAGAGGCACGGAGGACCTCAGCTATGAGAAAAGATAAGAGGAACTGAATTTATTCTCTCTTGAGAAGAGGAGATTAAGGGGGGCTATGATCAACATGTATAAATACATAAGGGGTACATATAGTGAACTTGGGTTTGAGTTGTTCACTCAAAGAGGACAAGAGGGCACTCTTTACGTCTAGAGGAAAACAGATTTCTACTCCAAATACGGAAAGGTTTCTTCTTTCATCATAAGAGCTGTGAAAATGTGGAATAGACTGCCTCCAGAGGTGGTTCTGGCTAGCTCACTAGATTGCTTTAAAAAAGGCCTGTATTCTTTCCTAGGTGTACATAATATAAATGGGTGCTAACATTTTTTTTTAAGGTAAAGTTGATCCAGGGGATATCCGATTGCCTCTCGGGGGATCAGGAAGGAATTTTTTTTTCCCCCTGCTGTATCAAATTGGATCATGCTTTGCTGGGGTTTATTTTCGCCTTCCTCTGGATCAACAGCGGGTATAGGATTGTGTATATGGGATTGTATGGTAGGGTTTTCAATACTGTTTTTTTTTTTATGGTTGAACCAGATGTCTTTTTTCAACCAAACTATGTAACCCTACGGATATGGATCAGAGGACTGCCTCTGTCAATGAACGATAGAGAAATACACTATCTCCCCACATTCCCCAAAACCCCCACGAAACCCCCTAAAAAGTTATCGAAATTAAGAGATTCTTGCAAATGTATTCAAAATGGCAGGCAGGTCTAAAGGGATAGGCAATGCTGGTAAGTATGGGGTTAGAAAGAATGTTCCATTTCAAAAGCAGGTCCTTTACATCAAAGCAAATGAAGAGACTGGCCAGGCCCATCTGCAATGCCTGGGCCAATGTGGCCAACCAATCCAGTCATTGGACAAGAATTAAACTGTTATCTTCTCCTCCCAGGTGCAGACCAGTTAGTATTCAGCCAGTGTTGCTGATGCTCCCTCTTCCTACTCTAATCTGGTCAGACTCTTTTAAACTGTCTGCAAGGAGTCTACAGACATGAGGGAGTGGCATTTAGAGTCAGCACAGGAAGATTGTAGTGTTACAGGTCTTCCTTTGTTCTCAGTACTCAAACTGGCAGTGGCAAAGGAAGGAAGAGAATGGATTATTTTTTTTTTTTTTAGAAAGGCAACTTTTTAGGACTTTGGTCTCGATGTCTGGTCAAATGATAAGAAACAAAAGCATTTATTCTGATATCAAAAATGTATTGTGATGTTATCTCCTCAACCGTTAAAAGCAGGCCTAGTATCATTTGATGAAAAACACAAGTGTCACTGATAAAGCAACAGCGATATCAGGTCATCTGGAGCCCAGAGCGAAGATGCCAAAATGGACCCCTCCTCCATTGGTCAGCAACAATCCTCTCCCCCCTACAAAAAAAATCTAGCACTAATCTGCACGCGCTTACTACCCAACAAGCATAATTTCTCCATAAACAAAAATGACCCCCCCCTCTCAAATCCCCATTCCTAGCATATCCCCCCCCCTATACCCACTACTAGGACAAATCTTCTTCCCCCCAAAATGCCCCTCCTAGCACAAATCTCTCCCCCCCAAAATATCACCTCCTACCTAGCACCTACCTGCCCCACAATTACTCACTACTACAACAAATCTCTCCCCCCAACCCCCCCTCCTAGCACAAATCCCACCCCCAAACTCCCCTGCCTAGAAAAAAAGCCAATTCTGCCAACGCACACACCAAACCCCCCCCCCCCTCCTCCTAGCACAAATCCTCTCCTCTCCAGCACAAATGTTTGTTACATTTGTATTACATGTCTACTGACACCTGGTATACCATGCAGTGAATAAAGGTCAAAGTGAAAGTATTTTGGCCAATTCATCACTACTGAACAAAAAAACACCTGTACAAATAGAAAAATAGAAGCTGCGTCCTGGAAATGCGTGTCAATCGGCTGTCTCTGGTTTCGTTTTTTTTTTTTGGAATTACTAACACAGAAAAAGCATGCAGTCAGTGTAAGTTAAGAACTACTTTACTTAGCTGTCAACTTGTTCTGGATCATCAAGCAACTCCAATATTGAGTTTTTGACTTGATTGTTTGAAAATGTATAATTTTCACATACTGAAAGCACTTTGGTGCTTGTTCATTTTTTGTCTTTTAACCTTGCATTTTTTGTCCAAATTTTTTGGAAAATGTGTTTTTTTTGCGCAATTATTTTTTTGTCACCAGAACAGTACTGTGTCGCCATGTGTCTGATATGGTGGTGATCAGGGACACTGACTGGTGACATTATGTAAAATAAATAAATAAATAAATGAACAATAGGTTGATTACATAGTGTGTTCTAGTTATAGCTTAAACAATTCTGGAAAAGACTAAGGCTCCTTTCACACGGCCGCTCCGCTGCTTTCCGTGTGTCCGCAAATCATCCTATTTTTTTGCGGATGATTTGCGGACATCAATGTAAGTGAATGGCACTGCGGATGTCAGCGGAATACCATCCGCTGACATCCGATTTTCCTCCTTTCAGTTCTGTTCCGTTTTTTGGAACGGAACAGAACCCCATTTTTCCATCCGTGTAAAAAACGGAAAGGAAGGAAAATCGGATGTCAGCGGTGTCATCCGCTGACATCCGCAATGCCATATACTTACATTATGTCCGCATATCATCCGCAAACGGATGGGATGATATGCGGGCATACGGAGCGGATGACACAAATGTCATCCGCTCCGTGGAAAAAAAAGAAAAAAAAGTCCCGCAGCGGACTACAGCAGCGGAGCGACCGTCTGAAAGGAGCCTAAGTAAAATTATATCTCATCCTTTTTCTATTTGTCTCCCTGCACATGGGCTTTAACCGCTTGCCGACCGCCGCACGACTATATACTGCGGCGGTCAGCCCCTCACAGGCAGAGTGACGTAGCGGTACGTCACTAGCCTGGGAGGGTCTGGGGAGCTCCAGCGCGCCGCCGGCGGCGCGCTCCCGCGCGGTCACGGACCCCCCCGCGCGTGTGACCGGCGGACCCGATGTCCGCCAGCCACTCTGCGATCGGCGGGGGAGAGGGAGAAAGTCAGGCAGCTTGTGTAAACAAGCTGCCTGTCATTCTCCTCGCTGTAAAGACACTGATCACACGGATCTAGTATGTAGATCCGTTGATCAGTGTCCTTACAGCTCAAGCCACAGCCAATCACAGTAGAAAGCACGCCCCTAGGGACACACACAGCCCCTCCCTCCCAAATAAAGTTAACCCCTTCACTACCAGTGTATTTTTACAGTAACAGTGCATATGTATAGCACTGATTACTGTAGAAATGTCACTGGTAACCCCAAAAGTGTCAAAAATGTCAGTCAAGGGTCCGATCTGTCCGCCCCAATGTCGCAGTACCGCAAAAAAAAAAATCGCAGATCGCCGCCATTACGCGTTAAAAAAAAAAAACAACAAAAATGACAGAAATCTTTCCCTTTGTTAGTAAACGCGATAACTTTTGCGCAAACCAATAAAAATACGCTTTTTGCGATTTTTTTTTACCAAACATAGGTAGCATAAAACAAATTGGCCGAAAATGTTAAAAAATTTTTATTTTTACATTTTTTTGGGGGAATTTCATATAAAAAAATGTGAAAAATATTGTTATTTTTGCAAAATTGACGCTCTTTTTTTGTTTATAGCGCGTGATCAAAAAATTGCACAGGTGATCAAATACCACCAAAAGAAAGCTCTGTTTGTGGGAAAAAAAGGCCGCCAAATTAGTTTAGGTACAGCGTCGCACGCCCGCGCAATTGTCCGTTAAATTCACGCAGTGCCGAATCGCAAAATACCCCCTGGTCGTTTAGCAGCCAAATCTTCCGGGGCTTAAGTGGTTAAAAAACACCTGTGAGAGGTAATTATTTGGAGGAGTGAGGAGAAGGAGCTAATTATCTTTTTGGAGTCATTCAACTAATATCCAAGAGGAGAGGAGGTGTTCCTATGGTTTGATCCACCAAAGGATAAAGGGATCACAGGCTTGTGGGGTCTGTGTGACCCACCTGTATCCGGTAAGAGGCAAAGATTATCATCTTTATGCACTGGAGCACCTGACATTCAAGCAATATCATTCACTACCTTGGAGTTTTTGTTGGATCACTGCTTTAACCCTTTGAGCACCTTAGAAATGCACCTTATTTTGTATATGTGGAACCAATTTCCAATTCATATATTATTTTGTATATGCATTTTTTTCACATACGTTTTTTTAATTAGAAGTTTATTAAGGTGCACCTTAGAAATGCACCTTATTTTATATATGTGGAACCAATTTCCAATTTAATTCATACATTATTTTGTATATGCGTTTTTGTTTACATACGTTTTCTAATTAGAAGTTTATTAAGTGATCACTAGCACTTTATTGGTTCTTTATTGCACCTTTTAGCGCCTTATTGGGTTTGCACGATATATTCTGTAGCACTAGCACTTTACAAAAAGGTTTATGATGGTATATATGATTAGTGGTTATAAAATTTAACCTACATATTTTTTTACCATTTTTTTAAGAATAAGTTACTATTTACCTTAATTTATTCCTTGTCACAGACAAACACCAGGCATTGCACCTTATATTCATTTTTTAATTTTTATAACATTAATTAATTGGTCACAGATATTTGTATTTTACACATTTATATTATTTTCAGAAAATTGGTGCACCATTAATATCTATTTTATATTCAGGGATACCAGCGCCTTTTTACCATTTTTATCTAGCTTGTATTGCATCTTGCAATTAAAAGGTCAGCAGGTTCTATAATCCAAAAAAATCCCCTATGAACAAGGCGCCTTCACATCATCCACCCATACATCTTATGAAAGGAGATACTGTATTGCGGGTTGCAAATGTTCATGTGTCTTGAGATACATACCCTGGTTGAAAGGGGAACACCTTTTTTATTTTATTTTTTTCAACCACCCAAGTACTGCTCACTTTCACCCCCCTTCCTGCCCAGGCCAAATTTCAGATGTCAGCGCTGTCACATTTTAAATGACTATTACTGTACTATAAAGCTATGGCATTAGTTCGTATGCTGAATTGGGCGCACGGCGGTCAGTCTAAACCTTGGGTCCCCTTGGAGAAAACGCTGGCGGGCCGGAATCTTGCGGGTGCCCCGTGGATTCCTTCGGGCGATCGTGGACTGTCGGCCTGGACGTCACCCCTGACTGTGGCCACACTCCGCATCTGGGATGGCCTTAATGCGTCTGGCGCCATGTCTTCCGGCGTGTCCCCTTTGGCTCCCCTGGGGGGATTTCCCTGGTTCCCCCCGGGGGAGGATGTACGCTTTTTTCGCTCTTGGAACGCTGATGGCAAACTGTACTGCGGGAAATTTGCCCCGGCAGGCACTTTGCTGCCCCTTGCGACTTTGCGCGATCGCTTCGGCGACTTTCCGATGTCTGACTGGCGCTATAGGCAACTGACTGACTTTTTCGTCACACTCCCAACTGCTCCACGCCCGATAACTGGCCTCTCGGACTTCGAGAAGTGGTTTGTCGACCCTCCGGAGTCCCGCCACCTACTGTCGCACATGTACAAATTGTTATTGAGCGGGGTCTCCTCCTCGCCTCCCTATTTCATGAAGGAATGGGAGAGAGAGCTGGGGGTGGAATTTTCCCCTCCACAACTCTCTCGCATTCTGCGTTTGACCCATGTCTCCTCTATTAGCACCAGGATACAGGAGTCGGCCTATAAATTTGTGGCCCGATGGTACAGGACCCCTGCCAAGTTGGCTCGGATATTTCCGGGCTCGGACCCCCATTGTTGGAGGGGCTGCGGTCAGGTGGGCACTTTCCTCCACATTTGGTGGGAGTGTCCCCTACTGCGGCCCTTCTGGGACGCTGTACATCTTTGGGTATCCAAGCTGTCGCTCACCCCTCCTTCCCGTGCTCCCCTTCAATACGTGTTCCATGATACACACTCCTCGATCAAACGCTACAAACGTAGTATAGTTCCTTTCCTGCTGAACGCCGCCAAGTGCCTCATACCGAGGCATTGGCGGAGTTCCGCCTGCCCCACGCTCTCTGAATGGAAAAAGGAGGTCAACCTAGTGATGGAAGCCGAAAGACGTGTTCTCACGTCACAGGGTAGGGAGGAACGCTTTAAGGACACTTGGACGGGGTGGATGTATTACTCTGATGAGATCTCGGATGAACACACTCCTAATATTAGCGGCTGAACTCTAGGACTCCTACCTGGTCTTCTCCAGCCTGGGGCCCGCGCCCCCTGCCCGGACCTCCCTTTCTCTACCTGTTTTATCCTTCATGTTTGTCTTTTCCCCTATACTATCTCTCCCCCCCCCCCTCTTTTTTTCCCTTTTTTTTTCTTGTCTCTCTGAGGCCAGTAGTCGATTCTGCGACTGTATAGACTGTAACACGGACGTTAATGTGTACAGATGCTGGAACTGTGTGTGGTGTCTGTCGGGCCCTCCGGCCTCCTCTGCGGGGATCCCTTTTTTTTTGGGCGGCACTGACAGACACAGCGCATCCTGGGGGTCCATAATTGTATTTGCTGTTTGGCCGATATTGGCACACGCTTTCACAATGACTGATTAATTGACCCCTATGGACTTGTTTTTGTTTCACTAATGATGTCCGGACTGAACATAATGCCGATTGTGCCTTTTCTGTATTTTTTTTTTCCTACATGCATTTATGCACTTCTTTGCTATTTTATATTTCTGTATGTTGTTTTGAATTTGTTAAATAAAGATTATTTTAAAAAAAAAATGACTATTACTGTCATGCAACACTGTACCCAAGTGGAATTTCTTTTTTTTGTTAAAGACAGAGTTTTCTTTTGGTGGTATAATCCCCACTGGGTTTTTATAAACCTAAAACCAAAAAATACCAAAACCAATTGTAGCACCCTCCTAGTTACTGTAGGCGCTAGATAGCAGACATAGTTTTGGCTTCCTCTGCTTAACAGAAAAGAAGCAGGTAAAGCATTTGTTCTCTATGCTTATCAGAGAGCTGGATCTGCTAATTAGGCCTGCTCAGTGTGTCCAGTGTGTATTCATGTGGGCTGAGGGAGTGTCCCCACTGTATCCAATGGAGAGGTACATTGGACAGTGGACCCAGCCAATGATGCAAAGGCTTTTGTAACTGTCCCAGTGGGTTGGCACAGACAAGAGGCACATCCTGGGATAGGGTATAAAAGCCAAGGGGATGCCAAGGGCACATGAGGCAGGGGGTCTTTGGGCGGGAAGCCAGGTCCCAGAAGGAGGGTGACGGCTGTCTCCCCTTCTGTTTTCTGTTTGCCGAGGGTCTGCCCAGGAAGGGGACCACTCCAGTGGCTAGTCAGTGGACGGGTGTCAGCACACACAGTAAGAGAGAAAGGGGTGCCAAGTTTAGAACCCTGAAGAGATAATTCAAGCAGGAACACTTCAAGTATTAAAGTATCTTTTCACTTCAGTCGCAAGGTGAAGCAGCGCAGTAGGATACTCCAACTGATAACTATTCACAATGTTGAGGAAAAATGACTTAGGATGCAGCAAGGATTTTTTTTTGGAAAATTAAGATTTTTTTTTTTTTCACAGTTTTTATTTTGCATACTGTCACCAGAGAAGTCCAGTGCCATAGTGCACTGTACTGCTCTGGAGATGTGATCTTGATTTTTTTTATTTTGATTGCTTTCTTCAGTGATGACCACTGTATAAGCAATCAATTTTACAGTGAGAATGGCATCCTTCATGTGTCATTTGTACTATTGTGATAGCTGTGATTGGCCCTGAACCATGTGATCACTGTGGCCAATCACATAGGTCACAATAGTACGCAATGTATATGAATGAAAAGCCATTGTTTACAACTGACAAATGATCACAGTGATTGGTCACAACGATCACATGATACCAGGGCTGCGCGAAGCAGCCCAGTACAACGCTCTGTGTTTTGCTATGTCCAGTGGACATACAGTGCCTTTGAAAAGTATTCACATCCCTTGAAATTTTACACATTTTTTTCATGCTGCAACCAAAAACGTAAATGTAATTTATTGGGATTTCATGGGGACCAACACAAAGTGGCACATAATTGTGAAGTGAAAGGAAAATGATAAATGGTTTTAAAAATTTTTGCAAATAAATATCTGAAAAGTGTAGCGTGCATTTGTATTCAGCACTCTAAATGAATACTTGTAGAACCAATTGCAACTGCAAGTCTTTTTGGGTATGTCTCTACCAGTTTACACATCTAGAGTGATATTTTTGCCCATTCTTCTCTCCAAAATAGCTCAAGCTCTGTCAGATTGGATGGAGAGAGTCTGTGAACAGCAATTTCAAGCCTAGCCAAAGATTCTCAATTGGATTTAGGTCTGGACTTTAACTGGACTATTCTAACACATGAATATGCTTTGATCTATGCTATTCCATTGTAGCTCTGGCTGTATGTTTAGGGTCGTTGTCCTTCTGGAAGGTGAACCTCCGCCTCAGTCTCAAGTCTTTTGCAGACTCTAACAGGTGTTTTTCTAAGATTATCATGTATTTGGCGCCATCCATCTTCCCATCAACTATGATTGCCTTCTTTGTCCCTGCTGAAGAAAAGTATCCCCACAACATGATGCTACCACCACGTTTCATAGTGGGGATGGTGTGTTCGGGGTGATGTGCAGTGTTAGTTTTCAGCCACACATAGCATTTTGCTTTTAGGCCAAAAAGTAAAATTTTGGTCTCATTTGACCAGAGCACCTTATTCAACATGTTTGTTCCCCACATGGCTTCTCGCAAACAGGACTTCTAATGGGTTTTTTCTTTCTCAGCAATGACTTTCTTCTTGCCACTAAAGGCCAGATTTGTAGAGTGCGCAACTAATAGTTGTCCACTGGATAGATTCTCCCACCTGAGCTGTGGATCTCTGCAGCTCCTCCAGAGTTACCATGGTCCTCTTGGCTGCTTTTCTGATTAATGCTATCCTTGCCTGGCCTGTCAGTTTAGGTGGAAGGCCATGTCTCGGTAGGTTTGCAAGTGTGCCATACTCTATGTATGACAGACAGCGTGGATTCATGAGAGACAGAAGTTTTCAAACAAACCTGATTTCTTTTTATGAGGAGGTAAGTAAAACCTTGGACAGAGGGGTGGCTGTGGACGTACTATACTTGGATTTTGCAAAAGCGTTTGACACAGTTCCCCACACATGGCTAATGTGTAAGGTAAAGTCTACTGGCTTGGAAAGATCAGTTTGTAATTGGATAGAAAATTGGCTAAAAGATAGAATTCAAAGAGTAATGGTTAATGATTCTTACTCTGAATGGTCTAAGGTTAATGATTCTTACTCTGAATGGTCTAAAGTTATCAGTGGTGTACCCCAAGGTTCAGTGTTGGGACCCTTACTTTTTAATATCTTTATAAATGATATAGGGTCTGGGATTAAAAGTAGCATTTCAGTCTTTGCAGATGAAACCAAGCTTTGCAGTGGAATAACTTCTTTACATGATGTCTCCAACTTACAAGCTGACCTCAATGCACTGTTTTATTGGGCAACTATGTGGCAAATTAGGTTTAATGATGATAAATGTAAAGTTATGCACTTGGGGGCTAAGAATATGCATGCATCATACATACTAGGTGGAGTAGAACTGGGGGAATCCATAGCGGAGAAGGATCTGGGTGTTCTGGTAGGTCATAAGCTTAATAATAGCATGCAATGCCAAGCTGCTGTTTCCAAAGCAAGCAAAGTCCTTTCTTGTATTAACAGAGGCATGGACTCCAGAGAGAGAGAGAGAGAGAGATATAATTTTGCCCCTGTACAAATCATTAGTAAGACCTCATCTGGAATATGCAGTTCAGTTTTGGGCACCAGTTCTGAAAAAGGATATTGGGGAACTGGAGAAAGTTCAGAGAAGGGCAACCAAAGGCAACCAAACTGATAAGAGGCATGGAGGACCTCAGCTATGAGAAAAGATTAGAGGAACTGAATTTATTCTCTCTTGAGAAGAGGAGATTAAGGGGGGATATGATCAACATGTATAAATACATAAGGGGTCCATATAGTGAACTTGGTGTTGAGTTGTTCACTTTAAGGTCAACACAGAGGACAAGGGGGCACTCTTTACCTCTAGAGGAAAACAGATTTCGTCTCCAAATATGGAAAGGTTTCTTCACCGTAAGAGTTGTGAAAATGTTGAATAGACTCTCTCTCCAGAGGTGGTTCTGGCTAGCTCACTAGATTGCTTTAAAAAAGGTCTGGATTCTTTCCTAGGTGTACATAATATAAATAGGTATTAAAATTTTTTTTTAGGTAAAGTTGATCCAGGGAATATCCGATTGCCTCTCGGGGGGATCAGGAAGGAATTTTTTCCCCTTGCTGTAGCAAATTGGATCATGTTTTGCTTTTCTCCTTCCTCTGGATCAAATACGGGTATAGGATTGTGTATATGGGATTGTATGGTTGGGTTTTCAATACTGTTTTTTTTTTTTTTTTTGGTTGAACCAGATGGTCTTTTTTCAACCTGACTAACTATGTAACTATATGTTCAGATGTATTGAACAGTGCTCTGTGAGATGCTCAAAGCTTGGTATTTTTTTTTTTTTAATCTAACCCTGCTTTAACCACTTCCGGACCGCTCATCGTGTATTTACGTCGCTACTTTGATGTTAAATACCGGGGTTATAGCATCAGATAGCTGCTATAGCCCCAGTACATTTTTAAATAGCGGGCGTTCCGCTTTAACATAAAAGTGGTCCCGGCAGGGGATTTGCCACGTGATTACTTTTATGGGGGGCGGGAGAGATGCCTTCTACCTCTCGCCACTTCCCAGAGAGATCGGTAGTGGCAGAAAAGCCTCAGATCCTGTGTAGAGATGGGCAGGAAGTCGAGTGAGGGCAAGTTGGCCACCAGGGCATCTGACGTCGGCCAGAGGATCCCGAGACCTGGCCACAAACCTCTGAACTTTCCTATTGAGGCAAGACGCAAACAGATCCACGTCCGGGTTCCCCCACCAGACACACAGGAGATGAAACACCTGACGACTCAGGTAATCAGCTTGCCAATTCTCCACACCCGGGACTGCAGAAAGAGCCGGAACATTGTGTTCCGCCCATACCAGAATCTCAGCCACCTCCTTGGCCACCAGGGCACTCCTGGTGCCCTACTTGATGATTGATGTAAGCCACGGCAGTGGAATTGTTTCATTGGAGCCAACAGCTGTGTAGCCGACTTGTCCAGTGAAGCAGGCAGAGCTTTATCACTCTCAGCTCCAAAGTATTGATCGGCAAGGAAGACGCCCAAGTCCCCTGAGTACAGAGCTTCCCCAGCACTCCACTCCAGCCTGACAGGCTGCCGCCCATGGTGACCACCGTCCAAAACACTGGCAGGAAGGACTTGCCATGGCACAGGACAGGTGACTGGATCCACAAAGAGAGAGCCGACTTTGTGAGATGGCTCAACCGAATCTTCTGGTCCAATGACTGAGGATCTCTGTTCCATTGTGACAGAATCTCTTTTTGCAGCTGCCTTGTGTGAGACTGAGCAAATAGGACTGCTTCGAAGGTCAAGACCATCAGGGCCCTCATGCAAGCCCGCAAGGACTGATCGGCCTCCATCAGCAGTTGGACAAGCTTCAGAAGTTGCAAAAGGTGGTCCAAGAGAAGGAAGACCCTCGCCAGAGCAGAGTCGAGGATCAGCCCCAGATAGGTGACCCGCACGGACGGAGTCAAGGCAGATTTGGTAAAATTGATCATCCAGACGAGGTCCTGAAGGGTCCAAATTGTGATGGAGATGTTTTCCAGCAAACCCGAATGGGAAACTACTCGCAACAGGAGATCGTCCAGACACCCCACAATGGAGATACCTCATCAAACGCAACAAGGCAAGCCTAGGGGCTAGGACCTTGGTACAAACTCTGGGAATCCGAGACAAGACCATAGGGTAACACCACAAATTGAAAGTGCTCCTCTGCCACCGCAAAGCGGAGGAATCGCTGATGTCTCTCGAATATGGGGATGCGAAAATGCATCTTTGAGATCGATGGAAGCCAGAAAATCCCAGATTCAAACATGCATGCCACCACCGACCAAATGGACTCCATTCGGAATTTCTGCACCCGCACAAAGCCGTTCAGAGTCTTGAGGTCCCGGATTGGACGCACCTTGCCCTCCTTTCTGGGCACGGTGAACAGGTTCGAATAGAAACCTTGAGAGCGTTCCTGTTGGGGAACTGGCACAATCACTCCTTGAGCCAGGAGATCTCACACAGCCTCCCGCAGATCCTTCAAACGCTCAGGGACAGGTGAAGATGTGACTGAAAAAAACCTGACCCATGGCCGGCACCAGAACTTGATCTTGTACCCGGAACAAACCAGTTTGCGAACACATTCGTCCTGAATGAAGGAAGTCCAGGGTTCCTGAAAAAAGCGTAGAGGTCCCCCCACCCCGGGTGATGGGTGAGCGTGCCCCTTCATGCTGAAGAGGACTTGTCTGCAGCACCGGACTGACCGGCCTTGGACTTGCCCCTGGGTTTCTTAGCACCTCCAGAAGTTTTGAACGGTTTACATTTTTCTTGCGCCCCAGAGGCACGAAAAAACTGTTTATGAACAGAAAAGGAGGGACCCCACTTAGGACGGGGTGTCTTGCCCTTGGAGGATTGAAGAAGAAGAGTACTCTTCCCGCCAGTCAGGCCCTTGATCAACTCATCCAATGAGTCGCCAAAAATCCTGTCTCCCAGAAAGGGGAGATCATCTAAGGCTTTTTTAGAAGCTTGGTCAGCAGACCATGCATCTTAAAACAATGCCCACAGCCGAGACTCTGGCCACCAGGGGAGCCGCATCCATAGATGCATCACACAGGAACACCAGAGCCTGGATCACCTGGTCCAACAGTTCCAGCCATTCCGGAGGAACAGTCTCAGGGTTCAAAGTCTCCCTGATCCATTCCGTCACCGTCTGCGAGACTAGCACAGAAAAACCAGTTTCAAAATGGAACCCGCCAGCACGTGAAGATGGCTGGAAAGGAATTCCACCCGCCTGTTCACTGGATTCGTAAAAACTGGGGAATCCTCCACAGGCACAAGAGTAGATTTGTTTAATCTGGAAACAGGATGGTCCACTTTAGGTGGCACCGTCCAATGGTTGGAAACCTTTTCAGCAAAAGAATACCAGCGTTTAAAGCATTTTGGCACCACTAACACATGCTTAACGCGCCGCCATAGGTCATTCACAATATCATGAAAACTGTCGGGACAAGGGAAAACCCTTTCAGCTTTTGAAGACTTCTGGGAGCCACAAGCTACCCGCGTCCCTGCCGGCGTGGGCTCTCAGCCAATTTTAAAGTATCCCGCACTGAAATAATCAGGGCTTCCACCAAAGTGTATTGCCGTGCTGCAGGTCCTCTTCTGACTGCGAGGACAGCGACCCCCTCAGGAAGGGGAGCATCCGGGGCAACCCCATCAGCCTCTGAATAAGAAGACACCTCCACAGATGGAGAAGGCAGCTGCCGTTTACGGCTATCAACCTTTTTCATGACTACATCAACTTTTTTTTTTTTTTTTTTAAACTTCAACTTTATTAAATTAACAAGTCATACACAAGCAAAACACAACACTCTTAGTGGAAAGCATTACACACACAATCTTGGGACATAATACCAGTAGAAATTAGTAATCAGAAGCAAAAAGTGAGTGTCAAATGATAACATCTCAATTTATAATGACATTAGAGAAAAAGGAGAAAACAAAAAAGGGGAAAAGTAAACCAAAAGGGACTCAGGTAATCGAGGCAAAAAAAAAAAAACAAAACACAGAGATATGGTCAAATTTTAAATATCACCAAAGAATAATCAGTGAGAAAGCAGCCACTATACCGAAAAGGTCTCTCATGCGGTACACGGTGCCAGGAATAGGTCTTCCATGCTCACACGCCCCTCCTTCTATACAATGTGGGAGGTTAAACCTCCTCAGTAGCACAGGTTTCAACCATATCGACCCAGTCACCCCAAATTTTATTAAACTTATCCGGGCAACCCCTAGCTTCATATGTCAATTTATACAATGGAAGAACTTGATTATTCATATTTTTCCAGAAATTCAAAGATATTCAGGTAGTACTGATCCACTGCATCACGATCGTTTTCCTGGCATAAAACAATAAGAATCTCAGAAATTATTTTTGGCTAGAACGCAGACCTATGTCTTCCAAGATTCCTAGGATGCACCATTTGGGGTTACACACATTAGGGAGGTCAAAGTGTGTGGAAACAGTAACCTGAGACCAGAAGGGCCTAATTTTATCGCAGTCCCACAACATGTGAAGTAAATCATCCATCATTTTACCGCACTTGTGGCACTCTGCAGTGGACCCGTGTTTCATGAGGAACAGTCTATGGGGCGTATAATATGTTCGATGAAAGATTCTCAACTGTATCAGCCTGTCCCTGGTGGATATAGCTGTTGTAAAATATGTATGAAGCAGTTCTTCCCAATTGTCCTCCAATAAATCCGGAATATCTTTCACCCACCCGGCCCTAATGGCATCTAATCGAGACGGCACACTGCGAATCAGAACACTATAATATGAGCTGATCAGTTTAGTGTGGACCTCATACAGCAATACTTTTTCCAGCAAGGAATTAGCAAGAGACACTGGTGCTGCACCGAACTGGGCCGCAGCCGCGTGTCGTAATTGCAAGTATCGGTAGTGCCAAGAGCCAGGCGCCTGAAAGTCCAGCTGAAACTGCCGGAATGTTTTAAAGACTCCATCGGAGAACAACTGGTGGGTGTATTTAAGACCTCGTCCCGCCCATGCAGTAGCATCCTGAAAGTCACAGAAATGAGGAACACTGGGATTACACCACAAAGGTTGATTATGCGAAAACAGCACCACAGGTTCCTGCACCAAGGAGGTACACCTAGCATAAATTTTAAGGGAGGACTCCAGGAGGGCCGTACCGTCAAAGGGAGAAACAGAACGGCAGTAAATAAGATTTGTCAGAGTCTCAAAGGAAGACATCACCGCCGCCTCGGTGGCCGTGGCCGCGTTGCCCCTCTGCGGGAAGAGCCACCCATGGACATGCAGTAATTGCGCCGCATAATAATAAATGCGTAAGTTCGGCAAGGCCAAGCCTCTTAGGGATACAGGTTGTTGGAGTGTGTTAATCGAAAGCCTGGGCATCTTAGGGTACCACAGGAATGCATAGATGAGAGAATCCACTTGAAGAAGTGGTTTGGGATAAAGAGAGGGCAATTCGCCAGAATACAGTGCATTGCGAAAGTATTCGGCCCCCTTGAACTTTTCAACCTTTTGCCACATTTCAGGCTTCAAACAAAGATATAAAACTGTAATTTTTTGTGAAGAATCAACAACAAGTGGGACACAATCATGAAGTGGAACGAAATTTATTGGATATTTCAAACTTTAACAAATAAAAAACTGAAAAATTGGGCGTGCAAAATTATTCAGCCCCTTTACTTTCAGTGTAGCAAACTCTCTCCAGAAGTTCAGTGAGGATCTCTGAATGATCCAATGTTGACCTAAATGACTAATGATGAATAATAGAATCCACCTGTGTGTAATCAAGTCTCCGTATAAATGCACCTGCACTGTGATTGTCTCAGAGGTCCGTTTAAAGCGCAGAGAGCATCATGAAGAACAAGGAACACACCAGGCAGGTCCAAGATACTGTTGTGGAGAAGTTTAAAGCCGGATTTGGATACAAAAAGATTTCCCAAGCTTTAAACATCCCAAGGAGCACTGTGCAAGCGAGAATATTGAAATGGAAGGAGTATCAGACCACTGAAAATCTACGAAGACCTGGCCGTCCCTCTAAACTTTCAGCTCATACAAGGAGAAGACTGATCAGAGATGCAGCCAAGAGGCCCATGATCACTCTGGATGAACTGCAGAGATCTACAGCTGAGGTGGGAGACTCTGTCCATAGGATAACAATCAGTCGTATACTGCACAAATCTGGCCTTTATGGAAGAGTGGCAAGAAGAAAACCATTTCTTAAAGATATCCATAAAAAGTGTCCTTTAAAGTTTGCCACAAGCCCCCTGGGAGACACACCAAACATGTGGAAGAAGGTGCTCTGGTCAGATGAAACCAAAATCGAACTTTTTGGCAACAATGCAAAACGTTATGTTTGGCGTAAAAGCAACACAGCTCATCACCCTAAACACACCATCCCCACTGTTAAACATGGTGGTGGCAGCATCATGGTTTGGGCCTGCTTTTCTTCAGCAGGGACAGGGAAGATGGTTAAAATTGATGGGAAGATGGATGGAGCCAAATACAGGACCATTCTGGAAGAAAACCTGATGGAGTCTGCAAAAGACCTGAGACTGGGACGGAGATTTGTCTTCCAACAAGACAATGATCCAAAACATAAAGCAAAATCTACAATGGAATGGTTCACAAATAAACATATCCAGGTGTTAGAATGGCCAAGTCAAATTCCAGACCTGAATCCAATCGAGAATCTGTGGAAAGAACTGAAAACTGCTCTTCACAAACGCTCTCCATCCAACCTCACTGAGCTCGAGCTGTTTTGCAAGGAGGAATGGGCAAAAATTTCAGTCTCTCGATGTGCAAAACTGATAGAGACATACCCCAAGCGACTTACAGCTGTATTCGCAGCAAAAGGCGGCGCTACAAAGTATTAACTTAAAGTATTAGCTGAATAATTTTGCAAGCCCAATTTTCCAGTTTTTTATTTGTTAACAAAGTTTGAAATATCCAATAAATTTCGTTCCACTTCATGATTGTGTCCCACTTGTTGATTCTTCACAAAAAATTACAGTTTTATATCTTTGTTTGAAGCCTGAAATGTGGCAAAAGGTCGAAAAGTTCAAGGGGGCCAAATACTTTCGCAATGCACTGTATATAAGAATTTAGGGAGCATGATCATTTTAAACAAGTTTACACTTCCGGTCAGAGTCAGCGGCAGATGCTTCCAGTGCTCCACTTTAGATTTAAATGGGGCCAGGCAAGGGAGAAGATTATTAGGTACATACATAGAGAGAGGCTGCTGCACCACAACACCCAGATATCGGAAGGACATGGTAACTCTTAAAGGGCATGCGGTGAGTAAGGAGAGAGGAATAAAAAAGTGTAAAATTGTAGTGCTTAAAACTATTACTGGAAAGTCCATATGATTAAAAGGAACAGTCCTTAAGATCAATCCAAATGCTGGATAACCACGTGTGGATGGAAACTATAGTAAACAGTCCTTCCTCCCTTCAAAGGCCACGTGACACAGACCACCACCAAGAGAGGTATTTTAAATACCCTTACCAGATATCACCATGTATTGAGCAGTATATTGATATAGACCTCAAAGACATAGGATCGATCCCAGCAGATGTCCAGGGCACACTAGATCACAAACACTGATGTCCTCTCGCACTTGCTCTCAAGGAAACATAAGAGGAACCTCTCATGGTGCAGTAAGTTTTTAAAAAGGTTTATTGGCATAAACTATAAAAATTTGCACTCACATTTGTTGCAGAGTGGCAGCAGCGTTTGGAAGTGTGCATGTCAGGATGTTTCCAACCAAAAAGATGGCCGCCGCCATCGTCTACTACACATGCGCCCGCCTCCACCAATGGGAACGCCCTCAATACTTTACCACGTCAGACACACATCCTCCTGAATCTTCCACAGCATGGAGAGAGAAGCAGGAAATGGGCTCAGCAGCAGGAAATGACCAAACAGGAAGTGATGTCGTGTGATAGGAAAACACTGCCAAGTATAGCACCAGGACTACACAAAGATGGATGCCCATACAAAATAATAGGAAGCTGCAGGGAAAATGGCTGCCCTATACAAGTCTATGGGGAAAAAATTCCATTGCCCACATCTAAGATGGCAGCGCCCACGGCTCACCATGTGGCTAGGGACCGACACACAAAGGCCTCAGGAACCACAACAGAGACCAGCAAGCCCATGGTACCATGTCACCCCCCCCCCCCCCCGAGCACCAGAGCACTCCAGACACGCAGCCACCGCAGGGACAGGGAGAAGGAAGGACACACAGACCCTGCACCAGGCAGACCAGGAGGATCTCTTGAGAGGCACAATCCCATTATCCCCAGAGGGCCCACATCCCCCCAAGGCCAGCAGGGGCAAGGGGGGCACAGTTACTCACCATACAATGGACCGGGTGGGCTCTGCTCCGGGAAGACTGCCTCCCACCCGAAGGAAGTGGTGGTGCTGCCAGCCAAGGAGTACACTGCGACTCACGGAGTTCCAGGTCGTTGCGACCCGGCGAGGCATTCGCTCGCATGCTCATCCTCCTCCGGACAAGGGGGCACCGTCGTGGCTAGGCCTAGGTCGGAACTATAACCTGCGAACGCTCTTAGGCCAGACTGGATAAGGATCAGGATCTAGATTATCCAGTACGAAGCCCCAGCCGGCATCGTTGTATTTTTTTTGTGTGACAAAGTATTGCAACTGCATTTTATTCTTTAGGGTCTCTATATATGTTTGTGGGTTCTAAGTAATTTTCGAGCAAAAATACTGATTTTAACTTTTAAACAAGTGTCAGAAATAGGCTTGGCTCGACTTCTCCACAAGGTTATCCCTGACCTGTCTTGGTGGGTTCCTTGGCCTTCAGGATGCTGTTTGTTCACTAAGGTTCTCTAACAAACCTCTGAGGGCTTCATAGAATAACTGTAAAATATGGAGATTAAATTACACAAATTAACTCCATTTACTAAATAGGTTACTTCTGAAGGTAGTTCGTTCCACTAGATTTTAGTTAGGGGTATCTGAGTAAAGGTGGCTGAATACAAATACACATTACACTTTTCAGATATTTGTAAAAAATTTTGAAAACCATTTAATAATTTTCTTTCACTTCACAATTATGTTCCACTTTGTGTTTTTTTTCTATCACATAAAATCTGAATAAAATACATTTACGTTTTTTTTACATAGTTTGTGAGGTTGAAAAAAGACATCAGTCCATCCAGTTCAACCTATGATGTGTGTGTGTGTTTGATGTTAACCGTACATTGTATACCCCTTTATGTTGTGGTCTTTAAGGTGCCCATCTAATAGTTTTTTTTGAAGCTATCAATGCTCCCTGCTGATACTACTGCTTGTGGAAGAGAATTCCACATCCTTACTGCTCTGACAGTAAAGAACCCCTTACGTATTTTAAGGTTAAACCGTTTTTCCTCTAGTTTTAGTGAATGGCCACGTGTCTTATTGTAAACTTTAAAAACAAAGGGTTCCTGCGAGCTACCTGTCCCTATTAGATTCTTAAAATGCCGCAAACACTTCACTTCTCATAAAAAGTGTAAAAATCGAAAATCTATAAAATTGTGTTGCGCAGAATAAAAATCTATATGGTAAATACTCTTAATAAATAATTGCATAAGCTGGTACAACCAATGATATCCTTCCTCAAATATCCTGTCCTCTGTGCCCAGATTCCCTTTGTTGTCTTTTAAGTGTACTGGCCTCGCTTTCTTACTATTTATATACTTAAAGAATTTCTTGGGTTTTTTTTTTTACTCTTTTCCGCTATATGTCTCTCGTGTTCTATTTTAGCTGCTTTGATTTTGCCTTTACATTTCTTATTACACTCTTTGTAATGCTTAAATGCTGGCAATGACCCCTCAGCCTTGTATTTTTCGAAGGCCTTTTCTTCAGTATTAATATGCATTTTTATGTTGGAGTTTAGCCACCCAGGGTTTAGTTTTGCACTTTTAAATGTATTTCCCTTTGGAATGCACTGGCCAATCCCTTTGTTTAGTATGCTCTTGAAGCACTCCCACTCTTCCTTCGTGTTCTTTGTTCCCAGGGTTCTATCCCATTTGATATTTTCTAGCAAAGAGCGCAGTTTTGGGAAATTGGCTCTTTTGAAATTCAGTGTCCTTATATTACCCTTGTGTTTCCTGTTACTATGATTAATACTGAAACTAATTGACCTATGGTCACGGTTTCCTAAATTGCCCCGTATTTCTATATCCGTGAGCAGGTCTGAATTGTTGGTAATCAGTAGTGTAACAGATCCCCAATACTTGGACCAAGTATTTCTGTCTTAGGTCCCCGGAATCTCAAGTGATGCAGTCCTGGCCCCTCAATTCCCCCCAAACATCAGCCTCCAGCTTGATGAAGGTTAAAACAAATGACACTTTATTTACCAACTCACTTGCAATATATATATCCAGTAATTAACATACCTGGCCATCTGGACAGACACAGGTGAATGAGACTGCAACATTATCATAATAAATTCAACAAACTACAAACCCACAACATCGCCGAATACACATTTCTAGAAGTGTGAACACACTTAACCTCTAAGCAGATGAAAGCTGGGGACATAGGCTCTCAGACAGCACGTCTTCGCTTTCAAAACACTTTACTATAAATGTCAAAACACATCCCCACAGCAGACAATAGCTGAATTTGACGTCATTAGCATCTCTTTAGTCTCTCAATGTGTGGAGAAGTCCTCTGCTGTAATATGCAGCCCTAGGCCTGTAACATTGATCCCAGTCTGAATCTTGGGGTGACATGGATTTGAGTCCAAAGCAACACTACTCCCATTGTCCCCCAGCACATATCCCCACACAGGTTATAGGTCCGAATAGCTGGTTTCGTCACATTGCTTCCCCCAAGTTCCATAGAGCGGCATACCTGACTAGACCCTGACAGGTTGCTTCGGGGATGTCCGGGGAGAACCATTAGGGTTCCAGCTCAGTCTGCCGGGATAAGCCATCTGCATTGGCGTTTTGTTTTCCGGGGCGGTACTGTAGGGTAAAATTGTAAGGCTTCAGCACCAGGCTCCAACGTAGCAAACGGGGGTTATCTCAAGCCACTCTGTTGAGCCAGACAAGGGGGTTATGATCAGTCATCAGGGTGAAGGGACGCCCATAGAGGTAGGGTTGTAACTTTTTCAAGGCCCAAACGAGAGCCAGGCATTCCTTCTCGATGATGGCATAGCTGACTTCTCGGGGTAGGAGTTTGCGGCTGAGATAGGCCACTGGGTGTTCCATTCCGTCGTCTTCCACCTGACTCAATACAGCTCCCAGCCCAAACATGGAGGCATCTGTGTGAACAAGAAACTTTTTAGCATGGTTTGGAGCGGCCAACACAGGTGCCTCGCTCAGCGCGGTCTTGAGTCTCTGGAAAGCAGCCTCGCACTCTGGGGACCACACTACCTGTCTGGGAAGGAACTTCCTAGTGAGGTCCGTGAGGGGTTTGGCCAGGGTGCTATACTCAGAGACGAATTTCCTATAATAGCCCGCAGTCCCTAAAAATGCTAAGACTTGCGTTTTTGGTCCGGGGTTGGGGCCAGTTAGCAATTGCTTCTACCTTGGCGGGATCGGGCTGCTGATTGCCAGAACCTACCCTATGGGCGAGGTACTGTACCTCCGCCATGCCGACATGGCACTTATCTGGCTTCAAAGTGAGTCCGGCCACCTGGATTCGCTTCAGTACCATAGACAAGTGCTTCAGGTGGTCCTCCCATGTGCGGCTGTAGACTGCGATGTCATCCAAATACGCACATGCAAAGTCCTGAAATCCCTCTAGGAGTTGGTCAGCCATTCGCTGGAAAGTAACCGGAGCATTCTTCATCCCAAATGGCATAACCCGACACTGGTATAGCCAAATGCCCCAAAATGACAAATGCCGACTTGGGGATGGCCGCCAGGTCCAGGGGGATTTGCCAATACCCTTTGCACAGGTCTAGGGTAGTCAAGTAGTTCCCCCCAGCCATGCAATCGAGCAATTCATCGATCCGAGGCATGGGGTAAGCGTCCGTGACAGTCCGGTCATTAAGTCTCCCGTAGTCGATACAGAAGCGAGTCGTGCCATCTCGCTTCGGTACCAGCACTACTGGCGAGGCCCAGGGACTCTGAGAGGGCTCGATGACCCCCAGTTTCAGCATCTCCTGAATCTCTTTCTGCATGCTATCCCTAACCACTTCAGGAATACGGTAGGGTTGCTGCCGCAGGGGGGTTTCTCCCTGGGTCTCTACTCGATGGACCGCAGTGGAGGTGTACCCGGGTACAGTGGAAAACATTACCCGATATTCCTGAAGCAGTTGGGTGGCCTCAGCTTTCTGAACAGGATCTAGTTTTTCCCCTAGCCCGACCTGCTCTACCGTACCTGGAGGCGAAACAAGCAATTCGGGTAGAGGAAGTCCCTCGCTATCTTCTGACGATGGGGCACATACCGCTGCCACATCATCTACTCGCTCGAAGTAGGGTTTAAGCATGTTCACATGAAAGGATCTCCGTATCCTTTCATTGGAACATTTCCCTACAATGTAGGTGGTGTCGCTTATCTGTTCCACTACCTTAAATGGTCCCTGCCAAGCGGCCTGAAGCTTGTCCTTCTTCGTCGGATTCAGGGCTAGTACCTTTTGTCCAATCTCTAAGACCCTATCCCGGGCCCCCCTATCGTACCACCATTTCTAGCGCTGCTGAGCAACTCACAGGCTCTCCCTCACGGAGTTGGTGAGCGTCTGCAATCGATCCCTCAACTCCAGAACGTAAGGGACAATAGGAATTCCGCCCTCTCCTGTGTCACCCTCCCAGTGCTCCCGTTTTAGGTCCAGGGGTCCCCGTACTTTTCTCCCATATAGAAGTTCGAAGGGGGAGAACCCGGTGGATGCCTGAGGTACTTCACGGTAGGCAAACAGGAGGTGGGGGAGAAACCTTTCCCAGCATGGACATGAGTCGGTGAATGCCTTAAGCATCTGTTTTAGCGTGCCATTGAAACGTTCACAAAGTCCGTTGGTCTGAGGATGGTAGGGGGAGCTGAACAGGGGCTTGACTCCGCAACTCTGCCATAACTGTTGAGTCACAGCTGCAGTGAACTGAGTCCCCTGGTCAGATAACATTTCCCGGGGAAATCCTACTCTCGTAAAGATCTTCACTAGGGCCTCAGCCACCGTCTCTGCCTCTATATTGGAAAGGGCTACAGCCTCCGGATATCTAGTAGCATAGTCTACTACCGTGAGGATGTAGCTCTTTCCAGAGGAGCTGGGCCTTCTGAGGGGGGCCTATCAAATCCACTGCTACCCGGTGGAACGGTTCCTCTATGATAGGTAAAGGATGGAGTTTGGCTTTAGGATGGTCACCCCTCTTTCCCATCCTTTGGCAGGTGTCACATGTCCTGCAATAATTCTGCAAGTCCCGTGTGACTCCTGGCCAGAAGAAGGTCTGGGTGAGCCGGTCTTTGGTTTTCCGGACACCCAGATGTCCAGCTAGGGGAATGTCATGGCTGACCTTGAGTAGCTCAGCCCTATACTTACGGGGCACTATTAACTGTCTTTTGGGAATTTGCGCAGCCCCGCTCCCTGCTCCCCCAGTAACCTGGTATAGCAGCCCTTTCTCCCACTCAAATCTCTCCTGAAATATATCTCCCTGCGGGGACGCTGCCTCTTTCCTATACCCGGCTAACGTAGAGTCATGCCTCTGTTCTTGCTCAAAGTCCTGGGGAGTATGCCAGAACGGGAGGGGGACTTCTGATAAGGGAGAGACAACGGGTCCTACCTGTGGCTCCTCCGAGTGCAATGGCTCCCCCCGGCAAGCTTGTGCTCTTGTAGTCACTGGGCACGCTTCCTCTGGGTCGAGATAGGTAAGTTGAGAGGTCAGGCAGCCAAGATCATTCCCCAGCAACACTTCTGCAGGCAACTCCTTCATGATGCCGACCTCTAGGTGTTTGGCGCCTGCACCCCAGTTGATGTGTGCACGGGCAGTGGGAAGCTTATGGTTGGCCCTCCCGCCACTCGAACCGCCACAGTCCTGTTATTGCGGGCATGAGCCCGTATCTTGTGCGGCTGTACCAGGGTGAGGGTGGCGCCCGTGTCTCTCAAGGCCCGGGCTTCCTGCCCATCAATGGTGACCCACTGGCGATGGTGCTTCCGGTTGTCGTCTGCCGCTTGGACCGGATTGGCCTCATGTAGCACCATCCACTGTTCTTCGCTGTGTCCTAGGGCAGGGGCCACTTCCTGATCATAGCAATGAGCCGCGGCCCAGGCTGGTTGTGGCGCTGGTCTCTCCCAGCCCCCTCGGTTCTGGTGGGGACAGTTCCGTTTAAGATGCCCGGATTGCTGGCAGTTGTAGCAACGTAAAGGCTGGCGTCGAGGAGATGTTGGAGGGTAGGTAGTAGGTCTGGATGGTGGTAAAGACGCTGGCACCGGGTAGGAGGGTTTAAAGGTGGGATGTCCTCCCCTCGGTTCTGTCTTCCTCCCATCCTGATACTCATCCGCCAACCAAGCTGCCTCCTCCACTGTGCCCGGCTTCCTATCCCTTACCCAGTCCCTGGTTTCCGTGGGAGTGTGCTCGAAAAATTGTTCCAATAATAGCAACTGTATAGCATCCTCCAAAGTCTTGGCTTGACAGCCCTGCATCCAAATCAGGGCCGCTTGGTGCATCCTGAATGCCCATTCGGCATAAGAATCTCGGTTCCCTTTCCTCAGTCCCCGAAACTTCCTGCGGTAAGCTTCCGGAGTGACAGCATACTGAGCTAGCAAAATGTCCCTTACCCGCTCGTAGTCGTGGATGGCTGAGTCGGGAACTGCCCGGTAAGCTTCCGCCGCTCGGCCGGAGAGTTTACTGCTCAATATCACAGCCCAATTTTCTCACTCCAGCCCTTCCAGTCTCTCGAAATCCTGCAAGTAAGTGTAAATCTCCATTTCCCCGTCAATTAAGTTTTTAAAAGCAGCAGAGTTAATCTTTTTGCGCTGCCCTCCATTACTAGATCCAGGATGGGAAGAAGTTCCGGCTTGGCACAGGTTCGTCTGGGGTGCCATTTGCAATGCGTTCACCTGCTCCATGATCCTCACTACAATGTTCTGTGGAGGGTTCGGTCCCAACTGACTGAGTCTCCAGATTACCTTCTGTTGAAACTCGGCTTCCTCCCGACTCACGCCCACTGCACTGCTGGCTTGGTCGCTCTCCATCAATTCGGTGATGAGTGTAGCTCTCTTTTTATTAGTCGCCGACTGACCCCGAGCTTCCAGTAGATCTTTCAGTGTTGCTCTCTTTAACTTCTCGTACCGCTGGGCCATTCACTAGTTCTCCTTGCTTGGGAATTCCTTTCGATCCCACCGCTTGCCACCAGTGTAACAGATCCCCAATACTTGGACCAAGTATTTCTGTCTTAGGTCCCCAGAATCTCAAGTGATGCAGTCCTGGCCCCTCAATTCCCCCCAAACATCAGCCTCCAGCTTGATGAAGGTTAAAACAAATGACACTTTATTTACCAACTCACTTGCAATATATATATCCAGTAATTAACATACCTGGCCATCTGGACAGACACAGGTGAATGAGACTGCAACATTATCATAATTAATTCAACAAACAACAAACCCAAAACATAGCCGAATACACATTCCTAGAAGTGTGAACACACTTAACCTCTAAACAGATGAAAGCAGGGGACATAGGCTCTCAGACAGCACGTCTTCGCTTTCAAAACACTTTACTATAAATGTCAATACACATCCCCACAGCAGACAATAGCTGAATTTGACGTCATTAGCATCTCTTTAGTCTCTCAATGTGTGGAGAAGTCCTCTGCTGTAATATGCAGCCCTAGGCCTGTAACATTGATCCCAGTCTGAGTCTGTATCTTGGGGTGACATGGATTTGAGTCCAAAGCAACACTACTCCCATTGTCCCCCAGCACATATCCCCACACAGGTTATAGGTCTGAATAGCTGGTTTTGTCACAAGTAGGTCTAGTACCGCATTGTTTGTCGGTGCGTTTACCATCTGACCCATAAAATTGTCCTGCAAAACATTTAGGATGTTTTTGGTTGTAACATGAAAAATTTCAAGGGGTAGGAATACTTTTTCAAGGCACAGATGCACGACCCCCAGGGAGCGCATGAGGAACACAAGTGGGAGGATGTCATATGATGTCCACCCGGGATAACAGAGCACTTGCTCGGTCGTATTATGAAAATAGGTCAGATGGGAAGTAGCTAAATAACTGACTTTTTATTGCATTTTAACAGAATACAACAACATGAAGGCAAAACAAAGAAACAAGTAGAATTTCTCAGCGTACAATAAAAAAAAAAAAATTTGTACAAATGTTTAGTCACTTCTATGGTCCATGACCAAAATCCTACAGTAGTACGTATGTTTCTGCATAACTCTTCTCAGGGCTATGTAGCAAAGTGATAAACACGTGTCCATGAGCCTTGCACTAGGTATATCAATTGGAGATTCACACTTCATATTTACTGTGAGAGTATGGCTTGATGAAAAGGGAAAAGTATAGAAAAAAGTAAACAGAAAGGAGTATAAAGAGGAACAGATTCTGAAAGAACAAATGGAAGAATACGGTTCTAGCCATTTCCCTTTACTGGACGTGCAGCACAAATCTCTAGTTAGTGTAAAATTGAAAAAGGGGGCGTGGTCTTCATGGCTAAATGATGGCTGCCTGAGATGGGAGCTCCACAGCAGCACTGGGATCTCATACGGTCTGAGGCGGGATTTGCAATCTGCTCTCCTTCCTGAAGGGTCCTGCACCTCTCAAGCCATGACCCGCAAATGAAAAGAGGCTTCCCAGCCTAAAAAGCTCCAGCACTTCTTCCCACGGGCTGAGACGGAGTGGGCCCAAGATGGCGCCGGTGGCCACTCACCGGCTGCATCCAGCGGCTCTCCCCCTGCTTTTCACAGCCCCAGTTCTCAGGCAAACTCAAAGTAGAGTTCACCTAGTGTCTCCACTCCACTTTCCTGCAGCCCTGCTAGTCTAAGCCTAGATTAGAGGCTGACTCCCCTGCTGCACAGCTTCATAGGGGCACCTCATTCTGGATGACACTAGGGAGTTAGTGGATCCAATTAGCCCTTTCCTAACTACTATCCAACCTTTATTGGGTACTACATTAAAAGACATGTTGGTTTCTCTGCGCAGTTCACTCCACTCTGACATGATGTCATACATCCAAGTCTTTAAAACTGAGATAGGAGAGTTGGGAGGTAGAGTTGATCATGTGGAAAAGAAAATGGGGGAATTTGCTTCCTCTTATAACTCACTGGTGGACACTCAAAATGAACAATCTGATGAGGTAGACTAGCTCAAGGCTAAAGTTGCTGATTTAAAGGATCGCTCACATAGAAACAATGTTCAAATCCGGGGGAACCCTGAATCTATTCAACCAGTTCAGTTACATCAGTACCCTTTGGAGCTTAATTAAGCTTTTCTACCTTCTATTCCAGAATCTGAATTGATAATAGACAGGATTCACTGCCTACATAAGCCGGTCTTTCTTGCTGATGATGTCCCCAGGGACGTATTGATGCGGATACATTTTTACCACATCAAGGAGCAGTTCATGACGATATTTCGGAAGAATACGCAACTGCCAGCTGAATATGCTACAATTCAAATTTTCGCAGATCTGTCCCAATATACTATGCAGAAGCGAAAAAACTGGATTTTTGACTTACCCTAAAATCCTTTTCTCTTAAGCTCATTGACAGACGCAGGACTGATATCTTGATATCCGTAGGGTTATACTGCCCCCTACAGGAGTAGGACACTAGGCCGGAAAAAAGTTCTGGCCACACCTATGGGCAGTCCCAGGGGGTATATCCTCTCTCTCCCTGCTATAGGATGTCAGTTATGTAACAAAGCAGTGTCAGAGACTCATACCAACCCAACTCAAAATAGAGGGACGGGTACTGCGTCTGTCAATGAGCTTAAGAGAAAAGGATTTTACGGTAAGTCAAAAATCCAGTTTTCTCTGTCGCTCATTGACAGACGCAGGACTGATATCTTGATATCCATAGGGACGTCCCAAAGGAGTGCCATAAATGAGGGGTGGGATAACAGAAGAAAACATCCCATAAGGCCAAAAACATAGCCAACCAGGAAACACAGGACTCATCGGAACAAAAGATGAGACCCACCTGAAAACCAAAAACAGAACCCCCGAGGTAGACCAAAGGTCCCCTCAAACAGCAGCCTGCAAAACCTTGCGGCCAAAAGAGGCATCCGCCGATGCCAGCACATCAACCTTATAAAATTTTGTAAAGGTATGAACCGACGACCAGGTAGCCGCCTTGCAAACCTGAAGCAACGACGCCTGATGGCGGAAGGCCCAGGAAGCACTAAGAGCCCCAGTAGAGTGCGCCTTAACAGGGAATGGAGGAACCCGACCCTTAATAGAATAAGCCTGCACCACCGTCTGTCTGATCCATCTGGAGATAGTCGCGGCAGACGCAGGCAACCCCTTTCTAGGGCCATCCGTGATCACAAAAAGTGAATCCGCCTTACGAAAAGAGTCAGTAGTAGCCAAGTATACCCTGATCGCCCGAACCACATCCAAGGAGTGTAACGCAAACTCCCGAGGATGACTGGGCTTAGGACACAGGGAAGGTAACACAATATCCCCATTCAAGTGAAAGTCGGAAACCACCTTAGGAAGGAAGGAGGGATTCGGACGAAGAACCACCTTATCCCTATGAACCACCAGATAGGGGGAACGACAGAAAAATGCAGCCAGTTCCGACACCTTGCGTGCAGAAGTGATAGCCACCAAAAAGGCCACCTTCTGGGATAAGGTAAGCAAGGGAATCTCCCTAATATTTTCAAAGGGAGGTTTCTGGAGAACCGACAACACCAAATTAAGATCCCAGGGCGGCAAGGGCGCGCGCACCGGAGGAGCCAGTTGCCGCACCCCCTGTATGAAATTCCGCACCAAAGAATGAGTAACCAGTGGCCTCTGGAAGAAGATCGCCAATGCTGAAACCTGACCCTTGATAGTGCTCAAGGCCAGCTTCTGCTCAACCCCCCGTTGCAGGAAGGCCAATACCTGAGCCACCGAGTAAGAATGTGGAGGAACCCCGAGGCACCACGCGATATAAGACTTCCATGTGCGATGATAGATCTTTCTGGAAGTCGCTTTCCTCACTTTAATCAGACAAACCCCTGTCCTTCAGTACCTGGCTCTCAACAGCCAAGCCATCAAAGCCAGCGATCGTAAAGCAGGATGGAAGATCGGTCCCTGAGACAGCAGATCCTCCCTGAGAGGAAGTAGCCAAGGAGCGTCCGCAACCAGCCTGACCAAGTCGGTGTACCAAGCCCGATGAGCCCAGTCCGGAGCCACAAGGATGACTGGAATTCCCTCTGCCTCTATCCTGCGAAGAAGTTTCGGCAGCAACTTGAGAGGAGGAAAGGCATACAGCAGCTGATACTGCCCCCACGGAGCAACCAGCGCGTCGCGTCTGCGGCGTCCGCCAGAGGATCGCGGGCTACAAACCTCTGCACCTTCCTGTTGAGTCGAGATGCCAACAGATCCACGTCCGGGGTGCACCAATGAAGACACAACTGGTGAAACACCTCTGGATGAAGAGACCATTCCCCGTGATCCAAGGTCTGACTGCTGAGAAAGTCCACCTGCCAATTTTCCACACCCGGAATGTGAACTGCCCCGAAGATGCTCGGTCCAGTGAACCAGGCAAAACCTGATCGCTCTCAGTTCCAACACATTTATCGGCAACCTGGATTCTTCCAGGGACCAGAGCCCCTGAGCAGATAGCCTGCCGAGAATCCCTCCCCACCCGGATAGACTGGCATCCGTGGTGACAATCGTCCAATAGATCGGAAGAGAGGACTTCCTGACTGAGCATCGGAGACCGAAGCCACCAAACCAGAGACTGCCTGGTCCGCTCGCTCAGCCGGATCCGATTTTCCAGGGAATCGGGATTCCGGTTCCATTTGAGAAGAATCTCCTTTTGGAGAGTCTGCGTATGAAACTGAGCCTGCGGAGACTCCGCACAGAGGAGGAGGTTGTCCAGGTAGCCCAGAACCGATATGCCACGCTGCCGCAACAGCGCCAGAACTGGGGCCAAAACCTTTGTGAAAACCCGGGGAGCAGAGGCGAGACCAAAGGGTAACGCCCCAAATTGATAGTGGTCCTCTCCCACAGCAAAGCGCAGAAACCGCTGGTGTCCTGTGTAAATGGGAACGTGAAGATAGGCATTCTTGATGTCTACGGACGCCAGAAAATCCCCCTGATGCATGGAGGCCACCACTGTGCGAATGGACTCCACTCCTTGTTGCATCAAGTCCTGCACTGCCCCCAACAGAGCCGTTAGGCGATCCGGGGACAGTCGCATATTGGAAGGGAAGAACCGCACCGGTGGAAGCGATCGAAACTCGATCTTGTATCCCGACCATATGACCTCGTGAACCCATTTGTCTTGAATCCTGGAGAGCCACGGGTCCAGGAACCGGCAAAGACGCCCCCCCCCCCCACCCCTGATATAGGTGGGGGCGCACCTTCAGGCAGAAGAGGTCTTATCCTCAGGTCTGGAAGGACCGTATTTTTGCTTACCAGACCAGGGTCTCTTGAAACCCCCGGGGGGGCTTTGGAGGGCTTCGCCTTGTCGCCCGCCCTAGAGGAGCGAAAAAACTTCTTGTGAGCTGAAAAGGAAGGTCCCTGTCTGCGAAAAGGTTCCATTCCCTTATTAGCCTGTGGTAAAAAGGTGCTCTTGCCCCCAGTGAGATCCTTGATAATCTCATCCAAGGTAGCACCAAACAGGCGATCCCCCTGAAAAGGGAGATCAGTCAAGGCTTTTTTGGAAGCCTGATCCGCCGACCAGCACTTCAACCATAGCATGCGCCGGAGGACCACCGCCGAGATCGACACACGCCCCAGCAATGGAGCAGCGTCCAGTGCGGCGTCACAAACAAACTGTAGCCCCTGCACCATTTGCTCCAGCAACTCCGCCACGGCAGGGGGGAGACTTCTCCCCTCCAGGTCATGGCGTAACAGCTTGGCCCATTCCGTCAACGTCTGTGAAACCAGAGCAATGGCAAACACTGGCCTCAAGGCCGACCCTGCCAGGGAGAATATGGAACGGGACACAGATTCCGCCCTACGATCAACTGGATCCCGAAAGGACAGGGAATCCTCCAACGGATAACAGTAGCCTTATTTAGTCTGGAAACCGGTGGATCCACCGAAGGTGGCACCGTCCATTTTTTAAGGAGGGACTCTTCAAACGGATAGCACCTAGCAATCCGTTTGGGCATCCCAGGGGGTTGTTTTGGACGGACCCACTCCTTCTTAATGATATTGTCAAAGCATTTGGGAAAGGGAAACACCTTTGCCACCCTGGAGGGCTTGCGAGTGCCAAAGGCAACTTCCGTATGAGCTGCATCCGCAGGTGCAACCTCCAGTTTTAGGGTCTCCCGGACAGACACAATCAGTGCGTCCACCAGTGCCTTGTCTTGCGCTATGGCGGAGGCAGAAAGGTCATCCTCACTATCAGAGGAGACGGGGCGCGAGACAGCAGCCCCAGAGGAGGAACCGTCAGGAGCAGCGACTGGCTCAGGATCAGACTCTAAGGCATCAGACGAGACAGGGGTAGGCGGGGGTCGCTTTTTAGCCCCCCGTCCCTGACAGGCCACCTCCACCCGGGACACAAATGACTCCAGGACCGCCAAAAGCGCATCAATGGTGAGCGGAGAATCTGAGGGCCCTGCGGCCACCTCGAGGGGATCAGGTGGGGACACATGCAGCAGGGTCCATGGCAACACCAGGGGAACCCGTCAGCAAAGTATGACAAAATTAAAAAAAAAACACTTTTTTTTTTTTTTTGCAAAATGTCACCCAGCGCTACAGCGCGCCTCAATGAGACAGCGTGCCTCGAGACCCCCGCAGAGAGGGAGAGAGACCCCCAAAAGGCTCACCACACGATGCACCAGAGTTCAAAAGGACTGCTCTCAGCGTTGTCTACATGACAAGGAAGTCCTGTGGAGCAATCTTCCCGGGTCTAGGGAGGGGCTCCGCCCCCTCACACGCCCTCAGTAACTCCCACAGCTGCCCAGCACTGCAAACAAAACGAGCTGGGTGTACCAAGATGGCCGCCCCCATGAGCCACACGAGGGACTCCAGGAAAATGGCGGCCCCGCGCGCTGCGGTGGGAAGGGGGGTCCCCACATCACTAACAGACGATCGATCAGCAGGTAGGCCTTGGGAAGCCAGGGAGGAAGCCCCCCCGCACAACAGCCCCCGCACAGTCGGGACCCCCCACCCCCCTAGCGGCTTGCACGTACGGCTAGCCACCCCACACACACACACAAACACCCCCCCCCCCATAGGGGGAGAGGGAGGGGGGAGAGGGACACCACAGGGGGGGGGGGTGCACAGGGGAACAGAGGGGAACCCAGATTAGTGTGGGTCCGACCGTCCCAGAGAGGGGCCCGGGTCCACCCCAGAGTCAGCCATGAGGAGAAGGGGGGAAGCATTTACTCACCATTTACTCACCACCGGAGTGGGGGGGGGGTGTCGGCCAAAGGAGACGCTGCGACTCGGCCGTCGACCGGTCATATGCGACGGGCCAGTCCCCGTCCAGCGGGACTATATCACGGCCGACCCAGCGCGGAGCTGGGCCTGCACATGCTCGTAGGCCGGCTGGGGTGACCACTGGATCTCAGCATCCAGCCCGTCGCCCAGATCCGGCATAATTGCTTGAAGATCTCACAGGAACAACTGGAGAAAAAAGCTAACTAAAAAAAGATTTATCTAAAAAAACTTGCCAGGAACAGAGATCCCAGCAAGGAACTTAGGTCCTTACTCCTGACTAGGCAGAAAAAAACTGACATCCTATAGCAGGGAGAGAGAGGATATACCCCCTGGGACTTCCCATAGGTGTGGCCAGAACTTTTTTCCTGCCTAGTGTCCTACTCCTGTAGGGGGCAGTATAACCCTACGGATATCAAGATATCAGTCCTGCGTCTGTCAATGAGCGACAGAGAAACCCTGCTGACAATCACTAAGGCCCTGTGGAACCACAGCATAGTATAGTGCTGGGGATACCCTACCTGGCTGACCATTACACACAATGGATCATCCAAAGTGATCTCCTCTCTTGAAGATTGAATGCTTGAAGCTTCTCTGTTCCTGGGACTGAATTGAAGCTTCTCTGTTCCTGGGACATCCTGCCTGCTCAGGAACCCCGAGGCCAGTCCTCCTTACCTAAACTGGATACCCAAGATGATTGGAAACTAGTGACCCACAAATGCCGCAATAAGAAGCATAATACATAATAATTTCAGATGTATGCTGTGTATTTCATGAATGACAAATATCCCGTGGCACCACAAGAGATCCATTCTGGTCTGGTGACTCAGAGACACCCTCAGGTCCAAGGACTGAGGCAGTCTGTCCCACCTGGCGAGGATCTCCGCCTGGAGAGATCTCGTGTGAAACTGGGCTGACACCATCAACCCCAGGGACCGCATGCAGGTCCTGAGTGACGAGGAGTCGTTGTCCCTGAGGGACCTGACCTCGTTCTTCAGAGTCTGGAGCTTGTCCTCCGGCAAGAATACCTTTGCTTGAGCAGAGTCCAGAACCATTCCCAGATACTGGAGACGAACCGAAGGAAACAAGGTCGACTTCTGAACGTTGATCGTCCAACCGAACTCCTAAAGCGTCTGGACTGTAGTGGACAGATCGCGCAGGAGGTCCTGACTGGCACTCGATCTTAACAGGAGATCGTCCAGATATCCCAAGACCGCAATGCCCTGTGCCCGCAACAGGCCCAGAACAGGCGCCAAGACTTTGGTAAAGACCCTTGGAGCCGAAGCGAGACCGAAAGGTAACGCCACAAACTGGTAATGATCCTCCGCGATAGCAAATCGGAGGTACCTCTGATGACCCTCGAAAATGGGGATGTGCAGATACGCATCCTTCAGGTCTATGGAAGCCAGGAACTCTCCCAGATTCAGGGAGGCCACCACTGAACGGAGTGATTCCATGCGGAATTTTTGAACGCGCACGAAGCGGTTCAGCGCTTTTAAGTCTAGAATCGGATGCACTTTGCCCTCCTTTCTGGGCACAGTGAACAGATTCGAATAGTAACCCCCGAAACCTGTCCCGATGAGGCAACGGGACAATCACCCCCTGAGCGAGAAGATCCTGCACCGCCTGATGCAGATCCTGTAACCGCCCTGGGGTCAAATGAAGATTTGAGGGAAAGAATCTGTTTGCCGGCCTTGAAAGAAATTCGATCTTGTACCCTGACCGAATGATTTCCTGAACCCACCTGTCCGTGATTTGGAGCAGCCAAGGTTGTAGGAAACCGCACAAACGTCCCCCCACCCCTGTAACGGGTGAGGGCGCCCCTTCAGGCAGAGGCGGACTGAGCTGCCGCACTGGCCTGGCTGGATTTTTGTTTACCCAACCAGGGCTTCTTCTGGCCACCTTGGCCCTTGAAGGGTTACCGCGGAAAAACATGCCCTTGGGATTCTGGGGGAGCAGAGTGCTCTTACCCCCAGTGACACCCTTAACAAATTCGTCCAAGGGGATGTCAGCCACCGTCTTCCTGGACTTCTGGTCAGCCGACCAGCACTTCAACCAGATTCATCGATGGTTAACCAAAGCGACACTGGACAGGCGTATTGCCAATGGGGCCTCATTCAGAGCCGCATCGCACAAATACATGACCCCACGATGAATCTGCTCCACCATGGCCACAGTAGTGGCAGGGGCAGAGTCGGCCACGAGGGTGCGTTTGAGCACCGTGGTCCAATCCGTCACAGCCTGAGCCACCATCACAGAGGCAAAAATCAGCTTGAGCATGGAACCCGCCACCGTGTATGCATGACGGGCAAGAGACTCCAGTCTCCTATCAGTAGGATCCCGAAACACCGGGGAGTCCTCAGTGGGCAGCAGGGTAGACTTGTTCAACCTGGCCACCGTGTGATCCACTTGAGGAGGCACACACCAGCGCACAGCCGTAGTAGCCGCAAAAGGGTAGAGAAGTTGAAACTTCCTAGGCACCACGAAGGTGTGCTTCAAATTACGCCATAGCTCAGTCATCTTATGGTGAAATTCCGCGGGGCAAGGAAAACCCTGCGCCGTCTTGCGGGTCCTGTGTGTTCCAGAAGAGGACACAACGCCTGGAGGAGTGGGCTCATCCTCCAAATGTAGTGTTTCCTTCACTGCTAGGATCAACTCATCCATAGCTGCGCATTCCTCGGGAGACCCAGGGGGGGGAGTCATCCACCCCTGCGACCTCCCCCTCAGACTCTTGAGGGTCCTGAGAAGAGCGAGCCCCTGAAAGAGCCACGCTACCTACAGCAACCATGTCACACTCAGAATCAGAAGAAAAGGAAATCCCTAGGCCTTTTCCTAGCAGCACGTTCCGACATCAGCACATCCATTTTTGACACCAAAGTTGCCACAATAGCAGCCAAATCAGTCTGGTTAGAGGATGCAGATGACCCTGAATCCCCCACCAAGGCTGGCGGGGATTTGCTGTCTTGGGATTCCATAGCAGAAAAGAAAAATATATATATATATATTTTTTTTAACCTGGCCCTTTAAGTGCGCTGCGGAACCCTCCCAGCACACCGCTATAAGACTGTGATATACAGAACCCCCACAGGGACAAAACTGACCAGGAAAGGCACACAAGGCAAGGCAGGAAAAAAAACAGCAGGACAGAACCCCACAAAGTGTTACCAGCTCCTTCGGACTCTCCTGTGAAAAGGGAGGAAGTGATGTCACCGCTGGAGGCTGAGCCAGGCTGCAGGCCAAGGGAAAATGGATGCCTATGTAAACTAATGGGAGGCTTCGGCAAGATGGCCGCCGACATGTGCTCGGAACGATCGCATTGCCACACACAAGATGGCGCTGGATGGCGCGAAAATACACTACATAGTGTGAGGAAGGGAAGGGGTTAATCACAAGCATTTCACCTCACAAAATAGTCTAAAATTCACTTTGTAGAAAAACAGGACATTTATCTCATTTCATAAGTTACTGATAATTTTGCAAGGCTTGAGTCAATATGCCAATGTTGACTTACAGGGTCACGTTCACCTAAATACTGCAAAATACTGAATTTTAGGCTCAACAGCATGTTAATGATTGATGTTCTGTATCATGCGATGTTTGGGCATATATTTTATTGCCAGCTTATATGCTGTAATGATATTATTGGTTAAGATACTTCTACTGATGTATTTTGATTACTGTGATTTGTTAGAAGCTTTCCATCCACTACGTCATTGCCTCTATAAAAGGGTAAATGGCTCAGAATAAACTTTGAACATTTATGTGACAACTTGCTGTGTGGGCTACGTTTATTGTCACTTCATGTTCCCAGCGCTGACTGAGGCCCTCTACTGGTCATCTAGGAAAACCCAATTACCAACAGTTTTGGTGGCAGCCGGCAGGATCAGAAAACAACCAAGAGGTAAGTAGCTCTGTGTCTGTACTGACGCTTGCTTAACTTGGTTCTTGGCTCTGTTTAAATCTGATTTCTGCATAAAGTAGTTTTAAACATATGTGTACTTTTTGGTAAAGTACTAAAATTGGGATTGTGTCTCAGGCAGACAACGATTGATTTAATGTAAATTAATTAACTCAAGCTTCCTTTTGGCAAGGATTGGCTATAGGGTCCTTTGGCAGGACATTAAGGCATTGGGGCATTGGATGACCAGTGAGGCTCTCAAACCTCTTTGCTTTTCTTCCTTTCGCTGCATATTGCATATTATAAGTGTGTTAAGATCAACTGTATACCTGCATAACCTTGATTGCTAACAGCTGTTGTAAGGTGAGACTGCAGCTGTTGGCACCACTCCACATTGTTTATTTATGAGATAAGATTGTGATATGGGCACTTCTCAGAGTGAGACTTACCCCCCTCCCAATCCCGGGGAGACATGAAAGGATTATGTGGCAAGGGTTTGTGGTACAGACTATGCTCTGATTAACCCTTTTGTGGATAATTTAGCAGGATGGAGTTTAGCCATGGGAAGTACTTCCCCATTTCCTAAAGACGGGGCAAACGACGAGTTCCATATGGACATGATAAAGGGTCTTTGTCTGGGAGATAGGCAGGCTTTCCCATGGTATTCAGGTGACCCTCAGTGGGATAAAGAGTACATGAGGCAGGGAGGGGAGAATTGGCTTAAGGTGGCTCCTTCTTGGCGAAAGATTAAAGGTGAGAGTAATGCATCAGAAACCAAGAAGGACAGTAATAAGGAGGTAGAGAGCCAAGATAAGAAGGGGAAGAAAAGGATAGCAAAAAGGAAGATTGATTGGTCTAAAATAAAGCGAGGGAAGATCGAAGAATTGCCTACCTTTACCCGTGGGCAGTTGCATGCTGTAGAGGCAAAGGTACAACGCTCACCCATAGTGTCTCCATTTGTCCCCCCTGCTCTCTGCAATCCTTGTCCACCTCCCTCATGTGCCCCCATATATCCCAATATCTCACAAACACTTGCACGGGCCAGAGATGATGAACTGATTCAAATCGGTGCCCTAACCCTGGGAGGTCAAGCGCGTCCAGCCCCACTACCACAACCGCTAGCAATTCAGGCACAGGACCCTGCACCATCACAGAGTGTGATGAAAGAACCTGATGAGGTGAGTAGTGAGGATACTGTGATTATTGAGAAGGCTACGCTGGATAAATTGGCGGAAAGCGCAGGGGCAACAAGGACAGAGGTGAGTGAACCAGAGACTAGTGTTGAGCGTCCCAGAGCAGCAAAGACAAAGGCAATAGTGAAACTTCAAGGGTATACCAAGGGGAGTAAAGTGAAAAGCCGTCCTCAGAGCCCTGAGCTGGAGGCACAGGAAGCCGTCTACGCAGCAGAAAAGGGAGGGGACCAATATCCTTTCCTAGTTATGGGTAACCAGTTAATTCTCAAGCCATTGGACTTTGGAGAATTGAATGACATCATTGCAAAAGCGCCCAAACCTCAAACCAGCCCCACTGCTTGTATAAATTACTTAAAAAGAGCCTGCAAAGGAAGACAGTACACTCAGGAAGACGTGAGGCTTATAATAGATGGTTTGATGGGTTTTGAGGATGGGACTGGTTGGAATTGGGGTGCTGTTAAGTCCGTAAGCACAGTGCAATCACCAGCCACGGCAGCCTCTGATTATGCACTCAACTTTGAAGATGGGAGGAAAGAGATGTGGAAGGAACTAGAAACAGAAATGATACGGGTATTTAAGAGTAGATCCTCTCTCCCCACGGCTGTGGCATGCAAACAAAAGAATAAGGAGGAAGTGGCAGATTTTCTTAAAAGGTTTTCGAAAGTGTGGAAGGAAGAAGCAGGTATGCCCACAGAAGGAGAAATGGAAAAGGTGTTTATACAGACATTTATTGGTTGCTTGAAGCCGGAGTATGGACTCATGGTAAAGCAATTAATTCCAGATTGGCCAAGTCTTGATGCAAAGGACTTTATTAAAAAGGTTATAGAGATAGATGCTGCAGGTTGTTTTGAGGTAAAAGGGCTTGTGGCCCTCATGTACCACAATGGGTCGCGTAACAGCAACCCAAATGCATGCCCAGTCACAGGATGAAAATACCAAAAATAGTCAGAGGTGGGGAAGAGGAGGAAGATACCAAGGCTCAAGAGGAGGGGTTCAGCATGGAGGAAGTAGACGCACTCATTGTTTCAACTGTGGCCAAGAAGGCCACTGGAAGAATCAATGCCCTCAACCACCGAACCAACCACAGCCATACACACAACAACAAACATCTCAACAACCACAGCAGGCCCGACAGGCACAAGGCCCCCCTTCTCAATCTTCTGTTCGTTATCCCATTCAATGGGGACCACAGCAACACCAGGCATGAAGATGCCCGGAAGGTAGTACCCCAGCATTCACACTTCTCACTGACCATTATTCCAAAAGCCCCCTTGTGTCACTCATGGTTGATGGCAAGATCTATCCATTTATTGTAGATTCAGGGGCTACTAACTCTACTTTTTCAGGGGATATGTACAGGGGTGAGAGACAGATTGCTGCACCTTCCATGGGAATAAATGGGATACTGACCAAAACTTACTAAACACCACTTCTCTCAGTCGCAGACATGACAACAGGCCGAACACTTTTGTACCATTCATTCAAGGTCATTCCTTGCTGCCCAGTGAATTTGCTAGGAAGAAATTTGATGGGGTTGCTGGAAATGGGTATTTCCATTGACCGGGAAGGAGGTGTTTCAATTGAATCACCTTTCTTCGCACTGTCAATAATGGTTCCTGGGGCAGACATTTTCTTGGCTTCAGACCAAGAAACTCTGACTCCTGGAAGCAACCATTCAGATGAGATCTCCTCCATATTTCCACCTGATCATCCTGTATGGGCCAAAAACAGTCTGGATGTAGGACACATTTTATGCACCCCTTACAAAGCCAGACTGAAACCAGGAGCATCCCCTGTATATCACAAACAGTACCCTTTGTCAAAAGAGAAGGTGGAGGGAATAGCCCCCATGGTGGAGCATTTCCTGAAGAATGGGATATTGAAACCAGTCATATCTCCTTATAACACGCCCATCAATCCTGTGAAGAAGAGTGATGGATCTTATAGGTTTGTACAAGACCTAAGGGCCATCAATAATTTGGTGATCCCCATTGCCCCAATTGTACCTGATGTGCCATCTCTTATCACCTCAATTCCTGCTGATGCAAAATTTTTTTCTGTCATTGATTTGGCAAATGCATTTCATTCCTGTCCTGTGGATGAGGAAACACAATTACTACTTGCATTCACGTTTCTTGGGCGCCAGCTAACCTGGGGACGTCTTAGTCAAGGATTTATAGATTCTCCAGCAGTTTTTTCAATAGCGCTCCAAGCTACGCTTCAGGGTTGGGCACCTTGCCATGGTTCCGTCCTCCTTCACTACGTCGATGACCTACTGTTGACAAGTCCCACCAGGAGTTCATGTGTAAAACTTCCCTGCTTGAACACTTAGCTCAAACAGGTCACAAAGTGTCTAGAAAAAAATTACAATGGTGCCAGGAAACTGTTAAATACTTGGGTTTTACTTTGTCTCATGGTGAACGACAAATCAGTCACAAGAGAGCTGCGGCGCCCACAAACTAAGAAAGACATGCTAAGTTTCTTAGGAATGTGTAGTTATCTGAGACAATGGATAAGTCAATGCGCTTATCATGACAATATCTTGAGGCAAGCTACTCTGCCTGAAAACCCTGACTTTATCAAATGGTCTGATGAAATGGTTGATGCTTATGTGTATCTTAAAACTTCAATGGTCACAGCTCCTGGCTTGGGACTTCCTGATTATTGTAAAATGTTTCATCTGTTTGCGAGGGACAACTGTAAAACCATGGCTGGGGTCCTAGCACAGGAGCATGGAGGCAAATTGAGGCCTGTTGCCTTTTTTTCTAAAGTAGTACCTGTTCCTGTCCAAGGAATGCCACCATGTTTGAGAGCTTTGGCTGCATGTGCCATAGCAGTAGAAATGGCTACATCACTTACATTGGGTTATCCCATGACATTACACACAACGCATCAAATCATGTTTCTGGTGAAGAATTTGCACACACAACACATGTCTGCTCAGTGGATATGAAGTTATCCTCCTGGGTAACCCTTCCCTGACAATTGCATACGGCCCTCCCACCTCAGGTCCTGCACCCATACTGAATGCCATGTTGAGTTTACAAAAAGAAGGTGATGAGTTACCTCCCCTGCATGATTGTATTGAAGTCATTCATCAGGATACCTCCCCAAGGGCAGACATGCTTTCTTCCCCTATGGAGGGGGTGCAGACTATCTTTGTGGATGGCTCCTGTTCTCGCCCGAATGATAATACTTATCATGCAGGGTATGCTGTGGTACAGCTGCCTGACATAGTTCTGGAAGCTAAACCAATTCCTTATCAGTCTGCACAAGCAGCAGAACTGATTGCATTGACACGGGCATGCCAAATTTTTGAAGGACAGGAAGTGAATATTTACACTGACTCAAAGTACGCATTCTCCGTGACCCATGATCACGGCTTGATCTGGAAGAGAAGAGGCTTTATAGCAGCAGATGGGAAGGCCATATCACACTCATCCTTGGTGGACGACTTGCTGTCATCTATTCAGCTCCCGTCCAAAGTGGCTATCATTCATTGTAAAGCACACACTCATGGCACAGATTCAATTGCAAGAGGGAATGCTTTAGCAGATGTTACTGCAAAAGCAGCTGCTAGTGCTGGTCAGGCTTTTGTACAGCTCCCTCCTTTAGTGCCCCCGTCCCTGCCCTGGGACCAGATACTTCAGGATCTCCAGGCTTTTGCAACCAAAGAGGACATGGACTTTTGGGTTTCACAAGGTTTGGAGCTGGACCCTGATACAGGACTCATCTCCAAAGAGGTTAGACGTGGTATCTCATAGAGTAGTGGAGTTTTGTTCATTTCACAGTATCATGGTGTAGGACACAGGGGATGGAAAGTCACAGCAGAACTGATAGCCAAAGACTTCTACATTTTGCACCTTCCCTCGCTCTGCAAGACATTTGGGGCCCGATGTATTGAATGCATTAGGAACAATCCTAACATTCCCAATAAGCCCTCACATGAACATCTACAATATCCTACTTCACCTTTCACACATTTGCAGATTGATTTCACCCACATGCCCAAGGTAGGGAAAAGACAACAGTATCTTTTGGTCAAAACAGACATGTTTTCCCGCTGGTTGGAATGCTTTGTGACCACAAGAGAGGACGCAAGAACTGTAGTTAAGGTTTTAACTCTGATAATGGACTGGCATTCACATCTAAGGTTTGTCAGGAGCTTGTGAAGCTACTCCAGATTGACTGGAAGTTTCACATCCCCTACCATCCACAGAGCTCAGGGATAGTGGAAAGGATGCATAGAACAATAAAAGACAAACTTAGGAAGGCCACAGGAGGTACTTACCACAAGTGGAAGAATTCACTGCCCGCTGTTCTGGCTGAGATCAGAATGACCCCCTCAAAAAGTACTGGTCTTTCCCCGTTTGAGATTTTAATGGGTAGACCATTTCCCACTCTTTGGACTAAGAAGCCCCTAGTGATAGAAACAGGGGACCTGGAGCAAATACAGGAGGAGTATTGTAAAAATCTGATTGAGAAATTAAACAGTATCCATGGCAATGTTGCTTGCACTCTCCCTCTTCCTCCACAGGAACCGACCCATTCCTTGGTACCGGGTGATGCAGTGGTCGTTAAGCAGCTGAATTGGAATAAGAAGCCAGAGTACCCCTTTGGACCGCCAACCACCGTGATTGCCGTGACCCGGACCGCTGTATTGACAGAACAAGCTAACACCTGGATCCATGCAAGTGGAGTGAAGAAGATTCCCCCCAGGCCTGAGAAGCAAGACACAGGTAAAGGAGGTGAAGCAGGTGTTATAAAACCTCGAAGAGCGAGTGAAGTAGGTGGTATAGTCTCTGAAGAAGATGTCCTCAATTCTCTTACCCAGAATTCTGGGAAGGCAACTTGTGGACTGTTTCTTCTAGTGCTGACAGTGTTCTTGCCCACATGGATCATTAATAACTGTATATACCATCCAGAGGACTTGGGGGTGTTCCGCCTCGTTTGTGGAACTTCCAGCATCAACACCAGGAATAGAAGAGAAACTGCTTATAATGATGTAGAAATATTTAATGAGAGAATGATATTGCTTAAGTTTAAGTATATTTACGCACAAAAATCAGGATATGATAAGTGTTGGATCTGTAGTAAGTTACACCCCGGTTCTGCTAGAATTCCTTTAATTGCTTCCCCTTTAAGAGCAGTTCCTTTCCTTAATGGTACCCCCCCCCCCCTTCCTATGGTTTTGACTAATATCTCTACAATCTATGATAATGATACTGTCTCTTTTCACATAGTCAGTAAAACTCACTCTCCAGACTGGTGTTTCAGATTAGGAAATGTACCCAATGAGGGAAGAGGAATATGTAGTGAATCCAAGTTAAATTTCACCCTAGATACAAATATGACATCAGTATTTACCACTCAGGATGCAGAATTAAATAGAACCATGTATAGGCTCGTGATTGAGGATAATAACCCCACTCTGAAGAAGGTTATTGCCCTCCTAGCTTTAGCAGGATTTTCCACTTATGCACAAAGGGCCTTAAGCAGACGCCCTTACTCACTTGGGAATAGCACATATATTTGCTGTGGGAAGGTTTGTTACCCTTGGATCCCCATGAGAGCAAAAGGGTGGTGTTATTTGGCCCATGTAATACCTGTACTGGGAGTGTTGGGAGGAGAAGAAGGAAAACAGCAATATCACCTAGAAGCAGGCCCTCATCCCAAATATCCACTTAGACACAAGGAGAAGCGTGAGCTGTTTACGCAGGCTGACAAAGTTTGGGCCTGGTTTCCCTCCTGGACAGGTGGGGGAATGGAAGTGATGACTAGGTTGAATAATTACTCAAGTATATTAGATGAGATGATTGAGAGAAACGCAGAAGACATTGAACTTTTAAGTGTGGAACAGAGAGCAATTAGGAAACAGCTAGAAGTCCAGAATCTAGCCATTGAGTCTATGAGTGCAGCATTGACAGGACTGTGTGAAATGACAGAAGACTATGAATGTTGTACATGGATATATAATACAAGTTTTGAAATTCCAGATTATTATGATGTAATTAGTAAGCATAGGAAAGAGGTTACCAGCCTCCAAGAGAAGGCCAGGAAATGAGGAAGGTTGGAATCCTTTCAAGGGATTGAGTGGCATTGGGGACTTTTTTGGAGGAATTTTTCTATGGATCAAAAAGGCTGGTGCATTAATATTGATGTGTTTATTCTTCCTTCTCTTTCTCTATCTAGTATGGAGATTTTTTGTTTTTCTAATTAGCAGGGGACACCGCTCTGGGTCTCAAAAGAAAATTACTTTGTAATTTTATTTGAAAGAGGGGATTGTGAGGAAGGGAAGGGGTTAATCACAAGCATTTCACCTCACATTTCACCTCACAAAATAATTCACTTTGTAGAAAACAGGACATTTATCTCATTTCATAAGTTACTGATAATTTTGCAAGGCTTGAGTCAATATGCCAATGTTGACTTACAGGGTCACGTTCACCTAAATACTGCAAAATACTGAATTTTAGGCTCAACAGCATGTTAATGATTGATGTTCTGTATCATGCGATGTTTGGGCATATATTTTATTGCCAGCTTATATGCTGTAATGATATTATTGGTTAAGATACTTCTACTGATGTATTTTGATTACTGTGATTTGTTAGAAGCTTTCCATCCACTACGTCATTGCCTCTATAAAAGCGTAAATGGCTCAGAATAAACTTTGAACATTTATGTGACAACTTGCTGTGTGGGCTACGTTTATTGTCACTTCATGTTCCCAGCGCTGACTGAGGCCCTCTACTGGTCATCTAGGAAAACCCAATTACCAACACATAGCATGCTGCCAGAGCGCCCACAGTGAAGCCAGACATGCTGCCCACATTAAAAATGGCGGACCGGCGGTGTGTTACCACGCAGCGGTCGCCGCAAATGTCTGCATCCTCAAGCACCCTAAGTGACATGTAGGATAGGGACCCCCAAAAAATCCCACACAGCGCAGCTGTGAGAGAAAAGCGCCCCCGCAGGGACCGAAACGGGGAACCCAAAAACGCACAGACACAGGGGACACCACAGACACAGAGAGGCTGTTCCTAAAAGAGGTTGCAAAGAGAGATGCTGACAACTGCTAAATATCAAAAATGAACAACTTTATTGAAAAAGGCACTGTATAACATATTAGAATACGCCCCATAAATTGGGGGTCATGACACACATAGAAAGATCAAATGCAGTAGAGCCACATGTGAGACAGCATTAAAAACATCACAATGACAAACAAATACACACACTACTGGCCACACCACCCACCGGGAATACTAGGACACATGTACAGCGGTTGGCAGTATATGGCCCTAACCGGACCCTGTAATACTGTCAGTAACCGCTGAAGCGGTGCCGGCATGCCACAAAAACCGTGCTGCAGTGAAAAAATGCTAGTGTGAGTGCGGCCGCCACTCTACATGGGACCGAAAAGGTCTGTGTTGGTGTATAAAGGACAATGTCACTTACTGACTAGTTTGTCAATAGACACAGGAAAAAACCTGAAATGCAAAAATATATTAACAATAACCAAAACAGTCAATGACTAATTAGCAATCAGGAAATAGATCTCAACATGGACATGAATGTCCCACCAAGTGTATGGTAATATTGAGCTTGGGACCACCTTTTGTTATTTCATACTGTAGCAGCAAAGAACAGTGCGAGGCAAGGGGAAGTTGAACAAGCAATGACTCTTCTAACAATCTCCAGTTCATGAAGAGTCATTAATGACTTAGCTATGATTGATGGAGTGGCATCGAAGATAGCAAATTGAGCAACCAGGGATCAATGCATACAGTGGCAAATAAAGTGGACCATATGGAGCTGTAAAATCACCTATTGTGGACCTCAAGCGATAGAGAGATGAAAGGGAGAGATGCTGTATGTGGGGACAGCAAGGGCTCACACCGGATAGATTTAGACGGTAGGCGGAGTTCCAACTGCACTCTAATAAAGCCGATGCTGTAAATTCAAACAGAGTGCTTACCGCATCACCGGAGTCCTAGCATGACATACAGATGCCCGGTGGTCATGGCCCTTTCTCCAACCCTATTGCTCCGTCTGAGGGTCCTCTTCCAGCCGGTTAGTTTCCAGGTCCGTGTACAGGGCAGACAAACAGGTCCGCGGTATCTTAGTGCCTCCTAGTGGTCTGCTCAGTCACGCCCGTCACTTCTGCTCTACTCGCAGGTAGCGGCATCAGCCTCATAGCATCAGAACGGCTTCGGCAAGTGAGAAGTTCCCATAGGTGCGTGGGCTGCAGCGCGTGACGTCAACGTGTTTCGCATGCGTGACGCACGCTTCTTCAGGACGTCATTGTGTGGGCGGGACGTTATTTTAAGGAGTATTTTTGATTGGTAATTAGTCACCGCTGATAGAGGGAGGAAAACAGTTATTATGCAAATAACCCAACCCACTTCTAAAAATGCCATCTTGTGGATGCAATGGGGTATTTAAAAACGTAATACATATATTGCAACTCTGACATTGTATACAGACCGAGCAATCCGTGAGTAGATATATTAATGCGAACAAAACAGGGGGAAGAGAAGTCAAAGCAATCCTAATCTTGACAGAGCCCCTATTGGAGTACAGGCACAGAAAAATTAGCTAGACCAAATAGCAGTACCTAGGACCCAATCAAAGCCAGATTAACCAGGGGGAAATTAGTCATTGTACTTCCAATTCAAGCCAATGAATACAAACCTAATAGTTTCAAGGGGCATGATGTAATTCTTGTGGACAGAGAAACATCAATAGAAAAAAGCCCCCCCCCCCCCCCTTAGTGTTAGACCATAATAGCCATAACACTAGAGCACTCTAGGCAGTAACCTTAGAAAGAAATAGAGCACTTGAGGAGAGAGGACAGTAGGTCATTGTCTACGTTTTCTATATTAATGCCAGATTAATGGTGTCGACATTTGATCACATATGTATTGACATTAATTGTCCAGACAATATGTGATTAGACGAAAGATATTTTTAATAGGGTAAAGTACTACTTTTGTATATAATACCAGTCAGAAGTGTTATAGCAAGTAAATAATGATGTCCTGATACCCCTACATTATTCCTCTGCAAATAGGGCAGACAGCCCAGTCACAGAGGGACAGATGTATTTCTATCAAGGAAAAAGGCCCTATCATATACTCTCTTTTGGGATACCTATTAAGATCGAGATGTAACTGAGTAATACTACTACATCTAGTGACAAAGTATATACTATGTTCCCAAAGAAATGGAGACTATTTAATGGAACAGGGGAAAGCAATGGGGGAGTAGGATAGATGTAATACACTTAAATACCCCAATAGGTCAGACTATGGGCAGTAATGGTAGTTATTGATGCTGTAGTATTACTCAAACATCTGATGGCGGAGGGGAGAGGATGCATACTACGTCGAGCCAGGGTAGAAAACGAAGATTAGGGCTTAAGAAACACCCTCAGGCTCATTTCAGTATTTAAGCCCTGGGGTGCTAATGTCTGTAGGCGGAAAATCCATGCCTTCTCCTCCATCAGTAGTACCCTATCGTAATCCGCCCCCCCTGGCTGAAATTTTTAGAGCCCAGAATCCCCTGATTTTAAGGCCTTGTGGGTCTTCATTATGCCTCTCTGCAAAGTGCAGGCCAATTTGTGTTTCCTCCTTCAGACGTACACTCTTAAGGTGCTCATTGATCCTTACTCGTAGTTGCCTTTTGGTTTTACCAACATATAATTTGTGGCAAGGGCACTCCATTAGGTACAGAAGGCGTGAGGTCGCGCAATTAATGAAGGAATCAATTGTATAGATCACTTCCCCTTTAGAATCGGTGTATGTCTGGGGTTTCTCCACATAGCCACAGATGTTACAGTGGCCACAGGGGAACATGCCCTTAATTGGTGGAAGATCGGTCAGCCAGTTACGCTTCGGAGTCCTGACGAACTCCGAGCGGACTAGCTGATCGCTTAAGTTCATCGCTCTTCTGGCTACCATGAGTGGTCTGGGGCCCACAATTTCTTTGACGGATTCATTTTTTGGGAGAATATGCCAGTGTTGCTCTAATATCCTTTTGACATCATGCCAATGGCACCCAAATTTAGTTATTAATCTCGGCGAATTAGTACTTTCCCTCTGGGGTCTATGTTTATTTTGAATTAGAAGGTCTTTTCTATTTTGCTGTCCTGCTTTCCTTTTTGCTCTTCTAATTGTGCGGTGGGAGTAACCGCGTTCACGAAACCTATTATAGAGGTCCTTGGATTCCCTGATGTAGTCTTCTTGAGTAGAACAATTTTGTTTTAGCCTAATAAATTGGTCTACTGGGATTCCTTGTTTTAGGCTCCTTGGGTGATGACTATCTGCCCTAAGGAGTGTGTTGGCAGCTGTGGCTTTCCTAAAGGTGGAGGTTTTTAACCTTCCATCCTTGAGCTCAATATTCAGATCCAGGAAGGAGATAGATTTTTTATCTGCAGTATAGGTAAGGTGTATATTCCTATTGTTGTTACTTAGTTCGGACATGAACTCTTCTAGTTGGGGCAGTGTACCATCCCACACCATGAGAACATCGTCTATGTACCTCAGCCAGGTCAACGCATGGCTGAGGTACATAGACGAGGTGTACACTGTCTCCTCTTCCCACATGCCAAGGTGTAGACAGGCGTAGGATGGTGCCACTGGGCCCTCATTGCAGTGCCCCTAATCTGCTGATAGTAACTCCCCAGAAATTGAAAGAAGTTGTTCTGGAGTGTTAATTCTAATATTTCAATGAGGAACTCATTTTCTACTCCCTTCAAAGGGAATTTTTGATCTAAAAAGTGATATACAGACAGGATGCCCCAGGGGTGGGGTATAGAGGTATAAAGTGATTCTACATCTATACCTACAAGTAGCACCTCCTTTTCAAACTCCAAATCGTTTATCTTGTTCAGGACGTCCCCCGTATCTCTCACATACAAGTGAAGGTCAAGAACAAGATCATTAATTAGGGAGTCCAGGTATTTCCCTATCCTTTCCAGGGGCCCACCACAGGCCGAAACTATCGGCCTACCTGGTGGGTCCACCTGGTTTTTATGGATCTTCGGGATGATGTAAAATGTTGGAACATTATATTAGACTACCTGTAGAGATTGCTTTTCTTTCGCCGAAATTAGTGATGCTTCATACGCAAAGGCAAGTTTTTCATTAACTCTAGAGGCCAGAGTTGGTAAGGGGTTATTTTCAAGTTTCTTGTATGTACTCTTGTCAGAGAGGAGGCGTAAAGCCTCCTTCTCATACTTATCTGCCAACAAGAGCACAACATTCCCTCCCTTATCGCTTTTTTTGATCACCAGGTCATCTGCATTTTTCAGGTCCCTTAGAGCCCTTCTCTCACTGCGTCCCACCCACACAATGACGTCCTAAAGAAGCGTGCATCACGCATGCGAAACGCATTGACGTCACGTACTGATGCCCACGCACCTATGGGAACTTCTCACTTGCTGAAGCCGTTCTGATGCTATGAGGCTGATGCCGCTACCTGCGAGTAAAGCGGAAGTGACGGGCGTGACTGAGCAGACCACTAGGAGGCACTAAGATACCGCGGACCTGTTTGTCTGCCCTGTACAAGGACCTGGAAGCTAACCGGCTGGAAGAGGACCCTCAGAGGGAGCAATAGGGAAGGAGAAAGGGCCGTGACCACCGGGCATCTGTATGTCATGCTAGGACTCCGGTGATGCGGTAAGCACTCTGTTTGAATTTACAGCATCGGCTTTATTAGAGTGCGGCTGGAACTCCACCTACGGTCTGAGTCTATCCGGTGTGAGCCCTCGCTGTCCCCACATACAGCGTCTCTCCTTTTCAGACTCTTCATGAACTGGAGATTGTTAGAAGAGTCATTGCTCTGTTCAACTTCCCCTTGCCTCGCACTGTTCTTTGCTGCTATGAAATAACAAAAGGAGGTCCCAAGCTCAATATTACCATACACTTGGTGGGACATTCATGTCCATGTTGAGATCTATTTCCTGATTGCTAATTAGTCATTGACTGTTTTGGTTATTGTTAATATATTTTTGCATTGCAGGTTTTTTCCTATGTCTATTGACAAACTAGTCAGTGACATTGTCCTTTATACACCAACACAGACCTTTTCAGTCCCATGTAGTGCGGCCACACTCACACTAGCATTTTTTCACTGCAGCAGGGTTTTTGTGGCATGCTGGCACCTCTTCAGCGGTTACTGACAGTATTACAGGGTCCGGTTAGGGCCATATACTGCCAACCGCTGTACATGTGTCCTAGTATTCCCGGTGGGTGATGTGGCCAGTAGTGTGTGTATTTGTTTGTCATTGTGATGTTTTTAATGCTGTCTCACATGTGGCTCTACTGCATTTGATCTTTCTATGTGTGTCATGACCCCAATTTATGGGGCGTGTTCTAATATGTTATACAGTGCCTTATTTTTCAATAAAGTTGTTCATTTTTGATATTTAGCAGTTGTGAGCATCCCTCTTTGCAACCTCTTTTAGGAACAGCCTCTCTGTTTCCTTCACTCATTTTCCTTCAGTACTTTTTGGTTGCGGTGGCTCCCTGCGTACTAATGGACCGATTGGGAATCCCCGTCGGTGCCCTGGATGTTAAGTGACCATGTGCCTTGCTAGCAAGCCACAATTGGCCCTATAGGTCTCCACACTAATCCATTCTATATCGCTTGCTCTCTCTGATCTACTCTAAATCAGTTCTTTTTCTAGGTGTGAGACCACATCCTATACGGGGCTTTTTACACAAATCCCGTTTTTCCTTTGGAATTAATTACACTGAAAGATCGGATGCAGTGAGACCCATATATGTTACTAGGGGTTTACCCAAGTTTTTACCTTGCAATTACTGACATTATCTACAGTGAGGGTTCCGTATTTTTCTGCGTTGGTTTTCAGGTACAACATGGCGTTCATGATAGGGGATACAATTGACGCTGAAATTAGGGCGACGTTTGACCAAAGCAGTCTAGGTACAGATCCCAATGGGGACTTGAAAAGTCTATTCAAGGAGCATAAACGGTTACTTATTCGATTATTGAATAGAAAATGGGATGTCCTGTCTCTGGAGTCATATATCTCTCAGGGGATTATACCTAGGGGGTTACGAGAACGTGTCATCCCAGCCATGCATCTACACACTGAGCGGTTCCTTGATAAGTGGAAAGCTGAGTGTATAGAACACGGAATCAGAATTATGAAACTTATAGTTGAGGAAGAGAAACTGCAGCTGGAGGAAATCCAGGAGGAAACAAAACTTATGCTAAATTAATTAGAGCCCCATAAAGCTCTGGATGAGTTTCAAAAATTGAATGTTTTCTTGAAGAGAGAAAAAGAAAGGACACAAAAAGGATTGAAAAATACAAAACAATCAAAGTTTCAGAGAGACCTAGACGATTGGTCACGTGGTGAGATATTTGACTTGGCGCCTAAAAATAGGCGAAGTAGATCGCGGAGAAGGGGTGGCAGCTATAGGAACTATTCTGGTAATGACTCCATGCCATCTGGGAGTGACGAGGAGGAACGATCAGTCACTTTTTTAGGGGGAGAGTCAGCGGGGGAGGCTACCCCGCCTACAACACCGAGGGGTATCCTGAAAAAAACCCCCAAAAAAAGCAAAGGTGGAGGAAACGAAAGAGAAGGAGCTCAGGGGAATGTCTGGGAAAAACGGACGAGAATGAGAAATCGTCGGTAATTAACTGCCAAGTAAACTCTGAAAGTACACACTACATTCCTAATACACCAGAATTGACCCCTATGATAGAACAACCTGATGATCAGAAGGTGATCAATCTCTCAAACTTCCCGTTGGAAAAAATCCACATTGACCTGTTAAAAAAGGGCTTGACTTTCTCTTTTACCTCAGGTATGGACCACTTTGAGGTCTATAAGGACCTCTGTTTCTACTTGAGAAAAGTCTACTATAGACTACTCCATGCTGGTGAAGCTGAACCATCTAATGAGGAACAACTCAATGAGGAAGAAAGAGTGGCCCTTGACACCCTTGAATCTTTATTGGAGGAGGCTGGGGAGATTTCAGAGGATGATGAGCTCCCATACGGAACAGATGCCATGCGAAAGAGTAACATCTGTATACGTTCTACGGCAATGCCTAAGTTCCGCACGAACAAATGGCTGAACCTGTTCCTTGTGTTGGTCGAAGAAGACCTGAAATCTTTCAATTGGAGTTCTACATCCTCTGATAATCTCTCACGCAGTGAGAGAAGGGCTCTCAGGGACCTGAAAAATGCCGATGACCTTGTGATCAAAAAAAGCGATAAGGGAGGGAATGTTGTGCTCTTGTCGGCAGATAAGTATGAGAAGGAGGCTTTACGCCTCCTCTCTGACAAGAGTACATTTAAGAAACTTGAAAATAACCCCTTACCAACTCTGGCCTCTAGAGTTAATGAAAAACTTGCCTTTGCGTATGAAGCATCACTAATTTCGGCGAAAGAAAAGCAATCTCTACAGGTAGTCGAATATAATGTTCCAACATTTTACATCATCCCGAAGATCCATAAAAATCAGGTGGACCCACCAGGTAGGCCGATAGTTTCGGCCTGTGGTGGGCTCCTGGAAAGGATAGGGAAAAACCTGGACTCCCTAATTAATGATCTTGTTCTTGACCTTCCCTCGTATGTGAGAGATACGGGGGACGTCCTGAACAAGATAAACGATTTGGAGTTTGAAAAGGAGGTGCTACTTGTAGGTATAGATGTAGAATCACTTTATACCTCTATACCCCACCCCTGGGGCATCCTGTCTGTATATCACTTTTTAGATCAAAAATTCCCTGAAGGGTACTTGAAGGGAGTACAAAATGAGTTCCTCATTGAAATATTAGAATTAACACTCCAGAACAACTTCTTTCAATTTCTGGGGAGTTACTATCAGCAGATTAGGGGCACTGCAATGGGGGCCCTGTGGGCACCATCCTACGCCTGTCTACACCTTGGCATGTGGGAAGAGGAGACGTGTACACCTCGTCTATGTACCTCAGCCATGCGTTGACCTGGCTGAGGTACATAGACAATGTTCTCATGGTGTGGGATGGTACACTGCCCCAACTAGAAGAGTTCATGTCCGAACTAAATAACAACAATAGGAATATACACCTTACCTATACTGCAGATAAAAAATCTATCTCCTTCCTGGATCTGAATATTGAGCTCAAGGATGGAAGGTTAAAAACCTCCACCTTTAGGAAAGCCACAGCTGCCTACACACTCCTTATGGCAGAAAGTCATCACCCAAGGAGCCTAAAACAAGGAATCCCAGTAGACCAATTTATTAGGCTAAAACAAAATTGTTCTACTCAAGAAGACTACATCAGGGAATCCAAGGACCTCTATAATAGGTTTCGTGAACGCGGTTACTCCCACCGCACAATTAGAAGAGCAAAAAGGAAAGCAGGACAGCAAAATAGAGAAGACCTTCTAATTCAAAATAAACATAGACCCCAGAGGGAAAGTACTAATTCGCCGAGATTAATAACTAAATTTGGGTGCCATTGGCATGATGTCAAAAGGATATTAGAGCAACACTGGCATATTCTCCAAAAAAAATGAATCCGTCAAAGAAATTGTGGGCCCCAGACCACTCATGGTAGCCAGAAGAGCGATGAACTTAAGCGATCAGCTAGTCCGCTCAGAGTTCGTCAGGACTTCGAAGTGTAACTGGCTGACCGATCTTCCACCAATTAAGGGCATGTTCCCCTGTGGCCACTGTAACATCTGTGGCTATGTGGAGAAAGCTCAGACATACACAGATTCTAAAGGAGAAGTGATCTATACAATGGATTCCTTCATTAATTGTGCGACCTCACGCCCTTTCCACAAATTATATGTTGGCAAAACCAAAAGGCAACTACGAGTAAGGATCAATGAGCACCTTAAAGCGGAGTTCCGGCCCCAAAAACATTTTTTTCAATAAACATACCCCCGGGACAGTCAGGGCTAGTACATTCCACAATGGCTAGCCTCTGATCTGTCCCAGTTCGCACTTACCTGCAAGAAGAAATACTCCCTTTTAAAATTTCTTCTCAGCGTTGCCATCTCTGTTGTGGGCAGCTGAAGCCAGCGCGATCCTCTTCTGCATCCTCTTCCGCGTCTTCTTCTCCCAGAATGCGCCTTCACCGGCCCCTCTCGTCACTTCCGGTGCGGCGCCGCATTCCTCCACAACTTCTGGGCATGCCCAGAAGCTGTTTAGCAAGGAATGCGGCATCGCACTGGAAGTGACGAGCGGGGCCAGTGCCGTCACATTGATTCCTGGGAGCGATGACGTTCAGCTCCCAGGAATCATTGCAAACCGGAAGTGACGGCGCGGGCCGCGGCCGCCGAGGGGGGAAGTGGAAGACAGGTGAGTATTTCTTTCTACAATTACAAGGTAAGTAAAAAAAAAAAAATATCCTAACTATCCAATTCTGTTTCAGGTGGGGAAAAGCAAGCGGATGGCCACAAAATCGGTTATGTCGATTTTGTGGCCGGAACTCCGCTTCAAGAGTGTACGTCTGAAGGAGGAAACACCAATCGGCCTGCACTTTGCAGAGAGGCATAATGGAGACCCACAAGGCCTTAAAATCAGGGGATTATGGGCTCTAAAAATTTCAGCCAGGAGGGGGGAATACGATAGGGTACTACTGATGGAGGAGAAGGCATGGATTTTCCGCCTACAGACATTAGCACCCCAGGGCTTAAATACTGAAATGAGCCTGAGGGTGTTTAAGCCCTAATCTCCGTTTTCTACCCTGGCTCGATGTAGTATGCATCCTCTCCCCTCCTCCATCAGATGTATGAGTAATACTACAGCATCAATAACTACCATTACTGCCGATAGTCTGACCTATTGGGGTATTTATGTGTATTACATCTATCCTACTCCCCCATTGCTTTTCCTCTGTTCCATTAAATAGTCTCCATTTCCTTGGGAACATAGTATATACTTTGTCACTAGATGTAGTAGTATTACTCAGTTACATCTCGATCTTAATAGGTATCCCAAAAGAGAGTATATGATAGGGCCTTTTTCCTTGATAGAAATACATCTGTCCCTCTGTGACTGGGCTGTGTGCCCTATTTGCAGAGGAATAATGTAGGGGTATCAGGACATCATTATTTACTTGCTATAACACTTCTGGCTGGTATTATATACAAAAGTAGTCCTTTACCCTGTTAAAAATATCTCTCGGAGTGCGCATGCGCGCGGCGCCGGGTCAAGACATGTACTGACCGCGCTCCGCACAACCCACCAGCTTCACAGCGTATAATCGGCTGACAGACCAGAGGTACGGACTCCCAATTGGGTGCAGGACAGAGGCGAAGAGAGGATGAACCGGAGGGCCACGGGAGCTGGCAAAAAGAAACATGCTACACCGGCACATCCACCCTGCAAGCCGCGCCTGTCCCCTCCTAGCTCGTCACAGCTATCCAAGATGGCCGCGGCTCAGCTGCACAAGGCGGCCCATCCCCAGCCACTCTACCACCAGCATCGCCATCTCAGAGGGCAGCTACATCGCCTCCACACAGCACGGAGCACCCCTCACCGGCAACACCTCGGATGGATGAGGTAGGGGATCCTTTTTCATCACAATCCCAGGGGGCCACATCCTGCGCTTCTCCCCTTACCGGGCTTCACTGAATGGGGAAGTGGAGGGGGCCTCATCCCCAGCGTCTTCTCTCGATAGGCAAATGGCGAACATTGCAGAGATGGCCTTGAGCCAGGGCAGCTCCAAAGCCCTCCCCCCTCCTCCCCAGGCTACTTATTCGGGCGATTCTGTACTTATTGCTAGATTCTCGGCTCTGCTACAACAGGAACTTTCTAAGGCCTGTGCCACCATTACTGCTGACTTAAAGGGAGACTTTCAGGAGATAGGCGGCAGGCTTGACACTATTGAATCCAAAGTAGATGGCACCGTAAAGAGGGTCAACCAGAACCACAGGCTGATAGTCTCGCTTCAGGATCAGCTGGATCAAGCCCAGGCAAAAATTGAGGATCTTGAAAACAGATCCCGCAAATACAACTTCAGGATCAGGGGGCTCCCTGAATCGATAACTGACTCAGAACCAGCTATTCACACGCTCATGACTGATCTTATCCCTGACATTTCACCGCATCACCTAGAACTGGATCGCTTTCATCGGGCCCTGACAGCTCCGCGCTCAGATGGCCTGCCCAGGGACATTATTGTGAAGCCACATTTCTACAGAATCAAAGAAAAGATCATGGCGGCTGCTCGTTTTAGCAATGATGTCACTTTGCTTGATCATCCTGTACAACTGTTTGCGGACATCTCTCAGATGACCATACAAAAACGGCGATCCCTGAAACCGTTGCTGACCCATCTGATCAACCGCCAAATCAAATATAGTTGGTCGTACCCATTTAAACTGTCCTTTTCATTCAAGGGGAAGTCTCACTCTTTCTCCAGCTTTCATGAAGGAGAGGAGGTCTTCCTGAACCTGGGCATCGTCTCCAGAGACGTCCCCCCAGCTAGATCCCCACGGGGTTCTTCGGAGGAGGCCTCCAGGCCATTGTCACCCCTATGGTCACAACCTACAAAGAGGGGTAACGCCAAGTCACGCACCCCACCATGAATGTTTGACTGTCCGCTAGCCTGGACTGGCTTCTAACTCCCCCTTATGTTTTTTTTTCACCCCTCTCTCTCCCTTTTTTGCTCCCCATTTTTTGGGGTAAGTCCCGGATCCTAGGTGCTCTATGCCCCGGGGGTGCCTGCTGGCTTATTGGTCTGGTGGACATCCCCGGGTCTCTGGCCCAAGCCACCGTGGCTTGGGTGCCTGTTTATCTAATCTGCCTCCGGTTTCCTGGACAGCTTTTTGAGAGGGAGGCCCTACCGGGTTTGACCGCCCGGGCTGATTTTTACAGCGGGCCCTCGTGGAGAGCTCCGGCTCTCAGAATTATTGCTGTAGTTTACTGTTTCCTGCAATTCACTGCAGTTGATTTCTACTGTTGATTGCTAGTTGTGATTTTGAGACTGTCTAACTATACCCTTGGCATGTAGGGGGATGCTTCCCTCCTGACTTGTGTTCCCTTTCGGACGGGGCTTATGTTTTAGGGGTCTGTTGCCTCTCTTTCCTGTATTGTTAACTAGTTCACAGGCTGGGAGTGAAGCAATTAGGGTTGTTTCCGCATGCCACTTTCTGCGGCCTTGCTCACGGCTTTGGGCGGTGAGCAACCTCGCACAACTTTAAGGGGTGCTGGACCCCACAACCAGTCCATTATGTGTTATGTGCTTGTTTTACTGGCGCATCCTCTGCCCCCCTCCCCCTTTGCGGAGGCTGGGGGAGGGGGGCGGGGGATTCCCTGTTTTTTCTTCATGTCCTTCCGGTTGTCTTGTTTCTCTTCTAACCCCTCTCTCCTCTTCCTTTCACCGATGGCGGCTGATCGACATCCAGGTCCCTCCTGTTTAGCTCCAGATCTTCAGGGCTCCCCGGCAGCGGGAGAGCGAAACATACCGGCTTTCACGGCATACAGGCGAGTACAACTTACCGAACCACCATGACACGTCCCTCTACCTGTAATTTTAAAATCCTCACACACAATGTACAGGGCCTCAATGCCCCTGTGAAGAGGGCAAAAGCCTTTCAATTTTATCACAAACAGGGTATAGATGTCCTCCTCCTGCAGGAGACTCACTTCTCTCGCACATCTGCACCTAAACGCCTTAGTGCTAAATTCCCAACTTGTTACATGTCAAATAGTGTTGATAAGAAAAAAGGGGTAGCGATCTGCATAGCCAAGAAGGTCCCATTCACACCCATGGAGGTGATTAGAGATAAGGAGGGGAGATATATTATGCTCCAAGGCAAAATAAATGAGCATGATGTAACTTTTGTCTCCTACTATTACCCAAATGTGGGACAGCTTCCCTTCTTTCAAGACATGTTGAGTGTAGTGATGCCGCGTGCAACGGGTCATGTTGTATTTGGGGGAGACAGTAATGTCCCCTTGGACCAGGTCATGGATAAATCCGACTCCTTGCGTGCCTCTTTGAAGCATGCCCCGCCACAGGGGGTAAAATTGGCTCGTTTGCTGCACTCCACTGACTTGGTGGATGTGTGGAGGAATGACCACCCCACGATGCGTGACTTTACCCACTATTCCCACGCCCATAAGACTTATGCCCGCATAGATCATCTTTTTGCCTTGTCGGCCCTCCTCCCGTTTGCGCTGAAAGCACAGATTATATCCACCCCATGGTTTGACCACTCCCCCGTGTTATGACCGTCTCTGACTTGTGGACTAAACCTAAGCCATCCTCTTGGCGGCTTAATGCTTCACTATTGAATGACCCACTCATCTTCAAGGAGGTATCTGACTGTTTGCAACAATACTTTCTTGACAACCCAGCTACTGACACTTCCCTGGCCATAGTGTGGGCGGCGCACAGGGGTAAACTCATTCAAATTGCCTCTCGGAAAAAGAAGGAACGCGACGGGGAGATACAGCGACAGGATGCTGAGTTGAGGGATCTCTTGCGGGAACAGAGGAGGACCCCTGAGGTGAATATCAGGCATAGGATTGATGCGGCACGTGTAGCCCTCAATTTTAGCCTAACCACCAAAGCCGAAAAATCCATTCGCTGGTCGAGAAATAGATATTATACCTTGGGTGACAAACCACACACCATTTTAGCCCGCAAGTTGGCCCCGAGACTCCATTCTTCGGCACTTCCGAAATTGCGGCTCCGAAATGGTCTCCGGACACAGGACCTGCAATTGATAGTTAACGAATTCTATCACTTCTATTCGCAGCTCTATTCCAAACCGCAACCGCCCAGACAGTCCTCTTTCGATTACTTTTTCCAAGACATTCCCCTCCCTCAACTCTCCTCCCAGCATGTGACTATCATGGACTGGGAATTCTCGGACTCTGAGGTACTGGCAGCTATTAAGACTGTTAATCCTAATAAAGCGCCCGGCCCCGACGGGTTCTCTGGCCACTACTAAAAGAAATTCCATGAGATCCTAGCTTTGTTCCTATTTCAACTCCATTCGAGTGGGGGCCCCGATCCCAAAAGTACAAAAACCACACATTTATTCACGTTATCCCTAAGCCTGGCAAGGACCATGGGGACTGCCTTAACTACAGGCCGATTTCACTCATCAACGTGGATCTTAAAATTATGGCGAAAGTGTTAGCGACTAGGCTTAACACCTTTTTGGCGGATTATATACATCCGGACCAGACTGGCTTCGTACCAGGTCGGCAAGCGCCTGACCAGACGAGACGTGCGATTGATGTTATATCGGCCCTTCAGTCCAATTGGGACGGCATGGGTCGTCGGAAAGGCATGTTGTTATCCCTAGACCTGCACAAAGCGTTTGACTCCTTGTCTTGGGACTATCTCCTGCAGATATTGGAGCGTTTTGGCTTCGGAAGTAACTTTCTCACCCTCATCCGCACGCTATACGATGACCCCATCGCGAGGTTGTCAATCAAGGGTTATAGGTCCTCTTTTCTGAACATCCGTAGGGGTACCCGCCAGGGGTGTCCCTTGTCCCCACTGCTATTTGTTTTAGCCTTGGAACCATTGGCCATTAGGTTACGACTTAATCCGGATATCCGGGGCATACAGTGCGGGGGAATTGAACACAAGTGCGCCCTATTTGCGGACGATATCTTGTTGTACATTTCGTCCCCCCTTGTCTCTATTCCCAACCTGCTCCGGGACTTGGAGAAGTTTGCGTCCATTTCTGGTCTTAGGGTTAACCCCTCTAAGTCGCAGGCTTTGAATTTAACATTAGACGGGTCCACACTATCTGCTCTCAGAGCTAACTTTACGTTTGCTTGGCAGGAGCGATCGCTACCATACCTTGGGATACACCTCACTACATCTATAACTACTCTCTATACACACAACTATCCGCCATTGTACAAAAAACAGAGAGGACCTTGCAGCTTGGTCAGCCAACCCCCCGTCGTGGTTCGGAAGGTTGAATTCTGTAAAAATGAATATATTGCCTAGACTGTTGTACCTATTCCGCACTATACCTGTAATGCTTAACATGTCTGATCTTAGAGACTTCCAGGGGACAGTTGTTTGGTTCATTTGGGGGGACAAGAGGCCCAGGGTGAATAGGCGCACTTTTTTTACCCCAAAGCTGAGAGGGGGTTTGGGGGTCCCAGACCTGGGCAAACACTATTACGCAGCCCAATTGGCTCATTTGATCCGCTTCCACTCCCAGGATCCTCTCCCCATCTGGATGCAATTGGAGGCGGCCCACCTGCGGGTTCCCATTCATCATGCGATGTGGTTGCGGGCCAGAGACAGGCCGGGTATACTCTGTCCCGCCCTGTCTCTTTCCCTGGGTATCTGGGATAGGCTGTCGGGCAGGCATGCCTTCAGGTCCCCCCACGCCCCATTGGCACCCCTGCTGGGCAACCCCTTGTTCCCGCTGGGCCTGTGTCCCTCAGTGTTTGAGTGGTGAACGAACAAGGGGTTCCTCCGGCTGGCTGATTTGTGTGACCACCGGGGTCTGCTTACTAAGGCCCAATTGCGAGAGAAATATTCCCTCCCTGAGGGAGAGTGCTATCGCTATGCCCAGATCTCTCCTTTTGTAGCCTCCCTTAAGCGTAAGAGTGATATCACCACCTCCACCCAAATGGAGCATCTTTGCCGAACGCTGGATAAACAAAAGTGTTATATATCCACGATCTATAATATATTGCATGGTGACGACACTAAACTGTCATATATGTTGCGCTGGGAGGAGGATCTGGATGAGAGCCTGGACCGAGCTGATTGGAACACTCTAGCACAGTATAATTCTAAATCCATACTCAATACCTCCTTAATAGAAGCTAATTACAAGGTGTTCCTAAGATGGTACATGGTCCCGGTCAGGTTGGCAGCAGCGGTTCGCACCGCATCCCCCAGTTGTTTTCGGGGATGCGGACAAGCAGGCACGGTCCTCCACATCTTGTGGACCTGCTCGAAGGTGCGTCGATTTTGGATCCGTGTCTATAACTTTTATCTATTCATTGACGCAAGTCAACCTGGTGAAAGACCCCCAACAAGCTCTTTTGGGAAAACCGATAGCGGGGGCACCTAAACATAACAAACGTCTTATAGCTTTCGTGTTTACAGCCGCTAAAATTGCAATCGCACGATCCTGGCGCACCCCTGTGGTACCGTTCGAGCTGCTTAAAGCCAAACTGACCTGGATCATGATAAATGAACGAATGGTAGACTTATTGAATGATAAGATGAAATTGTTTGACAAGATCTGGGACCCATGGATCCGCTATTTAGCCGGCCCCTCTTAGGGGGGGTTTCGGCGCCTTGATCCCTTCGGACCGCGTGCTCTGGGTCCCCTCCTTGACACTTCTCTTTGCTTTTCTTTGCTCTTTGGATCCTTCTTTTCTCTCTTGTCTTTCCTCTCTTCCTTATTTTCCATTTTTTTTCTGTCAGTGCATTGATGGCAGGATGTTGCATCCCCTAGTCAGGTGCACTGGATTGAGGGTGCGGGGTTGGGGCTGCCTCCCCCCAGGGGTGCAATGTGTTCCCGTAGGGGCTCCCGGGGGGGGGGGGACCCGGACCGTCAGCTCCTTAGTGTTATGGAGCGGGGGCTTTGTACCTACTTTAACTTGGTCAATCTGCTATTGCTCCTATTGTTACGTTCTTCTGACTCCTGCTGTTACCAATATCTGCATATGCATATTACATGTTTTATGTTTCCTATGTTCTATACTGCCTTCAATTTATACGGTTGAGCCGAATTGGCTCATTATGCACTGTAATACGTTTTCTGAAGACTCAATAAAAATTATTGAAATTAAAAAAATATATATCTTTCGACTAATCACATATTGTTTGGACAATTAATGTCAATACATATGTGATCAAATGTCGACACAATTAATCTGGCATTAATATTGAAAACGTAGACAATGACCTACTGTCCTCTCTCCTTTAAATACCCCATTGCATCCACAAGATGACATTTTTAGAAGTGGGTCGGGTTATTTGCATAATAAATGTTTTCCTCCCTCTATCAGCGGGTACTAATTACCAATCAAAAATACTCCTTAAAATAACGTCCCGCCCACACAATGACGTCCTGAAGAAGCGTGCGTCATGCATGTGAAACGCGTTGACGTCACGCGCTGCTGCCCACGCACCTATGGGAACTTCTCACTTGCCGAAGCCGTTCTGATGCTATGAGGCTGATGCTGCTACCTGCGAGTAGAGCGGAAGTGACAGGCATGACTGAGCAGACCACTAGGAGGCACTAAGATACCGCGGACCTGTTTGTCTGCCCTGTACACGGACCTGGAAGCTAACCGGCTGGAAGATGACCCTCAGACGGAGCAATAGGGAAGGAGAAAGGGCCGTGACCACCGGGCATCTGTATGTCATGCTAGGACTCCGGTGATGCGGTAAGCACTCTGTTTGAATTTACAGCATCAGCTTTATTAGAGTGCGGCTGGAACTCCGCCTACCGTCTGAGTCTATCCGGCGTGAGCCCTCGCTGTCCCCACATACAGCGTCTCTCCCTTTCAGCTCTCTATCGCCTGAGGTCCACAATAGGTGATTTTACAGCTCCATATGGTCCACTTTATTTGCTACTGGATGCATTGATCCCTGGTTGCTCAATTTGCTATCTTCGGTGCCACTCCATCAATCATAGCTAAGTCATTAATGACTCTTCATGAACTGGAGATTGTTAGAAGAGTCATTGCTCTGTTCAACTTCCCCTTGCCTCGCACTGTTCTTTGCTGCTATGAAATAACAAAAGGAGGTCCCAAGCTCAATATTACCATACACTTGGTGGGACATTCATGTCCATGTTGAGATCTATTTCCTGATTGCTAATTAGTCATTGACTGTTTTGGTTATTGTTAATATATTTTTGCATTGCAGGTTTTTTCCTATGTCTATTGACAAACTAGTCAGTGACATTGCCCTTTATACACCAACATAGACCTTTTCAGTCCCATGTAGTGCGGCCGCACTAACACTAGCATTTTTTCACTGCAGCAGGGTTTTTCTGGCATGCCGACACCTCTTCAGCGGTTACTGACAGTATTACAGGGTCCGGTTAGGGCCCTATACTGCCAACCGCTGTACATGTGTCCTAGTATTCCCGGTGGGTGGTGTGGCCAGTAGTGTGTGTATTTGTTTGTCATTGTGATGTTTTTAATGCTGTCTCACATGTGGCTCTACTGCATTTGATCTTTCTATGTGTGTCATGACCCCAATTTATGGGGCGTGTTCTAATATGTTATACAGTGCCTTATTTTTCAATAAAGTTGTTCATTTTTGATATTTAGCAGTTGTGAGCATCCCTCTTTGCAACCTCTTTTAGGAACAGCCTCTCTGTTTCCTTCACTCTTTTTCCTTCAGTACTTTTTGGTTGCGGTGGCTCCCTGCGTACTAATGGACCGATTGGGAATCCCCGTCGGTGCCCTGGATGTTAAGTGATCATGTGCCTTGCTAGCAAGCCACAATTGGCCCTATAGGTCTCCACACTAATCCATTCTATGACACCACAGACACACATGGACTGCCGACCCCAGACTGAGGCCCCACATAGAGTGTACTTACCTGTACCGATGGCGTGGGGTGCCTCAGATCAAGCGGGAAACCGCCCACCCCCAGATGGCAGGGGAGTGCCGCCAGCCAAAAACGCAGGACACTATGAATGCACGGACGAACCTATGCTGTGTCCAGTGAGGTAGCCACCTCACATAGCTGCATCCCTGATGGACAGGGATGGGTCGTTTATGAGGCCAGGGCGAACGCATAGCCTGCATAACGCTTGATGGGGGGCTGGGATTCCATCCGACCCTCTCTCCTGGAGAACCAGGACGGTCAGTCCGATTCCCAGCTCCGCAACGCCGTCTTCAATCTAACTAAACTAGCGCTGACAAAAGAAACAGCTAGCAATGTAAAGAAAAATGACATTTCCAGAAAATAAATCATAATGAATAAGAAGAAGGCTGAGACTGTAGCCCCAGCACAGGGAAGCCTATCCACTCCTAATCTAGGCAGAAGACAAACTGAATTGGGTTGGCTATTGCAGGGGGGTATTGGACTAGTAGGACAGCCCACATGGACTATGTAGATTTATTGTTCTTTCCAAGTCTTACGCCTAGAAACTCCTGTGGAGAAGGCTGAGACTGTAGCCCCAGCACAGGGAAGCCTATCCACTCCTAATCTAGGCAGAAGACAAACTGAATTGGGTTGGCTATTGCAGGGGGGTATTGGACTAGTAGGACAGCCCACATGGACTATGTAGATTTATTGTTCTTTCCAAGTCTTACGCCTAGAAACTCCTGTGGAGATGAAGTCAATACCCCATATGTGAAGACTGTGTGAATGGGCGGCGACTGTCGGAGGACGTAAGAGAAACAAACTTTTAGCTACAGAGAGGAGAGCCGCACAGGGCAGAGCTCAGCAATTGCTACCGCCCACCTGCCACACTGATCTCCCTGCTTTCTGAACCGCCTACAGGAGGAAAAGTGATACCTTCTTATCCGCGGCCCTGACCCTTCTGTGATGTAGTTTCACATTGAATTTTGAGGGCTGGTATAGAATACTTATTTCACTCATTAAAATGCAAATGAATGTATAACTTTTTTAAAATGCGCTTTTCTGGATATTTTTGTCTGTAAAAACCTACCATTAACATTATAGACTGATCATTTCTTTGTCAGTGGAAAAACAAACAAAATCAGCAGGGGATCAAATACTTTTTTTCTCTCTGTATATAAATATAAAAATATATAAAATGTGTGTATATATATATATATATATATATATATATATATATATATATACTGTGTATATATATATATACATACACACACACATACAAACTTTTTGCCATTTATTTTTATTTTAAATGAAAATATTGTTTTACAAAGGGGGCTGTTCACATATACTTTAATAAACTTGTAGCATGTTTCTAAAGACGAACTTAGTCTTTAAATAGAGATGTAACTATAGGGGTTGCAGAGGTCACAATTGCGACCTGGCCCAATGCTTCAGGGGGCCTGTGTGGCCCCCTTGTCCCATTTTTTCTAAACTTGAATTAGAGGGGCAGCAGGGGTGGTGGCATATAGTGGAACGATGCCCTGCATTTTGCTCCTGCAGCCGCTGAATGCATGCCAGAGGGAGGGGAGGAGAAGCAGACATTCAGCGGCTGCAGGAGAAAAATTCAAAGCATTGGTTCCACTATTCGCTGCCCCTGCCGCCCCTCCCATCCAGCCTGGTGCTAGGTGTTTTTGGCAGTCGTAGTCTAGGACCGCCGGCTCTGCTCTTAGCTCCGCCTCTTTTCTTGCCTCTAGGCTTCTCCTACTGGGAAGATAGGAGGGTTGCTTCCCTGAGGCTGCTCCTACCTGGTAGTCTAGAAAACAATATATTCACTGCCTCAGCAGTGCCAAGCACTTGAGTGAGTATACTGTGTCGCCTAGTGTAACAATTGCCCCGCACCTGTCACACTGCCCTCCCGGTCATACTGCTCACGATCACACTGCCCCCCCCACCTGTCACTCTGCCCCCCCCCCTCGTCACAATACCTCTCGTCATACAGCCTCCCTCCTGTCACACTGCCCCCCACCCCTTTTACAGTGTCCACCTCATCACACTGTCCCCTTATCACACTGCTACCATTCTTTTACAATTCCCATGTACTCTTCTGTCATTATGTCATTATTTTTGAAAGACTAAACATCATATCTTGAAAATAGGTATCTTTTGCTGCATTATCATACATTTGTGCTTCCAAGCATTTTTTTCCAAACACTCCCCTCAACAGGTCATTTTTCACTTCCAAAAACTACAATGCATTGCAAAACATTATATATGAGAGAGAGAGAGAGAGAGAGAGAGAGAGAGACATATAGAAATATATATAAAAAGAGGGAAGGTAAAGAAAAAAAAAACACCAAAATAATTTAAAAGAGAGGTATGAACTTTGTAAAAAAATACTCAAGCATTTATACTCACCTAGGTGGATGCAACATTGATCTGATGCTTCATCTGTCTCTCGTCACCTCTGCACTGAGAACTAAACAATTAAACACCGCTGATTGCTCAGTTCTACTCCTCCGCTCTGAGCAGAGAGCCAGGGCTGTCAGTCACCAGCTCTCCACTCTGCCCCTCCAGTGCTCACTGGAGCACTGGGCTGTAGTGTGGGTGGGAGGGGATAGCTCAGGCTCTTGGCGGATTGCTGAGAGACTGAGCCAGGTGCCGTTACATGCTGCTAGATGGATCTTGACCGTATGGTTGTGATCTTTTTAGAATCTGAACCAGCCCAGTGATATCAGCCAACAGCAGACTTTAGCCTGCTATAAGCTGAAAATGGGTTACAGGAGTGCAGTTCATTCTGCACTCCAGTGATACAAAAGGGAAGTATAACCAAAAAAGCTTTGGCTATACTTTTCCTTTAAAATAGTTAAAACAATTTAAAAAAATAAGAAATATTATTTTAAGAATACAAACCTGATTCCAAAAAAGTTGGGACACTGTACAAATTGTGAGTAAAAAAGGAATGGACTAATTTACAAACCTCATAAACTTATATTTTATTCACAATATAATATAGATAACATATCAAATGTTGACAGTGAGACATTTTGAAATTTCATGCCAAATATTGGCTGATTTTGGATTTTATGAGAGCTACACATTCCAAGAAAGTTCGAACAGGTAGCAATAAGAGGCCGGAAAAGTTAAATGTACATATAAGGAACAGCTGGAGGACCAATTTACAACTTATTAGGTCAATTGGCAACATGATTGGGTATAAAAAGAGCCTCTCAGAGTGGAAGTGTCTCTCAGAAGTCAATATGGGCAGAGAATTACAAATTCCCCCAATGCTGTGGCAAAAAATAATGGAGCAATATCAGAAAGGAGTTTATCAGAGAAAAATTGCAAAGAATTTGAAGTCATCATCTACAGTGCATAATATCATCCAAAGATTCAGAGAATGTGGAACAATCTCTGTGCGTAAGGGTCAAGGCTGGAAAACCATACTGGATGCCCGTGATCTTCGGGCCCTTAGACGGCACTGCATCACATACAGGAATGCTACTGTAATGGAAATCACAACATGGACTCAGGAATACTTCCAGAAAACATTGTCAGTGAACACAATCCACCGTGTCATTTGCCGTTGCCGGCTAAAACTCTATAGGCCAAAAAAAGAAGCTATATCTAAACATGATCCAGAAGCACAGGCGTTTTCTCTAGGCCAAGGCTCATTTAAAATGGACTGGGTGAACTAGCAATTATCTTCAGGACACTCTCACTAGCTTCCTCTTTCCTGCTGACCCCATCCACTGACTATCCTACACGTAGGGTGGCCCCCCTCAGGTCAGTCCCCTTGACACAAGTCCCTGTACTCACGATACTGTGGTCCCAGGGTCTCCAGTGTCTGCCCCTCAGTCAGCTCTCTTGGACCTCTGGGTTCAGCTCCTCTCATCCGTTCCTCTGGCCTTCAGGACGACCTCCTGCGACCGCATGCCACTATTACAGAGGAGGAGGCAGCTGCCCCCCTCCCTCCGGGACTGTGCTCTCCAGCCAAAGACCTCACAGCACATGTGCTCCTGACTTTTATACAGTATCACAGAATGCACTAAGGTGACCTGCCCCCTGCCAATCACCAGGACCGTATCAAAGCCTAAGCATCTATTCGTCAGGTTTCCTCCCACTGTCCAACATATCTCCCTATTGGACCAGTGTGAAACACTTCTCTAGACACAATGAATTGCATACTGAGCACAATGAGCAGACCTTACTAACCGATCCTGCTCTCTGGTAGGCAGAGAATAATATAGATTTACCTGCAGCCCCTCTGGTAAGCAGACAGGGCTCAAAACTATACATTCTCACTAGCACCTACCTAGGAGGGTGCTACACTCACCCGCCAAAATTAGCCATGTCCTCATTGGCTCTGGGCAGCCGCCCCTACAAAAATTCTTTCTCACAAAAATTTCACGGACTATCCCACAAACTTGGAAAAGGGGAATAACAAATGTACAGAGCCATGGGGCATACCCTATATGTGGCCAGTAGATACAATAAATTACGTGGAAACATATATGACTCTGCTGTACAAATATTCACACATTTATGTACACATAGCAGGTGCATTTAAATCAATGCACCCCCCACCAAACAAAAATCTGCTTGATAGGTAAATAAAAACATTACCCTGTCTAGCTAACTAAATAAAATATGGACATTGTATAGAAGTCTGCATTGAATAGTGGAAGGCCTATCCAGATCCGGGAGTCCTAAGCAAGCCTGTAAAGGAAATAGAGTTAAGTACAAATTAATATAGTGTTACCTACTCACGGTGAGACTGTCCTCTCCTCAGAGGCGACCTTCTCACCACATTTATCTCTAATGGCGACATTCTTATAGAGATCTTCATTAGTCCAGGCTCCCTAAGGGCGCGATTGACTCAACGTTCTATTGTTATTCCTGAAGGAGATAACAAACCCTATCAAGCTAACTATCTAACACCTCCATGTCAGTTCCTTCTGAGAATCATTTTGTTGACTGAATAATACAAATTACCTCTCCGAAAGTAAGGCACTGACTCTCTGTATTTCTTCATTCTGAACTTGTGGGCCTGACTATAATCCACCGGACTGGTGTTCACAGTGTCCACTCTTTCTGTAACACCGAGGCTACATATCTTCTTCTGCGACAAGCTATTTTGCTGGAGCCTGAGCAAACTTGTCCAACTTGTGGGTTTTGCAAATCTCTTCAAGGGGACTTTTACGCTAGCATCCCCCATCTGTGAAGAGACAATGAGCCACTACCTACTCTCCTAAGGTAGCAACTAACATACAGTTCTTTCAACTGGCCCACTGGCCTTACAGGAAAGTGTCTTTTTAGCAAAGTATCTTTGTAAAGGGGTCCTCTTTTTTGCTGCCCTTCAATTCTCCTGGCCCGTTGGCCCAAATTTCTTCACAAAGTGTCTCTGATAGTAACTAGTGATCCTGGCCCATTGGCCCAAAGGATCTTGACGGAACACCCAGTAAAGATGGATTCTTGTAGAAACTAAAGCACAGAACTAAGTGTCGTCTTAGGTTCTCTGAACAGGAAGTCTTTGTGGGTTAGGGGGGTCGGCCCATTTTTTGATGATAATACACAGTGGTAGTTTTTCTGCTGATTCCCAATCCTTCTTGCAAGGATAGAAGGGATACGGGAATGTGGGAATAGGGCTTCCAGACCCAACAACAGCAAGATACTTCAGGCTCTCCAGCCCCTTTTTAACAAACTTCCAGGTTTGCCAGCCTTGTGACACAACCCCCCTACAGGGGTGGGAATTCTACATCCTCAACAGTAGTAGTCGGGATGAGGTATCTGGACCGTCTTTCCTGTAGGGTCCTGAACACGAACAGCCCAAGCCTGGCCTGTTCCATTTGGGCGGTGAACTTCCACACGGTCCATGCAGATAGACTGCCCTAGCTTCCAGTTGGCCTTGACAGAAAGAAAAGTGTCCCACAATGCAGGCCTCTTCTGGTTCCCATGCGGTTTGGGGATGTATAGAAATTCCCAAATCGCCCCATCGCACCACTCTTCTCTCTTGGTCTCAATCTCTTCCATAACCTCCCGAGGAGCATAGGGGTAGTCCTATTCATACTCCAGGGCCACCTTCCTCTGTACTAGGCGCTGGCATCTTGAGAACCTGGGGAGTTTCTGCCTGTCTCCTCTTCCAGGTGGGGTATACAGGGTCTCTTCTCTCTTGATAAGATGAGCGTAGGCCTCATTTTGATCCCGAGCCTAGGTGTAGATGAGAGGTGGGGACAAATCTGGGAGCCTTGTGGCATAGGCCTCACAGAACCACAAGCTCCTAGCACACTGCATGCATACCACAGCCTCCTCGGTCTCATCTTCGATTGAACTGGGACTCGCAGAGCTACTCCTCTTCTCTGTTCCCCAGTCCCACTCCTCTTTAAATTTCCACTTTAGAGCCCACTGATTCCCCTCCTCTGCCTTGCTGAGAGCTACGGGTTCTGCCTGTGCAGGAATTGCTGGCCCTTCTTCTGGCCGCGACTCAGCCTGCACCATCTGTGTGCCTCTTGCCTCAGAAATATAAGTTTCCCTGGCCTGGCATACCATAGTGTACGTCTGCTCCACTGGTCCCATCCCCAGCAGTGCTTTCAACACTCCTCTTCCTTGGTCCACAGGGATCCTCATAGGCACCAGAAAATAGCGGAAGTAATGTCTCAGCTCTCTTCCTCCACTCGGATTGGCAGTCGCCGCCCACGGCTCCAGACTAGCTCACTATCTGGTAGTGGCTCCTTCTGTAAGGCAGATCTCTTCAGCACGCGCTTTCCCGCATGGTGCAGTAACCCCTTCGCTGCTGCTACAAAATCTGCTCAGCCAGCCCGAATGGTATTGCGTGGCAGAATGTGTTTACCGACATACACACACACACACACACACACATCTGTTCTCTTCATCTGTACTTGGGACTCAGTTGCACTTCTTTCTTCCCAAGCCAACTGATCTACCATACGGCTAGTGAAAATTGTCCTGCTGTCATTAACTGCACAGTCAACACTTTCCTTCACAGTACATGTACAGACATGACCTCCGACACACCGATCCTTGCATCCCGGGTCACAGCTCTCTTGATCAGCACTCGCACTGATTTCTGTAAAGCAGACACAGTCATTTTGTACAATACAGTGCATTTCTCCTCCAACTCTCTAGCAATTTACTTGGGAAAAATATGATTTTTGTAAGATCTTACCGTAAAAATGTATTCTCTGATGTCCATCGACAGACGCAGCCCCATCTTTATGAGCTGAGTGGGTTATGCTGCCACCTGCAGGAGTCGTCTAGGCAGTACGTTAGTACAATGTTTTTAACATATCCACGCCCACGGGGCTGTTCCTCCAGGCATAACCCCCACTGCCACAGCCCAGCACATCAGTTTAGTGTCAAGCAGTGAAGACAAAAGAACCATCCCCAATTAGAGGGGCGGGTACTGCATCTGTCGATAGACATCAGAGAAAAAGATTTTACAGTAAGATCTTACAAAAATCTTATTTTCTCCATTGTCCATCGACAGATGCAGCCTCATCTTCATGAGCTGAGTGGGATGTCCCAAAACAGTATAGGAATGAGGGGTTGGAAAAACGTAATGTCAACTCCAATAGGCTAAACCTAGCCAACCGGGCAAAATGGAGCTCAACCAAACAGCAGGAGCTCACCCAGGCAAAAAACCCCAAGAGAATAATAAAAAAACATTCTCTTATGAAACAGTAGCCTGCAAAACCTTGCGGCCAAAAGAGGCCTCCGAAGAAGCCAACAAAGCCACATTTTGTAAAGGTGTGCACAGACGACCAAGTCGCTGCCTTACAAACTTGTATAACAGAGGTCTGGTGGCGTAAAGCCCAAGAGGCACTCAGCGCTCTAGTAAAATGTGCATTCACAGGGAAAGGAACCTGACCCTTGATCAAATAAGCCTGAAAAACCGTCTGCCTGATCTATCTCGAGATGGTAGCAGTGGACGCAGCCAAAACTTCATGAGGACTGTCCGGAAGGAAAAAGAGTTGGACTTCCTGAAGGACTCAGTAACTGTCAGATAAACCCTTATCGCCCGAATCACATCCAGAGAGTGCAAGCAACTTCCTTGGGATGTTTAGGCTTAGGACATAAGGAAGGCAACACAATGTCCTCATTTAGGTGAAAGTCCGACACCAGCTTAATGATAGCCACTAGGAAGGCAACCTTCTAAGACAAAGAAAGCAGAAAAATATCCCTAGTATTCTCAAAAGGAGGCTTCTGAAGAACAGACAAAACCAGATTAAGATCCCATGGAGGTAACGGGGATCTCCTCGGAGGAGACAGATGACGCACCCCCTGAATGAAAGTGCGAATCAGACTATCAGTAGCCAACAGACATTGGAAGTAAATAGACTAGGTCAAGACCAGGCCCTTGATAGTGCCCAACGCCAAGCGCTGCTCAACCCCTTTCCGTAAAAAGGCCAAAACCCTAGCTATAGAGAACAAGCAAGGGGGCAGCTGCAGCGACTAACACCATGAAATGCACACTTTCCACCTACGATGATAGATCTTCATAGATGTCCACTTCCTGGCCTTTAAAAGGGTAGGAATCACCGATTCAGAGTGACCGCTATCCCTCAACACCTTGCTTTCAACAGCCAAGCCGGTAAAGCCAGCGATCGTTAAGAAGGATGAAAGATCGGTCCTTGAGATAGTAGATCTTCCCACAGAGGAAGACGCCATGGAGGATCTATGACCATTTTTACCAGCTCTGCATACCAGGATGGCTGAGGCCAGTCTGGTGCCACCAGAACGACCGGAATGCCTTCCATCGCCACCCGGCGAAGAAACCTCGGCAGGAGAATGAGCGGAGGGAAGGCATATATCAGGTGATACTGATTCCAAGGAGCCACCAGAGCGTCTGTGGCGTCGGCCAGAGGATCCTGAGACCTGGCCACAAACCTCTGAACTTTCCTGTTGATTCGAGACACAAACAGATCCACCTCTGGAGTCCCCCACCGGACACACAAGTGATGAAACACCTCCGGATGAAGGTACCATTCCCCCTGATCCAACACCTGATGACTCAGGTAATCCGCCTGCCAATTCTCCACACCCAGCATGTGGACTGCGGAGAGAGCGGAACATTGTGTTCCGCCCACACTAGAATCTCGGCCACTTCATTGGCCGCCAGGACACTCTTGGTGCCCCCTTGATGATAGATGTAAACCACAGCTGTGGCATTGTCCGACTGAACCCGAACCGGAGAGCCGCATAGCTGACTCGTCAAGTGAAGCAGACAGGGCTTGATGGCTCTCGGCTCCCGAATACTGATAGGCAAGGAAGACTCTTCCATCGTCCAAGTCCCCTGGCCACAGAGCTTCCCCAGAACTCCACCCCAGCCTGAAAGGCTGGCATCCGTGGTGACCACCGTCAAAACACCGGCAGGAAGGACCTGCCCTGGCACAGAACAAGTGAATAGAGCCACCAAGAGAGAGACAACTTCGTAAAACAACCGAGGATCCCTGTTCCATTTTGTCAGAATCTTCTTCTGCAACCGTCTCGTGTGAGACTGAGTAAATGGGACTGCTTCGAAGGTCGAAACCATCAGACCCAGAGCCCTCATGCAGGCCCGCAAGGAGGACTGATCGGTCTCCATCAGCAACCGGACCGCCCTGTGCAACTTCTGAAGCTTGTCCAAGGGAAGGAAGACCCTTGCTAGAGCAGAGTCGAGGATCAGCCCCAGATAAGTGACCCGCCGGACGGTGTCAGGGTAGATTTTTTTTAATTGATCGTCCACCCGAATTCTTGAAGGGTCTGAATGGTGATAGAGATGTTGTCCAGCAGATCCGAATAGGAGACTGCTCGCAACAGGAGATCGTCCAGATATCCCATAATGGAGATACCTCGTCGACACAACAAGGCTAGCACAGGGGTTAGGACCTTGGTAAAAACTCTGGGAGCCAAGGGAGACCAAAGGGTAACAGCACAAATTAAAAGTGTCCTCTGCCACCGCAAAGCGGAGTAATCGTTGATGTCCCTCTAATATGGGGACGTGGAGATACGCATTTTTTGAGATCAATGGAGGCCAGAAAATCCCCCTGATTCCACCACTGACTGAATGGATTCCATTCGAAACTTCTGCACCTGCACAAAGTGGTTCAGAGCCTTGAGGTCCAGGATTGGACGCACCTTGCCCTCCTTCCTAGGCACTGTGAACAGCTTTGAATAGAAACCTTAAGAGCGTTCCTGCGGAGGAACCGGTACAATCACCCCTTGAGCCAGGAGATCTCTCACAGCCACGCGCAAATCTTTCAAACGCTCCGGAGACAGATGAAGATTTGACTGAAAAAATCTGTCCCCTGGCCGGACCAGAATTCGATCTTGTACCCGGAGCAAATCAGTTTTCGAACCCAATTGTCCTGAATTAAGAAAGTCCATGGTTCCTGAAAGAAGCACAGCTGCCCCCCAACCCCTGAGACGGGTGAGGGCGCCCCTTCATGCTGAAGAGGACTTGTCAGCAGGACCGGACTGACCGGCCTTGGGCTTGCCCCAATGCTTTTTAGCTTCTCCAGAAGCTCTGAACAGCTTACCTTTTTCTTGTCCCCCGGAGGCACGAAAAAAACACTTGTGAGCAGAAAAGGAGTGACCCCGCTTAGTACGGGGTGTCTTACCCTTAGAGAATTGAGGAAGAAGAGCACTCTTCCCGCCAGTTATGCCCTTAATCAACTCATCTAATAAGTCGCCAAACAAACGCTCTCCCAGAAAGGGGAGATCAGCTAGGGCTTTCTTAGAACTTTTGTCAGCCGACCAGCACTTTAGCCAAGCCATGCGCCTTAAAACAATGCCCACGGCCAAAACCCTGGCCACCAGGGGAGCCGCATCCATAGACGCATCACACAGGAACACCAGAGCCTGGATCACCTGGTCCAACAGTTCCAGCTGTTACGGAGGAACAGTCTTGGGGTCCAAAGACTCCCACAAACCCCTTATCCATTCCGTCACCGTCTGTGAGATTAACAGACACAAAAACCGGTTTCAAAATGGAACCCACCAGCACGTGAAAATGGCGGGAAAGAGATTTCACCCTTGTGTCCCCTGGATCCGTAAAGACCGGGGAATCTTCCACAGGCACAAGGGTAGATTTTTTTAATTTGGAGACAGTATGGTCCACTTTAGGTGGCACCGTCCAACGGTTGGAGGACTTTTCAGCAAAAGGGTACCGGCGTTTAAAGCGTTTCGGCACTACTAACACGTGCTTAACGAGCTGCCACTTCTGAGAGCCAAAGCCACCTGCATCCCTGCCGGCATGGGCTCATCAGCCAATTTTCAAGTATCCTGTACGGAAATATTTAGGGCTTCCACTAAAGCGCGTTTCCGCGCTAAAGCTGAAGAGGACAGGTACTCTTCACCACCGGAGTGAGGACAGGGACCCCTCAGGTAGGGGGATGTCCGGGGTGACCACATCAGCCTCTGAATCAGAGGACACCTCCATAGATGGAGAAGACAGCGGCCGTTTTCGGCTATTAACCTTTTTCATGACTAAATTAATTTTAGTCGCCAGGCATTCCAAAGTTCCTTAAATCACGGCCAGCGACTGCGATCTGGACTTTCTGGGAGTTGCACAGAGTGGGTCTGAGGGTGACTGCACAGTTTGGGACTCCATATTGCAAACTGAAAAAAACGGAGTACTGTCGCTTTAAGAGAGCCAATTGCGGTATCCACCACCGATCGCAGCGGTCTGCAGGAAACCCCTTTTAACTAAACTGACAGCAGAATGTGCAGGGATATGTCTGCAGGGACCCCAAGTACTGTACCACCTCAGAAAAACCGTCCTCCTGATTGTTCCAGCAGCATGGAGAGAATGACAGGAAGTGACCTCGGTCAGCAGCAGGAAACAAATGCACAGGAAGTGATGTCACCTGAGAAAGGACAGACTGCTCAGTATAGCACAGGGGCTACAGAAAAATGGAGGCCCATACAGATCAATAGGAAGCTCAGGGAAAATGGCTGCCCCATACAAGTCTATGGGGAAAAATTCACATTGCCCACACTTAAAATGGCGGCGCCCACGGCGAACCATGCGGCCAGGGACCGACACATGAAGGCCTCAGGAACCACAACAGGGACCAGCAAGCCCAAGGTACCATGTCACTCCCCCCCCCCCAGGGTGCCAGGCGCTCCAGACACACAGCCACCGCAGGGACAGGGAAGGGGGGAGGGTAGGACACACAGACCAGGCAGGCCAGGGGGATCTCTTGGGAGGCACAAATTCCATTATCCCCAGGAGAGCACCCCCAAGGCCAGCAGGGGCAAGGGGGGCACATTTACTCACCATACCATGAACCGGGTGGGCTCCGCTCTGGGAAGACTGCCTCCCACCCGAAGTGGGGGTGCTGCCAGCCGAGGGGTACGCTCTGACTCAGGGCAGTCCAGGCTTGTACCCATCTGGAAAAGGGGCACCGTCATGGCTAGGCCTAGGTCAGGACTATAATCTGCTCACGCTCATAGGCCAGGCTGGGGGGATCATAAGGATCTAGATTATCCAGTGCAAAGCCCCAGTCGGCAAAATTGCTTGTAGATCACCAGGAAAAGTCTTCCCTGAAACAAGCTAGCAAGTGAGTAAAGAGAAATAATAAGAAAATATTCTGAAAAGAATAAAAAAACTGAGACCGGAGTCCCAGCAGGAAACCTAGGTCCTACTCCTCCTCTAGGCAGAAACAAACTGATGTGCTGGGCTGTGGCAGTGGGGGTTATGCCTGGAGGGACAGCCCTGTGGGCGTAGATATGTTAAAAACTTTGTACTAACGTACTGCCTAGACGACTTCTGCAGGTGGCAGCATAACCTACTCAGCTCATGAAGATGAGGCTGCGTCTGTCGATGGACGATAGAGAAACATACTTTTTCTTGGGTAAATGTCCATTTGTTGCCCGTAGCAACCACCGTTGCAAACATAATTTGTCAGAATGCCTGTAGAGGCAGCTTTTTACAGCTGCAGTGTCCACGAGTCCTAAAGCATACCTTTTACAAACCTTAAAACTTTCACCTTTATGCTTTGAGCAAGAGTGAGCTAAAAAAAAAAGAGGTTGTCACTCTTACAAATTTGGCTTAAAAAAAAAAAACATACCTCTCTGAAAATAAACTTCTGGTTTTCAGGCACTTCTTGGCCGTTTTCTCGACATAAATACATTGTCAAGTGATCAGAGTCTTGATCTACTGCTGCACATCCTTCAGGCTGGCGAGTGTTGTATCGAATTTCATTGTACGATGTGTATTCAAAGAACTGTGGAAAGTAAAAAGTGATGCACCGTTAAACAGAAATACCTCTCCTCTTTAAGGGCCCTTTCACACGGGCTGTCCGATTGGGCATGTCTGTCAGTTTTTATTGGTGGACCTAATCGGACCTTGCGGTCTCCCCTAAGGATTGACGGATGTCAGCGGACACATGTCCCCTAACACCCGCCACTACCTGATCTGATCTTGCCCGCAAAATCCAGACAGATGGTGGTCCTATTTTCCATCCGTCTGGCAGATCAGATGAAAATAGACAGGCAGTTTAATTTCAACCGATTTCCCCATAGAGGAGAGTGGGTCATCCGCCTGCTCAGCGAGGATCAGCGGAGTGACCCCCCGCTTAAAAAGCTGATCGCATTAAGCGGAGGCGCCGTGTGAAAGGGGCCTAATACTTTGCTACTTTAACCTTTATCTGCCAATATATATATGAGAAAGGAACCTTGTGTAATATGTTTTGCCTTTACTTAGTTACACAAAGTGTTACTAAACCCACAACAGTAAAATAAGTCTGTATATGCAGTAAAGCGTTCTTGCTATACTCACTGTGGAACCTAAGGGGTTAATCCTCTGCATTGTGTAAAAAATCTGTTTGGTCCTGTATGCACAGATCCTCCCCCTTCTTGCATTACTCCCAAAACATGTCTGGATAAGACATAGTAAATGGAGTCAGACTGCACATGCTCAGTTTGGTGTGTATTGCTGGAGAGTTTTTTCTTCGGAGAGTGCAGGTGATCAGCACAGGGCCAATCAGCACTGTCCTGAGGGCCAGCGGTCCTGCATCCTGACAGGACAGCCAGTGCAGTATGAAAACTTCTCCTACAAGCTTTATCCAGGCGCTGATAGAAGTCACAGAACTGCCATATACTGCTGATGAGAAAAGGTATTTAGCAGTTTATATTTATATATATATTATATACGTATACATACACATAATATATATATATACATACATATATACACACACATAAATATATATATATTATATATACATATATATATTATATATACATATACATACAGTATATATATATATATATATATATATATAGTGACAGGTCAAGACTCTGTCACGGTGAAAATGGTAATTTAAAGGACACAGAGTGTGCACATTTGCTCTGTGCAGGACTACAGAGCATAGATGTGCATTGGAGAAAACTGCTTTTGCAGCTTTCTCCAGGTTTTGGTATACCTGGATGGGGCTCTGTAGTTTGGAGATTTCAGAGTGTCTTGGGAGGGACGGAATCTCCAACTCTGTGTCCATGTTTTGTTGATGATCAACGGGGTGTGTGCTCTGAGTCAGATGCACACAGCCCTTATAATGAAGGTCTAGGAAGACATCAGGGCTCCCAGTTGGAGACTGCTTCATCCAACAGACAGGCGGTCTGTTCATGGGGAGTCAGTGGCTGCAGGTGGCAGCCAGAGCACGTGTGTGTGTGTCTGAGGAGACAGGAGACAGCCTGAGGACCAAGGCCACAGTGAAGCTGTCAGCTTCAGAGAGTCCATGGTCTGTGTGACCAGCACCAAGAGCAGAGGTACTGCTACAGCGAGAGAGCCAGGTGGGCTAGCATTTTTTTAGTTTGATACATATTTACTGGAGAAGAACCCCTGCGTGGGAAATTATGTTGTTACCGACTGCTTATTTTTGCCTTTTAATAAAAATGGGCTGCCATGCCCTTAAACCGCAGTCCTGACTACAGTGAATCACTGGAAAAACGCATCTGCCACTGAGCTAATGGTCCCCCATGTTACTATATATATATATATATATATATATATATATATATATATATATATACACACACACAAACCCGATTCCAAAAAAGTTGGGACACTGTACAAATTGTGAATAAAAACAGAATGCCATGATGTGGAAGTTTCAAATTTCCATATTTTATTCAGAATACAACATAGATGACATATCAAATGTTTAAACTGAGAGAATGTATAATTTTAAGGGAAAAGTAAATTGATTTTAAATTTTATGGCATCAACACATCTCCAAAACGTTGGGACAAGGCCATGTGGGGCATCCCCTCTTCATTTTATAACAGTCTGCCAACGTCTGGGGACTGAGGAGACAAGTTGCTCAAGTTTAGGAATAGGAATGTTGTAATACAGGCTTTTAGTTGCTCAACTGTCTTAGGTCTTCTTTGTTGCATCTTCCTCTTTATGATGCGCCAAATGTTTTCTATGGGTGAAAGATCTGGACTGCAGGCTGGCCATTTCAGTACCCGGATCCTTCTTCTACGTAGCCATGATGTTGTAATTGATGCAGTATGTGGTCTGGCATTGTCATGTTGGAAAATGCAAGGTCTTCCCTGAAAGAGACAACATCTGGATGGGAGCATATGTTGTTCTAGAACTTGGATATACCTTTCAGCATTGATGGTTCCTTTCCAGATGTGTAAGCTGCCCATGCCACATGCACTCATGCAACCCCATACCATCAGAGATGCTGGCTTCTGAACTGAGCGCTGAGAACAACTTGGGTTGTCCTTGTCCTCTTTAGTCCGGATGACATGGTGTCCCAGTTTTCCAAAAAGAACTTCAAATTTTGATTCGTCTGACCACAGAACAGTTTTCCACTTTGCCACAGTCCATTTTAAATGAGCCTTGGCCCAGAGAAAACGCCTGCGCTTCTGGATCATGTTTAGATTTGGCTTCTTTTTTGGCCTATAGAAAGGCAACAGCGAATGGCACGGTGGATTGTGTTCACCGACAATGTTTTCTGGAAGTATTCCTAAGCCCATGTTGTGATTTCCATTACAGTAGCATTCCTGTATGTGATGCAGTGTCGTCTAAGGGCCCGAAGATCACGGGCATCCAATATGGTTTTTCGGCCTTGACCCTTATGCACAGAGATTGCTCCAGATTCTCTGAATCTTTGGATGATATTATGCACTGTAGATGATGATAACTTTAAATTCTTTGCAATTTTCTCTGAGAAACTCCTTTCTGATATTGCTCCACTATTTTTCGCCGCAGCATTGGGGGAATTGGTGATCCTCTGCCAATCTTGACTTCTGAGAGACACTGCCACTCTGAGAGGCTCTTTTTATCCTGAATAAGTTGCAAATTGGTCTTCCAGATGTTCTTTATATGTACATTTAACTTTTCTGGCCTCTTATTGCTACCAGTCCCAACTTTTTTGGAATGTGTAGCTCTCATGAAATCCAAAATGAGCCAATATTTGGCATGACATTTCAAAATGTCTCGCTTTCAACATTTGATATGTTATCTATATTATATTGTGAATAAAATAGAAGTTTATGAGATTTGTAAATTAGTCCATTCCATTTTTACTCACAATTTGTACAGTGTCCCAACTTTTTTGGATTTGGGTTTGTATATACATACCTACACACGTGTGTGTATATATATATATATATATATATATATATATATATATATATATATATATATATATATATATATATATATATATATATATATATGTATATATAGATAGATAGATAGATAGATAGATAGTACAGTAAAACTGCAGACAAGGGCACTGGGGGGCAAACTAATGTCAATTTATTTTATTTAGTAATGTAATCCAATAGGATTATAATATATCCGTGTGTTTGTGTCTTTTCAAATTTGCCACCAGTTCCACCCCCCTGCGACGTGACGCTCGCAGGAGATAGAAGCCGGTGTGTGTGTGTATATATATATATATATATAATTATACAGTGCCTTGCGAAAGTATTCGGCCCCCTTGAACTTTGCGACCTTTTGCCACATTTCAGGCTTCAAACATAAAGATATAAAACTGTAATTTTTTGTGAAGAATCAACAACAAGTGGGACACAATCATGAAGTGGAACGAAATTTATTGGATATTTCAAACTTTTTTAACAAATAAAAAACTGAAAAATTGGGCTTGCAAAATTATTCAGCCCCCTTAAGTTAATACTTTGTAGCACCACCTTTTGCTGCGATTACAGCTGTAAGTCGCTTGGGGTATGTGTCTATCAGTTTTGCACATCGAGAGACTGAAATTTTTGCCCATTCCTCCTTGCAAAACAGCTCGAGCTCAGTGAGGTTGGATGGAGAGCGTTTGTGAACAGCAGTTTTCAGTTCTTTCCACAGATTCTCGATTGGATTCAGGTCTGGACTTTGACTTGGCCATTCTAACACCTGGATATGTTTATTTGTGAACCATTCCATTGTATATTTTGCTTTATGTTTTGGATCATTGTCTTGTTGGAAGACAAATCTCCGTCCCAGTCTCAGGTCTTTTGCAGACTCCATCAGGTTTTCTTCCAGAATGGTCCTGTATTTGGCTCCATCCATCTTCCTGAAGAAAAGCATCCATCTGCTGAAGAAAAGCAGGCCCAAACCATGATGCTGCCCCCACCATGTTTGACAGTGGGAATGGTGTGTTCAGGGTGATGAGCTGTGTTGCTTTTACGCCAAACATAACGTTTTGCATTATTGCCAAAAAGTTCGATTTTTGGTTTCATCTGACCAGAGCACCTTCTTCCACATGTTTGGTGTGTCTCCCAGGTGGCCTGTGGCAAACTTTAAACGACACTTTTTATTGATATCTTTAAGAAATGGCTTTCTTCTTGCCACTCTTCCATAAAAGCCAGATTTGTGCAGTATACGACTGATTGTTGTCCTATGGACAGAGTCTCCCACCTCATCATGGGCCTCTTGGCTGCATCTCTGATCAGTCTTCTCCTTGTATGAGCTGAAAGTTTAGAGGGACGGCCAGGTCCTCGTAGATTTGCAGTGGTCTGATACTCCCATTTCAATATTATCGCTTGCACAGTGCTCCTTGGGATGTTTAAAGCTTGGGAAATCTTTTTGTATCCAAATCCGGCTTTAAACTTCTCCACAACAGTATGTCGGACCTGCCTGGTGTGTTCCTTGTTCTTCATGATGCTCTCTGCGCTTTAAACGGACCTCTGAGACAATCACAGTGCAGGTGCATTTATACTGAGACTTGATTACACACAGGTGGTTTCTATTTATCATCATTAGTCATTTAGGTCAACATTGGATCATTCAGAGATCACTGAACTTCTGGAGAGAGTTTGCTGCACTGAAAGTAAAGGGGCAGAATAATTTTGCACGTCCAATTTTTCAGTTTTTTATGTGTTAAAGTTTGAAATATCCAATAAATTTCGTTCCTCTTCATGATTGTGTCCCACTTGATCACCTGGACCACATCCAAAGACTAGAATGCAAGGCAATTTCTTTGGATGCTTGGGCTTTGGACAGAGTGAAGGCAGCACAATGTCTTCATTCAAATGAAAATCAGAAACCACCTTAGGAAGAAAAGACTGATTACCACCTTATCTTTGTGGACCACCAAATAAGGTAAACGGCAGGACAATGCCGCCAATTCAGACACTCTGCGGGCAGAAGTGAAACCCCCCAAAAAGGCAACCTTCTGAGACAATGAAAGCAGAGAAATCTCCCAAATGTTCTCAATAAGAGGCTTTTGAAGAACAGAGAATACCAAATTCAGATCCCACGGAGGTAGCGGGGATCGCCTCGGGGGAGCCATACGGTGCACTCCCTGAATGAAAGTGCGAATCAAGGCATGCGTAGCTAATGGGCGCTGGAAATATATAGCCAAAGCCGACACTTGGCCCTTGATAGTGCCCAAAGCCAACCGCTGTTCAAACCCTTTCTGCAGAAAGGCCAAAACCCTAGCTACTGAAAACAAGCAAGGGTGCACCTTCAATGATTCACTCCATGAAATGTACGATGAGAGATCTTCCTGGGGGTCGACTTCCTGGCCTTCAATAGTGTAGGAATCACAGAGTCAGAAAGACCTCCAACTCTCAACACCTGGCTTTCAACAGCCATGCTGTTAAAGCCAGCGACTGTAAAGTAGGATGGAAGATCGGCCCTTAAGACATATAGTTACATAGTAGGTGAGGTTGAATAAAGACAATAGTCCATCCAGTTCAACCTGTGTAGGTGTGTGTGGCTGTAATCATCTCACATAGCCCTTAATGTTCTGATCCTTGAGATGTAAGTCTAAGAGTCTTTTGAAAGCCACCATACTACCCGCAGAAACCACCTCTTGTTGTAGAGAGTTGCACAATCTTGTAGCCCTAACAGTAAAGAACCCCCCACGTTGCCTGAGGTTAAAATGCTTCTCCTCTAATCGCATTGTATGCCCTCGAGTCCTCATGCAATCCCTTCGAATGAACAGCTTTTTTTCTAAGCTGGGATCCCCATTAAGATATTTATAAATTGCTATCATGTCCCCCCTCAGACGTCTCTTCTCCAGGGAGAATAAATCGAGCGATTGTAGACGCTCTTCATAGTCAAGGTCCTCCAATCCCCTAATTCGTTTAGTTGCCCTTCTCTGGACTCTCTCCAGCTCCAACACATCCCTCCTGAGGACTGGCGACCAGAACTGGACAGAATACTCCAGATGCGGTCGGACCAGAGTTTTATAAAGTGGAAGGATTATAGTCTTATCTCTGGAATACATCCCTTTCTTTATGCATGCTAATGTTCTGCTGGCTTTGGCAGCTGCCACTTGACATTGCATGCTGTCAGGGCAGCCATTAGAAATATTGGGGCCCCTTACACAGGTTTAGGCCTGGGCCCCCTGGGCCCTTACCACCAACATTCCCCTCAGGATGGCTGGGCCCTTGGGGATGCCCGGGCCCCCTACATGTGTATGGGCTGTCCTCCCCTGATGGCTGCCCTGCATGCGGTTGCCTAATCTATCATCAACCAAGACTCCCAGATCCTTCTCCATTTTTGATTCCCCCAAGGGTTCCCCTCCTAACGTGTATTGTGTTTTTATGTTTTTAGTCCCCAAGTGCAAAACCTTACACTTCTCCACGTTAAACCTCATTTGCCATGTCGTTGCCCACTCTGTAATTTTGTCCAGGTCATTCTGTAGGATATCTGCTTCATGCTGTGCAGTTATTGCCAATTTTGTGTCATCTGCAAAAAGACAGCAGATCCTCCTGACAGGATGTCTCCAAGGAGCATTGGTAACCAACATTACCAGGTCTGTGCATCAAGACCGGCCAGGTCAGTCTGGGGCCACCAGAACGACCGGAATCCCTTCCACCTCTAACCTGCGTAGAAGCTTCGGCAGGAGTTTCAGTGGAGGAAAGGCATAAATCAGCCGATACTGACCCTGAGGAGCCACAGCGCGTCTGTGGTGTCAGCCAGAGGATCCCGAGACCTGGCTATGTACCTCTGAACCTTCCTGTTGAGACAAGACACAAACAGATCGACCTCAGGAGTCCCCTACCGGACACACAGAAGATGAAACACCTCTGGGTGTAGGGACCATTTCCCTTGATCCAACACCCGATGACTCAGGTAATCCAATTGCCAGTTCTCCACACCTGGGATGTGTACAGCAGAGAGGGCTGGAACAAACTTTTCTGCCCAGACCAGAATCTCGGCCACCTCCCTGGCCATCAAGACACTCTTGGTGCCCCCCTGATGATTGATGTAAGCCACAGCCGTGGCATTGTCCGATTGAATCCGAACCGGACAATCTCGCAGATGAGTTGTCCATTGGCTCAGACAAAGCTTTATTGCGCTGAGCTTCAAAACATTGATCAGTAGTTTTGACTCTTCCACTGTCCAGGTTCCCTGGGCACAGAGCTTTCCCAGCACCCCGCCCCAGCCTGACAGGCTGGCAACCCTGGTCACCACTGTCCAAAACAACGGCAGGAAAGACTTGCCCTGGCATAGTGCTGGCGACTGAAGCCACCACAACAGAGCAGACTTTGTAGAGAGAAAGGATTGGATGACCGACATTGGTTCACCTATTGCCAACAATCACCGCCACATCCCTAGTATACTATCAAAAGGTAAAAAGGTGTTCAATGGCCGAACTGACCATCCAAAGAGCCACCAAAGAGGTGTGGGACTTTGAAGGCAGTGTGTTTATGGCAGAGACCGACAATCAGAAAATGTTTCAGTTAAAATACATAATTTTATTCATTTTACAGCATAGATGAATAAAATGAATAAAAAAAGTTAGGGTTTGTCATGGGGCCAGATGAATATAGAACCAGGCCTCCAGGGTGAATAAATAGTGGCAAATGGAAAAAGGGGAAAAAAGGAAGGAAGAGAAAGGAAAAACAAAATGAAAAAATGAAAGAATGAAAAAATGTAGCCCAGAGAGTGAAGACTAAACCGTGACTGTAGTGGGGAACTAGAAAGTGAAGACATACAAGGAGTTCTTCTCTCAAAAGGTAGTTTAGTGACAAGAGGTGTGGGATAGGAGGAGAGGTGGGTGAATGGCCGTGGCTGAAGGTGATGTGGTGAACTTGGAAAAAAGAGACCACCCGTAAATGGAAAGAGAGGACCTGTACACCAGGGATGCATAAATGGGAAAGTAGTGGTAGTATACCGCGAGAAGCAGGGACTGGACTACTTAAGGACTAGCGGCGGCGCAGGTCAGTCAGGACACGACTACCTGACGCTGCAGCGTTCCGGACCCAGACTGTATCTATGCCTTCGGTAAGCTAACAACTACATGACAATGCTACCTTTATTCCCCGCTTCTCGCGGTATACTACCACTACTTTCCCATTTATGCATCCATGGTGTACAGGTCCTCTCTTTCCATTTACGGGTGGTCTCTTTTTTCCAAGTTCACCACATCACCTTCAGCCACGGCCATTCACCCACCTCTCCTCCTATCCCACACCTCTTGTCACTAAACTACCTTTTGAGGGAAGAACTCCTTGTATGTCTTCACTTTCTAGTTCCCCACTACAGTCACGATTTAGTCTTCACTCTCTGGGCTACATTTTTTCATTTTGTTTTTCCTTTCTCTTCCTTCCTTTTTTCCCCTTTTTCCATTTGCCACTATTTATTCACCCTGGAGGCCTGGTTCTATATTCATCTGGCCCCATGACAAACCCTAACATCTTTAGGGTAAGGGGAAATACTTGGCCTGCTTGGTTGTTTTCACTCGTCACTTTTTCCTCTTGGGTCACATACACTGTTGTATGGTTATGACAAAATATGATCAGTTGATATAGTATACATGATGGTCCTTGTTTATTCCATTTAGAGGCTGAGACCTCCTTTCTACCGGTGCCAGATTTGGTGAACTAGCCAGCTGCTTGTCCTAGCCCGGTCCAGTATCAGCCAGCCCTCGAGGGCACGTTAACCCCTTGTCCCTCAGGACTCGGGGGTGGTCCACCATTGCCGCGCATGCATGATAATACCCATTTCATTGTCCAAAGCATCAAATTCTTTGATATTTAACTGTTGGTAAGTTCTTAATGATCTAACCATGTATATGTATATGTATATGTGAAAATGGTCAAAACAGAAACAATGTATGAATCTGACAAAGGTGCAATTACGCACGAAAAAATTAACTGTCTTAACATTATGTTTGTTATTGCCTAGAACTACTTGAGAGGTCATAAGTACATTCGGTCCCTGATGAAGCCACCGAAATGGCGAAACATGTAGGACCCTGGTGACCCCATGTATCTCTTGGTTCAAAGTATCACAGTATCCGTATCTATTTTATCATGGATAATTTTCTGCATTTTGCTATATGTTTTCTGCATGTTTTTTGTATGTTTTACGCTGTAAAATGAATAAAATTATGTATTTTAACTGAAACATTTTCTGATTGTCTGTCTCTTGCATAAACACACTGCCTTCAAAGTCCCACACCTCTTTGGTGGCTCTTTGGCTGGTCAGTTCGGCCATTGAACACCTTTTTACCTTTTGAGAGCAGACTTTGTGTTGTGGCTCAACTGAATAAAATTGTCCAAGGACTTCGGATCCTTGTTCCATTTGACAAGAATCTCCCTTTGTAAAGGTCTCGTGTAGAACTGAGCAAATGGAACCGCCTCGAAGGCTGATAGTTAATACTATCAGACCCAAGGCCCGCATGCAAATCCGCAGAGAGGACAGATTGTTTGTCAACAACCGAATAGCCCCCCTGCAACTTCTGCAGCTTGTCTAGGGGAAGAAAGACCCTCGCCAAAGCGAAATCCAGAGCCCGGCCCAGATAAACCAGTCTCAATGAAGGTATCAGGGCAGATTTCTTGAAATTGATATTCCACCCGAACTCTTGCAGGGTTCTGACAGTGATCGACAGATCACCCAACAGGGCTGAATGAGAGTCCGCTCTCAACAGGAGATCATCCAGATACCCAAGTACCAAAATCCCCTGTTGGCGCAGCAATGCCAACACCGGGGCCAGTACCTTGGTAAAAACCCTGGGGGCGGAGGCGAAGCCAAAGAGTGATAATGCTCCTCTGCTATGGCAAAATCGAAGAAACCACTGATGCCCAGTGTAGATAGGGATGTGTAGATATGCGTCCTTGATATTTATGCAGGCCAAGAAGTCTCCCTGATGTAGGGACGTCACTACCGTGTGGATGGATTCCATCCGAAACCTCTGTACCCGCACAAAGTCGTTCACAGCCTTCAGATCCAGGATTGGATGCACCGTGCCCTCTTTTCTGGGCACAGTAAACAGGTTTGAATAAAATACATAAGGTAGGGGTTTCCGCGCTTATGGAGGAATAAGTAGACTGCAGCCTACCTCAAAAATATAGACTATGAAGTCAATATTCAGTATATAATAGGGGTGGTGAGGTAATTGGCGCTGCCTAAATGTGTAGTGGTGTATTGAGTTCTATATAATACAATAAGTCACAGTTCAATCATATACAAATGTGTGAAAGGTATATAATTCCGCGCTAATGGTCTATCTGGATGTAAGGCAAAAAGATGTGTGCAAAAATATATGTGCAAATGGGAAATGTGTAAAAATAATGTAAAATATGATATATATATGTGTATATAAAAAAAGATGTGAAAAAGATATGAGATACTGTATAGGCTGCAGCCTCCCTATATATTAGTCCGGAGACTAAAAATGTAAAATAAGGAAGGTAGGGTAGTGGCGCTGCCTAAAGTTAGAAAGTGCTAAAAAATATATATAGTGCAATAGAATAATATCAGTGATAATATCAGTGATAAAAACTCAATATGCAGAAGTGTTTGTCATAGTGTGACAAGTGCATATAAATGTGATACGATGAGAAACTTTAGATGAATCAAGAATAAAACAGATATTAATAAATAAATTAATAGTGCAAATCTAAAAGTGCATATCAAAAAAAGTGCTTGAGTGCATCTGGAATCTCCCAACTATACCACACACCGTGGTATTGAGGTGCAATAAAGTGCCAATCAAATATAAAATACAACGGATATATTCACAAACAGTCCAATGTAAGTTAAATGTCTCTATGCCACATGCAGTGACTAAATGCAAAGTGTAGAATTCCAAAATAGATAATAGGTGACAACACTCTGATAATGGCTGTAAGGAGTGACCCCATGCTGGACGGTGAGGTGCTGGGTGATCCTTCTGGTAAAAAAACTCACTCACCAGAAACACCCAACCCACACAGGGGTATAAGGCGGGTGTGTAAAAGTATCCAGCGACCAGAGATTCTCGGTATCTCCCCTACTCCTGGATAAGGGCGTCCTGGAAGTGGTCTAGGAGATCCTATATGGAAGTATCCCTGGGGTAGTGGCGGGTCCTACTGAGCTCCTATAGGCATGTAATGGTCCGGGATGTCCGCAGGAAATCACTCATAATAGTGTACCAGGGAATAATAAATAGACAAGGCACATAGTGTGATACCGTCTAGGTAATTTAATAAAGCAAGATAGAGAGGTACTCACATAACAGGAGAAAATACAGGCATGTAATCGTTAGTCTGGAGCGTGGTGCGGTCCAAGCCTCGATCGTGAGAAAACCGGAAGTGACGCGACACGCTGTACGCGTTTCGTAATAGATACGTCTTCAGCAGCGTCGGTTCACTTCCGATATTGTCCCTTATAGGTGCATGCGGACGCTAGGCAACCAATCGTCAACAGGTTGGCGAGATGTTATGTAATCCGGAAGTGAACTCCACATCACGGACTACACTAAAATGGCAGTGTATCATACTGTGAATACTCAGAACAGCGTATTCAACTAAACAAAGATATGTACAACTTTTACAGTGTGGTATATCAGTTCACCAAATATAAATCTTGTATATCAGACCTGGATTTTGGATTGGGTATACTGAACCCATTAGTTCCCAGCACATTGCATGTAAATAGTCCGGGAGGGAAACATACAAATAGAGCCTCTTAAGTGTGGGTGTACCACTCAAAATATTTTAAATAACATATAGTACATAAAGTTTAATCGAAAAAAAGGCAACAAAAAAAATATAATAAAAAACATTAAAAATACATATATATGTAGAGATTAATAAAAAGAGAGGGTGAGAGGGCCATCTAAAAAGATATGGGCAAAGTGTATAAATAGGAGATAATTGAATGGAACAAGGAATAGTGAATATAATATGGTATTTAAAATCAATATACTTAAAATATCTTCTTTTATTGTAAAATAAGAGTAGTACTCACATTTAAAACAGGTAAACAGGCAAGCAAATGTGTTAGGGACCGCAAGACCCTCTTTCGCGGTAGCTTCCGGGACGCTGTGCGAGCCAACAACGGATCTGTGTTCCAGTGATGCGGAAATGACGTAGTTACGTCCTATGCATTTCGTCATCAAAGAGGTCATTGACGAAACGCGTAGGGCGTAACTACGTCATTTCGGCATCACTGGAGCGCAGATCCGGCGGGTGGCTCGCACAGCGTCCCGGAAGCTACCGCGAAAGAGGGTCTTGCGGTCCCTAACACATTTGCTTGCCTGTTTTAAATGTGAGTACTACTCTTATTTTACAATAAAAGAAGATATTTTTAAATAGTACTTCACTATATGAGGCTCTTTTCTCCTGTACATGACCCTGGATATTTTTTGATGGATATGTACCGTACTTGAGGCTCTTTGAATACTTGATACATATGGGAATGATGATTCAGGATTAACCATTGAAGTGATCGGCACACAGGATAACTCCTTACTAAGGGCATACCTTATTGCCAACACGCTGGTTACCCCTGCAGGGGTGCCGACCTCTGGTGAGTGCGGGAGAAATTGAAGGGGGAGCACTGTTTCCTCACCCGGCACCCAGCACCTGGATCACCTCAAGAATCACCCATCAATTTGACATTCCAATCATTTTATGAATTTTATGGACTTGTCTGCCACTTTTCTGCGATCTTGTATATAGTGACTTTTTTTGGCCAACTTTCTGATTTCTGCATTTTTTCACGGGTCCTTTTACCAATTTTTGGAAGGACCTATTGCACCTAATCACTCTTTCTGATTTATTCACCCCCACCAATAGTTTTTTGGCCATTTTCTAGTCTCACCTGTCCATTCCAGGACATCTTTGCACTTGTTCACCTTTTTTGATATTTTATATATTTATATATATTTTTTTCCATACCAACTTACCAACTTATATTGGAATCACTGATTCTTTAAATTATCAGCCCTTTGCTGATTCACTTGATTATTTGCTTTACTGTTACTCTGTTTACACTCCTTAATGACCGTTATATAGCTCTCTCGATACCTTTTTCACTTTATTTGGTCACTTACAGTTCACCAAGCACTTTATATTTATTCATTTATTTATTTGTTCATCGTTTACATCATTACACTTTATATTTATAGTAATTTATACCTGGTTTACACATTTGTATATGATTGAACTGTGACCTATTGTATTATATAGAACTCAATACATCACTACACATTTAGGCAGTGCCAATTATCTCACCACCCCTATTATAGGTTTGAATAAAACCCTTGAAAGCGTCCCTAAGAAGGAAACCGGCAAAATCACCCTTTGTGCAAGCAGATCTTGTACCGCCTCTTGTAGATCCCTTAACCGGTCTGAAAATAGATGAAGATTGGATGGGAAAAACCTGTCTGACGTCGAGACCCGAATTCGATCTTGTACCCCGATCAGATTAGTTCGTGAACCCATTTGTCCTGAATCAAGGAAGTCCATGGTTCCGGAAAGAAGCAAAAACGTCCCCCCAGAAGCGGGTGAGGGCGCCCCTTCATGCAGACAAGGATTTGTCTGCAGAACCGGACTGGCCGGTCTTTGATTTACCTGACAATGGCTTCTTGGAACCCCCAGAAGACCTGAACGGCTTTCTACTTTCTTGCGACCCAGAGGTATGAAAAAGCCGCCTATGAGCAGTGAAGGAAGGCCCCCGTCTATGACGTGTCGACTTGCACTTAGAAGACTGAGAGTACTCTTCCCATCCGTAAGACCTTTGATAAGTTCATCCAGAGAGGATCCAAACAACCTCTCTCCCATAAAGGGAAGATCAGTCAAGGCCTTCTTGGAAGCCTGGTTCGCCGACCAGCTTTTAAACCACACCATGCTTCTAATGGCAAGCCCCACTGCAGACACCCTGGCCACAAGGGGAGCTGTATCCAAGGACGCATCACACATGAACACAAGGGCTTGAGCCATCTGGTCCAGGAGTTCAATCAGTGCCAGGGGGAGCTGTTCAGATTCTAAGTTCCCCTTAGGTAACTTCTGCCATTCAGTGATCGTCTTTGACACCAGAACGTTCACAAAGATTGGTTTTAATATGGAACCCGCCAACCCGTGTAGATGGCGGGACAAAGACTCCACCCTTCTATCCACGGGGTCTGTAAATGCTGGGGATTCCTCCACCAGAACCACAGTAGACTTATTCAATCTGTAAACCTTGTGATCCACGGACCATCAAGTAGAAACCGCCTCCGCAAAGAGATAACTGTGTTTAAATCGCTTGGGCACCACTAGCATGTGCTTGATGTGCTGCCATTGCTCATTAACAATATTGTCAAAATTTCAGCCACAACTGCCAGGAAGATTGTTCGGGATGCAAAGAAAAACCCAAAAATAACTTCAGGTGAAATACAGGACTCTCTGAAAACATGTAAAAGTAATTGTGGGGGTTTGCTATAGGCCACCCAACCAAAGGGAGGAGGTAGAGCTGGGATTTTCTATCACTGTTGGGTAAAGTGGCAAAACTGGGATCAGTCATCATATTGGGGGACTTCAATTATCCAGACATTGACTGGGAAGAGGGGACTAAACACTCACAGAAGGCCCGTCTATTCATGGAAACCTTACAGGACAACTACATGTCTCAGTTGGTCGATTCTCCTACTAGAGAAAATGCAGTGCTGGATCTATTGATCACTAATGACCCAGACCTAATCTCAGAGGTAGGAGTCCAGGACACCTGGGCTCTAGCGATCACAGGATGATCACATTTAGCGTAAATAACAATATACCAATGCAAGTGGGGAACATAAGAACCCTAAACTTCAGAAGGGCAAACTTTCCCAAATTGTGCTCAATGATGGAAAGGGTAAACTGGGACCAAACCCTAGGAACACTGACCACAGAGGAAAAATGGGAATGCTTTAGGAACCTATTAAACAAATGCATCCGGCAGTGCATTCCTATGGGAAATAAATTTAGAAGAGACAAAGCCAAACCTGGCTGGCTAAACTGTAATGTTAAAAAACCTATTAAGGGTAAAAAAATGGCCTTCAAGAAATATAAATCAGAGGGCACAGTATCGGCTTTCGAGCAATCAAAGGAGGCAAATAAGTAAATACGAAATCAAAATGGCTAAAATCAACTTTGAGAGACAAATAGCAGAGGATAGTAAAAAGAATCCAAAGAAATTCTTTAAATATATCAACAGCAAAAAAACTAGGGCAAAGCACATTGTATGCCCCCGAGTCCTCATGCAATCCTTTCGACTGAATAGATTTTCTATGCTGAGATCACCATTGAGATATTTATAAATTGCTATCATGTCCCCTTTCAGGCGTCTCTTCTCCAGGGAGAATAAATCAAGCGATTGCAGACGCTCTTCATAATTAAGGTCCTCCAATCCCCTAATTAGTTTAGTTGCCCTTCTCTGGACTCTCTCCAGCTCCAACACATCCCTCCTGAGGACTGGTGACCAGAACTGGACAGAGTACTCCAAATGTGGTCAGACCGGAGTTTTATAAAGTGGAAGGATTATAGTCTTATCTCTGGAATACATCCCTTTTTTTATGCATGCTAATATTCTGCCGGCTTTGGCAGCTGCCGCTTGACATTGCATGCTATTGCCTAGTCTATCCTCTACCAAGACTCCCAGATCTTTCTCCATTTTTGATTCCCCCAAAGGTACCCCCCCTAAAGTGTATTGTGCTTTTATGTTTTTAGTCCCCAAGTGCAAAACCTTAAACTTCTCCACATTAAACCTCATTTGCCATGTCGCTGCCCACTCTGTTATTTTGTCCAGGTCATTCTGTAGGATGATATCTGCTTCATGCTGTGCAGTTATTGCCCTGCCCAATTTTGTGTCATCTGCAAAAACTGATATAGTACTACTGATCCCGTCCTCAATGCTGTTTATGAATAAATTGAACAAGGTTGGTCCCAGGATTGAGCCTTGGGGGACCCCACTTACCCCCTCAGACCAGTCTGAGTATGTGCTATTTATTACCACCCTTTGGACATGCCCTTTTAGCCAGTTCCGTATCCAAGAGCAAACCCTGCGGTCGATGCCTGCAGACCTTATTTTACACCACATCCACTGGTCACCCCCTATCTAGCTCACAGCTCACCTCCTCATAGAATGTTAAGAGATTGGTTAGACAAGAACGCCCATTTGTAAACCAGTGCTGATTACTGCTGATGATGTTGTTGTCATTAGCAAACTCTACAATATAGTCCTTTATCCCCTTAGAAGTTTACAAACTATCGATGTCAGACTGACAGGCCTATAATTTCCCGGGACATGCCTCTGCCCTTTTTTGAATATCGGTACCACGTTTGCTTTCCTCCAATCCCCTGGTACATTTCCTGTCATAATACTGTCAGCAAAGATCACGAACAGTGGTCTAGATATAACCTTACTAAGTTCTTTGAGTACTCTTGGATGTACGCCACCTGGGCCTGGTGATTTGTGTTAATTTTATCCAGCCTTTTCCTGATTTCACCCTCTGTTAGCCAAAGCGGCAAGTCCTGTGAATTACTACTTACCATACAGTCATGGTCAGTGTACCCCTCCTTTTCATGTGTAAAGACTGATGAGAAAAAAGCGTTCAGCACGGTTGCTTTTTCAGTGTCCTCTGTAGCCATCCTCCCATCATCGTTAATTATGTGTGCAACATGCTCTGCCCTAGTTTTTTTTTTTTTTTTTGCTGTTGATATATTTAAAGAATTTCTTTGGGTTCTTTTTACTATCCTCTGTTATTTGTCTGTAACAATCCTACGGGCTCACCTGAGTCAGAGGACTGCTGGCCGGAGGTAGGAGTGGAGCCCAGTGGCAAAGATCGCAGGCAGGTAGTAGGTGCAGGAAGTCTGGCTGCGGCGTGGTCAGACAATCGGGGTTGACTACGGTGTTAGCAGTGCTGGATACCGGATGGACACCAGGTAGTACTCTGATGAAGACACGGGTTCACCTGAGGTGCGGAAACTAAGTGCTAGCTGGTTTTCACTAGAGCCCCTAATGGTGGGGATAGACTGCGCTGAAAGCCAACACTAGGTCGCGGTGCCCAGGATCACCCAGCCAGGCAGAGTGCAGGTTCGGTCCGGAGGCATAGGAGCAGACAAGGGATAACCAGAGAGAAGTCAGATGAGCCAAAGGTCAGGGCGGGCAGCAGTAAGCGTGGTCAGACAAACTTCCGGATCGGCAACGGAGGTAGCAGTTCAGTAGGTAGGGACAAAGCAGAAGAGTAATCGGTAATCAATTCCTAGTCAGCAGTGGATTTGTGGTAGTAGACAAGAGCAGCATGTGAGGAGAAGCTTGATCAAGGAGCTCAATAATCAGCAAGCTGGAGTGCAAGGGGCTGGACTTGTATAGGGAAGTACCAGGTGTGGGGAATCAAGGGTGATGAGCAAGGCTTGGCAAGCCTACGGTTGAAATAATAGGCTTCAGGGAGGAATGTCCAGAGAGGACGGTAGCCTAGTAAGCTGGGTTACCGCCTGCGATGTGGCTGGTCACGGGTTTGAATTCCAACATTATCTCTCAAAGTTGATTTTAGCCATTTTGATTTTGTATTTACTTTTCTTATTTGCCTCCTTGTATTGCTCGAAAGCCGAAACTGTGCCCTCTGATTTATATTTCTTGAAGGCCATTTTTTTTCCCCTAATACGTTTTTTAACATTACAGTTTAGCCAGCCAGGTTTGGCTTTGTCTATTCTAAATGTATTTCCCATAAGAATGCACTGCAAGATGCATTGTTTAATATGTTCCTAAAGCATTCCCATTTTTCCTCCGTGGTCAGTGTTCCCAGGGTTTGGTCCCAGTTTACCCTTTCCATCATTGAGCATAATTTGGGAAAGTTTGCCCTTCTGAAGTTTAGGGTTCTTATGTTCCCCTCTTGCCTTGTTATATTGTTATTTACGCTAAATGTGATCATCCTGTGATCGCTAGAGCCCAGGTTGTCCTGGACTCCTACCTCCGAGATTAAAAAAATGGAAAAGTTGGGACTTTAAATGAGAGACATTGCAAGGCTGGTTGGACAAAAAATAAAAAACATTTATTGATACATACATATATATATAATAATATAGAATACAGAATGATAAGGAAACTGGTAAGTGGTCCCCCGATCCAGGTACATATCAATCAACAAGGCAAAGATTCCAAAGGGTAAAAAGTATTATGATACAAATCATGACATCGTGGGACTCGGCGCGTTTCGTGGACTGTGTATGCCACTTCTTCAGGAGTAGATGTGTGATATGTATCTAAAAAAATAAATGAGTATAAGGAAATTGCAACTATGATGATGAAGGGAACAGGAGGGGGGAAGAAGGGAGAGGGGGAGGGACAAACCCCCCAAAATCATAAACTTACATAAAAGTTCTCATGGCACCAGCACTGAATGTAAAGACACGACCATGAGTGCCTCCCATGGGAGCTGAGGGCACACAGGAAAGGCAGGCAAGGAGAGATGCCACATACGTGGTGAGTCTGGGTGGTTCAAGAGTATTGGCAGTAACAACATAATGGTATCTAAAAATAATGAGGTATATACAATGCATGTAAATAAAAATACATGATGTTACTTGCAAAAAATATATATGAAGTAAAGGGATCAAAATAAAGTGGGTGGTAAGAGTAAATGTGGTATGAAAGAAAAATGATAGAAAGGTCTATCCAAATCCAGAGAGAGTGAGTGAGAGCCCTTGTGGTGAAATCATGAGCCACTCATGATTGGGAAACCAGAAAAGGGAAAAGGGGAGAGAGGGGGAAGTGGGACCCAGAGTGAACCAGAGTCCAAGTACCCCCAAAGAGCAATTGCCAATGGGGAATAACCATAGTGAGAGATAGAAAGCAAGTTACCAAAAATATGGATCCCAGAACTCAAACCACATAGTGTCCAAACATCGCAAACGGCCTCCAATCACTCTGGTCCCAGCGTCACGTCGGTGTATCAGAGTAGGGAAACCGTGGGAACGGAGGAGACAATAGCAGCACCGTCCCATGGGCCACCTAATATACACTGCGATGAACAAACAGTCGCCGGCGCTTGGCGCCAAAATGACGTCAATCGTCGGCGCAGGGCGTGGCGCCGATGCACAGCGGGACCGCCCACCAACCACCCCATGCCAGGAGGGCGGGGGGAGAGAAGGAGGACACCCGCTGCGCATCGCAGTTCCCAGGTGGGACATCGTACGGTCAGTCAAAACAGACAGTGCATGTCCAGGTGCACTATAGTAGATTGTTGGAAACGTGAAAACTAAATAATGATAATTAATATGCTGTATGTACAATCTGGTTGTTGCTTGTAAAAAGAGTATACACAATCCCCAAACGGTCTAGGGGGAATATGTGGAACAGCATGTGGGGCTGGGAAATGTAGGTCATCACATGCGGTAACATAATAAATATTATATCAACCAATCGGCCAGAGCAATGTCTCTCCATCCCTATATTGCGTAGCGAAAAAAGGAGGGGGAAGGTGTGGGACTGAGAAGGGGCTTTTTGTCGTGTATCTCCATCCCTATTCAATAGAAGAAAAAAATGGAGAAGTTGGGACTTTAAATGAGAGACATTGCAAGGCTGGTTGGACGTAGGTGAGTCTGGGTAGTTCAAGAATATTGGCAGTAACAACATAATGGTATCTAAAAAGAATGAGGTATATAGAGTTCCGAGATTAGGTCTGGGTCATTAGTGATCAATAGATCCAGGACTGCATTTTCTCTAGTAGGAGAATCCACTAACTGAGACATGTAGTTGTCCTGTAAGGTTTCCATGAATAGACGGGCCTTCTGTGAGTGTGTAGTCCCCTCTTCCCAGTCAATGTCAGGATAATTGAAGTCCCCCAATATGATGACTAATCCCAGTTTTGCCACTTTACCCAACAGTGATATAAATTCCAGCTCTACCTCCTCCCTTTGGTTGGGTGGCCTATAGTAAACCCCCACAATTACTTTTCCCTTTACATCTTCCCTATGGAGTTCTACCCACACAGATTCTAACTCCATACTCATCCCTTCCATAATATCACTTCTCTCTATCACCCTTACATTATTCTTGACATAGAGACATACCCCTCCCCCTCTTTTTCCTACCCTGTCCTTCCGCTACACTGAATACCCTTGGATATTGGCCAGCCAGTCATGTGAGGGGTCGAACTAAGTTTCCGTTATTCCCACAAGGTCTATGTCCTCATGTACTCACATTTCCAACTCATCCATTTTATTAGCTAGGCTCCTGGCATTTGCATATACCCCTCTTAGTATTGTGGAAGTTGATAGTGAATGGTGATTATTTTTATTCTTGTTTGGTCTGAGGTTTTCCTGCACAGACCCCCCAATTGACGTTATGGAACTACTGTCGCTGCTGACTCTACTACTACCTTCTGTCCTTTGCTCCCTCCTGACTGACTACTTCTGAGCCCTCCTTCCGTCTCCTAGTTTAAAAGCCCCTCCAACTTGGTGGCCATCTTGCTCCCCAAAAGAGCTGTACCCAGTGCTGTATCTTGGTCTAGGCCAACAAGGCCCAGGCCTAGGGCAGCACTTTGTAGGGGGGGCAGCAAAAAATGTGGACTTGTGTTTGCTGCCACTGATTATTTCACTTATTTGTATAATGACTATGGACTTTCTATTTATTATATAAATAAGTGACATAATCCTATGTTTACAATCAGTGGCAGCAAACACAAGTCCAAAAATCTTAAAAGAACTGATGAGGCTGCTCTGATGGCCACTAATGAGTTGCCAATGGTGGGTACTGATAAACTGCACTGATGGACACTAATAATGCTGCATTGATAAGGCAGCGCTGATATGCTGCACCGATGGGCATTGATGTGGCTGCACTGATGGGCATGAGGAGGCACTGATAGGCTTCATTGATGGGGCTGCACTGATATGGTGCCCTGATGGGCACTGATATGTCGCACTTTTGGGCACTAATAGGCTACACTGATGGCCACTGATAGGCACTGATATGATGCACTGATAGACTGTACTGTTGGCCACTGATGAGGCTGTACTGATATGCTGCACTGATGGGTTCTGATAGACTGTGGTTGTGGTCTTTGATTTACAGATGACAGGATGGGTCATAAACAGGAAGGAGTGTGGCCTTTACAGGAAGGGGTGGGTCATATTTCAATTAGGGGGTGCACAAGTTTAGTCAGGCCTAGGGCAGCATAAAACCAAAATACACCACTGGCTGTACCATCCCCATTAAGGTGCAGCCCATCCTTACTAAAGAGCCGGTAGCCGACTGAGAAGTCAGCCCAGTTCTCCAGGAACCCAAACCCTACCTTCCTACACCAGTTCCTTAGCCACTTGTTAAGCTCCCTTATCTCCTTCTGCCTCTCTGGTGTGGCTCGAGGTACCGGCAGTATTTCAGAGAGGTTCTATTCCTCAATCTATTCCCTAAGTCCCTGAAATCATTCTTTAGGATCCTCCACCTTCCTCTTACTTGGTCATTAGTGCCCACATGCACCATGACCGCTGGGTCATCCCCAGCCCCACCCAATAATCTGTCTACCTGATCTGCGATGTGCCATACTCGAGCGCCCGGTAAACAACATACTGTCCGGCTACCGCGATTTTTTTCGACAGATTGCCCTCTCTGTCCTCTTGATTGAGTCCCCCACTACCACAACCTGTCTAACCTTTCCTGAGTCTCAACCCCCCCTTCTTCCTGGAGCTGCCACTCCCCTGGCAGCTGGGGGAGGGCGCCTGCTCCAGCACTGCCACCCCTGAGCTGATATCCCCCTAAACCTGCAACTTGGCAAATTTGTTAGGGTGTATCAACTCAGGACTGGCCTCCCTGGCACTCATCCCTCTACCCTTCCTAAAAGTCACCCAACTGCCTACCTCTGATGCCTGTGTCTTCTCTACTCCTCCCACCTCTATGCTGGCCCCTGCCAGCGTCTGATGGGTAATGTCCAAGCTCCTTTCCAGGTTGTTGATGCTACGCAGTGTGGCCACTATGTTTTCTAGATCCAGGATCTGGGCTTCCAGAGAAACAAGTCGCACACATCCTGCACAGCAGTATTCGCCCTTGATTGGTTCATCAAGGAATGCATACATGGAGCAAGAAGTGCACTGAGTGGCATCCCCAATCCTGTCGGACATTATTACCCTCTACTCTATGGGGATAATTAGTAACGACCTGCTATTCCTTACCTACACTCTCTCTATCTCCCCTGGTACTAAACCTTGGTTACTCACCAATCGCTAAGATACTCACCAGTCACTAAGATACTTACCAGTCCTCCCAGGCACTCAGTCAGTCGCAGGGCACAGTCAGTCGCAGGGCACAGTCAGTCGCAGTCAGGCACAGTCAGGCACAGTCAGTCGCAGTCAGGCACGGTCAGTTCCTGATCTTTGCTGACAGTATTATTACAGGAAATGTACCAGGAGACTGGAGGAAAGCTAACAAGATACCGATATTCAAAAAAGGGCAGAGGCATGTCCCGGGAAATTATAGGCCTGTCAGTCTGACATCGATAGTATGTAAACTCCTGGAGGGGATAAAAAGGGACTATATCATAGAGTTTGCTAAAGACAACAACATCATCAGCAGTAATCAACACGGGTTAACAAATGGGCGTTCTTGTCAAACCAATCTCTTAACATTCTACGAGGAGGTGAGCTGTGAGCTAGATAGGGGTAGACCAGTGGATGTGGTGTACCTGGAATTTGCTAAGGCGTTTGATACAGTTCTCCACAAGCGCTTAATTTATAAAATAAGGTCTGCAGGCATCAACCGCAAGGTTTGCTCTTGGATACGGAACTGGCTAAAAGGGCGTGTCCAAAGGGTGGTAATAAATAGCACATACTCAGACTGGTCTGAGGTGGTAATTGGGGTCCCCCAAGGCTCAGTCCTGGGACCAACCTTGTTCAATTTATTCATAAACAGCATTGAGGACGGGATCAGTAGTTCTATATCAGTTTTTGAAGATGACACAAAATTGGGCAGGGCAATAACTGCACAGCATGAAGCAGATATCATCCTACAGAATGACCTGGACAAAATAACAGAGTGGGCAACGACATGGCAAATGAGGTTTAATGTGGAGAAGTGTAAGGTTTTGCACTTGGGGAACCTTTGGGGGAATCAAAAATGGAGAAAGATCTGGGAGTCTTGGTAGAGGATAGACTAAGCAACAGCATTCAATGTCAAGCGGCAGCTGCCAAAGCCGGCAGAACATTGGCATGCATAAAGAAAGGGATGTATTCCAGAGCTAAAACTTTAATCCTTCCACTTTATAAAACTCTGGTCCAACCACATCTGGAGTATTCTGTCCAGTTCTGGTCACCAGTCCTCAGGAGGGATGTGTTGGAGCTGGAGAGAGTCCAGAGAAGGGCAACTAAACTGATTAGGGGATTGGAGGACCTTAATTATGAAGAGCGACTGCAATCGCTTGATTTATTCTCCCTGGAGAGGAGATGCCTGAGAGGGGACATGATAGCAATTTATAAATATCTCAATGGTAATCTCAGCATAGAAAAAAAGCTATTCAGTCGAAAGGATTGCATGAGGACTCGAGGGCATACAATGCGATTAGAGGTGAAGCATTTTAACCTCAGGCAACGTGGGGGGTTCTTTACTGTTAGGGCTACAAGATTGTGGAATTCTCTACCACAAGAGGTGGTTTCTGCGGGAAGTATGGTGGCTTTCAAAAGACTCTTAGACGTACATCTCAAGGATCAGAACATTCAGGGGTATGAGAGATGATTACGGCCACACATATCTACACAGGTTGAACTGGATGGACTATTGTCTTTATTCAACCTCACCTACTATGTAACTATGTAACTATGTGGTGTGGCTGTTTCAAGGTGCACAATAATGAGCCACTTGAAGAAAGATGGGCTGCATGATCGAGTCGCCAGAAGAAAGCCATTACTACGCAAATGCCACAAAGTATCCCACTTACAATATGCCACCAGCACAGAAACAAGCCTCAAACCTTCTGGCACAAAGTCATTTGGAGTGATGTGACCAAAATTAAGCTTTTTGGCCACAACCATAAAACGCTACATTTAGAGAGGCGTCAACAAGGCCTATGATGAAAAGGTACACCATTCCTACTGTAAGGTGGATTTGTAGTGGAACTGTAAGGCAGAATCACTGTGTAAAACAGAATACACAGGGCTTCACCTATCAAGGCCACAAATTTTCCTGCAAAACCTCGGAGGAACTTCACTCCCCCCTTCATGATCTGCATCTGCTTTGACCACCACCATCTCCAGCTGACCAGCAACAACGTCGGTGATCTGCATCCTGTTCTCACCAGAAAGCCTCTACCTCCACTATGAAGGCGGCCATCATGGCTCCTCCAAGCACGGCATATTTTCTTCTCCATCTCTCGCTCTTTCTAACTCCATGGACTGATGACAGCATCTATCTACCTGGCTTCCTCCTACGCCTGTAATGGTGGTGGGAACTCGCCACCAGTTGTATTTTCTTTTATTCCTCTGTTTCTGCTGTTACCTTGTAGATGGTAACCATGATCCTCTTGTTGCTGATGGGTTATACTGTATGTTTGTTTTTCCTCCACATTGACCTTCTGCCTGGTTCCACCACTCTTTACCAAGAAGAGAAGAGGCTGTTTAGTTCTGTATATGTTATGTTGTCCTGCTGTTTAAGTTTTTTTTTTTGTTCCAGTTTGCCGGATTCACATGTGTTTCATGGTTTCTTAGAGAAACACTTTCCCCATTTTTGCCTTGCCTTCCTAGCCTTGATTGGGTTGGGTCTAACATTGGCTCTAATTCTTCCTTATTCCACCCCACTTCCATTACTACCAGTTTTCTCTGTATATTGTATCTCATGTATATTGAGGTATTTTGAACATTACCTTAACATGTAGATAGTTATACTAGTTACAGAAATACTTACACTGACTACACCCACCTGCTGGGTGATGTGATCATTTTGCTTGAGTTGGACATCTGTCCCTCACCCTGCCTAGGTCATGCTTCATCTCGGGAGCCAACCTACACATGTCAACAGATTGGTTCCCGCACTGTTTAGCTGTCAGTTGGTATTTTGCATCCTTTTTTTTTGCATTGTTTTTTGACTCTGATGTCCCACTCATCACATAACACTAGGTCTTTGGGGAAGTGTTCAATTACCTTTTAAATTCCCGTGCCTTTGGCAAGCTCTCCATGGCACACTCAGGCCCACAAAGGCAGTCTACTGCTTGGTCACAGCTTTTACCCTAGTGTTCAATAATTCCCTGCAGGTCAATTTCTTGAACCTTCCCATCTTTGTCAGGCTTGGTCCCCTGTTTGAATCCTAAGTTTGATCTCACTTTAAGGCTAGTGTGACCTCTGTCGGCTATCACTGCTGCCCCACCTTTGCTAATAGAGGTCTCCTATTTGGCCCTCCTTGGGCAACGTGTTCCCCTCCGAGCAGGAACATTTCACCTGCACAGACGAGCAATCTCTTAGATTCATTACTTTTATTCTCCTTATTTTGAAGATTTTCATGTTTTCTTCCTGCTCACCCCCTATACTACTTTCTGCTCCATTTCTCAACCCTCTTTCCCATTCCCGATTTTATTTAAAACATGCCTTCCTTTTATTAGAAACTGTAATTAGCGCAATATCTGTAGGTTAAACTCCTAATTTATCTAATAAATCTGGTTCAAAAGTGAAAATCTTGATGGTGATAAGTATTAGATGAATAAAATATGTCCAAGTATGGTGTGAGATTCTTATATCTACCTCAAACACAATGATATAAATATATAAAAAAATATATAAAACAAAATATGTTTATCAATTTATCTATTATTGTAAAGTGCTGGACTTATATTTTAGAGTGCAATAAATGAAATAAATTTGTCAAATCCCATAAAATATATATTAAGCTGATCAAGAAAGTGCTAGTGGAAACGAAAATGTGCTAAACTACAGTGCAAAATAATATATTAACTTTTAAGGCAGTTATTGATTCTGGATAACTGTCATCTCTGGTGAGTTTGACCCAGGCATATTAATTGAGCACTTAAACACTGTGAACACTCTGCGTTTTGTTGATTAGCACTTTTGCACTTTGTCACTGGAGGATTTAAATATGGACTCTATTTGATGGACTTTATATTATTCACATATTATTCACATATTTATTTATATTGTTTGTCACATGAATTTATATTTTTGATATTCATTGTGGGTATTTTTATTGATACAATTCATGCAACATTTATTGCACTATATGAGCACTTTTTCTAAGAATATTTATTGCACTTGCACTTTTCCGTTGGAGGATTCATTTTGTCACAATTTGCAGCACTTTAAAATAATTAATTATAAGAGACTAGTACTAGTATATAACATAAATATTAACAGTTATCCAGAATCAATAACTGCCTTAAAAGTTAATATATTATTTTGCACTGTAGTTTAGCACATGGTTTCCACTAGCACTTTCTTGATCAAAATTTTTTGATCAGCTTAATATATATTTTTTAACAAATTTATTTCACTCTAAAATATAAGTCCAGCACTTAACACTAATAGATAAATTGATAAACATATTTTGTTATATATATTTATTTCATTGTGTTTGAGGTAGATATAAGAATCTCACACCATACTTGGACATATTTTATTCATCTAATACTTATCACCATCAAGATTTTCACTTTTGAACCAAATTTATTAGATAAATTAGGAGTTTAACCTATGGATATTGCACTAATTACAGTTTCTAATAATCGTATACATAGCATCGCTATGGTTCATTGGCTGCATTTCTGATAGATTACCCCTATTTCCAAAAGACCCTTAATACATTTTTCCAAGAAATTCCTAAGCGCCAGTTCCCCTTATTTTTAAAATGCCTTCCTTTTATATCTCACTATGGCCCCACGATTAGGAATGGGCTTTGGCGTGTTTGGGATCCCACCCGCCCGATATCGCCAGGCAACCGACACTGCACGTGGCTAATCACAGGCAGTGAGACATTTCCCGGTCCGCAGCTGCACAGATCGGGAAATGTCTCACTGCCTGTGATTAGCCGTGTGCAGTGTTGGCTTCCTGGTGGAATCGGGCAGGTGGGATCCTGAACACACCCGAGTCCATCTCTACACACTAAATGTCCTCACTCTTAATGTTTAGGGTTTTAATACCCCCCATAAATGAGTTAAAGCCTTTCAGTCATTTGCTTAGACCCATGCTCATGTGGTATTTTTGTTCAATAAACAGTTCCAGTTTTGCAGCTAAAAGGAGTTCTGCCTAGATTTTGGTTGCAATATGCGGCTAAAATATCTCATATCTATGTTCAAGACTAGAGGAAGCAGTATACTGATGACAGCACTCAAACACAGTGTGGGTTGGTTCCGTCACATTGGAGGCAGCAGTGGGATGATTCCTGCAGTCTGGGACATCCAAACCTCCACCTGGATACAAGGTCGAGGTAGCAGGAGAGAAGAGATACAGATACCAGCCGCCATGGAAGAGGAATTCGGAAGGAGGTTGCGAGAGATGTGAATACAGCACAGGGGACCAGTGTCAGAGCAGGTCCTGCTGGGATGGTATGATTCTGTCCGCTGGGAATGCTGGAAGGGGTAGCCCATGAACAGTGACACCAGGGTAACAATTCTCCCCTCCATCCAGAAAAGGTACTGGTCACAGTACGAAGTGTGAATGATTTTTGGGTTTTTGGGGAAACAACCGCTTTCCATTCCTTGTGTGGAATGAATCAGGCTGGTCCAGGTGGAGATGCGGTTGAACGAGAACTACAGAGCCCTCCACTGGTATGTAACAAAAGTGTGCCCGTGGACAGCGAAAGCCAGCCAGATGGAAGGCTTTGGCTACGGCGGTCTAGGGCTGTTATTAGAGAGGCTGTCCGAGGACCCCGACTTTGGGAACGATTTGGAGTGGCGTTTGAAGGAAATCTTGGAATACAGAGAATAAATTCTGAATATCTTGGAAGTGCACTGGAAGATTTTGAGTTTCTAGCCAATCAGGAATGGGAGCTGGAGATCACCTACAGACGGCTGCTAGTCTCTGCTCAGCAGCCGGTCTGGGCTCCCTTTGCCTGGGACTATCAGGAAATACCAGCTGACAGCTCTGAAATCCTGGCTGAAGAGTCGGTAATGTGGCAGAGTAACAGTGGGCTTTTGCGCATCCCTGCCCGCAGCTACGGAAGCGGCGGTCTTATGGCGGATGCAGCAAGTGCTGACTCACCTTGACAATCCTGTTTCTGCATGGGATGATCTTGAATGGAGGAATAATCTGAAAATTAGACACCTGGCCATAGTTGGATAATTCCCCTATCAGGTTTGGCAGTGAGACAAGGGAGTCAAGTAACATGAAAGAGTATGTCATTCGCAAATGCCAATAGTTTATGTACCGTAGAGCCCACAGAAATTCCTCCAATATTCAGATTAGCTCGGAATCTCCGAAGCAACTGCTCTAGAGTTAATGTGAACAAAAGGGTTGAAAGTGAGCACCCCTGCCTTGTGCCTTTCCGAATGTAAATTACCTGGGAAAGGGAATCGTTATCCTTAACCTGAGCAGTAGGAGAAGAGTAGAGTGCAAAAATCCATTGTAGCATATGGGGACCAAGGCCCAGCCTCTCCCAAATCGCCCAATCAACCCGATCAAACGCTTTCTCAGCGTCGATAGATAAAATCAAATAGGGAGGCAAGTGATTATGTGTACGGGGCCAATGAACGAGCTAGAGTGCCCTAATGGAGTTATCTCTAGCCTCATGTCCCACAATAAAACCAGTTTGGTTAGGGTGAACTATTGAGGGTAGGAGGTGCTTTATCCGATTGGCGATGATTTTGGAAAAGATTTTCAAGTCAGTATTTAAAAGGAAAATATGCCTTTGTAAAGCCGTCAGGCCGCAGGCTTTTCCTGTTTGGTAGGGATTTGACTGTAGCCAATCCTACCAGAGATATGGGTTGTTCCTGGTTAGCCTGCTGTTCAGGAGATAGGGTGGGGAAACCAGAAGAGGAGAGATAGGCCTCAATGCGGGACCTCTTCAGCACTACGTCTACAGGGGAGGAGGCAAAATCCAGGTCATACAAAGCTGTATAATAATCTTGGAACAGGGAGGCAATTTTAGAAGTGTGTTGTACCGTCGCTCCTGAAGAGGAGCGCAGTTTGTGAACATGGGTGGACACGCGTTGCTTATGGAGTGCCCTTGTGAGCATTCCGCCACATTTATTGCCATGTTCATAATACTTATGAGCTGCATATCGCAATCGCCAATGCAAATACGTCGGTTTAAAGTTTAGCAAAACGTGCAGTTCCACCAGATGGCGCTGTGCTTCCAGGTCAGCCCGCTGTTTATGTTGCAGCTCAGCTTGTTGCAAGGCTGAAAGGAACCTCTGGAAGTCTGCCTGCCTCTCCTCCTTTCGCTTAGTTCCCCAAGTGATAATAGTGCCCCGTACAACTGCCTTGTGGAACTCCCAAAGAACACCCTCGCTAACATCCCCATTATTGTTCTCTGCAAAGTAACATAAAGTCTCTGTTGCACCTGCCACATCCTCTAGAAGGTTTTCATTAAGCCTCCATGACCGGGTCCTAGTCACAGAGTGCGAAAATGAAAGAGAAATCGGAAATTGGGGCGTGGTCTGACGGTAAACTGCTTTATGGTGGCATCGGTCAAAAAGTCCAAAGTGCTTGGGTCCACTGACAATAGGTCTATCCTAATGTGTGTCATGAAATGAACCCTAGAGTAGTAGATGCAATCCCTCTCAGAGGCATGTAGGGCCCTCCAGCCATCTACCAAGGCAATATTTTGGAGGAATTTACCAAAATGTTTCAAAGTGCAAGACTGTGTAGGGCAGTTTGCAGAAGTGTCCAGTGAGGGGTCGGAACTTACATTAAAATCCCCTTCCCTAAAATCGGCCAAACGATCTAAAACTCAAAGTCAATAAAGGGAAGCTGTTGAGGGTTGGGAGCAAATCATGTCATCATTGTGTACATCTGGCCCATGCCAGGGCTCTTTAAAAGGACAAAACCTTGAGAATCTGAGTGATGGTCCGTAGGTTGAAATGGGCAACTCTTATGGATAGCAATAGCCCTGCCACAAGATTTTGCATTCAGAGAATTACTCAGGTACCAGTGAGAAAAAAGGTGAGTGGGGAGTTTAGGTGTCGAGGTAAGTGAAATGTGCCTCCTGCAAGAACGCAACCTGCACCCCTAACTGCTTTAGCTCCAGCCATAGCCTGTTGTGCTTGTTGGGAGAGCAGAGACCATGTACATTGTAAGCCACTACCTTAACCAAAGCCATGGCGGATAACAAAAAAAAAACGCTGTCCAGGCAACCACATGAAAACCGCCAAATCAGGTGTCAAAAGCAGCATTAATGTGTCCTAAAAAAAAAAGAAAAGAAAAACAATACAGAATAAAATAAAGAAACAATGCCAACATAGGAACCGGTTCACCAGAGGTGAAAACAACCGTCTGTGGCTCAGTGGATATCTGCATGCCTGACCCTGGAAGCCTATCCAATAAAGGAAAGAATCCCAGGTGAGACATGGTGCCCCCAATGGGACATTCATCCATAAGGGGTGACCCTATGTGGGAAACGTAGTCAGACGTGGGGTTAAATGAACCCCAGTTCCTCACAGTTTAGCAAATCAAAAGCTGAAAATGGAACGGGGGTGTTCAATAAGAAAACAAAGTCCTCACTGCGGTCGTGATCTCCCAAGCTGCGAAAAATAGACCTCAGCAAAAAAAGGGGAACAGTGGGTTTAACGAAAGGGGTAAAATAGCGGAGAGGCAGTCCAGGATTAAAAAATTAAAAAAAAAAGAAAAGGAAACCGGTTATTTGGCTCTGCGGGAGAGTAGGAACAGTACTGCCAATGTCCACCATCTTCTCAGGGGGTAAAAGGAATACGAAAACACACAAAAATATTTCCTAAAGATAATGAAACTACTAAGTCGCCAGCAGGAGATGAATGCGGTAATGTCTGAGGTGAGGAGCGTTTTCTGCCCCTGGATCATCTCTTGAATCTAGCAGGATGAAGAAGGAACTTTGTGCCTTGACGCTGTGACAGGAAGGCACCTACGGCATTTTCTGAGGCGCTAACTTTAAGGATATATGGTGATGCAGGGTTTGGATGTCGCAGAATAGGTGCTGTGGTAAATAAGGTCTTTAACTGGTCAAATGCAGTTTGTGCTGACGGTGTCCACTAAAAACGAGTATTTTGCTTCGTCAGCTGGGTGATCGGAGAGAAATTCTTAATAAACTTGCGGGAGAAGTTGGCGAATCCAATGAATCTTTGCGTGCTCTTCCTGTCTGTGGGAGTGGGCCATTCGAGGATAGATTTAACCTTCTGGGGATCCATGGAGATGCCTAAAGTAGAAATTACGAGTCCCAAGAATTGGATTGTTTCTTTTTCAAATTTGCATTTTTCGGCCTTTGCGTATAGTCCATGGTCTCTCAGGCGGCCGAGGACCTTTTTGACGTGTTCACGGTGCATTTCGAGGGATACTGAAAATATAAGAATGTCATCAAGTTATACAATCATGAATAGGTCAATAAAGCCTCTGAAAATATTATTTATGAAATGCTAAAAGGTGGCTGGAGCATTACACAATCCAAAGGGCATAACAAGGTACTCATCGAAGTGACCGAATCTGGTGCGAAAGGCTGTCTTCCATTCATCCCCTTCGCGGATCCGTACTAGATTGTATGCTCCTCGTAAGTCAAGTTTGGTAAATACCAAGGCTGCCCTAAAGCGTTGAAAAAGTTTGAAAACCAGGGGCAAAGGATATCGGTTCTTGACAGTGATTTTGTTTAAAACCCGATAATCAACACAGGGGCGCAGAGAGTGATCCTTCTTTTCAACAAAGAATATACCAGCCCCTGCGGGGGGACGTAGAGGGACGGATTAAGCCTTTCTCCAGGTTTTCGTCGATGTAGAGGAGTAGTGCTTCAAGTTCTAGTTTGGAAAGAGGGGCTATGTGCCCAAAAGGTATCTCAGCTCCAGGTAAAAGTTTGATTGGGCAGTCATATGGACGGTGGGGTAGCAAGATGTCTGCTTTCTTTTTATCATTGACTTCCAAGAATTCATGGTATGCAGAAGGCACAAGCTGTGATAAAGAGTGATCAGGATGTAGACCCAGAAGAGGTGCAGGTCCCACAGGACTGGGCTGGAAGCAGCATTGTTGGTAATAGGTGGATGGAAATATGACTTTCCCTGTTCCCCAGTTTATCTGAGGGTTGTGTGCTTGTAACCAGGGGATGCCCAGAATAACATGGAGCAGAGAAGATGGCATAATGTCCAGACATTGGTATTTTCGGTGACCAGTATTCAATATAGCCAGTAGTAGGCACGTTTCTCGAATTATAGAAAAAATACAAAAATAAACCTGGCGCTTAGAGCTGACTAACAAAGAAAAAACCCAAGGAGCTGACTGATGAAGACAATAAAAAGGAGTTAAAAAATTGTGCATTCACATGTGGCAATAGCCATGAGTCTTATGTCAAGGGTGCAGCTGTCCCATAAACAGTTCCAATGAAAGAAGCACCACAAACAGCAGTGGGATAATTAGTGCTCACCAAGACAAAAAAAAAACTACAAGGCTGAAGAGTAAAAGATGAAATATCACAGTTTATTAAAAAAGTCTTGACAAAAGACATCCACAGGTCACCATGAGAACATCTCCCCTTGATATAGTCTGAATCCCTTCTCTACCCTGCATGCAAAGCTATCCAAATCCTCCTTGGTGGGGAGAGCCCAAGAAGAAGAAATAAATAAATAAAACATATCATAACTCAACACAACACTGAATTTCTGACTTGCGCCATAGTGTCATGAACCTCAAAAGATTATTTGTTTGCCATATATTGGTTTATGTTGCCTTATGGGATGCAGAAAAAAATTTCCATGTCATCCACCTTTTATCAAATTGGGTGGTCTTATCTTCTTTATATGCCAGTATTTTTTCATATACATAGGAGTCGTTTACTAAGCCTATTACCTCTGATGGGGCTAATTTAGATTTGCACTTACGCGCTATTACTAGTCTAGCGGCGTAAAGTATATGCATTCATTTAGTTAAGAAAGTAGGTGGGTATATATCCAGATTTACACTCAATAATGCCTGCTCAGCCTTCATCTAATTTAATACGCCTGTAACTTTGGCAATGAGTCTTGCTATGCTAAACCAAAAGCCAACCAAAACCAAAATCAAAAGAGAAATGCAGAACCATAACATATGGGCTAAGTTTCCTATTTGTCCGCACTCTCTCCAGCAGAGATTAGATGAGCAGTCTGTGAATTTTGCTAGAGTATATGGTGTCCTTTACCATCTCAAATGTATTTTTTGTGCTATCTCCCTGAAGTTTGAGCATTTAGTGTATGTGTGGTTGAATCCTATGGCTTTGAGCCATTGGTCTTGGGTAAAATTTAGTTGTAAATCATTTTCCCATTTAGCTGATTGTTTCGGTTTTTCAAAGGATTTTTTGCTCTGTAATAGAATATATATCAGGTTATCCCCTTAACCGGCTGGAATTTGCGGTACCATGAAGACACTAGCTGTGATATATGTTGTGTCCTAGCGTGGAAAAGTATACTTACTATTCTTTTCGGCCAATTTGTTTTATGCTACCTATGTTTGGTAAAAAAAATCGCAAAAAGCGTATTTTGATTGGTTTGCGCAAAAGTTATCGCGTTTACTAACAAAGGGAAAGATTTTTGTTGTTTTTTTTTTTTTAACGCGTAATGGCGGCGACCTGCGATTTGTTTGCGGTACTGCGACATTGCGGTGGACAAATCGGACCCTTGACTGACATTTTTGACACTTTTGGGGTTACCAGTGACATTACTACAGTAATCAGTGCTATATATATGCACTGTTACTGTAAAAATACACTGGTAGTAAAGGGGTTAACTTTATTTGAGAGGGAGGGGCTGTGTGTGTCCCTAGGGGTGTGCTTTCTACTGTGATTGGCTGTGGCTTCAGCTGTATGAACGGTGATCAACGGTTCTACATAGTTTAACCGTATGATCATCTCTCATACACAGGGGAGAATGACAGGCAGCTTGTTTACACAAGCCGCCTGACTTTCTCCCTCTCCCCCGCCGATAGCAGAGTGGCCGGCGGACATCGGGTCCGCCGGTCACACGCGCGGGGGGGTCGTGACCACGCAGGAGCGCGCCTCCGGGGGCGCGCGCTCGCTCCCTAGACCCTCACAAGCAAGCGAGTAGACCTACGTCAGTTTGCCTGTGAGGGGCTGACCGCCGACGTAGATAGTCGTGCGGCGGTCGGCAAGTGGTTAATACTTTGTAGCGCCACCTTTTGCTGCGATTACAGCTGTAAGTCGCTTGGGGTATGTCTCTATCAGTTTTGCACATCGAGAGACTGAAATTTTTGCCCATTTCTCCTTGCAAAACAGCTCGAGCTTAGAGAGGTTGGATGGAGAGGGTTTGTGAACAGCAGTTTTCAGTTCTTTCCACAGATTCTCGATTGGATTTCAGTCTGGACTTTGACTTGGCCATTCTAACACCTGGATGAACCTGGATGAACCATTCCATTGTAGATTTTGCTTTATGTTTTGGATCATTGTCTTGTTGGAAGACAAATCTCCGTCCCAGTCTCCGGTCTTTTGCAGACTCCATCAGCTTTTCTTCCAGAATGGTCCTGTATTTGGCTCCATCCATCTTCCCATCAATTTTAACCATCTTCCCTGTCCCTGCTGAAGAAAAGCAGGCCCAAACCATGATCCTGCCACCACCATGTTTGACAGTGGGGATGGTGTGTTCAGGGTGATGAGCTGTGTTGCTTTTACGTCAAACATAACGTTTTGCATTGTTGCCAAAAAGTTTGATTTTTGGTTTCATCTGACCAGAGCACCTTCTTCCACGTTTGGTGTGTCTCCCAGGTGGCTCGTGGCAAACTTTAAACAACACTTTTTATTGATATCTTTAAGAAATGGCTTTCTTCTTGCCACTCTTCCATAAAGGCCAGATTTGTGCAGTATACAACTGATTGTTGTCCTATGGACAGAGTCTCCCACCTCAGCTCTAGCTCTCTGCAGTTCATCCAGAGTGATCATGGGCCTCTTGGCTGCATCTCTGATCAGTCTTCTCCTTGTATGAGATGAAAGTTTAGAGGGACGGCCAGGTCTTTGTAGATTTGCAGTGGTCTGATACTCCTTCCATTTCAATATTATCGCTTGCACAGTGCTCCTTGGGATGTTTTACATAGTTACATAATTTGTGAGGTTGAAACGACATCAGTCCATCCAGTTCAACCTATGATGTGTGTATGTGTTTGCTGTTAACCATACATTGTATACCCCTGTATGTTGTGGTCTTTAAGGTGCCCATCTAATAATTTTTTGAAACTATCAATGCTCCCTGCTGATACGACTGCTTGTGGAAGAGAATTCCACATCCCCACTGCTCTCACAGTAAAGAACCCCTTACGTATTTTTAGCTTAAACCGTTTTTCCTCAAGTTTTAGTGAGTGGCCACGTGTCTTATTGTATTCCCTTTCTCTGAAAAGTTTGTTCTTTATGCTAGGGTCACCAGTACAGTATTTGTACATTGTTATCATATCCCCCCTTTATCGCCTCTTCTCCAGAGAGAATAAGTTCAGTGCTTGTAGTCTTTCCTCATAGCTGATGTCCTCCATTCCCCTAATTATTTTTGTTGCCCTTCTTTGGACTCTCTCCAGTTCCAGCACATCCTTCCTGAGGACCGGTGCCCAGAACTGGACAGCATACTCCAGATGTGGCCGGGCCAGAGTCTTGTAGAGAGGGAGAATAATCTCTTTATTTCTGGAGTAAATTCCCTTTTTTTATACATCCCAGTATTCTGTTCCCTTTGCTTCCAGCGGCTTGGCATTGCATGCCACTGCCAAGCCTGTTGTCTACCAGTACCCCCAGGTCCTTTTCCATCCTAGACTCACCCAGAGGTTTCCCCCCCCAGAGAGTAGCTTGCTTTCGCATTACTGATGCCCAGGTGCATTATTTTACATTTTTCAACATTAAACCTCATCTGCCATGTAGGGGTTAGGAGGTGTTGGTATGGGGCGCTACCACCTTGCACAGCGAATTTCTTCGTTGTATGTGATCCAAAGATGAAAGTGCACAGTGCTTATTGGTGAGCAGATATTGTGCAAATCAAAATTATTTTATTGTTAAAATCTTAAATGTGCAATATAGTGCAAATATAAAAAGACGGTAATTATCGTGTATCGATTGGATTGTACCGTATATGTATCACTCATCGGATGTAAACAATCATATATAAGTGACCAGTGCAAAAAAGTGCTAAGTGCAATTGAGTGATTTAAACAATAAATGCTTTATTGTGGTCTCCTTTTAAAGAGGAAACTGACATCCGTGGTGAATATTACAAACACTATGCAGTGTAAAGTGAGAGAATAAAATGCCTGTTGCGCGTGTTGAGAGTGAGGAGTGCTAATACCGTGGGTAAAGCACTTACCAATGTCCTCTCCCTTCTCACTCTAGTATACTGTGTCTCCCTTCTCCTGATGCCTGTAAGAGCTGGTTGTTCCGTACATGTAGTTGCGCTTGCATCTAGGGAGTCAGTGTACAAAAGACCAAGAGAGCTTCCATTGCGTAGTATAGTACAACATTGAGGGAAAAATAAGTATCGACTCACTGTTAGGAAGTTCACCGTCAGCTTGTTTGGTGTGTCTCCAGTGTTCGGCCGCGCGGTGATTCCGCGTTCCACCGGCCGGAGCCACCTAACCGGAAGTGACGTATGACGCTGCTTTGCCGCTCTACGCGTTTCGTCACTGCGACGTCATCTGGGGCGGTGGCGTCGGACCGCCCCGTATTTCTATATCCTTGATCAGGTCTGTATTGTTGGTAATCAGTAGGTCAAGTACCGCATTGTTTCTTGCCGGTGTGTTCACCATCTGACCCATAAAATTGTCCTGCAGAACATTTAGGAACTGCCGAGCCTTGGCTGAGTGCGCGGTCCCTTCTGCCCAGTCTATATCTGGATAATTAAAGTCCCCGATTATAATGACATTACCCCTCCTTGCCGCCAATCCTATCTGTAAAAGGAGGACCGCCTCCCCTTCCTCCCTCTGGTTGGGGGGCCTATAGCATATGCCCAATATTACCTTCCCCATAGTGCCTTCCCTTTTAAGTTCAACCCATAGGGATTCTGCCTCGTCCATAGCTCCATTATTAATATCATCCCTCCTATTTACCTGTACACTGTTCTTAATGTACAGAAATACCCCTCCCCCTTTTTTAATTTCTCTATCCCTGCGATAAAGGGAATACCCCTGAATGGTCGCCATCCAATCATGAGAGCTGTCGAACCAAGTCTCAGTTATCCCCACAAAATCTAAGTCCTCCTCAAACATCAGTAGCTCCAGCTCTCCCATCTTGTTGGCCAGGAAAATACTACCTTGGAGGTCCTAGTCCTCAACTTGGCGCCTAAGTCTCTGAAATCGTTTAGGACTCTCCATCTTCCTCTGCCTATGTCATTGGTACCCACGTGTACCATGACAGCTGGGTCTTCCCCAGCCCCACCCAGTAATCTGTCCACCCGATCCACGATGTGCCGAACCCGAGCGCCCGGTAAACAACAGACTGTTCGGCGCTCACGGTCTTTGTGGCAGATTGCACTGTCTGTCCTTCTAATAATTGAGTCCCCTACCACCAGCACCCGTCTTTCCTTTCCCTTTCTCCCGGCCTCACTGGAGTAGCTCTTCCCCTGGCAGCTAGGGGCGTCGGTCTGCTCCAGCAATGCTGGTCCCTGACTGGATTCCCCAACATCATGCAACGGGGTGAATTTATTGGGGTGCTCCAGCCCAGGATCGGCCTCCTTGCCTTTTTCCCCTCTACCCTTCCTAACCGTCACCCATTTAAAGCTTGGGAAATATTTTTGTATCCAAATCTGACTTTAAACTTCTCCACAACAGTATCTCGGACCTGCCTGGTGTGTTCCTTGTTCTTCATGATGCTCTCTGCGCTTTAAACGGACCTCTGAGACTATCACAGTGCAGGTGCATTTATACGGAGACTTGATTACACACAGGTGGATTCTATTTATCATCATTAGTCATTTAGGTCAACATTGGATCATTCAGAGATCCTCACCAAACTTCTGGAGAGAGTTTGCTGCACTGAAAGTAAAGGGGCTGAATAATTTTGCACGCCCAATCTTTCAGTTTTTTATTTGTAAACAAAGTTTGAAATTTTCAATAAATTTCGTTCTACTTCATGATTGTGTCCCACTTGTTGTTGATTCTTCACGAAAAATTACAGTTTTATATTTTTATGTTTGAAGCCTGAAATGTGGCAAAAGGTCGCAAAAATCAAGGGGGCTGAATACTTTCGCAAGGCACTGTAAGTGACTCCGTCATTCGCAGCTCTCCTATCTGCTCTCCTGTGTCCTTCTCCCCCCCCCCCCCCGCCTGTCAGCTCTGTCCACTCCACAATCCTCCCTCCTGCTGCTCTCATATCTATAGTATAAGCATGCCATCCCCTCTGTTATATAACGTTATGTGTCCCTGTGCTGTATAAGCAGATGCCGATTATACCTAATATCAGGGCAACTCCCAGTGCTCAGGTGACTTCTATGATCTCTCTCCTCCCCTATAGCTGTCAGATGGGAAGAGGAGAGAGCCCAGGAGTCACGTGAGCACTGGGAGATGCTCTGATATAAGGTAAAATCAGCACAGGGACACATAGCGTTATATAGTTAGTCAGGTTGAAAAAAGACAAGTCCATCTGGTTCAACCAATAAAAAGAAAAAAAAAAAACAGTATTGAAAACCCAACCATACAATCCCATATACACACGCAGTTGATCCAGAAGAAGGCAAAAAAAACCAGCAAAGCATGAGTCAATTTGCTACAGCAGGGGAAAAAAATTCCTTCCTGATCCCCAGAGAGGCAATCGGACATTCCCTGGATCAACTTTACCTAAAAAATATTCTAGTACCCACTTACTGTATATTAAGTACACCCAGGAAAGAATCCAGACCTTTTTTAAAGCAATATAACAGAGGGGGTGGCATGCTTATACAATAGTGGGTTAACAACCACTTTAAAATAATGAAATAAACAAATATATACCTGGCAATAGTGGTGATGACCACTCATAGGTCAACAGAAACCAAAAAAAGGCAATTATAGTTTATAGTGACATAACACAAACCATATGATATATACTCAAAAGTAACATGCAGTTGAAATAACCATAACAACTCTGCAATCTTAAATGGATACTGTAAATAGTCTTTATAGAAAAGTAATCATAAAAATCCAGTCCATTCACTTAGTGCACATGCTCATACACTCTCTGTGAAAAATCAGAAATTCAGTAATATACTTTACTGCAAATCTTGTGTTGCTCACCTCGAGATGAGACCCTCCCAGGGGTCTACATTAGCATTCCCCTAACTGATATATATATCCAGTGGCCGGCTGCTTTCCTGGTGATTCTTGGATTCTTGTTGGGATGTGAGGACGTCGGGCAGATCGCACACTACCGGGAAGCAGATTGCCACTGGGGAGCACAGGACTGAGAATCTGCAAATGTTTGTGTGACCAGCAAGGGGTTTTATGATCCCAACTGTACAAGGCGAGCCATCTGTGTGCACCAGAGCTAGCGCACTTAAAAATGTGTGTGTGATTATTTCTATTTAATAAAGACCCATTTTTATACGGTTATTTTTTTTCCCTCTTCTTATGACATATGTGTATGATGCACACCAGTGGTGGCTGGTGCTCCATGGGCCGGGGGAGCAGACAGACCGCACCATACATCCCCGCCCCCCCCTCGGACCAGGCCGCAACATAGCATGACATGACAGTACAGGACCCCCCCGGCTCACTCACCCATCTGCAGCAGGTGAACGGCAGCAGCTTCTTCCTCGTCTTCTGCGTCTCCTCCTCCATGCCCAATGGCATGGCTTCTCCTTCAGCCAATGGGGAAATGGGTCTCAGAACTCGCTTCCTGATTGGCCAGGAGGAGGATCCATTCGCTATTGTCACACAACTGGGTGCGCTCGGGGAGCAGTGCTCTGCGCCCCGAACTCACACTTTTTTTTAGCCTATTAGAGCCTCTAGCTGTAATCACATGGCTAAAAAAAAAAAAGCCCCATTGAAGTCCATGCGTATGGCGCCCCACATGTAGATTAGGGGGCCGGACTCATGGATAGGGGGGGTGGCACCCCTGCGCCCCATATACACCAGCCGCCACTGATGCACGCGGTCTAAGGGAACAAGAGTCCAAGAATCACCAGGAAAGCAGCCAGCCATTGGATATATACCTGTAGGGGGAATGCTATTGTAGACCCCCGGGAGGGTCTCCCCTGGAGATGAGCACATAGCGTGACCAGTGGAGCACACTTTTGATTTTTTTTGGAGAGGAACACAAGATTTGCACTGAAGTTTATTACTGGATTTCTGCTTATTCACAGAGATTGTAAGAGCATGTGCACTAAGTGAATAGACTGGATTTTATGATCTTTTTTATAAGGATTATTTACAGTATCCATTTAAAGATTGCCGAGTTGTTATGATCATTTCAACTGCATGTTACTTTTGAGTATACTGTATATCAAATGATTCACAAGTGTGTTATGTCACTATAAACTATAATTGCCTTTTTTTTTTTGGTTTCTGTTGACCTATGAGGAGTCATCACCACTATTGCCACTTTTAATATTGGTTTCAAAATTATTTAGCAAGTGTTTGCATAATATGCAACTCTTTGAGCTAGCTAGATAGGTAGCACTTCACATTTCTTTGATATTTGATTTTTAAACGTGGGAACACAGCTAGTGCGACTTGTGAGGCGACTTATGTCGCCCCAGGTCGCTTGACATAAATGTTAATCAATCAGTGCCGTCTTAATTGGCACTACTGAAGTCGCTCCTACTTCAGAAAAGGGTCCTGTACTACTTTGAAGCGACCTGTGATCCGACTTGTCCCATATACTTCAATGGGAGTCGCCTCCTTATCTTAATTGAAGCGACTTGTTATCAGACTTTCCAGGAAGAAGAAAGAGATTAGCCAGGCATTCCCCACATTGCAGCCATGCCTATATGGTGTATATATATGGCTACGTGGCACTGATACGTGGCACTGGTGGACACTGATTCGTGGCACTAATACGTGGCACTGGTGGACACTGATACGTGGCACTGGTGGACACTGATACGTGGCACTGATATGTGGCAGTGGTGGACACTGATTCGTGGCACTGATATGTGGCACTGGTGGACACTGATACGTGGCACTGATACGTGGCACTGATACGTGGCACTGGTGGACACGGATACGTGGCACTGATACGTGGCACTGGTGGACACTGATACGTGGCACTGATATGTGGCACTGGTGGACACTGATTCGTGGCACTGGTGGACACTGATACGTGGCACTGGTGGACACTGATACGTGGCACTGATACGTGGCACTGGTGGACACTGATTCGTGGCACTGATATGTGGCACTGGTGGACACTGATTCGTGGCACTGGTGGGCAGTGGCACTGGTGGACACATACGTGGCACTGGTGGGCAGTGGCACTGGTGGACACATATACGTGGCACTGGTGGGCAGTGGCTTTGGTGGACACATACGTGGCACTGGTGGGCAATGAGGAAATGAGTAAAAAAAAAAAAACAGAAAAGGGGAAAGGGGAATTAGGTCACAACACATCATATTCTGATTGGCCAAACACAAAGTCGTCTGTCATATAAGTCACGCAAAATAATTCACAAGTCCCGCTGAAGTCGCAGTAAAGGCGCGGTAAAATTGCGGTAAAAAGTAGCTCCGACATGGGGCGACTTATGGTCGCGGCAGTGTGAACCGGCTCTTAAGCAGCAACCTTGAGTATACTTGTTTTGTTTATTTATTTACACATCACACTACCCATAGTAGCGCAGAAGTTTTACCACATTTTTAATGCAGTAGCACTGCTCCATCTGCCCATAGAGACACAAGTGGACCGATTGACTGAACACTGTCTGAAACACTACACTTGTCAGTAATACATTTCTCAACACCATTATCCTCATCAACATTATCAGAAATGCTGTGGGTATAAAACACTTAGATGACCTATTTACAGCTGACACTACCAAATCCTTTCAACAACTCCAGAACGAGTATCAAGTGGCAAACAAAGATTTCTACCTCTATATTTGCACTATCCATTGCCTATCACGGAAATCCATGTGGTCCTGTAAACTCCCCCCCATCGAGCATGGGCATACTTTTTTTTTACAAACAAGGTTGCTCTTTATTGAAAAGAAAAACAGGAACAATGAACAATATACAATACATGTGTAGCCGTTGTACATCATCAGACCACAGGGGAAGAGCAGGTGTGCCGAAGGCATCAGAACAAACACAGTGGGGGAACCCAGCAATAAGAACATAGTAGAACGCCCAGGAGAGACAAATGCAAGTCATCAAAAATAAAAAAAACAAAAACAACACAGGCAGACAGCAACAAACAGACCAGAGGATCAATCCGTGCCATCTAACCAGGGCTGCCAAACCTTCTCATATTTATGGGGACAGTTCCTATTAATGTAGGTGAGTTTGTACATTGGGAGAGCCCCATTCACCAAGGCCTCCCACGTGGCCAGCGTGGGAGGGGAGGGGGAGACCCACCGAAGGACAATCATCTTCTTAGCATAATACAGCAACAGAAAAATCAGCAAACGGGAGTATTTAGAGCGCCTGACCTTATCGGGGATGCCCAAGAGTGCCAGCTCCGGGGCGTGTGTGACCGAGAGGTGAAGACGGTTGTTCAAGACTTCAAACACCGCCCCCCAGAACTCCGCCACCCGTGGGCATGTCCAGAACATGTGGAAATACGAACCATCTGCACAAAAACGCGCTGATACAGCTGTCTAGGTCACGAAAAAAGGCAGCGGGGAGCCAGGCCGGGGAGTTGCGAAAAACGTAAAGGAATTTAGGCAAAAAAAACATTTTGATGATATTAATGCGGCCCAGAAGGTTAAGGGGCAGGGAGGTCCACCCAGCGCAGCGCGTCCGTAACCGCTCCAGAATAGGGGTAACATTACGAGAGAGGTACGCCCCCAGATCCCCAGAAACCCTGATACCCAAATATTTAAATTCATTTACCCACCCCACTGCAGAGGGGAGGGGGCAGCAAGCGCCCTGGCATCCGGATCTAGGGGAAACAAAACAGATTTGCTCCAATTAATGAGCATGGGCATACTTACTACCACTCACCTCCGACATTTTGGAAAGGTAGATCAGTTTTTTACAATTTACTTCAACAGAAAACTGACTTTTAGGTCATACATCCCAGAAGTCTTCAGGAGGGCAGGGAGGGTTCTCAGCTCAAACCATGCCTGAGATGGATTCCAGGAAGTAAATGCTACATGAATCATCTGCCCTTACTCAAGATGGCTACAACCAGAAATGCCAGGGGGCATTGCTTTTTCTCAGCAAAATAAAGTATGGAGATAGATGGGCGAGTTTGCTTTAAATACTAAGAATTAATGAAATAGTGACTTTGGTTTGTGGTGCCCAGATGCTGTGCAGTTCCACTTTAACTAGTTCTGGACTGGAAGGTTCTGCCACATTAAACACTTAAGGACCGCCCGCCGTAGTGCGAACCGACATAACTGTACGTTGGTCGCGCGCCTGCTACTTGGCAGTGGGGACTCCGATGCATGGGGCTGGTGGCTCAGATTGCCGCCGGCCATCCGTGATCGCTCCCCGCTGAGAGAGAACAGTCAGCTATTGTAAACACTGCTGACCATTCTTTTCTATGGAATGATCACAGAGCTCCTGTGATCCTTCTATATAGGATCACAGGTCTCTGATCATTTCAGAAGCCCAACCCCCATACAGTTAGAAACACTCCCCTAGGCTTACATTTAACCTCTGATCACCTACTGTGTTAACCCCTTCCCTGCCAATGACATTATTACAGTAACAGTGCATATTTTTTAGAACTGATTATCGTAGTAATGTCACTGGTTCCCCCTAAAAGTGTAAAAAAGTTAGGGGTCCGATCTGTACACTGCAATGTCGCAGTCCTGCTAAAAATCGCAGATCGCTGTCATAACTAGTAAAAAAAAAAAAAAACAATAAAAATGACAAAAATCTTTCCCCTAGTTTGTAGATGTGATAACCAATCAAAATACGCTTATTGCGATTTTTTTTTTTTTTAACCAAAAATATGCAGCAGAAAACAAATTGGCCTAAAATGATGAAAAAATTAGATTTTTTAATTATTTTTTTGCGAATGTTATATAGCAGAACGTGAAAATATATATATTTTTTTTTCAGAATTGTCACTCTTTTCGTTTATAGCGCAAAAAATAAAAAAAAGGTGATCAAATACCACCAAAAGAAAGCTCTATTTGTGGGGAAAAAAAGGCATCAATTCTATTCGGGTACAGTGTCGCACGAACGCACAATTGTCCGTTAACCACTTAAGCCCCGGAAGATTTTACCCCCTTCCTGACCAGGGCCTATTTTCGATTCGGCACTGCGTGACTTTAACAGACAATTGCGCAGTCGTGCGACACTGTACCTAAACTAATTTGATGTCCTTTTTTCCCACAAACAGAGCTTTCTTTTGGTTGTATTTGATCACCTGTGCGATTTTTACTTTTTGCTCTATAAACAAAAAAAGAGCGTCAATTTTGCAAAAATAACAATATTTTTCACATTTTTTTTATATGAAATTCCCCCCAAAAAAAAGTAAAAATCAAAATTTTGTAACATTTTGGGCCAATTTTTTTTTTAACATATGTTTGGTAAAAAAAAAAAAAATCGCAAAAAGCGTATTTTGATTGGTTTGCGCAAAAGTTATTGCGTTTATTAACAAAGGGAAAGATTTTTGAAATTTTTGTTGTTTTTTTTTTTTTTAACGCGTAATGTCGGCGACCTGCGTTTTTTTTTTTGCGGGACTGCGACATTGCAGCGGAAAGATCGGACCCTTGACTGACATTTTTGACACTTTTGGGGTTACCAGTGACATTTCTACAGTAATCAGTGCTATACATATGCACTGTTACTGTAAAATTACACTGGCAGTGAAGGGGTTAACTTTTTTTTGAGAGAGAGGGGTTATGCGTGTCCCTAGGGGCGTCATTCTAACTGTGATTGGCTGTGGCTTGAGGTGTAAGAACAGTGATCAACGGTCCTACATAGTAGAATCGTATGATCACTATACATACACAGGGGAGAATGACCTGCCTTTCTCCCTTCACGGCAGACGATCGCGAGCTGATGTCCACCGGTCACGCGCGCGGACTCGTTCGTGAACAAGCCGGGGCGGGAGCGCGCTCGCCCGCTATTGGCTCCCAGGCTAGTGACGTATATATACGTCACTTTGCCTGGCCGGGGCTGACCGTCGCAGTAAATAGTCGTGCGGCGGTCGGCAACCGGTTAAAGTAACGCATTGCCGAATCGCAAAAAATGGCCTGGTCATTAACCACTTAAGCCTCGGAGGATTTGGCTGCTCAAACACCAGGGCCTATTTTGTGATTCGGCACTGCGTGACTTTAACGGGCAATTGCGCGGTCGTGCGACGCTGTACCCAAATTAAATGGACGTCCTTTTTCCCACAAACAGGGCTTTCTTTTGGTGGTATTTGATCACCTCTGCGATTTTTATTTTTTTATTTTTTGCGCTATAAACAAAAAAAGAGCGTCAATTTTGAAAAAATACCCAATATTTTTCCCATTTTTTTTTATATGAAATTCCCCAAAAAAATGTAAAAATCAAAATTTTTTAACATTTTAGGCCAATTTGTTTTCTGCTACATATTTTTGGTAAAAAAAAAAAAAAATATTGGCAATAAGCGTATTTTGATTGGTTTGCGCAAAAGTTATTGCGTTTTACCAACTAAGGAAAAGATTTATGTCATTTTTATTGTTTTTCTTTTTTAACTAGTAATGGCGTTTTTTTTTAACTAGTAATCTGCGGTTTTTTTTTTTTCTTGCGGGACTGCGACATTGCGGCGGACAGATTGGACCCCTGACTAACATTTTTGACACTTTTGGGGGTACCAGTGACATTACTACAGTAATCAGTGCTATACATATGCACGGTTACTGTAAAAATGACACTGGCAGGGAAGGGGTTAACTTTATTAGAGATCCAGGGGTTAAGTGTGTCCCTAGGGGCGTGCTTCTAACTGTCAAGGGGTGTGGCTTTTGATGTAACCACAGAGACATACAATCCTACATAGCAGGATCGTATAGTCTCTGCTGTTACACCAGGGAGAAGGACAGGCGGCTTTGTTTACATTAACCGCCTGCGGTGCGCACTCACCCCCCTACAGGCTCCTGGGCGAGCGACGTAGTACTACGTCGCTTTGCCCAGGAGAGGCTGACTGCCGCAGTAAATGTACTTGCGGCAGTCGGCAAGCGGTTAAGGGGGCAAATCCTTCCGGTCCAGAACTGGTTAATAACCAGGCCATTTTTTGCGATTCGGCACTGCGTTACTTTAACGGAAAATTGCGCAGTCGTGCGAGGATGTACCGAAATAAAATTGATGTCCTTTTTTCCCACAAAGAGAGCTTTCTTTTTTATTTTTTTGCACTATAAACAAAAAGAGTGACAATTCTGAAAAAAAACAAAATATATAAAATATTTTTCACATTCTGCCATCTAACATTCCCCCCCCCCCAAAAAAATTTAAAAATCAAAATTTTTTCATCCTTTTAGGCCAATTTGTATTCTGCTACATATTTTTGTTAAAAAACATTGCAATAAGCGTATTTTGATTGGTTTGCGCCAAAGTTATTGCATCTACAAACTAGGGGAAAGATTTGTCATTTTTATTTATTTGATTTTTTTTTTTTAATAGTAATGGTGGTGATCTGCGATTTTTAGCGGGACTGCGACATTGTGGCGGACAAATCGGATCCCAAACTGACATGTTTGACACTTTTGGGGGGACCAGTGACATTACTACAGTAATCAGTGCTAACAATGTGCACTGTTACTGTAATGACACTGGCAGGGAAGGGGTTAACCTAGTGGGTGATCAAAGGGTTAAGCCTAGGGGAGTGTTTACTAACTGTGGGGGGAGGGGCTTGTGAAATGACCATAGAGACCTGTGATCCTATATAGAAGGATCACAGGCACTCTGTGATCATTTCAGAGAGAAGAATGGTCAGCTGTGTTTACAACAGCTGACTGTTCTTCTCTCTCAGCGGAGAATGATTGTGGGTGCCCGGGGTCAATCGCGGCCGCTGGCCCCGTGCATCGGCATCCCCGCTGCCTAGTGAGAGCCGTGGCCGGCGCGCGCTCCCCTCCTAGCACCACACGTGCGACCAACATAGTACTATGTGATTTAGCGCAGCCAAGCCAGCCAGCCGCAGTAAGACTGCGGCAGGCGGTTGCAAGTGGTTAAGCACCTTAAGGCTTTGGAAAGGGCGTTATTTCCTCATTAAACTTACTGACTGCCTATCACAGTTCTGGAGGCCCTGAAATGGCAGGATAGTATAATAATTAAATATTGTTTGTTCTATCCTAGCATCACAAGGGGTGACCCCCCATAGCCTCAGGAAAGGCATCTCAAGTCATTTTGTGATCCTGGGGAATTGCGAAATCTTGTGGAGTAGGCAGGGGATTGGACCTTCCACACCCCCAATCAGGAAAAGCCACATCAGACAGGGAAAGAGTCTCTAGAAAGTTTGGTAGATCATTTTTGTCTCGAAGAGTGGCAGAAACCCCTTCTTTAGTAGCTGTAAGCCAAAAAGGCAAACTCCAGCAATAGGTATCACCGGCGTTCTTAAGGGCATCTAGCAGAAGATGTAAAGTTTTACACAGTTCAAGCGAGAAGAGACAGGTCAGGGAAAAAGTACAACTTTGCTCCCTCAAATTCCAAATAAGGTCTCTTACACATTCCACGCATGATGGCCTCTTTGTCCTGGTAGTGCAGCAGATTACATATTACATCTCGTGGCTTATTAACATCAGGGTTCATCAGCCCCAGGACTCTATAAGCATGTACAGTTTCAATGGGGAGAAGAAATATCTTAATAAAGTGACAACTTTGTGGGAAAAAAAAGAAAACCTTTTTTCTTTTGTAATTTTACTTAAAAACCTGTGACAAAAAATAAAAATCTTCCATGGGCTCAGCATGCCTCTCAGCAAATTCTTTGGGGTGTTAACATTCCAAAAAGGAGTTATTTGAAGGGGGAGGGTACTACCTTGGCATTTTAGCACCTCAAAAAATGTGGCAGTCAGAAAGTAAAAGCTGCGTAAATTCCAGTATATATATCCCATAGTTTGTAGACACTGTAACTATAACCATTTATACAATTATTGGAATTTTGTTTTACCAAAGACAGGTACGAATACATTTTGGCCTAAATTCATGATGAAATTTGAGTTTATTTTTCAAGATTTTTGGCCTTTTTTTTTTGGCTATATCGCAAATAAAAAAAAACAAAAACAAAAAAAAACAAGTGGTGAATAAATACCACCAAAAGAAAACTCGATTTGTGACAAAAAAGGATAGAAGATTAATTTGGATACAGGCTTGCATGACCTCACAATTACCAGTTAAAGTAGCATAGTGCCGAATTGAAAAAAATGCCCTGGATAAGAAGGTCAAGTAGGTTTTATTCACAAACACGCACACCCACACAGGTTGAACTGGATGGACTGGTATCTTTATTCAATCTTACCAACTATGTAACCGTGTAACTAAATGTGGGGACTCACAGGTATCAGATCAGGCACCAGACCAGCCTAGACTGGAGATCGAGGCACCAGACCAGCCTAGACTGGAGAATGAGGCACCAGACCAGCCTAGACTGGAGATCGAGGCACCAGACCAGCCTAGACTTGAGATCGAGGCACCAGACCAGCCTAGACTGGAGATCGAGGCACCAGACCAGCCTAGACTGGAGATCGAGGCACCAGACCGGCTTAGACTGGAGATCGAGGCACCAGACCGGCCTAGACTGGAGATCGAGGCACCAGACCGGCCTAGACTGGAGATCGAGGCACCAGACCAGCCTAGACTGGAGTAGCAGGCACCAGACCAGCCTAGACTGGAGTATCAGGCACCAGACCAGCCTAGACTGGAGTATCAGGCACCAGACCAGCCTAGACTGGAGTAGCCGGCACCAGACCAGCCTAGATTGGAGTAGCAGGCACTAGACCAAGACCAGCCTAGACTGGAGCAGCAGGGACCAGACCAGCCAAGACTGGAGAGCAGGGCACCAGACCAGCCTAGACTGGAGAGCCAGGCACCAGACCAGCCTAGACTGGAGTAGCAGGCACCAGATCAGCCTAGACTGGAGTAGCAGGCACCAGATCAGCCTAGACTGGAGTAGCAGGCACCAGACCAGCCTAGACTGGAGTAGCAGGCACCAGACCAGCCTAGACTGGAGTAGCAGGCACCAGACCAGCCTAGACTGGAGTATCAGGCACCAGACCAGCCTAGACTGGAGTATCAGGCACCAGACCAGCCTAGACTGGAGTAGCCGGCACCAGACCAGCCTAGATTGGAGTAGCAGGCACTAGACCAAGACCAGCCTAGACTGGAGCAGCAGGGACCAGACCAGCCAAGACTGGAGAGCAAGGCACCAGACCAGCCTAGACTGGAGAGCCAGGCACCAGACCAGCCAAGACAGGAGCAGCAGGCACCGGACCAGCCAAGACTAGAGTATTAGGCACCGGACCAGCCAAGACTGGAGTACAAGGCACCGGACTAACCTGATCTGAAGTAGCAGGGATCAGGGCACCAAGCAGATTGTGTTGCTGGTAGGGGAGTAGTGACAGTACTGAAAAGTGGGGGAAAAAAAGGTAGCAGTAGAAGAGGAAGATTTCTGAGGGACTGCCAAGGGCAAAAGAGCAGTAGAGGGAGCCTTCAGTGAGTTAAAAGTACAGCTATTGAGAGCAGCGTACTCATATACAGGTAGTAAGGAGTCTCTAGTAGCAGCTGTGGTTGCTAAGGATAACAAAGAAAGATTATTGGTGTCTAGAGGCAGGATAGTATAATAATTAAATATTGTTTGTTCTATCCTAGCATCACAAGGGGTGACCCCCCATAGCCTCAGGAAAGGCATCTCAAGTAATTTTGTGATCCTGGGGAATTGCGAAATCTTGTGGAGTAGGCAGGGGAGTGGACCTTCCACACCCCCAATCAGGAAAGGCCACATCAGACAGGGAAAGAGTCTCTAGAAAGTTTGATAGATCATTTTTGTCTCAAAGAGTGGCAGAAACCCCTTCTTTAGTAGCTGTAAGCCAAAAAGGTAAACTCCAGCAATAGGTATCACTGGCGTTCTTAAGGGCATCTAGCAGAAGATGTAAAGTTTTACACAGTTCAAGCGAGAAGAGACAGGTCAGGGAAAAAGTACAACTTTGCTCCCTCAAATTCCAAATAAGGTCTCTTACACATTCCACGCATGATGGCCTCTTTGTCCCAGTAGCGCAGCAGATTACATATTACATCTCGTGGCTTATTAACATCAGGGTTCATGAGCCCCAGGACTCTATAAGCACGTACAGTTTCAATGGGGAGAAGAAATATCTTAATAAAGTGATAACTTTGTGGAAAAAAAAAGAAAACCTTTTTTCTTTTGTAATTTTTCTTAAAAACCTGTGACAAAAAATAAAAATCTTTCATGGGCTCAGCATGCCTCTCAGCAAATTCTTTGGGGTGTTAACTTTCCAAAAAGGAGTTATTTAAAGGGGGAGGGTACTACCTTGGCATTTTAGCACCTCAAAAAATGTGGCAGTCAGAAAGTAAAAGCTGCGTAAATTCCAGTATATATCCCATAGTTTGTAGACACTGTAACTATAACCATTTATACAATTATTGGAATTTTGTTTTACCAAAGACAGGTATGAATACATTTTGGCCTAAATTCATGACGAAATTTGAGTTTATTTTTCAAGATTTTTGGCCTTTTTTTGGCTATATCGCAAATAAAAAAAAACAAAAACAAAAAAAAAAAAAACAAGTGGTGAATAAATACCACCAAAAGAAAACTCGATTTGTGACAAAAAAGGATAGAAGATTAATTTGGGTACAGGGTTGCATGACCTCACAATTACCAGTTAAAGTAGCATAGTGCCGAATTGAAAAAAATGCCCTGGATAAGAAGGTCAAGTAGGTATTATTCACAAACACGCACACCCACACAGGTTGAACTGGATGGACTGGTATCTTTATTCAATCTTACCAACTATGTAACCATATAACTAAATGTGGGGACTCACAGGTATCAGATCAGGCACCAGACCAGCCTAGACTGGAGATCGAGGCACCAGACCAGCCTAGACTGGAGATCGAGGCACCAGACTGGCCTAGACTGGAGTAGCAGGCACCAGACCGGCCTAGACTGGAGTAGCAGGCACAAGATTAGCCTAGACTGGAGTAACAGGCACAAGACCAGCCTAGACTGGAGTAGCAGGCACCAGACCAGCCTAGACTGGAGTAGCAGGCACCAGACCAGCCTAGACTGGAGTAGCAGGCACTAGACCAAGACCAGCCAGGACTGGAGTAGCAGGGACCAGACCAGCCAAGACTTGAGAGCCAGGCACCAGAGCAGCCTAAACTGGAGAGCCAGGCACCAGAGCAGCCTAGACTGGAGAGCCAGGCACCAGAGCAGTCAAGACTGGAGAAGCAGGCACCAGACCAGCCTAGACTGGAGTAGCAGGCACCAGAACAGCCTAGACAGGAGTAGCAGGCACCAGACCAGCCTAGACAGGAGTAGCAGGCACCAGACCAGCCTAGACAGGAGTAGCAGACACCGGACCAGCCAAGACAGGAGCAGCATGCACCGGACCAGCCAAGACTAGAGTATTAGGCACCGGACCAGCCAAGACTGGAGTACAAGGCACCGGACTAACCTGGTCTGAAGTAGCAGGAATCAGGGCACCAAGCAGATTGTGTTGCTGGTAGGGGAGTAGTGACAGTACTGAAAAGTGGGGAAAAAAAGGTAGCAGTAGAAGAGGAAGATTTCTGAGGGACTGCCAAGGGCAAAAGAGCAGTAGAGGGAGCCTTCAGTGAGTTAAAAGTACAGCTATTGGGAGCAGCGTACTCATATACAGGTAGTAATGAGTCTCTAGTAGCAGCTGTGGTTGCTAAGGATAACAAAGAAAGATTATTGGTGTCTAGAGGCAGGACTAAATTGATATGAATCAAATGAGACTTGGAATAGTATCTCTGAAGAGACTTGGAGTAGAGGCTGAGCAAAGTTCAGTTTGCATTTTCCTTCTATGACTAGTGAATCTAACCGAGCCCTTTGAAAATAAGCTAAGTAGAGCTCAGAAAAGTAAGATTTGTCATGCTCCAGCATCAACACTAGAGACTCAATCTGAGACATACTAAAAGCAGAAGACAAATCATCATGATCTTGAGGTACAGGGCAGATAAGGAGGTACAGCTGGCCCTCCTGTACCGGGCCCAACCCCATCAGTTGAAAGGGGGGGCCCGGACACCTGCCGAGCAGGAGGGACGGATGTACTGCTTTATTGCTCCTTTTGTGGCTCCCTCTGCAGTGCTGCCGATTCTCCTCCTCTCAAAAAGAAGGTATCCTTAATGGTTGCAATGTGTGAGGTTATCCATTGCAGCCAGTGAAGATTCCGGTTGGTAGAACATGCCTGAGCTCTTTGCTTCTCTCGCACCCCCTCCTTCCTCTTCTTTGCAGTTATTGGTTGCTAGGCATCCAATAAACCAATAATGCTTTGTAGCGGGCACAGTTTCACTTCCCAACTCCACCCCCAACTCTGGCTTCCAATCTCTTGCTCCCACTCGGCAAGGTGAGAAGAAGTGGAAGGTTGGGCAGGATAGGCACAAGTGTTTATCAGGAGAGAGGGGGTGCGCCCGGTGCACCTTGCTTACCACCACCACCAACACAGCACACCACAGGGTGATTTAATGAAGGAGACAGCCCAAAGTGGAGCTCCTGCATGCTAAGCAGGATTACACACAATAGACCTGCCCCCTTCTTCATATTGCAAAAATAAGATTTTTGTAAGATCTTACCGTAAAATCTTTTCCTCTGATGTCCAATGACAGACGCAGCCTCATCTTCATGAGCTGTGTGGGTTTTGCTGCCACCTGCAGGAGTAGTCTAGGCAGTAAGTTAGTACAAATTTTTTACATATACACGCCCACGAGGCTGCCCCTCCAGACATAACCCTCACAGACACAGCCCAGCACATCAGTTTAGTTGCAAGCAGTGAAGACAAAAAAACCATCCCCATCAGAGGGGTGGGTGCTGCGTCTGTCAATGGACATCAGAGAAAAAGATTTTGCGGAAAGATCTTACAAAAATCATATTTTCTCTATCGCCCATTGACAGATGCAGCCTCATCTTCATGGAGCTGTGTGGGACGTCCAAAAGCAGTATAGGCATGAGGGGTGGGAAAAACGCAACCAGAAAGTAACATAAATTCCAAAAGGCTAAACCTAGCCAACTGGGTAACATGAAGCTCAAGAAAAAACATTCTCTTATGAAACAGCAGCCTGCAACAAAAGAGGCAAAAGAGGCATCCGAAGAAGCCAACAAATCTACCTTGTAAAATTTTGTAAAGGTATTTACAGACGACCAAGTCGCTGCCCTACAAATTTGTATTACTGACGCCTGAGGGCGAAAAAGCCAGAGGCACTCTGTGCCCTAGCAGAATGCGCCTTCACAGGGAAAGGTGGAACCTGACCCTTAAGTGAATATGCCTGTACCACCGTCTGCCTAAATCTTCTGGATATGGTCGCAGCAGACGCAGCCAATCCCTTCCGAGGTTCTTCCATTTCTTCCTAAGGTGGTTTCTGATTTCCATTTGAATGAAGACATTGTGGTGCCTTCACTCTGTACTAAGCCTAAGCATTCCAAGGAAATTACCCTGCATTCTTTGGATGTGGTTCGGGTGATTATGGTTTACCTGGCGGTTACTGAGTCTTTCAGGAAGTCAGACTCTTTTTGTCCTCCTGAAAGACCGCCAGGTAAACCCTAATCACCCGAACCACATCCAAAGAATGCAAGGCAATTTCCTTGGGATGCTTGGGCTTAGGACAGAGTGAAGGCAGCACAATGTCTTCATTCAAATGGAAATCAGAAACCACCTTAGGAAGAAATGACTGAACAGGTCGAAGTACCACTTTATCTCTGTGGACCCCCAGATAAGGTGAACGCCAGGATAGTGCTGCCAATTCAGACACTCTGCGAGCAGAGGTAATAGCCACCAAAAAAGGCTACCTTCTGCATGGGCGTCCCCAGAGCTTTTTTTAGGTGGGGGTATCATTTTAAGGTCAGCCATGCTCCGCCCCTTTTCAACAATGTCATGAAGGGGAGGGGCTTAGTCTATCAGATAAAGTTCAGGCATTTAAAGGTCAGGAGAAACCTGATGGAAAAGCAAAGGTGACCATCTCTGTTTTGGATTCATGCAGGCGGTGCATGCATGCATGCAACGTCAGTATGTGCTGTGATGTCATGTGCCGTGCCTCTGTGCACTGGGCCACGAATCTCAATTTTCTTGCCCCGTCTCCCGGAATGATAGCACTGGGGCTGAGGACAATGGTCTGTGCGGCTGCTGTCAGTCACCGCGCAAGCTGCAACTCCCGAATATTTATTTTTAAAGGGGAAAAATAACCTGCTCTTTACCAGTTTTCAGAGTGCTGATCACAGCTCATGTGACCAGCCACCTCTCTCCGCCTCCTCCCCTCCCGACTGACGTCAGCGGGGAATCCTCGGCCCTGCCCGCTGCAGGCAGCTGTCAGACCGGTAGGGGAGAAAGCTGGCGGGTAACGTGAGCAGTGATCAGCACTCAGAAAAATGGCAAAGAACAACTTATTTTTTTTAAAACACATACACAGGGGCTCGGGTACACAGGATTATTAGAACAGACCAAACAGGATAGTATAAAATGGCTTAACAACCACTGTAAAGGGGAAGTTGAGATTCCGGGGGCCGTGGATGCACCTTCAGCAATTCACACCATGAGATGTAGGATTTTTATGTACGATGATAATCTTCCTGGAGGTAGATTTTCTAGCCTTGAATAGTGTAAGAATCAGAAAGACCCTTATCCTTTAATACCTGGCTTTCAACAACCACGTCGTTAAGGCCAGCGACTGTAAGCAGGATGGAAGATCGTCCCTTGAGACAGCATATCTTCCCTGAGAGGAAGTCTCCAAAGAGCATCGGCGACCAACTTTACCAGATCTGCATACCAAGACCCGTGAGGCCAGTCTGGAGCCACCAGAATGACTGGAATCCCTTCCACCTCTATCCTGCACAGAAGCCTCGGCAGAAGTTTCAGCAGAGGAAACACATAGATCAGCCATCTGTGGCGTCGACCAGCGGATCATGAGTCCTGGCTACAAACCTCTGTACCTTCTCGTTGAGCCAAGAAACTAACAGGTCTACATTGGGTGTCCCTAACCGGACACACAGCAGGTGGAAAACCTTGCGGGTGCAGGGACCATTCCCCCTGATCCAACACCTGATGACTCAAGTAATCCGCCCGCCAGTTCTCCACTCTGGGTATATGCATGGCGGAGAGGGCTGGAAACAAAATTTTCTGCCCATTTTAGGATCTCGGCCACCTCCCAGGCCGCCAGGACACCCTTGGTGCCTCTTTGATGATTGAGGTAAACCATGGCCGTGGTATTGTCTAATTGAATCCGAACTGGACTGCAGACGATTTGTCCAATGACTCAAGCAAAGCTTTTCGCTCTGAGTTCCAGAATATTGATCGGAATTCTGGACTACCCCCCCTCCCCAGCCAGACAGGCTGGCATTCGTGGATACCATGGTCCAATAGAATGGAAGGAAGGACTTGCCCTGATACAGGGCCAGGGAATGGAGCCACCTCTGATTAGCACTTCTTGCGTTTGACTCAACCGAATCAGATTGTCTAAAAACTTTGCATCCTTGTTCCAGTGTGGAAGTGAGCAAACGGAACCGCTCCGAAGTTAGACACCATCAGGCCTAGAGCTCGCATGCAAGTACGCAAAGAGGACAGAGTGCTTGATAACAGCAACCGAATCGCCCTCTGCAACTTTTGCAGCATTTCCGGGGGAAGAAATCCCTCGCTGAGGCTGAGTCCACAGTCCCAGATAAACCAATTTGGAGGCTGGGACCAGAGTAGATTTTTTTTAAATTGATGGTCCTACTGAACCCTTGCAGAGTCTGTACAGTGATTGACAGATCACCCACCAGAACTGAGTGGGAGTCTGCTGTTAAGAGATCATCCAGGTACCCTAGTAACGCAATCCCCCGCTGTCACAGTAATGCCAATACCGGAGCCAACACGTTGGTGAAGACCCTGGGGGCGGAGGCGAGACCAAAGGGTAATATCACAAATTGAGAATGTTCCTCCCCTACAGCAAAGTGAAGAAAAGAAAAGGCTGGCGTCCAGCATAAATAGGGATGTGCAGATATGTGTCCTCGATACAGGCCAAAAAATCCCCTTGGTGTAGGAACGCCACTACCGTGCAAATGGACCCCATTTGAAACCTCTGTACCTGCACAAAGCGGTTCAGAGCCTTGAGGTCCAGAATTGTACGCTTTCCCTTCTTTTCTGGGAACAGTAAACAGGTTTGAATAAAACCCATGAAAGCATTCCTGAGAGGGAACCGTCACAATCATCCTTTGCAACAGCAGATTTTGTACCACCTCTCATAGATCCCTCAAACGATCTGAAGATAGGCATAGACTGGGTCTGGACAGAAAACAAAGACCCCCCCCCCCCCCCCAGATACCGGTGAGGGCGTCCCTTCATGCAGACGGAGATTTGTCCGCAGATCTGGAGGGGCCTATACCACAAAATAGGGGCCCCTTCTATTACACGGTGACTTGCCCTCGTGGATAGAGGAAGAAGAGTACTCTTCCCACCTGTGAGTCCTTAGATCAGTTCATTCAACAGGACCCAAAAAGGCAGGCCTCCGTAAAGGGGAGATCTGATAGAGCCTTTACAAGCCTGGTCCGCAGACCAGATTTTTAGCCACACCACGCATGGTTACCATTATTGCATTTAGAACAACTCCACTGACTCGCGACAGTTTTGGCACAGTAGGCGGGAAAAGGGAGTACCTTTGCCGCTTTTAGGGAATCTGCAGGCCCCGAAGGTACCAATGCCCCCATGTTAAAATTTTCTGCACGATACAATCAGTGCACCTATCAGCGCCCTTGCATAAGCATGTGCAGTAAAAAAAGGAATCATCCTAACCGCAGCACACCCGAAGTGCGTGGACGCAGACCCAGTAGAGTCGCTATATGCTAAGCTCACCTTGAGAGCATAACAAGCAGGGGAGGTTGCCGACCACAGTCCCGCAAGGAGACACCGGTTAAAGGTCCACAAAAGGACCACCATAAAGGACCTAAAAAGACATAGCCCCTTAGAAAAAAGGAGGGGGCCCGCTGTGGTGCCGGCGCGCAGAGTACCCCCACACAACAATGCCCCCACAGCAGCCCCTGGGTTCAAGGGGAGTGCCAGGCAGTCCATATATCCACCCCCCTTTAGGGGGGGTGGGGGCGGATGCCCATCTGCTGCTCTATCACCACGGTCAGCAGCTCAAGCTCGGTCAGCTTGGCCAGCAGCTCGGTCCGCCAGCCGTGAGTAGGCCTCAAAGCCATGGCCTAAATTTGGGGTCCGATTTGGTCACGAGTACATCATCAGCTCTGCTAGCTTAATCAGCAGTTCAGACAGCCTAGTCAGTCACTCAGACAGCCAGCCCCGTCAGCCGCGAGTAGGCCGCAAGTCGCGGCATCAATTTTTGGCTCGATCTGGCCGCAAGAGGTAATCTGTCAGCATCCGTTCAGCATGATCAGGCATCGGTCAGCTTAGCAAGGCACTCGGACAGCTTGGTCAGGTACCCAGACCGCCGCGAGTAGGCAGCGGCCTCGATTTTCGGCCTGATCTGGCCGGGAGGGGCGCGCATCTGTTGACAGTACCGTCTGCTCAGCTTGGGCAGGCACTTGGTCAGCTTGGTCAGGTACCCTGACAGCCGCGAGTAGGCTGCAAAGCCGTGGACTAAATTTTTTGCCTGATCCAGCCACAGGGGGGATGCAGACCCACAGAAGAAGAGACATCAGCCCCCCCCCCCTCCAGCCTATAACCACCGCAGGGAGCCCAAAGGACATCCCTGCCACAGTCACTAACCCCCAGGGGGCCGGGAACTTGCTCAAAGACCCCCATGTGCGATCCGGACAGCCCGGTCAGCAACAACCACATCCACCCCCCCCCTACTGGAGCAAGTGGCAAAGCCAGGTCCTACCTCACCCTGGGAGGGGGGGTAGGTTTGGCCCAAAAGACCACCCTGGCTGTTAGAGGAGCTGGGGGGAAAGGAAAGGAACCCGGGGGTCCGACCATCCCAAGGAGGGGCCCGTGTCCCCCCGAGGGACAACAAAGGGGAAGGGGGGACACTACTTACCACACATGGACTGGATGGGCACCACTCCAGGCAGACCACTTCCCCATCCTGGAATAGGGGGTGCTGACGGCCAAGAGGTACACTGCGACTCAGGCCAAACCAGGTCGTGTGAGTCCCGGTAAGGTGTTTCACTCGTGGGCCAGCCCCCGTCTATTGGGGCTCTGTTGTGGCGAGGCCTAGTGCAGGAGCTGTGACCTGCACACGCTCCCTGGCCAGACTGGGAGACCTTAAAGATCTAGAATATCCAGTCCGGTTCTCTCAGGAACATAACTAGCTAAAAAATAAAATTTTTAACAAAAGGCTCCCTTTCAAATAAAAAACATGCTAAGACCGAAGTCCCAGCAGGGAACTAGGCCCTACTTCTAAACTAGGCAGAAACAAACTGAATACTTTAGCAGAGTGAGTGGGTGTATGCCCTCAGGGACTGCCCCATAGGCATGGTAATGTTTTTTCAAATCAGGATATGACGCTAGCCTTAAAATAAGATATAAATTAAGTCCGTAAACCGGATGTGATGTCTTTAAAAAAGGCCTGGAGGAGGGCGAAACGCGTTGACGCAACTTCCGGCTACGGACGAGACGTCACTTCCAGTCAAGCAATTCCTGGTAACACCGTGGAACGCACGCCAAGCGCGGCTTACACGAGGCTGTGATACATGCGATACCTCAATACATGTTTGTGAGTATGTCTTTGACTTTGTAAACATCAATAAACTGTTTAAGCATACTTCACCATGTATGGCCTTTCTATATTTTAATGGTGGATACGGAGGCAGATTACACCATACCTATATCCAACGATTTATGAGAGATTACCAAAGATCCTGGTCAAGAAGGCTTTTGTGCAATATATACTCAAGGCTTAAACAATCTGGCATTGTGGTGAGTGGGGAACCAAGAGGGGTCACCTATCACCTTGGAGCACCTTTGAATATTTCTGCACTGAGCACTTTATTTGGATCACGTTATAAGGACTTTTAATGAATTTGTAAAATTATGTCACATTTTAACACATTTGTTTAATGCTAGCGCTGCTTAATTTTGGTTTTAATATATTTCCTAAGATTTGCTTAGAGTTGCAGCTGCTGCATATTCCTATTTTTTGCACATTATTTATACACCATATATATTTATTGATTTACACTTGATTTTATGGAAAGTATTTATTCACGGTTATTATTAAGTTGATATGTTTATATACATATATATTTATTTGATCTATTAGCGTGGGGATTAATATAGTTTTTTCACACAATGTTTTTTCCTGCCTAGTGTCCTACTCCTGTAGGGGGCAGCATAACCCAATGGTTAAGAAGAATATGGAGCCGCATTTGTCAATGAACGATAGAGAAACAATGTTTTTGCTTGCTGAGCGTTTGAGCTTAGAGCTACAAGTTACAAAATGCAAATAAACCACTTGGGTTCTAGGGCAATTTTTTTTTCATTTTTGCACACATATAAAATCTTCATTTTTGGCAATAAAATTACTTAAACTCCCAGAACACTATATATTTTCTGAAAGCAAAGGTCCAGTAGAATAAAAAGATGATATTTGCAAATTTTTATGTCACATGTTATTTGCGCAACTTTTTATTAGATGCACATTTTTAGAAAGAAATATAATAAAATAAATGTTAGTGCAAACACACAATATAATACCCATTTTAGGTAAAAGGTAAAATATAAAAGATGAGGTTGTGTCAAGTAAATATATAGCAAATATGCCAAGTCTTAAAATTGCATGTGCCTGCGATATCGCAAAAAAAACTATGGTACTCAAAATCTCCATAGGTGATGCTTTAAAAGCCTTTACTCAGTTTAGGGTTAACAAGGATCCCTTGTGCTAAAATTATTGATCTCACTCTGACATATGAGTGCACACCCTGGGCATGCGTTTGCGAATGTGTGCAGGGCATAGGGGGTTACGTCAATTTTACATAAATGTTTCTTAATAGATTTAAATTTTTTTTATTTTATTAATTTATTTTTACTTGATTGCGATCACAAGGGATTAATAAACCCCCATGTGATAGCATTGGGTAGATGACAGATACTCTTTTTGGAGACATTAGGGGTAGACCTCAAGGTTTCTCTTGCCCTTCACTGCATTTAACCAAGCACAGATTAGCTTGGTTAGATATGTCTGCTGGCTGTAACAGACAGGAAATAGTGAATCTGAATCCGGAATTGATTGTTCTGTCCAGTGGTCAGAACTTAAAGATGGTTAGATGGTCAGGACAAATTTAGGGACTCAATGTAAGAAGTGAATCATAGCAATTTATTGTAGAAAAATCATATGTGAATACATAACCGTTCAGATACTAATCATGTGCATTTTGTAACCAGTATAAACAAGAAACAAGACATACAACATAAAACAATTAACAGGGTACCGGCCGGTGAATAGTAAATGTCATCACAGGGGTAAAAAGTATCAAAGAGATATAAATAATGCAGGTGGTGTACACCACAATAAGTGCTTCCCTGTGATGTGTTCCTGTGGACGTTCGGGATATTCTGGGTAATTAGTCACTTTGTGCTTAACTAAGCAGTATAAGTGAGAGTATTATGTGGCAGGCTTGTCGGGATGGCTATTTCGCCATTATACATCATCTGTGGTGGTTGGGGATATATAGGGACTTATGCAGAGTCGGTGCAGTGACCCGTGACTCTGGCGGCTAATGCCGTTACTTCACCCTTTTCCCTTCTGAATTGTCACTCTCTTCAGGGACCTAGGTGTATATGGGAATGTTGTCTGTCCTTGGACATCAATGGCTGAAATGCCGTTTTTGATCCCTTCCCTATTCCTGAAGGGTGTGTTGTTATGCGGGGGAGAGATGATTTAGTTCGTTGCAGCGGTATAGTGGAGTGTCAGGTATGGTTTTTCTGAAGCATCGGGTGGGGACTATGCAGAGTGTGCTTTTGGAGTGCTTGAGGCTGTCTGATGGAGGAAATGCCTCGGTAGTCTTAACACTGCAGCCAAATGCTCTGTCAGCCAATTGGCTGATGCTTCACCCCTTTGTAAAGTAGTCTGCCTACTTGTGCGATGTTTCACTTACCTGACCTCTGTCCTGTGACGAGGTAGTTCCGATTCCTATCCTCCGCTGATGGTGTAGATGATGTTCCCGGTTGCCTCGCTTCAGTCCGCTCTGCCCGCCATCAGCGTCTGGAACTCTCGTGGTTGCACTGGCGGTAGTGATGACGTCAACGCGTTTCGCTTCTAACGTAGCGTAGCTTCGTCTGGACGTGGCTTAACCCAATGCCTGTGCCCTATATGTATAAGCCTTCACAGGTGATCGGGCTTGAGTTCAATCAAGTGATTAGGGAATTTCTATGGGCTTGTTCACACATTACATTCATCTTACATTGAGTCCCTAAATTTGTCCTGACCATCTAACCATCTTTAAGTTCTGACCACTGGACAGAACACCTTCTTATATACATATTGTACAGCACTGACTGTATATTAAGAACAACATTTAAAGAATATGTAAACCCAACATTCCTTATATGTGCCTGCTGTATCATGTACTTATATGAAAATGTATCCTGTTCTTTTTGTATTGCTTCCATTGTAAAACAACATTTATACATTTATATAGCGCGTTTAGCATGAAGAAAGCAGACTATGTTCTTACCTGATTCTGCCCCATACCATGACATGGGTATAAGATAATTTTCTGTCCTGAAATGTCATGCTCATTAGGAGGATTGTAGTCAAAGCAGTGGTTGTCTATCCCTTTACTTTTGAGCTGCAAAATAAGTCATATTTCCCTATTACTAAAAGAGCTAGTGACAAAATACTCTGCAAAAACTATTGGTACTATATACTGTAACTATTTCTAATAGGAAAATAAGAAAGAAGTTTTACCTAAATAGGTATAAGCCCTGGTTCACACTAGCGCAGCTTTGAAGTCAAGCTATTTCAGTGTGACGTCAAAGCCAACTATCAGTGCGATTTCAAATGGGGCCTGCTGATATCTGTGAGATTTCATTTAACATATGTCAATGCAAGTCGCACTGAAATCACACATAAATAGTGCAGGAACCTGACTTAAGTGACAACTGTGGAAAAGGTTCCTGCACTACTTCAGTGCAACTTGTATTCAATGGTTCCATTGCTGCAAATGGAGTGTGACTTCTCATACGACTTTGAACTTTAAAATCGCATTAAAATCGCATGACAAAATCGTACTGGTGTTAACCAGGCCATAGTGACAAAGACTAAAAACTTAAAAAAGAAATAAAAATGGTAAATAAAAGGTTATCAAGTAATGGTCTTACAAATTAACAATGCACTAGCAACTACTTTGTGTTAACAGTGCACTAGCAACTACTTTGTGTCAATCTTTAAGACCAAAGAAAATCTCTAATGAAGGGTGCAAATAATTAATACACAGCAAAAGCAAACATACAGGAGAACCTGTCATGTCCCAAAACATTAATTTAGGTTTGTAATGCTTGTACTCTTTGCAAAGGTTGTCCCTATTCCTTCCCTCTAGTCCAGAGGTGGTCAACCAGTGGCCCGCAGACCCCGCAACCTCAAACCAGGAAATTGCATGTCCATGCTCTGGGATGGTGGATCGGCAAACCCAGATCAAGAACAATGGGTTGGCCATCCTAGAGCATCAGAGTACATGGAGCTGGTGTCAGCAGCAAAGGAAGCAGGCAGCCGCGGAGAGCCAATCCTTTCTCTGTAGTACCGGCTCCTGTCCTAGTGATACAAAGTGGACTTTGCTTGGGACCGTTCTAGAAACCTGTGTGCCAGTGTTTTAAACATCACACACATTGCACTTTTGGGATAGGCATATTAGCACTTATAAAAAAAAAAGGGTTATTATTATTATGATGAAGTAAAAAAGCAGGGCCGTACCGGTACCATATCCAACAATCCTTTGCATGCAGCCTTGACTGTTTGTCACTACTAGCCACTGATTGGTCAGAGAATGATTGTTATCCCACCCACTTACTTTAGTACTACTTTAGTGGAAAAGCAAACCATACCAAACCGTACCGAACCGTTCCAACACCGTACCATGTGGTACCATGCAGTGGAAAACCAAACAGGGCCAAGCAGGGCCCAGTAGAGCCGAGCCGGTACTTGCAGTGGAAAAGTGCCAATAAACGCCCTTTTGATTTCTCACTCTGGTAAGGGAGCCAGCCCATTAACGGTGGTAGGAGTATTACAGCACATCCAGTTGCTGTGGATTTTTCACTTGGAGCTACACTGAGTGTGTTTTATTTTTACCATGGACTTTTGTTTGTACTATGCACCTTTACACAGCTGTATTTATTTGTATGCATTTATACAGTGCCTTGCGAAAGTATTTGACCCCCTTGAACTTTGCAACCTTTTTCCACATTTCAGGCTTCAAACAAAGATATAAAACTGTAATTTTTTGTGAAGAATCAACAAGTGGGACACAATCATGAAGTGGAACGAAATGTATTGGATATTTCAAACTTTGTTAACAAATAAAAAACTGAAAAATTGGACGTGCAAAATTATTCAGCCCCTTTACTTTCAGTGCAGCAAACTCTCTCCAGAAGTTCAGTGAGGATCTCTGAATGATCCAATGTTGACCTAAATGACTAATGATGATAAATAGAATCTACCTGTGTGTAATCAAGTCTCCATATAAATGCACCTGCACTGTGATAGTCTCAGAGGTCCGTTTAAAGCGCAGAGAGCATCATGAAGAACAAGGAACACACCAGGCACGTCCGAGATACTGTTGTGGAGAAGTTTAAAGCCGGATTTGGATACAAAAAGATTTCCCAAGCTTTAAACATCCCAAGGAGCACTGTGCAAGCCATAATATTGAAATGGAAGGAGTATCAGACCACTGCAAATCTACGAAGACCTGGCCGTCCCTCTAAACCAGGGATATGAAAACTGTGGCCCTCCAGCTGTTGCAAAACTACAAGTCCCATCATGCCTCTGCTTCTGGGTGTCATGCTTGTGCAGTGTTGCCAACCCCCCGGAGTGAAATTTACTGGCAGAATGCCAAAAATTTACGGACGGCACCAATTTTTTACTGGCACTGCAAAAATGTACATAAAATAGCCGTTTTCAGTGCTACACCGTGCAAATATGAATAATTAAACTATAAACATGTAGATAGTGCTATTAGCAATGCGTTTAAGTTAAACAAAAGTCAGTGCCCACTTACATTATTGTATTCTCTCCCCCTTACATCAGTGACCCCCCCATCAGACTGGTCTGGCGGCGCTGTCACTGACCTCCCCTCAGGTGCACTGTGCAGGGCTCAGTCAGACGGCTCTTTTCTCCACTCCGCAGGCCCCACACATCTAACTTCTCCCGTGACCCCCATCCCGGAGGCGCTCTCACTCTTGACTCCTCTCCAGACTCCCCTGCAGAGACTGCAGACATGATAAAAGAAAAGATGGTTCGAGACTACGGACATGGAACAGAAGGTGGTCAGAGACTGCGGACATGGAACAGGAGGTGGTCAGAGACTGCGGACATGGAACAGGAGGTGCTCAGAGACTGCGGACATGGAACAGGAGGTGCTCAGAGACTGCGGACATGGAACAGGAGGTGCTCAGAGACTGCGGACATGGAACAGGAGGTGCTCAGAGACTGCGGACATGGAGCAGGAGGTGCTCAGAGACTGCGGACATGGAACAGGAGGTGGTCAGAGACTGCGGACATGGAACAGGAGGTGGTCAGAGACTGCGGACATGGAACAGGAGGTGGTCAGAGACTGCGGACATGGAACAGGAGGTGCTCAGAGACTGCGGACATGGAACAGGAGGTGCTCAGAGACTGCGGACATGGAACAGGAGGTGCTCAGAGACTGCGGACATGGAACAGGAGGTGCTCAGAGACTGCGGACATGGAACAGGAGGTGCTCAGAGACTGCGGACATGGAACAGGAGGTGCTCAGAGACTGCGGACATGGAACAGGAGGTGCTCAGAGACTGCGGACATGGAACAGGAGGTGCTCAGAGACTGCGGACATGGAACAGGAGGTGCTCAGAGACTGCGGACATGGAACAGGAGGTGCTCAGAGACTGCGGACATGGAGCAGGAGGTGCTCAGAGACTGCGGACATGGAGCAGGAGGTGCTCAGAGACTGCGGACATGGAACAGGAGGTGCTCAGAGACTGCGGACATGGAACAGGAGGTGCTCAGAGACTGCGGACATGGAACAGGAGGTGCTCAGAGACTGCGGACATGGAACAGGAGGTGCTCAGAGACTGCGGACATGGAGCAGGAGGTGCTCAGAGACTGCGGACATGGAACAGGAGGTGGTCAGAGACTGCGGTCATGGAGCAGGAGGTGCTCAGAGACTGCGGACATGGAACAGGAGGTGCTCAGAGACTGCGGACATGGAACAGGAGGTGCACAGAGACTGCGGACATGGTACAGGGAGTGGTCAGAGACTGCGGACATGGTACAGGGAGTGGTCAGAGACTGCGGACATGGTACAGGGAGTGGTCAGAGACTGCGGACATGGTACAGGGAGTGGTCAGAGACTGCGGACATGGTACAGGGAGTGGTCAGAGACTGCGGACATGGTACAGGGAGTGGTCAGAGACTGCGGACATGGTACAGGGAGTGGTCAGAGACTGCGGACATGGTACAGGGAGTGGTCAGAGACTGCGGACATGGTACAGGGAGTGGTCAGAGACTGCGGACATGGTACAGGGAGTGGTCAGAGACTGCGGACATGGTACAGGGGGTGGTCAGAGACTGCAGTCATGGTAAAGGGGGTGGTCAGAGCCTGGGTGGACATGGAAGTGCCCTCCTCACCCCCTCACAGCAGTTTCTTCCTATGTCCCCCTTCATATTAGCTCCCCACATCAGTGTCCACCTCCTAAGTCCCTTTCACCTCTCCATAGCCATATCAGTGACATTACTGCAGAGTGAAGCTGTGACACTGCCTGTGGAGAGGTGAAGGGGGCACAGGAGCAGGACACTGATGTCCTCTGCCTCCTGACTCATCTCTCTACTCCAGTCTGCGCTGCCTGCTAGCTGAGTGTTGGAGGCTCGGAGCCCCACTCACCAGACAGTCCTCTGTTTTTCTGTGTGCACTGCGGCTGCCTCTCCTGTCTGTCACACAATCTGTTGCTCTGTCCACTCCACCGACCACCACACCACCATCCGTCCAGCATCCTCCTCGACTTCTAATACTCCACAGTGACAGACAGTTCAGACTCCACTCCACACTGTCACTGGCGCCTGTACTGCCGATTGGTTCAACTTTAGACGTCACTTCCGCCGCGCGGCCGCCGCGAGTACGAGACTTCCATTAAGACACCGGGAAAACTTTAATGACGGCGGGGGGCGGAGTCGGGGGCGGAGGCAGGGGCGGGCGCAGGCGGCCGTGGCACTCCAGTGCGAGTCTGCGATGTCTCTGCGAGAGGAGAGAACACTTGCCTCGGGGTCGGATCTCCGGAACTGCGTGCCGCGCATGCGCAGTTCTGATCTTGCCACCGCCGTTTTAGATTTACGGGCACTTTTCTCCTGCTACGGGCATTTACGGGCAGGAGAAAAGCGCCCTGTTTTTACGGGCTGTCCGTAAATCTACGGGCGGTTGGCAACACTGTGCTTGTGGCTGTCAGAGTCTTGCTATGCTTCATGGGACTTGTAGTTCTGCAACATCTGGAGGGCCACAGTTTGCATATCCCTGCTCTAAACTTTCAGCTCATACAAGGAGAAGACTGATCAGAGATGCAGCCAAGAGGCCCTTGATCATTCTGGATGAACTGCAGAGATCTACAGCTGAGGTGGGAGACTCTGTCCATATGTCCATAGGACAACAATCAGTCGTATACTGCACAAATCTGGCCTTTATGGAAGAGTGGCAAGAAGAAAGCCATTTCTTAAAGATATCCATAAAAAGTGTTGTTTAAAGTTTGCCACAAGCCACCTGGGAGACACACCAAACATGTGGAAGAAGGTGCTCTGGTCAGATGAAACCAAAATCGAACTTTTTGGCAACAATGCAAAATGTTATGTTTGGCATAAAAGCAACACAGCTCATCACCCTGAAGACACCATCCCCACTGTCAAACATGGTGGTGGCAGCATCATGGTTTGGGCCTGCTTTTCTTCAGCAGGGACAGGGAAGATGGTTAAAATTGATGGGAAGATGGATGGAGCCAAATACAGGACCATTCTGGAAGAAAACCTGATGGAGTCTGCAAAAGACCTGAGACTGGGACGGAGATTTGTCTTCCAACAAGACAATGATCCAAAACATAAAGCAAAATCTACAATGGAATGGTTCACAAATAAACATATCCAGGTGTTAGAATGGCCAAGTCAAAGTCCAGACCTGAATCCAATCGAGAATCTGTGGAAAGAACTGAAAACTGCTGTTCACAAACGCTCTCCATTCAACCTCACTGAGCTCAAGCTGTTTTGCAAGGAAGAATGGGCAAAAATTTCAGACTCTCGATGTTCAAAACTGATAGAGACATACCCCAAGCGACTTAAAGCTGTAATCGCAGCAAAAGGTGGCGCTACAAAGTATTAACTTAAGGGGCTGAATAATTTTGAACGCCCAATTTTTCCGTTTTTTATTTGTTAAAAAGGTTTGAAATATCCAATAAATTTCATTCCACTTCATGATTGTGTCCCACTTGTTGTTGATTCTTCACAAAAAAATTACAGTTTTATATCTTTATGTTTGAAGCCTGAAAATGTGGCAAAAGGTCGCAAAGTTCAAGGGGGCCGAATACTTTCGCAAGGCACTGTATATTTCATTGGCTGGTCATTGACCAGTTTTCCTTTGCTGGTATTCCACTGGTTCAATTGATCAGTCATTTATTGTGTTTTGTACCCACGTTTATTTTGCACTAATCTATGTTATTGGCTGTTCATTGATCAGTCTCCTTTGCTGGTTTGTATTGGTTGAACAGGCCAGCCATATTTTGTGTTTACACATATAGGATTTTGTTGATTTTAGGTGACAGACCCCTGTTCTGCACTTCCCAAATTGTTTTGCTCTTTATGTTAGTGATTTGTTTGATCAAGGAGTCCATATTAGTTCAGCGCACCTGCTTTTTCACTTCATCATAATAAACCTAATTTTGAATCTAAGGTTGCAGCTTCACTATATTATATCCAGCGCACTTTCTTTATCTATATCTTTATTATTATTATTATCATCATCATACTGATCCAAAGGTGCAGCATAGTGCACCTGCGGCTTTCTTGCAGGTTAGATGCCCTGAGCCACAGACTTCTATTATATCCTGTGGGTTTGGTGTGCTTTCTGAATGCAGGAGTTTTGGTATGCTTTCAGAAAGTGCACCACAGCCTCAAGATGTAATAAAAGTCTATGGCTCAGTGCAGCTAACTCATAGGAAACCACAGGGCATCAGTGCGAAAGTAGCCTTATAGGGGATTTAGTACAGTAAGGGATTGTTTACATTTGCAATTTGGGGGCCAGTGAAAACACATAGTTTTTTGTAGTCTGCGACTGGTTACCAGATCACTTATATAAGGGGGGAAGGGGAATATGAAGGATAAGAAGGGGGATAAAAAAGGATAATTCAGGGGATCGGCATGTTGGTAAAATCTATAAAAATTGTGGTATAAATTATATATAAAATAAAAATACATGACATATCATCAATGTAAAATAGTTTATAGAAAAGCCGATGCCCTATATAGGTATTAATGAGGTAAAACGGGAAAGGGGGGGACAAAAACGGGACTTTAAATGAGGTGTGCGGAGTTGGTGGTCACAATAACGAATGCAATTGTACAAAGATGAAGGTTTTAATGTATGTCATGAAGAAATAGCATATACAGCATAAACACATTGATACAGGTAACATCAACAATACATGCGTGAAATGGCACAATCCCAATGTAATAAAAGACATCGTAAATACCAAGTCATAACTCAAGAAATACACAATGAGAAAAGTAGATCATTGATAAAAACATTAAAAAAAAAGTAACATGTTAATATTGGTAAGGAGTGCATCCATATTAGACTCGACGCGTTTCGTGGATACATTCCACTCGTCAGGAGCCAAGTGCACCCCAAATCATAATTTCAAGGGAAGGTAATTTCAGACAAGGTGTTGTAGATGGGTACTCCCAAGAGGTCAGAGAAGTCTGTTCCGGGAGCTGTAGGAGCCCAGACTGGGGACACAGGCACACCACACAGGCATACTATAATGTCATGAAGGTGACAAGAGTGTTTGGAAGATGAAATCAAGGTATTAATCTCCAAGGATATCTATGGGTAAAGATGTTAGATTAATATAAGGAAAGTTTTCACTGTGACTACAGTGACAGGAAGGAAGTAATAGAGTTGGTATAAAGGGTAAATCTAGAAGTAAATATAAATACCTAGATGATTTAAATTAGTTAATCGAGGGAGATAAGCTGGATCATCTGAAAAATTTCAGGAATGCTGAAAAAGGAGAAAACCAATTGATAAAAATATATAAGAGTATATATATATATATATATATATATATATATATATATATATATATATATATATATAAAGAATATAGGCAAAAGGCCACACCCAGCAATAATATTGAGTGAGTAATGGTGACTGAATAAGGTGAGGTGCAAATTATGAAAGCAAAGGTGAAAGGGTGAATGAAGGTGAAAAATGCCATGTGATTCCATTCTCGCGCTCATACATAGGGAGGTGGCGTTTGTCTGGATCCGGGACGGCGCTTTGATCCTGGACGTGACAGCGCCTCCTCCAGTTTTGAGCGCGGACGTGACGCTAGGAGCCCCATCGCTGTGGACACCAGGTATTCCTCCTGGCATTCCTTGTTGTCACCTCATTTGCTCTCTGGCGCTGTTCTGAGCACCCTTACCCTTTTACATTCTCCATCACTGCCCTTGGTGGTTTGCACACTTCTGCACCTTATTCCTTATTTTTCACTCCCATGGTTTCCCCATTTCTTTTGATTGTCACCTAGCATTGAGGCACTTCCCCCCCCCCCTCATTTTTCACCTTCATTCACCCTTTCACCTTTGCTTTTATAATTTGCACCTCACCTTATTCAGTCACCATTACTCACTCAATATTATTGCTGGGTGTGGCCTTTTGCCTATATTCTTTATATATATATGTATATATACTCTTATATATTTTTATCAATTGGTTTTCTCCTTTTTCAGCATTCCTGAAATTTTTCAGATGATCCAGCTTATCTCCCTCGATTAATTTAAATCATCTAGGTATTTATATTTACTTCTAGATTTACCCTTTATACCAACTCTATTACTTCCTACCTGTCACTGTAGTCACAGTGAATACTTTCCTTATGTTAATCTAACATCTTTACCCATAGATATCCTTGGAGATTAATACCTTGATTTCATCTTCCAAACACTCTTGTCACCTTCATGACATTATAGTATGCCTGTGTCCCCAGTCTGGGCTCCTACAGCTCCCGGAACAGACTTCTCTGACCTCTTGGGAGTACCCATCTACAACACCTTGTCTGAAATTACCTTCCCTTGAAATTATGATTTGGGGTGTACTTGGCTCCTGACGAGTGGAATGTATCCACGAAACGCGTCGAGTCTAATATGGATGCACTCCTTACCAATATTAACATGTTACTTTTTTTTTTTTTAATGTTTTTATCAATGATCTACTTTTCTCATTGTGTATTTCTTGAGTTATGACTTGGTATTTACGATGTCTTTTATTACATTGGGATTGTGCCATTTCACGCATGTATTGTTGATGTTACCTGTATCAATGTGTTTATGCTGTATATGCTATTTCTTCATGACATACATTAAAACCTTCATCTTTGTACAATTGCATTCGTTATTGTGACCACCGACTCCGCACACCTCATTTAAAGTCCCGTTTTTGTCCCCCCCCTTTCCCGTTTTACCTCATTAATACCTATATAGGGCATCGGCTTTTCTATAAACTATTTTACATTGATGATATGTCATGTATTTTTATTTTATATATAATTTATACCACAATTTATAGATTTTACCAACATGCCGATCCCCTGAATTATCCTTTTTTATCCCCCTTCTTATCCTTCATATTCCCCTTCCCCCCTTATACAATGAACAGGGATGGAGGCGGCTAGCCTTGGGCAGGCACCGCCTCATTTAAAGTCCCAACTGTCTTTGTCTCTTTGTCTGTTTTGTCTTTGTTTGTCCTGTATCTTGTTATATATTTTTTGAATACCAGATCACTTAAGTGGACCTCGCTCTTCAAAAGCTTAAGCACCCCTGTTTAGAAGCTGCAGTTTGGCATTGCAAGTGTTCGAAACTAGCCCACCAGGAAGCCGCCACTGCACACTGCCAATCATAGGCAGTGAGGTATTTCCCAACCGGCAGCTGCACATACACGTGCTGCCTATGATTGGCGATGTGCAGTGTCGGCTTCCTGGCGGGCTTGATCAGTACATGCCCAAGCCCATCCCTAATTGCTATTAAGTCTAAGATCTACCAGAACACCAAGATACTTCTCTATCATTGACTATCCCTGCTGTTCTTCACCTAATATGTAGATGTTTTTAGCCGACAAGTGCATAACTACATTTATCAACATTAAGACCTCATGCACACTGGACTTATATGCCAGTAGCGTTAGCTGTAGAAAGCTGTAGCTTTAGAATGTGTTTTGCAGTAGCGTTTTTTAGCCTTTTCTATACTTCCATAAATGCAGAATAGCTGCCTTTTTTTAGTGTTTTTCATAGTTAGAGCGTTTTTACAGCTGAAAAAAAATATTTTTTTGTACTTACCGTAAAATCCGTTTCTCTGGGTTAATTAGCGGACCTCAGGGTTATATTGCCCCCTACAGGTGTAGGACACTGAGCAGAAAAATGGCTTGGCTACGCCTATGGGCAGTCCTAAGTGGTATATATCCCATCCCCCCTCTCTGCTATAGGCCTTCAGTTTAGTAACAAGCAGTGTCAGAAGTATAAAAACTCCATAGAAGGGTGGCCGCTGCGTCCGTCAATGAACTCAAAGAAATGGATTTTACAGTAAGTACAAAAATCACATTTTCGTTTTGTTCATTGACGGACAAAGCTCTCCATTATTCAGAACCACAGGAACGTCCCCAAGCAGTGCTAAACATGAGGGGTTGGACAACAAAAAAAACCAAGGCTAAACAAGAGCCAACCAGGTAAACAGGAGTTCAAAAAAAAAAAAACAACTGGAGCCCAACCTGAACAATACACCCTCAAAGAGGGAACAGACCCTCTAAACAGCAGCCTGTAAAACTTTGCGGCCAAAAGGAAACATCTACAACACATCAACTTTGTAGAATTTAGTGAAAGTGTGCACCGCAGACCGCACTTTCCAAAGTCTACCTCTAGGAAAACCTACTTAGAGCTACTTAGAAGATCTACTTAGAGCAAACCTGTGCCACTAACGCCTAATGACGGAAGGCCCAAGAAGCACTAAGCACCTGACTAGAGTTCGCTGTTACAGGAGAAGGAGGAGCCTGACCCTTGATAGAATAGGCCTAAGTCACCGTCTCTCTGATCCATCTGGCCCATCCGTGATCACAGTGAGTCTGGCCACCGAAAAGACTCAGTGGCTTTTAAATACACCAGAATCGCCAGAACAACATCCAGGGCATGCAAAGCAAATTCTTTAGGATGTTTTGACCTAGGACCCAGGGAAGGCAATACAATGTCTTCATTCAAATGGAAATCAGAGACTACTTTTTTAAAAAGGAACGACAGACATGATTCTTTGTGGACCACCAGGTAGGGGGTACGACAAGATCACACCGTCAGCTCCGACAACCTGCGAGCAGAGGTGATAGCCAACAAAAAGGCCACCTTCTGGGACAGCATAAGCAGAGGAATTTCCCAAAAATTTTTAAAGGTAGGCTTTTGGAGAACTGAAAGCACCAAGTTCAGATCCCATGGCAGTAGAGGAGACTGCACCGGTGGAGTCAGATGTCAAACCTCTTGAATAAAAAGGTATGCACCAGGGAGTGCATGGCCAGGGGTCGCTGAAAGAAGACTGCCAAGGCCGACACCTGGCCCTTGATGGTACTCAAGGCCAATTTCTGCTCAACACCTCATTGAAGGAAGGTCAAAATCCAAGCCACGAAAAAGAATGAGGGTGAACACCAATCGTCACACACCACAAAATGTACGCTTTCCATGCACAATGGTAGATATTCCCAGAGGTAGACTTCAAAGCCTTCAGCAGTGTCGGAATCACTGACCGAGGCAAACCTCTTTTCTTCAGCACCCGGCTTTCAACAACCAGGCCGTCAAAGGCAGCGACTGCAAAGCAGGTTGGAAGATCAGCCCTTGGGACAGTAGATCCTTCCTGAGAGGCAGTCTCCAAGTGACGTCAGTGACCAATCACACTAGGTCGGCGTACCAAGACCACGCAAGGCTGATACAGGGCTACTAGAATCTGGAATCCCTTTTAACTTCCATCCTGCGCAAAAGTCGTGGCAGAAGCTTGAGAGGAGGAAAGGCATAAATCAGATGAAACTGGTCCCACAGGGCAACCAGTGCGTTTGTGCCATTCGCCAGAGGATCCCGTGACATTGCCACAAACATCAGTACCTTTCTGTTGAGCCGGGATGCCAACAGATCCACCTCGAAGATGCCCTACCAAAGAAATATCTGATAAAACGCGTCTGGGTGAAGGGATCACTCCCCTTGAACAAATGCCTGCTGACTGAGATAGTCTGCTGACAGTTTTCCACTCCTGGAATGTGTACAGTGGAGAGGGCCGGAACAAAGTGTTCTGCCCACCGGAGGATGTGGGCTACTTCCTGGGCTGCCAACACACTCTTTGCTCTGCTCTGATGATTGACATAGGCCACTGCCGGGGCATTGTCCGAATGGATCTGTACCGGAAGCCCCCGGGGAGACAATCTGTCTAGTGATCCAGGACAGCCCGATTGCCCAAAGTTCTAAGACTTTGATCATTAGTCTGGACTCTCCCAGCATCCACCAACCCTGAGCGGAGCTCAGTCCCAGGACACCTCCCACCCAGACAGACTGGCAACCATGGTGTCCACTGTCCAATACAAGGGGAGAAAAGATTTGACCTGCCGAAGAGCCGGAGAGTGAAGCCATCAGACCAGGGACCCCCTGGTTACCCGGCTCAGCCGAACCTGATTGTTCAGAGCCTTTTTTTTTATCTCTTTTCTTCCTTCAGACTACTAATTAAGGGGAGTGGTTAATTTGTCACAGGTGCTTCATGTCCTATATAACTTTCTGTAGGACTCATTTCTGAGCTTGCCCTTTCTTGAGCTTGCCACCTTTTTGCTTGCCGGATCTCTGACCAAGTGGACCTTGACTAAGTGGTGAGTTAAAAACCAGTGTTTAAAACAGGAGATTTGAACAGGAGTCCTCTGACCAGTAAGTAACATCTGAAATTTTCTATTAGTTGCATTATTGTTGTAACTGGGAAAAAGTGTGCTAGCAAGATTGAAGATTTTGTGCAGTGCAGTGTCCCGCATGTATACAATGGAGCAACCGCTCCAGGATGGATACTGCTGCAACAGATGTGAGTGGGAAGCTCACATTAGAGATCTGGAGGAGCAAATTGCAACACTGGGTAGAACTGACAACCTTGAAAGGGGTCCTCTGCTCGCTAAGCAGGTGTCAGGGTACTACCAACATCTTGGCCAATCAGCGAATTTGCGCATTGGCGCGAATACGCATGCGCACCCAATCACGGGCAAACGCAGTCCGGAATGTGCACGCGCCAATGCGCACGCGCATACGCAAGTGCGTAATGGCGCTTGGCGCCAAACGGCCTACTTAAAGCCAGCAATCACAACAACTAGTTGCTGGATGATCAACAGCCTCCCGTGTTCCCTGTGCCCTGTAAACCTGCTGATTGTGATTTCCTGTTGCCGACCCGGACTGTTTGACGTTGTTTCTCCTGGCTCCTGACCCCTTGGCTTACTCTTGGATTCCTGTTGTCTTCTCCAATACTTGACCTCGGCTTGGCTCCTGACTTCTCTACAGCATTCTCCCAGTCTGTTCCTGTTTGCACCTTGCTACTGCCTGGCTTGCCAAAGTGTTCCGGACCTGCTTGGAACTTCACAACAAGCTTTGTTCCTGCTTCCATCTGGTCATCCCAACCGGCAACCCGTGCTACTTCAGGCACAGCACTCCCTGTCCCACTTCCAGGGGTGCTCTGCACCTAGCCGCAAGGGGGAGCCCTCTCTACACTCCGGCTTCGGATCAGGTACGTGACAGCAGGTGGCTAGTGGCGTTAATGGGGAGGGTGGAGGGTTAAGTCAAGATTATCAGGTAGGAAGATGGGTTAATACAGTCAGAGGGAGTGGTAGGGGCTCACAGAAAAGGAAGGCCAGCCCTGGGTTTGAGCACCCCAACAGATTTGCCACGTTGGGTTAAGATGTGGGGGTGGCAAGCTCAGAGGTGGCAGCCCTAGATGTCACTGCTATCCCTAACAGCTGGGAGAGAGCAGCCTGTCTAGTAGAGGTGGTGAGGGGACTGTAGGTAGGCCTAGACAGTTGGTGGTAATTGGGGATTCTATAATCAGAAGGACTGATAGAATAATTTGTCGCCAGGATCACCTCAACCAAATGGTTTGCTGTCTCCCTGGTGCCAGGGTTCGGCATGTGGTGGACCGGGTTGATAAATTACTGGGAGGGGCTGGGCATGACCCAGCTCTCTTGGTCCACACTGGAACCAATGACAGAATATATGGAAGGTGGAGGCTCCTTAAGAACCAATTTAATGAACTAGGCTGCAAGTTGAAGGGAAGGACCTCCAAGGTGATAGTCTCTGAAATATTGCCTGTGCCATGCACAACACAGGAAAGACAGGGAGCGATTAGAGCGCTGAATGCATGGCTAAAGACCTGGTGTAAGAGGGAGAGATTTGGGTTTTAGAGCACTGGGCTCACTTTGGGGTGCAACCTATATGCTAAAGATGGTTTGCACCTAAATGGAAGGGGGTCTGTTGTGCTAGGGAGAGGCTTATGGGAAGGCTGGAGGAGTATTTAAACTAGGATTGAGGGGAGGGTGAATTCGATTATAATGGGGCAGACAGGTCAGACAGTGGTCAGCCCCTATTGGTGGGTGGAATAGGGAAAGATGGAGGGAGAGTAATGGCAGAGAATAAGAAGGTTCCCATTTACAAACAACCATTGGAAATTATACTATTTCCACCAAAAAAAAATGCAAAATAAGTGTGCAAAATGTGACAATGAAATAAATTGTTTGTTCACCAATGCCAGACGTCTGCTAAGCAAAATAGGTGAGTTGGAAGCTCTGGTTCACGAGGAGAACTAGGATTTAATAAGTATTGCTGAATCTTGGTTTCATTTCTTCACATGACTAGGTTATTAATTTTCCTGGCTATGCTCTCTGGAAAGACAGGGTAAAATGGAGGGGTGGTGGTGTCTGTCTCTATGTGAGAAGTGATCTCAAAGTGAGTGTGAAAAAGGTACTAGTTGATGGAGAGTGTGATGAGTCTGAAGCAGTATAGGTGGAAATGTACATAGGTGTACGTAATACAAAGATTATCATTGGAGTTTGTTATAGACCTCCAAGTATTAATGAGGAGGTGGTGACTCAGCTCCTTGCACAGATAGAAAAGACTGCAAGGGCTGGGACAGTGATCATAATGGGGGATTTTAACTACCCACACATTGACTGGAGTAATGGCCCTGCTGAAAAAGTTAAAGGGCAAAAATTAATAAACCTATTACAAGACAATTTTATGGTACAGTTTATTGAGGCCCCGACTAGAAACGATGCTCTGTTGGACCTGGTAATCTCAAACCATGCAGAGCTTATTAATAATGTTCATATAAAAGAACATATGGGTAGCAGTGACCATAATAGAATTTCATTTAATGTTAACTGTAAGCAAAAAAAGGCATACAGGAAATACAAAAACACTTAACTTTAAGAGAGCAAATTTTCCAAGGATGAGGGCTGCTCTCCAGGACTTAGACTGGGAGGGAATATTGGCATCAATGAACACAGAACAGAAATAGGAATTTTTCAAAAAGACTGTATGCAAACTCATTGCAAAGTATTTTCCCATGGGCAAAATGTTTAAAAGACTAAAAATAAAACCTATGTGGCTTATGGCCAAAGTTAACAAAGCCAAAAATTCAAAATGAACGACAGATTGCAAAAGATAGGAGGACAAACCCAAAAAAATTCTAATATATTAATAGTAAAAAGGTTAAGTCTGAGCATGTAGGCCCGTTATAAAATAATCTGGAGTGGGTGACTGGGGACAAAGAGAAGGCAAATTTATTAAATACTTTCTTCAGATCTGTGTATACAAAGGAGCATGGGGGGGCTCATGACCATAATGAGGATGGTATTGACACAGCCCCAAATGATCCACAATGGCTCAAAAGTGATATGGTCCAGAAATATTTAGACAGAATAAAGATGGATAAAGTGCCTGGACCAGATGGCATCTACCCACGCATCCTAAAAGAATTAAGTACTGTAATTTCTAAGCCTTTGTTTCTAATTTTTAGGGACTCGTTAAGGACTGGAAAAGTACCGCTGGATTGGCATAGCGCAGTTGTGGTGCCTATATTTAAAAAGGGATCAAAGTCTTTGCCAAGTAACTATAGACCTGTTAGTCGAACTTCTATCGTTGGGAAGATACTGGAGAGTTTAATAAAAGACCACATAGATGAGTTCTTGCTGGAAAAAAATATTTTAATCAACAGACAGCATGGATTCATGAAAGACAGAAGTTGTCAAGCAAACCTGATTTCTTTTTATGAGGAGGTAAAGTAAAACCTTGGACAGAGGGGTGGCTGTGGATGTAGTAAACTTGGATTTTGCAAAAGCTTTTGACACAGTTCCCCACTCACGGCTCATGTGTAAGGTAAAGTCTACAGGCTTGGAAAGATCAGTTTGTAAATGGATAGAAAAGATAGAATTCAGAGAGTAGTGGTTAATGATTCTTACACTGAATGGTCAAAGGTTATCAGTGGCGTACCCCAAGGCTCAGTGTTGGGACCCTTACTTTTTAATATCTTTATAATTGATACAGGGTCTGGGATTAAAAGTACCATTTCAGTCTTTTCAGGCGACACCAAGCTTTGCAATGGAATAACTTCCTTTCAGGATGTCTCCAACTTAAAAGCTGACCTCAATGCACTGTTTCATTGGGCAACTGTGTGGCAAATGAGGTTTAATGTTGATAAATGTAAAGTTATGCACATGGGGGCTAAGAATATGCATGTATCATACATACTAGGGGGAATAGAACTGGGGGAATCCATAGTGGAGAAGGATCTAGGTGTTCTGGTAGATCCTAAGCTTAATAATAGCATTCAATGCCAAGCTGCGGTTTCCAAAGCAAGCAAAGTACTTTCTTGTATTAAAAGAGGCATGGACTCCAGAGAGAGTGATATAATTTTGCCCCTGTACAAATCATTAGTAAGAACTCATCTGGAATATGCAGCTCAGTTTTGGGCGCCAGTTCTCAAAAAAGGATATCGGGGAACTGGAGAAAGTGCAGCGAAGGGCAAACAAACTGATAAGAGGAATGGAGGACCTCAGCTTTGAGGAAAGATTAGAGGAACTGAATTGTTTCTCTCTTGGGAAGAGGAGATTAAGGGGGATATGATCAACATGTATAAATACATAAGGGGTCCATATAGTGAACTTGGTGTTGAGTTATTCACTTTACAGTCAACGCAGAGGACAAGGGGGCACTCTTTACGTCTAGAGGAAAACAGATTTAGTCTCCAAATATGGAAAGGTTTCTTCACCGTAAGAGCTGTGAAAATGTGGAATAGACTCCCTCCAGAAGTGGTTCTGGCTAGCTCATTAGATTGCTTTAAAAAAGGCCTGGATTATTTTCTAGGTGTAATATAAATGGGTACTATTATATCTATAGGTAAAGTTGGTCCAGGGAATATCTGATTGCCTCTTGGGGGATCAGGAAGGAATTTTATTTTCCTCTGCTGTAGCAAATTGGATCATGCTTTGCTGGGATTTTCACCTTCCTCTGGATCAACTGCAGGTATAGGATTGTGTATATGGGATTGTATGGTTGGGTTTTCTTTACTGTTTTTTGTTTTTTATTAGTTGAGCCAGATGGCCTTGTGGCTTATTTTAACCTGACTATGTAACTTGTCCCATTTTACCAGGATCCACCACTGAAGGGACCTCATATGGAACTGTGCAAACGTAACAACCTCGAGGGTAGATACCATCAGGCCCAGCACCCGTATGCAAGTCCGGAGGGCCACCTGCTGGACAGCAGTAGATAAATCACAGCAGGCAACTTCCGGAGTTTATTCCAGAGGATGGAACATTTTGGCTAGAGCTGAATCTAGAGTCAGACCCAGATAATCCATTTTCCTGGATGGAATCAGAGCAAACATCTGGTACATTAGAAGCCAACCAAACTCTTTTAGGGTCTGTTTAATGATCTCTACATCGTTCATAAGGGCAGCGGAGGACTCCGCTCAGAGGAGGAGGTCGTCCAGGTAGCCCAGTACCGCAATCCCCCACTGACGTAGCAATGCCAGAATCGGGGCCAACACTTTTGTGAAGACGTGAGGAGCAGAGGCGAGACCAAAGGGTAACACTATGAACTGATAATGCTCCTCTCCCACAGCAAAACAGAGGAAGCGCTGCTGTCCGGCACATATTGGAATGTGCAAGTAAGCATCCTTGATGTCGATAGAAGCAAGAAAGTCCCCTTAATAAAGGGATGCCACCACCGTGCGAATGGACTCCATTCTGAACTTAAGGGTATAAATACCAAAAACTGCGCAAATGAATATATAAATAAATAAATAAAAAACGTGATTTAAAGTGGAATTTCTCCCACAATGTAAGCTGCTACATAAACGTGAATAACGTAGTAAAGTGAGAAAAAAAGGGGGGTAGTAGCGCTGAACAAAATATATCACTTGATTGAATTAAATAACGTGCAAATGAAATCATGCAAATAAAGTCTCTAGTGTCCAAAGCAATTTGGTCAATCAGAACGGCCAATCATGAAAACACAGACTTGATAGGAGTGATTCCTTAACAAAGCCTTCACCTCCACACGATCACCCAGTGAGATGTGTATAAATACCGCTTACCAGATCCACTGGACCCCTTAATTACAGGGGGTCAAACACGCTGTGTATTTCACATTAACATCTTGTGCATCCCATTTCCATAGGTGTACATACAACAGCCAGAACGATGCCACAATCAGGAAGCCAAGCCATAAATAGGGACATAAAAAACGCTCTCATGGTGCAGTAATTCTTAATGTATAATCATTTATTCAAGATATATTGCACTTACTACAAGGTTGTAGATAGAAAGCCTTCAAAGTAAAATCGTTGGCTGGGAATAGGAGACACCGCTCCACGCTGCGCTCCTCAGACCTCAGACCCGGAAGTGTATGGTCTCACGTTCCCGACGTACGTTTCGTCAGTCACGGCTGATGTCATCAGGGGATCATGTGACCGTACCTTACTCTGCATTATTTATGCAGATCGTAACCATGTCCACACCAATCACTTTCTTAATGTGTATTTCCTGAACCGCCCATGCCTCTCGGCTTGTAAGGTTCAGCCCCTCTGTTAAACTTGCTCACTTAGAACATTTTTTTAGATCAATACGATCTGTCATTGCTGGCATTTAAGAAGCAAACAATAAATACACTAAGACCTTGAATATATTAATTAAATTAAACACATATAAAAGGTGCCAAATACCATAACCAAGTTTGGAAGTGAATGGGGGATTAAAACCAATCTAAAATAGAATTAAACAACAATGGCGCAATAAATATTAAATCACAAATACATAAATCTTTAATATTTTATATAAAAACTAAAAATTTACCTAAAATTGACTAAAATCTAAATATGATCATAGGTTAAAATGGACTCTACTACTTCTATAGGACTGAAAGACTAGGAAATGTAATTTAAAATTTAAAATGGTTATTGAATTAAAAAAAATATTATTATTAAAAATTGGATATAAAACAATTTAGGTCGATATCAATGTTCATACCTGCCGTATACAAAGTATTCATTTTATAGATCCATTCGGTTTCATTCATGGAAACCTTCTGTGTCATATTTCCTCCTCTCCAATGATTCTCCACTTTGTCTATCCCACAAAAGGACATCAAGGTGGGATCTCTATTGTGGTACAGGCGAAAGTGGTTGGAGAGGCTGTGTTTGGCGAACCCTTTTTCACATTCTTTATGTGTTCATTAATTCTGACGGATAATTTTCGGGTGGTTCTCCCGATATACTGTAGCCCACATGGACAGGTTATCATGTAAGATACATGAGTGGACCTGCAGGATATGAACTTTTTTTTATGGTAAAATTTTGACCTGTATCCTTTGATTGAAAGGTGGTTATTTTCCTAGGATTTTTCTTGGCGGTTCTACACGCGTTACACCTTTTACAAGGAAAAAACCTGTTAGATCCAAAAATTTTACTTTTTTGGTTGGGGGATATGGTATATTAGGGGCCAAATTGTGCCTTAGATTTTGGGCCTTTCGATATATAAAAGTGGGTTTGGATGGTAACACTTTGCTCAAAGTTTTGTCTTTCTGCAGAATGGCCCAGTGCTTTCTAATAATGCCTTCTATCTGTCTGTAATCTCTATTGAAATTGGTCAGAAAGGCCATTTCGCCCTTTTTATCGTTTTCTTTCTTTTTTGTTTTTAATAGTTCACTTCTTGGCATACGGCTAACTTCATCTCTTGTTTTTTGGACCTCTTCTAATTTATATCCTTTTTCTACAAATCTAGACGTTAGTAAGTTTGATTGAGTAATATAATCATCCTCATTCCTACAATTTCGCAATTTCGCCTGATGCGCATGTATTGTCCTTTGGGTATGGCTCCCAACCATTTGGGGTGGTGACAGCTTTTGGTGGGAATATAGCTATCCCTGTCGGTTTCATTGAACTAGCTTTTTGTGGAAATAATATTACCCTGTTTCTCCAGAGTTAAATCTAGAAAATGTATTGTTTTCCTGTCCCACGATGCGGTAAATTTTAAGCCATATTGGTTATTTATTCTCTCTACAAACTCTATTAGAGAGTCTTCCGATCCATTTTAACTTATGATCATATTTAGATTTTAATCAATTTTAGGTACATTTTTAGTTTTTATATAAAATATTAAAGATTTATGTATTTGTGATTTAATATTTATTGCGCCATTGTTGTTTAATTCTATTTTAGATTGGTTTTAATCCCCCATTCACTTCCAAACTTGGTTATGGTATTTGGCACCTTTTATATGTGTTTAATTTAATTAATATATTCAAGGTCTTAGTGTATTTATTGTTCGCTTCTTAAATGCCAGCAATGACAGATCGTATTAATCTAAAAAATGTTCAAAGTGAGCAAGTTTAACAGAGGGGCTGAACCTTACAAGCCGAGAGGCATGGGCGGTTCAGGAAATACACATTAAGGAAGTGATTGGTGCGGACATGGTTACGATCTGCATAAATAATGCAGAGTAAGGTACGGTCACATGATCCCCTGATGACGTCAGCCGTGACTGACGAAACGTACTTCAGGAACGTGAGACCATACACTTCCGGGTCTGAGGTCTGAGGAGCGCAGCGTGGAGCGGCGTCTCCTATTCCCAGCCAACGATTTTACTTTGAAGGCTTTCTATCTACAATCTTGTAGTAAGTGCAATATATCTTGAATAAATGATTATACATTAAGAATTACTGCACCGTGAGAGCGTTTTTTATGTCCCTATTTATGGCTTGGCTTCCTGATTGTGGCATCGTTCTGGCTGTTGTATGTACACCTATGGAAATGGGATGCACAAGATGTTGATGTGAAATACACAGCATGTTTGACCCCCTGTAATTAAGGGGTCCAGTGGATCTGGTAAGCGGTATTTATACACATCTCACTGGGTGATCGTGTGGAGGTGAAGGCCTTGTTAAGGAATCACTCCTATCAAGTCTGTGTTTTCATGATTGGCCGTTCTGATTGACCAAATTGCTTTGGACACTAGAGACTTTATTTGCACGATTTCATTTGCACAATGTTATTTGATTCAATCAAGTGATATAGTTTGTTGAGCGCTACTACCCCCCTTTTTTTCTCACTTTACTACGTTATTCACATTTATGTAGCAGCTTACATTGTGGGAGAAATTCCACTTTAAATCACGTTCTTTATTTATTTATTTATTTATATATTCATTTGCGCAATTTTTGGTATTTATACCCTTTTTTTCACTTATTTGCACTTTATTGTGTTCAAACTTGCAGCAATGGATATCTTTGAGTTCATGAACAATAGAAATACCACAGATTTATTTGCAGCTCAGAGTACTGTATCCAAAGATATGGAACAAAACATCAAAACTCTTAACAACACTCTTGAGAAAAAAATCCGGGTTTGGTGGGATTTAGCCACCTTGGAACAGTATTCCAAAATGAAAATGACCCCCAGGAGGTTACGTTGGGACTTGGGTCCCAATGATGGGCTTATAGACCCAGACCTCATTAAGGAGTGGTTCAACTTTTTTAACCATACTGAAGCCAGACTGCTCAGTTTAATTATAACACGCAGAAAAACCAAAATGGCTAAACTAGAGAAAAAAATTAAGGAGCTGAAAACCGCTTTAGAGCCATTTAAAGAGACCACTGAATTTACAGAAAAAATTGCCTCAACACAGAAATTTCTGGATAAAGTCGACAAAGACACCAGGAATAAAAAGATGACCAAGTATCAAAGGGATTTGATAGATTATAAAGAATCTAAAGTTTATAGATGGCAGGAGATTCCAGATGGGCAAAATGTAATTCCCACCCAATCCCCAGCTGTCAGGGAAATTGGGATTGAGAGATTTACTGACCCGAATTTCACACCGATAGGAGGAACACCAAATTTTGACTCCGTAAGACCACAGAGGAATTTAGAGAATAGACCAAATCATTTTCAATACCCTAATCCACCCCTTACAGAATATGCTGTATCCACCTATAATAGCTATTCACCATTGGCCTATACCCCAGAGCAACACCAAGAGAGGGAGGTTTTTCAGAGGAGGGGGAGGGGTGGCCCCCCTGGCCAAAGAGGGAGAGGGAGAGGCTCTGGCCACCCAAACCGAGCACCCCGAGGCCACAGAGGGGGAAGGAGAGGGCAACCATGGCATCGTGGGAGTTACCAACATTGGGGGAGACCCCACCAACCTTGGCCCCAAGAGAACCATTGGCAACAATGGCAAGGGGATACTTATCCCCAATACCAACAGAGGGATACCCCACACAGGAATGGCCCCCACCAGGAAGGGTAGAAAACAGAGAAGGGGATGAAGAAGCAAAAGAAAAGAGAATCCTAGGTGCGGGGATTTTCAATTTAAGCGACATCCAATTCACCCCTGATGAACTACAAATATTGGAATTGGGCTTAAAATTTGCCCCAGATAAGGGTGTCGATAAGTTCAATACTTTTATCGATATAGAGAAATATATCAGGAAACTCAAAATCAAAAAACATTTCCTAGAGAAACCTATGAGTCAAAATAATACTACTACAGAATATCAGGACAGTGGACTGAGAAATCTGTCTATTTTCAACTCTCCAAAAGCCTCTAACCACTGTTTAGAGGTTTTCAAAAATATGGTTGAGGATGATGTCCGTAAACTAAAAACAAACAGATATCCAAACAGGGATAATTTGTACAAAGGACTGAAAGATTTAGAACAACGGAAAAATATTGTGATTAGGGGAGCAGACAAAGGTGGTGGTATCATGGTTCTCAATAAATGTGACTATAAACAGGAACTTGATAGACTTGTGGGAGATCAGGTTACCTATCAAAAATTGAGACAAAACCCCACCTCAAAATTAAAATTGAAACTAGAGAAACTGGTCAAGAAGGCTAAAGATCAAGGAATACTGAGTAAAAAGGAGGCAAAATATCTCGTACCCAATGCCCCTAAACTTCCTACGATATATCAATTGCCAAAAATTCACAAAAATAAAATGAAACCCCCAGGCAGGCCAATAATCAGCGGGATTGGGTCTCTCTTTTCACGGATTGGAGAATACGTGGACCACTTTCTGCAGCCAGTGGTACCCTTCTATCCGTCTCATTTGAGAGACAGTAAACACCTGATTAACATATTGGAAGACATAGAGGTGCAATCAGAAACATTCCTAGTTACAATTGACGTTGAGCCTTTGTATACTAGTCTGAAGCAAAAGGATGTGATAGACACCACTATAGCGGCCTCGAACGCCAAAGCCAAAATAAAACCTGCCCAAAAAAAGTTTATATGTGACGCCCTCGATTTGGCTATGAGCAACAACTATTTTTGGCATAATGGTTGTTGCTACAACCAAATCAAGGGCGTAGCGATGGGGGCAAAATATGCACCCAGTGCAGCAAATCTACTTCTTGGACAATGGGAGGAGGAGGAGATTTTCCGGAGACGGGAGCCCTCCCTAATCCTCTATAAGAGATTTATTGATGACCTCTTGGTCCTATGGAGCGGATCGGAAGACTCTCTAATAGAGTTTGTAGAGAGAATAAATAACAACCAATATGGCTTAAAATTTACCGCATCGTGGGACAGGAAAATTTTCTAGATTTAACTCTGGAGAAACAGGGTAATATTATTTCCACAAAAAGCTATTTCAAGGAAACCGACAGGAATAGCTATATTCCCACCAAAAGCTGTCACCACCCCAAATGGTTGGGAGCCATACCCAAAGGACAATATATGCGCATAAGGCGAAATTGTAGGAATGAGGATGATTATATTACTCAATCAAACTTACTAACGTCTAGATTTGTAGAAAAGGGATATAAATTAGAAGAGGTCCAAAAAACAAGAGATGAAGTTAGCCGTATGCCAAGAAGTGAACTATTAAAAACAAAAAAGAAAGAAAACGATAAAAAGGGCGAAATGGCCTTTCTGACCAATTTCAATAGAGATTACAGACACATAGAAGGCATTATTAGAAAGCACTGGGCCACTCTGCAGAAAGACAAAACTTTGAGCAAAGTGTTACCATCCAAACCCACTTTTATATATCGAAAGGCCCAAAACCTAAGGCACAATTTGGCCCCTAATATACCAGATTCCCCAACCAAAAAAGTCACATTTTTGGATATAACAGGTTTTTTTCCTTGTAAAAGGTGTAACGCGTGTAGAACCGCCAAGAAAAAGCCTAGGAAAATAACCACCTTTCAATCAAATTCTTTTAAATATATTGCCAGAGAAAAAGTTTGAAGCACCACATCCCTGAATAGAGTAGATATGATTGGAGGGGCAAAGTGGGACTTTTAAGGTGCAAATGATGGAGAAAAATCTGGATTCTCATAAAAAAAAAATCACATTTTATTTTAACATGAAGGACAAAAGACATAACAAACAGTACTTTAAAATGATAAAAGCACAAGAAGGCACTCGATTATGTCAACTCTACATGTTTAGCCATCTTCATAATAGCTTCTTCAGGAGTTTGATAGACATTTCTCGAGAGTGAACATTCTAAATTTACAAAAGAAAAAAGTGAAAATAACAAGACAAAAAAGGGGCATATAGCAATGGTCCTATGTTGAATGCCCAAAGACTATAATTTCAACAGAGATAACATTTGAACATGAACAGAATGTACCTTTCAATCAAAGGATACAGGTCAAAATTTTACCATAAAAAAGTTAATATCCTGCAGATCCACTCATGTAACTTACATGATAACCTGTCCATGTGGGCTACAGTATATTGGGAAAACCACACGAAAATTATCCGTCAGAATTAATGAACACATAAAGAATGTGAAAAAAGGGTTCCCCAAACACAGCCTCTCCAACCACTTTCGCCTGTACCACAATAGAGATCCCACCTTGATGTCCTTTTGTGGGATAGACAAACTGGAGAATCATTGGAGAGGAGGAAATATGACACAGAAGGTTTCCATGAATGAAACCGAATGGATCTATAAAATGAATACTTTGTATCCGGTAGGTATGAACATTGATATCGACCTAAATTGTTTTATATCCAATTTTTAATAATAATAATTTTTTTAATTCAATAACAATTTTAAACTTTAAATTCCATTTCCTAGTCTTTCAGTCCTATAGAAGTAGTAGAGTCCATTTTAACCCATGATCATATTTAGATTTTAGTCAAGTTTAGGTAAATTTTTAGTTTTTATATAAAATATTAAAGATTTATGTATTTGTGATTTAATATTTATTGTGCCATTGTTGTTTAATTCTATTTTAGATTGGTTTTAATCCCCCATTCACTTCCAAACTTGGTTATGGTATTTGGCACCTTTTATATGTGTTTAATTTAATTAATATATTCAAGGTCTTAGTGTATTTATTGTTCGCTTCTTAAATGCCAGCAATGACAGATCGTATTGATCTAAAAAAATGCTCTAAGTGAGCAAGTTTAACAGAGGGGCTGAACCTTACAAGCCGAGAGGCATGGGCGGTTCAGGAAATACACATTAAGGAAGTGATTGGTGCGGACACGGTTACGATCTGCATAAATAATGCAGAGTAAGGTACGGTCACATGATCCCCTGATGACGTCAGCCGTGACTGACGAAACGTACGTCGGGAACGTGAGACCATACACTTCCGGGTCTGAGGTGCGCAGCGTGGAGCGGCGTCTCCTATTCCCAGCCAACAATTTTACTTTGAAGGCTTTCTATCTACAACCTTGTAGTAAGTGCAATATATCTTGAATAAATGATTATACATTAAGAATTACTGCACCATGAGAGCGTTTTTTATGTCCCTATTTTTGGCTTGGCTTCCTGATTGTGGCATCGTTCTGGCTGTTGTATGTACACCTATGAAAATGGGATGCACAAGATGTTGATGTGAAATACACAGCGTGTTTGACCCCCTGTAATTAAGGGGTCCAGTGGATCTGGTAAGCGGTATTTATACACATCTCACTGGGTGATCGTGTGGAGGTGAAGGCTTTGTTAAGGAATCACTCCTATCAAGTCTGTGTTTTCATGATTGGCCGTTCTGATTGACCCAATTGCTTTGGACACTAGAGACTTTATTTGCACGATTTCATTTGCACGATGTTATTTGATTAAATCAAGTGATATATTTTGTTGAGCGCTACTACCCCCCTTTTTTCCTCCATTCTGAACTTGTGTACCCACACAAAGCAGTTCAGGGTCTTGAGGTCCAGAATCGGACGTACCTTGCCCTCCTTCTTTGGGGCTGTGAACAGGTTTGAAAAAAAAACCTGAAACTGGACCAGAACGGGGACAATCACACCCTGAAGCAATAGGTCTTGCACCGCCCCAAAAAGAGCTTGTAAGCGTTCCAGGGACAGACGCGCATTAGAAGGGAAGAACCTTTCCACAGGGCAAGAACGAAACTATCTTGTAACTGGACAGTATCACTTTGTGTCGTTTACCAAGGAGGTCCTCGGGCCCGGAAACCAGCGAAGATTTCCCCCCACCCAAGGCATGGGACAGGACACACCTTCATGCTGAAGTAGCCTTGTCTGCGGGTCTAGAGAATCCCGCTCTTGGCTTGTCAGACCAGGGCCACTTGGAAACTCCTGAAGAGAACTTGATAGGTTTTGAACGCTTGTCAGTGGACCCTGAGGGACAAAAAAACTTCTTATAAGCCGAGAAAGAACAGCCACGTCTGTGACGAGGTTTCTTTCCTTTCCCAGACCGTGGAATAAAAGTACTCTTCCCCCTCTATGAGAGACTCTTAATGATATCATCAAGGGTAGCCCCAAACAGATGATCACCCTGCAATGGTCAGGACTGGCCTAAGCGCCAAACACTCAACAGTGAACATATTGCGGTCCACCTGGATCTTTAAAAGTTGGAGATTCCTCTACCGGAATCAGTTACCTTGTTCAACCTGGAAACAGGGAGGTCCACAACCCGTGGAACAGTCAACTTCTTGAGGAGTGACTCCTCAAAGTGGTCCCTCACCGCAAAGTGTTTAGGAACCACAAAGGGACATTTCGGACACTCCCACTCTTTAGAGACAAATTTGTCAAAAGAGGAGGGGTAAGGAAAAACTTTTGCCGTGCGATATCGCTTGTGGGTGCCTAGGGGGACTGGCACCTCCGCCGCAGCCTGAGCTGCATCCTTCATTTTTAAAGTTCCCAGCACAGATGCAATTAGTGTGTCAACTAGTGCCTTCTCGTGTGCAGCTACAGGTGTGGAGGAGTCATCCTCACTATCTGATAAATCAGGGAGCGAGACTGCAGACCCCTCAAGGTGAGCCTTGTCCTCAGCGCCGAGTCAGATTCAGGATCTGATGGGACAAATGTTGCAGGGGCTCTTTTTGCTAGCCCGCCGCCCAAAGTTACATAGTCAGGTTGAAAAAAGTCCATCTGGCTCAACCAATTAAAAACAAAAAAATCAGTAAAGAAAACCCAATCGTACAATCCCATATACACAATCCTATATCCGCAGTTGATCCAGAGGAAGGCAAAAAAAACCCCAGCAAAGCATGATCCAATTTGCTACAGCAGGGGAAAAAATTCCTTCCTGATTCCCCGAGAGGCAATCGGATATTCCCTGGATCAACTTTACCTATAAATATTAGTACCCATTTATATTATGTATACCTAGGAAAGAATCCAGGCCTTTTTTAAAGCAATCTAGAGAGTTAAGGCCCGTACACACGTACCGATTGTCGGCTGAAAATGTTCGGCCGCCAAACGATCGGCCGATTTTCGGCTTGTTAGTATGATGCTTCCGACAGCGCACTTTCGGCCGAACAGAATCTGTCCTGCAAGCATTAAAATTTTTGTATGCCGACACCAGAACGGCCGATTGTTCGCCAGTCAGTACAGAATTCGGCCGACACACATCTACAAATCTCAACACGCATGATCGGAACCAAATAACGTCCCGGAAGAATATTCTCAAGTAAACTCAACATTTTTTCCAGAAAGAACTTTCAGCTCGCGGCAGTCCAAAAAATATGTGAAATGCGGAGCACATGCTCATCTTGATAAATGTGAGAAGAAGGAAGATGCTGCTCATAATTCAATACTTTACAAATAAAAAGGCATGTGTTCTGTTATGATGAAGATAATGTTTGTCTATTCTATCTGTTGTATCAAATTTTAGATTTTAATAATTTTAACTCTTCACCATTATCTTTGTATTTGACTGCAAAGATCTAACTATTGATATGTCCCTTTATTCTTTTATGAATTAAATGTATAAAACATATTTTGCTGGCTATGCACAATATTCAACATGTTAACAAATTAAGATACGCCATTTTTTAATTGCAATCTTATTTATTTTTTTAAATCAGAAAAAACAAACAGAAAACATTAATACTTTCCGTATTATAAAAATAAACATAAAAAAGGTCCATTTGGACTAAATTAACTTATAAAATGAGAAACAGGGGTAAAATAAATAACAGGGTACAAAAATTATAATTGACTATAAGTATAGTCAGGCTGCCATGAGGGCATGTTGGCATCATGTTGCCCATATTGCCACTGACTGCCATGTGGCATTTGGCGAGGTGGTGGCTGTTGTTGTGGAGGTGGAGGGCACGGGTGCTCATGGCACGCGTGGCTGTGCTCCGTAAGGCAGCCCCTTTCGGCCTTGTGCAGCACATCTAATATTATTTTTTGGTCATATTGGCGCTGCAGTAGGTCCACTTGCCCTAAAGTTTTCCCAGTTAGATTCCCGAAGGACTCATGTGCCTCAGGTTTCCTACGGAGGGCTATGGTGGCCTCGCTAATAAACTGGTTGGTGATGTCATCTATGTGTTCCCTTTTTTGTCTGCGTTTGGCAGGAGGTGGAAATAATACCGAGGGCTCCACAGCCTCCTGGCTGCCACCTGCCTCCCCCTCAGTGATACTTCCCTGTTGATGAAATGAACAATTGATTAGAATGTTATAGTGTATATAAAAATGCATGTTTGTTATATTATTGTGAACAAATAGCAGACTTTACATACAGTGGCGTATCTAGGGTCTCCAGTGCCCTTGTTGAGGAGCTGTATTTGGCAACAACCCCCCCCCCCCTATCTAATCTAAAAGGGCATTAAAAGTTTCTCATTTGTCCCTTGTTTGCCCAGTGTAGAGCTCTCTAGTGGCAATCATTGTCTCCGGTATGAACAGCAAGAAAGAGAGGGGTGAGAGAGAGAGAGGAGGGGGGTTGCAGAGAGAGAGGGGCCTGAACTTGCAGAGGGCTTGATGTAGGGCATTGAGGGTGAAGCGGTGCAGGGAAACAGGAATAAGAAAGCCACCTGCTTTGCTGACCCAGAGTGAGAGACCAGAGACATGGAAGCAAGGATGGATGTATCATTTGCAGGAGCTGTTAGTTTTTTAAAAAAAAAGGTTGAGCCGGAGGAATGCTGAGGCTACAGCAGTGTTTGCTAGGATCTGAGGTGTGCTGGGGATGCAGCAGTGTTTGTAAGACCAGAGGTGTGCTGGGGATGCAGCAGTGTTTGTAAGACCGGAGGTGTGCTGAGGCAATAGCAGTGTTTGTTAAGACCGGAAGTGTGCTGGGGATGCAGTGAGAGGCAGTCTCAGTCTCCTGGTCTGTTGGCTCAGCTGCTCTCAATGTTTTACACCTGCATGAAGCAGCTCTCAATGTTTTACACCTGCATGAATCCGCATGCAAACTGGGGGTTCTGGGGTGTGCAGGCTGAGTGGATTTTGAAAAAATCACTAAAACAATGCCAATGTTTTTGCGACCCCCCCCCCTTGGCCTGCGCCCCTGGCGGTTGCCTGTCATGCCAACCCCTTGCTATGCCCGTTTACATAAAGGGCCAATTATGGTTTTACTTATAATTTTGTTACATGATTACATTTTTAGCAGACAATATATTGTGAAATGCCATACCTGAGTCAAACTCTCCTCCAGGATATCTTCCTCCTGGCCGGGATCAACTGAGACCTCTCCCAAAGTAGAAGGCAGTGTTGAAATGGATGGCCTGGATTCCTCCGTGTCTGCCAGGAATCGCAGGTTGTCAAAGTACCACAGCCGTGGTACAGGGACATCATCTGCAGCAGCTCCAGACTTTGTGGCGTCTTCTATTTTTTTCACCTCTCGTCTGTAGGCAGTCCTAATACTGTTTATTTTTCTTTTTATGTATTCTATATTTGCCCTCGGATATATGGGCTTGTACAAGGCCACTAGATGTTCATAGGCCTGTTGTTTAAGATGCTTATTTTTGTAGGCTGCAGATTTGACTTGCCACAAACAGGGCAGTTGCCTGTACTCCTCAATGAACTGGAGTAAAAATTCATGGCTGGTGAAAGTGTCCACCATTTTGCAGTACAGTATATGCCTGCAAGACACAACACAACACAAAACATAGTAAAATATCATGTATTTTGGGACATAATAAAGATATTCCCAATAAAAGCTGTATAGGGCCCAAAACACACACTTTATAATCAAATAGTCGTACCTTTGTTTGCGGGGAAGAGTCGTGATTCGCCGATCGCTCGTGCTCCAACCAACGATATGTCCGCTAGCGAATCGTCGACCGAAAGATCTGGCGTCCTTTAAATACAGCGCATGCGTCAACTCCCCCTCCAGTGGCGGGCTTGTGCAGGGGTGTGTACGTGCCGAAGATCAGGCCTGCATGCGACACACACACACACCTGAGGCGGTGGAACAATCTTTGGCAAGAAACATGTCTCAAAGATCTGAGAGTTCAACTAGTGTGGGCCGAAGTGGTTGGGCCACTCAAAAAACCAAAGCAACACCCATGACCAAGGGGGAAATGGTGGAGATGGTTGTAATACTAGAAAGGATGGACTATGATGGCAAGTTAGAAAATTATGAGGGGCCCAATGCCAGAAAAGACCGCATTATGGACAAGGTGGTGGCCTGTTTAAAGAAAAAGTACGGTATGGAGCGATCCAAAGACCAAATCAGGAAAAGATGGTCTGATCTAAAACATTGTGAGCAAGATCAGCTTGGGCAAATACATCGTATTCTGAAAAAAAGTAAGTTTTTTTTTTTATCATGCAATATGTTTTGGTTAAATTTGGTGTATGTTGTATTAACATGTCTAGATTAGAATGTCTATATAAAAAGTACTATTACTCATTTTATTGGTCATGTTGTGATTAGATTGATCTATTGTTGATTTTTTAGTATATTACATTAAAAGACAGGAAGCCATAGTAAATATATGTATTGTATTGCAACGAATGTTCTTTCTTGGCACAAATTTTCTCTGCAAACATTCCCATTATTCACATATTATTATTCTAACCTTGAAATAGGAGAAAAAAGAAAACTAAAAGCTAAGGAATGGGAAAGGAGGAGGAGAGGTGAAGCTACTTTGGCATCTCCATCTACAGTGGAGGAAGAAGCAGAGGACATGGGCCCAGATGCTGGCACAGATTCTCCAAAAGGTAATTGGTTCCTATGCACAGTCAAGCATTAATGTACCATATTTTTATGAGATAACCATGTACATGTCTTAATATTTGTTCATAAAATAGCTATCAAGCAGGGCACCATGTCCTATCAAATGTACCTCTTGTGACTTTTATGATATGGCAACTTTTTTTTATTATGTAGATCAAGACATTCTTCCAGAGTGCATAATGGTGGAGCCAACAAGTGTGCAGCCACCACAACAACATGAAGGTTGGTAGGCACAGATTTTTGGGTAGTGGAATAATAGAAATATGTGTATTTGCAATGATTGTTTAACCTTCTATTCTTGTATTCCCTTACTAATTTACCTTGCAGATGTGTCATCTCCAGCCGGATGGGATGTTCATACATCAGAGGAGAAATCTCATGGCAACTTGCCAAGCAGCTTTGCCGGCACATCTGCAAATGTTGAGGATCATGGACCAAGTGTCGGAGAGCCAGTTGTGTGCCCACGTAGGTTTTTTAATAATGATTTTTAAAGTGTATTTGTCATTTGCTGTATTTGATGTAATGCTTCAAAGGAACGACCTGTTTGTTCAATAATGTAAATCAGGTGTGGCAAGCTTTGAAAATATGTGTCCATTATATAATCATATAGTGTAAATTCGTCATGATTTTTTTTTCCTGTAGATTTGTGACTATATGATTATATATTACACACATGATGAAATTGTTTTGCCAACCTGATTGACATTTTACATAAAACATATGTTTTTGACGTTTGCAGGTTTCTAGGCCCCTTGCACACGGGGCATGAGCTAAAAGATGTGTCAAAGATTTGTTTAACGCCAGAAAAGCAGCTGTAAATACGTGTTTTCAGTATTTTGGAGAATTTGCGTAATAGCACGTTTTGCCATGTTGCTTTTATCAGCGTTATTTTCAGCCTCCATTTCTAAACACTAGTTCCCTATGGGAGCCTCTTTATTTGAATGGAAGTCGCACTGTAAGTCGGATCAGGATGATCTGACTTGCGGGGCCACTTGCGCTGTGAAGATTATTGAGGGGGAACTACACAGAAAAATTGGATAAGCCGCCATGGGTGTCCCCCCCAAGTTCCCAAGCAGGCCCTTTGTGTGTGGTATTGAGTTTGAGGGTAGGCCCACACCAAAAAGACGGCGTGGGTTACCCCCAAAATCCATACAAGACCCTTATCCAAGCATGCAGCTTGGCAGGCCAGGAAAGGGGACAAGCAAGCGGACCAAACCCCCCCTGGACCACAGCAGGACATATGCCCTCAACATGGGGGGGGGGGGGTTAGTTGCTTTGGGCCAGGGGGGGCTCTGCACCCCACAGCCAAAAGCACCTTGCTCCCATGTTGATGAGGACAAGGGCCTCATCCCCACAACCCTGTCTGGTGGTTTTGGGGGGTCATGCGGCCAGGGGGTTCCTAGGACTTTGGAAGCAACCTTTAACAAAGGGTGGCCCCCAGATCCCAGACCCCACTCCCTATGTGAATGGGTATGGGGTACATAGTACCCCTACACATTAACCACATAAGAAGTGTATGTGAATAACGACAGGAGACGTTTTCTGAAATGTTCTTAAATATCTTCATCCGGTCTTCTCCACTCTGCTCTTTGGATCTTCTCCTCTCCATTCTTCTGCTGTCCAATCTTCTGCTCTTATGTTGTCTGCTCTTTTGCCCTAGGCTCTTCTTCTTCCTCCTGTCCTCCTCCGATGCTGTTGCCATGGATTCTGCCCCTCTCTGGTCTCTGCAGCTTAATATATATATACATTACGACCATGCCCTCACAATGACGTCATCATGCGTTCACACCCCTAATGAATATATAGTAAGCTCCGGAGACCGGCAGAATCATCAGCAACAGCATCGGAGGAGGAAGAAGAAGAGCCTAGGGCAAAAGAGCATAAGAACAGGGTAGTTATTAACTCAAGAGTAATTTAAGATAAACTGGACACCAAATGTTTCTATATTATGACCTCATGTAGGTGATTCACATTGATTCTGATTTTTTTTTTTTTTTTTACAGATCATGTTTTACATAGTTGCACTCTTGCAAAATTGACCACTGAGGCTCTACAATGCTGCTCAGACCTTGAAAAAATGAAGGAGACTGCAACAGCATTACAGAATAAAATGCGAGACTTCGTGGACATGATTGGCAAATTTAAAAAAAAAAATTTACTACGTTTTAAATGTTTTTATTGGGATGTTCCTGATTTTACCCATTTTGTATTGTCTTTTATGGCATATTTATTGCACTCAGCTGTTAAGGGTGTACCCAAGTTTGGGAAAAGCACTTTACAAAACCCTAACCCTAACCCTGTGAATGTTTGTTACTAAAACATTTTTACATTCAACAATGTGTGTTGGATTCTTTAATTGACTTTTGTTGGGGGGTCCAGGTCTAAAGGTGTGTAAAGAAGCACTAAATGTATGATGGCTGTCCTATTCACATATTTACATGTTAATGAAAGCAGTTTTGACACTGCCATATGCGAGTTGCTGGGGGTGTCAATGAAATGTTAAAGACCCCCCCAGTTTTAACGCATATCACAGTGCGATCTGACATTTCACACAGGATCGGATCACACAAGTGTGAACGACTGTGCGATCCTATCCTGATGCAGCTGAATAAATGCATCATGTGCGACTTTTGTGCGAGTGCAGTGCGAATTTAGCTATACAAACTGTATAGCTGATTTTGCCCTGAACATCTGATCGCATGTAATAAAGGAGCAGTGCACTCCGATATTACATGCCATCAGATGTGCAGTGTGAATTGAGCCATACACTTTGTATGGCTACATTCGCACTGAACCCGCACACAAGTCGCACATGACCCTTTATTTCTGATGTATCTGGATTGGATCGCACAGTGCTTCACACTTGTGGAATACAATCCTGTGCAAAAAGTAAGTGGCGGGTCACCCTTATGCGATGCAGGAAGGCTGCAAAGTCGCAGACTTCCCGCATCGCATAAGTGTGACTCAACACTCAAGGTACTAGCAGTCCTAGGATTCAATATGGCATGGATATTGCCAGTAGCAATCAGTGTAGGGAGATCAGTGTAATCTATAGTGTATTGCTGGTTCGTTGCTCTAGTTCACTTTACATTACCTATATATAACACTTTGAGATCAACAATGATCAAGTTTCACATAACACTGACATATCCTAACATTGGTGGGCAGTGAGAAGGATGTCATAAATGAACACAACATAACAGGTGAAGGTACGTTGTTAATACCCTAATGTATTATATGAAATATATAGTATGGACACCTTCTGGAGAATGACCACAATTGTAAGGTGACATTAGATGAACCTTGGGTGTGACCTAGTTCTCAATGTGAGAGGGTTTGTGGAAATGTAATGGGGTGCAGAAGGCCCTTGTATTTACAACACTGGATAAAAAATAACACATGGCCATCATCACTTTGGATCAGCTGGTGAGATACTACAGTAAAGAAACACACTGATGAATGTATTAACCCTTCCAAAGTCACACATATATAACACATGATTAACCCAAAAAATGATGTTTGGGATATGTGCCCAAATGATTAGAATCCACAATACAGAATCATTGCAATTTTGGTTTAATGTGTAGAAAAATCTTATATTTCAGACATGTATCTTGTGTGTAAAATATTTTATAACATTAATGGGTGTGTTGCAGTGATTGCTGCCAGGACACAGCTCCTCTCCCCACAAAATATTCCAGATATTCCTGGCGGATCTGACAGGCCCTTTGTGATGCCAATCCTGAATGTCCAACTTGCATTGAGGTCATGGACTCCATTTGGTCACGAGGTTGTGCCTCTCCACTTGTCCCTGGGATAGCAGGGTCAGTATCCAGTTGCTGCATAAGATAGTTTTCTGCATTCCTGCGTAGAAAGTTGTGTAAAATGCAGCAACAGAGTACCACGTTATCTACTTTGTAGAGTGCCAGGTGTATGGACGTCAGGAATATCCGGAACCGGTTGGCCATTATCCCGAAGGCATTCTCAACAACTCTGCGAGCTCTGGACAACCAGTAGTTGTAGATCCTTTGCCCGGGGGTGAGGTTCCTCTGAGGGTAGGGCTTCATAAGATGCTCCCCAAGCGCAAAAGCATCATCTGCTATAAAAACAAAGCTCATGCCCTCAACGGTTTGCTCCCTGGATGGCAAGTTCAGAGTGCCGTTATGAAGACGACGAGCGAACTCCGTCTGCTCAATAACTCCTCCATCCGAATTGCGGCCATTTTTGCCAATATCCAAAAAAATAAACTCATAGTTAGCATTAACTATGGCTAGCATGACTATACTAAAAAATCCTTTATAATTATAAAAAAATGCGCCGGAATTCGGAGGGGGGACAATGCGGACGTGCTTCCCATCTATAGCACCCCCACAATTGGGAAAATTCCACTTTTCCAGAAATTGAGCAGAAATCTCCAGCCATTGCTCTGCGTTTGAAGGAAACTGTGGGGGAAACAAAAAAACAAGATTTAGTGCTTGAGCACATCACATTATTAATTACACACACAGTTGTCTGTTAAATGCTTATGCAACTTTGATAAAATATAAACAACAGGAAGGCAATCGTTTGGATTTGGGGATGTAACATCTACATACATTTATTTTACACCTCCTAATGTTATTATATTGTAACTCACCAGCTAGAGCAGAGATTCTCAAACTACGGCCCTCCAGCTGTTGCTGAACTACACATCCCATGAGGCCTTTTAAATCTCTGACATTCAAAGACATGACTAGGCATGATGGGAATTGTAGTTCCTGAACAACTGGAGGGCCATAGTTTGAAGACCTCTGAGCTAGAGCTTTGGTATATGCTGACTTTTATATTTAGCATGGGTGGGTGGGGGGATGGGTAAGTAAAAATATGCATTTATACATCAATAAGGGCTTGTGGTCAGTGAAGGTTTTAACATCATTACATAAACATACACAATCATAGGTGGGAATGGATGGACTGATGTGTTTAAGATAAATCATAAACTAGGTACTAAAACATTGGCCAAGGAATAATTGTTTGAGGCAAAGTCATAAAATGACACAGATTCAAAATACTGTTAACAGGCAATGCGTTTAGGGACACATAGGAGAGAATGCTGGGGTGGTTAGTGGGTAATTTTACAAATGGTTAAGATAATCTACATCTTTACTACTATGTGCATGCGGACAGAGGGTAGTTACAAAATAATGGCCTGTGTAAATTTCTGTACATCCAAAAACATCATAATTCGGGTGAGATGACTAATACATGTAATGTAATGTAAAAAATAAAACATACCTTGATATAGTCCTTCTGCAAGACCTTGATGATAGAGCAGGTCTCAGGGATGATGATACCAAGTGCTTGGGGGGAGATGCCTGTGGTGAACTTCAGATCCTGCAGGCTTCTCCCTGTTGCAAGATACCTCAAAGTCGCAATTAACCTTTGATCAGGAGTAATTGCAACCCGCATACACGTATCCTGCTTCAGAATATAGGGGGACACCAGGGCAAGAAGACGGTGAAAGATGGGATCCGTCATCCTCAAATAATTCCTGAAGTCATCAGGATTATTTTTCTGGAGCTCCCTCAGCAAGGACATGTGGGAAAATTGATCACGGTTAAGCAACCAATTTTTCGTCCAGGAGGTCCGCTTCTTCTTCCTCTTGCTCATACCTCGCCCCAGAGAAAAAACTCCAACGCTAACTACAGCAAGGGTCGAATCCGTGGACTCCATAATGAATTCTCGAACGATGTCTCGGGAAATAGCGAAATGTCGTCAACCAAACAAATGCTACCGAAATCAGCGCGAGATGCCCAGAAGGGTCACGGCCAAACACTCACTTCCTCTTTTGTAGCGGCGGAAGTGCGTGGAACGTGCGTTGAACGTACTGACGTCATTTTCTGTCGGCCGACAAATGTACAGGGCAAGTCTAGAGCACTTTTCAACAGACAAACAACAAACACGACAGCCGTAGACATTTGACGGCCGATCGGTCGGCCGACGATCGGTGCGTGTGTACGAGGCTTTAGTCTATTCCACAATTTCACAGCTCTTATGGTGAAGAAACCTTTCCATGTTTTGAGACGAAATCCGTTTTTCTCTAGACGTAAAGAGTTTCCCCTTGTCCTCCGTGTTGACCTTAAAGTGAATAACTCAATACCAAGTTCACTATATGGACCCATTATGTATTTATACATGTTGATCATATCCCCCTTAACCACTTCCATACAGGGCAGTTACACTCACTTCCTGCCCAGATCAATTTTCAGCTTTCAGCGCTCTCACACTTTGAATGATAATTACTCAAAATTTTTATAATTTTTTTTCACACAAATAGAGCTTTCTTTTGGTAGTATTTATTCACCACTGGGTTTTTTATTTTTTTGCGATATAAGTGAAAAAAAGCAAACATTTTGAAAAAAAAAAAAAAATGTTGTTTTAGTTTCGATTATAAAATTTTGCAAATATTTTTTCCTAAATTTGGGCCAAAATGTATACTACTACATATCTTTGGTAAAAATAACCCAAATTAGTGGATATTATTAAGTCTGTGTGAAAGTTATAGAGTCTAATATCTATGGTGACAATCATTGAAAATTGATCACGCCTAATCACACCTGATGTACCGACGACCTATCTAATTTCTTGAGGCCCTGAAATGTCAGGACAGTACAAATACCTCCAAATGACCCCTTTTTGGAAAGTAGACATTCCAGGAGACAGGTACTCAGGAACTCTATTGGGCTGCAGATAGGTACTCTAAAGGGCTAGAGACAGGTACTTGGTTACTCTGATGGGCTGCAGAGAGGTACTTGGGTACTCTGATGGGCTGGAGACAGGTACTCGGGGCACTCTGGGCTGGAGACAGGTACTCTGGTACGCTGGGCTGGAGACAGGTACTCGGGTACTCTGGGCTGGAGAGAGGTAATCTGGTAACCCGATGACAGGTACTTGGGTACTCCGATGACAGGTACTCGGTTACTCCCATGACAGGTACTTGGGTACCCGAGTATCTGTCATCAGAGTACCCGATTACCTGTCATCGGAGTACCCAAGTACCTGTCACCAGCCCATCACAGTACCCGAGTACCTGTCACCAGCCCATCAGAGTACTCGAGTGCCTGTCACCAGCCCATCAGAGTACCTGATGGGCTGGTGACAGGTACTCGGGTACTCTGATGGGCTGGTGACAGGTACTGGGATGGGCTAATGACAGGTACTTTGATGGGCTAGTGACAGGTCCTCTTTATTGAGGGGGAGAAAGGTGTGTGTGTGTTTTAGTGTGGACTGTAATCAGTAACTAGCGGTTATCGGAATCTCCTCCTCACACAGGATCGGTGTGTGAGGAGAACACGGTAACAGCTAGTTACTGTTGTTTTGTTGACATTCTGTGACTAGACACAGCCGGTCACGTGGTAAAAAAACAATTTCATTGGCTCTTTACCCTGATCGGAGATGGACTGTGTCAGAGTGACACTCTCCATCCCAGATCGCTGCTCTGCGCGCCCCTGGGACAGTGAATGTAGCCAGCTGTGATTGGACACAGCCGGTCACATGGTAAAGAGACATTTTTTTATTGGTTCTTTACACAGATTGGGGATGGGCTGTGTCCGCATGTTTCCTCTCCCTGCTTAAAAGACTATATTGAGGATTAGTTTATATGTCTGACAAACTCCCCTCTTTTGAGTTGCCACGAATACCTGGAGAGGACTACTTGTCAGCCTCTTACCATGTGATTATGGTCCCATGTTGAAACACTTGTTTTTCCCCTGCTGTTGAATCCATACGTATGTGATCTGAGCACCATTCAGTAATAATGTGCGCTCAGATCGAAATTATCTGGGGATATGTTGAATGTACCTGTTTTATGCAATAAGCTGCATAGTTATATAGTATCATGTATTTTGCTGTCCTTGGGAGATGAGTGGATCACTTCTCAATTGTCTCCAGGACAAAAGACTGTGTAGAACTGGTTTTGGGCAGACAAGCAATGTGTACAGCGAGGCCAAAGAGATTTGTACTAACTTTGGAACCTCTGGTCCGATTCGTGCCATTTTTTAATATGTTGTTCCCCTGAATGGATTGATTGTGAATATGTATTTGTATAAAGATTGGATGTATAGTTATAAAGTTACAGCATGTGTAAAGGTGTTCGAGCATTCAGCTTTGGCTCATGTGTGGAATTATTCAGCGATACCAGCGATTTCTTATTTGGCGAATTGGGGATTCTTCAACTATTGGGGATTAAGGAATTACAAGGCGGTGAGATACAGTGATACCGTCACAGAGTCCATGCCTCTCAATAAAAGAAAAAATTTGCTTGCTTTGTAAATCACAGCTTGGCATTGCATGCTATTAAGCTTAGGATCTACCAGAACACCCAGATCCTTCTCCGCTATGGATTCCCCCAGTTCTACTCCCCTAGTATGTATAATGCATGCATATTCTTAGCCCCCAAGTGCATAACTTTACATTTATCAACAATAAAACTCATGTGCCACATAGTTGCCCAATGAAACAGTGCATTGAGGTTGGCTTGTAAGTTATAGACATCCTGTAAGAAAGTTATTCCACTGCAAAATCCAGGTATACTACAACCACAGCCACCCCAAGGTTTTACTTTATCTCCTCATAAAAAGAAATCAGGCTTGTTTGACAACTTCTGTCTTTCATGAATCCATGCTGTCTGTTGCTTAAAATATTTTTTTTCAACAACAACTCATCTTTGTGGTATTTTATTAAACTCTCCAGTATCTTCTTGACTATAGAAGTTAAACTAACAGGTCTATAGTTACTTGGCAAAGACTGTTATTCCTTTTTAAATATAGGCACCATATTGGCCCTATGCCAATCCAGTGGTGCTATTCCAGTACTTAACGAGTCCCTCAAAATGAGAAACAAAGGCTTTGAAATTACAGCACTCAATTCTTGTAGGATGCGTCTAAATATTTCTGGACCATATCACTTTTGAGCCATTGTGGATCATTTGGGGCTGTGTCAATACCATCCTCATTATGGTCATGAGCTCCCCCATGCTCCTTTGTATACACAGTGCTGAAGAAAGTATTTAATAAATTTGCCCTCTCTTTGTCCCCAGTCACCCACTCCACATTATTTTTTAAAGGGCCTACATGCTAAATTTTTTGGGATTTGTCCTATCTTTTGCAATCGGTCATTCATTTTGAATTTTTGCATCCTTGATTTCCTTTTTACATATTCTGTTATATTCTTTATAACAATGAAACAATAATCGTGTTCCTTCATTTTTATATTTTTTAAATGCTCTTATTATTTATAGCTTTTTGAACTTTGGCCGTGAGCCACATAGGTTTTATTTTTACCCTTTTAAACTTATTTCCCATGGCAGTTAACTTTGCAGTGAGTTTACATACAGTTTTTTTGAAAAATTCACATTTCTGTTGTGTTCATCGATGCCAATATTCCCCCCAGTCTATGTCCTGGAGAGCAGACCTCATCCTTGGTAAATTTTCTCTCTTAAATTTTGGTGTTTTTTTATTTACTGTATGCGTTTGTTGCTTACAGCTAACAATAAATGAAATAATATTATGGTCACTGCTACCCAGATGTTCTTTTGTATAAACATTATTATTAAGCTCTGCATGGCTTGAGATCACCAGGTCCAACAGAGCATCGTTTCTAGTCGGGGCCTCAAACTGTACCATAAAATTGTCTTGTAATAGGTTTATAAATATTTGCCCTTTAACCACTTAAGCCCCGGAGGATTTGGCTGCTAAAAGACCAGGGGGTATTTTGTGATTCGGCACTGCGTGACTTTAACGGACAATTGCGCGGTCGTGCGACGCTGTTACCTAAACAAATTTGACATCCTTTTTTCCCACAAACAGCTTTCTTTTGGTGGTATTTGATCACCTGTGCGATTTTTTGATCACGCGCTATAAACAAAAAATATCGTCAATTTTGCAAAAATAACAATATTTTTCAAATTTTTTTATATGAAATTCCCCCCCAAAAAAATGTAAAAATCAAAATTTTTTAACAGTTTCGGCCAATTTGTTTTATGCTACATAGGTTTGGTAAAAAAAAAAAAAAATCGCAAAAAGCGTATTTTGATTGGTTTGCGCAAAAGTTATCGCGTTTACTAACAAAGGGAAAGATTTTTGTCATTTTTGTTGTTTTTTTTACGTGTAATGGCGGCGATCTGCGATTTTTTTGCGGTACTGCGGCATTGGGGCGGACAGATCGGACCCTTGACTGACATTTTTGACACTTTTGGGGTTACCAGTGACATTTCTACAGTAATCAGTGCTATATATATGCACTGTTACTGTAAAATTACACTGGCAGTGAAGGGGTTAACTTTATTTGAGAGGGAGGGGCTGTGTGTGTCCCTAGGGGCGTGATTCTAACTGTGATTGGCTGTGGCTTGAGCTGTAGGAACACTGATCAACGGTCCTACATAGTACACAGGGGAGAATGACAGGCGGCTTGTTTACATAAGCCGCCCGCCTTTCTCCTTCTCCCCCGACGATCGCAGAGTGACCGGCGGACATCGGGTCCGCCGGTCACACGCGCGGGGGGGGGGGGTCTGTGACCGTGCGGGAGCGCGCTGCCGGCAGCACGCGCTCGCTCTCCAGAGCCTCACAGGCTAGTGACGTACCAATACGTCGCTCTGCCTGTGAGGGGCTGGCCGCCGCAGTATATGTACTTGCGGCGGTCGGCAAGCGGTTAACCGTTCCAGCAGTGCCATTACTCCAGTCAATGTCTGGGTAGTTAAAATCCCCCATTATTATCACTGTCCCAGCCCTTTCTATCTGTGCAAGGAGCTGAGTCTCCACCACCTCATTAATCCTGGGAGGTCTATAACAAACTCCAATGATAATCTTTGTGTTATGCACACCCATGTACATTTCCACTCGTACATATTTAGACTCATAGTACTCTCCATCAACTAGGTCCTCTTTCACACTCACTTTGAGATCACTTCTCACTTCTCTCTATGTGAGAACATGGGGACAAGGTGCTTTGGGGTGGCCGGGGCAACCCTCTGATGTATATGGCATGTGACCCTACTCTTTTTTTTTTTATTCTATTTTGGCGTGGTACTGGACTCTGGGGGGGGGGGGGGGGGGGATGACCCCACGCTGTTTTTGTCTTACATTTTTTAATAGCAAGGTGCTGGCAATGGATATTGTGAGTTAATTTAAATGTGATTTTACTTTTTTTTTTTTTTCTTTAGACATGTCATTGCTGCAGCATGTTATATACATGGTACAGATGCGCCACTTTACAGGCAGAATAATGGGATCCCCCAGGCACTATATTTAAAATAAATTTTAATTTTTTTATTTTTATTTTGCACTTTAAGCATCAATAAAATCACTGCTCCCGAAAAAACGATTGCTTTTTAAAAATAATTTTGCATTGATACATCGTCCTCCAGGGCAGTACCCGGACCCCAATACCCCTTTTATGGCCATTTACTTGCATAGAAGCCTTAAAAATGGACACTTTAATTTTTCCTGTAGACTCCCATAGACTTAAATGGGGTTCGCTGTTCGGGTTCAAATTTTTCCCCTGTTCAAGAGTTCTGCTGCGAACCGGGGGTCAATCGGCCCATCTCTATTTGTTAGTGATCATAATTTCCACATCTACAATCCCCAAATTTTCAAGCCTAGATTCAAAATTCAAATGACCGTGCCAATATTGATCACAATCAACTTGCACTGTTTTGGTGCTAGATGATACAACAGCTAATAAAAATGATATTTTGTAGTGTCACTGCACACATTAAATGCTAATTGTATATTTCAGCAAAGGTTAAAGGATAAGCTCACCTTTACATGTTCCACCCATTTGGCTAAATATAAGAGTTTAATCACTTGCCGACCGCCGCACGACTATCTTCGTCGGCGGTCAGCCCCTCACAGGCAAACTGACGTAGGTCTACATCGCTTGCTTGTGAGGGTCTAGGGAGCGAGCGCGCGCCCCCGGAGGCGCGCTCCCGCGTGGTCACGGACCCCCCCGCGCGTGTGACCGGAGGACTCGATGTCCGCCGGTCACTCTGCGATCGGCGGGGGAGAGGGAGAAAGTCAGGCGGCTTGTGTAAACAAGCTGCCTGTCATTCTCCCCTGTGTATGAATGATGATCATACGGTTCTACTATGTAGAACCGTTGATCACCGTTCATACATCTGAAGCCACAGCCAATCACAGTAGAAAGCACGCCCCTAGGGACACACATAGCCCCTCCCTTTCAAAAAAAGTTAACCCCTTCACTGCCAGTGTATTTTTACAGTAACAGTGCATATGTATAGCACTGATTACTGTAGAAATGTCACTGGTAACCCCAAAAGTGTCAAAAATGTCAGTCAAGGGTCCGATCTGTCCGCCGCAATGTCGCAGTACCGCAAAAAAATCGCAAATCGCCGCCATTACGCATTAAAAAAAAAACAACAAAAATGACAAAAATCTTTCCCTTTGTTAGTAAACGCGATAACTTTTGCGCAAACCAATCAAAATACGCTTTTTGCGATTTTTTTTACCAAACATATGTAGCGTAAAACAAATTGGCCGAAAATGTTAAAAAATTTTGATTTTTACATTTTTTTGGGGGGGAATTTCATATAAAAAAATGTGAAAAATATTGTTATTTTTGCAAAATTTACGCTCTTTTTTTGTTTATAGCGCATGATCAAAAAAATCGCACAGGTGATCAAATACCACCAAAAGAAAGCTCTGTTTGTGGGAAAAAAGGACGCCAAATTCGTTTAGATACAGCGTCGCACGGCCGTGCAATTGTCCGTTAAAGTCACGCAGTGCCGAATCGCAAAATACCCCCTGGTCTTTAACCACCTCAATACAGGGCACTTAAACCCCCTTCCTTCCCAGACCAATTTTCAGCTTTTAGCGCTGTTGCAATTTGAATCACAATTGCGCAGTCATGCAACACTGTACCTAAACCAAATTTGTGTCATTTTTTTCCCCACAAATAGAGCTTTCTTTTGGTGGTATTTGATCACCGTCAGGTTTTTTCTTTTTTGGTGCACAAATAAAAAAAGACTGAAAAGTTTGAAAAAAAAAAAAAGTTTTTTTGTTTAGGTTATAAAATTTTGTAAATAGATCTGTTTTTTCCTGCACTGATGAGCACTGATGATGCCGCACTGACAGGCACTGATGAGGAGACACTGATGGGGTGGCACTGATGGGGTGGCACTGATATGCAGCACTGATGGGCACTGATAGGTAGCACTGATATGCAGCACTGATGGGCACTGATATGTGGCACTGATAGATAGCACTGATATGCAGCATTGGTGGGCACTGATAGGCAGCACTGCTGGGCACTGATAGGCAGCACTGATGGGCACTGATTGGCGGCACTGATGGGCACTGATATGTGGCACTGTTGGGCGGCAATGATCGGCACTGATCGGCACTGATGGGGGGCACTGATCGGCACTGATGGGGGGCACTGATGGGCACTGGTGGGCAGTAATGGGCACTGGTGGGCGGCACTGATAGATGGCAATAACGGCACTGGTGGGCAGCACTGATAGATGGCATTGGTGGGCAGCACTGATAGGGAGGGCACTGGGGGGCTCTCTGAGCCCTGCTTGCCATCCCTGGTGGCCATGGTGGGCATCCCTGGTGGTCATGGGTGGGCATCCCTGGTGGCTTAGTGGCACCCCTCCCCCCCCAGGGCTGCACTGGTAATCAATGTTCTGATTACCAGCACAGACCCCCCCTGTGATCAGTGAGTAATTAGAAATACTCACTGATCACCCCAGCAGCAGCACCGATCCTCTTCTCTTCTCCTCACTGACAGGATCTGTCAGGAGGAGAAGAGATCGAAGCCGTTACAACGGCTCTATTTACATTACATGACGGCTGTGATTGGACACAGCAGTCATGTGATCAGGAGGGCCAATCACAGGGCCCTCCTGCCGAATGATGTTGCTCTGTGTCCGAGGGACACAGGCACATCGAGATCGCGCCGCTGCGCGTGCCCGCGGCGGCGCGATCTCTCTCCTTCTGAAGGACGTTCCGGAACGTCCATTCAGAAGGACGAGACTCCCACCCGGCCGTATATTTACAATGGCCCGGGTGGGAGGTAGTTAAGCAGCCAAATCCTCCGGGGCTTAAGTGGTTAAAAGTGCTCTCAATTGTCCAAGTGTGAGTAACTCCCCCCAAGGTGGAGTAAAATTTAAAATATATAGTTTTTCTGTATATTTTTTACAGATAACTAAAGATATTCACATTTTTTTCCTGGTGCGGTGATTTAATATATTTTATTTGAACTCAACTGAAGTTCATATCCCTTTCAGACAAGCAGGCAAATAATGAAATGATTTCATAAATTTCAGGAATGACTATCAGTATTCAAGTATATACATCACTGAATCTTGTTGAGAAATAATTGCTGCACTGCCCTGGATCAATGACTCCTGAGGACCATCAGAAAGCACTAGCAAATATGATTTCACAAAACACTGCTGTGAGACAAAAGTCACAGTCACCAGGTAAAATAGTTTGTGTTGTTCACCTTTCCAAAGAGCAATGTTTTCCATGTATTTTGCTACGCATACAAAAACACAGTAAAACATATGTAGTTTAAAAAAAAATAGGTGACTAGAATAACAGACTGACTAGAACAGAGATGCCCAACCTCTTAAGGAGAGAGGGCCAATTAAGTGATTCTGTAATTAGTCATGGGCCACAATGAACTATGGGTTTTTACTGCCCCCCCCCCCCCCCAAAGTGCAAATATAGATGAGCCCTTACTGTCCTGAGTTCCCGATAAGGCTGCTTTCATACTGATGTGCTGCAGGTTACTCACAACATGGGTGCAGAGCAATGCACCTGCGGCTTTTCTGCACTTAGCCATAGACTTCCATTACATCTTGCGGGTGTATTCAGGGGTTTTAGTGCTCTTTCAGAAAGCGCTCCAAACCCACCAGATATAATAGAAGTCTATGGCTCAGTGCAGCTAACCTGCAGGAAAGCTGCATCTGTGGATCAGTATGAAAGTAGCAGAATAACCCTTTTTTAGAAGTACTACTATGCCAACTGCAAAAAAGCATTGTATGTGCTGTACAATACAATGATCTTTTTCTCTTCCAGCTTCTGAGCACCCCTGAACTAGATTGACTAGTGTCTTTTTTTCAACCTATGTGTAGCGGGTGTCCCACACTTCCCACTGGCTGCCGCCGGATTTTAGTTGGTAGTTAATCCATTGAAGTATTATTACACTTACTACAATTTGTCATTTTTGTGTGTGTATCTCTGCTCTCGGGGTTATTCACTTTGAGGAGTCCCCTAAAAGCAGTTGGATATTATCCTTGAGATTTCGCTTATAACCTCTACTCCTTGTTATTGTGGTTTGCTTTACCATACACATACATTTTTACCTATTACTACATATTATTGTTATAGTGAAGACAAACAGAGGCGCCTCTAAGTGTAGACTTTATGCAACAGGTTTAATGAATAAAATTATGCACTCACGTTAGTAAGCATATATTCATGCCCATAAAACAAGGTTCCAGTGTGGAGAAGTGATCATCTGGTCATGGACATCCATCCTGCTGGAGCCGAAATCCTTTCTATTGATAGATACTTGCCGTGAAGAAGGAGCGCGGCTGCCCTCCCCCAGGCAGCAAGCACGCTCTGAAACGCGTAGCATGCAGAGAACATCGTCCAGGTTCGACTATCCACCAAGCCTCGCTGTCAAGCAAATACACCAAGCCTACTTCCTGGTTCTAACCTTGCCGTAAAAGCCAGCCACGGCGAAAGGATTTCGGCTCCAGCAGGACGGATGTCCATGACCGGATGATACCTTGTTTTATGGGCATGAATATATGCTTACTAACGTGAGTGCATAATTTTATTCATTAAACCTGTTGCATAAAGTCTACACTTAGAGGTGCCTCTGTTTGTCTTTGTTTTAGCCCTGTGGAACCCCTGGCCTTTGGTTTCTGGATGGCTGCCCTACATGGTGGACTTTTTCTCCCCCTGTGCCATTAATGACTTTTAACTCTATGGACTTTTGGTTCGATATGTGATCAAGCGCCTGATAACATTGTGTATTTCTATTGTTATAGTGGTCTGTTTTAATTCTCAAAGCAAGCCCACAGTAAAGAAAAATTCTGTGTTCACTACAATCTGTGTCCATTTACTGTAGTATTTTCCTAACATTACTGCCAGGTGTGCCAGTGCAGCTGAGACTGTTCCTGAGGTTGAAAGGCAGAGTAAGAAACTGAATATATTCAAGCGGCTTCTGTGGGGGTAGTGATACATATGCAACTATGTAATTATTTGTGTGCTTAACCACTTGCCGCCCGACAGGTCGGCTCTCCCAGGCAAAGTCCCGTAGATGTACGGCGCTCACCAGGGAGGAGCTAGGGGGCAATCGCGCGCCGCTGGAGGCCCGCTCCCGCCCCCGCTCGTCAGCGGGGAAGCTAGTGCATGTGACAGGCGGCTCCGATGGCCGCTGGCCACTCGTGATCTTCCGCCGCTGAAAGAGAAGGACGGACGGCTGATGTAAACACAGCCGTCCGTACTTCTCCCTGAAGTTATCACAGATGTCATGTGATCCTGCTATATAGGATCACATGTCCCTGTGATGACATCACAAGCCACACCCCCCACAGTTAGAATCACGCCCCTAGGGTCACATTTAACCCCTTGATCATCCACAGGGTTAACCCCTTCCCTGCCAGTGTCATTATTACAGTAACTATTCTGTCTCAGCATCGATTGTACCTGTGACCTTCTTGTAGACCCAGTCTGAAAGTGTGTGCAGCAGGTTGAATGATGACTTTAACAGATAGTTTACTCAATGAATAAAGACTCCAGAGGTGTTCTCCAATGCTTCTTTATGCTTCAAGTTAGCAAAGGGCATAAACATAGAGGCTTTTCCATAGGTAAATTTCCAATGAAGTTACACAGCTCTCACACTCTGCAGTCTCCTCATAACCACTACACAAAATGAAGTTACAGCAGGAAATGGAGGTAGGAGCAACCAACTAGCCAGAAACAGCAGGGGTTAAAGGAAGATACCAATAACATAGCATAACATAACATGTAATAACAACTGCTAGACAGTTAAAGCTGTGTGGCAGCACACTCTCCGCCTGGTATCGTGAGATACCACTATACAATTATTTTCCATAAACATACAATTAACATTGCATACAGTAGAATGCTATGTAGCCCTCTAGTCTAAGCTAACTATACTAGAGGTCTAAGTGACTCCTTCACATAACACTGAATCAGAATTTTTGGAAGCAGGCATAATTAGGACTGTCTCAGTGACTGGTCTCAGGAAGGTTTTTGGGCTGCCGTCCTTTACAATCCTGACTTCCACACCTCGGACCTTTCCATCATCACTAGCAATGGCCTTTGTAATAACTCCAACTGGCCACTGGATTTGATTGGTTTGCTTGTCTTTTAGAAGAACCAGGTCCCCTTCCTTTAAGTTAGGCTTCTGGGTTTGCCACTTTTTACGTCCTTGGAGAAGTGTGAGGTATTCCCTCCTCCATCTGTCCCAGAAACAATCTGCAAGGTATTAAGCGTATCTCCATTGACGTTTATATATGTCCTTTTCATCAAAGATGCTCTTTGGCGCTTGGATCTGTCCAATTTTCCGGCTCAATAATGCAGCTGGAGTTAAAACAGTCGGACATTCTGGGTCTGTGGATACAGCGGTCAACGGTCTTGAGTTGATTATTGCTGCGACCTCAGCAAGGAATGTAGTAAGTACTTCATGGGTAAGACGTGAAGAACTCACATCAAGCAACATAGAATCCAGTATGCGCCTTGCCATCCCAATCATACGTTCTCATGCTCCGCCCATGTGTGAAGCGTGTGGTGGGTTGAATTTCCACATGCAGCCTAGATCACTCAAATAATTTCCAACTTGCTGTTGGTCGATCTGTAACTCTCTGCAAGCACCAATAAAGTTAGTTCCACAATCTGATCTCAACATCTTCACGGGACCTCTTAGAGCAAGAAATCTCCTTAGAGCATTGATAAAGCTCGAAGTATCCATTGACTCGATTACTTCGATATGCACAGCTCTTACAGTTAAGCAAGTGAACATTACAGCCCATCTTTTGCTGTTGACTTGACCACCACGATTTCTTCTAGCCGTTACTGTCCATGGTCCAAACACATCGATTCCGACATATGCAAATGGTGTATCTTCACTCAGTCTGTCTGCAGGTAGGTCAGCCATCTGTTGAAACTGCTGTCTACCCCGTAACTTCTGACATTTAACACAGTTGTGAATGATCGTGGCTATTTGTCTTTTCACTCCAACTATCCAGAATCCTGCAATTCTGACTGCACCTTCTGTGTAGTGTCTTCCTTGATGTTTGACTCTCTCATGGTAATGCTGTATAATCAATGTTCCCAAATGGTGGTTTCTTGGTATTATCAAGGGGTTCTGTTCTTTCCCTAGCAGGTTTGACCTTTTCAGTCATCCGACTCGGAGCATGCCCTCGTTGTCGATCACTGGGTTCAGTGTGAATAGTGGGCTACATTTTGGGACTGGTCCATTGCCTCTTAAGCACTTAATCTCTTCCACAAAGACTTCTTCTTGCACACGACGTATGATGAACAGCTCAGCCCTCTCATACTCTAAGGCATTGGGTGACTCCTTACAGGTGTGCCATCCATGGCAAGACGATGTCTGATTCGATTTGCGGAAAATCTGTGCAATATGACTCAATCTTTTGCAATAGTCTTCCCCAACCTTTTCCAAGAGGAGAAACGTTCAAAACTTCTTACCTCCAAATTTCTTCTTGAGCAGATGTTGGAACTCAATGCTACAACTTCAGGCTAGATTTCCGGATCAGTATCTGGATCCTCCAGGTGGAAATCGATATCTTCTGAGTTTGTAGAAGACTGGTCCATTAAAAACTTGGGTCTGTTGGAATTGTCCTTGAAGAACTCTTCATCGATAATCTTGATGAACTCCTTGTCTTCGACTGAAGGGGCAATCTTGTTGTCATCACAAGTAGTCTGGTACACTGAATCACCAAAGTCCTTTTGAGAAGTGAGCTTGCAGTTAATACTTTGAAGTGCTTGATATGGAACTTCATTTTTGAAATCAAGTCTTTCCTTCACATAATAGTGCAATGGGCGTTTCATCAATCGATAGGCAACATTAGTTTTGTAGGAAGCTACATCCAAGAGCTTGTGAGATTGGTCTAAACAGACTTCTCCTATTATCACCCATCCAAGATCAAGTTTCTGGGCCTGAGGAGCATCATCTGGACCGTTACATAACTCTCTTATTTTATGAACTCTAGGAATGTCCCTCCCTAGTAGAATCAAAATCTTAACATCCTTGTTAAGTGGTGGAATGTAGTTAGCAATGTGACTCAAATGAGGGTGATGACGTGCAACCTCTGGTGTGGGGATTTCTTCTCTGTTGTTCGGTAGCTGATCACATTTGATTAGAGTTGGAAGAGGAAACTCTGTGTCCTCATATTCTGATGCAACTATGAAGCCATGGGCTCTTCTTCCAGAAGTATTGATCTTTCCTGCACATGTCTGCAAGGTATAGGACCAGGTCTCTCCTTGAATGTTGAATAGGTCAAAGAATTCTGTACTGGCCAATGAGCGATTGCTCTGATCATCGAGTATGGCATACATTTTTATGGAATTTTGTGGACATCCTTCAGGAAAAACCCTTACAAGACATATCTTGCTACAAGACTTTCTATGAAGCCCTTATCCACATACCTCTGTACACCTTGTGGTTACGGGGTTGGCATATTGCTCAGTTCTCTCCCCACCATCATCTGATGTAGTCTTGGGGTTGCTGCCGGGTTAAGGTTTCCTTTTGAACAGGTCTGAATGAAGAGCGTCCACATGTTTGGCACTGTTACAGAGAGTACATCTGATGGCGATCTTACAGTCTCTAGCTAAATGATCGGAGGATGCACAACACTTAAATCAGATATTATGCTCTTTGAGAAATGACTTGCGTTCTTCAATAGGCTTGTCCTTAAATGCACGACATTTGGAGAAAGAGCGTGGCGCATTATGAATAGGACACTGTTGATTAAGATTGCTTGCTTTGATGTCTGTAGCTAAGACGTTGGATGCTATCGCGGTCTTCCTCACGGCAATAGGATGCCTTAAATCCTTGGATTTACTGTTGTTGGCAATACCCCTTGAAGTACTTAAAGGAGTGGTGGTTGTATCTGGATAGAAGAAGCTTGGGTCATTCCTGGATCTTGCAACCTTCCGCACGAACTCTGCGAAATAAGAAAAGGGAGGGAAGGAAACATGATGTTCATACTTATACTTTGATCCTACACTAGTCCACTTTCCCTGAAGATAACTAGGCAACTTTGCTAAAATAGGATTTACGCCCTGAGCAGTGTCTAAATAGCTAAGACCTGGTAAACTAGGATCTAACTTAGCAATTTCAAGTTCATGAAGGAGGTCACCTAACTCTCTAAGCTTATGATTGTCCTTAACAGAGATCTTAGGAAAGTCGTTTAGTCTCTGGAATAAGGCAGATTCAATGACTTCGGGGCTCCCATAGTCTTGTTCTAGACGTTCCCAGGCAGCATCAAGGCCTGCTTTAAAGTTATAAATGTAGACAGATTTAAGTCTCTTTACTTGTTCTGAAGATTGACGCCCCAACCACTTTATTAGTAAGTCAAGTTCTGCTTGAGGTTAAATGTCCAAGTTCTTGGTTACCGCCTTAAATGTAGATCTCCAACTCCTGTAGTTCTCTGGGCGGTCATCAAATCTAGACAGTCCAGTTGTAATCAACTCTCGTCCAATCATATACTTGCTGAACTCTGCAATGTCAGTGCTTTCAGTTTTTATAGCCACAGGGGGTACTGATGGTGTGCCGTCTTGGACCATGGTTGGTATATGATGTTGGCTGGTAGGTAGAGAGAAAGGTGTTGCAGATGGGTTTAATCTAGGTAAGGGTCTGTCGTCTGAAGGTCTCTGAGCATTTGAAGTTAAAGAGAGCTGTATCAAAGGGGGTATAGAGTTCATTCTGTAGTCTTCTGCTGTGCCCTTGTAATCTCTATGCACATAGGGTTGTGGTGGCACATGAGCTGCGTAGGTTGATTCACTTGATTTTGTGACGTGCGGTAGTTGTGGAGGGTCTCTGTTAGTAGGTGTGTCTAGTTGACCAGCTTGCTTTGGCGACACATTGCCTTCAGATCCACTTGCTGGATGATTATGAGAAGAATCTCCAACTGTAGGTGGGACTGTATTGTCGTGGTTCCGAGTTAAGACAAACTGTAGGGTCCTTTCAACAGGGTCTTGACAAGCAGCCAAGCTGGTACAAGCTGCTCCTTCTTCTTCCAATAGGGCTTGTTCCAAGACATAACTCTTCTAAAGCTACTTCCTTTTCTCTATTCTTCTGAAGAATTTCTAGCCTCTGTTTCTGCTTGTATTCTTGCATGAATGCGTTTAGCTTCTGCTTCCTTGCATTCTGCTTCCTTGCATTTAGCTTCTGCCTTGAAGGCTGCTTCTTTTTCAGAGCAGGCGGCTTGAACCTGGGCTACTGCAACCTTTTGGCGAGCTTTGAGTATTTGGTCGCTCAGTATTGACCTTATAGAGCAGGACCGTAATGACTTAGAAGAAGATTTAGGATATGAGCGGGCAGACCTAGAAGATTTTCCTGAGTGTCTGGAAGAAGCAGATTTACAGGATGTAGTTTCATGTAGCTGTGCTAATCTATCTTCTATCTGTGCCTTTGCTTCAAGATATGTACTATGCCTCTGCTGGTCATTAGAAGTAAAGTCCTTTAATTCCAATGCAGCTTCCTCTATGTTGGAATGTGACAATAGGGAATAGTACTTCTCAGAAAGTCTTTTATAATTCTCAAATTCCTTCTTAACCCTTGAGAGAGCAGTGTTCAATTGCTCAGAATTGTTGCTAGTTTCATTAGTGGCTGTTATACAACTTAAAGTCTTTTCCCATAATGCAGTCAGGTTACTAGATGTTTCTTCCTTACTTGCTTCATAAACCTCCCTTGCCTTCAAGGATGGATGAGGGGCTCTAACAGGATGAGGAGAATGAAGTAAGGAGTCTGCTTTATCTTGACTAAATGCAGGTAACTCTGTGGAATCTCTGTCAGACATAATAAGTACTGTAGTTTTGGTGTCTTGTTAGAAATCTGCCAGAGCTCAGCTCTGTAAGTAGTGACTTCTGTTAGTAAGCAGGCTGGGCTGAGACAATGAGCCAGCTAGTGCTGCAACTGGTTAAGACTGGATAGCTCAGCTCAGAAGGCTGTAACAGTAATGAAGCATCCAGTAGGTGTCTGGCTTCATATGCAGAGTAATGCTTCTGGTGACACACAGGCATTGCCTTTCAGTGCACAGTCTGACGATGGGTTCCGGTCTTAGGGTGTTTGTTATTCACATAGGCATGTGGATACTCACGTTTCTGAAGCTGCAGAGATACCTGTGATGGATTCTTCTGGAAATTTACTTTCTGAAGCTGCAGAGATAACCATGTGATGGATTCATGGAAATTTACTGTTCTGTCTTAGCATCAATTGTACCTGTGACCTTCTTGTAGACCCAGTCTGAAAGTGTGTGCAGCAGGTTGAATGATGACTTTAACAGATAGTTTACTCAATGAATAAAGGTTCCAGAGGTCTTCTCCAATGCTTCAAGTTAGCAAAGGGCATAAACATAGAGGCTTTTCCATAGGTAAATTTCCAATGAAGTTACACAGCTCTCACACTCTGCAGTCTCCTCATAACCACTACACAAAATTAAGTTACAGCAGGAAATGGAGGTGGGAGCAACCAACTAGCCAGAAACAGCAGGGGTGCAAGGAAGATACCAATAACATAGCATAACATAACATGTAATAACAACTGCTAGACAGTTAAAGCTGCGTGGCAGCACAGTAACAGTGCATATTTTTAGCACTGATTACTGTAGTAATGTCACTGGTACCCCCAAAAGTGTCAAAAATGTCAGTTGGGGGTCCGATCTGTCCGCCACAATCCTGAAAAAAAAAAAAACAATGCAGATCGCCGCCATTACTAGTAAAAAAAAAAAAAAAAAGCATAATTCTTTCCCGTAGTTAGTAAACGCAACAACTTTTGCGCAAACCAATCAAAATGCGCTTATTGCGATTTTTTTTTTACCAAAAATATGTAGCAGAAAACAAATTGGCCTAAAATGTTAAAAAAATTTAGATTTTTACATTTTTTTTTTTTTGAGAATTTCATATAAAAGAATGTGAAAAATATTGTGTTTTTTTCAAAATTATCGCTCTTTTTTTGTTTATAGCGCAAAAATTAAAAATCACACAGGTGATCAAATACCACCAAAAGAAAGCTCTATTTGTGGAAAAAAAAAAAGACGTCAATTTCGTTTGGGTACAGCATCGCACGTCCGTGCAATTGTCCGTTAATCTCACGCAGTGCCGAATCGCAAAATAGGGCCTGGTCATTGAGCAGCCAAATCCTGAAAATCTGAAAGTGGTTAAAAGATGCTTTTATCCAAAACATTCCAATGTAGCTCTGGCTGTATGTTTAGGGTCATTGTCCAGCTGGAAGGTGAACCTCCGCCCCCGTCTCAAGTCTTTTGCAGACTAACAGGTTTTCTTCCAAGATTGCCCTGTATTTAGCTCCATCCATCTTACCATCAACTCTAACCAGCTTTCCTGTCTCTGCTGAAGAAAAGCATCCCCACAACATGATTCTGCTATCACAATGTTTCACAGTGGTGTGTTCAGGGTGATTTGCAGTGTTAGTTTTCTGCCACACAGCGTTTTGCATTTACTTCCATAAAGTCCAAAATTTGTGGAGTGCGGAATAATAGCTGTACTGTGGACATATTCTCCCACCTGAGCTGTAGATCTCTGTAGCTGCTCCAAAATTACCACGGGCCCCTTGGCTGCTTCTCTGACTAATGTTCTCCTTGCCAGGCCTGTCAGGCCTGTATAGTGCTCCGTGAGATGTTCAAAGGTTTGGATATTTTTGTTTTTATAACCTAAACCTGCTTTAAACTTCTCCATAACTTTATCCCTGACCTGTCTGGTGTGTTCCTTGGCCTTCGTGATGCTGTTTGTTCACTAAGGTCCTCTGTGGGCTTCACAGAACAGCTGTATTCACCTGACTGGGACAGCCGCCCCAAAGTAGAGCTGGACATTTGGACGAGATAACCCGATAACCCCCCATAAATTAAGGAGCAGCTGCAATGTTGACAGGGCTAACCGGGGAGTCCTTCACGCCCATATGAAACTAGTGACTATACTATTCTCCTTAGTTAAAAAGGATTTCAACAAGGGAAAAGGGCAATGTCTAAAGAAGTACAAGAATTCAGGCAGATACACCATCTTAACCACTTCCCGCAAACCAATGTACCTGTACATCAGCTTGCAGAAGAGGTTGTACCGGGATGATGCCTGCAGCTGCTAGTATATGCTCTCAGAGGATTCGGCCACCGCCAGACATCTACGAGCTGAGAAGCATCTGCCCAAGCAAGCAGATCCAAGCATGGAGAGCTTGTAGGAGACATCTATCTTAGGGTCTAATACCATGTTAAAATCTACTTCGATTTGTATGTTATCAAAAGAAAAAGTAGCCAAATAAGATAGATAGCCATATAACATACTGATTGGTGACACCGGGGGGAAATACAGCCCCACCAGCACCATTTCCAAACAATGCGTATCTGCATGAGTAATCACATAAGCACTAGGAGACTAGCCCCACTAGAAAACATTTGATATGTAGAGTGTTAATGGTGGCCCACCCAGGGTTTTTTTTTTTTTAAGGCCGAGCACCATCCCACCCACCAAGTGGGTCTCTTGGAGAATACAAATGTGAGGGTTGTATTTCCGCAAAAATTGAAATACTAGGGATCTCTTAACCCTGTAGTTGAGCCCCACACATTCCACGATATTTTATTATAAGTAGCCATAATGGGATGCCAATGAAGAATTTCAGGATATTAGTCAGCAGCAGGACTCAGACAGCCAACAATATCTGTAACCGAATAAAGACATATGAGACAACTAGAATACAGGTAGGGACTCTGGAGTAGATACAACATGCTATGTACCAAAGCAACCATAAATGCAGTGTAAACAAAAACATTCCCCCCACAAACCCCGCAACAAGCCAGGGGAGGTCCCTTACCCAAAACAAAACATGGCGGATCTGCTAACTAGGGGGCAATATGAGCAAGAAACAGGTGACCAGTTCCCTAGTGTGAGCACCAGTAGTATTGAGGAGTATACAAAGTAAGGATCAGTGTCCGGAAATAAATGTGGGCATGGGCACCAAGCTAAAAGCTTGGGGGCACAATGTTAAAGTTCAGCTTCTAACATAAAACTTAAAACAAAAGAAAACCACAGTACTTGGGTCCATACACATTAAACATTGTAGTAATCAGGACAACAGACGGTGACCAGGCAGACAAAAAAAAAAAAGCAAGGGGTATCCAGCAGTTTAACAGGCAGGTCACAATAGGCCTCAAAATATTTAGCAACTGGTTAGGGGTCATAACAATACTAGCCGACCACCCTGGCAACTAGGTAGGTATTGAGGCAGAGGATCCCGGTCTTCAGGACACAGGTGTATTTGTGTGCAGCCAGTCAGGAAGAAAGGTCAAGTGTTCCATACCTTCATGATCATTAGCCACCAATGCAGGAGCCACAAGTCACAACTCAAACAGGAGGCAGTAGTAGTAGGCACAATAGTGGGTGAACAACAGAAGGCAGAAATGGCTCAACATCGATGAATAGTGTCTAGCCAAGCTGAGGCTTCTTCTGGGAATGGAAAGAAACAGACTGATTTGCCATCCTCCACTCGAAGCAGGGCAGGAAATAACATGTGGTATTTAAGCCCTTTGACACGTAACTGGGCCTGGACCAAGTGTAATGATTTCCTCGGTTTCTGCGTCTCAACTGGGTAATTGGGAAACAGCAGGAGTTTTGCCTTGTCCTAGCGTAGCCTGCCCTTGACACAGGCCTTCCTTTAGAACCAGGGGAGGTCCTGAGAATGCAACAATTTTAAAATAAACATGCGTGGGGGGTTTGTCGGATCCCTATTGGGAGGGTTGCGGTTGGCTTGCTCCACAGAAAAAAAGAGGGAAAACCTGGCATTCGGAAGCAGCTGGGTCAGTAGTTCTGTGAATGCAGTAGGATTAGCACCCCCCCCCCCCAGTCCCTCTGAGAGGCCCAGGATCTGGTGGTTATTTCTCCTGTTGCGATTCTCTGCATCCTCCGCATGTGTTTGCAAGGCCTTTTCTTTACTTATAGGGTATGGAGATCCACATTGTGATCTCCCAGGGTGTATCCGTGGAGGATACTCTCTGCTCCACTTTTGACACACATTTCCTGAAGGTGTCTAGGTCCTTTCTAATAAACTCAATGCTGGTCTGAAGGGGATTAATCTTGTCTGTCAAGAAACTGAAAAAGTAGTGATGGACTGCCAGACCGCTCCAAGCTCCACCGAGCTTGTGGACTGCGAGCCTGACTCCTCTGTCTGTGTGCCTATGTGTGCTGTAATGGTGCCAGGGTCTGGATTTTCCACCACAGCGGACCACTCAGCGAGGCACCTGTATGCCGTGTGGGAGGCTGACTTCCCGCCCTAGTCATGCCCTGAGAGCAGCGCTGAGGCAGGGGATTAGAATCCAGTGCTGCAAGAACTCGCTACACCTGAGAAACGTCAGATAACTGCTCCAGCTAGACAGAGCTCCACTACAGAGCATCATTTCCCTACACCATCTTGGAGAAGCCCCCTCCAAAGTATGTTAAGGCTTACAGAACATGGCAGACATTTTTAATTGCAGTTGGAGCCTTTGCACTGCAACTTTACTCTACCCAGTGACTAAATCTGGGGACAATTCTCCAAGCAACAATACTGTGAGTGTGTGTCAGGTAATCCTGACACCCCTGAACTCTGCATCAGGTAATCCTGACATCCCTGAACTCTGTGCGTCAGGTAATCCTGACACCCCTGAACTCTGTGCGTCAGGTAATCCTGACACCCCTGAACTCTGTGCGTCAGGTAATCCTGACACCCATTAATTCTGTGCATTATATAATCCTGACCCCTGAAATCTGTGCATCATTTAATCCTAACCTCTAAACTCTGTAAAATATATAATCCAGACCTCTGAATTCTGTGTTAGTTAATCTTGACTACTGAACCGTGTGTGTTAGTTAATCCTGACCCCTGAACTTTATGCTTTAATTCCTTCTGATCCCAGAAACATAGAAAAGTGGCGGCAGAAAAAAGGCTATGGCAGAAAAAAGGCTGTCTGTTCAATTGAGCCTGCCCTGTTTTTTTTTTATTTTTTTTTAACTTTATAGATCTATGTTTGTCCCAAGCATGTTTGAATCCATATACTGTTGACTAGCTCACTACCTCAGCTGGAAGTTTATTCCAAGCATCATCTACCCTTTCAGTAAAAGAATACTTTCTACGATTAGTTTTGAACTTTCCTCCAAATAGTTTAAGGCAATGTCCGTGTTCTTAAAATCGGTTTCATATTGAAAATACTGCCCTCCTGAACCTTATTCACCCCCTTGATGTTGCTTCTTTGACCTCTGAAATAATGGGATTTTTGACTTACCGTAAAATCCATTTCTCTGATGTTCATTGACAGACACAGCTCCTTATCTTCTTGACCATTGGGACGTCCCAAAGCAGTGTCAAACATGAGGGGTGGGAACAGCAAGAAAAAAATCCCATGGCTAAACCGTTGCCAACCAGGTAACATGGAGCTCAACCATAAACAACTGGAGCTCACCTGAAAAAAACAATACACCCTCAAAGAGGACCAGGTCCTCCAAGCAGCAAAACCTTGCAACCTTTATAAAACATTGTGAAAGTGTGCACAGACGACCAGGTGGCTGCCTTGCAAACCTGCATCACTGAGGCCTGATGACGGAAGGCCCAGGAGCAGAGGCGGACTGACAACTCATGGGGCCCCCGGGCAATAGGAGATCATGGGGCCCCCTGTGTCCCCATCCACACTCAAGCCACACCCACACCCCAGCCTGCCCGTACACATCCCCAGCCTGTCAACATACCACCCCAGCCTGTCCGCATACCACCCCAGCCTGTCCGCATACCACCCCAGCCTGTCCATATACATTGCCAGCCTGTCCGCATACCACCCCAGCCTGTCCGCATACCACCCCAGCCTGTTCGCATACCACCCCAGCCTGTCCGCATACAACCCCAGCCTGTCCGCATACATCCCCAGCCTGTCCGCATACATCCCCAGCCTGTCCGTATACCACCCCAGCCTGTCCGTACACATCCCTAGACTGTAAACATACCACCCCAGCCTGTCCGCATACCATCCCAGCCTGTCCGCATACCACCCCAGCCTGTCCATATACATTGCCAGCCTGTCCGCATACCACCCCAGCCTGTCCGCATACCACCCCAGCCTGTTCGCATACCACCCCAGCCTGTCCGCATACAACCCCAGCCTGTCCGCATACAACCCCAGCCTGTCCGCATACAACCCCAGCCTGTCCGCATACATCCCCAGCCTGTCCGCATACATCCCCAGCCTGTCCGTACACATCCCTAGACTGTCAACATACCACCCCAGCCTGTCCGTATACATCCCCAGCCTGTCCGTATACCACCCCAGCCTGTCCGTACACACCCCCAGCCTGTCCGTATACATTCCCAGCATGTCCGTATACATCCCCAGCCTGTCCGTATACATCCCCAGCCTGTCCGTATACATCCCCAGCCTGTCCGTATACCACCCCAGCCTGTCCGAATACCACCCCAGCCTCTCCGAATACCACCCCAGCCTCTCCGAATACCACCCCAGCCTGTCCGTATACATCCCCACTCTGTCCGTATACCACCCTAGCCTGTCCGTATACCTCCCCAGCCTGTCCGTATACCACCCCAGCCTGTCCGTATACATCCCCACTCTGTCCGTATACCACCCTAGCCTGTCCGTATACCTCCCTAGCCTGTCCGTATACAACCCTAGCCTGTCCGTATACCACCCTAGCCTGTCCGTATACCACCCTAGCCTGTCCGTATACTAACCTAGCCTGTCCGTATACTAACCTAGCCTGTCCGTATACTTCCCTAGCCTGTACATATACTTCCCTAGCCTGTCCGTATACTTCCCTAGCCTGTACGTATACCTCCCTAGCTTGTCTGTATACCTGCACGAGGAAGCGAGCCGGTGTAGTATTTATCTTCAGTCTGGGCCCAAAAGAGCAGGTGCAGGTCTGGGGACTACGGCTGAAGAAATAGGTAGAGAGGCGCCACAAAAAATCTTCACCCCTGCCACCGTATACATGGGCAGAGAAAAGGGGATGGAGTCAGGGGCAGAGCCAATGGGGGGCGGCAAAATGTAGTTTCGCCTTGCACCAGCCCTGGCTGTGTCCTCAATCTTCTTTCTTTCTTTCTTATTTTCACTCCAAGGTGACACCGTCCACTGCCCTTCTGACACCGTTCACTGCCCTTCTGACACCGTCCACTGCCCCCTTCTGGGGCACCCGGGCAATAGGAGATCATGGGGCCCCTTGTGTCCCCATCCACACTCAAGCCACACCCACACCCCAGCCTGCCCGTACACATCCCCAGCCTGTCAACATACCACCCCAGCCTGTCCGTATACATCCCCAGACTGTCTGTATACATCCCCAGCCTGTCCGCATACCACCCCAGCCTCTCCGAATACCACCCCAGCCTGTCCGTATACATCCCCACTCTGTCCGTATACCTCCCTAGCCTGTCCGTATACCTTCCCAGCCTGTCCGAATACCACCCCAGCCTGTCCGAATACCACCCCAGCCTGTCCGAATACCACCCCAGCCTGTCCGTATACATCCCCACTCTGTCCGTATACCACCCTAGCCTGTCCGTATACCTCCCTAGCCTGTCCGTATACCTCCCTAGCCTGTCCGTATACCTCCCTAGCCTGTCCGTATACCTCCCTAGCCTGTCCGTATACCTCCCTAGCCTGTCCGTATACCACCCTAGCCTGTCCGTATACTAACCTAGCTAGCCTGTCCGTATACTTCCCTAGCCTGTCCATATACTTCCCTAGCCTGTCCGTATACTTCCCTAGCCTGTCCGTATACTTCCCTAGCCTGTCCGTATACTTCCCTAGCCTGTCCGTATACTTCCCTAGCCTGTTCGTATACCTCCCTAGCTTGTCTGTATACCTGCAGACCACAGCCGGCGTGAGGAAGCGAGCCGGTGTAGTATTTATCTTCAGTCTGAGCCCAAAAGAGCAGGTGCAGGTCTGGGGACTACGGCTGAAGAAATAGGTAGAGAGGCGCCACAAAAAATCTTCACCCCTGCCACCGTATAACATGGGCAGAGAAAAAGGGATGGAGTCAGGGGCAGAGCCAATGGGGGGCGGCAAAATGTAGTTTCGCACCAGCCCTGGCTGTGTCCTCAATCTTCTTTCTTATTTTCACTCCAAGGTGAAAGATTAGAGGTCTGTTTAGAACCCTGGTATATCACCAAAGCCTCCCAACTGGGCTCCTAAAAAAAGTTGTATAAAGTAATAAAAAATAAAATTGTAAAACAAAATAATAAAATAAATTGGTAAAAAAATTAACAAAAATAAAAGACTACTGACCCCATCCACAGCCCTACTGGCACCTTCCACTGCCCTACTGACACCATCCACTGCCCTACTGACACCGTCCACTGCCCTACTGACACCGTCCACTGCCCTACTGACACCGTCCACTGCCCTTCTGACACCGTCCACTGCTCTACTTCCAGCTTGCTGATCCATCAAATCTGAAATACTGTCTCTGCACTCCCACTTCAGATGTTGTTTTTACTCTCCCATAGCTCAAAGTGTAACACAACCTCGGAGCACAGAGCTGCTGAGTGTTCCTCTGCCCGTGCCTGCTCCAGCTCACACCAAATAGTCCATCCGTGTTCTACTCGGCTTCACTACCATACTGACAGCTTCCCTGAATATAGTAAGATGGCGAGCGTCATGGGGCCCCCTACTGGCCCCGGGCCCCCGGGCAGTGCCCTAAACGCCCGTATGGTGCATATGTCCAGGAGCCACTAAGTGCTCAAGTAGAGTTCCCCTTAACAGGGAAAGGAGGAACCTGACCCCTAATTGGAAAGACCTGAATCACTGTCTGTCTGATCCACCTGGAAATGGTCGCAGCAGAAGCGGCCAACCCTTTCCCAGGTCCATCTGTGAGAACAAATAGTGAGTCTGACTTCCTAAAGACTCCGTAGCTGCCAGGTACACCCTGATTGCCGAACCAAATCCAGGGAATGCAAGGCAATTTCCTTAGAATGTTTAGGCCTGGGACATAGGAAAGGCAACACTATGTCTTCATTCAAATGGAAATCAGAGACAACCTTTGGAAGAAACGATGGACAGTGACAAAAGAAACACCAGGTAAGATGAACAGCAAGACACCGCCAGCTCCGACACCCTGTGCACAGCAGTAATCGCCACCAAAAAAGCCACCTTCTGGGACAATGTAAACAGACGAACCCCTTGAATATTTTGGAAGGGAGGTTTCTAGAGAACTGACAACCAAATTGAGGTCCCACGGCAGCAATGGAGACCGCACTGGAGGAGCCAAGTGTCGAACTCCCTTTATAAAAGGTACGCACTAAGGAATGTGCCAAAGCCGAAACATGACTCTTGATGGAATTCAAGGCCAGGCAATGCTCAATCCCCCATTGAAGGAAAGCCATCAAAAAGGAGCGAGGTAGAACCCCAAGAGACTCCCCATGCAATGTACGTCTTCTAAGTACGAAGGTAGATCTTCCTAGAGGTAGATTTTCTATCCTTTAACAGCATAGGAATCACTGATTCAGACAAACCTCTATCCTTCAGCACCTGGTTTTCAACAGCCAAGCCGTTAAAGCCAGCAACTGTAAAGCAGGATGGAGGAATGGGCCTTGGGACAGCCAATCTTCCCTGAGAGGAAGTCTCCAAGGAGCATCGGTGACCAGCCATACCAGATCAGCATACCAAGACAGGCGAGTCTGTAGCCACTAGAATGAGCGGAATTCCTTCTGCCTCAATCCTGCACAGGAGTATTCGCAGAGGTTTGAGAGGGGGGCATCTGTGGCATCGGCCAGAGGATCCCGAGACCGTGCCACAAACCTCTGTACCTTCCTTGGAATGTGTACAGCAGAGAGGGCTGGAACAACTTGGTCTGCTCACTTTAGAATGCCGGCTACTTCCCGAGCTGCCAGGACACTTCTTGCGCCCCCTTGGTGATTGACATCGACCATGGCATTGTCCGATTCGTACCGGACACCCCTGAAGATGAATTGTCCAATGATCCAGACAAAGTCTGATCGCTCGGAGTTCCAGTAAATTAATTGGCAGTCTGGACTCTTCCAGAGTCCAGACCCCCTGAGCACAAGCTGTGCCGAGGAAGCCTCCCCACCTGGACAGGCTAACATCCATGGTGACAACCGACCACTATAGGGGGAGAAAATTTTCCCTGTCGAAGTGTCAGAGAACTAAGCCACCTCTAGTGACTGTGGATTCTTGTCCCATTTCACCAGAATCTTTTTGCAGAGATCTTGTAAGGAACTGTGCAAACTGAACCGCCCCAAAGGTAGACACCATCAGGCCCACATGCAAGCCCAGAGGGATGACCGTCTGCTGGACAACAGAAGCTGAATTGCCTCCTGCAATTTCCAGAGGATAAACACTCTTGCCAAGGCCGAGTCCAGACTCAGACCCAGATAGTCCAGTTTTGTGGATGGAACCAGAGCAGACTTCTGAAGGTTCTGAATCCAACCAAACTCCCTCAGAGTTTGCAGCGTAATCTCCATGTTGTCCATCAGAGCAGTCGGAGGCTCTGCTTACAGAAGAAAATCGTCCAGGTACCCCAGTACTGAGATCCGCTACTGACGCAACAATGCTAGCACCGGGGCTACCACTTTTGTGAAGACCCGAGGAGCAGAGGCAAGACCAAAGGGCAGTGGCGGCTGGTGCTCAAAATTTTTTGGCGCAAAAAAGAAAAATGTAATAGGTATTGCTTTGCGGCAAAAACACGCGATAAAAAATTGCGTGACTTTGAGGTCATGGTACAGGCCATGTCACAGGCCATGTCACAGGTCATGTCACAGGCCATGTCACAGGTCATGTCACAGGTCATGTCACAGGTCATGTCACAGGCCATGTCACAGGTCATGTCACAGGTCATGTCACAGTCAGGTCACAGGTCATGTCACAGGTCAGGTCACAGGTCATGGCATCGCTGCAGCGGCTTCAATCACTTACCTGCTCTCCTGGGCTGGCTCACTGACTCCATCACGCTGCCTGCGAGACGTCCACGGCGGCTGCTCCTCTCCTCGAGTCCTCTTCATGCTGACAGCGGCGGGAAGGTGAGCGGCTTCTCCCTCTCCTCTTCGTTCTGCGGCGGCGGGAACCGGCGGGAAGGTGAGCGGCGCCGGCTTCTCCTCTCCTCGAGACTCCTCTTCGTTTGCGGCGGCTCTGCCGGGTGGAACCCCCCCCCATAGCCACCAGTGAGTCCGGCGCCCCTAGTGGGCTAAAAATTGAATTTTTTTTTTAGTCATTTCTTTTAATCTTTTTCTTTTCTTTTTTTTTTGGGGGGGGGGGGGCGGCGCCCCTGCGCCCCCTATCGGCCGGCCGCCACTGCCAAAGGGTAACGCCACAAACTGATAATGCTCCTCGCCCACGGCAAAGCGGAGGAAGCGCTGGTGACCAGCACATATTGGAATGTGAAGGTAAGCGTCCTTGACGTCGATGGAAGCGACAAAGTCCCCCTGATGTGGGGATGCCACTACCGTGCGAATAGACTTCATTCAGAACTTTTGTACCTGCACAAAGCAGTTAGTGTCAGTTTAGGTCCAGAACTGGACATACCTTGCCTTCCTTCCTGGGAACGGTAAAGAGGTTTGAGTAAAACCCCTGAAAACCTTCTGAAATCACCCCTTAAAGTAACAAGTCTTGCACTGCCCCAAAGAGCCCCGTAAGCGATCTGGGGACAAGTGCAGGTTGGAAGGGAAGAACCTTTCCCGGAGGCTAATACTGAAACTCGATCTTGTAGCCTGACCAAATGAAATTGTTGTCCTGTACCAGCGAGGTTCACAGATCTGGAAACCAGCAAAGATGTCCCCCCACCCCAGAGACGCGTGAGGGCGCCCCTTCATGCAGAGGAAGCTTTGTCTGCAGGTCTGGAAGAGCCCGCTCGTGGCTTGCCAGACCAGGTACTCTTGAAACCTCCAGTGGAAGCCCTGAAGGGCTTTGATCCCTTGTCTTGAGACCCTCAATGATGTCATCCAAGGAAGCTCCAAACAAGCGATCCTCTACAAGGGGGAGATCAGATAAGGCCTTCTTAGAAGTCTGGTCCGCAGACCAGCATTTCAGCCAGATAATACACCGAAGGACCACTGCTGATACAGACAGCCTAGAAACCAAAAGAGCCGCATCTAAAGAGGCGTCACAGATAAACTGTAGCCCCAGGACCAACTGATCCACCAACTCCGCAAAGGCGGAAGTTGTTTATATTAAATAGTAAATACCGGTCTTAGTGCCGAACCAGCCACAGTCAACATTTGGCGGGCCAGAACCTTCGCCCCCCTATCAGCTGGATCTTTAAAGGCCGGGGACTCCTCAACCGGAATTGAGGTAGCTTTATTTAACTTGGAAACCGGCGAGTCCACTACAGGTGGGACCGTCCACTTTTTAAGCAGGGAATCCTCATAAGGATACTGCATAGCAAAACGCTTAGGGACCACAAGAGTGCATTTTGGACAACCCCACTGTTTTGTGATAATGTTGTCAAAGTGAGTGGGTGGGGGTTTTTTGATCTTAAAGGTGGTATCAGTAGGTGTTGCCTCCGTCCCTATATCTTGAAAAAAGAGGGGGTTTTTTCTTGGTGTCTCAGGCCAAGAGGGGGGGGGGGGGACTTTATGGGCAGGTGAGTTGTAGTAAAACAAGGTGAAAGAAATATATATATATAATAAGTCAATTTATTACCAATATTAACATGAGTTAAAAATAAAATATCATCTCAATGTGAATGTTGGTGTTGGGTATAGGCCCAATGTGAAAAGAATGAAAGAAGGAAGAAGGATTCTAAATGAATCCGTGACACAAGTGCTATTTGTGACAGTTATGGATCCTGTCTCTGTGTATCCCATGTATACTCAAGGGTAGATGGTTCACAGAGTTTCAGCCATAAATTCTGACGCGTTTCGGCTATATTAAGCCTTTATCAAAGTTTTCTGTCACCCAGCTGTAATATATAATTAATGGTATTTAGTATTCCCATTAATTGGGGAATATGCATATAATTAATATATAAACGTGACTAGATACATACTTTCATTTAAAATCTTGTTTTTGCAAACCAGAAGATTCCCTCTGTCTCCTCTAGTCCTGCAGCAAGGAGTCGTAAAATACCATGGTCTGGAAGGATATTTTGTTATTATTGGAATGTCATATCATATAGGTATATAAAATCATATATTGCCATTGTTGGCTACTCACATCCAGATTTGAAGGTAATCTTATATGAGTATATATTGTTCTTCCAGTAGGTATCCTGGAATATTCTAGAAGGGAGTATATATGTATATATATATAATTTAACATTATATCTTTCTGAGTAGATAAAAAACAAAAACAAAAACGTATGGGTGTTCTATGCAAAAGGACTTACGTTTTGCAAAGTTTGTAAGTGGAAATAAGTGGGGGAGGTTGTCTCTCCTATTGCCGCAGTCCAAGGTGAAAAAAACTGCCGCCAGTAAGTCGTTTCTACAGGGGGGGGGGGGGGGAAGAAAATCATGGGTTGTATCCATGAAGTGTTTGGTTCCCAACATGATTTGGTGGTTTAAAACGAAATTTTATTGTGACTTTAGAGAACGTAATAAGGATGTTTCGTCCAGACTTACATTTTTAAGAAAGGTATGGTGTTGGGAGGGATGGGGTAAAAAGTCCTTTACCGCCGCTGGTCACGTCCGTCCTGTTCCCTCCTTCCGAGGGAAGTGAGAGTGGACGCCGGCTCCCCGGCCTTATAAAGCCGCTCGCGCATGCGCAACAAGCGCTGCACGTAGTCGGCTTCTTCCGTCAGTGATTCAGGCTCGTTTACTGCGCATGCGCCTGGGTGATGCGCGCGCAGCACGAGCCGGTCCTGACAGCTCGGCCGCTGACACGGAGTATGTGAGATCTGGAAGGTCACCCAGCCGTGGCCGGTGGGTGCGGAGGAACGATCTTAAAAAACCTTTTCCGTCTCAATGGTAGCCCCTGTCCCAAGAGAAGGGCAGGGGCTTCCCGTGCCAGGTGCAGGATGGAGGGGAACAGAGTGGTTTGCTTGAGAGAAACAAGATATATATAATCATTCTAACATAAGAAACAGCAGTTCTATATAAAACGAATTAATAATAATAATGAATAATAAATACAAATTCCATGTATATAAAACATTCTTGTGACTAATTTTAACAGCAGTAACAATATATGGATGGATACCTGGGGGAGCATCCCTAAGGGGGACATTAATAGGATATCCACAGGTTCTGGCATATCAAAAGAGGGCGGGAGGGGAAGGATTAAGCAGGAATTCAAAGGAAAAAATGTAAAAGATTTTTCTTTATATTGTCAATCTGTTTTCCCGGATACAAAACCTTCCAGGAAAGGTCTGAAACTCTCTGTTTCATTTAGCCCTGGGTACTTGGTGGCGTTCAAACGTCTGATCCAGCGCATCTCCATTTGTAACAGTTTTTTATTCCAATCGCCCCCTCGTTGCGGTATATGCACTCTCTCAAGGGCGATAAAGGTTACTTTGGGCATTTTGTTGTTGTGTGTATTTTTGACATGTCTGCCAAGTGGAAGGTGGAAATTGCATATTTCCATACTTTGGATATGCTTATTAATTCTCTTGCCCATTTCTTGTTTGGTCTTGCCAACATAAAATGACCCACAGTCGCACCTCATAAGGTAAACGACCCCTCTCGTCTTGCAATTAACATAGTGACGTGGTTTGAAATGTTCACCATTTGGGAGAATGGTATCTGTACATTTTTTGATGACACTGCATTGTGCGCAAGTGCCACAAGGGTAAGTGCCTTTATCCTTACATGGATCCTTCCTTTTTTCCTTAAATTCACTATGTATTAGGTCTTGCTTGAGGGAGCCGGCCTTTTTATAGGTGATTAGTGGGCCATCTGATACATATGGTTTCACCACAGGGTCTTCACTTAAAATGGTCCAATTTTTCTGGAGAATTTCTTTTATTCTATGATGTTCATTTGTGAATCTTAAGATGATACGACTTTTTTCTCCTTGTTCTTTTATTTCATCTACTTTTTTGGTTTGGAAGAGGAGTTCGTTCCTATGTCTTTTCCTGACTTTATTGAATGCTTTCCTGAGGGTGCTTTTGGTGTACCCTCTTTCTAGTAGTCTGCCTGTAAGGAGATCAGCTTCTTTTTGGAAATCATCCTCATCTCTGCAAATTCTCTTCAAACGTAAGAATTGGCTATATGGTATAGCTCTCTTCAGTGATGTTGGGTGGAAACTAGTGGCATGCAAAATAGAGTTTCCCGCTGTTTCCTTGCGGTAAAGTGTGGTTTTAATTGTTCCATTATCTTCTTTTAGAATCCAAGTGTCTAGGAATGCAATTTTATTTTTGTCGTAGTTGAGTGTGAAGTACATGTTGTAGGTGTTGTTGTTCATTACTTTCAGGCACTCCCTAATTAAATTTTCCGGGCCTGTCCAGATGATGAAAATGTCATCCAGAAAGCGTTGCCATAGTAAAATGTGGTCCACGAAAATACTATTTTTTCCTCAGCTAAGAATTCAGATTCCCAGGCTCCTAAGTAGATGTTCGCATATGACGGTGCGCAACTCGTACCCATCGCCACGCCGCACGTTTGTAGGTAATAGGTGCCATTAAAGGTGAAAACATTATGGTTTAATATGTATTCCAACATCATAACGATGAATTCATTGAAGTTGTAGTCCCTTTCACTCTGTTGTTTAAGGGTTTCTCTTATTATCTCAATGCCTTTTTTATGGGGTATGTTGTTGTAAAGAGCTTCTACGTCAATAGTAATCAGGAAAGCATCTTCTGGTATTGTTAGATCGTCAAGTATCTGGAGTAGGTGGGCTGTGTCTTTTATGTGTGATGGGAGTTGGGTCACATAAGGTCTCAGGTATGCATCAATAATTTTGCTTGTTGTCTCAGTAAGGTTTCCGTTCCCGGATACAATTGGTCTCCCTGGTGGGTTCTCCTTGTTTTTATGTATTTTTGGTAGTGCGTATAGTGTAGGGGTTCTAGGATGTTTAGTCCTCATGTATGTCCATAGGGTTTCTGTAATGGTACCCTCGTTAAGGGCTCTATCCAATTTTCTGTAGAAATCCTCCTTGAAAGTCTCCAGCATGATAGGTAATATTTCCTTATAACATTTTTTGTTGTTCAAAATGTTTAGACACATCCTTTTATATTGGTCATTATCCATCAAAACAACATTACCCCCTTTATCAGAGGGTTTAATTGTGATGTTTTCATTATCCTGGAGTTCCTTCAGGGCCTTCTTTTGATGTTTCGTTAGGTTCTGTGTGATCCCCTGATCTTTTAGTTGGTTGATTTCCTTAGTGATCTCCCGTACGAAGAGAGCAATAGCCGGGTTAGTATTTAGAGGTGGAAATACACTTGATTTTTTCTTAAATCTTTTAAGAGATGTCTCCCTTGGTGGTTCTATTTCCTGTTCTTCCTCCTCACTGTCCATTGTGGTATCATCATCCGTCCAATCTTCCAGACCACCTTCCTCCAATAATAAATTAAGATCCCTAATAGCTCTGAATTCAGCAGCCGTAAATTTTGTCTGTGGTTCTTCTGTTTGTTTCTTGCTGTACATGACTTTTAAGAGTAGTTTCCGGGCGAAAAGGTTGATGTCTTTTATGGTCTCAAACTTATCTGTGGTTCTATTTGGGCAAAAAGAAAGCCCTAATTTTAGAACCTCAGTTTGCTCCTTGGTGAGTGTATATTGAGAAAGGTTTATAATAGTATGTTCCCGTGTTTCATCCGTTATTTGGGGTTGGTTTTCTTCTTCTGAGTTTTCCCTAAAAAAGGCTTTTGGGATTTTGGGTCATTATTTCTACTTCCTCTTGGTCTTAAGAATATTTGGTGATGTTTAACTGGGACTGTTTCATCTTCTGTGTTGGGTGTGTCTGCTTCCCTGGAGTCAGTTTCTCCCAGATTTTGTGGGGGTTCCTCTCTATCCTCCAGGTCGGATTGTAGGTCTTGTTGGGGTTGTTCTGCACCTCGTCGTCTTCTTTGATTTTCTGTACCAGATGCATAGGATGATGAATCGGATGAATAGTAGGGTCCCATATTGCGATTGGTTTTATTTCTCCTCTGTTGTCTATTGGTTGACCATTTGTATGCGCGATTTTGGGAAAATGCGTTCTTATCCCTCCAGTATTTTTTCTCCTTTTTCTTTAATATTTCTCGGCTGTATTCTTCTAGGTGTTCTTTAAGATTTTTTTCCTGTTCACTGTATAGCGATATCTTCTTTAAGGGGGTTAATTGGTCGTAGATAGTTTTTATATCTTCATCCAGGGTTTTCATCTGCCTGGTATATTCCTCCTGTAGTAGTATCATGAGTTTTTTTGAACATTCATTCAAAATCTGTTCCCATTCTTTTTTCATATTAATGGTGATATTGTCCATTGTTGGAAATATTTGTATGCGGAGGCCTACTGGATTGATATTTTCTGTTATGTATCGCTGAAAGGATTTGATATGCCAGAAGAGGGCTGATTTCCGTTCTAAATGTTTCCTTAAGGTTCCAAATAAGGCCAAGATGTCTGAGTCCTGTTGCTCCTGCCCCTGAAAGCTCTTTTGGATGTCTGACATGAGGGTATTCCATCCATCCCCCATCAGATCTCCCGTGGGTATCTCTTCCATTATGGGAGAATTGTATATCGATCTCAGCCTTGTTGGTTGAGAGTAGATGGGTATGGGGTATAGTTCCCCTTATTCTTATGTGATATTATCACAGAGAGAAGGGGGAGGGAGTACTATCCAACCCTTACAAATTAATTAAAGTTATGGGGTCCTGCTGATCGGCCCTATAGAGGTAGTATATTTTTTTAAATATTTCTTTTCCACCTAAAGATCAGTGAGAACATGGATGTATTTTCCATCCGGTTGATTGAGTGAGTGGGTGGGGGTTTTTTGATCTTAAAGGTGGTATCAGTAGGTGTTGCCTCCGTCCCTATATCTTGAAAAAAGAGGGGGTTTTTTCTTGGTGTCTCAGGCCAAGAGGGGGGGGGGGGACTTTATGGGCAGGTGAGTTGTAGTAAAACAAGGTGAAAGAAATATATATATATAATAAGTCAATTTATTACCAATATTAACATGAGTTAAAAATAAAATATCATCTCAATGTGAATGTTGGTGTTGGGTATAGGCCCAATGTGAAAAGAATGAAAGAAGGAAGAAGGATTCTAAATGAATCCGTGACACAAGTGCTATTTGTGACAGTTATGGATCCTGTCTCTGTGTATCCCATGTATACTCAAGGGTAGATGGTTCACAGAGTTTCAGCCATAAATTCTGACGCGTTTCGGCTATATTAAGCCTTTATCAAAGTTTTCTGTCACCCAGCTGTAATATATAATTAATGGTATTTAGTATTCCCATTAATTGGGGAATATGCATATAATTAATATATAAACGTGACTAGATACATACTTTCATTTAAAATCTTGTTTTTGCAAACCAGAAGATTCCCTCTGTCTCCTCTAGTCCTGCAGCAAGGAGTCGTAAAATACCATGGTCTGGAAGGATATTTTGTTATTATTGGAATGTCATATCATATAGGTATATAAAATCATATATTGCCATTGTTGGCTACTCACATCCAGATTTGAAGGTAATCTTATATGAGTATATATTGTTCTTCCAGTAGGTATCCTGGAATATTCTAGAAGGGAGTATATATGTATATATATATAATTTAACATTATATCTTTCTGAGTAGATAAAAAACAAAAACAAAAACGTATGGGTGTTCTATGCAAAAGGACTTACGTTTTGCAAAGTTTGTAAGTGGAAATAAGTGGGGGAGGTTGTCTCTCCTATTGCCGCAGTCCAAGGTGAAAAAAACTGCCGCCAGTAAGTCGTTTCTACAGGGGGGGGGGGGGGGGAAAGAAAATCATGGGTTGTATCCATGAAGTGTTTGGTTCCCAACATGATTTGGTGGTTTAAAACGAAATTTTATTGTGACTTTAGAGAACGTAATAAGGATGTTTCGTCCAGACTTACATTTTTAAGAAAGGTATGGTGTTGGGAGGGATGGGGTAAAAAGTCCTTTACCGCCGCTGGTCACGTCCGTCCTGTTCCCTCCTTCCGAGGGAAGTGAGAGTGGACGCCGGCTCCCCGGCCTTATAAAGCCGCTCGCGCATGCGCAACAAGCGCTGCACGTAGTCGGCTTCACACTCAACTACGACAAAAATAAAATTGCATTCCTAGACACTTGGATTCTAAAAGAAGATAATGGAACAATTAAAACCACACTTTACCGCAAGGAAACAGCGGGAAACTCTATTTTGCATGCCACTAGTTTCCACCCAACATCACTGAAGAGAGCTATACCATATAGCCAATTCTTACGTTTGAAGAGAATTTGCAGAGATGAGGATGATTTCCAAAAAGAAGCTGATCTCCTTACAGGCAGACTACTAGAAAGAGGGTACACCAAAAGCACCCTCAGGAAAGCATTCAATAAAGTCAGGAAAAGACATAGGAACGAACTCCTCTTCCAAACCAAAAAAGTAGATGAAATAAAAGAACAAGGAGAAAAAAGTCGTATCATCTTAAGATTCACAAATGAACATCATAGAATAAAAGAAATTCTCCAGAAAAATTGGACCATTTTAAGTGAAGACCCTGTGGTGAAACCATATGTATCAGATGGCCCACTAATCACCTATAAAAAGGCCGGCTCCCTCAAGCAAGACCTAATACATAGTGAATTTAAGGAAAAAAGGAAGGATCCATGTAAGGATAAAGGCACTTACCCTTGTGGCACTTGCGCACAATGCAGTGTCATCAAAAAATGTACAGATACCATTCTCCCAAATGGTGAACATTTCAAACCACGTCACTATGTTAATTGCAAGACGAGAGGGGTCGTTTACCTTATGAGGTGCGACTGTGGGTCATTTTATGTTGGCAAGACCAAACAAGAAATGGGCAAGAGAATTAATAAGCATATCCAAAGTATGGAAATATGCAATTTCCACCTTCCACTTGGCAGACATGTCAAAAATACACACAACAACAAAATGCCCAAAGTAACCTTTATCGCCCTTGAGAGAGTGCATATACCGCAACGAGGGGGCGATTGGAATAAAAAACTGTTACAAATGGAGATGCGCTGGATCAGACGTTTGAACGCCACCAAGTACCCAGGGCTAAATGAAACAGAGAGTTTCAGACCTTTCCTGGAAGGTTTTGTATCCGGGAAAACAGATTGACAATATAAAGAAAAATCTTTTACATTTTTTCCTTTGAATTCCTGCTTAATCCTTCCCCTCCCGCCCTCTTTTGATATGCCAGAACCTGTCCTATTAATGTCCCCCTTAGGGATGCTCCCCCAGGTATCCATCCATATATTGTTACTGCTGTTAAAATTAGTCACAAGAATGTTTTATATACATGGAATTTGTATTTATTATTCATTATTATTATTAATTCGTTTTATATAGAACTGCTGTTTCTTATGTTAGAATGATTATATATATCTTGTTTCTCTCAAGCAAACCACTCTGTTCCCCTCCATCCTGCACCTGGCACGGGAAGCCCCTGCCCTTCTCTTGGGACAGGGGCTACCATTGAGACGGAAAAGGTTTTTTAAGATCGTTCCTCCGCACCCACCGGCCACGGCTGGGTGACCTTCCAGATCTCACATACTCCGTGTCAGCGGCCGAGCTGTCAGGACCGGCTCGTGCTGCGCGCGCATCACCCAGGCGCATGCGCAGTAAACGAGCCTGAATCACTGACGGAAGAAGCCGACTACGTGCAGCGCTTGTTGCGCATGCGCGAGCGGCTTTATAAGGCCGGGGAGCCGGCGTCCACTCTCACTTCCCTCGGAAGGAGGGAACAGGACGGACGTGACCAGCGGCGGTAAAGGACTTTTTACCCCATCCCTCCCAACACCATACCTTTCTTAAAAATGTAAGTCTGGACGAAACATCCTTATTACGTTCTCTAAAGTCACAATAAAATTTCGTTTTAAACCACCAAATCATGTTGGGAACCAAACACTTCATGGATACAACCCATGATTTTCTTTCCCCCCCCCCCCCCCCCTGTAGAAACGACTTACTGGCGGCAGTTTTTTTCACCTTGGACTGCGGCAATAGGAGAGACAACCTCCCCCACTTATTTCCACTTACAAACTTTGCAAAACGTAAGTCCTTTTGCATAGAACACCCATACGTTTTTGTTTTTGTTTTTTATCTACTCAGAAAGATATAATGTTAAATTATATATATATACATATATACTCCCTTCTAGAATATTCCAGGATACCTACTGGAAGAACAATATATACTCATATAAGATTACCTTCAAATCTGGATGTGAGTAGCCAACAATGGCAATATATGATTTTATATACCTATATGATATGACATTCCAATAATAACAAAATATCCTTCCAGACCATGGTATTTTACGACTCCTTGCTGCAGGACTAGAGGAGACAGAGGGAATCTTCTGGTTTGCAAAAACAAGATTTTAAATGAAAGTATGTATCTAGTCACGTTTATATATTAATTATATGCATATTCCCCAATTAATGGGAATACTAAATACCATTAATTATATATTACAGCTGGGTGACAGAAAACTTTGATAAAGGCTTAATATAGCCGAAACGCGTCAGAATTTATGGCTGAAACTCTGTGAACCATCTACCCTTGAGTATACATGGGATACACAGAGACAGGATCCATAACTGTCACAAATAGCACTTGTGTCACGGATTCATTTAGAATCCTTCTTCCTTCTTTCATTCTTTTCACATTGGGCCTATACCCAACACCAACATTCACATTGAGATGATATTTTATTTTTAACTCATGTTAATATTGGTAATAAATTGACTTATTATATATATATATTTCTTTCACCTTGTTTTACTACAACTCACCTGCCCATAAAGTCCCCCCCCCCCCTCTTGGCCTGAGACACCAAGAAAAAACCCCCTCTTTTTTCAATGTTGTCAAAGTAAGCAGAAAAGAGGAACACCCTCTCTGCTTTGGAGGGCCTGTGGGTGCCAAAAGGGACCTGTGCCTCCGATGCAACATCAGCCGCATCCTCCATATTAAACGTTTCACGCACTGACACAATAGTGGGAGAACAATAAAAGGTAGAAACAGCTCAACATCGATGATTAGTGTCTAGCCAAGCTGAGGCTTCTTCTGGGGATGTAAAGAAATGGACTGATTTGCCATCCTACACTCAAAGCCGGGCAGGAAAAAACATTAAGCCCTTTGACACGTAACTGGGCCTGGACCAAGTGGGAGGGTTGCAAAAGGGGGCCGCCAGCCATGACGTGGACGCGCAGGCAGGGTACCCTGATGGTCCTGCAGCACTAAAAAGGTGCAGGTGCTCTACACAATAATGGCGGTATGGCTGCCATCAAAAAATAAACCACCCCCACAGCACCACACCTTCCAAGGGAGGCGCCAAGCTGGCCGCATGACCTAGTAGGCCACAAGCCGCGGCCTAAATATTGTGGAGGCCCAGCCGCAAGTGCAAGGATCCCAGTCAGGCAGATGCCCAAAAGAAGAGCAGGGGCTTCAGTTAACCTCACTGGGGCCGACACCCAAGGAAGGCGCCTGATGCGGGCGCATGGCCTAGTAGACCGCAGCCTAAATTTTTGTGGACACCCAGCCGTTTGGGCATGAGCCCTAGCGGAGCCGACTACCCAGAGGCAGCGGAGGGGAGGGCGGATGCACAAACAGAGGGTAGTAGCTTCAGCCACCATCACTGGGGCTACCCCACATAGCTCCTGACCAGTAGGCTGAAAAGCTGCGGTCTAAATTTTAGGCCGGATCCGGCCACGTGAGGTGCGAACCCGCGAAGGCGGAACCCGGGGTCCCACATCCTCCCCAAAACCCTCCAAGGGAAGAGGGGGGGGGCAGCTACTTACCATACCAGGAAAAGGGTGGGCACCGCAACTGACATCAGAATGTGGGTGGCAGTCAGACAGGAGGAACGCTGCGACTCAGGCCGAGGCCAGGTCGTATGCGCCCTCGCAAAACGTTGAACTCGCAGGCCAGCCCCCATCCAGTGGGGATATGTTGCGGCTGACCTAGCGCTGAGCTGAGGCCTGCGTGCGCTCACTGGCCAGACTGGGGGGACCCTCTGGATCTAGATTATCCAGTCTGTCGCCCAGTCTGGCAGTTGATTGTAGATTCTCACAGGAACATAATAACAAAGGAAAAAGTTCAATTTAAAATTAACAAAAATTGCCAGGACCAGAAATCCCAGCAAGGAGCTAGGTCCTTACTCGACTAGGCAGAAAAAAAATGAGTGCCTATAGCTGAGAGTGGGGGTATACCCCCCCCTGGGACTGCCCCATAGGTGTAGTCAAGCTTTTTCCTGCCTACTGTCCTACTCCTGTAGGGGGCAGGATAACCCAATGGTCAAGAAGGTAAGGAGCTGTGTCCATCAATGAACGAAAGAAAAGTGTGTATTACTTAATTCTGACCCTCGAACTCCGTATGTTACCTAATCATGATCCCTGCATTCTATGCTTTATACTCTCTTCACCCATAGCAGCATAGGTTAAGGTATAATTTTACGATACCCATATAAGCTCTCCCCACTGTTCTCAAACTTAGGCCACACCCACAATTCACAGCACAAAACGCATCTCACCACAATTTCCTTCTGGGTTAAATTTTTTTTAGTTTAGCAAATTAGGGCATAAATCTGTGGGTGTGTCCACAAATTAGAGTGTGGTCTGTGGGCGTGTCTACTTGAGTGTCCCTGGACTTTATTTTCAAAATTTGGTATTTTCAAAATTTGGAAACTATACAGGTATTTTAAATGTTGAAGGATCTCGAGAATATTTCTCATAAGTTTAATACACTTTTAAAAGTTTTCCTTAACCACTTCCATACAGAGCAGTTTGACACCCTTCCTGCCCAGACCAATTTTCAGCTTTCAGCACTCTCACACTTTGAATGACAATTGCTCAGTCATGCTACACTGTAACCAAACAAAATTTTTATCATTTTTTTCACACAAATAGAGCTTTCTTTTGGTGGTATTTGATCACAACTGGGGTTTTTTTTTTTCGTGATATATGCAAAAAAAGAGCAAAAATTTTGAAAAAAAAACACTTTTTTTTAGTTTCAATTATAAAATTTTGCAAAAAATAAATTTTTCTTCATACATTTGGGCCAAAATGTATACTGCTACATGTCTCTGGTAAAATGAACCCAAATTAGTGTATATTATTTAGTCTGTGTGAAAGTTATTGAGTCTAGAAGCTATGGTACCAATTACTGAAAATTGATCACACCAGATGTACTGACTGCCTATCTCCTTTCTTGAGGCCCTGAAATGTCAGGACAGTACAAATACCACCCAAATGACCCCTTTTTGTAAAGTAGACAGTCCAAGGTATTTAGTAAGAGGCATGGTGGGTTTTTTGAAGTTGTAATTTTTTCCCACAATTCTTGGGAAAATGAAGAAAAAAAATTTTTTTTCTTTTTTTTCCCACAAAGGTGTCAATTTATAAGCTATTTCTAACACATAGCATGTACACAGCAAAAATTACACCCAAAAATACATTCTGCTACTCCTTCCGAGTATGGCGATACCACATGTGTGAGACTTTTACACAGCCTGGCCACAAAAAGAGACTCCACGTCCAAGAAGCGCCTTCAGGCGTTCTAGGAGCATAAATACACATAAAACTTTCTTACTACCTATCACACTTTTCCAGGCCCTAGAGCACCAATACAATGGAAAGACCCACAAAATGACCCCATTTTGGAAAGAAAACACTCCAACGTATATTCTATGAGGCATTATGGGTCGTTTGAACATGTCATTTTTTTCCACAAGTTTTTGGAAAATGTGGGAAACAAATGAAAACCTTTTTTTTTTACACAAAGTTGTCAATTTATAGGATATTTCTAACACATAGCATGTAAATAGCAAAAATTACACCCCAAAATACATTCTGCTACTCCTCCTGAGTATGGCGATACCACATGTGTGAGACTTTTACACAGCCTGGCCACATAAAGAGACTCCACATTCAACTAGCACCTTCAGGCGTTCTAGGAGCATAAATTACACACATCATTTTCGGACTACCTATCACACTTCTGAAGGCCCTAGAGCACCAAGACAATGGAAACACCCACAAAATGACCCCATTTTGGAAAGTAAACACTCCAACGTATATTCTATGAGGCATTATGGGTCTTTTGAACGCGTCATTTTTTTCCACAAGTTTTTGGAAAATGTGGGAAAAAAATGAAAACCTTTTTTTTTTTTACACAAAGTTGTCAATTTATAGGATATTTCTAACACATAGCATGTAAATAGCAAAAATTACACCCCAAAATACATTCTGCTACTCCTCCTGAGTATGGCGATACCACATGTGTGAGACTTTTACACAGCCTGGCCACATAAAGAGACTCCACATTCAACTAGCACCTTCAGGCGTTCTAGGAGCATAAATTACACACATCATTTTCGGACTACCTATCACACTTCTGAAGGCCCTAGAGCACCAACACAATGGAAACACCCACAAAATGACCCCATTTTGGAAAGCAAACACTCCAACGTATATTTTATGAGGCATTATGGGTCTTTTGAACGTGTCATTTTTTTCCACAAGTTTTTGGAAAATGTGGGAAAAAAATTAAAACCTTTCTTTTTTTACACAAAGTTGTCGATTTATTGAATATTCCTAACACATAGCATGTATACAGCAAAAATGACACCCCAAAATACATTCTGCCACTCCTCCTGAGTATGGCGATACCACATGTGTGAGACTTTTTCACAGCCTAGCCATATAGAGGGACCCAACATCCAAGGAGCCCCATCATGCATCCTAGCCACTTGCCTAGGCCTATTTTTGACATTTGGTGTTTACAAGCTAAAATCAGTTGTTTTTACTAGAAAACTACTTAGAACCCCCAAACATTATATATTTTTTTTTAGCAGAGACCCTAGAGAATAAAATAGAGATTATTGCAATATTTTTTATCACACCGTATTTGCGCAGCGGTCTTCCAAACGCAATTTTTTTTAAAAAAAAATCAAAAGATAATGTTATGCCGAGTAAATAGATACCCAACATGTCATGCTTCAAAATTGCGCACGCTCACGGAATGGCGACAAACTTTGGTACTTAAATATCCCCATAGGCGACATTTTAAAAATTTCTACAGGTTGCCATCTTTGAGTTACAGAGGAGGTCTAGGGCTCAAATTATTGCTCTTGCTCTAACGATCGCGGCGATACCTCACATGTGTGGTTTGAACACCGTTTACATATGTGGGCGGGGTTTCCGTATGCTTCCGCTTCTGCGCGCGAGCTAACGGGGACAGGGTGCTTTAATTTTTTTTTTTTTTTTTTTTTTACTATTTATTTTATTTATTATTTTTTATTTTTTACACCGTTTAAAAAAAAAAAAAAAATTGATCATTTTTATTTCTATTACAAGGAATGTAAACATTTCTTGTAATAGAAATAGGCACGACAGGACCTCTTTTTTGTAAGATCTGGGGTCAAAAAGTCCTCAGATCTCACAAGTACACTAAAAGATAGAAAAAAAAAAAAAAAAAATGAAAAAAAAAAAAGGGACCTTTAAGCTGGTTGCTAGGCAACAACATTTGCCGTAGCTCCGGTCCTCCAAGACCATAGAGTTGAGTGAGGGCAAGCTTGCCCTCACTCAACATCCTGTCCATGAGGATCCGGGACCGGATCGTTTTCCCCGCTGCCGGTGGGTCCGGTAAGCGGGGAAAAGGACCGGGACGCGGCGGGAGGGGGGGGGGGTCACCTCTTCCGCCATCCCGGAAGGGTGATCCCACGGCGAATCCGCCGCTGGGACCACCCTTATCGGAAAGCCAACTGTCCACCGTTTAAAAAAATACCAGGGTTATGGCAGCTATCTGCTGCCATAACACCGGTTTTTAGGTTTAAACCGAGAACGTATATATACATTGGCCGGTTGGCAAGTGGCTAGGGACATAAATCACACACATAAATTCCTGACAACCTATCACATTGTTGAAGGCCCCTAACACATAGCATAATACATACAAAATACATTCTGCTGAGCAAAGGATAAACAAAAAAATACCTGTGGTTTTAGCAGTGCAGTGGTTCAGGCAGCAGGCAGGAACGTAGACAGCGACAGTGAAAGGATTGTCCAGGCAGCAGGCAGGAATAGTGTCCATAGTCAGTACAGGCAGCAGGCACAGATATTGTCAGCACAGCCAAAGCATTGGTCCAGGTAGCAGGCAGGTCAGCAGCAGAAAAAGGATTGTCCATGCAGCAGGCAGGAATACTGTCCATAATTAGTACAGGCAGCAGGCAGAGATATGGTCAGTACAGCCCAATTATTGGTCCAGGTAACAGGCACATGTTCCATAAAAAGTCCTGGGTCAGTGCAGGCAGGGATATGATCAGCACAGCCAAAGTATTGGTCCAGGCAGCAGGCAGGACCATGAAGCTTAGGGCCTCGGTCGGGAAAGAATGGGGACAGGGGTAGAGGCTTCTCCCACCCAAATCGCTTTGAAGCCTCCGGACTCCAGACCCTGTTCTGAGTTTACAAACCCAGAGAAATCCAAAAACTGGTTTTCTCATATCAGAACGCTATATTCTGAAGCCCCTCACAAAAGTGAGACCCCTGTGTCATTTTGAATCCCACTACTACAGTAGCAGGGCGAAGGATCAGTTTAAGTGGCAGGCAAAAAACATGGTCGTAACAGGCCGAGGTCAGTGCAGGTAAAAGGCAGAAATAGACGGTAGGCTAAGGCAAAATCCATAAACAATCCAGGGTCAGTTCACTTGAAAGGCAGAAACATGGCGGATAAACAATGCAGACGGCAGGCAGAGGCATCGTCGATAAACAGTCCAGGGTCAGTTCACTTGAAAGGCAGAAACATGGCGGATAAACAATGCAGACGGCAGGCAGAGACATAGTCGATATACAGGCCAGGGTCGGTTCACAAGGAAGGCAGTAATATGGTTGGTTGAGGCAGCAGGAAAATATTCAGCAGTGAAATATGGGCTAAAAGTTTAGGGCAGTGGGATATATTTTGAAGCATTCTCCAATGCAAAGGCCAGGTTGGGAGGGACAATCGGGACAATGGAAACTGGTGTCTTTCCTAATTCCTCTTTTGCCACACACCCGACACCTTTTTTGGCGTCTTCTTCCGGTTTGTGATGGTGGGATACGGAAAGGGAAAATGGCGCTCATGAAGTCTGCTGACACAATCCGAACGAATGATTTCTGGGGGGGATCCTTGCTGGTAAAGCAGGGCAGTGGCAATGTCTTCAATAAACTGGAGGAAGGGGATTGGTGTTGTTGTGGACTTTTTATAGGTGACAAAGGCATTGTACATGGCCAAATGGAAAAAGTACATTGCAAGCTTTTTGTACCAAAAGACGGTCTTTCGTGTCGGGAGATAGGGCTGCAGCATTTGATCGTTTAAATCCACCCCCCCATGTACTTATTGTACTCGTGGATGCAAGCAGGCTTTTGAACGGAACCGCGTCGTCTTCGAATTTCCACTGAGCTGTCATCGTGGATGGTGGACATGAGGTAAACGTCCTTACTGTCCCTCCACTTCAAAGCCATTGCCTCCTCGTTCCTAAGGCTTGCGGATTCCCCAATTCGTAATTGAGTGGTGATAAGACTCTGCGGGAAGCCCTTCCGATTTTTTCTTACTGTACCGCATGCCAGGGTTTTCTTCAGGTACAGGTGGCGGAAAAGGGGCAAACTGGTGTAATAGTTGTCCATATAAATATGGTACCCCTTTTGCAGCAATGGGAAGGCTAGGTCCCAGACAATCTTCCCACTTACTCCCATGTACGTTGGGCACTCAGGGGGCTGGAGCTCAGAGTCTCTGCCTTCGTACACGCGAAAGGCGTACACATATCCCGTTTTACTTTCGCAGAGCTTGTTTAGTTTTAAGCCGTACCTAGCCCTCTTGCTGGGAATATACTGCTTAAATGCCAGCCGGCCTGTGAAGTGGACCAGTGATTCGTCCACAGCGATCTTTTGGTCAGGGACATAGACTTCGGGGAACCGTCTAGAAAAGTAATCAATTAGGGGGCGAATTTTGTAGAGTTTATCGTAATTGGGATCATCTCGGGGAGGGCACTGGGAATTATCGTTGAAATGCAGGAAGCGCATTATAGCATCATAGCGGGACCTGGGCATGACTGAAGAATAAATTGGCATGTGGTGGATGGGTTGGGTGGACCAATAAGAGTGCAGCTCATTTTTTTTTGTAACCCCCATATTGATTGTAAGGCCCAAAAACACTTTGAACTCTTCCGTTGTTAGGGGTCTCCATTCAAAAGGACGGGAATGATATGAGGTGGGGTTGTTCAAGATAAACTGTTGGGCAAAAAGATTGGTTTGGTCCACGATGTTTTGAAGGAACTCCAAAGGGAAAAATAAATTAAAAAAATCAATCAGAATAAAATTTTCGGTGTTGACCTGCAAACCTGGCTGTGCTGTGAAGGGGGGGATTGTAGCTGACCCAGAGCTAGAAGGCAGCCACAATGGGTTTGCCAAGGCATCCGGAAGCTGCATTTGGGCTCTTCTTCTTTGGGGCTGGTGTGAAATCCCAGTACTTGTACTGGGCATTTCCTCCTGGGGTCCAGCGCCGTTGGCGTTTGCCGATTGGCCATTGGCGCTGCTGGTGTCTGCCTGATTTTCAGTGCGGCGTCTTTTAGGCCGAACTTCTTCCTCCTCCGATTCAGTGCCAGATGTAAAGCCTTCAAAGGGCTCAAATTCTGAACCGGATTCAGAAATTGTTTCAGCGTCGGAAGGTGAGAGCTCCCCGCTGCCGTCACTCATCATGGATATCATTTCACAGGCCTCTTCGGCAGAGAAAACCCTTTTGGACTGTGACATGGTGGCTGTATGAAGGGTGACAGGTAATCGGGTACTTTGCTGGGCAGGTGACAGGCAGGTGATAGGTACTGATGGGTACTGATGAGTAGTACTGATTCTGATAGGTGTTACTGATGGGTACTGATCAGTACTGATACTGATAGGTACTGATGAGTACTGATGGGTACTGATAGGTACTGATGAGTACTGATGGGTACTGATGGGTACTGATGAGCAGGCGGCAAGTAATCAGGTACTTCAGGCGTCAGGTACTCTGATGAGCAGTTGGAAGGTACTCGGGTACTCTGATGAGCAGTTGGAAGGTACTCGGGTACTCTGATGGGTAGGTGGAAGGTACTCGGGTATGCTGATGGGTAGGTGACAGGTACTCGGGTACCCTGATGGGTAGGTGACAGGTACTCGGGTACCCTGATGGGCAGGGAAAAGGTACTCGGGTACGCTGATGGGCAGTTGACAGGTACTCAGATGGGCAGGTGACAGGTACTCAGATGGGCAGGTGACAGGTACTCAGATGGGCAGGTGACAGGTCCTCTTTATTTGATGGGGGCAATCAGGGCACAGTAATGGTACAGTACTCTCACTGGTAACTCACTGTTAGCTGATCTCCTCACACTGGATCGGTGTGTGAGGAGAAGAGCCTGGTAACAGTGAGTTACCCTCATCTTTGTTGACATTTGTGACCGGCTGTGATTGGACACAGCCGGTCACGTGGTAAAGAGCCAATTTCATTGGCTCTTTACCAAGATCGGGGATTGGCTCTGTCCAAGGGACGAGCCTCGTCCCCGATCGCTGCTCTGCGCGCCTCCGGGGGCGCGCATTGCAGAGAGAACGAGCGGCTCGTGCTTGAGCCGCTCATGTGATCGGCTGTGATTGACACAGCCGATCACGTGGTAAACAGCCAATTTCTATTGGCTGTTTACCTCGATCAGGGATGGGCTATGTCCGAGGGACGAGCCTCATCCCTGATCGCGCCGCTGCGCGCCGCCGGGAGCGCGCACTGGAGGCTAGAACGGGCCGACGTCATATGACGGCGGCCCGGATCTAGACAACCACTTTGCCGACGTCATTTAACATGACGCGGTATGGAAGTGGTTAAGAGCACTGAGCAGTATACAGTAAAAATAGCTTTCATATTCCAAGAAATCGTAAACTTTTCCACTGTGGAACCATGCAGTCACAAATCAAATAAGTTAAAGTTTTTTATCCAAACTCTCTATCTAGTGCAAAAACGGATGAACCCCTGGGACCCAAACCTGAAATAGTGATTTTTTGCAATTGTAAAAAAAAAAAAAAAAAAAAAAAATTCAAATCATTAAAAAAGCAAAAAACGTAAAAATATTGTACAAAATGATTGCCAACACATAAGAATAGGAGAAATCGGTCAAAATAGTTTTCCAACTTTTTAAAGATAATTTGTTTTTCATTTTATATTTAATTGAGTGGTTTATACAGTGAAAAATAGATTTACCTTTAAAAGGTTATACAGCACAATACTTGTTGGTTAACCGCTTTAATGCCGGGCACTTTTCCCCCTTCCCGCCCAGGCCAATTTATTGCTTTTAGCGCTGTTGCATTTTGAATGACAATTGCGCGGTCTTGCAAAACTGTACCTAAACCAAATTTATGTCATTTTTTCCCCACAAATAGAGCTTTCATTTGGTGGTATTTGATCACTGCAAGGTTTTTATTTTTTGCTAAACAAATAAAAAAGACAGAAAAGTTAAAAAAATAAAAAAAAATATTTATGTTATACAATTTTGTAAATAGATATGTTTTTTTCCTGCACTGATAAGCACTGATGAGGCCGCACTGACAGGCACTGATGGGGAGGCACTGATAGGTTGGCACTAATATGCAGCACTGATAGGCAGCACTGATATGAAGCACTGATGGGCACTGATATGTGGCACTGATAGGTAGCACTGATATGCAGCATTGGTGGGCACTGATAGGCAGCATTGATGGGCACTGATAGGTGGCACTGATGGGCACTAATGGGCACTGATAGGTGGCACTGGTGGGCAATGATGGGCACTGGTGGGCGGCACTGATAGATGGCAATGATGGGCACTGGTGGGCAGCACTGATGGGGAGGGCACTGGAGGGCTCCCTGAGCCCTGATTGCCATCCCTGGTGACCATGGTGGGCATCCCTGGGGTCATGGGTGGGTATCCCTGGTGGTTCTAGGGGCACCCTCCCCAAGGGTCTGCTCTGATTACCAGTGCCGACCCCCCCTGTCAGGAGAGCCGCAGATTGGCAGGCATGAACTGAGGAAAGTCGATCAACGGCACTTCCTATTTACTATGTGACCAGCTGTGATTGGACATGGCTGGTCACATGGTAAAGAGCCTACGTCAGTGTGTCAGAGTGACACGCCGCATCATCGATCACCCCGGGGGGGGCACGCAGAGCGCATTATCTTGCCGCCGTCATATGACGTCCAGGCAGGATAATGTAACCACCTTCCCGCCGCCATTTGCCTATAGGGTGGGTGGCAAGTGGTTAAGCATACTTTCCTTTTTTTTTTTTATTTACTTATTTATTTTTTACTTTTTCAACATCTAGTAAATTTTGATATATCTTAACAGATATGCTTCAGGATTTCTGTAGTAATAAATCTGATCTATCTTTCTGCTGGCAGGAATCACAAGAATCCCATGTTTAGAGACTCTGCTCTAATTGATTTGAGCAAGGAGGGTTTTTATGGGAGCAAGCTGCTGTGAACTCCAGAATTTCACAAAAAACGACAAAATTTCCACTATAAGGAGACAATGGTTTTACTACTATGGAGCTCGAAAGAATGCCATTTATGATACAATGATTATAGACAATGCAGGGACTGCTATCTGTTTGCAATGAGAACTATCAGTAGGCTCCAGTAATAGTTCGGCTTTAAGAACCGTAATAAACCAGAAGGCACTAAAACGACTTTGCTAAAGGGAGTCTCCGCATACATTTAAGACATCATTTAGATTCAGTCACATTTAGATGACTTTCCTAGTTTTAGGTTTATCAGAGATAAAGGGTTACCATTCCAAAATAGCCTGGCTTGTCCTCAGGTACATGGAGCTCTGGGTATACATTTTCCAAAAACCATTTGAAAGGTTTGCACTGCAGTCTCTCTCTGAGTTGCCTTCGCTCTGTCACATCTCCATAGGGCTCCTAAAAGAGATCTCTTGATTAAATTGTAAAATGAGCTTCAGATAACATAGTAAAAACCAGGAAGAAAAGTTTTGATCGTCAACATTCACTACAATAAATGTATGTAAAATACTATAGGCAAAAGTTTATATGATTATCCAGCGTTTCTTCGGGTGATTTCTGTGTAAGACTGCTTTCATTCCGCAAATAGGCACAGGTATAGGGTAAGTAAGCAGCAGAATAAAGGTTAGTACAATTCTGTTTATACATTGATAGAAGATTTTTGTACAACCTTAATTTTGAGGATATCAAGGTCTTACCTTGCCCTCCTGTTGGCAGCCATCTTGGACATGTGCAGACTGCTGCCTCTTATAGACTCCGATTGCATCACCACTTGCCTGCTGCTCAGGTGTCGAACAGCAATGATGCTGCACACATAACTATATCTTTCAGCTGATGGGTTGCAGTCCTTGCCCTTGTGTTTGTGATCCAAGGTGCATCTCTGCTAGCAGTCTTCTGTTCTCCGTGTTCCTACATGTATGACCTGGCTTGGCTGACAACTCTCCTGGCTTTCAACCCGGCATCGACAGACTACCCACTTCTGGACTCAACCCTGGCTTGGATGACTACCCGCTTCTGAACCTGACCCCGGCTTGTTCCTGCTCCCCACTTCCTTACTCTTGCTTTGCATTCATTGTTGTTTGCTCCAATAAACTGCTTTATTTTACCTACATCCCCATGTGGTCTGGTTTCCTGGCACCCTGACATAGGGTTACATTAGGGCAATGTTAGGCCTACTTCATTGTTAAAAATCATATAGGATATCTGCGCTAAAACATAAACTATGAATGAGCAGCTGCTTAAGCAATCTGGCACTAGATGCAAGAATTTTGATAAATATATGAAGCAGCGATAAAAAATTGAACTCAATATTGTGAAAATACACAAATGAATCAATAGGACATCAAACTTATAAGGTGAAAAACGTGTATAAAGAAATCACACCATATATTTAAATAATTGCTACTTCATTGTTAGATGGGGTAGGGGGTAAAAAGGCTAAGTTCACATTATTTTTTATTTTTTTTCTAAAATCCAGCTCCCCTATAAACCAATTTACCATTAATGTACCTCTGTTGCACACAAATACAAGTTTTCTTTGATTTTGAAAACAAGACCTACCTCATCCATGGTTATATTTTGCAGATCCCTTTAGAGGCTCCCTGGTATACAGACACAGACAGACTAGCCATAAAGACAAATGTGTATCGTGCTTGTACTGTCATTACATGTTAAAGGCTCCCCAAGTGCAGCAAACGCACCAAAAACTGCGGTAATGCACCATGCTCTGCTCCATAAAAAGTTCTGGAGCTTCTCAAGGGTGACTGTCTCGTGTAGGGCAGCCCATTAAAGTAAACGGCTGTCCTATGTGTAACAAATGAAAACGCTCCAAAACACCCAAAACAAACGCAGTCGGGAATGTGAGTTTTCACTACATGGAGATGTGAATGAGGCCTGACAACTGAGTGTTTCTGTCCACTCCCTCCTTTTTACTTGTATAGATGGCCATGCACTATGCAATCTGATTGTACAATCTCTATACAATTTCCTTTAGACTTACCAGAACTATGGAATAGAGGACACACCTAAACAATCCATTCAATTTGTATCCAATCACAAAGGCCCTTGCACTACATAGATGCTGGGAGATCTAAAGGAGATTGTAAAACCAGATTGTATAGGAAGTGGGTGGAAGGTAGTGTTGTAATGAGGGAGGTGTGCTCCAGAGTGGTGAACACACCTCATCACGCCGTCCTCTGTGATGCGACAAGTGAAGGCTTCTGGGAGGTGACCCAACAGGAAGTGAATGCTGTTACAAGCTACAGGAAGTGATGGAATAGAAAAATCCATTAAAAAATACAAATAAACTGACAAGACTCGAAATACCCCATGGATAAGGTAAGTGAGAGAAAAGCACATTGGGATGGCTGGGCCAGAAATGGCATTGGAAATGCTTCTTTTTATTATGAAAAGTTAAATTATGCCCGAAAAGGTGAACTTATCCTGTAAGATCATATTTCCTAGATTGTTAAATTGTATGTTAAGCCAAAACATTTTTTTCCTAGTTTTATACTTTTTTTTTTTTTTATAGCTATTCAGTGATAGTTATACCCTTAGGCCCCTTTCACATGGGCGAAGTTCCGTATGCCTGTTTTTTCTCCAATCCGTTGATAGATGAAAAGTGGACACCAATGTATTTTTGTGATCAAACAGATGTTAGCAGATGATCATCCATTGACATCCGACTTCGTTAATAGCAGTTTTTTGAAAAGGAAGACCTAAATAAATGTCAATGGACAAAAAGTCTGTTTTTGCATTTGATTTTTCCCCGCTGAGCCTGAATGTAAAAACAAATGCTTTCAATAAAACGTCTGGAAAAAAGCTGTGTGGGGGTCCCCCTGATCCATACCAAGTCCTTCAGATCTAGTAAGGATTTTAAAGTGAACCCCATGCCAAGTTTAAAAAAAAAAAAAAGTTGGGTCCCCACCAAAATCCATACCAGACCCTTATCTAAGCATGCAGCCTTGCAGGCCAGGAAAACGGAATTTTTTCTTACCTGTAAAATTCCTTTCTCTGAGTCCTTGGGTATTGACTTCCGCTCCGCAGGAGTAGCTAGGCATAAGGCTTCGTCAAAAGAGCAAAAGCATTTGCATAGACACACCCTTGGGGGCTGTCCCACTGGTCAATACCCCCCTGCAGTAATCCCTCCCAACTCAGTTTGGTAGAATAGCAGTAGGTGTACAAGAAAAAACCCCAAAAGAGGGGCGGGGGCGGCGACTGTCGGAGGACTCAGAGAAAGGAATTTTACAGGTAAGATTTTTACAAAAACTCAGTTTTCTCTTACGTCCTCCGACAGTCGCCGCCACCAATAAGTCATCACTATTGGGATGTCCCAAAGCAGTGTAGACATGAGGGGTGGGAGACGCAACCGTACAAAAGGCAACGCAATACCCACATCAGAGAAAGGAACCTTACACGCACAGTAAGAGAACCTTCTGGGCAATAGAAAAAGGCTCAACAGGAGCAACAACCCAGGAAAACAAATAACCAGGGGCTAACACCCCAACAGCCAGGGACCCACAAAAAAACACAAGGGTCCTTTATGGCACTGCCGCACTGAGAACTTTGCGGCCAAAGGAGGCATCAGCTGATGACAGAACATCCACCGACGACCAAGTCGCAGCCTTGCACACCTGGGCCACCGAGGCTCGATGCCAGTAGGCCCAGGACGCACTCAAAGATCTGGTAGAGTGCGTCTTAACAGGGAAGGGTGGGACCCGTTCCTTCAAAGCATAGGCCTGTTCAATGGTCTGTCTGATCCATTTGGCAATGGTCGCTGCAGACGCAGCCATGCCCTTCTGTGGTCCCTCAGGAAGGACAGAGGGAATCCGTCTTCCGAAAGTACTCCGTGGACGACAGGTAAACCCTGATCGCCGTGACAACATGCAAGGAATGCAATGCAACCTCCTAAGGATGCTTAGGCTTCGTACAAAGCGAAGGCAGGACAATGTCCTCATTAAGGTGGAACTCAGAGACCACCTTAGGAAGAAAAGACGAATGAGATCGCAAGACCACCTTATCCTTGTGAATTACCAAGTAGGGAGAGCGGCAAGACAACGCCGCCAGCTCCGACACTCTGTGAGCCGAAGTGATCGGCACTAAAAAAGCAACCTTCTTAGACAGCAGAGGCAACGATATCTCCCGGATGTTTTCAAAGGGAGCACGCTGTAACACGGACAGAACCAAGTTCAAGTCCCATGGAGGTAAAATGTCGCACACCTTGAATAAAGGTGCGAATCAAGGAATGAGATGCCACAGGGCATTGGAAAAGAATAGCCAGTGCAGATACCTGGCCCTTAATTGTGGCCAGCGCCAGGCGCTGGTCCACACCAGCCTGGAGAAAAGCCAACACTCTCAACACCAAGTACGAGCGAGGGGAGAACCCCCTGGACTCACACCTGGCGAAATAAGCTTTCCAGGTACGGTAATAGATTTTACCAGATGAGGCTTTCCTTGCCTTGATTAGAGTAGGAATGACCTCCTGGGAGAGACCCCTGTCCCTCAGGACCTGGGTCTCAACAGCCAGGCCGTTAAAGCCAGCGACTGTAAAGCAGGATGGAAGATCGGTCTCTGAGACAGTAGATCTTCCCGCATTGGCAGCCGCCAAGGAGGCGCCACTGCCAGGTGAACAACGTCGGCATTCCAGGACCGGCGTGGCCAGTCCGGCGCTACCAGAATCACCAAGTGCAGTTCCGAGGCTAAACTGCGAAGGAACCTGGACAACAACTGAATCGGAGGAAAGGCATATATCAGACGATACTGATGCCAAGGGGCCACCAACGCGTCCGAGGGGTCTGCCAGAGGATAGCGCGTTCTTGCCACGAACCTTTCCACCTTGTGGTTTAGCCGAGACATGAACAGATCCACGTCCGGGGATCCCCACTTCGCACACAGCATCTGGAAGACCTCCGGGTGCAGGGACCATTCCCCCTGGTCCAGGGTCTGGCGGCTCAGATAGTCGGCCTGCCAATTCTCCACACCCGGAATGTGAACTGCTGAAATCGCCGGGACATGAGTCTCGGCCCAAGACAGAATGTCGGTCACCTCTCGGGCCACCCAGGCACTCCTGGTGCCCCCTTGGTGGTTGATGTAAGCCACCGCGGTAGCATTGTCCTTCTGTACCCGAACAGGACGGCCCCGAAGTCGATCCGACCACTGGAAGAGACAGAGTTTGATCGCTCTCAATTCCAAAATGTTGATCGGAAGGGAGGATTCCTCTCCCGACCAAGTGCCCTGGGCAGACAGGTTGCCCAGGACTCCACCCCAGCCCGACAGGCTGGCATCCGTGGTAATTACTGTCCACAGCAACGGACGGAAGGACTTGCCTACCGACACTGCCGGGGACTGGAGCCACCACAGAAGATCCATTCTGGTCCCGCGACTCAATGAGACACTCAGATCCAGGGACTGAGGTAGTCTGTCCCACCTGGCCAGGATCTCCGCTTGAAGAGACCGTGTGTGAAACTGAGCAAAGGGTATCGCCTCGAAGGCCGATACCATCAACCCTAGGGACCGCATGCAGGTCCTGAGTGACGAGGATGGTTTGTCCCTGAGGGACCTGATCTCGTCCTGTAAGGCTCGGAGCTTGTCCTCCAGCAAGAACACCTTTGCCTGAGCAGAGTCTAGGATCATTCCCAGATAGGGAAGACGAACCGAAGGAGACAAGGTCGACTTCTGTACGTTGATGGTCCATCCGAACTCCTGGAGCGTCTGTACCGTGGTGGACAGATCGCGCAATAGGTTCTGGCTGACACTTGATCTTAGGAGGAGATCGTCCAGATACCCCAAGACCGCAATGCCCTGCGCCCTTAGCAGGCCCAGAACAGGCGCCAGCACTTTGGTAAAGACCCTTGGAGCCGAAGCGAGAACGAAAGGTAACGCCACAAACTGATAGTGGTCCTCCACGATTGCAAACCGAAGGTACCTCTGGTGACCCTCGAAAATGGGGATGTGTAGGTATGCATCCTTCAGGTCTATAGAGGCCAGGAATTCCCCTGGGCTCAGGGAGGCCACCACCGAGCGCAGAGATTCCATCCGGAACTTCCGAACGCGCACGAAGCGGTTCAGCACTTTCAGGTCCAGAATAGGACGTACCTTGCCCTCCTTTCTGGGCACAGTGAACAGATTGGAATAAAACCCCCGAAACCTGTCCCGATGAGGGACCGGGACAATTACCCCCTGGGCAAGGAGGTCCTGCACCGCTTGATGCAGGTCCTGCAGGCGCCCTGGGGGTCAAATGAAGATTTGAGGGAAAAAATCTGTCCGCCGGCCGGGAAAGGAATTCGATCTTGTATCCTGATCGAATGATTTCCTGAACCCACCTGTCCGGAATTCGGAGCAGCCAAGGTTGGAGGAAACCGCGCAAACGTCCCCCCACCCCAGAAATGGGTGAGGGCGCCCCTTCAGGCAGAGGCGGATTGACCCGCCGTACCGGCATTGCCGGACTTCTGCTTGCCCGCCCAGGGCTTCTTCTGGCTACCATGGCCCTTGAAGGGCTTGCCCTTGGTTTGATTCCTAAAGGCATGAAAGGACCCCTGATTGGGTCGAGAGGTGGAACCCCGTTTGCCACGAAAGGACTTGTTCTTCGGGTTCTGGGGTAGCATCGTGCTCTTGCCTCCCGTGACGCCTTTTACCAAGGTATCCAACGCCTCGCCAAAAAGACGAGAACCTGCATAGGGAAAATCAGCCACTGTTTTCCGTGATGTCTGGTCAGCCGACCAGCTCTTCAGCCAGATTAGTCGACGGTTAAGCACCACGACACTCGACAGGCGTGCGGCCAAAGGGGCCTCATTCAGGGCCGGATGGCACAAATACATGACCCTTTGGTGAATTTGATCCACCATAGCCAGCGTGGCAGGTAGGGCAGAATCAGACGCGAGGTTGCGCCTAAGCACCTTAGTCCAATCCGCCACCGCCTGAGCCACCAGAACGGACGCGAAAATAGGTTTGAGCAAGGAACCCGCCACCGTGTAGGAATGGAGGGCAAGAGACTCCAACCTCCTGTCCGTTGGATCCCGGAACACCGGGGTGTCCTCAGTGGGAATCAAGGTAGCCTTGTTTAAGACAGCCACAGTGTGATCCACCTGTGGAGGCACACACCTGCGCGAGTCCGTAGCCGGCGCAAAGGGATAAAGCAGTTTAAACCGACTAGGTACCGTGAATGGACGTTTTAAATTGCGCCACAGTTCTTTCACAGTGTAATGAAATTCAGCGGGGCAGGGAAAAACCTGCGCCGACTTGCGGGTCCTATGTGTACCAAACGATGACACAATGCCCGGAGGAGTGGGCTCATCCTCCAAATGTAGTGTTTCTTTCACAGAAGAAATCAACTCATCCATAGTTGCGCGTTCTTCAGGCGACCCCGGGGGAGAATCATCAACCCCCTCCACCTCCGCCTCCCCTCAGACCCCAGAGGGTCCAGGGATGAACGAGACCCTGAAAAGGGCACGCCTGCCACAGCAGCCACATCACCATCTGAATCAGAGGAGATAGATAATCTGGGCCTTTTCCTAGCAGCTCGTTCAGCCATCAGCACCTCCATTTTGGACACTAAAGACGCCACTACGGTGGCCAAATCAGGTATAACAGGGGGTACAGCAGGACTGGGGTCCCCCACCAAGGCTGGGGGGAATTTGTTGTCCTGAGAATACATTGCCCAAGTTACAGTAAAAAAGTACAAGAAAAAGGTACTGGCCCTTTAAGATCGCTGCGGAGTGCGCAGCCCACCGCTATATACACAGTGAACACAGACCCCAAAAAGGAGACAAAACTGAGCTAGGAAGGACAAAACAAAGAGGTATGGAAGAGACAGTCTGCAGAGCCCCCACAGAGTGTTACCACATCGATCGCTGCTTCAGAGGCTGAACTATAAGCTGCAAGACCCAGGGAAAATGGCTGCCTATAGAACTGAATGGGAGGCTTCGGCAAAATGGCCGCCGAACATGTGCTCGGAACGATCGTTCTGCCACACACAAGATGGCGCCGGATGGCGCCATCACAGCATGCAGTTAAGCCCACAGTGAAGCCAGACATGCTTGCCCATACTTAAAATGGCGGACCGTGCGGTTTTTACCCGCTGCGGCCGCCGCCACACACAGTCTGCACCCCCAAAACACCGCAGTGACACAGGGGAAGGGGCCCCCAAACCCACACAGCACCGCAGAGCATGTAAAAGGAGACCCTCGCAGGGATCGCATCAGGGAGCCCCACACAGGTACAGACATGGGGAATACACAGCAAAACAGGACTGTCACCCCAGACAGAGGCCCCCACACAGAAGTACTTACCTGTACCGGATGGCGTGGGGTGCCTCTCTGAACGGAAAGCCGATGTCCTCATCTGACAGGGAATGCCATTAGCCAAGGACAGAACACTGCAGCACCGCAGATGTGTCCAGTGAGGTAGCCACCTCACAGTTGCATCCCTGCTGCGAGCAGGGATGGGTCGTTCATAATGCCAGGACGAACACATGGCTGAACGCTCGATGGCGGGCTGGGGGTCCCTCTGACCCTCTGCCCTGGAGAACCAGGGCGGTCAGTCCGATTCCCAGCTCCGCAAGAATCCATCTTCATCCGAAGATCCGACTAAAAAACTAAAGCTGACAAAATAAACAGCTAGTAAATCAAAGAAAAAACTGACATTTTCAAAGAAAATCAAAGAAAAAAGATAGAAAGGCTGAGACTGGAGCCCCAGCACAGGGAAAGCCTAGGCAGAAACAAACTGAGTTCAGAGGGATTACTGCAGGGGGGTATTGACCAGTGGGACAGCCCCCAAGGGTGTGTCTATGCAAATGCTTTTGCTCTTTTGACTAAGTCTTATGCCTAGCTACTCCTGCGGAGCGGAAGTCAATACCAAATAGTGATGACTTAGAGGTGGCGGTGACTGTCGGAGGACGTAAGAGAAAGTGTGTGTGTGTGTGTGCAGGGGGGGGGAAGGGGGGGCAGCCCTCCCCTCAACCATACCAGGCCAAATGCACTCATCATGGGGGAGTGCTTAGGGGTGGGGGCTTTTTCATCTGATTTTCTAACAAAAAAATTATTAAACATATGAAGAATATGGAACGAAACGTGTGACAGAAAATTACCGCAATTACAGCAATCTACAGTTATATGGACACAGACAACTACTCTACAAAAGAAAAGCATTTTTTTCCCTGTCTGTGTTGCTGTAGGGGAGTCCCCCTTACTTTCTGTCTGGTAAAATCTGTTAGCAGGACAGGAATTAATGATAGATCTCTCTTAACAGACCTTTTGATGGCAGTAAAAACCTGATAGGGGTTTTAACCACTTAAGCCCCGGAGGATTTGGCTGCTGAAAGACCAGGGGGTATTTTGCGATTCGGCACTGCGTGACTTTAATGGACAATTTCGCGGTCATGCGACGCTGTACCTAAACGAATTTGATGTCCTTTTTTTCCCCACAAACAGAGCTTTCTTTTGGTGGTATTTGATCACCTGTGCGATTTTTTTGATCATGCGCTATAAACAAAAAAGGAGCGTCAATTTGGCAAAAATAACAATATTTTCAAATTTTTTTATATGAAATTCCCCCCCAAAAAAATTTAAAAATCAAAATTTTTTAACATTTTCGGCCAATTTGTCTTATGCTACATATGTTTGGTAAAAAAAAAAATCGCAAAAAGCGTATTTTGATTGGTTTGCACAAAAGTTATCGCGTTTACTAACAAAGGGAAAGATTTTTGTAATTTTTGTTGTTTTTTTTTTTAACGCGTAATGGCGGCGATCTGCGATTTTTTTTTCGGTACTGCGACATTGCGGCGGACAGATCGGACCCTTGACTGACATTTTTGACACTTTTGGGGTTACCAGTGACATTTCTACAGTAATCAGTGCTATACATATGCACTGTTACTGTAAAATTACACTGGCAGTGAAGGGGTTAACTTTATTTGAGAGGGAGGGGCTGTGTGTGTCCCTAGGGGCGTGATTCTAACTGTGATTGGCTGTGGTTTGAGCTGTAGGAACAATGATCAACGGTCCTACATAGTAGAACCGTATGATCAGTGTTCCTACACAGGGGAGAATGACAGGCGGCTTGTTTACACTAGCCGCCTGCCTTTCTCCCTCTCCCCCGACGATCGCTGAGTGACCGGCGGACATCGGGTCCGCCGGTCACACGCGCGGGGGGGTCCGTGACCAAGCAGGGGCGCGGCGCGCGCTCGCTCCCCAGAGCCTCACAGGCTAGTGACGTACCGATACGTCACTCTGCCTGTGAGGGGCTGACCGCCGCAGTATACGTACTTGCGGCGGTCGGCAAGTGGTTAACTGTTCCCCACACCATTTAAAACTAATACAAAAAGTTTTAAATGGACATACTTTAAATGTTTGGTTTGAGAGAAAGGGCAGTTATGTGTTAAAAACAAATTTCTAAGTAGAACTACAGGGAAAACTTTTTTCCATTTTGGATAGAGTAAGGGAGGTTTATAACCCATAGCCAAACAGGAAGTGAGAGGAAATCCCTGCAAACTAAGGGAATTCCTTGGGGTCCCCCCAGGTCACCAGTACTAGTGTCCCTCATTGGAAGATTTCCACGCTACTACTTTTCTGGGAATAGCCCAAAATGTAGGAATTTCTTTTATTTTCACTTTTAAATGATAATGATAAACAGGACAAAGAAAGAGGAGGAATCTCCAAAACAGGAGCACAAACAGCAATAAAATCTGATAGGGGTTCTAATCCCTTTTCACTCTATCCAAAACTAAAAAAAAAATGTTTTGCCTTTAGTTACACTAAGTATTCGGTTCAGGAAAAAGGGTGTGTATTGGTAACCCATTTTTAAGATTATATTAAGTGTTAGGGAGGTTAGATGCCAAGAACTCTATGTTTGTGTTAACTACTTGTTGACCACCCTATAGCAGTTTTTACTGCTACAGGGAGGCTGCACTGAGCAGGATCACATTTATATACATGATCCTGCCCTTCTGGGTATCGGAGGGTGAGTGCAGGATCACATATATCACAGAATCTCAGCGGGAGTGAGTCCCTGGCGGTGTGCACGCATGCACAATACCTGGAAGTGCAGGATCACGAGTATATATACACGTGATCCTGCACTTCCAGTTTTCAGGTGTGAGTGCAGGATCACACATATTATATATATATATATATATATCTATATATATATATATATATATATATATATATATATATATATATATATTCACACATACTGTACACACACACACACACACGATGCTGCACTTCCAGGTATTGGGCGTGAGTGCGCACCGACTGCACCTCGCTCCCGCTGTGGTTCTACGCACTCGATGTCTGCTGGCACTTGCTGATTGTTCGGTACACAGGCAGAATGGCGATCTGCCCATGTAAACAAGGCAGATTGCCATTCTGTCAGTAGGGAAGGCATTGATCCTGTGTTCCTGAAAAGAAGGAACATGGATCAATGCCTTCTCCTAGTAAAAGCACCTCCCACACAGTTCGAGATCACTAGCTAGGCACACAATTAACCCTTTTATCACCCCTGAAGTTTAACCCTGTTTAAAGGCAACATGTTTTTATATCCTATATATTTCTGCATTTTTACTTCATAGATAATTATGCCATTTGGCCTATGTTGGAAGTCGTCTTGGAATGCCAGTACAGCAAGTTTACCCAGCAGGGTGTTTGCAACAAGGAGTTATAAATGGAATTTCATCTCCTAAAGGATGTTCTCGCATAGCCCTCCTGATGTAATATATGGGGGTAAAAGAGCATCATGAAGACTGCATGGGGAAGTAAAAATTAAAATTACTGATTTCCTGAGTAACAGCAACATCAAAGGACAGCTGTCACTGGAAGATGAACTGGGTCAAAACAGAGGTTGATTGGCTAATGCTGCCACCTGGTGGAGACCGCAACATACTTCCTGGAAGATGTCCGGGGGAAAAATATACCTCCTGGTGATTAGGAAGGATGGCCTCCTATGGCGTCTCATTGGACAGAGGACTACATATTTGGTTAGAGGGTGTTTGTGTGGGTTGTGTCAGAAAATGCTTTAAAGGTAATGGCCAGATAGGGTTCTTCCTCTTTTCTCATTAAGCCCAGCCAGGTCACAGAATTTTGAGGACAACCATACGTAAAGTATCATCTAAATATTTTTGTTTTACATGCTGTGTAGTATTGTTTTACGGTTTTATGTTAGTATTTCTACTTTCTTTGTAAGTAAATTAGCATTGTGCTTATATAGCGTACAATGATAATTTATCACCACTATTACCTTATCAGAGCTTTGATAGTCTAGCGAACTATAGGAATAGACATTTGGAAAAAGGGGGAGAGGGCGGGACTTTGAATGAGACGCATGGTGGGATTGACCGTGCGACTCCATCCCTAAATTCATTTGGAAAAAATGTGGAGGGGTTGAGACTTTGCATGAGAGTCATGACCGTGACAAGGTTGGTAGAATGAGATATCACATTTATTGTACTCATAATTGTATACAAAGGGCATAAAATGCTATGCAAAATAAGACACATTGGTATGTATAAAACTAGAGTGGTAGAAAAAATAAATAATCCCCAGTACAGCTTCAAAAGAACCAACATAACAATAAACAATCATAAAGTATTTGAGTAAAATCATGACATCCGTAAACTGACGCGTTTCGTGGCCTAATTCCGCCACTTCTTCAAGAGTAGATGTATGATCCATGTCTAGAAGTAAAAAATGCATATAAGATATTGCAAAGAATGATGGTTGATGGAAGCTGAAAGGGGGAGGGGAAGGGAGGAATAGCCCTTACAATCCCAACTTACATGGTAGCCATGGCAGTGACTGGTGATGGAGGTGGAGGCATGGACCCAGGTGCCTCCCACGGGAGCTGAGGACGCTAGAGGTCAGCGGCGAGAACAGAAGAAACCACACACAAGGGAGAGTGTGAGATATTAAATGGGGGAAATCCAAAACCACCCCAAATTTATTTAAACCCATTCCCAGGCAGTGTCATTAGTACAGGGACATGGCAGATTTTTAGCACTGATCACTGTATTGGTGTCACTGGTCCCCAAAAAGTGTCAGTGCCCTGACTGTCCGCCAAAATATCGCAGTCCCGCTATAAGTCACTGATCACCATCATTACAAGTAAAAAAAATAAAATAATAAAAAAAAAACTGGATTTTTGTCTTACCGTAAAATCCTTTTCTCTGACGTTCATTGAAGGACACAGCTTCATATCTTCTCTGACCTTTGGGTTATGCTGGGTTATGCTGCTCTCCAGAGGAGTAGGAAACTAGGTGGAAAAAAATTAACTACGCCCCTAGGGCAGTCCTATGGGGGTATACTCCCACTTCCTGCAATAGGACTTTAGCTTTGTAACAAGCAGTGTCAGAAGAATACATAACCCAACTCAACAGAGGGGTGGGTGCGGTGTCAGTCAATGCAAAGGATTTTACAGTAAGACAAAAATCCAGTTTTCTCTTTCGTTAATTGACGGACACAGCTCCATATCTTCTTTGACCCTTGGGCCGTCGCTAAGCAGTGTCAACATGAGGGGTGGGAAAAAACACAGCTATAAATTTATTTCCCAAAAGGGCTAAACGTAGCCAACCAGATAAACCAGGAGCTCAACCAGGAACAACTGGAGCTCACCTACCAACAAAAATACACCCTCAACGGCATTCTGCAACGTCAGCCTGCAAAACTTTGCTGCTAAAAGCAGCATCCACAGATGCGAGTACATCCACCTTGTAAAACATTTTGACGACCAGGTTGCCGCCTTGCAAACCTGGACCACTGAAGCCTGATGACGGAAAGGCCCAAGAGACACTAGGCGCCCTCGTAGAATGCACCTTAACAGGGAAAGGAGGAACCTGACCCTTGATGGAAAAGGCCTGCACTTCTGTCTGCCTGACCCATCTGGAAATGGTTGCAGCAGATGCGGCCTGCCCCTTACGAGACCCATCCGTAAGGACAAACAAGAAATCGGATTCCCGAATGGACTCAGTCGCTGCCAGGTACACCCTGATTGCCTGAACCACATCCAGGGAATGCAAGGCAATCTCTTTAGAATGCTTAGGCTTAGGACACAAGGAAGGCAACGCAATGTCTTCATTTAAGTGAAAACCCGAGATGACCTGAGGAAGGAACGACTGGCAGGGACGTAGCACTACTTTGTCCCTGTGAACCACCAGGTAAGATGACCGACAGGACAATACAGCCAACTCCGACACCCTGCATGCAGAAGTAATAGCCACCAAAAAGACCACCTTCTGTGACAAAGTAAGCAGAGGAAATTCACAAAAAAAAGGCGGTTTTTGAAGAACCGACAATACCAAATTGAGGTCCCACGGAGGCACCAGGGACCTTACCGGAGGAGCCAAGAGGCTTACCCCTTGAATGAAAGTGTGAACCAAGGAAATTGTGGCCAACGGGCATTGGAAGAAGGTTGCCAAAGAGGAAATCTGGCCCTTGATGGTGCCCAGGGCGAAACGCTGATCTACACCTCTTTGTAGAACCCCCCCCGAGACTCACCCCAAGTAACGTACGCCCTCTAAGCCGATTGATAAATCTTCCTAGAAGTAGATTTCCTAGCTTTCAACAGTATAGGAATTAACAGATCCGACAACCCTCTGTCCCTCAGTACCTGGCTTTCAATAGCCAGGCCGTTAAAGCTAGCGACCGTAAAGAAGGATGGTAGATCGGTCCTTGAGACAAAAGATTTTCTCTGAGAGGGAGTCTCTAAGGGGCATCAGCAACCAGTCTTACAAGGCCTGCGTACCAAGACTGGCCAGGCCAGTCCGGGGACCACCAGAATGACTGGAATCCCTTCTGCCTCGATTCTGCGCAGAAGTCTCGGCAGAAGTTGTAATGGAGGAAAGGCATACATTAGACGATACCGACCCCAAGGTGTCACCAGAGTGTCCGAAGCGTCAGCCAGAGGATCTCGAGACCTTGCCACAAACCTCTGAACCTTCCGGTTGAGATTAGAGGCTAACAGGTCCACATCGGGAGTCCCCCACGAAGGACACAGTTGATGAAATACCCCTGGGTGAAGAGACCATTCGCTCGGATCCAGCGTCTGCCGACTGAGGTAGTCCGCCTGCCAATTTTCCACAACTGGAATATGAATAGCAGAGAGGGCTGGAACAAAGCTTTCTGCCCACCTTAGAAAGTCGGCCACTTTTCTGTACTCCACAATATTTTTGGTGCCCCCTTGGTGATTGACATATGCCACAGCCGTGGGGTTGTCCGATTGAATCCTTACCGGGCACCCCAACAGACGATCGGTCCAGAGGGACAGGCAGAGCCTTATCGCCCAAATCTCCAGGACATTGAATGGCAGACTGGACTCCTTACGAGTCCAAGCCCCTTGAGCAAGATCTGTGCCTAAGACACCTCCCCACCCGAACAGGCTGGAATTCAAGGTAACCACCGTCCAGTACAGAGAGAGAAATTATTTTCCCTGTCGAAACACGCCGGGGAGTGGAGCCACCATATCAAGGACCCCCTCATACCCCGGCTCAACAGGATCAGATTGTCTAGGGACTGTGGATTCTTGTCCCATTTGGCAAGAAACTCCTTTTGCAGAGGTCTGGTATGGAACTGAGCAAACGGAACCGCCTATAACCCCCTTAGCGGTAACCGAGCGTGACTCGGGGTGTTTTTTTTCATGCTAGGATCGGTATCCCAGAGTCACGCTCGGGGTAGATGTGCAGAGCCTGCAGCGGGGTTCCTTACCTTCTCCTGGCGATCCAGCGATGATCTCCCATTGCTGTGATCGCCACCGAGATCCCCGCCGCGCTGTCTGAAGCTCTGATGACTTCCTGGTTCCGTTCTCTGCAGCAGCAATGGTGCATGGGAGCGGAACTGGGAGGGAAATTCAAAGTTGCACCAACACAAACACATAAAAAGGAGGTGATACAATTAGAATTATAGAATATGAATTATAATAAGATGAAGAGTAGGATGTATAAATATGGAAGTATAAATATAAAAACCCACTCACCCGGCGCACAAAGATTAAAACTCCTTAATGGTTAAAATTAACCTTAAAATAATCCTTAAAAAGTGTGGTTTGTATCATACAAAATAAAAATCAACCATATGTCAGCAGCTGCTATTAAGACAAGAAATAAATAAATAACAAGGTGCACCTAAATGGCTAAAATAGCTAGAAGACACACTAGCAGCGCTTCATATAGAGCTTCAGTCTCTATAAGTAAAGTGAACGTGTGCAATGTCCATCCATTAATTGGAAACCAATGCAGAGTCCAAATGTTTAAATTCCACCACCGTCCAGGTATGATATGAGCCGCCTTCACCACACCACCGTGCAAGCCCTATGGTAAAAGACTTACCAGAGCCCCCTGAATCTAGGCAAAATGGATAGCTTTGATTCCAAAGTTCCAAACCACGACTCCGGGTGGGATGATGATGGACCCCTCTCCTTACTCATACAACCATGGCATCACGTGTAAACATGTAAGTGGATGGAATGCTATCACATAGTGTAATACTGATAAACCACACGTTTATTTCACACAAAGATAGACTCTACAAAAGTTGCACTCACAAACGTTCAGTATAGTAATAGCATGTAAAGAGGTACACTTGCGTCAGGTCAGTATAGATGATATTAAACGGTCCCCGTTCGGTACCTAAACAGACAGACCTCCGGGCATGACACCAAATGCTGGAAACCTCGTGACCGCGGCAACCACGCCCTGACCGGTTTTGTCAACCAATGACTTCTTCCGAGGGCGTGGTTCTGCAGTACGGTCACAGATACATATAGTGGGAGAGATGGGCGGCCCTCTCATTGCGGGACGGCGTGACGCTTCCAGCGTCAATGTCATCACGCTTCCTATCTCGGTATCCCGAGATGTGCTTCCGTCCACACTCACCTCTCCTCCTCCATCTCCTTTCCATAGTGACTCCACATTCACTGATAAACCAGGATAGGTGGGTCCCGTGTACTAGCGAGTCATCGGAGATACTATATGCTTGAATTATAATAACATTACCTGTGCATCGAACATTAAGAGAAGTGTGGGCGGTCCTATCACTACAGATAGACGCAATCCTTCCGGGATCGACGTCACCACACTGCCCATCTCCCTAAAAAAGGGAAGATGCTCTTCCGCCATCATACCTTCTCCTCCTCCGTCTCCGTTCCCAGGTTTAACCCCAAAATGCCTGATCACTCAGGCTAAATGGTTACCCCGGACCAAGGGATCATAATTGGCGTTCTATGCATAAATGTTATTTATTATTATTATGCCCCATACGACCATACCAACCATATAATTACAATGTTCGGCATAACATTATTATTATTATACAGGATTTATATAGCGCCAACAGTTTGCGCAGCGCTTTACAATGTGAAGGAAGACAATACAGTTACAATACAGTTCAAAACAGGAGGAACTAGAGGGCCCTGCTCGTTCGAGCTTACAATCTAGAAGGGAGGGTCAAGTGAAACAAAAGGCAATAACTGTGGGGGATGGGTTGATGGAGAAAAGGAGGTACATTTGTTAAGGTTTGGTAGGATAGGCTTCTCTGAAGAGGAGGGTTTTCAGAGATCGCCTAAAAGCTAATAGAGTGTGGGATAATCGGACAGATAGGGGTAAGGAGTTCCATAGGATTGGAGAGGCTCTGGAAAAGTCCTGGAGTACATACAGTAAGATGGAGATTACAATCATAAACATCCTAATACATCCATAAATAATACATAATACACATATAAAAATTCTTATTAAAACCTTAAAAGCCTTAAAATATATGGTTCAAAATGTATATAGAGCCAACCTTACTCAAATTCACTAATAAGTCAAATTAGGGAATCCCCTGAGAAGGTCTAAAGATAAAAAGATATATATGTATAAAAGGAAATAAAAAAGATCCAACAAAGGGGGGTAAGATAAATGAATATCCCCCACATCATGTCTAATAAATAAGATTACAATCGGCGATCACCGACACACATATAAATATATATATAAAAAACTCCTATACAGGAATAAAATCATACATATACATTTATATGTGTAAGTAAAAAATAATTGCCAGCTCAATAATTGCTGATGAAGCAATTTATATTGAGTTCTACGTTCAACCCATTGGGATGCAGCGCATTGGTCGAAAAGATCCAATGAGTTTCTCGTTTTGAAAGCTCCCTCACTCTGTTGGAACCCCTCCAAACTGGGTCTACACGTTCAATCCCCCAAAACTTTAACATAGTGGGATCGCAATTGTGATAACGCTTAAAATGGAGGGACACATTGTGATCCTTATAGCCTTTTCTGAAGTTTGCTATATGCTCCGAAATTCTCAATGCCATTGTTCTCTTTGTCCTGCCTATATAAATGAGACCACATGGACATTCCATGCCATACACCACGTGAGTGGTGTGGAAAGTGATCAAATCTTTGATCTCAAAGTGCTTCCCATTTGCCGAGGAATAGAATGTTGTAAAACCACGCAAATGGGTTTGCACCTGTTTGCAGGTTTTACAACGACGGCAAGCGAAGAAACCGGAACGGTTGTCCCAGAACATGGTAGGTTTTTTGGGGGGGATCTAGGACTTTTTGTACAATTTGATCTCCAAAGGTGGGAGCTTTTTTATAAATAAAAGTAGGTGAAGATGGAATCTGCTTGCCTAAAATCTTGTCTAAACACAGGACCCCCCAATGTTTTTTAAAAATATTTTCAATTTCCCTATATTGGGTATTGTATTGGGTCAAAAAGCTCCACTCATGCTTGTTATCATGATTTCGTACCCGATCAACCAGACATTCGTCTTGTGAAAGTGCAGCCACTTCAGATATGTTATTCTCAAGAAGGTCTCCATTATACCCCTTCTCAAGAAACCTCTGCTTGATTACCTGGGATTGGGTACGAAAATCTCAGTCTGTGGTACAATTTCTCCTGACTCTCAAGAGTTGCCCCTTCGGTATATTTTTGAGCCACTGATGGTGGTGGCCACTCTGTATTGGGAGGTACCCATTACGATCCGTGGGTTTGAAAAAAACTTTTGTCTCCAACCTTTCATTCCGCAGCATAATTTCCACATCAAGAAAGTGTATTGAATGACGATCCCAGTTGAATTCCAACTTAATATTGTTACGGTTGGCATTCAGGGAGTCTGCAAAATCTCTTAGAGAACATTCCGGACCCTCCCACACAAAAACAAATCATCGATGTACCGTCTGTACATCTTTAACTCGTCCTTGTGGGGAGCATATACAAATCTGTCCTCCCACTCCCCCATAAAGAGATTGGTGAGGCTAGGGGCGAATTTGGCGCCCATAGCCACGCCACGCTTCTGGTTATAGAACATGCCGTTGTACCAAAAGTAATTATGCGTTAAGCAAAATTCCATTGCATGTTTCAAGAATCTCTTCTGGGCATCCGGGAGGTCAGATCTCCTACTTAGAGCCCAATTCAGGGCCAGCAGAGCATCTTTGTGCTGTATCACCGTGTATAACGATGATACGTCTGCTGTTACTAAGTAGATTTCTTTGTCCGGAGTTATCTGTACTTCTTTAAGTGCCCTCAGGAAATCTTTAGTATCCCTCAGATAAGATTTCAAACTTGTTACACTCTTTTGTAAAAAGAAGTCAAGATATTCTCCTAGTCTTGCTGTGACTGAATTGATTCCGTTTACTATAGGTCTAGCGGGAGGATTTACCACATCCTTGTGAATCTTCGGAAGTGTGTAAATCGTGGGCAAACGATTAAAACTAGGTATAAGATACCTTTTTTCCTTTTCGGAAAGAACTCTCTTGTCATATCCATATGTGACAAGATCATTCAGTACCCTGCGGTATTCAAGTGTTGGGTCACTTTTTAACTGCACATATGTATCTGTGTCTGCCAAAAGACCGCACAACTGTGTGTGATAGAATTCTTTCTTTAAGATCACAACACCGCCTCCCTTATCCGCTGGACGGATAACGACATCCTTTCTCTTCGCTAATGCCTCTAAGCCATCCTGTATATAGCGAGGATTTACCATTTTCTTGGGTTGTAATGTATTCACATCCCTCAAAACTACGTTTTTAAACACCTCTATACATTGGTTTGATGGTTGGGGTGGGTTAAAGAGAGAGCGTTTTTTTAAGCCGCTATCCACACCTATAGTATGTCCTATGTTACTCGCTGGATTTCTGTTCAGAGTTCTAGTTGGGTTTAAGAAGTATCTCTTCAAATTAATCTTGCGGATGTATTTGTGGACGTCTACATAGACATTACATTTATTAAGAGGTCTATGTTTCGCACATTTGAGGCCTGCATTAAGAATGTTTACCTCTTTCTGTGACAGAGATACATCCGCAAGGTTATAGATGCCAGTTAATCCACCACCCTCCTTTTTTTGGAATTTTCGTCCTGCCCGACAACCTTTTGTGTGGGGTCTGATCTGGGGGCTGGATGTACATAGGGACCACCTCTCCCTGGGATTTGGTGGCTCGTGTAATCTGGCTGGGGAAAGCCCCTGTCCGAGGGTCTCCCCCTCCAGGGCCTGCTTCCTCTCCTCCCACCCCTGCCCCTTCCTCCCCTCCATAAAAAAGGACGAGGTGGGGGGGGTGGATGGGTCCACATACCCGTCTAGATACTCAAATCTATTTTGCACTGGGAAATGTCTCGGAGTACCAGGAGGAGGTCCCCTATAAGGGGTTCCCTGGGCTCCCTGATTTCTAACCGGGATCTGTTGCCACTGTGCATCTCCAGCAATATTGTTTACAGTTTGCTTCTTTGGCTTCCTCTTTTTCTTCACAACCCCTGGGTGATTCCCACCAGGTTGGGAATTCAAAGGTCTACTTCCCCCATTGGACCCTGAGGGTTGAGGTGTAGGTGGGGTGAACGTCACTGAAACCCCATTGTTAGCTGATGACACCGGGTATTGCCAGGCGTATATCAACCCATTTTTAAAATCCAAAGTGTCTCTCCTGTATTTTTTAATCTTTTTCTTATGTGTATCTTTATCCACCTTCTCTAGTTTTTTCTTTATATCCGTATTAAATTTCTTAACTTGTACCGTATCTTTCTTTGGCTCTAATATAAGCTGTAAATCGGCTATCCTTCTTTCCAAGATGGCCATTTTACGCCTTTTGCGCCTCAAAACCCAGGGGTTGTGAAGAAAAAGAGGAAGCCAAAGAAGCAAACTGTAAACAATATTGCTGGAGATGCACAGTGGCAACAGATCCCGGTTAGAAATCAGGGAGCCCAGGGAACCCCTTATAGGGGACCTCCTCCTGGTACTCCGAGACATTTCCCAGTGCACAATAGATTTGAGTATCTAGACGGGTATGTGGACCCATTAACCCCACCCCCCCACCTCGTCCTTTTTTATGGAGGGGAGGAAGGGGCAGGGGTGGGAGGAGAGGAAGCAGGCCCTGGAGGGGGAGACCCTCGGACAGGGGCTTTCCCCAGCCAGATTACACGAGCCACCAAATCCCAGGGAGAGGTGGTCCCTATGTACATCCAGCCCCCAGATCAGACCCCACACAAGAGGTTGTCGGGCAGGACGAAAATTCCAAAAAAAGAAGGAGGGTGGTGGATTAACTGGCATTTATAATCTTGCGGATGTATCTCTGTCACAGAAAGAGGTAAACATTCTTAATGCAGGCCTCAAATGTGCGAAACATAGACCTCTTAATAAATGTAATGTCTATGTAGACGTCCACAAATACATCCGCAAGATTAATTTGAAGAGACACTTCTTAAACCCAACTAGAACTCTGAACAGAAATCCAGCGAGTAACATAGGACATACTATAGGTGTGGATAGCGGCTTAAAAAAACGCTCTCTCTTTAACCCACCCCAGCCATCAAACCAATGTATAGAGGTGTTTAAAAACTTAGTTTTGAGGGATGTGAATACATTACAACCCAAGAAAATGGTAAATTCTCGCTATATACAGGATGGCTTAGAGGCATTAGCGAAGAGAAAGGATGTCGTTATCCGTCCAGCGGATAAGGGAGGCGGTGTTGTGATCTTAAAGAAAGAATTCTATCACACACAGTTGTGCGGTCTTTTGGCAGACACAGATACATATGTGCAGTTAAAAAGTGACCCAACACTTGAATACCGCAGGGTACTGAATGATCTTATCACATATGGATATGACAAGAGAGTTCTTTCCGAAAAGGAAAAAAGGTATCTTATACTTATATCTTTTACAAAAGAGTGTAACAAGTTTGAAATCTTATCTGAGGGATACTAAAGATTTCCTGAGGGCACTTAAAGTACAGATAACTCTGGACAAAGAAATCTACTTAGTAACAGCAGACGTATCATCGTTATATACGGTGATACAGCACGAAGATGCTCTGCTGGCCCTGAATTGGGCTCTAAGTAGGAGATCTGACCTCCCGGATGCCCAGAAGAGATTCTTGAAACATGCAATGGAATTTTGCTTAACGCATAATTACTTTTGGTACAACGGCATGTTCTATAACCAGAAGCGTGGCGTGACTATGGGCGCCAAATTCGCCCCTAGCCTCACCAATCTCTTTATGGGGGAGTGGGAGGACAGATTTGTATATGCTCCCCACAAGGACGAGTTAAAGATGTACAGACGGTACATCGATGATTTATTTTTTGTGTGGGAGGGTCTGGAATGTTCTCTAAGAGATTTTGCAGACTCCCTGAATGCCAACCGTAACAATATTAAGTTGGAATTCAACTGGGATCGTCATTCAATACATTTTCTTGATGTGGAAATTATGCTGCGGAATGAAAGGTTGGAGACAAAAGTTTTTTTCAAACCCACGGATCGTAATGGGTACCTCCCAATACAGAGTGGCCACCACCATCAGTGGCTCAAAAATATACCTAAGGGGCAACTCTTGAGAGTCAGGAGAAATTGTACCACAGACTGCGATTTTCGTACCCAATCCCAGGTAATCAAGCAGAGGTTTCTCGAGAAGGGGTATGTTGGAGACCTTCTTGAGAATAACATATCTGAAGTGGCTGCACTTTCACAAGACGAATGTCTGGTTGATCGGGTACGAAATCATGATAACGAGCATGAGTGGAGCTTTTTGACCCAATACAATACCCAATATAGGGAAATTGAAAATATTTTTAAAAAACATTGGGGGGTCCTGTGTTTAGACAAGATTTTAGGCAAGCAGATTCCATCTTCACCTACTTTTATTTATAGAAAAGCTCCCACCTTTGGAGATCAAATTGTACAAAAAGTCCTAGATCCCCCCAAAAAACCTACCATGTTCTGGGACAACCGTTCCGGTTTCTTCGCTTGCCGTCGTTGTAAAAACTGCAAACAAGTGCAAACCCATTTGCGTGGTTTTACAACATTCTATTCCTCGGCAAATGGGAAGCACTTTGAGATCAAAGATTTGATCACTTTCCACACCACTCACGTGGTGTATGGCATGGAATGTCCATGTGGTCTCATTTATATAGGCAGGACAAAGAGAACAATGGCAGTGAGAATTTCGGAGCATATAGCAAACATCAGAAAAGGCTATAAGGATCACAATGTGTCTCTCCATTTTAAGCGTTATCACAATTGCGATCCCACTATGTTAAAGTTTTGGGGGATTGAACGTGTAGACCCAGTTTGGAGGGGTTCCAACAGAGTGAGGGAGCTTTCAAAACGAGAAACTCATTGGATCTTTTCGACCAATGCGCTGCATCCCAATGGGTTGAACGTAGAACTCAATATAAATTGCTTCATCAGCAATTATTGAGCTGGCAATTATTTTTTACTTACACATATAAATGTATATGTATGATTTTATTCCTGTATAGGAGTTTTTTATATATATATTTATATGTGTCGGTGATCGCCGATTGTAATCTTATTTATTAGACATGATGTGGGGGATATTCATTTATCTTACCCCCCTTTGTTGGATCTTTTTTATTTCCTTTTATACATATATATCTTTTTATCTTTAGACCTTCTCAGGGGATTCCCTAATTTGACTTATTAGTGAATTTGAGTAAGGTTGGCTCTATATACATTTTGAACCATATATTTTAAGGCTTTTAAGGTTTTAATAAGAATTTTTATATGTGTATTATGTATTATTTATGGATGTATTATGATGTTTATGATTGTAATCTCCATCTTACTGTATGTTATGCCGAACATTGTAATTATATGGTTGGTATGGTCGTACGGGGCATAATAATAATAAATAACATTTATGCATAGAACACCTCTTATGATCCCTTGGTCCGGGGTACCCATTTAGCCTGAGTGATCAGGCATTTTGGGGTTAAACGTGGGAACGGAGACGGAGGAGGAGAAGGTATGATGGCGGAAGAGCATCTTCCCTTTTTTAGGGAGATGGGCAGTGTGATGACGTCGATCCTGGAAGGATTGCGTCTATCTGTAGTGATAGGACCGCCCACACTTCTCTTAATGTTCGATGCACAGGTAATGTTATTATAATTCAAGCATATAGTATCTTCGATGACTCGCTAGTACATGGGACCCACCTATCCTGGTTTATCAGTGAATGTGGAGTCACTATGGAAAGGAGATGGAGGAGGAGAGGTGAGTGTGGGCGGAAGCACATCTCGGGATACCGAGATAGGAAGCGTGATGACGTTGACGCCGGAAGCGTCACGCCGTCCCGCAATGAGAGGGCCGCCCATCTCTCCCACTATATGTATCTGTGACCGTACTGCGGAAACACGCCCTTGGAAGAAGTCATTGGTTGACGAAACCGGTCAGGGCGTGGTTGCCGCGGTCACAAGGTTTCCAGCGTTTGGTGTCATGCCCGGAGGTCTGTCTGTTTAGGTACCGAACGGGGACCGTTTAATATCATCTATGCTGACCTGACGCAAGTGTACCTCTTTACATGCTATTACTATACTGAACGTTTGTGAGTGCAACTTTTGTAGAGTCTATCTTTGTGTGAAATAAACGTGTGGTTTATCAGTATTACACTATGTGATAGCATTCCATCCACTTACATGTTTACACGTGATGCCATGGTTGTATGAGTAAGGAGAGGGGTCCATCATCATCCCACCCAGAGTCGTGGTTTGGAACTTTGGAATCAAAGCTATCCATTTTGCCTAGATTCAGGGGGCTCTGGTAAGTCTTTTACCATAGGGCTTGCACGGTGGTGTGGTGAAGGCGGCTCGTATCATACCTGCACGGTGGTGGAATTTAAACATTTGGACTCTGCATTGGTTTCCAATTTATGGATGGACATTGCACACGTTCACTTTACTTATAGAGACTGAAGCTCTATATGAAGCGCTGCTAGTGTGTCTTCCAGAATATGAATTATAATTACAAATAATTATAATTATAATTATTTGTAATTATAATTATACTTATTATAATTATATAAGTATTATAATTATATAAGTATATATTATACTTATTATAATTATAGAAGTATAATTATACTTATTATAATTATAAATATTATAAATTATTACAAATAATTATAATTACAAATATAGATTATAATTCATGCGTTTGTGTTTCAAATTTATCACATCTGGGATGTCTACTAGAGTCTTGTTTTGGTCAGGTTTAAGTAAGTAATTACTAAGAATTGTAGGCATACAATACATAACGCCAAATTTCCATGCAAAAAATTGTACCGCTTTTGGTACATACAGTAATTCCTGACATAATCATACCGCCAGGAACGTTAAGGTGGAGACCCATCAAGCCCAGCACTTGCATGCAAGTCCTGAGAGATGACCGTCGCATAGATAACAGGAGCCGAATCGCATGCTGCAACTTTAGAATTTTTGTCTCTGGAAGAAACACTCGGGCTGAGGCTGAATCCAGAGTCAGGCCTAGGTAGTTCAGTTTGTTGGATGGAGTCAGAGCTTATTTCTGAAAATTTCGTGTCCAGCCAAACTTTTGCAAGGTTTGCACAGTGATGTCCAAATCGTCTTTCAAGACAGTCGGAGACTCTGCGCAGAAGGAGATCATCCAGGCACCCCAGTACCGCGATTCCCCCTCTGCCTGAGCAAAGCTAACACCGGGGCCAAAACTTTGGTGAACACCCGAAGAGTGGAGGCGAGACCAAAGGGTAACACCACGAATTGATAGTGCTCCTCGCCCACGGCAAAGCGAAGAAAAAGCTGATGCTCGACATATATTGGGATATGAAGGCAAGCCTCCTCGATATTGATAGAGGCCAGAAAATCCCCTTGATGAAGGGATGCCACTACCGTGTGCATGGACTCCATCCGAAACTTCTGAACCCGCACAAAGCAGTTCAGGGCCTTGAGATTCAAGATTGGACAGACATTGCCTTCTTTCCCAGGGACAGTAAATGGGTATGAATAAAATCCCTGAAAACGTTCAGACTCTGGAACTGGTACATTGACTCCTTGTGATAGCAGATCCTGTACTGCTTCAAGAAGGCTTTTCAGACGATCCAGGAACAGACGCAAGTTGGAAGGGAAGAACCTTGCCGGTGGCAAGGACGGAAACTCGATCTTGTAATCAGACCAAATCAACTCGTGGACCTATTTGTCTTGAATGAAAGAGGTCCACGGGCCTGGAAAGAAGTGAAGACGTCCCCTCACCCCAGGTACGGGTGAGGGCGCCTCTTCAGGCAGAGTGTAGACCAAGGTTATGGCAAACACTGGCCTCAAAATTGAACCGGCCACAGTAAAAAGGTATTGGACCAGAGACTCGGCTCTCTTGTCCACCGGCTGTAGTGTGGCTTTATTTAATCTGGAAACCTGAGAATCCACCACCGGTGGAACTGTCAGTTTCTTTAAAAAGGACTCTTCAAAAGGATACTTCCTAGCAAAACGCTTAGGTTCCCCGACTATGCGTTTTGGGGAACGCCACTGACTTGCGACAAAATCGTCGAAAGAGACGGGAAAGGTGAAAACCTTAGTCGCCTTGGTTGGTCTGCGGGTACCAAACTGCATCGGTGAAGCCAATGCAGCATTAGCGGGGTGTAAAGTTTCCTGCACTGATACAATCAGTGCCTCCACAAGCGCCTTTTCATGCGCGGCTGTAGTGGAAGAGAATTCATCCTCACTGTCGGAGCACTCGGTGCGTGGACGCAGATCCAGTAGGGTGATGCACGTCCGTGGCGGCCAAATCAACCTCAGAATCTGAGGAGACAGAGGATGCATGTGAAGGCGGGGGACGTTTTTTGCTAGGCCTATGTTGAAGGGCCATATCAACTTTTGACACCAGTGACTGCAGGGCTGCCGTCATGGCCAGCCAGAGTGGACTGAGACACAGAGCTTTTGTTTTTTGTGCAGCTTTTGAGAGTAGGTCAGGTGGTGACACGTGCTACAGGGACTCCATGGTTAACCCAGGGACCACCAGCAAAATCTTGGGGAAAAAAATCCCCCCCCCCACCGCTACACCGGTGGCACCACAGGTCCCAGCACACCAAAAGCGCTGATATAGCAGAAAGCGGGAGCTTGCACACCTGCAGGGACTCCCCACCACCGAATCAGGAGGAACCCAGAGCGCCAAGCTGCCTCCAGCAGGACAGATTTCCAAGAAAATCATTAACTGAGCAGCCGGTGGCACGCTCCCTCTCCTCTTTAGTCCCATCACCACTTAACCTCCCAAATATGTAAATAGTCTGGCCACCCGGGGGGGGGCTAAAGGGGAGTAGTTAGGGTGTTTGTGCAGGGGGACCCCACTAGTCAGGGGGGCACCATTTGGGAAGGAAGGACACATGGGGGCTGTGTCCAACCTGAGAATTCACCAGAGGAGAGGGAGGACACTGCTCACCACACCTTGGAACTGTTTGGGCACCATTCCGGGCAGACAACCACACCATCTTGGGGGTGCTGTGGGCCAGAGGTACGCTGTGACCGAGGTCGTGACCAGGGCTTTGTGTTCTCGCGAGATGTTTAACTCGCCGGCTAGCCCCTGTCCAGTGGGGCTATGTCGCGGCCGACCTAGTGCGGAGCTGCAATCAGGTCGCGCTCGCTGGCCGGACTGGGAATACCATAAGGATCTAGGATATCCAGTGTGTCGCCCAGTCCAGCAGTTGATTGTAGTTCTCACTGGTACTGACTTGATTGCAGTTCAGAAAATAATGGGGAAAAAAATTCAGTTTTAAAAGAAAACAATGCAAGGAACGAGGTCCTTACTCCTGACTAGGCAGAAAAAAAAATTAAGTCCTATAGCATAAAATGGGAGTATCCCCCCTAGGACTGCCCTAGGGGCGTTAGATTTTTTTCTGCCTAGTGTCCTACTCCTATGGAGAGCAGCATAACCCAAGGGTCAAAGAAGGTATGGAGCTGTGTCCGTCAATGAATGAAAGAGGAGAATCCCATAGTTTGTAGATGCTATAACTTTTGTGCAAACCAATCAATATACAGTCAGGTCCATAAATATTGGAACATTGACACAATTCTAATCTTTTTGGCTCTTTACACCACCACAATGAATTTGAAATGAAACAAACAAGATGTGCTTTAACTGCAGACTTTCAGCTTTAATTTGAGGGTATTTACATCCAAATCAGGTGAAAGGTGTAGGAATTACAACAGTTTGTATATGTGCCTCCCACTTTTTAAGGGACCAAAAGTATGGGACAGATTAACAATCATAAATCAAACTTTCATACTTGGTTGCAAATCCTTTGCAGTCAATTACAGCCTGAAGTCTGGAACCCATAGACATCACCAGACGCTGGGTTTCATCCCTGGTAATGCTCTGCCAGGCCTCTACTGCAACTGTCTTCAGTTCCTGCTTGTTCTTGGGGCATTTTCCCTACAGTTTTGTCTTCAGCAAGTGAAATGCATGCTCAATCGGATTCAGGTCAGGTGAATGACTTGGCCATTGCATAACATTCCACTTCTTTCCCTAAAAAACTCTTTGGTTGCTTTCGCAGTATGCTTCGGGTCATTGTCCATCTGCACTGTGAAGCGCCGTCCAATGAGTTCTGAAGCATTTGGCTGTATATGAGCAGATAATATTGCCGAAACACTTGAGAATTCATCCTACTGCTTTTGTCAGCAGTCACTTCATCAATAAATACAAGAGAACCAGTTCTATTTGTGGGGGGGGGAAGGGACATACATTTTGTTTGGGTACAGCATCGCACGACCGCTCAATTGTCAGTTAATGCAGTGCCGTATTGCAATTAATGGCCTGTCAATGAAGGGGGGTAAATCTTCTGGATGGCAAGTAGTTAACATATGCGTACTTTATAAATCATAATCTCTGTCCTATGCATTATTCAGCCACTATGCCCCCAAGACCAATCACAGCCTACCTCTTGCACATACTCCCTCTAAATCACAGCCTGCCTGTTAAACTCCCTCTGCTCAAGCACACCATGCATCTGGACTCAGGCGGAACAGGCTATGCAGTAAAAGCACATTGTGGGGTTTATTTACTAAAACTGGAGTGTGCAAAATCTGGTGCAGCTGTGCATGGTAGCTAATCAGCTTCTATCTTCAGCTTGTTTAAATAAACTGACCAAAAAACCTAGAAGCGGACTGGTTTCTATGCAGAGCTGCACCAGATTTTGCAATCTCCAGTTTTACCCCCTTCATAAACAGGCAATTTTTTGTGATACGGCACAGTGTTACTTTAACTGACAATTGTGCGGTCCTGCGATACTTTACCCAATAAAAATGTAATTTTTTTCCCGCAAATAGAGCTTTCTGGTGGTATTTGATCAAATCTGGGGTTTTTATTTTTTGCGCTATAAACAAAAAAAGGCCGACAATTAAAAAACAAAAACAAAAAAAAAAAACACTTTCTGCTAGAAAACATATCAAATAAAAATGGGGGGAGAAAAAAATTTTTTTCATAAATTTAGGCCAATATGTATTCTAAAATTATAAAACAAATACATGTGGTGCTCATGATAAAGAACAAAAATTAAAAATAAAAAATGTAGGAAATGAAGCTCCACCAAAAAACATATAATGGAAGTGTTGCGCTAAACCACATAAATGAGCATGTGTAAATAATGAAAGTCCAAATGTAAACAGTCTCTTTCATAGACCAAAGATTCAAATGAGATACCATGTGAAGAAACTCTTGCACTTTTATGATCAGATGTAAAACCTCCACCAAGTGAAATCACCAAAAAACCCAATAAAGATGGAATCTCTATTATGGGAGGTCACATAGGCTTGAGATGTTATCTCAAGCTCTTTACACAGGTGGGAAACAGAGAAATCGGCTCCAGGCAGACCCCGGAATGATTACAATCCTCTCGTCTGGCCGTCCAATTGCAGACAATGTTCCCAATGATAAAAACCCCAATAGTGTAAAACCTCTTACGAGTAGTGTTGAGCGAACACGGACTGTATTATTCGTGTTCGTACCGAATAATTGGATTTTTGTTACCCGAACACTGACACGGACACTTTACTGTATGTTCGGGTAAAAAATCCGTGTTCGGTCGTTTTATTTCCGGGTTTTGCATGTTTTGGCGCTCTTTTCATGGCGGGCTTTCAACAGCCAATCAACAATCGTTTAACTGGTGTGCCTTAAGCTATCCCAGCCATGCCTGCAAATGTATGAGTAGCTGTGATTGGCCGTCTGAAGCATGTGACCAAGTCTTTATAAGTTCGAGGCAGCCGCAGCGGCGTCATTCTGCTGCTTAGCTCAGGGACAGAGAACACATACGTGCTGGCTGCTGATTAGGGAAAGACAGGCAGGGAAAACGAATTGGTGTCCGGATAGAATTTAGGGTCAGGTCGGAGTGTTTAGGCAGGGCGAGTTGTAGGCATTTTAGGGATAGAGTCTGCTGAATTATAGGGTCAGTGTGTTCTACAAACTACAATCGATATTGCTGTGTGGTGTGGGATAGGAGATAGGCAGGTGTCAGTGATCCACATCCATTTTTCTGTGTGTGGGCTGCAGTGAACACAATCTTTTTGGGGTGCAGTGAACACAATCCTTTTGGGGTGCAGTGAACAAAATCTTTGTGGGGTACAGTGAACACAATCTTTGTGGGGTGCAGTGAAGACAATCCTTGTGGGGTGCAGTGAAGACAATCCTTGTGGGGTACAGTGAACACAATCTTTGTGGGGTGCAGTGAAGACAATCCTTTTGGGGTGCAGTGAACACAATCTTTGTGGGGTGCAGTGAACAAAATCTTTGTGGGGTACAGTGAACACAATCTTTGTGGGGTACAGTGAACAAAATCTTTGTGGGGTGCAGTAAAGACAATCCTTGTGGGGTGCAGTGAAGACAATCCTTGTGGGGTGCAGTGAAGACAATCCTTGTGGGGTGCAGTGAACAAAATCTTTGGGGGGTACAGTGAACACAATCTTTGTGGGGTACAGTGAACACAATCTTTGTGGGGTGCAGTGAAGACAATCCTTGTGGGGTGCAGTGAAGACAATCCTTGTGGGGTGCAGTGAACAAAATCTTTGGGGGGTACAGTGAACACAATCTTTGTGGGGTACAGTGAACACAATCTTTGTGGGGTGCAGTGAAGACAATCCTTTTGGGGTGCAGTGAACACAATCTTTGTGGGGTACAGTGAACACAATCGTTGTGGGGTGCAGTGAACACAATCCTTGTGGGGTGCAGTGAAGACAATCCTTGTGGGGTACAGTGAACACAATATTTGTGGGGTGCAGTGAACACAATCCTTTTGGGGTGCAGTGAACACAATCTTTGTGGGGTGCAGTGAACAAAATCTTTGTGGGGTACAGTGAACACAATCTTTGTGGGGTACAGTGAATACAATCTTTGTGGGGTGCAGTGAAGACAATCCTTGTGGGGTGCAGTGAAGACAATCCTTGTGCGGTGCAGTGAACAAAATCTTTGGGGGGTACAGTGAACACAATCTTTGTGGGGTACAGTGAACACAATCTTTGTGGGGTGCAGTGAAGACAATCCTTTTGGGGTGCAGTGAACACAATCTTTGTGGGGTACAGTGAACACAATCCTTGTGGGGTGCAGTGAAGACAATACTTGTGGGGTACAGTGAACACAATCTTTGTGGGGTGCAGTGAAGACAATCCTTTTGGGGTGCAGTGAAGACAATCCTTGTGGGGTGCAGTGAAAAAAATCTTTGTGGGGTACAGTGAACACAATCTTTGTGGGGTGCAGTGAACAAAATCTTTGGGGGGTACAGTGAACACAATCTTTGTGGATTACAGTGAACACAATCTTTGTGGGGTGCAGTGAAGACAATCCTTTTGGGGTGCAGTGAACACAATCTTTGTGGGGTACAGTGAACACAATCTCAAACTTCTGAAGATTTGAGGGTGCTGCCTGTTTCATCCTCCTCCTCCTCATCCATCCTTTTAGGGGTACAAACAATAGTAATTGGGGCCTAGTGTGCTTCTGTACGTGTGAAAAACATACATTTTTTTTTGATCATATTTCCTATTCCGCTATTCAATAAAAACCTTTGGGGATCAATTAAATTGCGGGATAGTCTGTGTCGGTACGTGTGAGATCCACCTTTCCAAGTTTTTGGGGTTCATCTCATACTTCTGAAGCTTTGAGGGTGCTGCCTGTTCCATACTCCTCCTCCTCCTCCTCCATCCTTTTAGGTGTACAAACAATAGTAATTGGGGCCTAGTGTGCTTCTGTACGTGTGAGATACATACACTTTTTTTGATCATATTTCCTGTTCCGCTATTCAATAAAAACCTTTGGGGATCAATTAAATTGCGGAATAGTCTGTGTCGGTACGTGTGAGATCCACCTTTCCAAGTTTTTGAGGTTCATCTCATACTTCTGAAGATTTGAGGGTGCTGCCTGTTCCATACTCCTCCTCCTCCTCATCCATCCTTTTAGGTGTACAAACAATAGTAATTGGGGCCTAGTGTGCTTCTGTACGTGTGAGATACATACACTTTTTTTGATCATATTTCCTATTCCGCTATTCAATAAAAACCTTTGGGGATCAATTAAATTACGGAATAGTCTGTGTCGGTACGTGTGAGATCCACCTTTCCAAGTTTTTGGGGTTCATCTCATACTTCTGAAGCTTTGAGGGTGCTGCCTGTTCCATACTCCTCCTCCTCCTCATCCATCCATTTAGGTGTACAAACAATAGTAATTGGGGCCTAGTGTGCTTCTGTACGTGTGAGATACATACACTTTTTTTGATCATATTTCCTATTCCGCTATTCAATAAAAACCTTTGGGGATCAATTAAATTACGGAATAGTCTGTGTCGGTACGTGTGAGATCCACCTTTCCAAGTTTTTGGGGTTCATCTCATACTTCTGAAGCTTTGAGGGTGCTGCCTGTTCCATACTCCTCCTCCTCCTCATCCATCCTTTTAGGTGTACAAACAATAGTAATTGGGGCCTAGTGTGCTTCTGTACGTGTGAGATACATACACTTTTTTTGATCATATTTCCTATTCCGCTATTCAATAAAAACCTTTGGGGATCAATTAAATTGCGGAATAGTCTGTGTCGGTACGTGTGAGATCCACCTTTCCAAGTTTTTGGGGTTCATCTCATACTTCTGAAGCTTTGAGGGTGCTGCCTGTTCCATACTCCTCCTCCTCCTCCTCCATCCTTTTAGGTGTACAAACAATAGTAATTGGGGCCTAGTGTGCTTCTGTACGTGTGAGATACATACACTTTTTTTGATCATATTTCCTATTCCGCTATTCAATAAAAACCTTTGGGGATCAATTAAATTGCGGAATAGTCTGTGTCGGTACGTGTGAGATCCACCTTTCCAAGTTTTTGAGGTTCATCTCATACTTCTGAAGATTTGAGGGTGCTGCCTGTTCCATACTCCTCCTCCTCCTCATCCATCCTTTTAGGTGTACAAACAATAGTAATTGGGGCCTAGTGTGCTTCTGTACGTGTGAGATACATACACTTTTTTGATCATATTTCCCATTCCGCTATTCAATAAAAACCTTTGGGGATCAATTAAATTGCGGAATAGTCTGTGTCGGTACGTGTGAGATCCACCTTTCCAAGTTTTTGAGGTTCATCTCATACTTCTGAAGATTTGAGGGTGCTGCCTGTTCCATACTCCTCTTCCTCATCCTCCCTTTAGGGTAGGAAAAAATTTAATCGGGCCTAGTCTGTGTTTGTACGTGTGAGATACATACACTTTTTTATCCTATTCCGCTATTCAATACACACCCTTTTGGTGTAAAAAACATTAAATTGCGGCATAGTTTGCATATTTGACTGTGAGATACACCCGTGCGATACTGTTGTTCTTTTGTTCTGCTATTCAATAAAGACCTTTCTAGGGCAAGATCTTAAATTTCAGAAATATGAGGAGAGCGTCAAATAGGGGCCGTGGCCGGGGTCGTGGTGCTGCTGCTAGAGCTCCTGTTGCAAGGAGAGGACGTGGTCGATCTGTGCCAGCTACACGCACAAGTGAAACACCTTCCTCAAGTGTGAGTAGGCGACAGAACCTGCAGCAGTATTTGGTAGGGCATCATACGCCTCTAGAAGTGATGAGGCCAGAACACAGAGAGGCGATAGTAGATTGGTTTGCTGCTGACAGTGCCTCCAGTTCCTTCACATTGTCTCCCACCCAGTCTACTGCAGAAAGGTCAGAGTTGGCACCTGCAGCCAATGTCCAACCGTCTTTCACCTCACCCCCTTGCAAATCAGGCAAGCAATCTGAGCCCCAAGCCATACAGCAGTCTCTTCTTCTTTTTGATGACTCTGTCAGCAGGGTTTCCCAGGGCCATCCACCTAGCCCTGCCCCAGAAGTGGAAGAGATTGAGTGCAGCGATGCCCAACCACTTATTTCTCAAGATGAGTACATGGAAGGACCATCACAGCACGTCTCCGATGATGACGAAACGCAGGTGCCAACTGCTGCGGCGTTCAGCATTGTGGAGACCGACAGGGAGGGCAGGGGTGAAGACTGGGTGGAAGATGATGTGGAGGACGATGAGGTCCTCGACCCCACATGGAATGAAGGTCATGCAGGTGACCTGAGTATTTTGGAGGAAGAGGCGGTGGTCGCACAGAGCCACCAGCACAGCAGAAGAGGGAGCAGGGTGCAGAAGCGGAGCGGCCGTGCCCTAGACACTACGCCTGCTACTGCCCAACGCAGCAAGGGAACGAGCGCACCAAAGTCAGCTCAAAAGAGTTCTCTAGCGTGGAAGTTCTTTAGAAAATGTGCTGATGACAGGACACTAGTGGTTTGCACCCTGTGCAATCAGAGCCTGAAGTGAGGCATAAACCTTCTCAACCTGAGCACAACCTGCATGATCAGGCATCTAAGTGCAAAGCACGAGCTGCAGTGGAGTACACACCTTCAAAACCAAGAAACGTCTCTGGCTCATCCTGCTTCCTCTTCTGCTGCAGTCTCGGCCGCTCCAGCCACCTCTGTAGTCATACCGGCACCTGCCACCCCGCAAACAGACGATCTGTCAGCAACACCACCACCTGGGTCACCAACAACCATCTCCACAATGTCCCGTGGAAGTGTTCAGCTTTCCATCTCCCAAACACTTGAGAGGAAGAGGAAGTACCCCCCTACCCACCCGCGATCCCTGGCCCTGAATGCCAGCATTTCACAATTATTGGCCTTTGAAATGCTGTCATTCCGTCTGGTGGAGACGCCCAGTTTTAAAAAGCTTATGTCGGTGGCTGTCCCACAGTACGTCGTGCCCAGCCGCCACTACTTTTCCAGGCAAGCCAACCCTTCCCTGCACAACCAAGTGGGGGAAAAAATCAGGTGTGCACTGCGCAACGCCATCTGTGCCAAGGTCCACCTAACTACCGATACGTGGACCAGTAAGCGCGGTCAGGGGCGTTATATCTCCCTAACGGCACACTGGGTAAATGCAGTGGCGGATGGGCCTGAGGCGGATAGCAATTTGGCGCATGTCCTTCCACCACCGAGGATTGCAGGGCGCTTCAGTTTGCCTCCTGTTCCTAACTCATCCTACTCCGCTACCTTATCCTCTACCGCCTCCTCATCCGGACAGCGTAATACCTTCACCACCAACTTCAGCACGGCCAGGGCTAAACGACAGCAGGCAGTTTTACAACTTGCCTGTTTGGGGGACAAACCACACACCGCGCAGGAGTTGTGGAGGAGCATGGAACAGCAGACAAATGAGTGGTTGCTGCCAGCGAGCCTCAAGCCCGGCCTGGTGGTGTGCGATAATGGGCGAAATCTCATAGCAGCTCTGGGCCTAGCCGGTTTGACGCACATCCCTTGCCTGGCGCATGTGCTGAATTTGGTGGTGCAGAGGTTCCTTAAAAACTACCCCGATATGTCAGAGCTGCTGCAGAAAGTGTGGGCCGTCTGTGCGCACTTTCGGCGTTCTCACCCTGCTGCTGCTCGCCTGGCAGCGCTGCAGCGCAACTTCGGCCTTCCCGCTCACCGCCTCATATGTGACGTGCCCACAAGGTGGAACTCCACCTTGCACATGCTGCAAAGACTGTGCGAGCAGCAGCAGGCCATAGTGGAGTTTCAGCTGCAGCACGCACGCGTGAGTCACTCTGCGGAACAGCACCACTTCACCACCAATAACTGGGCCTCCATGCGAGACCTGTGTGCCTTGTTACGCTGTTTTGAGTACTCCACCAACATGGCCAGTGGCAATGACGCCGTTCTCAGCTTAACTATCCCACTTCTATGCCTCCTTGAAAAAACAATTCGGGCGATGATGGAAGAGGATGTGGCACAGGATGAGGAGGAGGAGGAGGAGGATGAAGAGGTAACATTTCAAAGGCTTTCAGGGCAGTCATTCGCAAGGGGCTCCGAGGGTGGGTTCCTGCACACACAAATGCCAGGGACACAATTGTCCAGCAGGGGCACAGTTCTGGAGGATGAGGAGGAGGAGGAGCTGGAGGAGGAGCTGGAGGAGGAGCTGGAGGAGGAGATGGAACCATGTTCACAGCAGGGTGGCACCCAGGCCAGCTCATGGCCATCACTGGTGCGTGGCTGGGGGGATACAGAGGACACGGACGATACACCTCCCACAGAGGACAGCCTTTCGTCGCCTCTGGGCAGCCTGGCACACATGAGCGATTACATGCTGCAGTGTCTCCACAACGACCGCCGAGTTGCTCACATTCTAACTTGTGCTGATTACTGGGTGGCCACGCTGCTGGATCCCCGTTACAAGGACAACGTACCATCCTTAATTCACTCACTGGAGCGCGATCGCAAGATGCGCGAGTACAAGCGCACGCTGGTAGATGCGATGCTGCTGGCATTCCTATCTGACAGCGGGGCCACAGTGGAAGCACAAGGCAGAGGAGGAGGAGGTCGCCAACGCAACCAGGGCACCGCCAGCCCCTCAGAAGGCAGGGTTAGCATGGCCGAAATGTGGAAAAGCTTTGTCAGCACGCCACAACAAACAGCAGCACCAGCAGCTCAGATGGAACGTCTTAGCAGGAGGCAGCATTTTACCAACATGGTGGAGCAGTATGTGTGCACACGCCTACATGTAGTGAATGAGGGGTCTGCCCCCTTCAACTTCTGGGTCTCCAAATTGGGCACATGGCCTGAGCTTGCCCTTTACGCCTTGGAGGTGCTGGCGTGCCCTGCAGCCAGTGTATTATCTGAACGGGTATTTAGCACGGCTGGGGGCGTTATGACAGACAAGCGCAGCCGCCTGTCCAGAGACAATGTGGACAAGCTCACGTTCATTAAAATGAACCAGGCATGGATCCCACGGGACTTTTCCGTACCTTGTGCAGAATAGCAATGGATACCGACCTTACCCACCCATTGTTCCATTTTTGCTCTCTCACTCTTTTGGGGTGTACCCTCATTTAAAATTTGTGAAAAGAAGCAGTGTTGGCTACCTCGTCCTCCTCCTCAGGGTCAGATTAACGTAGGGGCTATTGGAGCTGCAGCTCCAGGCCCCTACCTTTTATATAGGCCCCGGGTTGGCCATATTCACTGTGACCGCTCTTCTGTCACTTGTAAACACAGAAGTCTGGCTTCTATGCTCGTTTCCCCAGGCAGCACCCTCAGAACCTCCCCACACAGCGCGAAGGCCTGACAAGGAGGGACAGTTGCCGATGCATGGATGTGTTTATGGGCTTCAGAGACAGCATCCCATGTTGAATTAGGCATGCATGGCTGCACCCTTCCTCCTCTGTGTGCATGGCACGGCCCTTAAGGCCCTTCAAAATCCTCAGCACCAAGACCATGATGCTCTTAATCCGGCCCTGGTCCTCCTCCACCGCCGCTTCCACCTACACCGCCCATAGGTGTGCGCAGCCTATTGCATTAGGGTGTGCACCCCAAAGTTGAAATACACATGCATGTGTTTGCCTACATGTACATGGCCCGATACATTACTCTCCCTGCTGGCAAAGAGAAATAGAGCAGAGCAGGTCCGAGGGAGATCTTTCCCATCTTCTCACTGGCAAACAGAGCGATAATGCTATGTGCCCTAGGTGATTAGGGTGTGCCCAGGTACACCCGGCACACCCTGTGCGCACGCCTATGACACCGCCACATCCACCACCACCTCAACCTCCCTCCTACTCCATATGGGCCTCGTCCTTCAGAGATGAAGAACATTGTTTTATTTTTCTGTTTTTTTTTTGTTGTTTTAAGTTATTTCCCTATCCACATTTGTTTGCAGAGCACTTGCCATGCTCTTAATTACGTTTTGCTGCCATTTGCAGCACTCTAGCCCTTTCCATTGGTGTTTTAGAGCCATTTTAGTGCCTTAAAGTTCGGGTCCCCATTGACTTCAATGGGGTTCGGTGTCCGGGAAAAGTTCGGTAAAAGTCCGGGACACGGACCCGGACTTTTTTTTAAAGTTCGGCCGAACCCGTCGAACACGGACATCTAGGTGTCCGCTCAACCCTACTTACGAGTTGCGTTTATTAAAAAGTACTGCACTTACATATTTCCAAAGATAAACTCAGCATTGAACAGAAATTCAAATATGGCGGCCATTAAAACATCAGAGTAATGCGCTGACTGGAATGTGGCACGAAAGTCCTGTTGAGACTAAACCGGTCGGGCAGAGTTACACCGTCCAGTCAGTGCGTTACCTGGATGTTTTTTAATGGCCACCATATTTGAATTTCTGTTCATTGTTTATCTTTGGAATTATGCAAGTGCATTACTTTAATTGCGTTTAATTAACGCAAATCATAAGAGGTTTTACACTATTGCCATTTTTTTCATTGGGAACATTGTCTGCAATCGGACGGCCGGACATAAGAGGAATGTAAACAAGATGTATTCTGGTACATATTTTTGGTAAAAAAAAATCCCAATAAGCATATATTGATTGGTTTGCGCAAAAGTTATAGCGTTTACATACTATGGAATATTTTTATTTTATTTTTTTTTACTAGTAATGGCATCGATCAGCAACTTATAGCGGGACTGCAAGATTGAAGCTGACATTCTGACACTGACACATTTGAAACATTTTGTGAACCAGTGACACTAATACAGTGATCAGTGTTAAAAATATGCCTGGTCCTGGATCAAGGGGGGAAAAAATGGTAGCGATCCTACAGGATAAGGTATCCAAGTTTGAACTGATATGGGAACCGTGGGCTAGACTAAATCATATCTCGATTTCATAGATAAACCTACCATAGTTACATAGTTACATAGTAGGTGAGGTTGAATAAAGACAATAGTCCATCCAGTTCAACCTGTGTAGGTGTGTGTGACTGTAATCATCTAACATAGCCCTCAATCTCCTGATCCTTGAGATGTAAGTCTAAGAGTCTTTTGAAAGTCACCATACTACCCGCAGAAACCACCTCTTGTGGTAGACAATTCCACAATCTTGTAGCCCTAACAGTAAAGAACCCCCCACGTTGCCTGAGGTTAAAACGCTTCTCCTCTAATCGCATTGTATGTCCTCGAGTCCTCATGCAATTCCTTCGAATGAACAGCTTTTCTTCTAAGCTGAGATCCCCATTAAGATATTTATAAATTGCTATCATGTCCCCTCTCAGACGTCTCTTCTCCAGGGAAAATAAATCGAGCGATTGCAGCCGCTCTTCATAGGTAAGGTCCTCCAACCCCCTAATCAGTTTAGTTGCCCTTCTCTGGACTTTCTCCAGCTCCAACACATCCCTCCTGAGGACTGGCGACCAGAACTGGACAGAATACTCCAGATGCGGTCGGACCAGAGTTTTATAAAGTGGAAGGATTATAGTCTTATCTCTGGAATACATCCCTTTCTTTATGCATGCTAATATTCTGTTGGCTTTGGAAGCTGCCGCTTGGCATTGCATGCTGTTGCCTAATCTATCATCAACCAAGACTCCCAGATCTTTCTCCATTTTTGATTCCCCCAAGGGTTCCCCTCCTAACGTGTATTGTGTTTTTATGTTTTTGGTCCCCAAGTGCAAAACCTTACACTTCTCCACATTAAACCTCATTTGCCATGTCGTTGCCCACTCCGTAATTTTGTCCAGGTCATTCTGTAGGATATCTGCTTCATGCTGTGCAGTTATTGCCCAGGCCAATTTTGTGTCATCTGCAAAAACTGATAACGAACTACTGATCCCTTCCTCAATGCTGTTTATGAATAAATTGAACAAGGTTGGTCCCAGGACTGAGCCCTGGGGCACCCCGCTTACTACCTCAGACCAGTCTGAGTATGCGCTGTTTATTACCACCCTTTGGACACGGCCTTTTAGCCAATTCCGTATCCAAGAGCAAACCCTGCTGTCGATACCTGCAGACCTTATTTTATAAATTAAGCGCTTGTGGGGAACTGTATCAAACGCCTTAGCGAAATCCAAGTACACCACATCCACTGGTCTCCCCCTATCTAGCTCACAGCTCACTTCCTCGTAGAATGCTAAGAGATTGGTTTGACAAGAACGTCCATTTGTAAACCCGTGCTGGTTACTACTGATGATGTTGTTGTCTTTAGCATACTCTACGATATAGTCCCTTATCATCCCCTCCAAAAGTTTACATATTATTGATGTCAGACTGACAGGCCTATAATTTCCCGGGATATGTCTCTGGCCCTTTTTGAATATCGGAATCACGTTAGCCTTCCTCCAATCCCCTGGTACATCTCCTGTCCTAATACTGTCAGCAAAGATCAGGAACAGTGGTCTAGATATAACCATGCATAGTTCCTTGAGCACTCTCGGATGTACGCCATCCGGGCCTGGTGATTTGTTTGTGTTAAGTTTATCCAGTCTTTCCCTGATTTCCCCCTCTGTTAGCCATAGTGGCAAGTCCTGTGTATTACTACTAACCATACAGTCATGGTCAGTGTACCCTTCCTTTTCCTGCGTAAAGACTGACGAGAAAAAAGAATTCAGCACGGTTGCTTTTTCAGTGTCCTCTGTAACCATCCTCCCATCATCGTTAATTATGTGTGCAATATGCTCTGCCCTAGTTTTTTTGCTGTTGATATATTTAAAGAATTTCTTTGGTTTTTTTTTACTATCCTCCGCTATTTGTCTCTCGAAGTTGATTTTAGCCATCTTGATTTCGTGTTTACACTTCTTATTTTCCTCCTTGTATTGCTGGAAGGCCGATACTGTGCCCTCTGATTTATATTTCTTGAAGGCCAATTTTTTTCCCCTAATAAGTTTTTTAACGCTACGGTTTAGCCAGCCAGGTTTGGCTTTGTCTCTTCTAAATTTATTCCCCATAGGAATGCACTGCAAGATGCCTTTGCTTAATATTGTTCTAAAGCATTCCCATTTTTCCTCTGTGGTCAGTGATCCCAGGGTTTGGTCCCAGTTTACCCTTTCCATCAATGAGTACAATTTTGGAAAGTTTGCCCTTCTGAAGTTTAGGGTTCTTATGTTCCCCACTTGCCTTTTTATATTGTTATTTATACTAAATGTGATCATCCTGTGATCGCTAGAGCCCAGGTTGTCCTGGACTCCTACCTCCGAGATTATGTCTGGGTCATTAGTGATCAATAGATCCAGGATAGCATTCTCTCTAGTAGGGGAATCCACCAACTGCGACATGTAGTTATCCTGTAAGGTTTCCGTGAATAGCCGGGCCTTATGCGAGTGTGCAGTCCCCTCTTCCCAGTCAATGTCGGGATAATTGAAGTCCCCCAATATGATGACTGATCCTAGTTTTGCCGCTTTACCTATTAGTGCTAAAAATTCCAGCTCTACCTCCTCCCCTTGGTTAGGTGGCCTATAGCAAACCCCCACAACTACTTTTCCCTTATCTTCTTCCCTATCGAGTTCAACCCACACAGATTCTAAATCCATGCTCATCCCATCCGTAATGTCACTCCTTTCTAGCACCTTTATATTGTTCTTGACATAGAGACATACCCCTCCCCCTCTTTTACCAACCCTGTCCTTCCGGTACACCGAATACCCTTGGATATTTGCCAGCCAGTCATGTGAGGGGTCGAACCAAGTCTCCGTTATTCCCACAAGGTCTATGTCCTCCTCATGTACTAACATGTCCAACTCATCCATCTTATTAGCTAGGCTCCTGGCATTAGCATATACCCCTCTTAGTTTTACGGAAGTTAAACGTGATTGGCGGTTTTGTTTATTTCCATAGCGCAGGGTCTCCCGGTGATCCGACCCTTTCTCTCCTCTTCCTTCCACTTCTCTCCACCCTTTCTCTCTCCTTTCTCTCTCTACCCCGCTAGAGCTCCCTTCTTATCTGTGTTCCCACAGAGCAATCTCCTGGCTCCTCTTTAAGGCGCTGCCGCTTGCTCCCTCTATTGAATCCAGTTGAGCACTTGGATTTCCTCACTCTGGAGGAACTCCAATATCCTTGTTGATTAGTTGCCTATCCGGGTTCCCCAATGTTACGCAACCTCTTCGGGTTCTGGGGTCCCGGATTGTCAACCTTCTGTACAACTCTCTCGGAGGTAGCGGGTTCAGCTGTGTTTTCTAAGTCAATCTGTGATTTTACCTGCACATGATATTTCGAATGGAGTCTAGTTGTCTTTCTTATTTTATGTTGTTCTTGTTTCATATTTTTCATTAGCCTTCGATGGTGCTCTCTTTGTTTTAGTTCTAGAACCGTTTCATGCTGCCATAGCAGGATGAGGATTCCCAATTTTATGCTTCCGATGGTACATGATCGGTCGCGAATAAGGTTCTATAGTACGTGCCCTGCACGGTATTTCAGACACAATTGGTTCTGTTTTCTTTATATTATGCTGTTCCTGCATCGAGGTTGTGTCAATGTCTCTTTATTGCTGTGTCACATATTGTATTGATACTGTATTCCTTGTTCGCTTGTATTTTTGGCCTCTTAATAAAAACTTATTGAAAACTAAAAATATGCCTGGTCACTGTACTAATGACACTGACTGGGAAGGGGTTAACACTCATGGGCGATCGAAGGGTTAAACGTGGGCCTTACCAGTGTTTACGTGTACACAGTGTGGTGCTTTTACTAGGGGAAGTAATCGATTTAATTCCCTGCCTTACGGGGAAAGTAAATCCATTACTTTCTCACTGACAGAGCAGAGTTCTGCCTTGTTTACATAGGCAGAGCCCTGTCCTGTGTGCGTTCCGGACGATTGACAACTGCTGTGTAAATTCACAGCAGAGTTGGGTCGCTGGCAGCACGCGTCCCAGAAGTGCAAAATTAGGTACTAGATCTGGCGCAGCAGAGCCGCCTTGTCGCCGTATATCTATGTTATAAGGTTGGCAAGTGGTTCAAACTTGTAAAAAAGGTAAGAAAGATAATTTCTGAAACTAGGAGAGATCAGTTAGGGCACCTGCCTAGTTATAACTGTATTAGAAATGATTTATGGGGGCGTGGCTGGGTCATGGCGGTGTGAAGACGTGCTTTTCTGGTGCTCCCGCTTCCTGACCTCCCTTATATTGGCATTCTTAGGCTGTCATGAGCACCCACAAATGGAGGAGGACGAAGGCTGCTTCACGGGCTACGCTATCGGCTCCTATCCAACAGTAGGCCTCAGCAGCGGCCTTGCCCGGACCGCCGCCTCGCCTACACAGCTGCCTGCTTCTCCCCGACTCCAGCGATGTCTCAGGGCTCCCTCCCTTCTCCCTGCTGGTTCCCCCGGAGGAGGAGAGAGACATTTGGGCGCTACTCCACTCCCTTCCTACGAAACGGGACATGGAGCACATCGTGGCCCAGGTTGCAGAACAGCACCGCCGGGATTTTGTGGCCATAACGGCTGAGGTGACTCAAGTCCGGGGGCGAGTGGCGGCGGGTGAATCCGCACTTGGGGATCTCCAATCCCGGGTGGCCCTCCTGGAGAAGACCCAGGCTTCCCACGCTGATTCCCTGGCGATACACCAGCTTCAGATGGAGGATATGGAGAACCGGAGCCGCTCCGGGGCCTACCTGAGGCGACGGGGCGAGAGGACCTGGTGGTGACGGTCCAAGCTATTTTCTCCAGATTGCTTCCGCAGGACCCCCCGGTGGACTTTCTTTTTGACCGGGTGCACCGGGCTCTGGGCCCCCGCTCGATGGATGCGGACAGACTGCGGGACGTGATTTGCCGCCTACACAGGTACTCAGTGAAGGAGCAGCTACTGCGGGCGGCGTGGTCTCACAGCCCGGTGGACTTTGATGGGGCGCAGGTCGCCGTCTTCCCGGACATCTCCAAAGGTACCCTGACTCGCCGGGCTATGCTGAAACCTCTCCTGGAGAGACTCCGCTCTCAAGACGCCACCTACCGCTGGGGGTTCCCCCTGCAACTGACAGTCCGACGGAACGGATCTTCGTTCACCCTCCGTAGACATGCAGATCTCCCGGCCTTGTATCGCTTTGCAGGCCTGGCTCCCCAGGACTTACCGGATTGGATGGCGAGGCTCCCGGATCGTGCGGCTCGCCCCCCGGGCGGTGGCCCCTCGCGGGCTCGATCGCGGGGATCGCAGCGCTCTCATGGTTCCTTGAACTCGGGCTCCACCGGTCCGGCGGAGGCCTCCCCGGAAGATTAGCCTGCTGTTGCCCGCAACCGTGAGTTTGACTGTGGCCCTGTGGTACCCCTCTGCTCTGCTTTCCTCCCTCCCCTCCCAGGTGTTCCGTGCACTGCCCCATAGCCCTGTCCCGCAGGTGCTCTGAACTGTCCATCCCCCTCCCTGCCTGCTCCCTGCTTTTACCTGCTTGCCCGGTCCTGCTTGATGCCAAGTGACCCTCCTGATGTTATTCCCGCCGGCCCCGCGCTCATGGACTCCGCGGGTTGGTCCCTATCCCTTCCTGCCTTGAAGCTCTGTGGGGTACTCCTTGCCTAATGTCGCCTTGGGGCCCTCCTGCTGGACTTGATGACTGCTGCTTCAGGATAGATGTGCTGCTAGTGTGATCGCCTATGCCCTGCTAAATATGTGATGTGGCTCTGCATTTTCCTTATGCTGTTATGCTTGGCTGATACATACTCTCTGCTTCAATTGCTATAGATCGCAGCCTCCTTCTCCCCCCCTCCCTTCTCCCCCCTCCCTTCTTCCCCCCCCACCCCTCTCCCCCCCCCCACTTCCCCTCTCCCCCCCTCCCTTCTTCCCCCACCTCCCTTCTCCCCCTCCCCCTTCCTTCACCCCCCTTCCCTTCTTTCCCCCCCCCCTACTCCCTTCCTCCTTACTTCCCCCACTCCTTCCCCCTCTCCCCCATATCTACTCCCCTCCTCTCCACTTCCCCCCTTCCCTTCTCTCCCTTCCCTCCCCCCCTTCCCTTCTCCCCTGCCCTCCCCCCCCTCCCTTCTTCTCCCCCCCCATGGGGTTGCGGGAGCGGGAATCTGTCGGCTGCCATACCACTGCAGGGGCTTGGCAAAGTACTATATGCGGGTTGGCGGGAGTTTCTGGTGTGCTGTGTTCCTCTCCTTTCCACCTCTCTCCCTCTCCCTCCCCCTCCCCCCTCTCCCCCCCCTCCCCTCCTCCCTTCCCCCAATGGGGGGCCATATCTTTCTCACATGGGGGTTTTTGGGTTTGCTGTTTTTGTATGTACTTTCATGACCATGGTTGCGCGGTCACTTTGCCTTCACGGGCTTCTCGCTTGCTGCTCCTCAGCTTTTTCACTTTGTTCATTGTTATGCCTATCTATTTGATATTGTTAATGTTTTAATTTTTCTTTCCGGTATGGGGGGGTTCTGGGTAGTGGTCACCTTCCTCTATCTGCTGTGACCCTCCTCGTTCCCCCAGTAGGGTGTCCCTTGAGGTCCCACCTGTTCTGCCCGCGGTTTGGGCGGCACGGGTCGAACCTCTTGGTACCTTGAGACTTGGTCTCCTTAGTGCGTTTGGCACTATAGATCCTCCCTCCGTGCACCAGAAGTGCACCTCTTTTTGATTTTTTTTTTTTTAAATTTTTTTTCCCACTTTCTTTCTTTTCTTTTCTTCTCTCTCCCTTTCCCACTTTTCCTTTCTCTTTCTCCCTCCCCTCCCTTTACCTCTTTCCTTCTTTCCTGGCCCGCCTTTGGACTTGGGGGTGAGGGACGATGGCTCCCCCCGCGGGTGGATCCGCTACGTTTGGTATCCCTGAATGTCAAAGGGTTAAACACACCCAAAAAGCGTTCTGTGGTTCTCTCTGATCTTCACCGTCTCCGGGCGCAGGTCGGTTTTTTACAAGAAACTCATTTCAGATTGGACAAGCTTCCTAAATTGGGAGACCGACGCTACCCCACGGTGTATCACGGCTGTTCTTCTGACTCCAAATCTAAGGGGGTATGTATACTGATTAATAGTCGTGCCCCATGGACGTTCTCGGACTCGTGGAATGACGGCGCGGGGCGTGCTCTCTTTGTTCAGGGGCGGCTGGGTGTCCTGCCGGTTACGTTGGTCAACCTTTATTTCCCGAACACTGGTCAGGTGGCTTTCATGGAATCCCTGATCTCGCGGCTGGAGGAGTTTGCGGAGGGTCAGATCATCATGGGTGGGGATTTTAACCTGGCTCTGGATCCGGTGGTGGACACTTCTAGGGGGTCCGCTCACCTTTCTTATGCTGCGTTGAAGCGTTTCAAGATGCTGTACCAGGGGTTCCGTCTGGTTGATCCTTGGCATATTCTCCATCCGGAAATGAGGGACTACACCTTCTACTCCCCCCCCACATGCCTCTTACTCCCGCATTGACTTTTTCTTGTTGCCCCAGGCCTTGCTGCCGCGCGTCGTCGCGGCTTCCATGGGGTCTATTACATTTTCCGACCATGCCCCGGTCCTTTTGGATTTGGATCTAAGCTCCTCAGACCGCCCGCAGTGGCAATGGCGGCTGAATGATAGTCTCCACCATGACAACGCTGTGGTTGAGGAACTGTGCTCGGAGCTCAGGGGTTTTTTCGCCACTAACGCCACGTCAGAGAGCCCTCCCCTAATGGTGTGGGAAGCGCATAAGAGTTACATGCGTGGCGTTCTCATCAAGATAGGGTCACGCCGCAAAAAGGAACGTACTCAGCAATTGAGTGATCTCCTCTCTAAAATCAGTACCCTGGAACTGGCCCATAAGCGCTCTCTGGCTCAAGCTGCACTGCAGGACCTGACTATTTTGAGGGAGCAGCTGCGATCTCTAGTCCTTTTCCGGGCGAAGGCGGCGCTGGCTAAGTGCAGACGGACCTTTTACGAGCATGGAGACAAGTGTGGAAAATTGCTGGCTCGAGCGCTCCGTGCGCAGAGGGCCCGCACCTTCGTACCTGAGCTCTCGACTCCGGGGGGTCGCAGGGTGCATTCTACAATGGATATCGCTGAAGCCTTCCGTCACTATTATTCGTCTCTTTACAACTTGTCGCCGGACTCACCGCCCCCTTCCGGGGCTGGGCGGGTCGATGCAATCCGATCTTATCTTAGTGCTTCGGGCCTCCCCTCCCTTCCGCTGGAGGAGGCGGAGAAGTTAGACGAACCTTTGCGCCCTGGGGAGCTGCTGTTAGCTCTGAAGGCGACACAGTCGGGGAAGGCTCCGGGCCCGGATGGCTATTCCATCCGTTACTACAAGAGCTTTAATGACATCCTCTCTCCCCATTTCCTTGCTGCATATAACGCCACGGGTGAAGGAACCGCGTTCCCGACGGACTCACTTAGGGCACACATCGCGGTTCTCGCGAAGGAAGGTAAGGACCCATTGGTCTGCGCCAGCTACAGGCCTATCTCACTCTTGAACGTCGACCTGAAGCCCTTTACTAAGATCCTGGCCTCCAGGTTGGCCCCGCTGCTTCCGCAATTGATACACGACGACCAGGTGGGTTTTGTCGCTTCTCGGGAAGCCCGAGGCAACACCACCAAAGCGCTTGACCTGGTGCACTTTGCCAATACCCGCCGAATCCCGACTCTACTTTTATCCACCGACGCGGAGAAGGCATTTGATCGGGTGAACTGGGAATTCCTCTTTGCCACACTGGAACACGTTGGCGCAGGGGAGCGGCTCCTGTCTTGGGTTCGAGCTATATACTCAGCCCCTTCGGCGAGGGTGAGGGTCAATGGTCACCTATCTGACCCTCTAGTAATCTCCAATGGGACCCGGCAGGATTGCCCGCTCTCCCCGCTGATCTTCGTTCTGACCCTCGAACCTTTCCTGCGTACGGTGAGGGCTAATGCTGATGTTGCTGGGGTGTCGGTCTCCCCGACGCTTTCCCCTAAGGTGGCGGCGTATGCGGATGACCTCCTCTTCTTCCTTACGAAACCTCTGACCTCTTTACCCAATTTGCTGAGGGAGTTCCGAGTTTATGAATCCCTTTCGTTCTACAAAATAAATCAATCTAAGTCCAAGGCCTTGGCGGTGGCAATTTCACCCGCTCTCTCTGCTCTTCTCCGGGCGAATTTCCCCTTTAAGTGGGGATCGACCCATATTCGATATCTGGGGATTTCCCTGCCACGCTCACCAGACGGAGCCTTTGACTGCAACTTCCCACCTTTGTTGACCCAAATTAAAAAAGATCTCGATGACTGGCATGTGGGACGTTTTTCGTGGTTCGGGCGATGCAATATCATAAAAATGAACGTGATGCCCCGCCTATTATATGTGTTTCAGGCGGTACCGGTGACCGTCCCGACCTCCTTCCTCCGGAAGGTTAATCGAGTGTTCCGGGAGTTTCTGTGGCGCAGGGGCTCCCCGAGGCTGGCGCTGCGCGTTCTGCGCATGCCTAAATTGAGCGGTGGCATGGCACTACCGGATGCTATAGCATATTATGAGGCATGTCACTTGTCCCGTATTTTGGACTGGTACCGCCATGGACCCCTGAAACAGTGGGTACGGCTGGAGCGGAGCTTGGTGGGGACCCCACCTGAGGCCTCCTTGTGGACTCCCTCGGCTGTCCAGAGGGATCTGTCGGACCACCCCACTATTGGCCCCACCTTGCGAGTGGGGAGGCGATTGTGTCATTGGGGCTCCTTGGCTACCCTGCCGTCCCCCCTTCTCCAGGTGGTTGACAGCCCTGATTTTCCTCCGGGGGTGGACCAACCAGGATTTAGGTCCCTGGGAGATGCGGGACATGGTCAGGCCCGCCACTTTGTGCGGGATGGGTCCTGGATCACTAGGTCTCGCCTTCACTCAGACTTCTCCGAACTGACCTTTTGGCAACAGGTCCAACTCTCGCATTTTTTGCAGTCTCTCCCAGCGGCACCCCAGTTTGCCAGACGTCTCACCTACTTTGAGGAACTTTGCTCCGTTCCGTCTCCTTTACGTCACACTATTTCCCTCATGTACAAGACTCTGGTCACCCCTGAAGCATCCTTCCGACCTCCTTATGTTGCACGTTGGGAGCGAGATCTTGGTCTGTCCTTCACTGATCAGCAGGTGGAACGCCTACTGTTTTTCACGTACAAAACTTCGATCTGCTCTCGCTACCAAGAGGTAGGATATAAATGTCTGACCAGATGGCATTATACCCCGGTGCGGCTGAGTCGGATGTTCCCGTCCAGTGTTGACACTTGCTGGAGATGCGGCAGGGAGCGAGGGACATACCTCCATATTTTTTGGTCATGTGAACGGGTTCAACCGTTCTGGACATCGGTGCGCCTCATTGCCCAAAAATTCACAGACCATTCTCTGGCACTGGACCCTGCGCTATTCCTGCTCCACCATCACGAGTTCCCGAGGGCGTCTTATCGGAAGTCCATCTTGCCGTTATTGTTCACGGCAGCGAAAAGTTGCATCCCCCCCCCTTTGAAAGCAGACCCAGCCCCCGACCGTGGCCATGTGGCTTAATAAAGTCAAATGCATTAATGAAATGGAAGATCTGATGGCAACGGAGAGGGGAACCAGAGAGAAATTTACGAAACGCTGGTTCTACTGGCACGAATTTACATTTTCGGCGGAATACCGTGATCTGCTGCTTTAATGCTCTGTAATTATGGTGATGATGGGCCACACGGTCCCCCGCCCCCCCCTCCTTTATCTCTCTCCCTTGCCCCTCCTTTTTTCCTCTTATTTTTTCTCTTTTTGCTGTCTTTTCTATACCCTTTTTTTTTTTTTTTTTTATTTATTTTATTATTTTATATGGTTCTGTCCGGCTTACTCTTACAGGCATATTTTCCTGTTTCTCTGTCACGATCCACGCCTTGCTCCCAGACGGACGTACTGGTGTCGTCCCCCCCCTGCCCCTGGGGAGCTCCTGAGGGACTGTTGGGGGGCGGACCCCGCGCGCCTGATACCGGCCATGTGTTGGATGCCGGTGGTGCCCGGGGTTGGCCCCGTGACGGCCTTTGGGCTCCTGACTATACACTTAATATCATATTCCCATATGGGTTGGGTTCTAGGGGGTCAGCATGCTTGTGTGTGAGTGTCAGGGGCTGTATGCCCCCAAGTTCCACTATGTTATTATCCTGTTACTCCATGCTGTCTGTATCGATCAAGAGCTATGTTTCCTATATTTACGCTGTTACTGCTTACTGTGTTTATCTGGTGGCTTGTTATGTGCCTTATTTCTTTGTTTCAATAAACGAATTTAAAAAAAAAAAAAGAAATGATTTATAACATTTTATGTTTAAAATGCAAACACACCTTGTTATTCAATTTAATGCACATTGCAACACTTTCCACTGCATGTCAATGCACACCAACTCACAATAAAGCATGTCGGGATGTGTTTTTACAAACATTACAAATGCTGACAAGCCATTTGATGCCTTTCCATTCATTTTATTTAAAACTATATCATACAAAAATATAAAAATATAAGTTTGTTTCCAAACTTAGTGTATTCGTGTTTCAAGACCAGGAACCTGGTCCAGATGGTGAAAACAATTGTATTGTTATAATGATATTACCCTTACAAAAGAAAGGACAGTAGCTTTGCAGTGATGAAGACAAGCTTTCAATAAGGTATATTATCTGTTAGTTAGGCATGTTTTCCATTTACACTTTTCACCAAATGTGATACATCTTACCAGCCGTGCATGAGGGTTTCGGTGATAATAAAGTTCTTTATATTCATCCATCCAAACCTCTGCTGCTCGCACACTATTTGCCAAAGCTTTACTACGTGAGTATGGGGCTTGCCTGGGAAAGACATGTCCAACATGTGAACATGGGTGTACTTCAAGTGTTCCTCCACACTGCCAAATCTATCATTAGAAAGAAACATTTTGTAGAAATTTATATATATATACACATATAAAATATATATATATTTCATTCACAAGCCATTTAAATCTTGCCATAGTGAAACTTCAGTGAAAGTCGATGCCAAGTGACACAACGCTACAGACAATGACAATTGGGTAAGCTCAGGGTGCACCCCAAGAATCCATGGAACCAGTGCAGTCCAGTGAATGAGAAGTGTTAATTACAAGGATAAACCAAACACACAAGATGTAATTATTTAACTATTTAAAGGGGAAGAATTATTGATTTGTCTCTGGAATGTATGCTCTTTTTTAATGCATGACTGTATTTTGCTAGCTTAGTTAGCTGTGGCTTGGAATTGCATGTTATTGCTTATTCTGTGATCTTCAAGTATCCCCAGATCGTTTTCCATCAGCAATTCTCCCAATGAAGCTCCGTCAAATGTGTATTTTGCATGTGTATTTTTAGCACTCACGCAAATAACGTTATATTTCTTATTACTGAACCACATTTGCCATGTAGCTGCCTTTTTAATCAAGGTATTTCTGTAATGATGTTACAGAATATCATGTGCCAAAGTTATTTCCCTGCACACCAAATTTTAAGATAAACCTAAATTTACCTTAAAACAGACTTACTGTAGGTGTTGGCATGTACAATCATTAAGAAAATACTTTGCAAATGTATTCAATTGATCCCCTATCTCTCCTTTCCTGTCCACTACCAGTAAAGTGATGTTCTCCATATGAGCATGCTGCAATAATGTATCTGTCTATACTCATAATCCAGACATTTTATGGAAAAAAAGAACTAGTGTCCTAATAACTGCTGGATAGCTAGCCTATGACTTGAGAAGAGCTTTGCACTCTGCAGCATGCTGACCGCTGATAGTCTGTCTAGTCTGTTGCTGAGATTTGAAGAAAACAAACACCTTTTGTAATAATGTGCCCAGAATGTATTTAGTTAATTTAAAGCTAAACTCCAACTTTCTTTTCACTAGGGAGGAAAAAAGTTAGCTTTTGCTAGAGAAGTGGACTTTTTCGGCACAGTAATTGACACTAATGTCATAAAAAATAATTGTTTATTGATAATTAATTAAAAAAGTTTATAAACATGTGTACGCCAGAAAAATGCAAATAGATATAATTACAATCAAGCTAAAAACAGATCATAACATCACAATCATGAAATGTGGATATCCCTCAATCACCACTAAGATTTTTTAATTCCCATGAGAACCTGATACTTCAATATAGGTCATAGTAAGTGCGGGTGTATATCCGGTGTTGAGGGAGCCACTGTAGAATGAATTTCTTCTACATGTTTCGCGTTCTAATGTAACGCTTCTTCAAGAGAGTGTAATGAGTTAGAACAATGTAAGATCTGAATAAAACAAAGGGACAGTACACGAGTACCATACAGCATATCCTCAATTTATACAACCTATCATAAATGGAAAGCAAAGACACTCTATTCGTGTCACTTTAATGTTAACAAATATATTATAACAGTATATGAAAGAGATTTTCGCTTACCAATAATTGATGTATAAATACCAATGACAACAGGTCCCAATGCAGACCCAGATTAAACAATTTGTATTGCAGTGCTGAGTAAACAAACACCCAAAGCTATAAGTAGATAGAGGTGGGAGAATATTTAAAGGAAAGATTTCTTGTCTTTCATATTTCAATGTATGCAAATACACATTCATGTACCGTCTATATAAGACGAGCCATTCAAAATAATATTATAGTGACTGTATTGTATCAGAGTGAGGATACATTAGAAGCAAAAAGCTAATTTCCACTTTTTTCTTACCTATAATATACTCCTTGGCGGGGGACATTTTATCAGGTAGAATATAGTCAATTAAGCCAGCAGTTATGTGTATTCCGAAAACTTTAACACTTTTTGGTACAAATTGGCCAGTTCTATGGAAAAAATGTATAATATGCTATCTGTATAAAACGTATATACCACAGAGCCCTAAAATAGGGCGGTGCTATACAACAGTAAAGAATATTATTGTACATATATATGAGCATGGTTAACAAGTATATAATCAATTAATATACCTGTCCAGCGTGGAGTATTGTTACTCCCCCAGCCCTTGGAATGCTGGACCAGTGTTTGGGCAGTCGGTGGTTATACAGGTTTTTATCTGAGTATGCCTATTGTAATCCCATAAGGATGTCCACGGTGCAGAAACCGCATCTACGGTGCTAAGAAAACAAATTATAGTGCTGTTAACACTTAGCATGTAATTGGTTTGTTGCTTAATAAGGCATAGATACGGCATAGACAGGAATACAAACATTCCTTAGTCTGGCCACTAGATGGCGATCAATAACCGAGCTAGTCTATATATGGCTTACCTTCCATGAAACGTTTATGAGGGCTAGCCAAGTCCCATGGAGCAGGGGGTAAGTAGGTTGTATCCCTGTTGTCGGTCAAGCAGACTGAGGCGTCTGCTTGGCTGTTTAAATATTCTCCAACTGTGTGACGTTTCCCGCTGGTAAGCGTCTTGACGTCACACAGTCCGGCTGAATGGTGCCTCCCATCTAGTCACCGCCACTACGCATGTGTGTACATGCCGCTCGGGACCAGAAGAGAAACACGTCTGGGAAGTGGGTGGAGACACAGGTAGTGTCCGCCCTGCTGACCAATCCCAGACTGGCGCCGCCCACCGAACCCCGAACGGGACAATTGCGGCAGTGTCACCGCGACTGTCCAAAATCAGACCCAGGGAGCAAGCGGCACGGAGCCCCAAAGGGGGGGAAAAAAAGGAAGGGGGGGAAAAAAAAAAAAGAAAAAAATATAAATTACATCCGGCCCGATCAGTCCATGGGAATGGTTCCCAGGAGTTTAAAGTGACGGCGCTTTCAGCCGCACCTCACTACCATAACAGCCGAGGTGTACATCCATCAGCACTGCAAATTAAATTCGGATAGATATACAGTTCCATGTAATCCAAAACAAATGTGCAGTGGCGACAGAAACATAGATACAGACAAGACCACACAATACATTTATATATATATAATACAAGCAGTCAATGATTATCAAACAATTAGCATGTTTGTAATTTCAGCTTTTTAAAGACTGGCATTAGTCAGTCTGCTAGCAAATAATTAAGAGAATATGTGTTGAAGGATAAAGATGAATATTATCCCATATATGGGTCATATGTAAAGCTCGGTATATAGTTTGTAAGACTCATATAGCAGATATCCATATATCTTCCTCTATATCTTAATGAATCAATTAGCCAATATAGTCTTATTAGACAATGTCAGAGGTGGCTCCTTATGCCGGTCTAGTATATTGGTGCCTACAGAAACGATTTATAAGAGATAATCTCATTAAGGCCAGGGGGATAGATCGCATTCAGGCGCTCTATCCAAAGAGATTCTCTTTGGAGAATCCTTTGGTCCCAAATGCCCCCCTAGGATCCGGTGGAATAACTGCTAATACAATAAATGAGATGCATGACGTTTCGAATCTGTAATACAGGTCAACATGGCGACTAATGGGTGTCATCATTTTCCCATTGCCTGACAGGTAGGTATGATCGTTTATCCTTTGTTTAAACATTCTTTTCGTCTTCCCAACGTAATAAGCCCCACAACGATATGTCATTAAATACACAATTCCCATTGTCTCACAATTAGTGAAGAACTTGGGTATAAAGATTTCTTGATTGGGCAATAGAAAGCACTGGCCTTCACTTACCCATTGACAGAAATAGCATTGGTTACATTTAAAGATTCCTTTTAATTGTTTTCGAGGTTTGACCCTTTTGGGATCATAGTGGGAAGACACAATGGTGTCCCGAATTGACCGTGCCTTTCGAAACACAATTTCTGGATTTTGGTTTATGTGTCTAGCTAATGTTGTATCCTGTAGCAACACATGTCAATGTTTAGTGAGAATACCTCTAAGTTGGTCATGTTGGGAGGAAAATTTTGTAATAAATTTAGTTGTAACTGATTTATTGTTGGTGTTTTTTGGTTTAAAGAGTAACGCACGTCTATCCTTTCCTATAGCCCTATTAAAGGCCCTGCGCAACAAGGATTTGTTGTAGCCTCTACGTAGTAACCTATTTCGAAGTAAATTCGCCTGTTTTATGAAAGTCATCTTCGTGAGTACAGTTCCTACGTAGACGGATATACTGTGCGTAAGGGATGCTCTTTACTAATGTCGGAGGGTGTGCGCTGTTGGCATGTAAAAGTGTGTTACCCGCCGACTCTTTCATGTAGAGGTCAGCGGCCACACATCTATCCATGCCTATATACAGACGCAAATCCAAGAAAGTGATGGAAAATTCGTCAAAGGATAGGGTGAACTTGAGATTATATGTGTTGGCATTGATACATTGAACAAACGCTTGGAGGGATTCTATGGAGCCCTGCCAGATCATAAAAACGTCGTCGATGTATCGATGCCAACAAAGGATCGACTCTGTATACTGTGAATATCTGTCCTCGGTCCATAGGCCACGCTCCCACCCCCCCAGGTACAGGTTCGCATAGGAGGGGGCACAACAAATGCCCATAGCGACCCCCTGTACCTGGAGGAAGTGGGAGCCAGCAAATGTGAACCAATTGTGAGTAAGTATATATTGTAATAGTTTCAACAAAAATTTGTTAAAATCTCGTTCATCCTCACCCTCTTCCCTAAAGAACATGCGCACTACATCAAGACCCTTAAGATGGGGGGATACTAGAGTAGAGGGACTCTACATCCAAGGTCACCAATATGGCTCCTGGTGGAATGTAGAGGCCCTCTACTTGTTTCAAAAGGTCCAATGTGTCTTGGACATAAGACGGTAGTCTTGTGACATGTGGGGTAAGGAAAAAATCTACATAGCGACTAGAGTTTTCAGTGATAGACCCTATGCCCGACACTATCCGATTCTTGTGGATTTTGGGAAGGGCATAAAAGGTAGCATCTTGAGGGAAGGAAGTGTTGAGGAATTCATAAGTACTCTGATCAATGAGGCCCTGAAGGAAGGCCTCATTGATCATTTCCTTGAATTCCATATTGAAATGTGCAGTGTGGCGAAGGGAAATTTTTCTGTACCATTGTTCGTTTAGCAGTATCTCAAAACACATATTCTCATAGTCCTTAAGATTCATTATCACTACATTCCCCCCCTTGTCGGCGGGTTTAACTATAATTTCTTTTTTGGCTGCCAAGGCAGAAAGTGCCAGGCGTTGTGCCCGTGTAAGATTTGAGGTAGTACGCTTGAAATGTGTATTTTTAATTTCGCTTACTGTAGATAATAAAAAAGCCCAAATATTGGGATTTATCGTGAGATCAGGAAATTTTTTAGATTTTGTATGGAGATTCGGCTGGTCTGTTTTTAATATACCCATTGGAGGGTTTGTCAGAGTCACATCATCACTGTTGGTATCATCATTGTGGGGGGCATGTTCATTCTCTTCTAATTAGAGGATGAGATCCCTAAGTGCCCTAAATTCTTGCATTTTTAAATATTTCATGCGTTCAGTAAGGTCTTTATCTTTTTTCAATCTCACTCTCTCCTCATCAAAGATATAATTAAAAGTTAGTCTTCTAGCAAAGAGGTATAGATCTTTTATTACCTCGTATTTGTCAATATCCGTTGATGGGCAAAAACGAAGTCCTAGTTTTAAGATGTCAATCTCATTTTTGCTAAGTGATACAGAGCTCAAATTTATTACATCAATTCCTGTGTTTGGTGTGGAGATATTGGAGTTAAATTCCCCATGCGGGTTACGAACCGGTCCATAGTTCCTTGTTGCGTTCCCGTCATGGGGGTGCCCGGGAAAAAAGTCCCCTGAGGGGGGATATGATGTGCACCTAGAGTTTCTAATATTTCATCATTAGATTGGGCATGTGTATGAATGCCCAATCTAATTTAATGTGTACAAATACCATTCATACACATGCCCAAAGTATTCAGACCAATACCTTAAATTTTTTACTCTTTGTTATATTGCAGCCATTTGCTAAAATCATTTAGGTTCATTCTTCTTCCTCATGAATGTACACATAGCACCCCATACTGACAGAAAAACACAGAATTGTTGACATTGTTGCAGATTTATTAAAAAAGAAAAACTGAATTATCACATGGTCCTAAGTATTCAGACCCTTTGCTGAGTATTTAGTAGAAGCCCCCTTTTGATCTAATACAGCCAGGAGTCTTTTTGGGAAAGATGCAACAAGTCTTTCACACCCGGATTTGGGGATCCTCTGCCATTTCTCCTTGCAGATCCTCTCCAGTTCTGTCAGGTTGGATGGTAAACGTTGGTGGACAGCCATTTTTAGGTCTCTCCAGAGATGCTCAATTGGGTTTAAGTCAGGGCTCTGGCTGGGCCATTCAAGAACAGTCACGGAGTTGTTGTGAAGCCACTCCATTATTTTAGCTGTGTGCTTAGGGTCATTGTCTTGTTGGAAGGTAAACCTTCGGCCCAGTCTGAGGTCCAGAGCACTCTGGAGAAGGTTTTTGTCCAGGATATCCCTGTACTTGGCCGCATTCATCTTTCCCTCGATTGCAACCAGTGATATTTCAGTTTTTCTTTTTTAATAAATCTGCAACAATGTCAACAATTCTGTGTTTTTCTATGGGGAACATTCATGAGGAAGAAGAATGAACTTAAATGATTTTAGCAAATGGCTGCAATATAACAAAGAGTGAAAAATTTAAGGGGGTCTGAATACTTTCCGTACCCACTGTATATTAAAAACTGACCAGCCGAATTTCCGTAAAAAATCTAAAAAATTTCCAGATCTCACGATAAATCCCAATATTTGGGCTTTTTTGGTATCTACAGTAAGCTAAATTAAAAATACACATTTCAAGCGTACTACCTCAAATCTTACACAGGCACAACGCCTGGCACTTTCTTCCTTGGCAGCCAAAAAAGAAATTATAGTGAAACCCGCCGACAAGGGGGGGGAATGTAGTGATAATGAATCTTAAGGACTATGAGAATATGTGTTTTGAGATACTGCTAAACGAACAATGGTACAGAAAAATTTCCCCTCGCCACACTGCACATTTCAATATGGAATTCAAGAAAATGATCAATGAGGCCTTCCTTCAGGGCCTCATTGATCAGAGTACTTATGAATTCCTCAACACTTCCTTCCCTCGAGATGCTACCTTTTATGCCCTTCCCAAAATCCACAAGAATCCCTCTAGACCACCAGGTAGACCGATAGTGTCGGGCATAGGGTCTATCACTGAAAACTCTAGTCGGTATGAGGATTTTTTCCTTTCCCCACATGTCACAAGACTACGTCTTGTGTCCAAGACACATTGGACCTTTTGAAACAAGTAGAGGGCCTCTACATCCCACCAGGAGCCATATTGGTGACCTTGGATGTAGAGTCCCTATACTCTAGTATCCCCCATCTTAAGGGTCTTGATGTAGTGTGCATGTTCCTCAGGGAGGAGGGTGAACGAGATTTTAACGAATTTTTGTTGAAACTATTACAATATATACTTACTCACAATTGGTTCACATTTGCCGGCTCCCACTTCCTCCAGGGGTGGGAGCGTGGCCTATGGACCGAGGACAGATATTCACAGTATACAGAGTCGATCCTTTGTTGGCATCGATACATCGACGACATTTTCATGATCTGGCAGGGCTCCATAGAATCCCTCCAAGCGTTTGTTTGATGTATCAATGCCAACACATATAATCTCAAGTTCACCCTATCCTTTGACGAATTTTCCATCACTTTCTTGGATTTGCGTCTGTATATAGGCGTGGATAGATGTGTGGCCGCTGACCTCTACAGGAAGGAGTCGGTGGGTAACACCCTTTTACATGCCAACAGCGCACAACCTCCGACATTAGTAAAGAGCATCCCTTACGCACAGTATATCCGTCTACGTAGGAACTGTACTCACGAAGATGACTTTCATAAAACAGGCGAATTTACTTCGAAATAGGTTACTACGTAGAGGCTACAGCAAATCCTTGTTGCGCAGGGCCTTTAATAGGGCTATAGGAAAGGACAGACTTGCGTTACTCTTTAAACCAAAAAACCCCAACAATAAATCAGTTACAACTAAATTTATTACAAAATTTTCCTCCCAACATGACCAACTTAGAGGTATTCTCACTAAACATTGGCATGTGTTGCTACAGGATACAACATTAGCTAGACACATAAACCAAAATCCGGAAATTGTGTTTCGAAAGGCACGGTCAATTCGGGACACCAATGTGTCTTCCCACTATGATCCCAAAAGGGTCGAACCTCAAAAACAATTAAAAGGAATCTTTAAATGTAACCAATGCGATTTCTGTCAATGGGTAAGTGAAGGCCAACACTTTCTATTGCCCAATCAAGAAATCTTTATACCCAAGTTCTTCGCTAATTGTGAGACAACGGGAATTGTGTATTTAATGACATGTCGTTTTGGGGCTTATTACGTCGGGAAGACGAAAAGAATGCTTAAACAAAAGGATAAACGATCATACCTACCTGTCAGGCAATGGGAAAATGATGACACCCATTAGTCGCCATGTTGACCTGTATCACAGATTCGAAACGTCATGCATCTCATTTATTGTATTAGCAGTTATTCCACCGGATCCTGGGGGGGGGGGGGGGGCATTTGGGACCAAAGGATTCTCCAAAGAGAATCTCTTTGGATAGAGCGCCTGAATGCGATCTATCCCCCTGGCCTTAATGAGATTATCTCTTATAAATCGTTTCTGTAGGCACCAATATACTAGACCGACATAAGGAGCCACCTCTGACATTGTCTAATAAGACTATATTGGCTAATTGATTCATTAAGATATAGAGGAAGATATATGGATATCTGCTATATGAGTCTTACAAACTATATACCGAGCTTTACATATGACCCATATATGGGATAATATTCATCTTTATCCTTCAACACATTCTCTTAATTATTTGCTAGCAGACTGACTAATGCCAGCCTTTAACCCCTTCAATACCGAGTCATTGTAAAATGACGTCGGCAACATTCCTTTACCGATCCGGGCCGCCGTCATATGACGTCGGCCCGTTCTAGCTGCCAGTGCGCGCTCCCGGCGGCGCGATCAGGGATGAGGCTCGTCCCTCGGACATAGCCCATCCCTGATCAAGGTAAACAGCCAATAGAAATTGGCTGTTTACCACATGATCGGGTGTGTCAATCACAGCCGATCACATGAGCGGCTCCAGCGCGAGCCGCTCGTTCCCTCCTTAATGCGCGCCCCCCGGGGGCGCGCAGCGCGGCGATCGGGGACGAGGCTCGTCCCTCGGACAGAGCCCATCCCCGATCTAGGTAAAGAGCCAATGAAATTGTCTCTTTACCACGTGACTGGCTGTGTCCAATCACAGCCGGTCACAAATGTCATCAGAGAACACGGTAACTAGCTGTCACCGTGTTCTCCTCCTCACACACTGATCCTGTGTGAGGAGGAGATTGTGGTAACAGCTAGTTACCAAGTACAGTGCACCCCAACCACACTGATTGCCCCCCCCCAATAAAAAGCACCTGTCACTAGCCCATCAAAGTACCCGAGTACCTGTCACCAGCCCATCAGGTACTCTGATGACAGGTACTCAGGTACTCTAAAGGGCTGATGACAGGTACTCTGATGGGCTGATGACAGGTACTCTGATGGGCTGGTGACAGGTACTCGGGTACTCTGATGATGGGTACTCGGGTACTTTGAGTACCCGTCACCGGAGTACCCGAGTACCCATCATCGGAGTACCCGAGTACCTGTCACCTACCCATCAGAGTACCCGAGTACCTGTCACCTACCCATCAGAGTACCCGAGTACCTATCACCTACCCATCAGAGTACCCGAGTACCTATCACCTACCCATCAGAGTACCCGAGTACCTTCCACCTGCTCATCAGAGTACCTGACACCTGAAGTACCCGAGTACTTGCCACCTGCTCATCAGTACCCATCACTACTCATCAGTACTCATCAGTACCCATCAGTACCTATCACCTATCAGTACTGATCATCCTTACCCATCAGTACAGTATCAGTATCACCTATCAGTATCAGTACTACTCATCAGTACCTATCACCTGCCTGTCACCTGCCCATAAGAGTACCCGAGTACCTGTCACCTGCCTATCGGAGTACTCGAGTACCTGCCACTTGCTCATCAGTACCAGAGTACCTGTCACCTGCCCAGCAAAGTACCCGAGTACCTGTAACCCTTCATACAGCCACCATGTCTAAGTCCAAAAAGGTTTATATACGTCCTCCGTTTAAACCTAAATACCGGTGTTATGGCAGCAGATAGCTGCCATAACCCTGGTATTTTTTTAAACGGTGGACGGTTGGCTTTCCGATAAGGGTGGTCCCAGCGGCGGATTCACCGCGGGATCACCCTTCCGGGGTGGCGGAAGAGGTGACCCCCCCCCTCCCGCCGCATTCTGGTCCTTTTCCCCGCTTACCGGAACCGCCGGCAGCAGGGAAAACTATCCGGTCCCGGATTCTCACAGACAGGATGTCGAGTGAGGGCAAGCTTGCCCTCACTCGACTCTATGGTCTTGGAGGACCGGAGCTACGGCAAACATCGTTGCCTAGCAACCAGTTTAAAGGTCCCTTTTTTTTTTCATTTCATTTAATTTTTTTTTTATTTATTTTTTTATTTTTTCTATCTTTTAGTGTACTTGTGAGATCTGAGGACTTTTTGACCCCAGATCTCACAAAAAAAAAAAAGAGGTCCTGTCGTGCCTTTTTCTATTACAAGTAATGTTTACATTTCTTGTAATAGAAATAAAAATGATCAATTTTTTTTTTTAAAAAAACAGTGTAAAAATAAAAAATAATAAATAAAATAAATAGTAAAAAAAAAAAAAAAATTAAAGCGCCCTGTCCCCGCGAGCTCGCGCGCAGAAGCGAACGCATACGGAAACCCCGCCTACATATGTAAACAGTGTTCAAACTACACATGTGAGGTATCGTCGCTATCGTTAAAGCAAGAGCAATAATTTGAGCCCTAGACCTCCTCTGTAACTCTAAGATAGCAACCTGTAGAAATTTTTAAAATGTCGCCTATGGGGATTTTTAAGTACCAAAGTTTGTCACCATTCTGTGAGCGTGCGCAATTTTGAAGCATGACATGTTGGGTATCTATTTACTCGGCGTAACATTATCTTTCACATTATGGAAAACAATTGGGCTAACTTTACTGGTTTCTTATTTTTTAATTCAAAAAAGTGAATTTTTTCCCAAAAAATTGCATTTGGAAGACCGCTGCGCAAATACGGTGTGATAAAAAATATTGCAATAATCTCCATTTTATTCTGTAGGGTCTCTGCTAAAAAAAAATATATAATGTTTTGGGGTTCTAAGTAGTTTTCTAGCAAAAACAACTGATTTTAGCTTGTAAACACCAAATGTCAAAAATAGGCCTAGGCAAGTGGCTAGGATGCATGATGATGCTCCTTGGATGTTGGGCCCCTCTATATGGCTAGGCTGTGAAAAGGTCTCACACATGTGGTATTGACAACTTTGTGTAAAAAAAAAAGTTTTTATTTTTTTCCCACATTTTCCAAAAACGTGTGGAAAAAATGACATGTTCAAAGGACCCATAATGCCTCATAGAATATACGTTGGAGTGTTTGCTTTTCAAAATGGGGTCATTTTGTGGACTTTTCCATTGTTTTGGTGCTCTAGGGCCTTGAAAAGTGTGATAGGCAGTAAGAAAGTTTTATGTGTATTTATGCTCCTAAAACGCCTTATGGTGCTACTTGGACGTGGAGTCTCTTTTTGTGGCCAGGCTGTGTAAAAGTCTCACACATGTGGTATCACCATACTCAGAAGGAGTAGCAGAATGAATTTTGGGGTGTCATTTTTGCTGTGTACATGCTATGTGTTAGAAATAGCTTATAAATTGACAACGTTTTGGGAAAAAAAAGAAAAAAAAAAATTTTTCTTCATTTTCCCAAGAATTGTGGGAAAAAATTATAACTTCAAAAAACTCACCATGCCTCTTACTAAATACCTTGGACTGTCTACTTTACAAAAAGGGGTCATTTGGGGGGTATTTGTACTGTCCTGACATTTCAGGGCCTCAAGAAAGGAGATAGGCCATCAGTACATCTGGTGTGATCAATTTTCAGTAATTGGTACCATAGCTTCTAGACTCAATAACTTTCACACAGACTAAATAATATACACTAATTTGGGTTAATTTTACCAGAGATATGTAGCAGTATAAATTTTGGCCCAAATGTATGAAGAAAAATTAATTTTTTGCAAAATGTTATAATAGAAACTAAAAAAAAGTGTTTTTTTGCAAAATTTTTGCTCTTTTTGCTTATATCACGGAAAAAAAAAAAAAACCCCAGTTGTGATCAAATACCACCAAAAGAAAGCTCTATTTGTGTGAAAAAAATGATAAAAATTTTGTTTGGTTACAGTGTAGCATGACTGAGCAATTGTCATTCAAAATGTGAGAGTGCTGAAAGCTGAAAATTGGTCTGGGCAGGAAGGGGGTCTAACTGCTCTGTATGGAAGCGGTTAAAAAGCTGAAATTACAAACATGCTAATTGTTTGATAATCATCGACTGCTTGTATTATATATATAAATGTATTCTGTGATCTTGTCTGTATCTATGTTTCTGTCGCCACTGCACATATGTTTTGGATTACATGGAACTGTATATCTATCCGAATTTAATTTGCAGTGCTGATGGATGTACACCTCGGCTGTTATGGTAGTGAGGTGCGGCTGAAAGCGCCGTCACTTTAAACTCCTGGGAACCATTCCCATGGACTGATCGGGCCGGATGTCATTTATATTTTTTTCCCCCTTGCTTTTTTCCCCCCCTTTTGGGCTCCGTGCCACTTGCTCCCTGGGTTTGATTTTGGACAGTTGCGGTGACACTGTCGCAATTGTCCCGTTCGGGGTTCGGTGGGCGGCGCCAGTCTGGGATTGGTCAGCAGGGCGGACACTACCTGTGTCTCCACCCACTTCCCAGACGTGTTTCTCTTCTGGTCCCGAGCGGCATGTACACAGATGCGCAGTGGCGGTGACTAGATGGGAGGCACCATTCAGCCGGCCTGTGTGACGTCAAGACGCTTACCAGCGGGAAACATCACACAGTTGGAGAATATTTAAACCGCCAAGCAGACGCCTCAGTCTGCTTGACTGACAACAGGGATACAACCTACTTACCCCCTGCTCCATGGGACTTGGCTAGCCCTTAAAAACGTTTCACGGAAGGTAAGCCATATATAGACTAGCTCGGTTATTGATCGCCATCTAGTGGCCAGACTAAGGAATGTTTGTATTCCTGTCTATGCCGTATCTATGCCTTATTAAGCAACGAACCAATTACATGCTAAGTGTTAACAGCACTATAATTTGTTTTCTTAGCACCGTAGATGCGGTTTCTGCACCGTGGACATCCTTATGGGATTACAATAGGCATACTCAGATAAAAACCTGTATAACCTGTGCCCAAACACTGGTCCTGCATTCCAAGGGCTGGGGGAGTAACAATACTCCACGCTGGACAGGTATATTAATTGATTATATACTTGTTAACCATGCTCATATATATGTACAATAATATTCTTTACTGTTGTATAGCACCGCCCTATTTTAGGGCTCTGTGGTATATACGTTTTATACAGATAGCATATTATACATTTTTTCCATAGAACTGGACAATTTGTACCAAAAAGTGTTAATTTTGTCGGAATATACATAACTGCTGACTTAACCACTTTAGCCCCAGCCACTGTGCTGCTACTGCGGCACAGTGGCTCGTTCCCGTCCAGCGACGTAGACCTACGTCGCTAGACTCCTCCCCCTGTAGGCGGCGATCGCGCGCCGCCGGAGGCGCGCTCCCACTGTTTTCATTCACAGCGGGAGTCGGGCCAGGGGAGGAGCGGCGGCGATCGCCGCTGCTCTGCCCCGATCGTCGGGGAATCGAGTGAGGAGATCCGCCCGCCTGTGTAAACAGAGCGGGCGGATCTCCTAAGTGACAGGGACTGACAAATCGGAGTGTTCAGCATAGCTGGACATCCGATCTGTCCTTCTGTCACTCAGTCACCTCCCCCCCCACACGTCAGTAAGCACCAGGCATACATTAACCCCTCCCTCTCCAATAAAATTAACCCCTTCCCTGCCAGTGTCATTTTTACAGTAACAGTGCATATATATTGCACTGATTACTGCAGTAATGTCACTGGTACCCCCAAAAGTGTCAAAAATGTCAGTCAAGGGTCCGATCTGTCCGCCGCAATGTCGCAGTCCCGCAAAAAAAAAAAAAAAAAAAAAAATCGCAGATCGCCGCCATTATGCGTTAAAAAAAAAAACACCAAAAATGACAGAAATCTTTCCCTTAGTTAGTAAACGCAATAACTTTTGCGCAAACCAATCAAAATACGCTTATTGGGATTTTTTTTTACCAAACATAGGTAGCAGAAAACAAATTGGCCAAAAATTTTTAAAAAATTAGATTTTTACATTTTTTGGGGGGGGAATTTCATATAAAAAAATGTTAAAAATATTGTTATTTTTTCAAAATAAATGCTATTTTTTTGTTTATAGCTCAAAAAGTAAAAATCGCACAGGTGATCAAATACCACCAAAAGAAAGCTCTGTTTGTGGGAAAAAAAGGACGTAAATTTCGTTTGGGTACGGCGTCGCACGACCGCGCAATTGTCAGTTAAAGTCGCACAGCGCCGAATCGCAAAAAGTGGCCTGGACGGAAGACAGCAAAATCCTCCGGTGGTAAAGTGGTTAATTGACTATATTCTACCTGATAAAACGTCCCCCGCCAAGGAGTATATTATAGGTAAGAAAGTGGAAATTAGCTTTTTGCTTCTCATGTATCCTCACTCTGATACAATACAGTCACTATAATATTATTTTGTATGGCTCGTCTTATATAGACGGTACATGAATGTGTATTTGCATACATTGAAATATGAAAGACAAGAAATATTTCCTTTAAATATTCTCCCACCTCTATCTACTTTTTTTTTGAAATTCCGATTTATTATTTTTCCACAAAAATACAAGAAATAGAAAAAAAAAAAAACACCAGTTAACCTGGCGCTGTCACTCCACCTGTGTATTAATTCCAAAAAATATTAACAATACAATCTGTGCACCCAAAAAAAAAAGAAAAAGAAAAAAAAAAAAAAAAGGATCTTTTTCTTTCCCTTTTCTCTCCTTTTTTTCTGGAGAAGGTCTTGTAGACTATATAAGTGTGATATAAACATACTTAAAATATACCAAACTCAAAACCCTATCCACCAATCAAGCTCTTGTGTGCATCTCATCCTTCCCTTCCCTCCACCCCCACCCATAACGAGAAAGAAAGAAAAAAATAATAATAAAGGGACCAAGAGGTACTCCATAGCCCCTAGCCATAATACATTTACAACTAATAACGATCACCCAATATTACCTTGAACCTCATTCAGTGAGTTCGTTCCCTCTAATCGCCTCTCCTCCCACTGGCCCTATTACCCCCAATACTCCAAAATTGTGTAATATAATAGTGCGAAAAAAAACAAAAAGGAAAGAAGCGGGATTTGTATCCCCCTGATCCCCATGAACCTCCATACCTCCAATTCCGCTGCCAGACGCTAATATATCCCCTCCAACCAAAAAAGGGGGACAAAAAAAAAAAAAAAAAAAGGACCATTTTCCCCTCTTTTTTTTTTTTTGAAAAGGTCTACAATCTTGTAGACTATATAAGTGTAAAAAACAAACATACTTAAAATATACCAAATTCAAAACCCTTTCCACCAATCAAGCTCTTTGTGCATCTCATCCTTCCTCCTCCCCATCCCCCCGAACCCTCAGATAGTCTTCCGAGGAAGTGTAGGCGGTCCAGGGCTGCCAGCAGTTACGGGTCATCTCTTCCCTTCTATTGCGTGCTGCTATCAGTGTTTCCATTCGGTGGATCTCATTCACCTTCGAAAACCATGTTTGTAAGGCTGGTGGATTGGTTTGTCTCCATACCCCCGGAATACTCGCTTTAGCAGCGTTGAGTAAATGACTCAAAAGGGAGTTTCTGTATTTCCTAATTGATAGCTTTGTCAAATGTAAAAGACATAAGGCCGGATCCCCTCCCACCTCGACTGCAGTGAGATTTTTTATCACTTTCGCTACCTCTGACCAATAGCCCCTAATCCGGGGGCACGACCAGAAGATGTGAACCATTGATCCACCTCCCTCTCCGCATCTCCAACAATTGTCAGGGTTTTTTTTATCCATCTTATGTAAAATTACTGGGACTCTGTACCACCTTACCAATATTTTATAGCTAATCTCCTGGTATTTATTAGCTATTGAGGCCTTATGTGTAAGTGCTAGTATTTTTTTAATTTGTTGTGAATTGAAGTTAATACCCAACTCTCGTTCCCATTTTCCAATGAAAGTCAATAATTGTTCATACTGTCCTTTAGATAAAAGGGAATAAAAGAACGATAAGGCATGTGGGACTGGACTTCCTCCTCTACATAAAGATTCAAATGGTGTCAAAGAGCGGGGGGAATATCCCTGTTTCTGTAAGTCAACAAGATAATGTCCAATTTGAAACGCGGAGAACGCATCCAAGGTCTCTTCCGACCAGGACACGATCTCCCTCAGAGTGGGGGTGTTCTCCTGGCTCCATAAGTCTACCAAACAAATTTTACCACTCCGGGCAAGATTTCTTATCTTCCCCTTTGAGTATCCTGGTGGGAAATCCATATTTCCCACTAACGGCAACATTGGAGAAATTGAGGGTGCGATCTCTACATTTTTTTGTATGTTCCTACATACCTTAATTGTAGTTCCTATTGTCGGATGGGAATGTATAGGATCATCCATTGAAACTGGGACCCAAGGGGCCAAGGGGACTGGTCGATCTGTCATCTCCTTTTCTAGGTTCACCCATTGTTTAGTTATCGTGTTACAATGCCAATCAAGCTCCCGCGTAAGGTGTATTGCCCTATGGTAGCGCTTTAAGTCTGGTAGCCCTATCCCCCCTTCACATTTAGGGCGGGAAAGAGTATTTATCCCTATCCTTGGGGATTTATTAGCCCACACGAATGTTCTCAATAGAGTCTTCATTTGCATGAAAAAGCATTCTGGTATTTCTATTGGTAGTGCCTGTAAGAGATATAGCACTCGTGGGAGTACATTCATCTTCTAGGCACTGCTTCTTCCAAACCACGTTAGAGCAAGGGTCTGCCATCTCAAAGTGTCTCTCTTAAGGGTCTTTATCAAAAGGGGGAAATTAGCCTCAAACAAGTCTTCTACTTTAGGTGTGATATGCACCCCAAGATATACTAATGAGTCTCTTGCCCACTTAAGAGTAAAAAGAGGTTGTAATTCCCTCCATTTATCACCAGGGATTGAAATATTCAAAGCAACTGATTTTGCTAAATTTACTTTAAAGTAGGAAAGATTCCCATATTCCTGAATTGCCCCTAGAATTAGTGGTAGCATTTGCACCGGTTTTGTTATAAAGAAAATTAAATCATCAGCATAAGCTGCTAATTTATGGTGCGTCCCTTCCACCTGTAGACCCTCAATCTCTAGATCTTTCCGAATTTTACATAAGGGCTCCAATGTCAAAATAAAAATTAATGGAGATAACGGACATCCTTGGCGTGTGCCATTTTTAATTTAAAAAAAGTTTGACCTCCAGCCATTTATTTTTACTGCTGCTGTAGGCCTTGAATATAGAGCCATGATGCAAGTTCTCATCCACTCTCCCAGTCCAATATATGACAGGGTGGCCTCGATAAACTCCCAGGCCACCCTGTCAAATGCCTTCTCGGCGTTGACAGAGAGAAGCATCAGTGGCTTTTGTAAGCTCTGGGCATGAAATATGAGGTCAATTACTCTGGTCGTATTGTCCCTTGCTTCTCTCGAGGGAACAAATCCCACCTAATCATAATGGATCAGTTGAGGGATAAATGTTATAATTCTATTCGCAATGATCTTGGAAAATAGTTTCAAATCCAAATTCAATAAAGCTATGGGGCGATAATTACCACATGATGAGGGATCTTTACCCTCCTTGTGTAGAAGTGAAATATATGCCCGCAAACTATCTAAGGGCAAGGAACCCCCCTTCCCAATACTATTAAAATGGGCTAATAGGGGAACTTTTAGCTGTGTCCAGAATTGTTTATAATACGGCAGAGTTAGACCATCAGGACCTGGAGCCTTATGTGGTTTATTTTGATTTAGCGCATATTCTAATTCCTTCTACTAAGATGTCTCCTTCCAAAGCCTCCGCCTGTTCTTTCTTTAATGAGGGCATCCCAGATGTTTCGATGTACTCCCGCACTTTTGGGAGCAAGAATCTGGACTTCTCGTCCACATCTCCCCCTGTATCTATATTATAGAGGGATTGGTAAAACTTCCCAAACTCCTCTCCAATCTTTCCTGTCTCTGTAATTTTTCCATTCTTATTTGATTGTATCTGTGCGATTACGGTCTTTTTTCGGGGTCCCCGAAGTGCCCTGGCCAACATGGCCCCCGGTTTGTTGGAAAATTCATATAATTGTCTCCTCATAAGCGACAGACTTTTTACTGTTCTTTGGTATAAAAGATTATTCAACTCTTCCCTCGTCTTAATAAGAGATTGTAAATGTTCCTGCGCCAACGATTTCTTATGTGTGGCACTCAACTCTCCCACGCGTGTCATCAATTCCATTACGCTTTTTTCATATTCCCTTTTACGGCGAGATCCCAGCTGCATTAATATCCCCCTGATCACGCATTTATGTGCTTCCCATACTATAGACGGGGATGCCTGCAATTCAGTGTTTTCTTTAAAATAATTTACCAGGGCTAGTTCTATTTCTAGTCTCGTTTCCGGGGATTGCAATAAGGCTTCGTTTAGTCTCCATGTGGGTGGTTTCGGTGGTACAGAGTCCAGATCAATCACAATGTGTACAGGCGCATGGTCTGATATAATGGGCATCCCAATAGTAGTAGCTTTAACCCTACCCAGGTCCCCCTGAGGGATTAGGAATCTGTCTAACCTTGAATATGTGTTGTGAGATGCAGAGAAGTATGAATAGTCTTTCTCCCCTGCGTGCATAATCCTCCATGGGTCTATTAAGTCGAGGAGCGAGAGTTCCTTCCTAAGCCCATTAAGTTTTGTATAGGATAAATGGGAGGAACCACGTGACGTATCCAACAAGGGTTCTGCCACGTAATTCCAATCTCCGCCCATTATTAAAAGGCCTTCCCGGAAGATCAAAATCAAAGGCAGCAACTGCTGTAGAAATGTCAAATGATCAACGTTTGAAAAATAAACGTTAACCATTGTCACTACCCTTTGTCCTATTGTGCCCTTTATCATGAGATATCTTTCTTGTGGGTCTACCCTTGATTCCTGGTGCGTCCAATCTACTTCCTTTGCTATAACAACACTGACCCCTTTCGACTTCGGAATTGGAGAGGGGGCATGGTACACCCATGGATAATTTCTATTACAAAATTTAGGTACACTTTCGCATTTAAAATAAGTTTCCTGGAAAAAAGCCACCTGTGTATGACCTCTTCTCATATCATTAAGTACCCGCATACGTTTTTCTGGGGTGGACAATCCCCTCACGTTTAGAGAGGACAATTTCAAACCCACTCTGACAGCCCTGGCCATCCCGCCCACCCTTCCTCTATCCATATTACTATCGACACAATCCCTGCACAAATCAGGGGGGAGGGGGAGGGGAGTTGGAGAGAGAGGGGGAGGAAGAGGGAGAGAGAAAGAAAAAAAAAAAAAGGAGGGAAATAAAATTTCCCCCCTCTAGTATCTTTCCCTTGGAGAGGATATATCAAAGCGCCGATCCTCTCTGCCTACTTCCCCTTGCTTCCCCACTTGTCAATCCTTGACCTAAACGCGACTAAGCGCTTATCTATTTCAGGGGCGTGTGGGAGGGTCGCTCCATGAGGCTTGTGTTATATTACAGAGAAAAAGAAAGGAAGAAAAAAAAAAAAAAATATACACCCATCAAAAAGAAAAGAAAAAGACAAGCAAAAACAATAACTTCCTCGCTTAATCTGCGAGCGCGGCTCCAAAGGACCCAGCGAGACTGCTCTGACGATTTTTTTTTTTTCGTGAGGAGCGGGGCTGCACGATAGGCCAACTTTATTTTAAGGGAATTATTTTTAACCCTTACGTATACTCAAGCCTCTACAGAGGCATTCTATCTATGCGTCTAAATTATGTTTACTGTAGAAATTCAGATTCCATTCTTCCCTTATTTATTCAATACAGCTTCTTTACCTTGTGGCCTCCTCATGCAGCCCTCACTCCTCCACACATCTACTGAATATTCCCTGCTAAATATACTCATAATGTAAGATCCCTTCGGGAAATCATAACCCCCCCATTAGGAGACCATATTCCCAAGGTGTGTACACCTCTTCCACAACCTGAGGAAGACCCCTTCCCCATCTGGGGGTTGTCCTTTGATGATTACTTCCCAGCTACCAGGGACCCCAGGGAGTTTTTATATCCCTGTAGCCCCAACCAGTCGGGCACTACCACCGGAGGGAACTTTAGAAATACAAATAGTCCTGGTAGCTGATCAGGCCACCTTAGAGTATATGAGCCATCATTTTTAACCATGATTAAATGGAAGGGGTGACCCCAATGGTAATTAGCCCCAGAGTTTTGAATAACTTCTAGTAAAGGTTTTAATGTAGCTCTCATCCTGAGTGTCTGTCTTGAAAGGTCTGGCAATAGCCGTATGGTTGAGCCTTCAAAGTCAAATGGACCCTTGTTCCATGCGTTTTTCATTATTTTTTCCTTGATTGAATAGAAATGAATCCTTATCAGAACATCCTGAGGAAAATCTGATCCCATACTCCTAGGTGCCCGTACCCGATGCACCCGATCTATTTCTATGGCTTCAGTTTGGGGAGTTTCCAAAAGTATGTTTAATATAGACATCACTTTGGATTTTAGGTCAGGACCTTGGACTTTGTCTGAAAGCCCCCGAAGGCGTATATTGTTCCTTCTACTCCGATTCTCCCCATCATCTTGTTGGAGTTTTAATGTCACTAATTGCCTGACAAATGCTTTATGGGTGTCTTCGGTCATCAACTCTGGCGCTCAAAGCGCTTGATCCCACTTCCACCATTTCTATTTTTTTGGACATTACATCCATTTGTCCTTTAAGGGAATTGATTTCTTGTGTCAGCGCATTTACAATTGAAGATGCCATTTCTGACATATCCTGTTTTGTAGGGATTATTGCCAGCAACTCCTGCCAATCCTGAATTCGGGGCCCCTGGGGAATGGGTGATTCTGTTCCGTGTACTATTACAGTTCTATCTGCCCCTTGCTGATGCTGACTCGCTAATAAGGCTTCGGTGGATTCCCGCTGGTTACTGACAGTTTTTTTGGAAGTATTTGCATTAGCTGACCCTGAGCGTGTCTGTGCCATTTTAGGATAGAAAACACTTTTTTCCTGTGTGGGGAGGCTTTGGATGAAATACTCTGAAATATCTGAATGTCTTACCGGCGTTGTAGCAGCCGCTCGCTCCCCTCCACCACTCATAGACCAGGTAAGGACTTCTATCCTATTTCAGCCGAGGTATTGCTTCCTCTTATTGCCTCAAAGAGCGGCTCCCAGCACTCTCACATGTGTCAGATGGGAGCAGTATTACCTCTGGGTCTGCCTTCGTACTCCCGTTGTTCGCCAGGTGCAATCGCTCTCCCTCCGCTCTGCCAGATCAGACACCCTGGACGTCGGCGCTCTCCTCCACTACTCACAGGCCAAGCCAGCGCTTCCTCTTTCCGCCTCGGGGAATGGCTCCCAGCGCTCTCTCATATGTCCGGTGAGGACGGTATTGCCTCTGGGTCTGCCTTCTTATTCCCGCCGTGCAGTCCAGTTTGATCGATCTCTTTCCAATCCGCCCGATCAGTCACCACGGCATCTAGCAGGGGACGCCGGCTTACTCAGAGCGGTGAATCACCAGCGGTCCTGGAGCCCCGCTGCACACTGTCTCACGGCGCCATTTGCACAACCACGCCCCTTGCAGGGAGGATCCTCCTGCTCAACCTTATTCCCACCTCTATCTACTTATAGCTTTGGGTGTTCGTTTACTCAGCACTGCAATACAAATCGTTTAATCTGGGTCTGCATTGGGACCTGTTGTCATTGGTATTTCTACATCAATTATTGGTAAGCGAAAATCTTTCATATACTGTTATAATATATTTGTTAACATTAAAGTGACACGAATAGAGTGTCTTTGCTTTTGATTTATGATAGGTTGTATAAATTGATGATATACTGTATGGTACTCATGCACTATCCCTTTGTTTTCTTCAGATCTTACATTGTTCTAACTCATTACACTCTCCTGAAGAAGCGTTACATTAGAACGCGAAACATGTAGAGGAAATTCATTCTACAGTGGCTCCCTCAACACCGGATATACACCCGCACTTACTATGACCTATATTGAAGTATCAGGTTCTCATGGGAATTAAAAAATCTTAGTGGTGATTGAGGGATATCCACATTTCATGATTGTGATGTTATGATCTGTTTTTAGCTTGATTGTAATTATATCTATTTGCATTTTTCTGGCGTACACATGTTTATAAACTTTTTTAATTAATTATCAATAAACAATTATTTTTTATGACATTAGTGTCAATTACTGTGCCGAAAAAGTCCACTTCTCTAGCAAAAGCTAACTTTTTTCCTCCATATTGAATAATTAGGACGTGGCACATATACTAAGGGTGTCCACAAGGGCCATCTTGTGGTGACACTGTATCACTATATCTTTCTTTTCACTAGGACTGAATGGAATGATCAACCCCAGCATAGATCATACCTCTGCACCATGTTGCTCTGCTGTCTGCAGATCTCCTGATATTCTGGGTTTAGTTGTTGCTTTTTGTCATGTGACACTCTGTATAGCCTGCTGATAGACTCTGTCCCTTCCACAGCTACTACCTGCAGCAGCTGAAGCTTAAAACACACCCCTCTGTGGTCTTTTAGACTCTGTAAATGATGTAACTTTCTTCACAGCCCTGATGGTGGGTGGGATGAAATACATCCTCATTAGCATTCAATCCCACCCAGTCACACCTACAAGAATAGTCTAAACCTATCATGTCCTGCCTCACAGATTACAGCATTATTCAAAAAGGAAACCCCTTCATATACAAACATATACAGCCTGCTCTGAAAGCTAGCTGCGTTTTCTAAACGCATAGCAAAGTATACATTTTTTTGCAGGTTGCTGGGCATTGGGAAAGAAATAACGGAATTTTTGTAAAATCTTACCATAAAATTCCTTTCTCTGAGTCCTCTGACAGTCGCCGCTCACTCATACAGTCTTCACCAATGGGTATTGACCTCTTATCCATAGGAGCAAGCTAGGCATAAGACTTGTTAAAAACAAAGTAATTTACATAGACACACCTATGGGGGCTGTCCCACTGGTCCAATACCCCCCTGCTATCAGCCATCCCAACTCAGTTTGGTAGCAAGTGGTTAAAGTCCAAAGAACCCCAAATAGAGGGGCGGGGGCGGCGACTGTCAGAGGACTCAGAGAAAGGAATTTTACGGTAAGATTTTACAAAAATTCTGTTTTCTCTTACGCCCCCTGACAGTCGCTGCCCACTCATACAGTCTTCACCAATGGGATGTCCCAAAGCATTGAAGACATGAGGGGTGGGAAAACGCAACCGTCAGAAAGGCAATGCAGCACCCACATCAGAGAAGGGAACCTTACATGAGCAGAAAGGTATCCTCTGGATAATAAAAAAGCTCAACTGGAGCAACAACCCAGGAAAGCAAATAAAAACAAGGGGAAAACAACCCCAACAATCAGGGACCCGTAAAACCAGGGTCCCCTTAAGGTACTGCCGCACAGAGAACTTTGCGGCCAAAGGAGGCATCAGCTGATGCCAGAACATCAAGTTTGTAGAACTTTGAAAAAGTGTGCACTGACGACCAAGTCGCAGCCTTGCACACCTGGGCCACCGAAGCCTGACGCCGGAAGGCCCATAATGCACTCACTGCTCTGGTAGAGTGCGCCTTAACAGGGAAGGGCAGAACCCTCTCCCTAATCAAATAGGCCTGTACAATCGTCTGTCTGATCCATTTGAAATGGTCGCCGCAGACGCAGCCATACCCTTCCGAGGTCCCTCAGGAAGGACAAAAAGAGAATACGACTTCCGAAAGGATTCAGTAGACGACAGGTAAACCCTGATCGCTCGGACAACATCCAAGGAATGTAAGGCAACCTCCTTAGGATGTTTAGGATTCGCACAAAGCAAAGGCAAAACAATGTCCTCATTAAGGTGGAAATCAGACACCACCTTTGGAAGAAAGGACTGGTTTGGTCGCAAGACCTCTTTATCCCTATGAACCACCAGGTAAGGGGAGCGGCAAGACAAGGCCGCTAACTCCGACACTCTACGTGCAGAAGTGATCGCCAACAGAAAGGCAACCTTTTTTGACAGCAGAGGCAAAGAAATTTCCCTGATGCTTTCAAAGGGAGGACGTTGCAAAAAGGACAGAACCAAGTTCAAGTCCCAATGAGGTAGAGGCGCACTCCGAGGAGGGGCCAAGTGACGCACACCTTGAATAAAGGTGTGGATCAAAGAGTTAGACGCCACTGGGCGCTGAAAAAGGACAGCCAGTGCAGATAACTGGCCCTTAATCGTGACCAACGCCAGGCGCTGGTCCACACCATTTTGTAGGAAGGCTAACACCCTTGCCACCGAGTAAGAACGAGGAGAGAAGCCCCTGGTTTCACACCAGGCAAAATAAGCCTTCCAGGTACGGTAATAGATCTTACCGGACGAGGCTTTCCTAGCCTTAAGCAAAGTAGGAATGACCTAAGATGAGAGACCCCTGTCTCTCAGGACCTAGCTTTCAACAGCCATGCCGTTAAAGCCAGCGACTGTAAAGCAGGATGGAAGATCGGTCATTGAGACAGTAGATCGTCTCGTAACGGTAGCCGCCCTGGAGGCTCGACGGCCAGTTGAATGATGTCCGCGTACCAGGACCGGCGTGGCCAGTCCGGGGCCACCAGAATCACCAACTTTTGTTCCAAGACCAACCTGCGCAGGAACCTGGACAACAACTGAATCAGGGGAAAGGCATATATCAGACGATACCGGTGCCAAGGCACCACCAGCGCATCCAAGGTGTCTGCCAGAGGATCGCGCGTTCTTGCCACGAACCTTCCCACCTTGTTGTTTAGTCGGGAAGCGAACAGATCCACATCCGGGGATCCCCATTTCGCACACAGCATTTGAAACACCTCCGGGTGTAGGGACCATTCCCCCTGGTCCAGGGTCTGGCGGCTCAGATAATCGGCCTGCCAGTTCTCCACACCCGGAATGTGAACTGTCGAAATCGCCGGGACGTGAGTCTCGGCCCAAGACAGAATACTGGTCACTTCCTGGGCCGCCCGGGCACTCCTGGTGTCCCCTTGGTGATTGATATAAGCCACCGCAGGGGCATTGTCCGTCTGCACCCATACAGGGCAGCCCTGAAGACGGTCTGACCAACGAAGCAGGCACAGCCTGATCACTCTCAATTCCAAGATGTTTATCGGTAAGGATGATTCCTCCACCCACCAAGTGCCCTGGGCAGACAGGTTGCCCAGGACGCCACCCCAGCCTGACAGGCTGGCATCCGTGGTAATCACTGTCCACAGCATTGGCCGGAAGAATTTCCCCTCCACTACGGCCGGGGACAGGAGCCACCACAGAAGATCCAGTCTGGTTTGGCGACTCAGAGACACCCTCAAGTCCACTGACTGAGGAAGCCTGTCCCATCTGGCCAGTATCTCCGCTTGGAGAGACCGCGTGTGAAACTGTGCAAATGGTATTGCTTCGAAGGCTGACACCATCAACCCCAGGGACCGCATACAGGTCCTGAGTGACGAGGATTGGTTGTCCCTTAGGGACCTGACCTCGTTCTGCAGGGTCCGGAGCTTGTCCTCCGGCAGAAACACCTTCGCTTGGGCGGAGTCCAAGACCATTCCCAGGTAAGGGAGACGAACCGAAGGGGACAAGGTAGACTTCTGAACGTTGATGGTCCATCCGAACTCCTGGAGCGTCTGAACCGTAGTGGACAGATCGCGCAGCAGGCTCTGACTGGCACTCGATCTTAACAGGAGATCGTCCAGATAACGCAATGCCCTGGGCCCGTAACAGGCCCAGAACAGGAGCCAGCACTTTAGTAAACACACTTGGAGCCGAAGCAAGACCGAAAGGCAACGCCACAAACTGATAGTGTTCCTCCGCTATAGCGAATCGGAGGTACCTCCGATGACCCTTGAATATGGGGATGTGTAAATACGCATCCTTCAGGTCGATAGAGGCCAGGAAATCTCCTGGAATCAGAGAGGCCACCACCGAGCGGAGCGATTCCATGCGGAATTTTTGAACGCGCACGATGCGGTTCGGAGCGATTCCATGCGGAATTTTTGAAAGCGCACGATGCGGTTCAGAGCTTTCAAGTCCAGAATCGTACCCACCTTGCCCTCCTTTCTGGGCACAGTGAACAGATTCGAGTAAAACCCCCGAAATCTGTCCCGATGTGGAACCGGGACAATTACCCCCTGGGCGAGCAGGTCCTGCACCGCCCGATGAAGATCTTGCAACCGATCTGGGTTCAAATGAAGATTTGAGGGAAAGAATATGTCTGCCGGTAGTGAAAGGAATTCGATCTTGTAACCTGATCGAATGATTTCCTGAACCCACCTGTCCGGAATCCGGAACAGCCAAGGTTGGAGGAAACCGTGCAGACATCCCCCCACCCCTGAAACGGGTGAGGGCGCCCCTTCAGGCAGTGGCGGACTGGACCGCCGCCCCAGCCTGGGCGGCTTTTGGCTTGCCCACCCAGGGCTTTCTCTGGCCACCCTGGCCCTTGAAAGGTTTCCCATTGTCCTGCGCCTTGAAGGCACGAAAGGACCCCTGGTTTGGTTTAAAGGAGGGGCCCCGCTTACTGCGGAAGGACTTACCCCTAGGATTCTGGGGCAGCAGAGTGCTCTTGCCCCCAGTGACACCTTTAACCAATTCATCCAGGGATTCCCCAAAAAGACGAGACCCCCGCATAAGGGATGTCAGACACCGTCTTCCTAGAAGTCAGGTCAGCCGACCAGCTTTTCAACCAAATCAAACGGCGATTAAGTACTACGACACTAGATAAGCGCGCAGCCAATGGGGCCTCATTCAAGGCCGCATCGCACAAGTACATGACCCCCTGGTAAATCTGGTCCACCATCTCCAAGGTAGTAGGGGGGGCAGAATCAGCCACAAGGGTGCGTTTGAGCACCTTGGTCCAATCAGCCACGGCTTGAGCCACCATGACAGAGGGGAAAATAGGTTTCAGCATGGAACCCGCCACCATGTAGGAATATCTGGCAAGAGATTCCAGCCTCCTATCAGTAGGATCCCTAAACACCGGAGAATCCTCGGTGGGAACCAGACTGGCCTTGTTCAACCTGGCCACAGTGTGATCCACCTTAGGAGCCACACACCAGCGCGAATCTGTAGTAGACGCAAAGGGGTAAAGGAGTTGAAACTTTCTCGGTACCACAAAAGTGCGTTTCAAGTTGTTCATTCACAGTGGCGTGAAACTCAGTGGGGCAAGGAAATACCTGCGCCACCTTTATGGGATCTGTGGGTACCAGAAGAGGACACTATTCCCGGAGGATTGGGCTCATCCTCTAAATGTAGTGTTTCCTTAATGGCAAGGATCAGCGCATCCATAGCTGCGCGGTCTTCGGCCGTCCCAGGGGGGGGAATGATCCACCCCTGCAACCTCCGCCTCCCCTTCAGACTGGGAAGAGTGAGACCCTTCAAGGGGCACGCTACCTACGGCAAACATGTCAGACTCAAAAGAAAAAGAGAGCCTAGGCCTTTTTCTATTGTCCCGTTCAGTCATCAAAAGATCCACTTTAAACGCTAAAGTCGCAAGTGCAGCAGTCAAGAGTAGTCAGAGCAGAAGATTCAGAGGACCCTGAATCATCCACCAAAGCTGGGGGAAATTTGCTGTCCTGGGACTCCATAGAAAAAACTTTTTTTTTTTTTAAAGGTACTGGCCCTTTAAGCACGCTGCGATCCCCCGCAGTGCACCGCTATAAAGGACTGAGCAAGCAGACTCCTAAGTAGGAATAAGCTGCCAGCTAGAAGTATTCCCCACAAAAAAGGACAGCAGACAAACCACACAAGTGTTACCACACGCAGCTGATCTCCTCTGCACAGAAAAAGGAAGTGATGTCACCACCAGAATATAAATAAAAACGTGATGCGCCAAATGTGCACAAAATTATTGCTGAAGTGACCGTATAAACAATAAAAGTGTCCAAATATACAGTTCAAGAATGATGCCGTGCTCAAAAGCAATTATTAATGTGTTCAAGTGTCCATATATCATAAAAGAAGCCTTGATCCCGTGAGAGATAATAATAAACACCAGTGTATTGAATCCCTCCATCAGAAAGATTGGCCTCTCACCTCAACATACGACCCAAACGGGCCAGCAATAGCCTGTATGAGGATAATGGACTCCAGGGATGACTCTCCAGCCTTTCACCTCCGGAGGTCGCCAGGACATGCAGTAAAAATATAAGGCAAAAATCTAGTGCTCTCTGCTTAAGTGTAAGTAAGCTTTATTGAAAATAGGAAGGTAACTCACATTTGTCAGGCACTCAGCCGTGCCTGCTAGTATGGCATTCAGTGTCTAGTTCAACCCGAGAGATGATCGGCGTCAGGCACGCAGGCTCCGCCCCCCTATACGCGTTACGTCAGAGCGTACGTCTCCGTTGACTTCCTCGGTAGGGGTGGGATTTGCGTGTCAAGCCTCGCCTTATATCAACATTACTAGAGGTGGATTGGCCGGTGATCATTCGCCCCTCCTTCTACTACTAGCAATATGCGGGACACGGGAACCAACGATACAATCATGTAATCTTCGGTGTCACTAGCTAATATATTCATTTGGGGCAATCCGAACCTATACTTATGGGCATCTGCAACTAAAGATAACGCGGAGATCGCGTGTCTGGGCCGCCATCGCTCGGGTATCGCTATTAAAAACATATTATTACAAATAAAATCCAATTAAATCATTACATTGCCATAAAGGAAGACCTAAAATTAAATAAAAGGTAATAAGAATCTCTCAATAAATTTAAAAATATAAAACCAGATAAAGTCAGATAAAGTAGATAAAAGTAGATAAAAATACAATTAAAATAGCCCCAGATAATCACTGTATATACTGATAAATATTGGGGTACTGTCTGTCGCTAATGAAGCAGTTGAGGTCAAAGTCTATATTTAACCCCCTGGGTGCCAATACTTTGGCCTCATAAACCCAGAAGGACTCTCTTCTGCTTAACTGGCGAATATAGTTTCCCCCTCTCCAGTGTGGTTGGACATGTTCAATACCCCAAAACTTTAGAGAGTGGGGTTTCCTGTCATGGACTTCTCTAAAGTGCTTTGAGACATTGTGTGAGACTTCACCCTTTTTAATATTTTTCATGTTTTCCCCTATCCTTACATTTAGGGGTCTAGATGTACGGCCCACATATTGAAGTCCACAACTACACTCCATTATATAGACAACCCAATGGTAGTACATGTGATCAAATCTTTGATCTGGTATTCGTTGCCTGTGCTGTTAGATTTAAACGATTTTCTTTTCTTTATATTTTTTCTCGTTTGTCGACAAACTCCACATTTGCCACATGCATAAAATCCGGATAAAAACTGGAAAACTGTATTTTTCATGGGTTTGGGGGAATCTACCACTCCTGGTGCCAACCTGTCCTTCAAAATAGGCGCTCTTCTATATATGAAGCCAGGTTTCTCCGGGAGGTGGGGTCCTAAAATTTTATCTTGTTTTAAAACACCCCAGTGTTTTTTGATAATACGCTCAACCTGCCTGTGTTCAACGTTAAAATCAAACACTAATTTAAAATCATTACCCTCCCTCGGTGGTATCCTCTTGTTTTCTAAAAGATCTGCCCTATTCAATGAGGATACTTGTTGTAAATCAGAAGTCACTTTCTCCATATTGTATCCCTTTGCCTGAAAACGATCTACCAATATTTTGGACTGTGCAATATAGTCATTCTCGTTCGAGCAATTCCTCTTGATTCGGATAAGCTGTCCCCTCGGGATGTTGAAAAGCCAATTTCTATGGTGGCAGCTATCCATAGGCAAGCAGCAATTTCGATTGGTTGGTTTAAAAAAGTTTTTTGTATGTATGCGACCTTCTTTTATAAAAATTTCTAAGTCAAGGAAATGTAACTTTTCCTTACTTTCAGTCCATGAAAGCACAATGTTTCTGTTATTAAAATTCATCTTAGCTTTAAAAATATTAAAAGATATCATATCTCCCTCCCAGATCATGATCAGATCGTCAATAAATCTTTTATAAAAAATGAGTTCTGGGTGTCTGTCCAGTAAAATCTCCTCTTCCTCCCACCGAGCCATGAATAAATTGGCTACACTGGGGGCAAATCTTGCCCCCATAGCCACGCCTTTGGTTTGTAAAAAGTAATCCCCGGCATACCAAAAATAATTATGATTAAGACAAAATTCCAAACTTTCCAAAAGAAATTCTACATGCTCCACATCTAAATCGGACTCTTCAAGAGCCCATGCAGCTGCCTCCAGTGCAGCTTCATGCCCAATAATGGTATAGAGAGAACCTACATCTGCAGTTGCTAGAATGCAGTTCTCTGATATGGATAAATTCTGTAGACTCTGTATGACATGTTTGGTGTCTTTAATGTATGCTTGTGTAAGGGTAACCAATGGCTGCAAATAAAAATCGATCTATTGGCCCAATCTGGAACTGAGGGAGTTGATGCCATTAATAATTGGCCTCCCCGGAGGTTTCTCTACACATTTATGGACCTTCGGGAGAAAGTATATAATTGGAGTTCTACAGGCAATGGGATTCAGGTAGAGTGCTTCTTTTTTATTTAAAATAGCATTACTTAACCCATTTTTAATCAAATTATCCAATTCTTTTTTGTAATCATTTACCGGATTTCGTCTTAATCGGGAATATGTACTCTGATCCGAAAATTGCCTCTTCATCTCATTAGTGTAATATTCCGCACTCATGACAACAATACCGCCGCCTTTGTCCGCTGGTCGTATCACCAGTTGCTTATTTTTTTCTAAACTGGCTATACCATTTCGGATCCACTGTGGATCCTGAATTTTCCTAACTTTCAGGTGTTCAACATCATGGGACACCAGATTCTTAAACACCTCCATGTATTTGTTAGCTTTGTTTGGCGGATTGAAGACTGACTTGTTCTTCAAAGTGGAGTGATGTGTTCTCTCACTGACATTAGGGCGATTGTCTGGTTTGGACAAAAAATACTTTTTTTGGTTTAAAGTTCTCATGTATTTTTGCAGATTGACATAAGTGTCAAATTTACTTTGAAGAACAAGTCAGTCTTCAATCCGCCAAACAAAGATAACAAATACATGGAAGTGTTTAAGAATCTAGTGTCCCATGATGTTGAACACCTGAAAGTTAGGAAAATTCAGGATCCACAGTGGATCCGAAATGGTATAGCCAGTTTAGAAAAAAATAAGCAACTAGTGATACGACCAGCGGACAAAGGCGGCGGTATTGTTGTCATGAGTGCGGAATATTACACTAATGAGATGAAGAGGCAACTCTCGGATCAGAGTACATATTCCCGATTAAGACGAAATCCGGTAAATGATTAGTGATGTCGCGAACATAAAATGTAATGTTCGCAAACGGCGAACGCGAACTTCCGCAAATATTCGCGAACCGGCGAACCGCCATAGACTTCAATAGGCAGGCGAATTTTAAAACCCACAGGGACTCTTTCTGGCCACAATAGTGATGGAAAAGTTGTTTCAAGGGGACTAACGCCTGGACTGTGGCATGCCGGAGGGGGATCCATGGCAAAACTCCCATGAAAAATTACGTAGTTGACACAGAGTTGGGTTTTAATCCATAAAGGGCATAAATCACCTAACATTCCTAAATTGTTTGGAATAACGTGCCTTAAAACATCCAGTGTGTGTATACGATCACGTATGATGTTGTATCGATCAGGTAGTGTAAGGGTTACGCCCGCTTCACAGTGACAGACCAAACTCTAAAAGACCAAACTCCCCGTTTAACGCACCGCAAACAACCGCAAACAGAACAGAACCGACCAAAATGGGACAGGAACTGGGCTTTAAGGGTTAGGGGATAGGGTTAGGGTTATGGTGAGATACTTAGGATTAGAGTTAGTAACCCAAACATATTGGACTAGGTGGGACTTTAGATGAGACCCAAGCTGGTGTTGCCCGGCGTCTCCATCCCTACAACAAGAAAAAACTGAATTTTTGTAAAATCTTACCTGTAAAATTCCTTTCTCTGAGTCCTCCGACAGTCGCCGCCTCTTCATATTCGTCACATATGGGGTATTAGACTTTGCTCCGAAGGAGTAGCTAGGCAACAGAATATGTTAACAATAAAGCTTTAACATATCCCACCCTCAAGGGGTGGTCCCCTCAGTCGATACCCTCCTACTTCCTGCAACCATATCTCAGTTTTAGTGGAATAGCAGTAGAGTATACATTCAAACCCCAAAAGAGGGGCGGGGGCGGCGACTGTCGGAGGACTCAGAGAAAGGAATTTTACAGGTAAGATTTTACAAAAATTCCGTTTTCTCTTACGTCCTCCGACAGTCGCCGCCTCTTCATATTCGTCACATATGGGGACGTCCCAAAGCAGTGCAAACATGAGGGGTGGGAAACGCATCCGCGCCGAAAGGCAACGCAGTCTCCACATCAAAGAAAGGAACCTTACCAAAGGAAGGAAACCAGCTGGGCAACAGCAAAAATAAGTGCTCAACAGGAGCAACAACCCAGGAAAAGACAAAAAACCCAGGGGATACAAAAAACTATCCCAACAGCCAGGAGTCCCCACAAGGGACCCTAGGGAACAGCCGCACTAAGAACCTTGCGGCCAAAGGAAGCATCCGCCGATGCCTGAACATCTACTTTGTAGAATTTTGTGAAAGTGTGCACGGTCGACCAAGTCGCCGCCTTACACACCTGGGCTACAGAAGCCCCATGACGGCAGGCCCAAGACGTACTCAGAGATCTAGTAGAGTGCGCCTTCACAGGCACAGGGGGAACCTTCCCCTGCAAGGCATAGGCCTGTTCAATGGTCTGCCTGATCCATTTGGCGATGGTAGAGGCCGAAGCCGCCATGCCCTTCCGAGGACCCTCTGGAAGAACAAACAAGGAGTCCGTCTTACGAAAAGACTCAGTCGATTTAAGGTAAACCCTTATCGCCCGAACAACATCCAGAGAGTGCAATCTCATCTCCTTTGGATGTTTAGGCTTCGTGCACAACGAAGGCAAAACAATATCCTCGTTAAGATGGAATTCCGAAACTCGTTTCGGCAGAAAAGAAGGATTAGGTCGCAAGACCACCTTATCCAAATGAACAACCAGGTACGGAGACTTGCAGGACAAAGCCGCCAGTTCCGACACTCTGCGAGCCGAAGTGATCGCCACCAAAAAGGCGACCTTTTTGGACAACATAGACAACGAGATCTCCCTGATCTGTTCAAAAGGAGCACGTTGTAACACAGATAGAACGAGATTCAAGTCCCAAGGGGGCAAAGGATCCCTCCTAGGAGGAACCAGATGCCGCACACCCTGAATAAAGGTGCCAACCAAGGAGTTGGAAGCCACGGGACGTTGAAACAGAACGGCCAGCGCAGACACCTGACCCTTTATCGTAGCCAGCGCCAAACGCTGATCGACACCCGTCTGAAGGAAAGACAGCACACGGGAAACCGAGTACGTGCGGGGTGAAAACCCCCTGGACTCACACCAGGCAAAATATGCCTTCCAAGTACGGTAATAAACCTTCCCCGAGGAAGACTTCCTCGCGTTGATCAAAGTATGAACGACCTCTGGAGAGAGACCCTTCTCCTTCAGGACCTCGGTCTCAACAGCCAGGCCGTCAAAGCCAGCGACTGTAAAGCAGGATGGTAAATCGGTCCTTGAGACAGTAGATCGTCTCGAAGAGGCAGACGCCAAGGGGCGTCGACCGCCAGATTCACGAGGTCTGCGTACCAGGACCGGCGAGGCCAGTCCAGTGCCACAAGAATCACCGTGCTGCGTTCCGAGTGTAACCTGCGAAGGAACCTGGACAGCAACTGAATCGGTGGAAACGCGTACATCAGCCTGTACTGATGCCACGGGGCCACTAACGCGTCCGACGCGTCTGCCCGAGGGTCGCGCGTCCTTGCCACGAACCTCTTCACCTTGTAGTTGAGGCGAGACGCGAACAGGTCCACATCTGGAAGACCCCACTTCGCGCACAACATCTGGAAGACAGCCGGGTGGAGAGACCATTCCCCCTGATCCAGGGTCTGGCGACTCAGATAGTCCGCCTGCCAGTTCTCCACTCCCGGAATGTGAACCGCCGTTATCGCCGGGACATGAGTCTCGGCCCAAGATAGAATGTCGGCCACTTCTCGAGCCGCTCGGGCACTCCTGGTGCCCCCTTGGTGGTTGATGTAGGCCACCGCCGTGGCATTGTCCGTCTGCACCCGAACCGGGCAGCCCTGCAGCCGGTCCGTCCAGCGATGAAGACAGAGCCTTATCGCACGCAATTCCAGAATGTTGATCGGGAGGGAAGACTCCCCCTCCGACCAGGTCCCCTGGGCGGACAGAACGCCCAGAACACCACCCCAGCCCGACAGGCTGGCATCCGTGGTGATTACCGTCCACGAGATCGGACGAAACGACTTGCCCCCGGACACCAACGGGGACTGGAGCCACCACAGAAGGTTTTCCCTGGTGCGATGACTCGAGATCTGAAGATCCAGAGATTGAGGTCGCCCGTCCCACCTGGACAGGATCTCCGCTTGGAGACCCCGCGTGTGAAACTGCGCGAAAGGAATCGCCTCGAAGGCCGAGACCATCAATCCCAGACATCTCATACACGTCCGCAGAGACGAGTGTGGAACGTCCCTGAGGGACCTGACTTCCTCCTGAAGAGTCCTGAGTTTGTCTTCCGGCAGGAAGACCTTCGCCTGCACCGAGTCCAATATCATTCCCAGATAGGGGAGACGAACCGACGGACTCAGTGTCGACTTTGGAACATTTATCGTCCAACCAAACTCCTGCAGAGTTTGCATTGTGACAGACAGGTCCTCCTCCAGACCCTGTCTGGTCGCAGACCGAACCAGAATGTCGTCCAGATACCCCAGGACAGAAATGCCCTGGGCCCTCAATAATGCCAGAACCGGTGCAAGCACCTTGGTGAAGACCCGCGGAGCCGAGGCGAGACCAAAGGGCAACGCCACGAACTGGTAGTGATCCTCCGCAATGGCAAATCGAAGGTATCTCTGATGACCCTCGAATATGGGGATGTGAAGGTACGCATCCTTCAAATCGATGGAGGCCATGAATTCCCCCGGAACGAGGGCAGCCACCACCGAGCGCAGGGATTCCATGCGGAACTTGCGAACCCGGACAGAGCGGTTCAGAGCCTTCAAGTCCAGAATCGGACGAACCTTGCCCTCCTTCCTGGGCACGGTGAACAGATTGGAATAAAACCCCCGAAATCTGTCCCGATGAGGCACCGGAACCACCACTCCCTGAGCCCTCAGGTCCCGCACCGCCAGGTGCAGATCCCGCAGGCGCTCTGGAGACAGTTGAAGATTTGAGGGAAAAAATCTGCTCTCCGATCATGTAACCAGATCGAACGATTTCCAGAACCCATCTGTCCCGCACACGGGCCAACCAGGGCTGAAGAAAACCGAGCAAGCGTCCCCCCACCCCAAAACTGGGTGAGGGCGCCCCTTCAGGCCGAACTGTTATGGGCTGCAGGTCCGGATTGGCCGGACTTCTGTTTCCCAGACCAGGGCTTCTTCTGAGAGCCTTGGCCTTTGAACGGTTTGCCCTTGTAGTGCGGCCGAAAGGCACGAAAGGACCCCTGAGGGGGCCGAAAATTAGCATGCTTCTTCCCAGAAGCCCCCTTAGCCTTGGGGAAATGGGGCAAGAGAGTGCTCTTACCCCCGGTGATCCCCTTAATCAACACATCCAGGGACTCCCCAAAAAGGCGAGACCCATCATAAGGCAGATTGGCTAAGGTCTTACGTGAAGATTGGTCCACCGACCAACATTTCAACCAAACCAGACGGCGAGACAACACCGCCACGCTGTGCACACGTGCAGCCAACGGAACCAGGTCCAGGTCCGCATCACACAGATACATGACACCCTGGTGGATCTGATCCACCATATCCAGGGTCGCCGCCGAGGCCGAATCGGCCACTAGGACGCGCCTAAGCATCTGCGTCCAACTTGCGATCGCCTGGGCCGCCATGAGAGAAGCAAACAGAGCCTTAAGCATAGAACCCGTAACAGAATAAGTATGACGGGCAAGAGACTCCAGTCTCCTATCCGTGGCATCACGGAAAACAGGGGAACCCTCTGCAGGAATCGCAGTGGCTTTGTTCAAAACCGCAATTGCATGATCCACTGGCGGAGGCACACACCACCGTTCATCAGTGGCAGGCGAGAAAGGATAACGCAGCTTGAATTTACTTGGTACCGCAAAAGGCTTGCGCAGATCGCGCCATTGATCCTTAACAGCGCGCTGAAAATCAGCATTGCAGGGAAAAACCTGCGGCGTCCTGCGTTTCCTCTGCGTCCCATAAGCCGCCAAGGCAGCGGGGGGACACACTTCGTCCTGCAAACGTAGCGTCTGCTTAATGGAAGCAATCAACTCATCCATGATTGCAAGCTCTTCAGGCGAGCCAGGGGGAGAATTATCAACCCCCTCAACTTCAGCCTCTACCTCAGACCCCACTAGATCAAGAGAGGAGCGGGACCCCGATAAGGAGGTCCCTGCCAGAACAGCCCCATCACCTTCACCCTCAGAATCAGAGGACAGAGCAACTCTGGGCCGTTTAGTAGATTGAGCAGCCACCAGCATTTGCACCTGGGCAGCAAGGCCAGCCACAATAGCGGCTAAATCCCCCCCTGGGGGGGAAACAGCGGTCCCCTGGCTTTCCACCAATACTGTAGGAAACTTGCCCTCCTGAGAATCCATTGCCCCTGTAATGCCAGACAACCAAGGGTTAACTGCCCCCTTTTAGCAAGCGCGGCAAGCGCAGCCCACCGCACCACACTCAGGCACAATGAGACCCCCACAGGGAATATACAAACTGAATACAGGCAATGGATAGCAAGAACAGAAGGATAAAACCTGAGGAGACCCCGCTGCTGCTGCTGCCTCGATCGGTGTTCCTGGAAAGAGGAAGTGATGCTGCCAGGGCGCTCTATGTAAGCCTATGGAGGCTACAAGAAAATGGCCGCCGTGCATGTAAACCATGCGGCCGGAGCGGGCGCCGGTAAAATGGCGTCGTTTGGCGCCGAAAACGCCGCTCCACAGTGCATAAAAACACACACATTACATCCCAATATAAGGATACATGTTAGATCGCCGCAGCGATCGCTGTATATGCCCAAACATGCCAAGAAAAAACATGCCCCACAGCACACAGCTTCTCACACTGCCCAGCCTGACACACACAGTGTCATACAGCTCCCCCCCCCCCCTTGCAGCCCACAGCATGCAGCCGAGAGATAGGGAGACAAGCAGTGTGATTAAAGGCAGGTTACACAGTCCCAGACTGAGACCCTCCCAGACAGACAGGTCCCCACATAAATACACTTACCTCACATGGCGTGGGGAACCCGCACAGGCGAACAAGCCGCTGCACATGAGGCAGGGAGAGTCGCAATTCAAGACGCACACAATGGAGGTTAAGAAACCGCACAGCGTCCGGTGAGGTAGCCACCTCACCAATCATCCCTGCACCGAACAGGGATGGGTCGTTCACTGTGCCAGGAGCGTTACCTGGCTGAACGCTCGATGGCAGACTGGGAAGCCACTGACCCACGACCTGCGACCAGGGGGATCAGCCCGAGACCCAGTCCGCATGATCCTCTTCGTCCGAAGAACTAACTAATGCTGACAAAAATAACAGCTAAGTAAAGATAGAGAGAAAACTCAAACAAAATATTAAAAAGAAGAAAGAGTCTGGGACAGAAAGTCCCAGCACAGAGAGAGCCAGCCACTCCTGACAAGCTAGACATTAAAACTGAGATATGGTTGCAGGAAGTAGGAGGGTATCGACTGAGGGGACCACCCCTTGAGGGTGGGATATGTTAAAGCTTTATTGTTAACATATTCTGTTGCCTAGCTACTCCTTCGGAGCAAAGTCTAATACCCCATATGTGACGAATATGAAGAGGCGGCGACTGTCGGAGGACGTAAGAGAAAAAGAGGTTTAAGGATTGTAAGAGGTGCATGAAAGTCAGCCAGCCCCCAGTCTGATGTACTCACCCTCCAGTCTGTCACCAACCAAATAAAACCTGTCTCTTGGTACAAAGAACAGGGGTTTAGTTGACACACATTTGCAAACGCATGTGAAAGCTGAAGAGCCACTTCACGGCACCCTGTTTAAATCTGCAGTCCTACACTCTCAATTTAGTGTCCTCACACTGGAGGCACATGGCCGCTAATGGGTGGATGGGGGACAGGTGAGAGGGAGACAGCCCAACCTCCCCCAACCCATCCCCATACACGACTGGCTGTTGTCTCAAAGACTCAAATAATTAGGTTATAACCATGGTGCAAACTGGAAAAGACCAGCTGAAAAGCATTACACCTCCATCCCCTTGGTGGATGCAGTATATAGATAGGAAGGGATTTTATGTATGGGGTATGGCCTGTAAAGCACACTGCCTTTGAAATCCCTAATTTCCTTTTTGGGACTTTATATGAGACAAGCAGGTCATGCTATTGGTCTCCATCCCTGTCTACGGAAAACACTAAGGTCAAATCAAAACTGCATCCACCAAAAAACGCACGAAAATCGCACGGTGGGACTTTAATTGAGGCACCAAGCTGTGAGCAAGGCGTCTCCATCCCTGGTTGCTTAAACATATTGGACTAGGTGGGACTTTAGATGAGACCCAAGCTGGTGTTGCCCGGCGTCTCCATCCCTATAACAAGAAAAAAAGAGGTTTAAGGATTGTAAGAGGTGCATGAAAGTCAGCCAGCCCCCAGTCTGATGTACTCACCCTCCAGTCTGTCACCAACCAAATAAAACCTGTCTCTTGGTACAAAGAACAGGGGTTTAGTTGACACACATTTGCAAACGCATGTGAAAGCTGAAGAGCCACTTCACGGCACCCTGTTTAAATCTGCAGTCCTACACTCTCAATTTAGTGTCCTCACACTGGAGGCACATGGCCGCTAATGGGTGGATGGGGGACAGGTGAGAGGGAGACAGCCCAACCTCCCCCAACCCATCCCCATACACGACTGGCTGTTGTCTCAAAGACTCAAATAATTAGGTTATAACCATGGTGCCAACTGGAAAAGACCAGCTGAAAAGCATTACACCTCCATCCCCTTGGTGGATGCAGTATATAGATAGGAAGGGATTTTATGTATGGGGCATGGCCTGTAAAGCACACTGCCTTTGAAATCCCTAATTTCCTTTTTGGGACTTTATATGAGACAAGCAGGTCATGCTATTGGTCTCCATCCCTGTCTACGGAAAACACTAAGGTCAAATCAAAACTGCATCCACCAAAAATGCACGAAAATCGCACGGTGGGACAGGGATGGAGACGCCTTGCTCACAGCTTGGTGCCTCAATTAAAGTCCCACCGTGCGATTTTTGTGCGTTTTTGGTGGATGCAGTTTTGATTTGACCTTAGTGTTTTCCGTAGACAGGGATGGAGACCAATAGCATGACCTGCTTGTCTCATATAAAGTCCCAAAAAGGAAATTAGGGATTTCAAAGGCAGTGTGCTTTACAGGCCATGCCCCATACATAAAATCCCTTCCTGTCTATATACTTCATCCACCAAGGGGATGGAGGTGTAATGCTTTTCAGCTGGTCTTTTCCAGTTTGCACCATGGTTATAACCTAATTATTTGAGTCTTTGAGACAACAGCCAGTCGTGTATGGGGATGGGTTGGGGGAGGTTGGGCTGTCTCCCTCTCACCTGTCCCCCATCCACCCATTAGCGGCCATGTGCCTCCAGTGTGAGGACACTAAATTGAGAGTGTAGGACTGCAGATTTAAACAGGGTGCCGTGAAGTGGCTCTGCAGCTTTCACATGCGTTTGCAAATGTGTGTCAACTAAACCCCTGTTCTTTGTACCATGAGACAGGTTTTATTTGGTTGGTGACAGACTGGAGGGTGAGTACATCAGACTGGGGGCTGGCTGACTTTCATGCACCTCTTACAATCCTTAAACCTCTTTTTTTCAGAGTTAGTAACCCTACCCCTACGCCTCTAACCCTAACCCTCTAACCCTAAGCACTAAAAATAACCCTAACCCTAGCCCTAACCCTATTTTCTTTTTCTGGTTCTGGACATGCTACAGAGCTGAAACTTCACAGGTACACTTTTTAGACCCCCCATACACTAAATCACACAAAAAAAAGTTCTTAAAAATTGTCATTTTTGATAGAGAGCCAATTATTGGAAAAATTAAAAAAAAAATAAAAATAAAAAAAATAAAAAAATTTCTTTGGATTTAGTGTCTGGGGGGTCTAAAAAGTGTACCTGTGAAGTTTCAGCTCTGTAGCATGTCCGGAACCAGAAAAAAATTACGAATTAGGGTTAGGGCTAGGGTTAGGTGGTTAAGTTTAAGGTTAGAGGGTTAGGGTTAGGATTAGGGCTAGGGTTAGGTTTAGGGTTATTTTTATTGCTAGGCTTAGAGGGTTAGGGTTAAGGTTAGAGGGTTAGGGTTATGGTTAGAGGGTTAGGGTTAGGTTTAGTGTTAGGGGATAGGGTTAGGGTTGCGGTGAGATACTTAGGGTTAGAGTTAGTAACCCTACCCCTCTAACCCTAAGCACTAAAAATAACCCTAACCTTAGCCCTGACCCTAACCCTAGCCCTAACCCTAACTCTAATTTTTTTCTGGTTCTGGACATGCTACAGAGCTGAAACTTCACAGGTACACTTTTTAGACCCCCCAGACAATAAATCTAAAGAATTTTTTTTTTTATTTTTTTTTTTTTAATTTTTCCAATAATTGGCTCTCTATCAAAAATGACAATTTTTAAACTTTTTTTGTGTGATTTAGTGTCTGGGGGGTCTAAAAAGTGTACCTGTGAAGTTTCAGCTCTGTCGCATGTCCAGAACCAGAAAAAAGATAATTTTTCAGTAGAGCAGGGATGGTGGGAACCCTCCTTTTATAACTATATGATCTTTTTTTTTCTGGTTCTGGACATGCTACAGAGCTGAAACTTCACAGGTACACTTTTTAGACAACCCCCCCCCCCCCCCCCGACACTAATCAAAAAAAGTCAAGCCTGCCTCCAAAAATGCCTGATAAATATATAGAAAAAAAATAAATAAAAGCAGACTGATATACCAGCCCTAAAAAGGGCTTTTTGGGGTGCTGTCAGGATGCTGTCCTTACAGCAGGAGTGGACACAGAACACTGGCCTAGCTAATGATTTCCCTATCAATTCAGCAGCAACAGCAGCCCTCTCCCTGCTCTAACTAACTCTGCAGCTTCAGAATGAATCTAAGATGGATGCTGCCCTTGCTTTTTTATAGGAGGTGGGAGGGTCTGGGAGGGAGGGTATGCTGATTTGCTGATTGGCTGGAATGTGTCTGCTGACTGTGAGGTACAGGGTCAAAGTTTGCTCAATGATGATGTATAGGAGGCGGACCGAACATCGCATATGTTCGCCCGCCGAGGCGAACGCGAACATGCGAAATTCGCCGGGAACTGTTCGCCAGCGAACAGTTCGGGACATCTCTATAAATGATTACAAAAAAGAATTGGATAATTTGATTAAAAATGGGTTAAGTAATGCTATTTTAAATAAAAAAGAAGCACTCTACCTGAATCCCATTGCCTGTAGAACTCCAATTATATACTTTCCCCCGAAGGTCCATAAATGTGTAGAGAAACCTCCGGGGAGGCCAATTATTAATGGCATCGACTCCCTCAGTTCCAGATTGGGCCAATATATTGATTTTTATTTGCAGCCATTGGTTACCCGTACACAAGCATACATTAAAGACACCAAACATGTCATACAGAATCTACAGAATTTATCCATATCAGAGAACTGCATTCTAGCAACTGCAGATGTAGGTTCTCTCTATACCATTATTGGGCATGAAGCTGCACTGGAGGCAGCTGCATGGGCTCTTGAAGAGTCCGATTTAGATGTGGAGCATGTAGAATTTCTTTTGGAAAGTTTGGAATTTTGTCTTAATCATAATTATTTTTGGTATGCCGGGGATTACTTTTTACAAACCAAAGGCGTGGCTATGGGGGCAAGATTTGCCCCCAGTGTAGCCAATTTATTCATGGCTCAGTGGGAGGAAGAGGAGATTTTACTGGACAGACCCCCAGAACTCATTTTTTATAAAAGATTTATTGACGATCTGATCATGATCTGGGAGGGAGATATGATATCTTTTAATATTTTTAAAGCCAAGATGAATTTTAATAACAGAAACATTGTGCTTTCATGGACTGAAAGTAAGGAAAAGTTACATTTCCTTGACTTAGAAATTTTTATAAAAGAAGGTCGCATACATACAAAAACTTTTTTAAACCAACCGATCGAAATTCCTGCTTGCCTATGGATAGCTGCCACCATAGAAATTGGCTTTTCAACAGCCCGAGGGGACAGCTTATCCGAATCAAGAGGAATTGCTCGAACGAGAATGACTATATTGCATAGTCCAAAATATTGGTGGATCGATTTCAGGCAAAGGGATACAATATGGAGAAAGTGACTTCTGATTTACAACAAGTATCCTCATTGAATAGGACAGATCTTTTAGAAAACAAGAGGATACCACCGAGGGAGGGTAATGATTTTAAATTAGTGTTTGATTTTAACGTTCAACACAGGCAGGTTGAGCGTATTATCAAAAAACACTGAGGTGTTTTAAAACAAGATAAAATTTTAGGACCCCACCTCCCGGAGAAACCTGGCTTCATATATAGAAGAGCGCCTATTTTGAAGGACAGGTTGGCACCAGGAGTGGTAGATCCCCCCAAACCCATGAAAAATACCGTTTTCCAGTTTTTATCCGGATTTTATGCATGTGGCAAATGTGGAGTTTGTCGACAAACGAGAAAAAATATAAAGAAAAGAAAATCGTTTAAATCTAACAGCACAGGCAACGAATACCAGATCAAAGATTTGATCACATGTACTACCATTGGGGTTGTCTATATGATGGAGTGTGGTTGTGGACTTCAATATGTGGGCCGTACATCTAGACCCCTAAATGTAAGGATAGGGGAAAACATTAAAAATATTAAAAAGGGTGAAGTCTCACACAATGTCTCAAAGCACTTTAGAGAAGTCCATGACAGGAAACCGCACTCTCTAAAGTTTTGGGGTATTGAACATGTCCAACCACACTGGAGAGGGGGAAACTATATTCGCCAGTTAAGCAGAAGAGAGTCCTTCTGGGTTTATGAGGCCAAAGTATTGGCACCCAAGGGGTTAAATATAGACTTTGACCTCAACTGTTTCATTAGCGACAGATAGTACCCCAATATTTATCAGTATATACAGTGATTATCCGGGGCTGTTTTAATTGTATTTTTATCTACTTTTATCTACTTTATCTGATTTTATCTGGTTTTATATTTTTAAATTTATTGAGAGATTCTTATTACCTTTTATTTAATTTTAGGTCTTCTTTTATGGCAATGTAATGATTTAATTGGATTTTATGTGTAATAATATGTTTTTAATAGCGATACCCGAGCGATGGCGGCCCAGACACGCGATCTCCACGTTGTCTCTAGTTGCAGATGCCCATAAGTATAGGTTCGGATTGCCCCAAATGAATATATTAGCTAGTGACACCGAAGATTACATGATTATATCGTTGGTTCCGGTGTCCCGCATATTGCTAGTAGTAGAAGGAGGGGCGAATGATCGCTAGCCAATCCACCTCTAGTAATATTGATATAAGGCGAGGCTTGACACGCAAATCCCACCCCTACCGAGGAAGTCAACGGAACCGTACGCTCTGACGTAATGCGTATAGGGGGTGGAGCCTGCGTGCCTAACGCCGATTATCTCTCGGGTTGAACAAGACACTCCTCTTCCTATGGGATGGCACTATGGATTCCCTTCAGGAGTTCATGGTGACCCTTAACAACCAGAGAGGCATTAGCCTACAATTTGAATCCGTTACTACCGAGATTCATTTTTTGGATCTCAAAATCCGTGTGGAAGAGGGCCAATTTGTGACATCAACCTTTTTTAAGACTACTGACAGGAACGGATTCATAGATACCACGAGTTGCCATCATAAGGCGTGGTTGGAATCCGTTCCTGTCAGTCAGTTCCTGCGTTTGAAGCGTAACTGCTCGCACAGGGAGGATTTCTTGCGTGAAGCCTCTATTCTCAAGGGTGGATTTTTGGAAAAGGGCTATGGGGAACCACTACTTAATGAGGCTTTAGTGCGTGCAGACTCAAGGGCCAGAGAGGATCTCCTGCAACCTAGGAAGAGAGACCCCCAGCTTTCGTTTGGCTTTGCGTTTTATTCCTCATATTCTACCCAACACTTTTCTGTAAAAAAGAACTTACGCCGTCATTGGCACATTCTGCAGAATGACGGGGTTTTGGGCCCGCTCTTACCACAACAGCCTCAGGTTATATATAGGGGAGTCCCTCCCCTTAGGTTGCAAGTAGCCCTTAATATTCGAGAACCCCCTAAAAAGGTTTCTTTTTTTCAGCAGAAGGGGGGTTTTTACAGATGCAGAAGATGTGCGATTTGTAAATTGAATGTTGAGAAAGGAAGACGTGTGAAGACCTTCAAATCGGGTGCCACAGGCAGGATTTTACCATCAAACCGTTTATATCCTGTACCACTAAATTTGTGGTGTACCTGATTAGGTGCCCTTGTGGCTTTGACTATGTTGGCCGCACTATCCGAGAGCTTCATGTGAGGCTCAAGGAGCATGTGGCCAACATAGTCAAAGGTTTCCCTAAGCACAGTCTTTCGCGTCATTATGACGAATGCCATCAAAGGGATCCCAGTGGTACTTTATTTCTGGGTATCGACAGATTTTCAGGCCACTGGAGGGGAAGTAATCTAACCAGGGGTGTCTCAAGGCTTGAGACTAGTTGGATCTATAGGCTGAAGTCCTATACCCCTTTGGGGCTCAATATAGAATGGGACTTGAATGCCCATATTAATAATTCTTAAATTAATTTATTATGTCATTCTTGGAAGGGATGTTTGGTGGCTGACGTTTTTTCCTGTCCTGTGTACATAATGTTTATTGTATTTTTAAATGTGTATGTTTTTTAAATGTTTTTATATGTTTTAAAATGAATGTATTTTAATATTGGGACCTTTCTGTTCCTCTGGTGTTTTTCGGTTTGACACCTGCTGTAGGTGGCGCCGTCTCCTTTACGTTGTGGCCTAATGTGTGGTTCCTAGTGCTAGTCACCTTTTGTGTGATTGGTAATATTAGGAATCACATTTTGCATATTCGAATAGGATCTGTGACACAGGATTCCTTTTTAGGATCTATTTCTTGAGGCTGGTGGAATTAAGATTAAGTTCTTGTTCCCCGAATGTTGCTATGTGTGCCTTCTTCCGGTGTGGGGCTGGTTCCGGTGTGTGGAACGCAGCTCCCACTTCCGGTCGTCAATTAGTCACGCCAGTTCCGCTCTCCTCTGCGGCTTTATATAGCGTAAGCGCACCTCGAGGCCACACCCCTTGACGACGTCTTTTGATGATGAAACGCGTCGGGTGGCGCTCTTGGTGACGCACGCTACAGCGTGGAGGAGACGTGGCAGCCATCTTTTTGGTTGTCCATACGAGGAACGCCGAGGAACACCGAAGGGAGGTCTAATACACTCATTTGAGATGCGATGATCATCTGCCTAACATTGTAAGTGCATTTTTAATTACGTGGAAATACAATTTAAGCATTCTACGCTATGTTAGTGTCCCTGCTTTTGTGTTCCATATCGCACCATCTGTTGAGTTTGCCAGTCCGGGACCAGTGAGTGGGAGTACCTGTTCCAATATATACTGTTTGGGCTCATATGATCTCTGTCATGGGGATCAACTCAATCTGGTAAGCAGTGGTGAGATTGGAGTGCTTTTGGTGGCGGTTCTCCGATTCTGAGGTTATCTCATCTATCTTCAGTGTGAAGCTTTATTTGAAGGACTGCCTTTGGCTCATTTATTTAGGACATTTTTCAGGGTCTAGCGCCACAGTTATTGTTTTAGACACGGCTGAGTGCCTGACAAATGTGAGTTACCTTCCTATTTTCAATAAAGCTTACTTACATTTAAGCAGAGAGCACTAGATTTTTGCCTTATATTTTTACTGCATGTCCCGGCGACCTCCGGAGGTGAAAGGCTGGAGAGTCATCCCTGGAGTCCATTATCCTCATACTGGCTATTGCTGGTCCGTTTGGGTCGTATGTTGAGGTGAGAGGCCAATCTTTCTGGTGGAGGGATTCAACACACTGGTGTTTATTATTATCTCTCACGGGATCAAGGCTTCTTTTATGATATATGGACACTTGAACACATTAATAATTGCTTTTGAGCACGGCATCATTCTTGAACTGTATATTTGGACACTTTTATTGTTTATACGGTCACTTCAGCAATAATTTTGTGCACATCTGGCGCATCACGTTTTTATTTATATTACTTTGCAAGAAAGGAGAGAGCGGCGCCAGCTTAGTATAGTACAAGTTTATTTAACACTGTTAAAATTGGTGACTCACTGTCCGAAGTTGGGTGAGACCGGTACACAAAGACTGTTAGGGTCATCCATCTTCCTCTTCCAGGATAGTGGTCATAGGAGAAGGTGGTGAGGTTCCAGAGGTATAGCCGAGCCGCTGTGGGGCTGCTAGTTGTCACTGGCCGCGGCGGAGCATGCACAACAGGGCTCCGGCTGCCGACTTCTGATCCCTGATGACATCACTTCCTGGCAGGAGAAAAATAGGGGTTGCACGTGTTCGGAGCATCCGTGCTCCTTCGTCAGGCGATGGGAGTGTCTCAGGTGGGGCAGGGAATTTATACCCTGTTGCCGGATAATTGCAAAGACATCTGTCTGTGGGGGGGGCGGAGCCAAAAGACTCTAAGAAAGTCATCTCAGTAAAAACACAATTGGGGATACATGTCTCTAGGAAATCCATAAAAGTACATAAAAATACATGATGGTATTACATAAAAGAGGACTTATAAGAATAAATCCCATAAAAACAATACTGACATGGCCATGGGGAAAATAGATCGGTAATGTGTGTATACATCTACATGAAAAAACGGTATTGGAGGGAAAAAATAAAAATAGAAATAAATGTAAAGATAAAAAAAAATATATAAAGATAAAAAAAAAAAAAAATTAAACATAAAAATAAAAATATATAAATAAAAATAAACATGAAAAAAAAATAAAAGTAAAAATAAAATAAAGATAAAAATAAAAATAAATATAAAATTAAAAATGAGAATAGAATACACACATATATATATACACATATAAAAAAAAATATATATAAAAAAATATTGATGAAAAAAAATATATATATATATGTCACCGATAGGGAATGATGTGTGAATGTATGAGGTGTCACAAGTATATGTGCAATATTTTAGAGTGTGATATTGATTTCTAATCCCTCGTTTAGGCCTCCTAGCGCTAGAGTGTCCAGGGTATAAATCCAGTAGTTTTCTCTGGTACACAGTCGCTTGAACCGTTCAGCAGGGGGAAAGTGTGCAGGGATGGCTTCCAATACCCACACTTTGAGTCCATCGGAGCTCTTGGGATGATACTCAGTAAAGTTTACTGAGTATCATCCCAAGAGCTCCGATGGACTCAAAGTGTGGGTATTGGAAGCCATCCCTGCACACTTTCCCCCTGCTGAACGGTTCAAGCGACTGTGTACCAGAGAAAACTACTGGATTTATACCCTGGACACTCTAGCGCCAGGAGGCCTAAACGAGGGATTAGAAATCAATATCACACTCTAAAATATTGCACATATACTTGTGACACCTCATACATTCACACATCATTCCCTATCAGTGACATATATATATATATATATTTTTTTTTTTCATCAATATTTTTTTATATATATATATATATATATATATATATATATATATATATATTTTTTTTTTTATATGTGTATATGTGTATATATATATATATGTGTGTATTCTATTCTCATTTTCATTTTTATTTTTATATTTATTTTTATTTTTATCTTTATTTTATTTTTTATCTTTATATATTTTTTTTTATCTTTACATTTATTTCTATTTTTATTTTTTCCCTCCAATACCGTTTTTTCATGTAGATGTATACACACATTACCGATCTATTTTCCCCATGGCCATGTCAGTATTGTTTTTATGGGATTTATTCTTATAAGTCCTCTTTTATGTAATACCATCATGTATTTTTATGTATTTTTATGGATTTCCTAGAGACATGTATCCCCAATTGTGTTTTTACTGAGATGACTTTCTTAGAGTCTTTTGGCTCCGCCCCCCCCACAGACAGATGTCTTTGCAATTAGTCCGGCAACAGGGTATAAATTCCCTGCCCCACCTGAGACACTCCCATCGCCTGACGAAGGAGCATGGATGCTTTGAACGCGTGCAACCCCTATTTTTCTCCTGCCAGGAAGTGATGTCATCAGGGATCAGAAGTCGGCAGCCGGAGCCCTGTTGTGCATGCTCCGCCGCGGCCAGTGACATCTAGCAGCCCCACAGTGGCTCGGCTATACCTCTGGAACCTCACCACCTTCTCCTATGACCACTATCCTGGAAGAGGAAGATGGATGACCCCAACAGTCTTTGTGTACCGGTCTCACCCAACTTCGGACAGTGAGTCACCAATTTTAACAGTGTTAAATAAACTTGTACTATACTAAGCTGGCGCCGCTCTATCCTTTCTTGCATCTCTCAGGGCTTCTCCACGCTTCAGCCGGCTGCCGCGGACTATAGCTTCCCTACAGTACCAAACTTTGTTCCCCCCCCCCCCTCCCATCCACCCACATTCCTTGTACCACCTTGGGATATTAGAAGAGCGCCATGACACCCCCCCACATTTATATTACTTTGATTGTGAGGTGTGGACACGATTAGTGTATGCTGCCGGTTACTTTCATGCACATTGATTGATAGTATAAAATAGTTGCGCTATGCACCACTTAGCTAGAATTCATATAGCACTTATTTAAATAAATTACATAAATGAATATAAAATTGTATAAAAAGCAGCTACACAAAATGATCCTGTAAAAATCATAAAGCATAAAAAGTATAAAATTGTAGCGCTTAAAACTATTAATAAAAAGTCTGTATAATTAAAAGGAAAGGTCCTTTAAAATAAATCCAAGCAATGGATAACCACGTGTGGATGGAAATTATAGTGTACAGTCCATTTTCCCTTGAAAAGGCCACGTGACATAGACCACCACCAAGAGAGGTATCTTAAATACCCTTACCAGATCTCACCATATATTGAGCAGTACACAGATATAGACATCAAAAGGCATAGGATCGATCCCAGCAGATATCCAAGGCACACTAAATCATAAACTCTGATATACTCTCGCACTTGATCTCAAAAAGACATAAGAGGAGCCTCTCATGGTGCAGTACGTTTTAAAAGGTTTATTTTGCATAAACTATAATAAATTGCACTCACATTTATTGCAGAGTGGCAGCAGCGTTTGAGTGTGTACACATCGAGATGTTTCAAACCAAGAAGATGGCCGCCGTCGTCGTCTACTGCACATGCGCCCGCCTTCACCAATGGGAACGCCCGACGTACGTTTCGTCATACGGAATGACGTCGTCAGGGGCGTGGCCTCATGGCGGAGGGACGCACTATTTACAGAAGCAGGACGAGGCGGATTGGATGAAAAGTTAAACCGGAAATGGGAAGCTATGCGCTCCACCACCCGGAAGTAGTGAGCAGAAGATCGGCAACAATGTAAAAACCACCCGAAAAGGGTGTATTACGCCGAAAAGGGGGAAAGTGAATCCCACTCTGATTTCAAATGGAATTGTATTACCAAATATTTATCCAGATTCAATGATAAATACCTTTTTATGGACAAACATGCACAGTATTGAGACGGCGCCATCTAGTGGATAAATAAAACATCTACATGGAACCACTGCATACTACTGCCACTTACATCAGTACAACAGTTAAAAACAGGCAAAAAATGAACAAAAAATATTATAAATACATCAATCATTAATATATGGTGCAACGGGTAACAATAAATTTCCCACATTCATAATCAATGAAAACCTTCATGATCCTATTTGAATGATGGTTAATAAAAACCGAAGATGTACCTTTTTCAAAAAGAATATTATATGGATAAATGGATTTATCATGCGTTATTTATAAACGCATTCAAGTCCCACTCAATATTGAGTCCATGAGGGGCATAGGCCTTGATGTGATAAATCCATGAGGTTTCCAACATGGAAACACCCCGCGTGAGGTTACTTCCCCGCCAGTTCCCCACATACCTATCTATCCCTAGGAAAAGAGTCCCTGCTGGGTTCCGATTATGATGTGTGTCATAATGGCAGGAAACACTATGTTTAGGGAACCCATTACATATGTTGGTGATGTGCTCATTCAGGCGGACCCTAAGCATCCTAGTGGTCCGCCCAATATATTCCAAACCGCATGGGCACCTGATAAGATACACCACGTGTCTGGAAGCACAAGTGATGAAGGTGTTAATTTTATGTACCTCTTTGGTAATCCTGGCTTCAAACTCCTCACATTTTTTCCTGCCTCCCGTGTTAACCCTACATACGGCACAGGATCTGCAAGGAAAAAACCCAACTTTGTCCTGAAAAAAGGACACCCGTTTGGGGGGATTGATAATATTGGGGGCTACTTGTAACCTCAAAGGAGGTACACCCCTAAAAACCACCTGTGGTGCTTCTGGTAAGACTGGACCCAAGATCCCGTCATTCCTCAGCACCGACCAATGTTTTCTCAAGATTTTTTTAATAGAATAGTGCTGCATGGAAAATGAGGAAAAGAAAGCATGTGTATACGAAACATCCGTTTGTTTATATCTGGGTTGTAATAATTCCTCCCTTTCTCTCTGGTCCGCCTTCAATATGGCAGAATCGAGATCTTTCTTGTCGTAACCCTTCTCCAAAAACTTTTTCTTTAAGGAGACTGCCTCTTTCAAAAAGTCCTCCTTTTTGGAGCAGTTACGCCTGAGCCTCAAGAACTGACTGACAGGAACGGATTTCAGCCAAGACGGATGATGACAGCTGGTATTGTCAATAAATCCGTTCCTGTCAGTTTCCTTGAAGTACGTGGAGATAGTGATCTGACCTTCTGCGATTTTAATATTTAGATCCAAAAAATGGATCTTGCTATTGCTCCATTCAAAGGTCAACACGATCCCCCTATCATTCGTATTCAATCTCATCATAAACGATTCAAGAGACTGATTCCTTTGGAGTTGCTGCTGTGTGTTTTCCAGAAATGGATATTTTTGATTATCCATTAACACTGAAGGAGTGTTCTCTCCTATGGAGGAGACACCGGATAACATTGGAGGCTTATTCTTGAGACTTAAAAATCTCTTGACTACTGAACTCCATGCCAACTGGGATGTGGCCTTTTTCAAAAGGTACATCGCAGATGGCATGGTACCTAGAAGCCTCCGATGGGAAGTGTACCCTCAAAGTGATTTGGTAGACACTAACGAGTGGTATCAATTTTTTAATAATTCAGGACTAAACCTCATGAATTTTATGTTAGCAAAAAAGAAACAAAAATTGTTGAAATTAGATGGGGAGATTAGTGCTATTAAAGAGAAACTTAGTACCTTTAAAAGTGGAGAGGAATATAAAAATAAATCGGAAGCATTGAGAAAGCATCTGGAGAAGGAAGAATCTGAACAAAAAAATAAGAAAAAGAAAAAATTCTCCAGAGATGTTGGCGATTATAAGCGGGGTGAGGTTTTTAAATGGCAATCTACCATCACACCTAGAGGAGCATCTGGTGAGGGGGGCTCGGGAGATTCTCCAGAGGAGATGGAGATCCCCGTTGCCCAACCACCAGTGGTGCCTAGGCCCATTTCCACTGTCACTAGTGCCTCTACTCCTAGGCCTCCACCTGCGCAGTGGATCCAGAGGGGTAGAGGTAGAGGAAGGGGGAGAGGTAGAGGGACAGGGAAACCACGTCCCAATAATAACCATCCTGTTCACCACCAGAATAGATTTGAACCCTTATTGGAACGATTTGATGATCCAGGTCGTTTTGTAACTTCACACCCGCGTGAACAGTCTGGATTTGATTCATATGATGATCGGGCCCAGTCTGGTCAGGATAGAGGTTATCAGAGACCCCCGTTTTACCACCATGATTATAATGATTATGATTATGGGAGTCCGTATTCCGGGGCTCAGGCATATGGTGGACATAATAATCAGAATAATGTTTTTTTTCAGGAGACTCCGAAAGGCAAAAGGTTAAAAAACCTAAAAGAGGGTCCAGAGGGGGGAGAAGGATCCGAATGTAAAAGGAGGCGATTCTGAGAGACATGGGCCTTTTCAACTTGAGTTCAGCGTCTATCTCCAATGCGGAGAAGCACGTTTTGAACCATGGCCTCAAATATGCACCTCCCAAGCCTCTGAACAAATTCAATACTTTTATTGATTTGCAGAAGTTTGTTCGGAAGATGAGCATTAAACGTCATTTTCTTATGAATCTGATTCAACCAAGGACGAACTATGTGATGGGTGTTAAAACCACCACTTTGGCTAATGCCTCCACTTTCAATCCCCCCGGAGCAATGGCTCCGTCCTTAACAGTATTTAGGAATTTAGTCGCGAGGGACATTGATGCTTTACCCTCTAGAGATTTGAGGATGAATCCCACATTTGCTAGGGGTCTTAAGAGTCTCAAAGAAAGGGATGACATTGTCACGCGACCCGCTGATAAAGGCGCGGGGATTGTTATCTTAGATACTCTTGCTTATAACAATGAGATGCTTAGGTGATCGCGAGACCTATGAAATCCTGATGGGTAATCCCACAGCTAAGTATAAAAAAGAACTAGGTGCTTTGGTAGAGGCTGGTTTTAAGAATAAGCTTCTCACAAATTAAGAGAAAGAGTTTTTGATCCCTCTGGCTCCGAGGACACCTGTAATGTACTATTTGCCAAAGGTACACAAAAATCCTGTCAACCCACCCGGGCGGCCTATTGTTAGCGGGATTGATTCCGTGACCTCCCGGGTGGGTAAATATATTGACAAATTTCTCCAACCTTTGGTGGTTAAGACCCCCTCGTTTTTGCGTGACTCCATGCAAGTGGTGAATGAATTGAGGAACGTCAGCTGGAAGGAGACTTACATCTTAGCCACCGCTGACGTTTCCTCATTGTATACTATTATTTCGCACGAACATGGAATGGAGGCAGTGGCTCATTACTTGAGACAGAGTGTACCTTTGGGGTTCCAGAGGGAATTCCTGATGTCACTCCTCGACTTTGCAATGAGTTAGAACTATTTTTGGTTCGACAACACCTATTCTCGTCAAAGTCGGGGAGTGGCTATGGGAGCGAAATTTGCGCCAAGTATGGCCAATTTATTTATGGCCAAGTGGGAGGAGGATGTCATCGGTGGGGTTCCCCAACCGGAGTTGGTGCTCTGGAGGCGGTACATTGATGACATCCTCCTCCTATGGGATGGTGATTTCGCGTCTCTTGAATCGTTTATGATGAGATTGAATACGAATGATAGGGGGATCGTGTTGACCTTTGAATGGAGCAATAGCGAGATCCATTTTTTGTATCTAAATATTAAAATCGCGGAAGGTCAGATCACTACCTCCACGTACTTCAAGGAAACTGACAGGAACGGATTTATTGACAATACCAGCTGTCATCATCCGTCTTGGCTGAAATCCGTTCCTGTCAGTCAATTCTTGAGGCTCAGGCGAAACTGCTCCAAAAAGGAGGACTTTTTGAAAGAGGCAGTCTCCTTAAAGAAAAAGTTTATGGAGCAGGGTTACGATGAGAAAGATCTCAATTCTGCCATATTGAAGGCGGACCAGAGAGAAAGGGAGGAATTATTACAACCCAGATGTAAACAAACGGATGATTCGTATACACATGCTTTCTTTTCCTCATTTTCCACGCAGCACAATTCTATTAAAAAAATCTTGAGAAAACATTGGCCGGTGCTGAGGAATGACGGGATCTTGGGTCCAGTCTTACCAGAAGCACCACAGGTGGTTTTTAGGGGTGTACCGCCTTTGAGGTTACAAGTAGCCCCCAATATTATCAATCCCCCCAAACGGGTGTCCTTTTTTCAGGACAAAGTTGGGTTTTTTCCTTGCAGATCCTGTGCCGTATGTAGGGTTAACACGGGAGGCAGGAAAAAATGTGAGGAGTTTGAAGCCAGGATTACCAAAGAGGTACATAAAATTAACACCTTCATCACTTGTGCTTCTAGACACGTGGTGTATCTTATCAGGTGCCAATGCGGTTTGGAATATATTGGGCGGACCACTAGGATGCTTAGGGTCCGCCTGAATGAGCACATCACCAACATATGTAATGGGTTCCCTAAACATAGTGTTTCCCGCCATTATGACACACATCATAATCGGAACCCAGCAGGGACTCTTTTCCTAGGGATAGATAGGTATGTGGGGAACTGGCGGGGAAGTAACCTCACGCGGGGTGTTTCCAGGTTGGGAACCTCCTGGATTTATCGCATCAAGGCCTATGCCCCTCATGGACTCAATGTTGAGTGGGACTTGAATGCGTTTATAAATAACGCATGATAAATCCATTTATCCATATAATATTCTTTTTGAAAAAGGCACATCTTCGGTTTTTATTAACCATCATTCAAATAGGATCATGAAGGTTTTCATTGATTATGAATGTGGGAAATTTATTGTTACCCGTTGCACCATATATTAATGATTGATGTATTTATAATATTTTTTGTTCATTTTTTGCCTGTTTTTAACTGTTGTACTGATGTAAGTGGCAGTAGTATGCAGTGGTTCCATGTAGATGTTTTATTTATCCACTAGATGGCGACGTCTCAATACTGTGCATGTTTGTCCATAAAAAGGTATTTATCATTGAATCTGGATAAATATTTGGTAATACAATTCCATTTGAAGTCAGAGTGGGATTCACTTTCCCCCTTTTCGGTGTAATACACCCTTTTCGGGTGGTTTTTACATTGTTGCCGATCTTCTGCTCACTACTTCCGGGTGGTGGAGCGCATAGCTTCCCATTTCCGGTTTAACTTTTCATCCAATCCGCCTCGTCCTGCTTCTGTAAATAGTGCGTCCCTCCGCCATGAGGCCACGCCCCTGACGACGTCATTCCGTATGACGAAACGTACGTCGGGCGTTCCCATTGGTGGAGGCGGGCGCATGTGCAGTAGACGACGACGGCGGCCATCTTCTTGGTTTGAAACATCTCGATGTGTACACACTCAAACGCTGCTGCCACTCTGCAATAAATGTGAGTGCAATTTATTAGAGTTTATGCAAAATAAACCTTTTAAAACGTACTGCACCATGAGAGGTTCCTCTTATGTCTTTTTGAGATCAAGTGCGAGAGCGTTTATGATTTAGTGTGCCTTGGATATCTGCTGGGATCGATCCTATGCCTTTGATGTCTATATCTGTGTACTGCTCAATATATGGTGAGATCTGGTAAGGGTATTTAAGATACCTCTCTTGGTGGTGGTCTATGTCACGTGGCCTTTTCAAGGGAAAACGGACTGTACACTATAATTTCCATCCACACGTGGTTATCCATTGCTTGGATTGATTTTAAAGGACCTTTCCTTTTAATTATACGGACTTTTTATTAATAGTTTTAAGCGCTACAATTTTATACTTTTCATGCACATTGATTGTTTATGCACATTTTTTATGCACATTGATTTTTATGCACATTGACTCTATCATTATTGCACTTGATGTGAACTTCATACAAGGCTTTGCGCTGATAGTTTATCGTTTTATGTCATCACCAGAGACTGAACTATGACTTCAGGCCATGTAAAAATGGTTGCCCATAGAAAGTAATGGGAGGCTCCGGGAAAATGGCTGCCGACATGTGCTCTGAAAAGAACACATTGCCACACACAAGATGGAGCCGCAAGGTGCCAAAACACATTACATACACTGCTGTATAAGCGCCCACAGTGAAGCCAGCATGCTGCCCACACCTAAAATGGCGGACCGGCGGTTTTTAACCCCGCAGCGGTCACCGCACGTGTCTGCACCTCCAATACACCACAAGTGACATAGGAGAGGGACCCCCAAAAAACCCACATAGCATAACAGCTGTGAGAGAGCCCCCACAGGGACCGGGATCAGGGAGCCCAAAAACGCACAGACATGAGGGGATAACACAGACACCCAGGACTGCCAGCCCCAGACAGAGGCCCACACAGAGTGTACCCGATAGCGTGGGGTGCCTCTCATCGACAGGAAACCTCCCACCCTCAGATGGCGGGGGTGCCGTCAGCCAAAAAAAAAAAAGGACGCCAGCAGATCATGGGAACCATGGGGGGACGTCCAGGCGAGGTAGCCACCTCGCGGGCTTACATCCCTGAGGACAGGGATGGGTCGTTTGCGAGGCCAGGGCGAACACATAGCCTGCTAAACGCTCGATGGCGGGCTGGGATTCCATAAGGCCCTCTGTCCTGGGATACCAGGACGACCAGTGCGACTCCCAGCTCCGCTACGCCATCATCATCTTGAAGAAGTGACTAACTAAACGCTGATAAAATAAACAGCTAGTAGTGCAAAGAAAAACACATTTTTAGAAATAAAATCATAAATCAGAAGAAGAAGGTTGAGACTGTAGCCCCAGCACAGGGAGAGCCTATCTCACTCCTAACTAGGCAGAAGACAAACTGAGTTGGGATGGCTGATAGCAGGAGGGTATTGGACCAGTGGGACAGCCCCCATAGGTGTGTCTATGTAAATTACTTTGTTTTTAACAAGTCTTATGCCTAGCTTGCTCCTATGGATAAGAGTTCAATACCCATTGGTGAAGACTGTATGAGTGGGCGGCGACTGTCAGAGGACGTAAGAGAAACCATGCTTTTTAAAAATGAGCGGTAATGCATGTTGTGCTTGCGTTACCATTTGTACAGAATAATAGCGCAAGCACAACGTGCGTTACCGCGCGTTTTTAAGAAGCATGGTATGGTGTACATTTTCTTGTGGTTTGCCACGCATTCAGAAATGGGCAGATGCAAACGAATGGTAACAAACGTGCCGCACATTGCTGTGCATTTTCTTGTGGGTTGCTGTGCGTTTGGAAATGTGCAGATGCAAACAAATTGTACCGCAAGCGTGATGTGTGTTGACGTGCGCTTTCGAAACACATGGTAAAGTGCATGCTTTCTGTGCAGGTTGCTGTGTGTTTCGCAACGCTCACCAAACTGTGCATTTTCTTGCGAGTTGCCGTGCATTTAGAAAAACGCACAGATGCGAACGTAAGTGTGATGCGCGTTGCCATGAGTTTTCAAAATGTGCAGCAAAAACTGAATTTTTGTAAAATCTTACCTGTAAAATTCCTTTCTCTGAGTCCTCCGACAGTCGCCGCCTCCTCTAAGTCATCACTATTGGGTATTGACTTTCACTCCGCAGGAGTAGCTAGGCATAAGACTTAGTCAAAAGAACAAAGGCATTTGCATATACACACCCATGGGGGCTGTCCCACTGGTCAATACCCCCCTGCAGTGACCACTCCCAACTCAGTTTGGTAGCATAGCAGTAGGTAATAAGAGAACAACCCCAAAAGAGGGGCAGGGGCGGCGACTGTCGGAGGACTCAGAGAAAGGAATTTTACAGGTAAGATTTTACAAAAATTCCGTTTTCTCTTACGTCCTCCGACAGTCGCCGCCTCCTCTAAGTCATCACTATTGGGATGTCCCAAAGCAGTGTAGACATGAGGGGTGGGAGACGCAACCGTAGAAAAGGCAACGCAGTACCCACATCAGAGAAAGGAACCTTACACGCACAGTAAGAGAACCTTCTGGGCAACAGAAAAAAACAAGGCTCAACAGGAGCAACAGCTCAGGAAAGCAAATACCAACAGCCAGGGACCCACAAAAAAACACAAGGGTCCTTCATGGCACTGCCGCACTGAGAACTTTGCGGCCAAAGGAGGCATCAGCTGATGCCAGAACATCTACCGTGTAGAATTTGGAAAAGGTGTGCACCGACGACCAAGTCGCAGCCTTGCACAACTGGGCCACCGAGGCACGATGCCAATAGGCCCAGGACGCACTCAAAGATCCGGTAGAGTGCGCCTTAACAGGGAAGGGTGGAACCCGTTCCTTCAAAGCATAAGCCTGTTCAATGGTCTGTCTGATCCATTTGGCAATAGTCGCTGGCAGACGCAGCCATGCCCTTCCGAGGTCCCTCAGGAAGGACAAAGAGGGAATCCGTCCTCCGAAAGGACTCCGTAGACGACAGGTAAACCCTGATCGTCCTGACAACATCCAAGGAATGCAAAGCAACCTCCTTAGGATGATTAGGCTTCGTACAAAGCGAAGGCAGGACAATGTCCTCATCAAGGTGGAACTCAGAGACCACCTTAGGAAGAAAAGAGGAATGTGGACGCAAGACCACCTTATCCTTGTGAATTACCAAGTAAGGAGAGCGGCAAGACAACACCACCAGCTCTGATACTCTGCGAGCCGAAGTGATCGCCACTAAAAAGGCAACCTTCTTAGACAGCAGAGGCAACGATATTTCCCTGATGTTTTCAAAGGGAGCACGCTGTAACTCGGACAGAACCAAGTTCAAGTCCCATGGAGGTAAAGGCTCCTTCCTGGGAGGAGCTAAATGGCGCACACCTTGAATGAAGGTGCGAATTAAGGAATGAGACGCCACAGGGCATTGGAAAAGAACAGCCAGTGCAGACACCTGGCCCTTAATTGTGGCCAGCGCCAGGCGCTGATCCACTCCAGACTGGAGGAAAGCCAACACTCTCGACACAGAGTAAGAGCGAGGGGAGAACCCCCTGGACTCACACCAGGCCAAATAAGCCTTCCAGGTACGGTAATAGATTTTACCAAGATGAGGTTTTCCTAGCCTTGATCAGAGTAGGGATGACCTCAGGGGAGAGACCCCTGTCACTCAGGACCTGGGTCTCAACAGCCAGGCCGTTAAAGCCAGCGACTGTAAAGCAGGATGGAAGATGGGTCCCTGAGACAGCAGATCTTCTCACATTGGCAGTCGCCACAGAGGCGCCACTGCCAGGTGAACAACGTCGGCGTACCAGGACCGGCGTGGCCAGTCCGGCGCCACCAGAATCACCAGGTGCGGTGCCGAGGCTAACCTGCGGAGGAACCTGGATAACAACTGAATCGGAGGAAACATCAGACGATACTGATGCCAAGGGGCCACCAACGCATCCGAGGCGTCTGCCAGAGGATCGCGCGTTCTTGCCACGAACCTTTCCACCTTTTGGTTTAGACGAGACGCGAACAGATCCATGTCCGGGGATCCCCATTTCGCACACAGCATTCCAAAGATCTCCGGGTGTAGGGACCATTCTCCCTGATCCAGGGTCTGGCGGCTCAGATGGTCGGCCTGCCAATTCTCCACACCCGGAATGTGAACTGCCAAAATTGCCGGGACATGAGTCTCGGCCCAAGCCAGAATGTCGGTCACCTCCCGGGCCGCACGGACACTCCTGGTGCCCCCTTGGTGGTTGATGTAAGCCACCGCGGTAGCATTGTCCGTCTGTACCTGAACAGGACGGTCCCGAAGACGTTCCGACCACTGGAAGAGACAGAGCTTGATCGCTCTCAATTCCAGCACATTGATCGGAAGGGAGGATTCCTCCCCCGACCAAGTGCCCTGGGCAGACAGGTTGCCCAGGACTCCACCCCAGCCCGACAGGCTGGCATTCGTGGTAATCACCGTCAACAACAACGGACGGAAGGACTTGCCTGCCGACACCGCCGGGGACTGGAGCCACTGCAGAAGATCCATTCTGGTCTGGCGACTCAATGAGACACTCAGATCCAGGGACTGAGGTAGTCTGTCCCACCTGGCCAGGATCTCCACTTGAAGAGACCGCGTGTGAAACTGAGCAAAGGATATCGCCTCGAAGGCTGACACCATCAACCCCAGGGACCGCATGCAGGTCCTGAGTGTCGAGGATGGATTGTCCCTGAGGGACCTGATCTCATCCTGCAAAGTCCGGAGCTTGTCCTCCGGCAAGAACACCTTTGCCTGAGCAGAATCCAGGATCATTCCCAGATAGGGAAGACGAACCGATGGAGACAATGTCGACTTCTGTACGTTGATGGTCCATCCGAACTCCTGAAGCGTCTGTACCGTGGTGGACAGATCGCGCAGTAGGTCCTGGCTGACACTCGATCTTAGCAGGAGATCGTCCAGATACCCCAAAATCGCAATGCCCCGTGCCCTTAGCGGGCCCAGAAAAGGCGCCAGCACTTTGGTAAAGACCCTTGGAGCCGAAGCGAGACCGAAAGGTAACGCCACAAACTGATAGTGGTCTTCCGTGATAGCAAACCGAAGGTACCTCTGGTGACCCTCGAAAACGGGGATGTGCAGATACGCATCCTTCAGTTCTATGGAGGCCAGGAATTCCCCTGGGCTCAGGGAGGCCACCACCGAACGGAGAGATTCCATAGGGAACTTCCGAACGCGCACGAAGCGGTTCGGCGCTTTCAGGTCCAGAATAGGACGTACCTTGCCCTCCTTTCTGGGCTCAGTGAACAGATTTGAATAAAATCCCCGAAACCTGTCCCGATGAGGCACCGGGACAATTACCCCCTGAGCAAGAAGGTCCTGCACCGCAGACGCCCCGGAGGCAAATGAAGATTTGAGGGAAACAATCTGTCCGCCGGCCGCGAAAGCAATTCGATCTTGTACCCTGATCGGATGATTTCCTGAACCCACCTGTTCCGAAATTTGGAGCAGCCAAGGTTGGAGGAAACCGCGCAAACGTCCCCCCACCCCTGAAACGGGTGAGGGCGCCCCTTCAGGCAGAGGCGGATTGACCCGCCGAGCCGGCATTGCCGGACTTCTGCTTGCCCGCCCAGGGCTTCTTCTGGCTACCTTGGCCCTTGAAGGGCTTGCCCTTGGATTGGTTGCGAAAGGCACGAAAGGACCCCTGATTGGGCCCGGAGGTGGAACCCCGCTTGCCTCGAAAGGACTTGTTCTTCGGGTTCTGGGGCAGCATGGTGCTCTTGCCCCCCGTGACGCCCTTTACCAAGGTATCCAATGCCTCGCCAAAAAGGCGAGAACCAGCATAGGGAAAATCAGCAACTGTTTTCCGTGATGTCTGGTCAGCCGACCAGCTCTTCGGCCAGATCAGTCGACGGTTAAGCACCGCAACACTAGATAGGCGTGCTACCAAAGGGGCCTCATTTAAGGCCGCATCACACAAATACATGACTCCTTGGTGAATTTGATCCACAATAGCCAGCCGGGCAGGTGGAACAAAATCAGACACGAGGTTGCTCCTAAGCACCTTAGTCCAATCAGCCACTGCTTGAGCCACCAAAACGGACGTGAAAACAGGTTTGAGCAAGGAACCCGCCACCGTGTAGGAATGGCGGGCTAGAGACTCCAACCGTCAGTAGGAATCAAGGTAGCCTTGTTTAACAAGGCCACAGTGTGATCCACCTGAGGGGGCACACACCATTGCGATTCCATAGCCGGTGCAAAGGGATAAAGTAATTTAAACCGACTAGGCACCAGGAACGGATGTTTCAAAGTGCGCCACAGTTCATTAACAGTGTAATGAAACTCAGCGAGGCAGGGAAAAACCTGCACCGACTTGCGGGTCCTGTGTGTCCCAAAAGAGGACACAATACCCGGAGGATTGGGCTCATCCTCCAAATGTATTGTTACCTTCGCAGAAACAATCAATTCATCCATGGCCGCGCGTTCTTCAGGCGATCCCGGGGGAGAAGCATCAACCCCCTCCACCTCCGCCTCCCCCTCAGACCCCAGCGGGTTCAAGGACAAGCGAGACCCTGAAAAGGGCACGCCCGCCGCAGCAGCCATATTACCATCTGAATCAGAGGAGAGAGATAATCTGGGCCTCTTTCTAGCAGCACGTTCAGCCATCAGCACCTCCATTTTGGACACTAAGGACGCCACTACAGCGGCCAAATCAGGCATAACAGGGGCCACAGCAGGACTGGGGTCCCCCACCAGGGCTGGAGGGAATTTGTTATCCTGAGAATCCATTGCCCAAGGTGAAAAAAAATAGTGCAATAAAAAGGGTACTGTTCCTTTAACACCGCTGCGGAGTGCGCAGCCCACCGCTATATGAACAGTGACAAAAGACCCCCAATAGGAGAAGAAAACTGAGCCAGAAATGAAAAAACAGAATGTTATGAAAGAGACAGTCTGCAGAGCCCCACAGAGTGTTACCACCAAGATCGCTGCTTCAGAGGAAAAGGAAGTGAGGTCATGAGAGGCTGAACTATAAGCTGCAAAGGACTCAGGGAAAATGGCTGCCCATAGAACTGAATGGGAGACTTCGGGAAAATGGCCGCCGAACATGTGCGGAACGATCGTTCAGCCACACGCAAGATGGCGCCGGATGACGCCAAAACAGCATGTAAATCAGCCCACAGTGAAGCCAACATGCTAGCCCAAAGTAAAGATGGCGGACCACGCATTTTTTTTCCCCCGCTGCGGTCGCCACACACATCGTCTGCACCCCCAGTGAAAGCACCTAAGTGACACAGGGAAAAGGGCTCCCACAAACACACAGCACCACAGCGCAGCGTATGTATAAAAGACCCCCACAGGGATCACAACAGGGAGGCCCACACCGGCACAGACATGGGGGACACACAGCAACACAGGACTGCCACCCCAGACAGGGGCCCCACACAGAAGTACTTACCTGTACCAGATGGCGTGGGGAGCCTCTCAGAACGGAAAGCCGCTGTCCTCATCTGACAGGGAATGCCGTTAGCCAAGGACATTACACTGCAGTATCGCAGATGTGTCCAGTGAGGTAGCCACCTCACGGCTGCATCCCTGCTGCGAGCAGGGATGGGTCGTTGTGTATATGCAAATGCCTTTGTTCTTTTGACAAAGTCTTATGCCTAGCTACTCCTGCGGAGCGGAAGTCAATACCCAATAGTGATGACTTAGAGGAGGCTGCGACTGTCGGAGGACGTAAGAGATATGTGTGTTTTTTGTACGGTTTGCCCCCGCTGCGCGTTGCCATTTGTTTTTTTTGCTGTGTTTTCAGAAACAGGCAGATGTGAACTAATGGTAATGTATTCGTGATACGCATTGCCACGCATTTTCTTGCGGGTTGCCATGTGTTCGGAAATGCGCAGATAAGAACACAGCCTAAAAGGTAATAAAAGTGTGACGTGCATTGCCGCACATTTTAAAAATGCACAGCAAAGAGTGTGTTTTCTGTGTGGGTTGTCATGCATTCAGAAACACACAGATGCAAACCCAGCCTAAATGGCACCATGAGAGCGACGAGTGTTTAGTGGGTGTTGCCATATATTTTCTGTGCAGGTTGCGTGAGCAAGCATGCATAAGTGCCCCCTGAGCTGCCCCCGGGGCTGCTTTCTGCACAACCATTGAGAAGTTAAGTATAACATGTTTGAAGTCTAAAAAAAAATCACTTTTGTTTTCTGACCAAAGTCCTACTTCCTGCTTGTTGCCTATTTACTGGGGATTACACAATTCCATTCCTCCCCTTTCACCACCCACATGAAGGCCCATAAATGCCCACAGTAACCCTTAGACCCACTCATATCAACTCTCACAGCTTGTACAAGTGAGTCCCATATCCTTCCCTGAAACTACAGAGGCTCAAAGGATTATGAGACATGTAGCATCAGGACTGGAAAAGGAAGGAGGCAGGGAGTCAGAGGACTTTGAAATTCAGCCAGGAGGAGAAGTGACACAACAGACACAGAAATCTGCTTTATACAGCTAAAGGAGGTACAGTCGGGATCGAAAGTTTGGGCACCCCAGGTAAAAATTTGTATTAATGTGCATAAAGAAGCCAAGGAAAGATGGAAAAATCTCCAAAAGGCATCAGATTACAGACATTCTTATAATATGTCAACAAAAGTTAGATTTTATTTCCATCATTTACACTTTCAAAATTACAGAAAACCAAAAATGGCGTCTGCAAAAGTTTGGGCACCCTGCAGAATTTATAGCATGCACTGCCCTATTTACAAGGCTGAGACCTGCCAGTGTCATGGATTGTTCTCAATCATCGTCTGGGAAGGAAAGGTTTTAAATGCCCAGACTTGACCTTGCCCCAAAAATCAGCACCATGGGATCTTCTAAGCAGTTATCTTGAAAACTGAAACTGAAAATAGTTGACGCTCACAAAGCTGGAGAAGGCTATAAGAAGATAGCAAAGCGTTTTCAGATGTCAATATCCTCTGTTCGGAATGTAATTAAGAAATGGCAGTCATCAGGAACAGTGGAAGTTAAATCAAGATCTGGAAGACCAAGAAAAATATCAGACCGAAAAGCTTGCAGGATTGTGAGAAAAACAATTCAAAACCCATGTTTGACTGCACGATCCCTCCAGAAAGATCTTGCAGACACTGGAGTTGTGGTACACTATTCCACTATAAAAAGATACTTGTACAAATATGGTCTTCATGGAAGAGTCATCAGAAGAAAACCTCTTCTATGTCCTCACCACAAAAATCAGCGTTTGAACTTTGCAAATGAACATATAGACAAGCCTGATGCATTTTGGAAACAAGTTCTGTGGACCGATGAGGTTAAAATTTAACTTTTTGGCCTGAATGAGCAAAGGTAGGTTTGGAGAAGTAGGGGCACAGAATTTAATGAAAAGAACCTCTGTCCAACTGTTAAGCATGGGGGTGGATCAATCATGCTTTGGGGTTGTATTGCAGCCAGTGGCACAGGGAACATCTCACAAGTAGAAGGAAAAATGGATTCAATAAAATTTCAGCAAATTTTGGATGGTAACTTGATGCCATCTGTGAAAACGCTGAAGTTAAAGAGAGGATGGCTTCTACAAATGGATAATGATCCTAAACACACCTCGAAATCCACGGGGGATTACATCAAGAGGCGTAAACTGAAGGTTTTGCCATGGCCTTCACAATCTCCTGACCTCAACATAATTGAAAATCTATGGATAGACCTTAAAAGAGCAGTGCGTGACAGACAGCCCAGAAATCTCAAAGAACTGGAAGACTTTTGTAAGGAAGAATGGGCAAAGATACCTCAAACAAGAATTGAAAGACTCTTGGCTGGCTACAAAAAGTGTTTACAAGCTGTGATACTTGCAAAAGGGGGCAGTACAAGATATTAACTCTGCAGGGTGCCCAAACTTTTGCAGACGCCATTTTTTTGTTTTCTGTTATTTTGAAAGTGTAAATGATGGAAATAAAATCTAACTTTTGTTGACATATTATAGGAATGTCTAATCTGTAATTCTAATTTTGCCTTTTGGAGATTTTTCCATCTTTCCTTGGCTTCTTTATGCACATTAATACAAATTTTTACCTGGGGTGCCCAAACTTTCGATCCCGACTGTATGTTACACATAAGGTGACAGTGGGGTTGGGATTCATTTACATGCACAATGCATCTGTTTTGGGAATGAAAAGCTAGGGTTCTTCTTTAAACTTAAAGCGGTATTAAACCCAAAAGCAAACATATTGCAGTTTAGCAATTCATAGATGTGATGGCAGCATTAGTTTTCTTTTTCAGGCTGACTTTCTTTTTTTTTCACCTGGTAATTATGCCAATAAGTCTATTTTTCAACAGAACAAGCTGTCCTGCAGATGTTGCAGTTAGCGGAGGCTTGACAGAGCAATGAAAGTGGTGCTTACAATGGTCATCATTTATGTAAAACCTTCATCACAAAAGTAAAAAAAATATTGGTTTAACTGCCTAAAAAGTTTTAGCTTGAGTTTAGCTTCAATGTGTTTACTGTATCCAAACCTGCTAGTGTATCCAACGCCACCATCCCCTCAGACTTGCAATGCAGTTATCCAAAGGTATCTCTGTGCTCCTTCGTCCAGAGTGTATGCAATGTAATATAAGAAGGGTGCAACTGGCAGAATACCAGGTGATAACGGAGGGAAAAAAAAAACCTTATGTAGCCACATCTATCGCCTGATAAGGTGCAATGTGTTACATTTTTGGTATTGGGTTTAATACTGCTTTAAGTAAATCTTGCATGAAATTTAAGATGAAATACTTACTCTGAATGAGAATTCAAGGTTTTCTCCTCCCCATACTTCCATCCCTGTATCATAAGATCCCAGATACTCAAAGTACTTCTTACTGACAGAGAATAGTCCACCAGCCATGGTTGGTGATCTAAAAAAAAAAATTTTAAAAATCGACATGCAATAACAAATAAATATACTGCTCTTAATCTTCACTACTTGTTAAAAATTGCCAAATTTATCTGACAGTCAGTTTCCAATTTCACAAAAGGTCTACTACAACTTCAGCAATAAGATTTCTCAGTGTATGGTAATGTAGCATCCTCCTAGGTAGGTGCTAGAGAGAAAGTATAGTTTTGAGTCCTGTCTGCTTACCAGAAGGACTGCAGGTAAATCTATAATGTTCTTTGCCTACCAGAGAGCAGGATCTGTTAGTGAGGTCTGCTCACTGTGCTCAGGTGCAACTCGTTCTGTCTGCAGAATGTTTCACACTGGTCCAATAGGGAGGCTTATTGGACAGTGGGAGGAAACCTGACAAATGAGTGCACAGGCTTTTGATACAGCCCTGGTCATTTTGAAGGAGGGAAAGTGCCTTGGCGTCTGCACCATTTGAAATCTTTGGAATCTACTCAAGCCGATACGTGAGTGTTGACTTACAAGTGTTTAATGGGCACCAGCTGATTGACTGTTTCGCTTGCTTGAACCCGCTGCTGCACTGTGCTTCATTTTGCTTGTTTGGACCTTAAAGCCTCCTAATTGACCACCCACTGGGGGATAGAGGGACAATTTATACTACCTATACCAACACGGGGCCATTTATTGCTATATCCACCCATGCCTGGAGGACTGTGATCACGGCCCATACACAGTGGTGGTTAAATCTGCTCTCCCCCAATTGTGACTGAGTGGTCTTAGTAGAAGAGCTTTATCTACGGTCCATTTCAATGCTTGCAACAATTGCTATATGCTACGCAACGGAGTGAAGCCCCTCTGTGATCATCCACCTGGGTACAGATGGACAATCTGTTCTACATTTATTACTATTGAGCCATAGACTGCCATCTCCCTTTCATCCAGGAGGACTGTGACCACGGCTCATACCCAGAGGCAGTTTACCTCCATAAGGTGATCCAGGGGCCTCAAGAGTTGAAGAGCTTCATGCTAAGCCCTACTTTATGCTTGCCTAATTGCTATGTGCTATGTGCTTTGCTACTGCGCTGCTGCATTACACTTGCTCTGTCACTGCTCCGCTTGTCCTAAATTTGGTGCTATACATGAGGATCTTTATTTGCCATAATACCAGAGTTTGATGATGTGGAGAATGTAAGCCCATGTTTTCTATTACAGTGGGAGGAGCCTCAGCCACATGAACTTGCCCTAAAACTACACCCCCCCCATATTTCGTATTCCCTATTTCCAACTCAAACTTGGACTTACCATCACACTGTTTGCCAACTCCCATTTCCGTGAGAGTTTTATCTTTAGACCTCATGATTGTGGTACTTCACATTCAATAGCCATTGGATCTGGGATTTGGCCAAGGAGGGTGTGGGGTGGTCGGCCATTACGGTGGCTTTAGTGCAGCTTGGGTGGTGGGTGGAGCCATAACCTTGAGGTGTCACCAGCGTCTTCTTAGAGGCAGGACCCCTACCAACTGATTTTATCCAGCTTTCATGAGCATCGTATATATTTTTTGTATTTTCTTAAATTGTGTTGTGCCTCTTGATTTTTTACCCACTTCAATAAAGTACCAAAGCTTTTATCCACCTTACACCCTTTGTTTGAGCCTTTCATGCAACTTCTTTTTCTGTTTTTTTAAAAGTGCCTTGGCGCATGCTGGGATACTGTTTAAAAGCCAAGAGCACATGTGCTCGGGGTCTTTTGGCTGGATATCGGAGTCCCGGAGGGAGGGGGCGTCTGCCTCCTCCTCTGTAGAGGTGCCATGCGGCCTCAGGTAGTCGACCTGAGGGCTTGGAGAGTGCTAGTGAGGAACTGAACCCAGAGGTCTTGTGAAGCTGACTGAAAGGGGAGACACTTGAGGATCTGATTCTGCAGTACAGTGAGTACAGATCTGTGTCAAGGGGCCTGACCTGAGGGGGGCCACCCCTGCAGCTAGAAGAGTCAGTGGATGGGTGTCAGTAAAGGGGATGCTAGTAAGTGTCCCAAAGATAATGTAGATTCACCATGTCTATTGCTGGAGAGTAAAGAGCAAGGAGACTTAACCCTTTCCAAACATGTGGCAGTTTGGATCAAGCAGTGCAGCTGCTTCCACAAGCAACCTGGTGAGGTCAAGTGAGAGTTGTCCTTATCCATTGTGAATAGTTACAGTTGGAGTATCCCACTTTTCCTTTCTTCCATCCAAGTTCCAAAATAAACACTAAAAACCAATACCCCTGGACTGTTTATTGTGTGATGAGCCTTCGGGAGTAAGGAGGGATGTGTGCACGGTTCCCTTAAGTGTGTGCTAGTAATCAGAGGAAGCCCGACAAGTCATCATACAACAAGCCCTACGGGGACAGTGCTACAAATGTTGCTACTGGCAATGGCCGAGTATTTGCCCAAGTAACGCTATCACTTCTCAAGCAAAGTACTGGAGTGTTAGTGGAGAAAGTAATGTCTGTTCTACAGCAACCAGTGAAAGTGTGCTGCCAAGTCATAGTCACAGAAACGGTTGCTATTGGCAATCACCAGACATTTACCTAGGAAACAATAGGTCTTCTCAAGTTAAGTGCCATTCGTGCAGGCTGGGGAGAGTTATGGCAGTGGCGAAGGAGCTACACTACACACACACAGAAAAGCACACGCTAAAGAGATCTGCCTTGCAGGAGGAGCCACCGCCAGAGAGTCAGCTAGTCTGGAGTCGTGGGCAGGGTCGCCATCTGCCGGCTGGCAATCCAAGTGGAGGAAGGGAGCTGAGACGTCACTTCCGCCATGGAGTGTAGCTGAGGAGCAGACACGTGTGTGGAGGAGCAAGATGGCAGATGCTGGAGTGAGCCGGAGCGCAGGTGCTATCCCATGTGTTGGCGGAGTACCTGACAAACAGACAGTCACCGAGCTCAACCCTGTGGGACACCGGGGTGCGACTAGTGCCCAGAGGAAACCTGGCCCTGTGCAGCAGAGAAGACACAGAGCATTTAGGACTAGTATATAGCCAATGCCTGAATGTGTCCATGTGGCTGCGGGCGCGGGGTCAGTGTTGGCACTGCAGGGACATGTTGCAGACAGAGAGGAGTGATTGCCAGTCCAGAAGATTGTATGTAAGCTGGGAGACAGGAACCACTTAGGAGTTGCTAACACCCAGAGTGGGGACCCCTGTGACTTTGTGCTAGTAATCAGAGGAGGTCCAACAAGTTATCATACAGCAAGCCTTATGGAAACAGTGCTACACTAAATATTTCTGTTTCAGCAGCTGGTCTGCTTTGGAATTTCATTTTCCTACATACATTTCAGTGAGGTGAGAGTTGTGTACACATCTTTCTCATCTTGAAGGCCTTGTTCACACCATGGCACACCACATAATTTCATAGTTCATGAGGCTGAAAAAATACATAAGTCCATCCAGTTCAACCTATGATGTGTGTGTGTTTGCTGTTAACCGTACATTGTATACCCCTGTACGTTGTGGTCTTTAAGGTGCCCATCTAATAGTTTTTTGAAACTATCGATGCTCCCTGCTGATATGACTGTTTGCAGAAGAGAATTCCACATCCTTGTAAAAAGAGACAACCCCCTTTGGGTCGGTGGGACTTTAAAGGCAACTAGTAATTATCTCTCATAGGAAAGATTAATTTGAATAAAATACAATTTATTTGAAAAGGGTGATTATAAGAAAAATCATCAAGGTAAATTATATTACATATATAACAGTATAAATGAACATGTAATACAATACAGTGTTACAGGTGCACAACAGAGTCCAACGCGTTTCAAAGTATTGTATAATACCAGAATCTTCCTCAGGGAATCTGTGTATATTCCTGCAAACCCTAATAGCCACAATTATTTGTCCAAAAGGGGAGATATATTGTGATCCCACAGTATAGGAGCTAGAGTCAGATATTGAATCGCAATTTTCTTTACCTGTTGTGATGATCAGAAATTTAATATGTGAAAACAGGGGAAGAGGACAAGTTCTCTCCAAAAATAAAAGGAAGGAGAAAAAACTCCTAACAGCTTTGTAAAGGTTATTCTCCAGTGGGGGTGCCTTCAGGACTTAGTAGGTGGTAAATCCTCCATATTAATGTGGAACATCCATGGTGTCTGATGACTTCTATGGATATAATGTTCACACAGGTGTATATAAAAATTATATTCCAAAATTTTCAGGTCGATGTTGGATATTAGTCTCAATATTGAGGTGGGTTGTTCATAGTATCCCCACAACTTACAAGTCTGCAGTATCCACAGGAATGTATAATTAAATTCCCAGGTATTTATTCGGTATCAGTACCAGTTGATTGCCGTTTGATGTAGGAGAGACGACAAACATCTAGTCACTATCCACAAACGTTAGCAGTCAAGAAAGTCCTAAGCCTTAACAGTGCAGTCCTATCATTTCCATCAAATATCTGATTGTAGGGAAGATTTAGAGGAACAGTAGTCCTGTCATGTCACGGAGAAGTGACTCTGTCACTGGTACTGATACCGAATAAATACCTGGGAATTTAATTATACATTCCTGTGGATACTGCAGACTTGTAAGTTGTGGGGATACTATGAACAACCCACCTCAATATTGAGACTAATATCCAACATCCAACATCGACCTGAAAATTTTGGAATATAATTTTTATATACACCTGTGTGAACATTATTTCCATAGAAGTCATCAGACACCATGGATGTTCCACATTAATATGGAGGATTTACCACCTACTCAGTCCTGAAGGCACCCCCACTGGAGAATAACGTTTACAAAGCTGTTAGGAGTTTTTTCTCCTTCCTTTTATTTTTGGAGAGAACTTGTCCTCTTCCCCTGTTTTCACATATTAAATTTCTGATCATCACAACAGGTAAAGAAAATTGCGATTCAATATCTGACTCTAGCTCCTATACTGTGGGATCACAATATATCTCCCCTTTTGGACAAATAATTGTGGCTATTAGGGTTTGCAGGAATATACACAGATTCCGTGAGGAAGATTCTGGTATTATACAATACTTCGAAACGCGTTGGACTCTGTTGTGCACCTGTAACACTGTATTGTATTACATGTTCATTTATACTGTTATATATGTAATATAATTTACCTTGATGATTTTTCTTATAATCACCCTTTTCAAATAAATTGTATTTTATTCAAATTAATCTTTCCTATGAGAGATAATTACTAGTTGCCTTTAAAGTCCCACCGACCCAAAGGGGGTTGTCTCTTTTTACAATTTTCAACGGGATTATGGTAACACTTTACCTGGAAACTACCTACATACCTTGACAGAATTCCACATCCTTACTGGTCTGACAGTGAAGAACCCCCTACGTACTTTAAGGTTAAACCGCCTTTCCTCTAGTTTTAGTGAGTGGCCACGTGTCTTATTGTATTCCCTTTCTCTGAATAGTTTGTTCCTTATGCTAAGGTCGCCAGTACAGTATTTGTACATTGATATCATATCCCCCCTTAATAGTCTCTTCTCCAGAGAGAATAAGTTCAGTGCTTGTAGTCTTTCCTCATAGCTGATGTCTTCCATTCCCCTAATTATTTTTGTTGCCCTTCTCTGGACTCTTTCCAGTTCCAGCACATCCTTCCTGAGGACCGGTGCCCAGAACTGGACAGCATACTCCAGATGTGGCTGGACCAGAGTCTTGTAGAGAGGGAGAATAATCTCTTTATTTCCGGAGTAAATCCCATTTTTTATACATCCCAGTATTCTGTTGGCTTTGCTTGCAGCGGCTTGGCATTGCATGCCACTGCCAAGCCTGTTGTCTACCAGTCCCCCCCATGTCCTTTTCCATCCTAGACTCACCCAGAGGTTCCCCCCCCTAGTGAGTAGCTTGCTTTCTGGTTTCTGGCACCCAAGTGCATTACTCTACATTTTTCAACATTAAATCTCATCTGCCATGCAGTTGCCCACCCCATTATTTTGTTCAGGTCCGCTTGTAAGGTTTCCACATCATGCATAGAAGATATTGGCATGCTTAGTTTAGTATCATCCGCAAACACTGAGATTCTACTAGATATCCCCTCCTCTAGATCATTTATGAATAAATTAAAGAGGATTGGCCCCAGAACATAACCCTGGGGGACCCCAGTTTCCACACCAGCCCAATCCGAGTACTCCCCATTAATCACCACCCTTTGCACTCTCCCCTGGAGCCAGTTCTCTAACCAGGTACTCACCTTATGGTCCATACCTACCTTCCTTAGTTTGAACAGTAAGCATTTGTGGGGAACGGTGTTGAAGGCCTTTGCAAAGTCCAGATACACCACATCCACAGGCTTACCTTTATCTAGGTGGCAGCTCACTTCATCATAGAAGGTTACTAGATTGGTTTGGCAAGAATGATTTTTCATGAATCCATGCTGATTACTACTAATAATACAATTTTCATTACTAAAGTCTTGTATGCCGGGATATATCTCGGCCCTTTTTTAAATATTGGTACCACGCTGGCTTTTTTCCAATCAGCTGGCACCATACCCGTCTGTAAACTATCCTTAAAGATTAAGAATAATGGTCTGGCAATCACCTGGCTGAGCTCTTTAAGAACCCTCGGGTGCAAGCCATCCGGTCCCGGTGATTTATTTATGTTAAGTTTCTCTAGTTTAGTTCTAATTCTATCTTCTGTTAGCCATGGCGGTACTTCCTGAGGTGTGTTGTTTAGTTTGGCCTTACAAGCTGGGTTAGTGTAGCCCCCCAATTATTTTAAGACTGAAGAGAAGAAATTATTTAACACTACCGCCTTTTCCCTGTCCTCTGTGGCCAAATCTCCCTTGTCGTCTTTTATGGGGCCAATGTGTTCTGGCCTCGCTTTCTTACCGTTTATATACTTAAAGAATTTTTTGGGGTTATTTTTACTCTCTTTTGCTATATGTCTCTCATGTTCTATTTTAGCCGCCTTGATTTCGTCTTTACATTTCTTATTACATTCTTTGTAATGCTTGAATGCTGCCAGTGACCCCTCAGTCTTGTATTTTTTGAAGGCCTTTTCTTTAGCATTAATATGCATTTTTATGTTGGAGTTTAGCCACCCAGGATTTAGTTTTGCTCTTTTAAATTTATTTCCCTTTGGAATGCACTGGTCAATCCCTTTTGTTAAGCATGTTCTTGAAGCACTCCCATTTTTCCTCCGTGTTCTTTGTTCACAGGGTTCTATTCTATTTGATATTTTCTAGCAGAGAGCACAGTTTTGGGAAATTGGCTCTTTTGAAATTCAGTGTCCTTATATTACCCTTGTGTTTCCTATTACTGTAATAAATACTGAAACTAATTGACCTATGGTCACTGTTTCCTAAGTTGCCCCGTATTTCTATATCCGTGAGCAGGTCTGTATTGTTGGTATATACCCTCATTTGATGCTTTTAGGCTGCTCTTGTGATTTTTCCCCATACCCACCCTGAGTTTAGGTGCTCCGAACACTCTACTGCTTTCCATTTGTGCCCTTTGAATCTTGCTTTCCACTGGCTAATTCTACATCTGTACCCTCCCCGCCATCACCTAGTTTAAAAGCCCCTCTAACTTTTCGCCCATCTTCTCACCCAGTACGGTTGCACCCTCCCCATTTAGGTGCAATCCGTCCCTACCATAGAGCCGGTGGCCAACTGAGAAGTCGGCCCTGTTCCCCAGGAACCCAAAACCCTCCTTACTATACCAGCTCCTCAGCCACTTGTTAACTTCCCTAATCTCCCGCTGCCTCTCTGGTGTGGCTGGAGGTACAGGTAGTATTTCTGAAAATACTACCTTGGAGGCCCTACTCCTCAACTTAGCGCCTAAGTCCCTTAAATAGTTTAGGACTCTCCATCTTCCTCTGCCTATGTCATTGGTACCCACGTGTACCATGACAGCTGGGTCTTCCCAGCCCCACCCAATAATCTGTCCACCCGATCCGCGATGTGCCGAACCCGAGCGCCCGGTAAACAACAGACTGTTCGGCGCTCATGGTCTTTGTGACAGATTACACTGTCTGTCCGCCTAATGATTGAGTCCCCTACCACCAGCACCTGTCTTTCCTTTCCCTTTCTCCCGGCCTCACTGGAGGAGTTCTTCCCCTGGCATTTAGGGGCGTCGCTCTGCTCCAGCAATGCTGGTCCCTGACTGGTTTCCCCAACATCATGCAACGGGGCGTATCTATTGGGGTGCCGGCCGGCTAGGACCGGCCTCCTTGCCTTGTCCCCTTCTACCCCTCCTGTCACCCCTCTACCCGCCTGATGGGTCCGATCCTGGCTCTCCTTCGGTATGGACATTCGGCTCAGTGTTGCCAGCTGCTTCCGTAGATTCAGGCCCTGAGCTTCCAGGGAAGCAACGTGCTTACATTTTGCGCATTGATCGAGAAAAGCATACATATCACAAGATGTACACCGAGTCGCTTCTCCACACCCGCCGGGCATTGTACCTACTAATCTAATAGGGATTCAGTAATTTAAGTCTATCCTGTGTGGCTGTTTCCTGGCTTCCTAACTCTACCTCCTCACCCTCTGGCACTCCGCTACACTCAGTCGCACCACTCACAGTCGCACCACACTCACAGTCACACAGCCTGGTCAGTCGCACAACACTCAGTCGCACAACACTCAGTCGCACAACACTCAGTCGCACAACACTCAGTCGCACAACACTCAGTCGCACAACACTCACAGTCGCACAGCCTGGTCAGTCGCACAGCCTGGTCAGTCGCACAATACTCATAGTCGCACAGCCGGTCAGTCGCACAACAGTCACAGTCGCACAGCCCGGTCAGTCGCTGTTCTAGAGCACAGTCGCACAACACTCAGTCGCACAGCCCGGTCAGTCGCAGAGCACAGTCAGTCGCAGAGCACAGTCAGTCGCAGAGCACAGTCAGTCGCAGAGCACAGTCAGTCGCAGAGCACAGTCAGTCGCAGTCACAGAGCACAGTCAGTCGCCTACAGTCCTTAGCTACTGCTTGTCTGCCCTGGTCTGTCCTCGTCTGATGGAAGATCCTGCAGCCTCCCCCTGTCAGTCTCTCTACACACTGTGTGTGCCTGTCTGTACCTGTATGTGTGATCCCCCTCCCCCACACTCAGCCAAACAGCTGATTCAGCACACTCACGTTTCTGCTGTCTCCTGTCCGGTCAGTCAGTCCCCGCACGCCTCCACATGCATAAACAGAGTAGCTCTGTCAGCAACCTACTGCTAACATCCTTTGATCTAATAATTAAAAGAAACGACTTGACTAGTCAGAAACTATAGCCAATCAGCTGTCAGAATACAATGCTCTCAGCAGAAAATGTGTTCATTTGCACTGCGCAGATGGGGAAATCCGTTGGATTTTTTTCGTTAAGCTTGCAGGCTAAACAAAAAGCAACTTATTGGTATATGGCAAACATACTCTGCTTGTACACCTTGTACTTTCAGCCCCTACCATCCTGCAAAGGAGGCCTTTGGAACAAGAGGGACTTTCATGCAAGGTGGTAGTGTACCACAACTGGCAAGCCGAGAAGATAAGATAATATCCTGCAGTGCCACAAGCTGAAGCCTCCATCCGGGATAATAGAGAGAACCCCCAGGAAGATAGAGGACCGGGATTGGGACATAATACGAAAAGTGAGACAACTTGCCCATACTTGGAGCGATCTGGTAAGAGGCCAATTTTGTCTGCACATCCCAAGGTGACCCCCGGGACCCCTAGGACACTACTGGGTTAATTGTCCGCCCTTGACCTCTTTCTTATGGTAAGAGGCCAATCCCTATCCAGGTGGTGGAACCATTGCACCTTCACAGTTTTATCCAATACACGTCGGGGGACTGTATTATTTGTGTGGGACTTTGGGACTTGTGTACCCCCCAGGGGTGTATATATACACTTTAGGAGGTTCACACTGAAGTTTTGGACTTTATTTTGCATTATTTGTGAAGCACCATTTGATTATGTTGTTATTATCACATCGAAAATTATTACTTCATCCATCACCTTTATTTGTCAGCACCAGGGTTTCTGGTAATACCATACACCCTCTTAGTGCACATCAACCAAGGTACACACTGCAGAGGTTGGTTGGTTACTTATTATAGTGACACACCCAAGTTTTGATGTGTGACACATGTGAATTTAGCGCACCTGATTTTCTTTTTTCATTTCATATCACCTATTGGCTCTAAGGTTGCTGCTTTTTTCACCTACTTTATCCAGCGCACTTTTTCTTTATACATATTGCTCAATGATCTGTCTGATCCATTTGGCGATGGTCGCAGCCGACGCCGCCATGCCCTTCCGAGGTCCCTCAGGAAGGACAAAGAGGGAATCCGACTTGCGAAAAGATTTAGTGGACGACAGGTAAACCCTGATCGCCCGGACAACATCCAAGGAATGCAAGGCAACCTCCTTCGGATGCTTAGGCTTCGCGCAGAGCGAAGGCAAGACAATGTCTTCATTCAGGTGAAATTCCGAGATCCTTTTCGGAAGAAAAGATGGGTTAGGCCGCAGGACCACCTTATCCTTGTGGACCACCAGGTAGGGAGAATTGCAGGACAAAGCCGCCAGCTCCGACACCCTGCGAGCCGAAGTGATCGCCACCAAAAAAGCAACCTTTTTGGACAACAGAGACAACGAGATCTCCCTGATCTTTTCAAAGGGAGCCTGCTGTAACACGGACAGAACCAAGTTTAAGTCCCATGGAGGTAAAGGTTCCCTCCTAGGAGGAGCCAAATGTCGCACCCCCTGAACAAAGGTGCTAACCAATGAATTAGACGCCACAGGGCGTTGAAAGAGAACGGCCAGCGCAGAAATCTGACCCTTAATCGTGGCCAACGCCAAACGCTGGTCCACGCCCGTTTGAAGGAAAGCCAACACTCTTGACACCGAGTATGAGCGAGGGGAATACCCCCTGGACTCACACCAGGCAAAATACACTTTCCAAGTACGGTAGTAAATCTTCCCCGAAGAGGCTTTTCTAGCCTTGATCAAAGTGGGAATGACCTCAGGGGAGAGACCCCTATCCTTCAGGACCTGGCTTTCAACAGCCAGGCCGTTAAAGCCAGCGACTGTAAAGCAGGATGGAATATCGGTCCTTGAGACAGGAGATCTACCCGAAGTGGCAGACGCCACGGAGCGTCGACCGCCAGATTTAAGAGGTCTGCGTACCAAGACCGGCGAGGCCAGTCTGGCGCCACCAGAATCACCGTGTGCGGTTCCGAGGCTAACCTGCGAAGAAGCCTGGACAGCAGTTGAATCGGTGGAAAGGCATACATCAGACGATACTGATGCCAGGGCGCCACTAACGCGTCTGAGGCGTCTGCCCGAGGATCGCGCGTCCGTGCCACGAACCTTTCCACCTTGTTGTTTAGACGAGACGCGAACAGGTCCACATCCGGGGACCCCCACTTCCCGCACAACATCTGGAAGACATCCGGGTGGAGGGACCATTCTCCCTGGTCCAGGGTCTGGCGACTCAGATAGTCCGCCTGCCAGTTCTCCACCCCCGGAATGTGAACAGCCGTTATCGCCGGGACGTGCGTCTCGGCACAAGACAGAATGTCGGCTACTTCCCGAGCCGCTCGGGCACTCCTGGTGCCCCCTTGGTGGTTGATGTAGGCCACCGCGGTGGCATTGTCCGTCTGAACCCGAACTGGACGGCCCCGAAGCCGGTCCGTCCATCTCAGAAGGCAAAGCTTTATCGCTCTCAATTCCAGAATGTTGATCGGAAGGGAGGACTCCTCCCCCGACCAAGTTCCCTGTGCGGACAGAACGCCCAGGACACCACCCCAGCCCGACAGGCTGGCATCCGTGGTGAGTACCGTCCATGATAACGGACGAAAGGACTTGCCCCCCGACACCGTCGGGGACTGGAGCCACCACAGAAGCTCCCTTCTGGTGCCGTGGCTCAACGAGATCCGCAGATCCAGGGATTGCGGCCGCCCGTCCCACTCAGCCAGAATCTCCGCTTGGAGACCCCGTGTGTGAAACTGGGCAAAAGGGATCGCCTCGAACGACGTGACCATTAACCCCAGACATCTCATGCATGTCCGGAGAGACGAGTGTCGGTTGTCCCTGAGGGACCTGACCTCGTCCTGAAGTGTCCGGAGCTTGTCTTCCGGTAGGAAGACCTTCGCTTGAACAGAGTCCAGAGTCATTCCCAGGTAGGGAAGATGAACTGAAGGACACAGAGTCGACTTCGGAAAGTTGATAGTCCAACTGAACTCCTGCAGTGTCCGCAGCGTGGTGGACAGGTCAGTCACCAGGCTCTGACTGGCGTTTGACCATATCAGGATATCGTCCAGATACCCCAAGACAGCAATGCCCTGTGCTCGCAACAGGGCAAGAACCAGCGCCAGCACTTTGGTAAAAACCCGCGGAGCCGAAGCGAGACCGAAAGGTAATGCCACGAATTGGTAATGATCCTCCGCAATGGCGAATCGAAGGTACCTCTGGTGACCCTCGAAAATGGGGATGTGTAGGTACGCATCCTTCAGATCAATGGAGACCATGAATTCCCCCGGACTCAGGGCAGCCACCACTGAGCGCAGGGATTCCATGCGGAACTTGCGAACCCGCACAAAGCGGTTCAGAGCTTTCAAGTCCAGAATCGGACTGCCAGGGTTATTGGGGGTTGATTAAAATAATAATAGGTAAAAAGAAAAATGATTTTAAAAGCCATGTGTATTTCATATTATGCATAAGAGATTCTGAAGGGAAGCCACCATCTTAAGAAAGGCATCCATCTTAGGACTCTGGTAACGATTTGAAGCTACCAGCCATAAGTGTGGTAAATATGCCTTGCTATGTTATTTGATTTTATTCAACAATTGTTTATTCCTTCCTTATATGTTTTATATTGCATATTTAAGGGTAATGAGATTACAATCCCAGCCGTATAAGCCATGGTAGATTTTTCTCTAAAAAGCTGATTTTTGTTTTTATACATTTTTATTAATATCAGATTCAGTGCATTATTTGCAATTTTAAGTCTTCCGTTTTGCATGGCTTATTCTCATTTCATCTGCAGTGGAATGACTTTCAACTATGCATTACGCAGACCATTGTAGTCTGTTTATATAGAACATTAATTTATGGCTTATACTATACCTGGGAAGAAATGGTAATCTTGCTTTTGTTTTGCTTTCGTTTTACTTTCACTTTGTTTTACTTTCACTTTCATTATTGAGCTAAACATCACATTGCATTGATTGTTTGAAGTTAGTATTTTATGTAGAGTTATTTTTATGTGTCACTTCTTGTTTGATCATATATTGTGTTTACATGTCTGGCGAATACATATTTTTATATATATTCCACGCTGTAGACTGTACTCACTAAGATTGGTATATGCTTTTAAAAAGAAATTAATCAATTAAAAAGAATTCACGACATTGATTTATGGCATAAGTGGAGACTCTCCTTTCTTATAGATCTTTGCTTATTAACCATAAATACACTGCTATATTCAGAGCAGTATAAATATTCTGACATAAGTACGAGCGCAAGATATTTATTATTAAATATTCTTACAGGACGCACCTTGCCCTCCTTTCTGGGCACAGTGAACAGATTGGAGTAAAATCCCCGAAATCTGTCCCGATGAGGCACCGGGACCACCACCCCCTGGGCCCGCAGGTCCCGCACCGCTAGGTGCAAATCCTGCAAGACAGCTGAAGATTTGAGGGAAAAAATCTGCCCGCCGGCCGAGAGAGAAATTCGATCTTGTAACCAGATCGAACGATTTCCTGAACCTTGATGGATCTGGTCCACCATAGCCAACGTGGTCGGCGGGGCGGAATCAGCCGCCAAGGTGCGCCTGAGCATCTTGGTCCAATCAGCAACAGCCTGAGCCGCCATAATGGAAGCAAAAAAAGGGTTCAGCATAGAACCAGCCACCATATAGGCATGACGGGCAAGAGACTCTATTCTCCTGTCCGTAGGGTCCCGGAAAACCGGGGTATCCTCAGAAGGCACCGCAGTAGCTTTGTTCAAAACGGCTACCGCATGATCCACCGGAGGCGCCACACACCAACGCTCGTCGGTGGCAGGTGCAAATGGATAAAGCAATTTAAACTTATTTGGCACAGTAAAAGGCTTCTTCAAATTGCGCCACTGTTCATTAACAGTATGGTGAAATTCAGCAGGGCAGGGAAAAACCTGCGCTGATTTGCGAGCCCTCTGTGTACCAAAGGCAGACATCCTAGCAGGAGGAGTAGGCTCATCCTCCAGGTGCAAGGTGTCCTTTATGGAAGCAATCAGCTCATTCATGAGTGCAAGCTCTTCAGGCGAGCCAGGGGGAGAAACATCAACCCCCTCCACCTCAGGCTCCCCCTCAGACCCCACAAGGTCCAAAGATGAGTGAGACCCCGAGAAGGGTACGCCAGCCACAGCAGCCACATCGCCCTCTGAATCAGAGGAAATGGATAACCTGGCCCTTTTTGCGGATCGTTCAGCCAGCAGCATCTGCACCTGAGACACTAAGGAAGCCACTACAGTGGTCAGATCGGCCCCCTCGGGGGGTGCGGCAGCCCCCTGGTCCCCCACCAAGGCGGGGGGAAACTTGCTATCCTGAGAATCCATGCCCCAGTACAGAAAAGTATAAAGGTACTGGCCCTTTAATACCACAGCGAGCGCAGCCCACCGCACACTACTGTATGCACTGACCCCGCAGGGATAGACAATACTGAGCAAGGAATGACAGGACAAAAAGGTAAAAACCTGGAGAGAGCACACCAGACTGCTGCCACCGATCGCTGTTCCCAGAGAAAGAGGAAGTGATGCAATGCTGACTGATTGATATAGCCTATGGAAGGCTCCAGCAAAATGGCCGCTCGGCCGAGGGAAAAGGCTACAAGAAAATGGCGCCGCCATGTGCATGATGAGTATCGCCCGCCAAAATGGCGGCGAATGGCGCCAAAACACGGCGCTGCATAAGGACAGGGCCGGTCACAGTATACAGGCAAATAAAAATGGCGGATCGACCGCCGCATACACACGTCTGTACACAAACTGCACCCAGAGCATGTTAAACAGCAGAGCAGGATGGCCCCCCCTCGCAGCCCACAGGCAGTGCAGACACACAGGGATCTGACACAGTTACACAGACATGGGGGGTACTACACAGCCACAGACTGACACCCACACAGAAGGTCCCCACACAGAAGGTGCTTACCGTACCAGATGGCGTGGGGAGCCGTCTCCAGCGACAAACCGCTATCAGGGCAGACAGGAAGTGCCGCAGCCAGGACGTTTTGCGGACCGCAGTCACGGCGTCCAGTGAGGTAGCCACCCCACAGGCAGCATCCCTGCAGCGAACAGGGATGGGTCGTTCAATTTGCCAGGGTAAAACCTAAGCTGAACGCTCAATGGCAGGCTGGGGATCCATCTGGCTCTCAGTCCTGGGATCCAGGGCGGCCAGTCCGAGACCCAGCTCCGCATGATGATTCTTCATCAGAAGATCCCTAAACTAAGACTGCCAAAATAACAGCTAGCAAGGAAAAGAGAAAAATACTTGAAATAAAATCAAAGAAAGGGTAGAAGGCTGAGACAGAGCCCCAGCACAGGACAGCCAGCTACTCCTAAGCTAGGCAAAGTCAAACTGAGTTGGGAATGCTGGTGCAGGGAGGTATTGACTGAGGGGACAGCCCCTAGGGGTGTGTCTATGCTAAAAGCTTTTGTATTAACAATTCTTGTTGCCTAGCTACTCCTGCGGAGCAAAGGTCAATACCCATTGGTGAAGACTTGGGAAGGGGCGGCGACTGTCGGAGGACGTAAGAGAAACTGACTTTTTGACTTACCGTAAAATCATTTGATCTGAAGTTCATTCACAGAAGCAGCTCCATATTCTTCTGAACCGTTGGGTTATGCTACCCCCTACAGGAGTAGGACACTAGGCAGAAAAAAACAGAGTTAGACTTACCGGTAACTCTGTTTCTAGTCGTCCAGGTCAGCACAGGAGAGATAGGCTCCACCTCCGGAGACATCAAACACAAAGGATCAGGTGAAAAATGGGGCAGACACCACCCTCTTCCCCAGTCGTCCTATCCGAGAACTCCCCCAAAATGACTTCTGAAACAAGACCAAAAACACTCGCCCAAGGTTATAACAGCATGTAGGGAGGGAATTCCTGCTGTCCTGGAACGTCTCCTAGAAAGCGAGTTACCGGTAAGTCTAACTCTGGTATTTCTCCAGTCGTCTGTCCAGGACAGCACAGGAGAGTATCAACGAGAACTTACCAGAATAGGGTGGGACTACCGCCTGGAGGACCTTCCTCCCAAACGCTTGATCCTGCATGGAGAGAAGGTCCAATCTGTAGTGCTTAATGTATGTCGAGTAGCTAGACCACGTTGCTGCTTGGCAAATTTGTTCTGGTGTTGCTCCGGCTCGCTCCGCCCAAGAAGCAGATAACGTCTGCGTGGAGTGAGCCAACAGAGAAAAAGGGCACTCCTTTTTTAGACTTTATAGGCCTCCACTATTGCCTGTTTAATCCACCGAGCAATAGTGTTCTTTGAAGCTTGCTGCCCCCTATTTTTACCAGAATGTAAGATAAATACAGCATTAGACTTTCTAAAGCCCTTGTCCAAATCTGCATATGGTAAGACACTGGCCCTGACATCTAGAAGGTGGAATTCTGCTTCCTTAGGATTGGTAGGGGACGCACAGACGTACAGAAGTAGGGTAACACAATCTCCCGAGCCCTGTGGAACCTGGAGGCCACTTTAGGTAGGAATCCCGGATCTGTACGCATCACCAACCTGTCTTCAAAAATTTGGAGAAAAGGTTCCTTGACCGAAAGCGCCTGTAACTCACTAATGCATCTGGCTGTAGAAATGTAGGATGGCTGGGACACAGACTTCCCAGTTTCTGGTGTCCAGCCAAGAACAGAAAAGTTTCCAATACTTTGAATAAATTGCTTGGGTCACTTTCTTCCCACTGGATAGAATTGTGTGGACCACTTTGTCTGAAAGCCCTTTTGATTTTAGAAGACTTTCCTCAGACACTAAGCTGCCAATTTAATTCTATGAATTTTTTGGTACCTGAACCGGTCCCAGAGACAGCAGGTCCTCTCTCTCGGGCAACATGAGGGAAGGCCCTGTTGCCAGACGCAACAGAGACGAAAACCAAGGCCTTTTTGGACAATACGGGACCACCAGGATCATAGTGATGTTCTTTCTCCAGGACGAATTTCTTTAGGACAAGGGGAATAAGTTTGAATGGGGGAAAGACATAGCTCAGACGACATGTCCATTTCTGAGCCAGGGCATCTATACCTATGGCTCCCCGTCTTTCTCCTAGGAGAAATACATTGGAACTTTGTTGTTCGACTTTCTGGTGAACAGATCTATGTCTGGAAGGCCCCACCTCTGGGTCACTAACTGGAAGACTTCTCTGTTTAGAGACCACTCGGACTCGTGTACCCGATGGCGACTTAAGAAGTCTGCCAGACCATTGTCCACTTCCCTGAGGTGGACCGCGAAAAATGAGCTCAGATTCGCTGCCAGTCGCATCAAGGAAGGGCGCCGTGTCCCTCATTGTTTGTTGACATATGCCACTGCCACCACACTGTCCGAGAGGACCTGTACATGGTGGCTGTTCAAATCCTTGGCAAATGCCTTTAGGGCTTCCCAGATTGCACGCAACTCTCTCCAGTTCGCCGCCCTCGAGGATTCTGCCATGGACCAGGATCCTTGAGCCACCTTCATTCCCCAGTGGGCTCCCCATCCCCAAGTACTGGCGCCCATGGTAATACGGACGGATACCGGGAAAGACCACTGAAGACCCTTCAAGAGGTTCTCCTTGCTCCTCCATCACCAATGCGACCGCTTGGCCTTTAGGGATAGATAGATCCAATGACTGCTGTCTCCCATTCCATACTCTTAAGATGTTGGCTTGGAGACACCGGGAGTGGGCTCTTGCCCAAAGAACAGCTGGCATCATTGTCGCCAAGAACCCCAGGCTTGACATGGCCGTCCTGATGGATAATGCCTGATTGCTCTGGAAGGCGACCGCTGTTGCTTTCATCTTTTTTCCAATCTTTTCTGTAGTGAGAAAAATCTTTTGTGCCACAGAGTTTATTCTGTACCCCAGATAGCACAAGTCTTGTGCTGGGACCAGGTTTTATTTCTCCCAGTTTATTAACCACCCTAGTTCCTCCAAGAAAAGAATGGCGATCCACAAATCTTCTTGTAACTGAGGAAAGGAGTGGGCAAAAAATAAAAGGTTGTCCAAATAAGGGATTACTGAGATCCCCTTTAGCCTCAAAGGGGCCAGTGCTTCCGCCAGAACCTTGGTAAAAATTATTGGAGAAGGGGACAGACCAAACAGTAGAGCCCTGAACTGAAGATGGCAGATTTCCCTCCCCCAACTGATTGCTATTCTCAAAAGACTTTGCGATTCCTTGTGAATTGGGATATGCAAATAAGCATGCCTTAGATCCAGGGAAGCCATATAGCAGTTTGGGGGGAGCATCGCCTTTACCGTAAAGATGGTTTCCATCCAAAACCTCTATTTGTTCAGCGGCTTTAGGTTCAGAATAAGACGAAACTTCCCTAACGGTTGCCTCACTACGAAGACGTGCGAATAGAAACCTTGATTCGTCTCTTCTTGGGGCACTGGAACAAGGACCCGCTGGTCCATAAGTTCGCCAATTTGCAATAGGAGTGCCAACGCCTTCTTGGGGGTCTCTGGGAGGAGAGGTCACAAATGTTCTTGCGGGCGGAGTGCTCCTGAATTGAATTTGATAGCCCTCCCTGATTATCCTCCGTATGAGCCCATTTTGGGTCACCTTTTCCCACTGTTGGAGGAATTACCCCAATCTTCCTCCCACCGGGACCCCGTCACTGGGGTCTGAGGGGGTTTTTTTGGAGAGGAAAAAAGGATACCCCCTTTTTGTTTTCCTTTCGCCCACTTTTTTTTTGGGGGGGAGGCGAAAGTGAAGGTGTAGAACTTTGCTTTTGGTAAAGTTTATCCTCAGACCCGAACATGCTCAGAAACGCATGGAAATGTAATCTGCAAAAAGAGCAGTGCATAGTTCTTGATTGCTGACCCTGACCCTATGCAGATGTGATTGAAAGAGCAGGTCCCGGAAGAGAGGTTCCAACGTGAGGTTGAAAAGCAAGGTGGAGAGGGGACACTCTTCATGTACCTTTGCTACGTCAGACGCTGTTGGAGATGTGACCCGCCACAATAACATTAGCAGATGGGGCAGAATACATGTGAAGATAAAGTGTAGGAATGGTCCTAAGAAGCAGAATCTCATGAGAACAGGCCGCAACCAGTGGAAGCTTACATTATCAAAAGCCTTTTCGGTATCTAAGGTGATAATGGCTGTATCACTGGAGGGCTTTGCCCTCGCGGACTCCAAGACCGCCAGGACCCTTCTGATGTTAGAGGCGGCAAAGCTCATTTGTGTGAAGCTGGCCTGCGAAGAGTGGATAAGTGATGGCACGATGAGCGCTAAAAAATTGGCCATTATTTTGGAAAGTAGTTTGGAATCTAGGTTTAGCAAGGAAATCGGAACCCAGTTCAGAGGGGTCCTTCCCCTTCTTGGGAATCAACTTCATATGTGCTCGATAGCATGATGGAAGGTATTGGCTCCCTTCTAAAACCCAAAAAAAAGAGACTAGGCGCCAGGAGATTTGGTGACAGCTCTTATGTGATGATCATATGTCCAAAGCTGCAAGAGAGGATCATCCTCCAGAACAAGGATACTAGAAAAAGTCACAACAAAGAACACTCGGCCTCCCCTTCAGGGTTAGTAAAGCGGACAGTACATGACATTGTAATTGTTTTAACCTTAGTTTTTTCTTCCTTTTTATGCCAATAAACTGTAGATTTCTTTTGAAATTTCAACAACTGCATCAGTACAATTTTTTATTACAGCCCTAAGCGCCTCCTTTGAGAGTTTGTTGTGATTGGTTCCCTTAGAGGATTTTTTGATAGACCGATGCCAGGGTAGGGGCAATTGTATCCGATGAAAGTTTGTAGAAGTCTGCCGTGAACCTGTCGGGGCCCAGGGACCTTGCTACTAGGGAGGTAATTGCGCTAGAAACATCTTTGGGTGAGATCGGGGCATTGAGTTGGGTCAGAAGTGTATCATCTATTTTAGGAAGGGGGACTTTGTCGAGGAAAGATTCTGCCAGGGCCTCGTCAATGGGGTCAGGGCCATACAATTGTGTATATAATTTTTCAAGAATTAGCTTGATCTCTTTAGGGGAGGAGGCAAGTTTGCCCAATCCTTCTTTTAATGTGGGTAGGAGTGTGATGCCCCTTACATAGATGGGCTAGAAGTTTTCCTACTTTATTGCCAAATTTATGGTATTTGCGATCTTGGAGAGATTGGTACACCTTCTCCGGAGCTTCTGTCCATAAGTCAATCTGATTTTTGGTGACACGCCAATCTTCCCTGAGCTCTGGGGATTTGTGCTGTGCTAATCGTGATTGGGTTGTGTGTAAAGCTTTGCTGGCCACACTATATTTTTTGGCAATGTTTTTTTTTTTTTTTTTGTAGCCAGTGGCGAAACATATGATTCTGCCTCACAGCACGGCTTTCCTAGCTTCCCTGAAAAGGTTGGGGTCCTCTTTATGCACTGAATTAGTGGCTGCGTAATCAGACCATGTTTCCCGAATGATTCTTTGAAGATCTTGATTTTGCACTAAATAAGACGGGAAGCGCCAGGTTTTGACTGTGTTCAAGGGGATGAACCAAGTCAAATCCACTGAAATCGGGGCATGGTCGGTGATCCCAATTTTGTGTATGCGGGGGTCGGTTATGTGATCGAGAAGGATAGAGTTAGAGAAAGTGTAATCTATCCTGGATAGAGTGTTGTGTGGGGGGGGAGAAGAAGGTATATTCCCTTTCCTCCGGATGGTGCAATCTCCACAAGTCCACTAGGTGGAGGCCGTCAGCAAAGTGTTGTAGGGGAGTGAGAGGGGGGGGGCCCAGGGGAGCGTTTACCTGAGGATTTGTCATCCTGCAGGGTGAGTACAGAGTTAAAATCCCCGCCTACTAGTAGGGGAAGGTGAATGAATGGAGCTAGTTTAGAAGTTCGTTTTTGGAAGAATTTTTGGGGAGGGGAATTAGGGGCATAGAGGTTGGCCAGAACCCATTCCCGAGCAGAAGTTTTAGGTTTAGCTATGAGGATGCGGCCCTCATCATCCCCGTGGACTGAAATAACCTCACAAGGCAGGTTCTTATGAATGAGGAGAGCCCCCACTTTCCCTTTGATCGCCAACATACCAAAAACTTGTCCTACCCAGAGTTTCCGCATACATCCGGTTAGAGTCTTTTGCAGACTAGTGTGTCTCCTGAAGTATCGCTAGGTCTGCTTTTAGGTGTTTGAGGTGGCGAAGGATAGCCATATGCTTATGGGGTGAGGGTAACCCTTTAATATTCAAAGAGACTACTTTCACATCGAGACAAACAGATGGAGGGGATTGTATAGCCGAATTGGACCAATGTAAGAGACACAAAGAGCTGTACTAGCAACACCACTGGGGTACTGCCAATAACATTAGGAAAGGTTTGGGAGAGCTTAAATCTTTGAGAGTAGGGTTTAAAAGGGAGGTCAACCCAATGTGGGTCTGAAAATAAAAAAAAACATACCAAGTGAAGCCTGGACTTCTTTTTTCCACGTTTAACATCCACCACCAAACAGCGTTACCGGGGGGAACTAAGGCACTCGCGCGCAGACTGTGGGGCGAAACCGTTTCCCAAGGGGGAGCCTTTGCGGAGCGGTCCATCAGGGGTAACATGTGGCTACAGGCTGGGTCTGGCTAGGGCAGGGTACCTACCCCACAGTAAGATTGTGCATGCGTGGTCAAATGGGGTCTTTAAATAGAAAGAAAACAATATGTGTTAGCAACTAGCTTGGCAACAACAAAACTGGCCTAGTAATAAAAACCTGACCGAATGGATTTTTCAAGATAGGATGGGGACTCAGCAGGTTTATCAGAGTCCAATGTTAACGTGATTTTTTGCGGCCAGAGTTGGAGAGTTGGAGTTTCTTTGCCAGATCCTTTGTTGGACTACACTGATCTCTGGTTCTGCAAACTGTGGTGGGGGCGGTGAAGAGGAAGAATCCATGGAAATATGCAGATATGCCTGAAGATATTTCGTCGCTTCCTCTTGGTGGGAAAAAAACTTTGGGTCACCAGGAGGATCTTCTACCCCTTTCTGGTAGAGCACAGAGCAGATTGGCTGGAAGGCTTTGCGTCTACATAAAACTTCTTGGGTGTAATCCTCGAACACAAGGGGCTTGTTACCATCCAACTGGAGATATTTAGAATTTCAGAACGATCTCAGAATGTTTACTGTCATAATAGTTGAGGTACCGGACGATAACGGGGTGTGGGGTGCATCTGTCGTTTGAGGGACCTCCCAGGCGGTGAACCCTTTCCACTATACAGTGAGATGAGATCCCCAAAGCACCTGGTATGCGAACTGCGTAGACTTCCTGGAGGGATTCTGTGTTAAAGGACTCGGGGAGCCCTATGATCCTCAGGTTGTTGTGGCGAGATCGGTTTTCAAGATCATCCAGTTTTTCCAGGATGTATTGCTGTGTGTGTCTCGATTGTTGCTCTGTTGTATGTGAACTTTGAATTTTGTCCTCCAGATCGGATATGCAGTGTTCTTATTCTGACAAACCCTTGGCATGGTCTCCCAGCTCCTTCCTGAGCTGTGTAATGCCCGCTGCTATAGCCCTGTCAACTGGTGCAGTGATGGTGGGAGACAGGAGGGTTGCTACTGTCTGAGCCAGGCCATTATACTGGTCCTCTGGTCGGATGGGAGCCTTAGCTGCTGGATGTGTGGGGACCGCTGTGACGGGTATGTCCACCGCCTCGGCCATGTTGGCCGCATGTGAGGCAGGCAGTGAAGGCTCTGAGCGGGTGGCTGCAGCCACGCCAGAGGTGCTGTGTAGCACATACTGGTCCATTGCTGCTGACTCCAAGGATGTCACAGAGGAGGTGGCTGGGTCGATTGCCGTCTGCCGGCTGTGACAGGCTGCTTTTTTATGGCGATGTGCCCAGAGCCGGCGTTCCAAACTCCTCTACATGTGGCGCCAGAACCGCAAGTCAGCAGAAGAATCTTTTAATACGAAGTATAAATCCAGAAGAGCTAAAGTAAGACATCCTACCTCCTTAGAACAATATGCTAAACCAAACTCTTGAGCAGGTGTAGGGGTACAGCCACCAGATGTAGTGTCTGGACCTAGAAGGAAAACAGCAGCTGGACTCTGGAGCTCTGTGAATTAGGGGCAAAACTGAGGGTTTTTACTGCTGAAAAACAGCCGACATGCACATGACTAGGAGCAGGAGACACTGATGACACAGCCGACAACCTCATACAGCAGTTATTACCAGGTACCTCTCCTCTGCCACACTGTATTGTGTCACACTCCTGCTCTCTCGCTAAAGGAACAGCAACACATAACAGAAGCAGAGTGACTCTCTGAAGGGAGCGTAAAGACAATAAATAGGTAGCACTGTCTCCAATGCCTACCCCATGGCTTACCAGGGAGTCTTCTCCCTCTGCCTACTAATCTTCACATCATGCTGTGACACAACCCTGGGCTACACAAAGTGATCCTCCATTCCCTGTCAACCAAGCAAAACATGGATATGGAGTCAGTGGACGAATCTTTAAAGGTTTAAAGAAAGAAATAGGCAAGTCAAAGTCAAACAGGAGGTCTCCAACCTGGACACCAAGGTAATTACTCTGGAAGGGGGCAAATGACACTATAAACTCACACCTAACTGCACTGGAGGAATCATGTGTCTCATTTCACCACTGCTTTAATGCCATATTCCTCCACCTAGAAGACACAGGAAACCGCAGCTGGAGAAACAGCACACAGATCAAGGGACTCCCAGAAGCCAGTGGACCTTAAATCTTCAGTCCAGACACTCGAACAGTACTTTGGATAAACCTCCAGAGGCAGATCTCGAGCTTGACAGTGTGCATCAGGTTCTTCTACTTAGAAACCATGGTATGTGCTTTATGGGGTCCAAATCTATAACATTAAGAAAGAAATAAGGTGCACAGCCTGACAGAGGGGGCTCCTAGACTTGGACCTGCACAGACACGATCCTGCCAGATCTTTCTTGCCACACTTTGTGTATGAGGCACTTGTTAGACGGTATCTGCAAGGCTGGGCAACCTACAGATGGGGATACCAAATCCATCTTTTGATCCGTAGGCAAAACAGATCTTTCACTCTGCATACCTAATCTCAGTTGCCAGATCGGTTCCAGTTCCTGTCCTATAACCTGATCAATCAAGATCAGCCAGCCAATATTCCTCCTCCGCTTCGAGCAATCAGGGTCAGACCACAGGGTTTCTCTACCTCCCGACAGCCACCCAGACTGGCGGATCCAAAACTTTACATTTTGCCAGTGCTGTGCTTGCCTTTTGTCTCAAGTTACCTCAGCATTAAATTTTATTATAAAAAGGGCAAGATCCCAGATCCAGATTGTGCAGGTAAAGGAAAGCCAGCACCCAATTGTGATGTGCACTCTTATGCGCTTACCAGAGATCAATAAAATCAGAGCGATGTATGAATCCAAGAGGAGCAAGATGGACCACCAAATTGTTTCAGGGATTCCGACTCAAATTGATCTGATATGCTGACACCAGTAGGGTATAGATAGCCTTATATGGGAAGTATCGCCTGGGCTTGCTGCAAGTTGATCCCAACTCCAGTACCTCAACACAAAGGGGAGGACAATAGTGCAGACTGTACAGGATAACATTTATTTACATAAAGAATGGTACTCACACATAACGAAATGTGAAGGAGCATATAACATAACAAGATTCCGCGGTGTAGGGTGGCCTGACGCGTGTCGTCAAAGAAAATGACATCATCAGAGGCAGACCCGGCCGGAACGCCAGCACGCATATAAAAGACTTAGCCGGAAGTGACGAATGCGGAATTACTCGCATATGCGTTCCACTCGGCTCTAACCGGAAGCCGGATGTTAATCGTCAGCGGACCCCGGAAGCCGGAAGTGGATGCAGTGAACCGCAAACAAGAACCGGACATCCTCAAACCACAGACATACAGTCCAGAGACCGGGAGAAGAACCGAGCGGAGCAATCACAGACCGGAACAATTTTTATACAGAAACTGATATGACACAAATATTGCACATAAGAATAAAAACATATATAAAATGAATAGAAAAGAAACGGTACTAAAAGCCAGACGGATTATGGCTTCAGAACCTGATTCCACAGTACAATCATCAGTCATATAACACAAGATATAGAAAAATTAATATATAAAAGTCGGTGCGATCAGTATAACAAATTAATGATAAGAAAGCTGATAGCAACAAACGACTCACATAAAAATGTCAATGCTTGAACAATTTAAAAAATATATAAAAATTACAAAACAGATATATCACCAGAATTCAACTATTGCTAATATAACAATTCACGTCCCACTCTATATTTAGTCCCCAAGGGGCATATGTCTTCATATTAAAAATCCACCGGGTTTCCAAACGGGAAATCTCGCGGTGTATACGACTCCCTCTCCAGTGGGGGGGTAAATTTGTCAATCCCCCAAATTTTGGTGCCAGCGGGATTTTTATCGTGACAGCTGGCATAATGTCTCGAGACACTATGATTGGGGAAAGCTTTCCTAATATTCTTAATGTGTTCCCTCACCCTTACTGTCAGTGTACGCTTAGTGCGGCCAATATACTGAAGGCCGCAAGGGCACTGCAGTAAGTACACAACATTGGTGGAGGAACAACCTATGAATGGTTTAATAGAATGTGTTTGGGACGTGGCTGTAGATGTAACCTCACAAAACTTCCTACCAACAAGCGAATTAACTTTACACACCGAACATCTTCTGCATGGGTAGAAGCCTGTTAAAGTGTGAAAGAAGGGAAGCTGATTTGGTTTATCTAAGACATTTGGAGCGATCTGGAGACGTAAGGGTTCAACCCCTCTAAAAACAACCGGGGGAACCTCAGGTAGCGAAGGGCCTAGTACTTTATCATTCTGAAGGACCTTCCAGTGCCTTTTGAAAATCCGCTTAACGTCTCCAAACTGCTTAGAGTAGTTAGTAATAAACGAAAAACCAAAGCGATTTGAATCTGCTTCAACTTTAGGCTGTTTCTGTAATAGGTAGACCTGTCGGTGTTCGCCACTTCATGAAGTACTACATTCAGGTTGGCCTCATCGTATCCCTTATCAAGAAACTTGCCCTTCAACATCTCAGCCTGACTCATGTAATCCTCTGTTTGGTACAATTACGCCGGAGTCTTAAGAATTGACTCCTTGGCACCGACCGCAACCAAGAGGGGTGATGACAACTTCCCTGTTCGATGTACCCGTTGCGGTCGGTGGGCTTAAAGAAGGTACTTGTTACCAATGTACCCTCTTTAACCTCAATCGTCAGGTCAAGGAAATTAATCCTTTCACTACTGGCTTCATGCTGGAGGACAATGCCCAACTCATTGGAATTAAGGTCATTCATGAAACAATCAAGTGACAACCTATCGCCATCCCACAGGAGGAGGACATCATCTATGTAACGCCGCCAGAAGACCACCTCTGGTCTGGGGCGGCCATAGATGACATCCTCCTCCCATTTGGCCATAAAGAGATTGGCCATACTTGGTGCATATTTGGCACCTATGGAGACTCCTCTTTTTTGTAGAAAGAAGGAGCCGCCGAACCAAAAATAATTATGACGCATGGCATACGTAAGCAAGGAAAGAATGAAATCTCTTTGTAATGAAACGAGCGAGTCATCTCTCTCCAGAAAAGTTTGGACGGCCTGTTGTCCATGCTCATGCGAAATAATAGTGTAGAGCGAGGTGACGTCTGCTGTAACCAGCAGATATCCCTCCCTCCACACTATTTGGTTCAATAGATTCAGCACCTGGGTGGAATCCTTGAGGTAGGATGGAGTATTGGTAACAAGTGGTTGTAGGTACCCGTCTATATACCTCCCAATTCTACTAGTGACGGAATCAATTCCGCTCACTATCGGACGTCCCGGTGGATTCAGGGGGTCCTTGTGAACCTTTGGGAGGTAATACAGAACGGGTACCCTTGGAGCCACTGGGACCAAAAATGATCTCTCCTTGTTAAGGATGTGCTCCTGATAGCCATAATCAATAAGGGCTGTTAAATCCTTTTTGAACCTTGTGGTGGGATTATATGGGAGGGGGCTATATGTGTCCGTGAGTAATCTATTCATCTCAGTATAGTATGAAGATTTGTCCAGGACCACAATCCCCCCCCCTTTATCCGCGGGTCTAACCACAATGTCATTCCTCTTTTTGAGGGATTTTAAGCCCTCGTTGAATATTGGGCGTATGCTATAGGCCCCCCAACCTGAGGGAGGAGGGGGAGGCGGACCTCATTTTACAGATAGGATTGGCAGCAAGGATGGGAAATGTCATTATAATGGGGGACTTTAATTATCCAGATATAGACTGGGCAGATGGACCTGCGCATTCAGCCAAGGCTAGGCAGTTCCTAAATATCTTGCAGGACAATTTCATGGGTCAGATGGTGAATGCACCGACAAGAAACAATGCGGTACTTGACCTACTGATTACCAACAATACAGACCTGCTCACGGATATAGAAATACGGGGCAACTTAGGAAACAGTGACCATAGGTCAATAAGTTTCAGTATTAATTACAGTTATAGGAAGCAGAGGGGTAATATAAGGACGCTGAATTTCAAAAGAGCCAACTTCCCAAAACTGCGCTCAATGCTAGAAAATATCAAATGGGATAGAACCCTGGGAACAAAGAACACGGAGGAAAAATGGGAGTGCTTCAAGAGCATACTTAACAAGTGGATTGACCAGTGCATTCCAAAAGGAAATAAATTTAAAAGAGCAAAATTAAACCCTGGGTGGCTAAACTCCAACATAAAAATGCATATTAGTGCTAAAGGAAAGGCTTTCAAAAAATAAATGGCTGAGGGGTCATTGGCAGCATTTAACCACTTCCCGCCCGCCCTATAGGCAAATGACGGCGGGAATGTGGTTGAGTTATCCTGACCGGACGTCATATGACGGCGGCAGGATAACTCCGCTCTGGGCGCCCCCCGGGGGCGCGCAGAGCGGCGATCGGTGATGCGAGATGTCAGTCTGACACCCTGCATCTCCGATCTCGGTAAAGAGCCTCTGACGGAGGCTCTTTACCATGTGATCAGCCATGTCCAATCACGGCTGGTCACATAGTAAATAGGAACAGCCGTTGATCGGCTTTCCTTAGTTCATGCCTGACAGGCACGAGTAAAGGAGCGCCGATCGGGGGGGGGGGTCGGCACTGGTAATCAGATCATTGATTACCAGTGCAGACCCTCGGGGGGGGGGATGCCACTACATCCACCAGGGATGCCCACTATGACCCCAGGGATGCCCACTATGACCCCAGGGATGCCCACTATGGCCACCAGGGATGGCAATCAGGGCTCAGGGAGCCCCCCATTGCCCACCCCATCAGTGCTGCCCACCAGTGCCCTCCCTATCAGTGCTGCCCACAAGTGCCCATCATTGCCATCCTTAAGTGTCGCCCACCAGTGCCCATTATTGCCCACCGGTGCCGCCTATCAGTGCCCATCAGTGCCGCCCGTCAGTGCCGCCCATCAGTGCCCATCAGTGCCGCCTATCAGTGCCCATTAGTGCCCGTCAGTGCCACCTATCAGTGCCTGTCAGTGCCACCTATCAGTGCCCATCAATGCCGCCTATCAGTGCCCAGCAGTGCCGCCTATCAGTGCCCACCAATGCTGCATATCAGTGCTACCTATCAGTGCCACATATCAGTGCCTATCAGTGCCGCATATCAGTGCCGCCTATCAGTGCCGCCTATCAGTGCCACCCCATCAGTGCCACCCCATCAGTGCCACCCCATCAGTGCCTCCTCATCAGTGCCTCCTCATCAGTGCCTGTCAGTGCAGTCTCATCAGTGCTCATCAGTGCAGGAAAAAAATTATTTATTTACAAAATTGTATAACAAACAAAAATTTTTTTTTTTTTTTTAAACTTTTCGGTCTTTTTTTATTTGTTTAGCAAAAAGTAAAAATCGCACAGATGATCAAATACCACCGAAAGAAAGCTCTATTTGTGGGGGGAAAATGACATAAATTTGGTGTAGGTACAGTGTTGCATGACCGCGCAATTGTCATTCAAAATGCAACAGCGCTAAAAGGGGAAAATTGGCCTGGGCGGGAAGGGAGGGAAGTGCCCTGTATTAAAGTGGTTAAGCATTACAAAGAGTGTAATAAGAAATGTAAAGATGAAATCAGGGAGGCTAAAATAGAACACGAGAGACATATAGCGGAGGAGAGTAAAAAGAACCCCAAGAAGTTCTTTAAGTATATAAACAGTAAGAAAGCGAGGTCAGGACACATTGGCCCAATAAAAGATGACAAAGGAAATATGGCCACTGAGGACAGGGAAAAGGCGGAAGTGTTAAATAATTTCTTCTCTTCAGTCTTCACAAAAGAATCGGGGGGCTACACGAACCCAGCTTGTAAGGCCAAACTAAACAACACACCTCAGGAAGTGCCGCCATGGCTAACAGAAGATAGACTTATAACTAAACTTGAGAAACTTAACATAAATAAATGTTAAGGGACCATATACAAGACTTTAGTAATGAAAACAGTATAATTAGTAGTAATCAGCATGGATTTATGAAAAATCGTTCTTGCCAAACCAATCTATTAACCTTCTACGATGAAGTGAGCTGCCACCTAGATAAAGGTAAGCCTGTGGATGTGGTGTATCTGGACTTTGCAAAGGCCTTTGACACCGTTCCCCACAAACGCTTACTGTACAAACTAAGGAAGGTAGGTATGGACCATAAGGTGAGTACATGGATAGAGAACTGGCTCCAGGGGAGAGTCCAGAGGGTGATGATTAATGGGGAATACTCGGATTGGGCGGGTGTGGAAAGTGGGGTCCCCCAGGGTTCGGTCCTGGGACCAATCCTGTTTAATTTATTCATAAATGATCTAAAGGAGGGGATATCTAGTACAATCTCAGTATTTGCGGATGATACTAAACTAAGCATGCCAATATCTTCTATGCAGGATGTGGAAACCTTACAAGCGGACCTGAACAAAATAACGGGGTGGGCAACTACATGGCAGATGAGGTTTAATGTTGAAAAATGTAAAGTAATGTACTTGGGGGCCAGAAACCAGAAAGCAAGCTACTCACTAGGGGGGGAACCTCTGGGGGAGTCTAGGATGGAAAAAGACTTGGGGGTACTGGTAGACAACAGGCTTGGCAGTGGCATGCAATGCCAAGCAGCTGCAAGCAAAGCCAACAGAATACTGGGATGTATAAAAAAGGGGATTCACTCCAGAAATAAAGAGGATTATTCTCCCGCTCTACAAGACTCTGGTCCGGCCACATCTGGAGTATGCTGTCCAGTTCTGGGCACCGGTCCTCAAGAAGGACGTGCTGGAATTGGAAAGAGTCCAGAGTAGGGCAACAAAAATAATTTGGGGAATGGAGGACATCAGCTATGAGGAAAGACTACAAGCACTGAACCTATTCTCTCTAGAGAAGAGACGTTTGAGGGGGGATATGATATCAATGTACAAATACTGTACTGGCGACCCTAGCATAAGGAACAAACTATTCAGAGTAAGGAAATACAACAAGACACGTGGCCACTCACTAAAACTAGAGGAAAGGTGGTTTAACCTTAAAATGCGTAAGAGGTTCTTCACTGTAAGAGCGGTAAGGATGTGGAATTCTCTTCCACAAGCAGTGGTATCAGCAGGAAGCATTGATAGTTTCAACAAACTATTAGATGGGCACCTTAAAGACCACAACATACAGGGGTATACAATGTACGGTGTGGCAGGGCACATGGATCCGTGGTCGACGGAAGATACGTGTCACCGAGGTTCCTGGCCTCGGTGAGATAAGAGCCGGTAATTCTGTGTCAGCAGCAGCTAGTGCTGTTTGACATTTTTCTATTTTAGTATGGCTGCAAAGCCGAATCCGGGCCGGCTCTTATTGGGAGCAGTTAAGGTATGGGTGGGTGGCTGCTCCCCACGCTCCAGGCCAGGTCTTGCCTGGGGTTTATAAGGCAGACAGCCTAACAGGTGATTGAGATTTGTCTCCAGGCACCAGAAGGCTGTGGAAGTGAGTGTTGAGGCTGGAAAGCTTACAAGCAGATGAGCTGACCCATTGCTGTGTGTGAACAGCACCAAAGAGACACAGGTGAATGGACTTGTTGCTGTGCTTAAACCTGCCTTTAAGACTGTCAGTTTTCCTTTTTGTTGGGTGTGAGTTAACACCAAGAAAGACTGTTACTTTTGTGTTCCTGAAGTGTAAATAAAACACTCCTGATTTACTTTGAAGAACCATCTGTTTTGCCTCTATACTGCACCCGCAAATCCTACCTACCAGAGCAAATCCCCACATTTGGTGCTCGGATGCGGGCATGCGCAGTGAGGCTGGCGTAAAACGCCAAAATATTTTTGTTCTGCTGAATGTGACTGTACATGTCGTATATTAAGCCTGCTAAGCTGCAGCCACAGGAAAAGATGGAGGAATTGATAAGGCAGCTTACCCAGGCCAGTTTAGGACAACAGCAGGCCATAGAGCTACAGCGGGAGACTAACCTGCAACAGCAGAAAAGACATGAGGAGGCTATGCGTGCACAGCAGGAGACTAATCAACGGCTGCTGCAACATGTGTTGGCGTTGGAAAAGTCTGGGGTGTCTCGGGGAGTGCATGATGCCCGGAAAGCGGTCCGTGCAGCGATACCCAAGATGGCTCCCACGGATGACGTCGAGACGTACCTCGCCATATTTGAAAAAGTGGCGGTCCGGGAGAAGCTACCCCGTGACCAGTGGGCTGAGGTGGTCGCTCCGTTCCTGGCATCCGGACCCCAGCAGGTGTTTTTCGATTTGACAGATGACCAAGCTGCCGACTACCCGACCGTAAAAGGTGAGATCCTGGCGAGACTGGGCGTAAATGTCTTAGTCCGCGCTCAGCGAGTGCATCAGTGGGGCTACAAAGCGGCCGAACCGGCCAGGCCACAATATTACGATTTACTGCACAGACTGCAAAAATGGCTGCAGCCTGATCTGTTAAAGCCCACTGATATGCTGGACCGCTTATTGGCTGACATGTTTTGGAGGGCCTTGCCTTATCCCCTCCAGCACTGGATCGGCCAGGCTTCTCCTGACAATGCTCTGGATATGGTTGACCTGGTGGAGCGCTATGAGGCCACCAAGAACTTGCAGGGATGTACAGGGGGGAGGGGGCCAGTCAAACCCCGGAAATCTCCGCCACAGACCCAACGCTTGGTGGCAATGAGACACACTCAAGACGTACTCCCTGTACGCCCGGCCCCAATAGTCTGCTGGCGGTGTCAGGAGCCAGGTCACGTGAGGGCTGAGTGTCCCCAACAGGACGAGCCTATGGAGACTAACTATGGACACCGCCACTCGTTGTATGCACGAAAGCTATGCGCCACAGGCACTGGTGAGGTGATAGACAGTAACCATCTGTGTCAGGTGGAAGTGGGAGACACTTTTGCGGTGGCTCTGCTGGACTCAGGAAGTCTGGTGTCCCTGGTGAGAACGGCGTTAATACGGCCTGCTGAATATACCGGCCGCAGAGTCGGGGTCGTATGTATTCATGGAGACTTAAAGGACTATCCCACAGCGCTGGTAACTTTGTCTACAGCGGCCGGCAAATGGACCCATGAGGTGGCTGTCGCTACCAAGTTGCCACATGAACTAATAAGCGGAAGGGACTTTCCAGGTTTTCCGGCACTGTGGCCTACGGTTAAAGGGTCTGACAAGCCTGAGACAGGGACAACCCTAGCAGAATGGCCTGGTTCCAGTGTGAGGCCAGAGCCCTGGGAGCCTGAGTCCGAAGGGCCCTCGGTAGGGGTGACCACAGCTTCTGTGATAGAGGGGGACACCACCCCACTAAATGTAATGGTGGGAGACGTGGAGGACTTCCCATCCGGCCCTGAGTTGGCAGACCTCAATGTCTCCGGGGAAAATTTTGGGACCGCACAACACCGGGATACGTCCCTAAGCAGGGCCTGGGAAAATGTTGTAATCATTAATGGTAAACCAAAAAAACCTGGGGCTGAATTGATGTTTCCACGTTTTATTGTTCAACAGGAAATGTTATATCGAGTGAATCAAATCCGGGGTGAACTGGTTGAACAGTTGGTGGTGCCCACAGCGTACCGCAAGCTTGTTATGGAGCTTGCCCACCAACATGTTCTTGGGGGACACTTGGGGTGGCAGAAAACACAGGACCGCATACTACAGAGGTTTTATTGGCCCGGTGTGTTCAGAGAAGTGGAAGAATATTGTAAGTCATGTCCGGTCTGTCAGATAACTAGCCCCCAGCCCCATTTCCGTAGTCCCCTGATACCTCTCCCGATAATTGAGGTCCCATTTGAACGAATCGCTATGGATCTAATCGGCCCTGTTCCAAAATCTGCCAGGGGTCACCAACATATTCTAGTCATCCTTGACTACGCCACTCGCTACCCGGAGGCGATACCCCTGCGACATACATCCGCCAAACTTATAGCTAAGGAGTTAATGGAAATGTTTTCCCGGGTGGGATTGCCTAAAGAGCTCCTGACTGACCAAGGGACACCGTTTATGTCCAAGGTTATGAGAGAGCTCTGTAAGCTGCTCCACATAAAACAATTACGTACATCCGTCTACCATCCCCAGACGGATGGTCTGGTCGAGAGGTTTAACCAAACATTAAAAAACATGTTAAAAAGAGTAGTTTCCAGGGATGGTAAGGACTGGGACCTGCTTCTACCCTATCTGATGTTTGCAGTGCGAGAAGTACCTCAGGCTTCCACGGGGTTCTCGCCCTTCGAACTGTTATATGGTAGGCATCCTCGCGGGTTGTTGGATATAGCCAAAGAGGCCTGGGAACAACAACCCACCCCCTACAAAAGTGTTGTTGACTATGTCACCCAGATGCAGGAACGGATGGAAAAGGTGATGCCCTTGGTCCGGGAACACATGGAGGCAGCCCAACGAGCCCAGAGTAGGATCTACAATCGACAGGCTAGGGTCCGGAACTTTAACCCGGGTGATCGGGTAGTGGTACTAGTACCAACAGTAGATAGCAAGTTCCTAGCTAGGTGGCAAGGTCCCTATGAGGTGCTCGAAAAGATAGGAGAAGTAAATTACAAAGTACACCAGCCAGGGCGGCGGATGCCGGAGCAAGTGTACCACGTAAATTTACTAAAGCCGTGGAAAGATAGGGACTTGTCCGAGAACGACAGCCCCCAGCCAGGGTTTCTAGGTGAAAAGGGTCCAGCCCCTCCTCTTGAAGCCTGTGAAGCAGTAACCAAGGTAAAAGCTGCAGATAGCCTGTCCTCCAAACAGGTCCAGGAAGTCAGGGAGTTCATTAGTCGGAACACAGATGTGTTCTCTGACCTCCCTGGACGTACGTCTCTAATCCTACATGATATCGTCACTGAGCCCCGGGTCAAGGTCCGGGTAAAGCCATATCGGGTACCCGAGGCTCGGCGACATGCTATTGAAGAAGAAGTACAACTCATGTTAAAACTCGATGTTATTGAAGAGTCTAAAAGTGAATGGGCCAGTCCTATAGTCTTAGTACCCAAACCAGACGGGACGTTGCGGTTCTGCAACGATTTTCGTAAGCTAAACGAGGTCTCCAAGTTTGACGCGTACCCTATGCCCCGAGTAGACGAGCTGATCGAGAAATTAGGCCAAGCCCGATATTTTTCAGTGCTAGACCTCACCAAAGGGTACTGGCAAGTACCCTTAACGGAGTCTGCCAAGGAAAAAACGGCTTTTGTTACTCCTCAGGGCCTATATCATTATAAGGTGTTACCCTTTGGCCTGCATGGCGCCCCTGCCACCTTCCAAAGACTAATGGACATAGTGTTGCGACCTCATCGTCAGTACGCCTCGGCTTACCTGGACGATGTCGTCATCCACAGCCGGGATTGGGAAAGTCATCTGCCCAAAGTGCAGGCGGTAGTGGATGCCCTTAGGAAGGCCGGGCTGACCGCTAATCCAAAAAAGTGTTCAATAGGATTAGAAGAGACTAAATACCTGGGGTATGTGGTTGGGCGAGGAGTCATCAAACCCCAAATAAACAAAATAGAAGCCATACGTAGTTGGCCCCGACCAGTCACCACTAAGCAGGTCAGATCATTCCTGGGAATGCTGGGATATTATATGAGGTTCATTCCCCATTTTGCCACCTTAGCTGCTCCACTGACAGGGCTACTAAAAGGACGAAAGTCCGTCATGGTTCACTGGAATGATAAGGCGGAAGAGGCCTTTTCCGCTTTGAAGTCGGCACTATGTGGGTCCCCAGTCTTGGTCACCCCAGACTTCAAGAAGGGATTTATAGTACAGACGGTGCCTCGGAAGTAGGTCTAGGGGCTGTACTATCACAGGAGGTCAATGGGGAGGAGCATCCTGTCGTGTACCTCAGCCGGAAGCTTACCCCAGCAGAGACCCGATACAGTATAGTGGAGAGAGAGTGCCTGGCTATCAAATGGGCACTCGAGTCTCTTCGCTATTATCTGTTGGGGAGGAAATTTCGTCTGGTGACCGACCATTCCCCTCTCCAATGGATGAGCCAGGCCAAGGAGAGAAATGCTCGGCTCACCAGGTGGTTCCTGTCCCTTCAGAACTTCAAGTTCTCAGTGGAACACAGGGCAGGCCGCCTACAGGGAAATGCGGATGCCCTGTCTCGCGCACACTGTATGACATGTGTTCACCCCCTGAGGGTTGAACAAAGGGGGGAGGTATGTGGCAGGGCACATGGATCCGTGGTCGACGGAAGATACGTGTCACCGAGGTTCCTGGCCTCGGTGAGATAAGAGCCGGTAATTCTGTGTCAGCAGCAGCTAGTGCTGTTTGACATTTTTCTATTTTAGTATGGCTGCAAAGCCGAATCCGGGCCGGCTCTTATTGGGAGCAGTTAAGGTATGGGTGGGTGGCTGCTCCCCACGCTCCAGGCCAGGTCTTGCCTGGGGTTTATAAGGCAGACAGCCTAACAGGTGATTGAGATTTGTCTCCAGGCACCAGAAGGCTGTGGAAGTGAGTGTTGAGGCTGGAAAGCTTACAAGCAGATGAGCTGACCCATTGCTGTGTGTGAACAGCACCAAAGAGACACAGGTGAATGGACTTGTTGCTGTGCTTAAACCTGCCTTTAAGACTGTCAGTTTTCCTTTTTGTTGGGTGTGAGTTAACACCAAGAAAGACTGTTACTTTTGTGTTCCTGAAGTGTAAATAAAACACTCCTGATTTACTTTGAAGAACCATCTGTTTTGCCTCTATACTGCACCCGCAAATCCTACCTACCAGAGCAAATCCCCACAACGGTTAAAAGCAAACACACACACACATCATAGGTTGAACTGGATGGACTGATGTCTTTTTTCAACCTCACTAACTATGTAACTATGTAACTATGTAATGACCTCGACAGATTCCGGATGTCGGAGGCGGAGGACCGCATCACTCACCTGGAGGACTCAGTCCGCGCTGCAAGACCGGGTCATTGACACGGAGAATAGACTCCGGCGCAATAACATTCGGATCCTGGGTCTGCCGGAGCGGGCTGAGGGGACTAAGCCCACGGAGTTTGCAGAATCCTTCCTCCCCTCCCTGCTGGGATTGACTGACATGCCACCTACCTTCATCATGGAGAGGGCGCATAGGGTGCCCCCGGTCCCTCCGATCCCTGGCGCACCGCCCCGGCCCTTCCTCCTCCGCCTGTTGAACTATAGAGACCGGGATCGCTTGCTGGCCGCGGCTCATGCTAAACAAGACCTCCATTTCGAGAATGCAAAGATCCTGCTGTTCCCGGACTACTCTCCTGAAGTGCAACGTAGACGCCGGCTCTTTACTGACATCCGGAAGCGTCTGCGGGACAAGGGCCTGAAGTACAGTCTCCTCTACCCCAGCAGACTACGTGTCATTGATGGTGATCGGGCCCGGTTCTTTGAGGACCCGGGCGAGGCAGCTGCCTGGCTGGATACTCGCTGATCTCCCCTTCTGCTGCTGGTGATTTCCCTGGCTGCTCCACCGCTGACCTTGTTGTGGCAGGTATCGGTGTCCTGTTCTTCCCATCCCTGCTTCTCATCCTTCCTTGCCTGCTCCTTCCTTGCTGCGGAACTGTTGCCTGCCCCATCATGATGGATGCCCACTATCCAGGAGCTCTCCCCCCCTACAGTGCCTTTTTTTCCTTCTGGTTACTTTTTACCTGGTTGCGGTGCCTCCCTGCGCACCATCCCCCCCCTTTTTTTTATTTTTTTTTCTCTTCTTTTTTGGTTTTCCTTTTTGCCACTTGCCCTTGCCTTTTTCTTTTTTGGCTGGACTGTGACTGTCATGCTCTAGGGGTTGGCTTTTAGCGCTGCCCTTATTTTTTCTAGCCTTCAGTAGTGTTTTGGGTATAGACCGCCCCCCACCCCCCCTGCGTTTTTATGGGGTTTGAGGGAGATGGTAGGGTGAGCCATGTTGGCTCGGGGACTGTTCACTTGTTTTGTGTTTTACTATGTGTTATGTTTCTGTCTTGTGTCCGTTTTATGGCCCGTTACTACGGGCTCTCCCAATCCCCTTCTTTATTATGGCGCCCTCTAATCAACACACCTTTTTGGTGCTCTCCTGGAATATCCGGGGTCTAAATTCAAAATTCAAAAGAGCACTCCTTTTCCAATATGTCAAGTCCCATAATCCCTCCATTTTAGTTTTGCAGGAGACGCACCTGGTGGGCGGCAAGCTACAGGCCTTGAAGAGACCGTGGGTTCAGAAGGCGTTCCACACCTCCTATTCTAATTACGCTAGAGGGGTGTCTATTTTGCTTAACAAGTCCCTGCCAGGGGTGGTGGAGGCGGTTCACACCGACCCTTTTGGCAGGTATGTGATTCTGGTGCTATCTATTTGGCAGAAACGTTATGTTGTGGCTGGTATCTATGTCCCTCCGCCATTTAAGTCTGAGGTTCTATATACTGTGTTGGACAAAGTGTCCGGCTATAACCCCGCCAAAAATGCTTCTGCTTGGGGATTTTAACGCCCTTCTCTCCCCTGACCTGGACCGGCCCGCAGCCCCTAAGGTGTTCTCCGGAAACCTGCTCGCTTCTTGTGATGGACCTGCCCTGGGTGGGCAGTACGACAGTATATGTTATTCTACAGAACCTCCATGCTGTGTATTGCTCGCACCTTGTTTTGTTTTGCTTGTGTTTTGTTGAAGTTGTTTTTGTATATTTCAATAAAAAGATTAAAAAAAAAAACATTTTTTATTATAGCTGTATTTTCATGTATTTGCCTTCTCTTAGACCATAAGAGGTTGTTTATTTTTCTCTGCATCCCATTTCTCGTGTCTGTTGCCATAAGCCTTTGGCATTCAGCAATTTATAGCTTGCTGCAAAGAGTACACCTCTGTGACAGACCTAACCAGAACAGGGGCTTTTGGAGAGGACTAGGGGCAAGCCTCTTACCAATTGACTATGGGCTTTAGGGGGAACACTACTCTTTGGGAGGTGTGTGCCTGGGGGACCCTTGGAGTGGTTTTGTTTCTGATTTAGGTTCATGTCTCCCCAAAACACACAAACTCTGGGAACTAGAGGACCCATATACATATTTTGAATCTCTAGGCCCAAGCCAAACTGCTGTGGAACGCATAGCAGATGTTTATCTCATCAGCTCCAAGCCACCTGTCCGAGGTCTCCTGATATTTGTTTATTTTAAATGCATCTCTCTCATAGCGTTCCTACTAAGTGTCTTTAACCAATTAACCCAACTATTGTCTCTGCTAGCAAACTATTGTTGGATGTGTTTATACTTGTAATAATGTGTATTGTACAGTACTCTGTATTTAGTATTGTTGGTGCCAAATAGTCTGGGTGGATACTAAAATCACCCAGGTGGCTAGTTGTTTAACTTAATGTTTATAGTATATGTTGGCTGTTCCTTAGCTATGCTAAATATATTTATTGTTTACAGTTTGTTTTGTTAGGTTATTATGATCAGATGGGGATGTCCTCCTGTAGAGTGTAAAGTATCTGTCGGAGTTTCAATAAAGACTCTTTCCTTTGGAGTTTTCCTCAAATCTTGTCTGTATACGATAATTGGGGTAAAAAGGGCTGGTATTGGCTCTCGGTCTGCTCAAAATGGTTTGGAGGGCAGAAGGCATTGTTTGGAGGACAGAAGCACCTAGTTGGTGGTGCCCAATTGCACCTATCCTGTGGCATACCAATGACCTCCTATTTCCAAACCCAAGGGTGTCAGCAGCCAGGTGCACAGACCACAAATGAAGGTAGGTACCTCAGGGTAAAGGTGTCAATAGGTGTGAAAAGGGTGACTCTGGTGAATGTTTACTTACTAAATGTAGGCCATCTCCTCTTTAAAAAGCTCATCCCACTTATTCTAGAACATACAGACAGGGTTCTGATCATTTAAATTTGCTTATGCCTGACATATTAAGGGGCTCACCCCACCTAAACCTACTTAAGATGAATGAAAGCAGAACTCCATCTCCTCCATTTTGTGCATATTTGGGGTTTTAATCATCTAACGTGAGATACTTTACGTTCTTCTAATCTGTCCACCAGATATATTTTCGTCTAGACAATTTTCTTTCCTTCCCCATAAGGAACAATTCAGGGTCTATTCCACTTTGAATAACCTGATGCTGCTTTCAGAACACGTGCCCATACTCAGAGCTGGATCTGTCACTTTCAGTGACTAAAACAATAACCTGGAGACTGAATGAAGCACTGCTAAAGGGCCCTACACCACCATGACAGAGGTAGCAGGAAATAAAATTGCATCATCTATGGCTTGCTTGCTTTATATGAGGTCAATGTTAGCCCCCTGCTGACAAAAAATCATCTGGGATCTTTGAAAATGGCAGGGATTCATTTAGCCAAGCATTATTTATCAAAATACCCCAATTGTTATTTCTCTGCCCATCACATTAACCCAGGTTATATGGAGGGACACAGTAGCCCGTATAAGACTTGCTCTTCTTATCCTCCCCAAAACAAGTGATGGAATTGGCCTCCCAGATCTGGTGCTATATTACAAAGCCTTACACTTGTCCAGGGTTGTGATGTGGTACATCTCACCACAGTAAAAATGATGGGCCCGAATTGAACAGCACTCTCCCCCAGTGGCCTTATCGGCTTTTCCCTGGGTACCAATCAAATATTTCCGATCTCTCAAAGGACACCCTTCCATCGGAACCACTATAACAGTTATTCACCAAACCTTCCACCAAAAGGGGCCGTGACGGTCTGACCCCCTCTCACCATCACGGGTTCCCCTTTTTCAGAACAGCAAATAATCCATCTAGGCGAAATAACACTGGCATAACATAACATCCCCCATACATGAGCCAAGGCTTAATGCTGGGTAAAAGATACTTTATTAACCAGTCTAATACACTATATATATTATATATATACACACACACGAACACACAAAACACAGGGACACATCCCCCCCCTCCTGACCAGGGCCCCGATTATATTATCATGTAGATGAGATTGTGTACAGAAAGAGAATCAGTCTGAACCAATTATCTAGCCCTCTGGACAGAAGTTCATTAGCAATTAACAAAGGAGACACACAGCACACATTAATATACAAATAATAGGAAGATCACCAGGGATAGACTGTCCGTCTCCAATACCAAAGAACATGGAACAAAGGCCAAGGTGAATAGCTCTTTTGATGAACATATTCAGAATCAAAACAGGCCAGGGACAGTCTTCACATCTTTCTCAAGACACAATCCTGACAAACATTACTGTCCCATTGTCGTAATCCAAATAAAGTGTATGAAATGAGTCCAGAGTGATGGGGTTCTCCTTCACAGGGGCTATCCCCTTATCCTTCTCCATTTACTCTGCGAGGCATTGGCAAAAGACAGTTTCAAAGACTGGCAGAGAAGGGCCAGACTAGATGCCTGCACTATTAAACCAAGGTGGGGTGTGAATGTCACTACAAGCCATTAGTGCCTTCGTACCAGTCGCCACTGAGCCCATGGTCAATCTATCAATCAATCTCAGACCCAGGCCTCTGCACCAGACCATTGACCTCCTTTGACTGCTTGTGTAACAAAAATGGGAGTCAGACTTAGAAGTTTCCCTTACCAAAGCACAAATAGTCAGGGCTATTTGACTGGTCTACAAATCCTCAATCATAAAACTGCTTTCAAGAACAGGGATAAAAAAACTACTGTCCAGGTGGTATAGGGTCCCAGTGCCACTGAATACATTTTACCCCAAAGTCTCCAAGATGTGTTGGAGATGCCATAAAGAACCAGGCACACTCCTGCATATTTTCCAACACTGCCCCTTGTTAATACAGCTCTGGATGGGCATCAAAAATATAAAGTCTTTCAATTTATCTCTGTAGAACTAGGGAAGCAAACATCCCCGCTAGCCTTGAGTCACTGGTTCTCTAGGCTGAATGAAATTAGATCCATGGAGAGGCTGACAGCTGAGCTTTATAACAGGGAAGACAAATTTAGGGACATCCAGCTGCCATGGAAGGCCTACAAGTGGTTCTCTCAATATCTCAATTTATTGCCCAACACTCCAAGCCCCAGTTGAAAATCCTTATGCATCAATAGCTGAAAATCACTGACACCTATACATTGAGACACTGTTTCATGCTTTAATCACCAGGCCGAAAGTACTAAGTTCCAATTAATCATTGTATGAGGAAGCTGTAATGATTCAATGAAAGAGTACAGGGCACCGCGACCAAGTGTATTCCTGTTTAAATGTTACACTGTATGTTCTTATGGATTTCACTGCTGAATTGTTATGGGAGCAGACTGCGTGTGTATGAGCCTATAAGTCTATGAAGGTGATGCAAGAGCTTAAAAGTTTATATTTATATGTCACTAAAACAAAGGTGTAGCGCTTAAAACTTGAATGTAAAATAGAACTACACAGTCCTTTAACTTAAAATAGTCCACACATACAGGTCATCTAAGTTGAAAATTTTCTTCCAGAGAGATGAAATGTGTGCTCCCAAAGACACTCCAAAAACCAAAATCCCAGTGCAGGAAGTACCACCACCAAAGGATAAGATTGGCCTCTTACCACAGATAATTGATCCCCACGACAAGGATCAAAAGCAGCATGTATGAAATCCGAATCCACTGACAGGTCCTGCACCAGCTCCCACACCAATCGTATCCACTCCTCTCAAGGTGTTAGGATATAAAAGGAAGGGAGACCACTGTGCAGCACACATCCCTGACTGGCTCTAAGGTGATGGGAGAGGCTCTATTCCTGAACAGGTGGCCACCAATACACCCCCAGGCAGCCTCCCGGGGCTCCCAGTCGCTACTACCGCAAGCTGGAGGTTATCCCAATGCCATCCACACATTTCATCTCTCTGGAAGAAAATTTTCAACCTACTGTATATGACCTATATGTGTGGACTATTTTAAGTTAAAGGACTGTGTAGTTCTATTTTACATTCAAGTTTTAAGCACTACACCTTGATTGTTTTATTGGTTTATGACGATCTGTTTGTTTCTAATTCATGGGTCAAGTGTTGGCAGCTCATTCATTTTTTATTGATTTTATATTGCATTTCATATTGCAATTTACATGTTTGGAATGAACATTTCCCCATAATTTATTTATTTTTATTTAATTTTTTATAAATTCAATGTTTATTAGGAGAGGAAAGGGCATACAATGGAGTCAAGATCAACAGTACAGGACCATATACACAGTTCCAGACATAACTCAACTTTGAAATGAATACTAGCAATCACATTATATAACACGTCAGAACAGGAGGGCAGTTGAAGAAGACGTCAGATCAAGGTGCCACAGGAGGCCAGGCCCCCCCACCGGCATCCACCATATGGCCGGGGTACGGAGGCGGAGAGGAACCACCCCAGCAGACCCAACCCCCCGCAGTCGACCAGGGGGGACCCAAGTATGTATGCCCACAGGAAGAGACAGATAAATAAAAGAAAAAGTGCAGCAATTCCTATTCTCCCGCCTCTCCCTTTTCTTTTTTACTGAGAAGGTGGGACAGGCCCACAGGGTGAGAGGGAAGAAGTTAGGGACAGTAGAGGGGGGAAGTAGTAGAGAAAGAAAGGGAGAGGGGGGGGACTGGGGGGAGGGGAGGAGAGAGAGAGATGACCACCCAGTCCGCAGATATCAAGCTAGACCACCAAGTCCTTGTATTCTGCGGAAAAGCTGAACTCATGCCAGTAGTACCATCTTTTGAGGAACTTCTCCCTCGTGCCCCGTTCGGTAGCCACAAGATCTTCCATTTCATTGATACTTGCTACTTTCCGCAGCCACATAGCCACCGTGGGAGGTTGTGACTGCTTCCAGAGAAGAGGGATACAGCTTTTGGCCGCCGTGAAGAGAAGCGGCAAGATGGATTTTCTGTAGGACCCTCGTGGGAAACTGTTGTGAAGGAGGATGAGAGCAGGGTCCAAAGTAAGAGCATGGTCTGTGATCATTTGCGCAATGCGCAAGACCTCAGCCCAAAAGGGATCCAAGCGGCAGAGGGGGGGGGGCACACGAGGGAGAGGATGCCATGCCAATGGATGGGGATACACAGGAAGCACGGGATGCCATGTCAGCAGGAGGGGGGGACCAAAAAGGCATGAGCATAGTAAGTGCAGTCAAAGGACAATGGGGGACCTCTGAGAGTTGTGTATAAAATCAGGTGCGCTAAATTAGTATATGTCACAAATCAGAAAGTGGAATATGACACTATAATAAGTATCTATCACACTCCTGTGATGTGTGCCTGGGTTAATGTACAATAAACTGTGTATACAATAGAAAAAGGGTATACACTCATGTTTGAGGGAACATGGATAGTGGGTGGTGATAAATGAAATTGTGTTAAATAATAATTCACTCAGGTGAAAATTAAGAATGTACACAAACGTACACAATGAAATAATTCTCAACGGAATTGTAACACTCAAATCAAATAATGTCACCACTACAAAACGTGTACAAAGGGGGAAGGGGGGAAAAAGGTGCATAAATAATATTCCAAAACAAGTAGGTGGCGAGATACAAAAGGAAGATTCCACTAAACTTGTAAGGTGCAGATAGATTCCACCACCGTATTGGGGACTGGCCCCTTACCAGAAGGAAGAAGATTCAAGGGTGTAATGTCAGCTCAGACGTGTAGTAAATACTCAGGAGGGAAAGTGAATCACTCAAGTGGGAGGTTCAGCCTCTTACCAGATTACAAAATAGCAGGGCTAATGTTACACTCTTATCTTGGTGCCTCTCCACAATCCTGGTCATCCACACTCTGGGCGATACCTCTTTGCTGCCACAGGTGAAGTCTCCCACAAGTATCTCACAAAGACAGAAACCAGACCATAGTGCAGTACCTCTGACGTTTATTGTAAAGCAATACAAGATGCACTTACATTGGTAGTCTTGTTTGCGATCACATAGAGATCTATACCGTTTGGAGAGAGAGGCCGTGGCCGCCTGCAGTGCGGTCCGCGGCAACTGGTGATGACGATGTGGCGCTCCTCTCTGACGCGTTTCCTCCTAGTGACGTCATGCACGGGATGCCATGTCAGCAGGAGGGGGGGACCAAAAAGGCATGAGCATAGTAAGTGCAGTCAAAGGACAATGGGGGACCTCTGAGAGTTGCCAGGGGAGGGCAGCCCGCACACCCATATCCAGAACATCAGGCTCCGATAAACAGCAGGGGGGGGGGGGAACGGCGATATGCAGTCTGTAACAGCCGGACATAGAGCCATAGGGGAGAGCCCGGAGGGAAACCGCAAGCAGTCCTGTGTCAGCAGCCATCCGCAGGTAGCGGGGTCGGGGATGGGGGGAAGGGGGGAGAGTCGAGCATGGGGCCATACTCACAGACCAAGTCCATTAGGGGATCAAGTTTCAGGGGCCTCGATCCCTGGCCCGCGGGAGCTCTCCTTCGAGCGCTGAGTCCTCCGACGCTGTCTCCGTGGCAAAGGGCGGCTGAATCTTCCGGTGCCCCAGCCAGGGTCACGATCCGGGAGCAGCGCCATCCAGTTCCGGGAGGTCCACTGGGGGCATGTCCAAGAAGGTAAACAGGGCCGGAAGGTAAGCGTGCTTGTGGAGAGTAAAGGAAGATCCAGCTTTCCGCACAGTGAGCTGCAGCGGGAATCCCCATCGGTAAGTGAGCTCCGGTTGTCTAAGCTGCTCCAACAAGGGCTTTAGCATCGCCCGACACTGTAAAGTACCCCGGGCAATGTCCGGGAAGATCTGCACCGTCGCTCCATCGAAGTCCACCGGACCCTTAACCCAGGCATCCCGAAGCACCTTCTCCTTCACGGCATACCGGTGGAGTCGGCAGATCACGTCCCTAGGTCTGGAGGGGTCAGAGGGCTGGGCACCCAGGGCTCGATGAACCCTGTCAAATTCGTAGGGGGCCTGAGGATCCGGTGGCAGACCAGAGAAAGGATAGCCCGCACCGTCTCGACTAGGTCCTCAGAGCCAGTAGCCTCCGGGATGCCGCGGAGCCGCAGATTGTTACGACGGCTCCAATTTTCAAAGTCTTCCATCCTGAGCTGGTGGGAGGCGAGCGTCTCGCTATGTGAGGATTGTGTTCTCTCCAGAGCCAGCACCCTAGTCTGAAGGTCACTAACCACCGATTCCCCGTCTGATAGGCGTCCGTCTAGCTGGGCTACCTCACCGCTTAGTTGCTGATAGTCCCTTTTGTGTTGCTCCGCCACCCGAGCAACAATGGCCTCCATATCCGCCCTGGTAGGTAGAGCCCAGAGGAGAGCCCATAGTTCAGTGTTGTCTCCTATCTGGACAGCAGGAGAGGGCCGAGAGGCAGATATCGCGTTGGCAGTGGCCATAGAGCGGGCGGGAGGCAAAGGAGAGGAGCTCTGTCCCGGCAGGGGGGCGGCTGTGGGTCCCAGGCCGCCACGCGGAGTCAGGGACAAGGCCGCGGGTGACGGGCTCGCAGATTCCGGGAAAAAGGAGTGGATCGGGGTGACTGAAGTCGTTTTGGAAGACACTGCAGATGCAGATTTGGTCTTTTTATTCCTGTGGACGCTCATAGCAGCTAGAAGTATGATATATTTGCCGAGAAGGGAGGACAAGGAGCGGGAGCACCGTGTAGAAGCTTCCTCACACCGCTATGTCCGAGCCAAGCCCCTCCCCCCATAATTTATATATGCGCAGCATATTTCCCAATATTTATATTTATATGTGCTTGTGATGCTCTTACATAATTTGTACTACTGGTCTGGAACCGCCTTTTTAATTACACAATGTTTAAAAAATAATTTTGATAACAGATTGTATTATAAAACATATTTTATTAATGAAGAATTTTAGTGAAGCTCTTCGGTTCATTGCAGTGATCATATTATCCGATAAGGGCCTGGCGAGTGTGACAGGACATCTGGGGAATTGTTTTTTACTGAGACTTGATTATGTATTTATTGTAAGCAGACCCTTGCATTTTCAGGAAGATTGCCAGAATGGCTTGTTTTAATACTGTTTCAATATCTACAGAACTAAAGCAAGCAAGAATCTGCAAAAATAATTCATAAATTCCAAATTGCAAAACTTGCAGTTAATCCAGAAAATTCCTTGCAATATATACAGTGCCTTGCGAAAGTATTCAATCCCCTTGAACTTTACGACCTTTTGCCACATTTCAGGCTTCAAACATAAAGATATAAAACTGTAATTTTTTGTGAAGAATCAACAACAAGTGGGACACAATCATGAAGTGGAACGAAATTTATTGGATATTTCAAACTTTAACAAATAAAAAAACTGAAAAATTGGGCGTGCAAAATTATTCAGCCCCCCTTAAGTTACTACTTTGTAGCGCCACCTTTTGCTGCGATTACAGCTGTAAGTCACTCTGGGTATGTCTCTATCAGTTTTGCACATCGAGAGACTGAAATCTTTGCCCATTCCTCCTTGCAAAACAGCTAGAGCTCAGTGAGGTTGGATGGAGAGCGTTTGTGAACAGCAGTTTTCAGTTCTTTCTACAGATTCTCGATTGGATTAAGGTCTGGACTTTGACTTAGCCATTCTAACACCTGGATATGTTTATTTGTGAACCATTCCATTGTAGATTTTGCTTTATGTTTTGGATCATTGTCTTGTTGGAAGACAAATCTCCGTCCCAGTCTCAGGTCTTTTGCAGACTCCATCAGGTTTTCTTCCAGAATGGTCCTGTATTTGGCTCCATCCATCTTCCTATCAATTGTAACCATCTTCCCTGTTCCTGCTGAAGAAAAGCAGGCCCAAACCATGATGCTGCCACCACCATGTTTGACAGTGGGGATGGGGTGTTCAGGGTGATGAGCTGTGTTGCTTTTACGCCAAACATAACGTTTTGCATTGTTACCAAAAAGTTTGATTTTGGTTTCATCTGACCAGAGCACCTTCTTCCACATGTTTGGTGTGTCTCCCAGGTGGCTTGTGGCAAACTTTAAACAACACTTTTTATGGATATCTTTAAGAAATGACTTTCTTCTTTTCACTCTTCCATAAAGGCCAGATTTGTGCAGTATACGACTGATTGTTGTCCTATGGACAGAGTCTCCCACCTCAGCTCTAGCTCTCTGCAGTTCATCCAGAGTGATCATGGGCCCCTTGGCTGCATCTCTGATCAGTCTTCTCCTTGTATGAGCTGAAAGTTTAGAGGGACGGCCAGGTCTTCGTAGATTTGCAGTGGTCTGATACCCCCTCCATTTCAATATTATCGCTTGCACGGTGCTTCTTGGGATGTTTAAAGCTTGGGAAATCTTTTTGTATCCAAATCCGGCTTTAAACTTCTCCACAACAGTATCTCGGACCTGCCTGGTGTGTTCCTTGTTCTTCATGATGCTCTCTGCGCTTTAAACGGACCTTTGAGACTATCACAGTGCAGGTGCATTTATACAGAGACTTGATTACACACAGGTGGATTCTATTTATCATCATTAGTCATTTAGGTCAACATTGGATCATTCAGAGATCCGCACTGAACTTCTGGAGAGAGTTTGCTGCACTGAAAGTAAAGGGGCTGAATAATTTTGCACGCCCAATTTTTTAGTTTTTTATTTGTTAATAAAGTTTGAAATATCCAATAAATTTCGTTCCACTTCATGATTGTGTCCCACTTGTTGTTGATTCTTCACAAAAAATTACAGTTTTATATCTTTATGTTTGAAGCCTGAAATGTGGCAAAAGGTTGCAAAGATCAAGGGGGCCGAATACTTTCGCAAGGCACTGTAGCATTAATCTAGGTAAAATTGCTTTGTTTCTCTCCATAAACCTGTAGTTTTAGTTTCAGACAAGAGAAAAGTACTAAAGAAGATCACTCCACATACGGTTGTGCTGACAAACAAGTGCTTGTTCATATCATACTTTCATAGTGAATGCACTTTATCCATAATTATCTAAATGCCTGCTGCCATTGCCAGAGCCCTACAGGGTTCTATAAAGTATTGCTTTAGCATTCTTCACACTAGAAATGTAATATCTGTGTAAAAAAATAGAATAATTTTACTTCCCACAATTTTATAGCATACAGATTATCAATATTATATACAGACCTGATAACATCAATAGATGAGCGCCTTCGCTTTTGCTCTCTCTCTGGGACCACATGCCAAGTAAAGACAAGTCTCCAGTCGAGTCCTCCAACCTGAGGTATACCAGAATTGCCTAAATACTCAAAAGTATGCCAGTCTATGACATCTATCACTGGGCATACTACTGCAGTTTCCTCTTCCCGGATCCTGAGGAAAAATAAAAAATAAACCACAATCATGTTTATCCCATATTACAAGTATTAAAGTTTTGAAAAATAAAGACAATTTTTTGACACAAATCTGGTACTGAACATGATAATTTTTTTTTAATGCTTAATGGCTGGCTTCCTGGCACCCTGTGGTGGGTGGGTGGCTGGCTGGCACCCTGGAGTGGGTGGATGGCTGTCTGGCACCCTGTGGTGGGTGGCTGGCTGGCACCCTGTGGTGTGTGGCTGGCACCCTGTGGTAGGTGGGTGGCTGGCACAGGGGCTGTCTGGCACTCTGTGGTGGGTGGCTGGCTGTCTGGCACCCTGTGGTGGGTGGCTGGCACCCTGGGGTGGGTGGATGGCTGGCACAGGGGCTGTGGGTGGCTGACTGGTACAGGGCCTGTGGGTGGCTGGCTGGTACAGTGCCTGTGGGTGGCTGGCTGGTACAGGGCCTGTGGGTGGCTGGCTGGTACAGGGCCTGTGGGTGGCCGGCTGGTACAGGGCCTGTGGGTGGCTGGCTGGTACAGGGCCTGTGGGTGGCTGGCTGGTACAGGGCCTGTGGGTGGCTGGCTGGCTCACTGGTACAGTGCCTGTGGCTGGCTGGCTTGTACAGGGCCTGTGGACATGGGTGGCTGGCACCGGGCTGCTGTGGGCGGGTGTATGGCTGTGATACACTCCCGTGAGACTAGTCCCGACTCCAGACGAGGCTGTCCATGGTGAGAAGGCGGCCTAAGAAGGCAGAATGACGTCACAAAAATAACGGCAATATCGGCCAGTTCCGGGGCCGATACCGATATATCAGGCTAAAGTGCATATCGGCCTTGCCGATAATCATTCTATCCCTACTAACGACCTCCATTTTCATAATATTTCATCCACTTCACTGTGACAGTGTTTAACTACTTTACCACCGGAGAATTTTGCTGTCTTACGTCCAGGCCACTTTTTGCGATTCGGCGATGTGCGACTTTAACTGACAATTGCGCGGTCGTGCGATGCCGTATCCAAACGAAATTTACGTTCTTTTTTTCCCACAAACAGAGCTTTCTTTTGGTGGTATTTGATCACCTGTGTGATTTTTACTTTTTGCGCTATAAACAAAAAAATAGCGTTTATTTTGAAAAAATAACAATATTTTTAACATTTTTCTATATGAAATCCCCCCCCCCCCAAAAAAAAAATGTAAAAATCAAAATTTTTTAAAATTTTTGGCCAATTTGTTTTCTGCTACCTATGTTTGGTAAAAAAAATCACAATAAGCGTATTTTGATTTGTTTGCGCAAAAGTTATTGCGTTTGCTAGCTAAGGGAAAGATTTGTCATTTTTGGTGTTTTCTTTTTTTAAAGCGTAATGGCGGCGATCTGCGATTTTTTTTGGCGGGACTGCGACATTGCGGCGGACAGATCGGACCCTTGACTGACATTTTTGGGGGTACCAGTGACATTACTGCAGTAATCAGTATTATATATTTGCACTGTTACTGTAAAAATGACACTGGCAGGGAAGGGGTTAATTTTTTTGGAGAGGGAGGGGTTAATGTATGCCTGGTGCTTACTAACGTGTGGGGGGGGAGGTGACTGAGTGACACAAGGACAGATCACATGTTCAGCTATGCTGAACACTGCAATCTGTCACTCCTTGTCACTTAGGAGATCAGCCCGCTCTGTTCACGCAAGCGGGCGGATCTCCAAACTAGATTCCCCGACGTTCGGGGAAGAGCAGTGGCGATCGCCGCAGCTCCACCCCTGCCCGACTCCCGCTGTGACTGAAAACAAGGGGTGTCCAGCGACGTAGGTCTACGTCGCTGGACGATAACGAGCCACATTGCTGCAGTAGCAGCAATGTGAGCAGTGCTAAAGTGGTTAAACAGCAGAGTCAAATGGGCAGCAGAGTTACCTCCACTAAAGACATATAGGGGTCAATTCACTAAGCTTTACCACATGCGGTAAGGGTATCAGGTTACTCATTTGCATAAAATTATTGCATATGACAAATAAAGTCCAATTCATGAGAACAAAAAAAATATTTTGCGTTAAACTAAAAAAAATGTTGGTAACTATCGCAAAAAATAGCGCGGTTCTGTTCAATTCACAAATTAAACTGGAACTAAAAAAAAGGTGCAATATTTAACACCACCCTTTTGGTGGTGGTAACCAGTGTGGTACCAAAAAGAGGGGCCTATTTAAACCCTCAGAAAGGGGCATTACACCCACCGAGAGCCTAACCGAACCCACAGAACATGCACAGGAAGGGGTACTATTCCACCCACAGAAAGGGGTGCAATACTACCCCCAGAGAGGGATTAATTCCACACACAGAGGACCCACAGAAAGTTTATACTATTCCACCAGCCGTGGACACACAAAAATGTGCCATTGTACATCACAAGTTTTTATTAAATCAAAAAGGCATGACGTGCAGTGCAAATTAAATGCTAAAATTTAAAGAAATGTAACTTTAAAAAAAAAAAAAATTATTAAAAGTAAACATTTAAAAAAGTGTAACAATGGAATGTTAACCATGACAATTACTCACTCCAGCTTGAAGTAACCTCTTAACCACTTAAGCCCCGGAGGATTTGGCTGCTAAAAGACCAGGGTTTTTTTTGCGATTTTTTACTGCGTGTCTTTGACGGACAATTGCGCGGTCGTGCGACGCTGTACCTAAACGAATTTCACATCCTTTTTTTCCCACAAACAGAGCTTTCTTTTGGTGGTATTTGATCACCTATGCAATTTTTTGATCATGCGCTATAAACAAAAAAATAGCGTAATTTTTGCAAAAATAACAATATTTTTCACATTTTTTTATATGAAATTCCCCCCCAAAAAAATGTAAAAATCAAAATTTTTTAACATTTTCAGCCAAATTGTTTTACGCTACATATGTTAAAATGGTAAAAAAAAAAAAATCGCAAAAAGCGTATTTTGATTGGTTTGCGCAAAAGTTATCGCGTTTACTAACAAAGGGAAAGATTTTTGTCATTTTTGGTGTTTTTTTTTTAACGAGTAATGGCGGCGATCTGCGATTTTTTTGCGGTACTGCAAAATTGCGGCGGACAGATCGGACCCTTGACTGACATTTTTGACACTTTTGGGGGTACCAGTGACATTACTGCAGTAATCAGTGCTATACATATGCACTGTTACTGCAAAAATGACACTGGCAGGGAAGGGGTTAACTTTATTGGACAGGGAGGGGTTAAGTGTGTCCTAGGGGCGTGTTTCTAACTGTGCAGGGACATTGCTATTGGTGTAAAAACAAAGATCAACAGTTCTACATAGTAGAACTGTCTGATCTTCATTTTTACACCAGGGAGAATGACGGGCGGCTTGTTTACATAAGCCGCTCCGCCTTTCTCCCTTCACAGGAGCGATCGTAGTGTGACCAGCGGACATCGAGTCCGCCGGACACACGCACTGACTTGTCTGTGAACGAGCCGCGGCGGGCGCGCGCCCGCCCGCAATAGGCTCGCAAGTCAGTGACAGGCGAGTGACGTATCAGTACATAGTCGTGCGGCGGTCGGCAACCGGTTAAAGAAGCCACTGTATTAGTTTTAGTTATACAGTATCTCACAAAAGTGAGTACAACCCTCACATTTTTTGTAAATATTTTATTATATCTTTTCATGTGACAACACAGGAGGAATGACACTTAGGCCCCTTTCACACTTATGCGACGCGATTTTACGGCGCGATTTTGACGCAACTTTGCCCCGATTTTGACGCGATTTTGAAAGCAATGGCTATGGCTCAAAGCGCAATCAAATCGTGGCAAAGTAGTGCAGGAACTACTTTGAAGTCGGTGCAACTTCAAAACGCACTGATATGAATGGGGCTCATTGAAAATAATGGAAAACGACTTGTCATGCGATTTTGCAGTCCAAAATCGCGGGACAAGTCGCACTAGTGTGAAAGGGGCCTAAACTACAATGTGAAGTAGGGAGTGTTGAGCTTGTATAATGTGTAAATTTGCTGCCCCCTCAAAATAACTCAACACACTTATGTCTAAACCGCTGGCAACAAAGGTGAGTATGCCCATGAGTGAAAACGTCCAAATTGGGCCCAAATAGTCATTTTCTCTCCCCGGTGTCATGTGACTTATTAGTGTTACAAGGTCTCAGGTGTGAATGGGGAGCAGGTGTGTTAAATTTGGTGTTATCACTCTCACTCTCTCATACTGGTCACTGGAAGTTTAACATGGCACTTCATGGCAAATAACTCTCTGAGGGTCTGAAAAAAAAAAAAAAGAATTGTTGCTCTACATAAAGAAAAAATAAAGAAAAAATAGTCCAGTTTTCTTTAGTTTCCACAATATAAACATAGGCAGCAGCACAGAAATGTGCCTAAACATAGAAAAGAGCACTTTCAACAACTCTAGTAGGCCATACATTTACATTTTTTTTTTTTTTACGAATGTATGACATGATGGATTTAGTTAAGGACCTTCGATTACCAAACATCAAGAGAGATTTGAGAAGGTAATTCTGCCTTCAAATACAGACTGCTTTAAAAAAATGTTTTTTGCAAAAAAAATAAACATGTTAAAAAGTAAAACCTTAACCACATCCCGCCCGCCCTATAGCAGATTGACGGTGGGATTGTGGTTGTATTATCCTGACCGGACGTCATATGACGGCGGAAGGATAATACAGCTCTGCGCGCCCCCAGTCTGACTCCCTGCACCTCCGATCTCGGTAAAGAGCCTACTGACGTAGGCTCTTTACCATGTGACCAGCCGTGTCCAATCACGGCTGGTTACATAGTAAATAGGAAGAGCCGTTGATCGGCTTTCCTCAGTTCGTGCCTGACAGGCACGAGTGAAGGAGCGCCGATCGGCGGCTCCCCTGACAGAGGGGGGGGGGGGGTCAGCACTGGTAATCATATCATTGATTACCAGTGCAGACCCTCGGGGGGGGGTGCCACTAGAACCACCAGGGATGCCAATCCATGACCCCAGGGATGCCCACCTATGACCCCAGGGATGCCCACTATGGCCACCAGGGATGGCAATCAGGGCTCAGGGAGCCCCCCATTGCCCTCCCCATCAGTGCTGCCCGCCAGTGCCCTCCCTATCAGTGCTGCCCACCAGTGCCCATCATTGCCATCTTTCAGTGTCTCCCACCAGTGCCCATTATTGCCCACCAGTGCCGCCTATCAGTGCCCATCAGTGCCGCCAGTCAGTGCCGATCAGTGCCGCCTATCAGTGCCCACCAGTGCCGCCTATCAGTGCCCATTAGTGCCCATCAGTGCCACCTATCAGTGCCCAGAAGTGCCGCCTATCTGTGCCCACCAATGCTGCATATCTGTGCTACCTATCAGTGCCGCCTATCAGTGCCACCTCATCAGTGCCTGTCAGTGCAGTCTCATCAGTGCTCATCAGTGCAGGAAAAAACGTATTTATTTACAAAATTGTATAACAAACTTTTTTTTTCCGAACTTTTCGGTCTTTTTTTATTTGTTTAGCAAAAAGGAAAAAACCCAGAGGTGATCAAATACCACCAAAAGAAAGCTCTATTTGTGGGGGGAAAATTACATAAATTTGGTGTAGGTACAGTGTTGCATGACCGCGCAATTGTCATTAAAAATGCAACAGCGCTAAAAGGGGAAAATTAGCCTGGGCAGGAAGGGGGAAAAGTGCCCGGTATTGAAGTGGTTAAACTACCCTTAACCACTGACACGTACGATAAATTACCGCCTGAGAAAATGCGGTGGTTACCGAACAATCAAAAATATACCGCTTATTTAATTAACTCTTGGAGCTTAAGCCTTTTTCTGACATTTGTTGCTTACAAGTTAACATCACTATTTTTTGCTAGAAAATGACTTAGAACCCCCAAACATTATATACAGTGGGGATCGAAAGTTTGGGCACCCCAGGTAAAAATTTGTATTAATGTGCATAAAGAAGCCAAGGAAAGATGGAAAAATCTCCAAAAGGCATCAAATTACCGATTAGACATTCTTATAATGTCAGCAAAAGTTAGATTTTAATTTCCATCATTGACACTTTCAAAATTACAGAAAACAAAAAAACGGCGTCTGCAAAAGTTTGGGCACCCTGCAGAATTTATAGCATACACTGCCCCCTTTGCAAGGCTGAGACCTGCCAGTGTCATGGATTGTTGACTCATCTGACCTTGCCCCAACAATCAGCACCATGGGATCTTCTAAGCAGTTGTCTAGAAAACTGAAACTGAAAATAGTTGACGCTTACAAAGCTGGAGAAGGCTATAAGAAGATAGCAAAGCGTTTTCAGATGTCAATATCCTCTGTTCAGAATGTAATTAAGAAATGGCAGTCATCAGGAACAGTGGAAGTTAAAGCAAGATCTAGAAGACCAAGAAAAATATCAGACAGAACAGCTCGCAGGATTGTGAGAAAAACAATTCAAAACCAACGTTTGACTGCACAATCCTTCCAGAAATATATGGCAGACACTGGAGTTGTGGTACACTATTCCACTATAAAGAGATACTTGTACAAATATGGTCTTAATGGAAGAGTCATCAGAAGAAAACCTCTTCTACGTCCTCACCACAAAAATCAGCGTTTGAACTTTGCAAATGAACATATAGACAAGTCTGATGCATTTTGGAAACAAGTTCTGTGGATCGATGAGGTTAAAATTTTACTTTTTGGCCAGAATGAGCAAAGGTACGTTTGGAGAAGAAGGGGCACAGAATTTAATGAAAAGAACCTCTGTCCAACTGTTAAGCATGGGGAAGGATCAATCGTGCTTTGGGGTTGTATTGCAGCCAGTGGCACAGGGAACATCTCACGAGTAGAAGGAAAAATGGATTCAATAACATGTCAGCAAATTTTGGATGGTAACTTGATGCCATCTGTGAAAAAGCTGAAGTTAAAGAGAGGATGGCTTCTACAAATGGATAATGATCCTAAACACACCTCGAAATCCACAGGGGATTAAATCAAGAGGCGTAAACTAAAGGTTTTGCCATGGCCTTCACAATCTCCTGACCTCAACATAATTGAAAATCTATGGATAGACCTTAAAAGAGCAGTGCGTGACAGACAGCCCAGAAATCTCAAAGAACTGGAAGACTTTTGTAAAGAAGAATGGGCAAAGATACCTCAAACAAGAATTGAAAGACTCTTGGCTGGCTACAAAAAGTGTTTACAAGATGTGATACTTGCCAAAAGGGGGCAGCACAAGATATTAACTCTGCAGGGTGCCCAAACGTTTGCAGATGCCATTTTTTTGTATTCTGTTATTTTGAAAGTGTAAATGATGGAAATAAAATCTAACTTTTGTTGACATATTATAAGAATGTCTAATCTGTAATTTAAATTCCTTCTGGAGATTTTTCCATCTTTCCTTGGCTCCTTTATGCACATTAATACAAATTTTTACCTGGGGTGCCCAAACTTTCGATCCCCACTGTATATATATTTTTTAGCAGAGACCCTAGAGAATAAAATAGTGATCATTGCAATATTTTGTGTCACACGGTATTTGTTCAGCGGTCTTCCAAATGCAATTTTTTTGGGAAGAAATACACTTTCATGAATTAAAAAAAACAAAAAAAAAAACAACATTAAAAAGTTAGCCCAATTTTTTTTATATAATGTGAAAGATGATGTTTGTCCGAGTAAATAGATACCTAACTTATAGTGACTGACTGTGCTCTGCGACTGACTGTGCTCTGCGACTGCCTGTGCTCTGCGACTGACCGTGACCTGCGACTGACCGTGACCTGCGACTGACCGTGACCTGTGACTGAGACTGTGCTCTGCGACTGAGCTCTGCGACTGAGACTGTGCTCTGCGACTGAGACTGAGACTGTGCTCTGCGACTGATTGTGCTCTGCGACTGTCTGTGAGTACCGATGAGTGTCTGGGAGTACCTGAGAGTGTCTGGGTGTACCTGAGAGTGTCTGGGATTACCTGTGAGTGTCTGGGATTACCTGTGAGTACCTGAGTGTCTGGGAGTGTCAGTGAGTGTCGCGGAGTACCAGAGGGTGAGAAAGTGAGGAAGCTAGGAAAAAGCCACACAGGATAGACTTAAATTACTGAATCACCATTAGATTAGATTAGTAGGTACAATGCCTGGCGGGTGTGGAGATGCGATTCTGTGTACATCTTGTGGTATGTATACGTTCCTTGATCATGCGATCATGCACAAAATGTAAGCACGTTGCTTCCCTGGAAGCTCAGGTCCGGAATCCAGGGAAGCAGCTGGCAGCACTGAGATGAATGTCCATACCGAAGGAGAGCTGGGATCGTACCCGACAGGTGCAAACTGGGGCCTGCACAGAGGTGGGCGGAGAAACTGAGATGCAGGCAACAGAGCAGAGTAGATGGGTGACAGTTAGGAAGGGTAGAAGGGAAAAAGGAAAGGAGGCCAAACCTGGGCTGGAGCACACCAATAAATACGCCCCGTTGCGTGATGTTGGGGAAACCAGTCAGGGACCAGAATTGCTGGAGCAGAGCGACGCCCCTAGCTGCCAGGGGAAGAACTCCTCCAGTGAGGCTGGGAGAAAGGGAAAGGAAAGACAGGTGCTGGTGGTAGGGGACTCAATTATTAGAAGGACAGACAGTGCAATCTGTCACAAAGACCGTGAGCGCCGAACAGTCTGTTGTTTACCGGGCGTTAGGGTTCGGCACATCACGGATGGGGTGGAAAGTTTACTGGGCGGGGCTGGGGAAGACCCAGCTGTCATGGTACACGTGGGTACCAATGACATAGGCAGAGGAAGATGGAGAGTCCTAAACTATTTAAGGGACTTAGGCTCTAAGTTGAGGAATAGGACCTCCAAGGTAGTATTTTCAGAAATACTACCTGTACCTCCAGCCACACCAGAGAGGCAGCGGGAGATTAGGGAAGTTAACAAGTGGCTGAGGAGCTGGTGTAGTAAGGAGGGTTTCGGGTTCCTGGAGAACTGGGCCGATTTCTCAGTCGGCCACCGGCTCTTTGGTAGGGACGGATTGCACCTAAATGGGGAGGGTGCAGCCGTACTGGGTGAGAGGATGGCCATAAAGTTAGAGGGGCTTTTAAACTAGGTGATGGGGGGGGTACAGATGTAGAATTAGCCAGCAAGGAGCAAGATTCATAAGGGCACAAAGGGGGATATTAGCGGTAGGGTGTTCAGAGCCACTAAACCCAAGGTGGGTATGGGGAAAAATCACAAGAGCAGCCTAAAAACAACATCAAATGAGGATATATGCAACCGGTCAAAATGACGAGGTTTGTATACCAATGCCAAAAGCCTGGCCAACAAGATGGGAGAGCTGGAGCTACTGAGGTTTGAGGAGGACTTCGATTTTGTGGGGATAACAGAGACTTGGTTCAACAGCTCTCATGATTGGATGACGACCATTCAGGGGTATTCCCTTTATCGCAGGGATAGAGAAGGTAAAAAAGGGGGAGGAGTATGTCTGTATATTAAGAACAGTGTACAGGTAAATATGAGGGATGATATTAATAATGGAGCTATGGACGAGGCAGAATCCCTATGGGTAGAACTTAAAAGGTAAGGCACTATATGGAAGGTAATATTGGGCGTATGCTATAGGCCCCCCCAACCAGAGGGAGGAGGGGCAGGTGGACCTCTTTTTACAGATAGGATTGGCAGCAAGGATGGGAAATGTCATTATAAGGGGGGACTTTAATTATCCAGATATAGACTGGGCAGAAGGAACCGCGCATTCAGCCAAGGCTCGGCAGTTCCTAAATATTTTGCAGGACAATTTTATGGGTCAGATGGTGAACGCACCGACAAGAAACAATGCGGTACTTGATCTACTGATTACCAACAATACACACATGCTCACGGATATACTGTAGAAATATGGGGAAACTTAGGAAACAGTGACACTAGGTCAATTAGATTCAGTATTTATCCTAGTAATGGGGAAAAACAAGGGTAATATAACAGCCGATTTCCCAAAACTGCGCTCTCTGCTAGAAAATATCAAATGGGATAGAACCCTGGGAACCGAGAACACGGAGGAAAAATGGGAGTGCTTCAACAGCATACTAAACAAAGGAATTGGCAAGTGCATTCCAAAGGGAAATAAATTTAAAAGAGCAAAACTAAACCCTGGGTGGCTAAACTCCAACATAAAAATGCATATTAATACGAAAGAAAAGGCCTTCAAAAAATACAAGACTGAGGGGTCAATGGCAGCATTCAAGCATTACAAAGAGTGTAAAAATATATGTAAAGACGAAATCAAGGCGGCTAAAATAGAACACGAGAGACATATAGTGGAAGAGAGTAAACTAAACCCTGGGTGGCTAAACTCCAACATAAAAATGCATATTAATACTAAAGAAAAGGCCTTCAAAAAATACAAGACTGAGGGGTCATTGGCAGCATTCAATCATTACAAAGAGTGCAATAAGATATGTAAAGAGGAAATCAAGGAGGCTAAAATAGAACACGAGAGACATATAGCGAAAGAGAGTAAAAAGAACCCCAAGAAATTCTTTAAGTATATAAACAGTAAGAAAGCGAGGCCAGAACACATTGGCCCCATAAAAGATGACAAGGGAAATATGGCCACAGAGGACAGAGAAAAGGCGGAAGTGTTAAATAATTTCTTCTCTTCAGTCTTCACAAAAGAATCGGGGGGGCTATACTAACCCAGCTTGGAAGGTTAAACTAAATAATACACCTCAGGAAGTACCACCATGGCTAACAGAAGATAGACTTAGAACTAAACTAGAGAAACTTAACATAAATAAATCACCGGGACCGGATGGCTTGCACCCGAGGTTTCTTAAAGAGCTCAGCCAGGTGATTGCCAGACCATTATTCCTGATCTTTAAGGATAGTCTACAGACGGGTATGGTTCCAGCTGACTGGAAAAAGCCAACGTGGTACCAATATTTAAAAAAGGGCCGAGATATATCCCGGGTAACTATAGGCCGGTCAGCCTAACATCAGTAGTCTGCAAGATTTTGGAGGGGATGTTAAGTGACCATATACAAGACTTTAGTCATGAAAATGGTATTATTAGTAGTAATCAGCATGGATTCATGAAAAATTGTTCTTGCCAAACCAATCTATTAACCTTCTACGATGAAGTGAACTGCCACCTAGATAAAGGTAAGCCTGTGGATGTGGTGTATCTGGACTTTGCAAAGGCCTTTGACACCGTTCCCCACAAACGCTTATTGTACAAACTAAGGAATGTAGGTATGGACCACAGGGTGAGTACCTGGATAGAGAACTGGCTCCAGGGGAGAGTCCAGAGGGTGGTGATAAATGGGGAGTACTTGGATTGGGCGGGTGTGGAAAGTGGGGTCCCCCAAGGTTCTGTCCTGGGACCAATCTTGTTTAATTTATTCATAAATGATCTAGAGGAGGGGACATCTAGCACAATCTCGGTATTTGTGGATGATACTAAACCAAGCATGCCAATATCTTCTATGCAAGATGTGGAAATCTTACAAGCAGACCTGAACAAAATAATGGGGTGGGCAACTACATGGCAGATGAGGTTTAATGTTGAAAAATGTAAAGTAATGCACTTGGGCGTCAGAAACACGAAAGCAAGCTACTCACTAGGGGGGAAACCTCTGGGTGAATCTAAGATGGAAAAGGACCTGGGGGTCCTAGTGGACAACAGGCTTGGCAGTGGCATGCAATGCCAAGCCGCTGCAAGCAAAGCCAACAGAATACTGACATGTATAAAAACGGGGATTCACTCCAGAAATAAAGAGATTATTCTCCCACTCTACAAGACTCTGGTCCTGCCAAATCTGGAGTATGCTGTCCAGTTCTGGGCAGCGGTCCTCAGGTAGGATGTGCTGGAACTGGAGAGAGTCCAGAGAAGGGCAACAAAAATAATTAGGGGAATGGAGGGCATCGGCTACGAGGAAAGACTACAAGCATTGAACTTATTCTCTCTGGAGAAGAGACGCTTGAGGGGGGATACGATATCAATGTACAAATACTGTACTGGTGAGGACCCTAGCATAAGGAACAAACATTTTAGAAAAAGGGAATACAATAAGACACGTGGCCACTCACTAAAACGAGGAAAAACGGTTTAACCTTAAAATACGTAAGGGGTTCTTCACTGTCAGAGCAGTAAGGATGTGGAATTCACTTCCACAAGCAGTCGTATCAGCATCGATAGTTTCAAAAAACGATTAGATGGGCACCTTAAAGACCACAACATACAGGGGTATACAATGTACTAACACACACATCATAAGTTGAACTGGATGGACTGATGTCTTTTTTCAACGTCACCTATCTGACCCCTTACTCGATTCAAACACACTTAATACATTCACCCTGTACCAAATAAACGAATACAGAAAGCTTAACAATACCCATCCTATGTCTATCCCCCAGAAATTATGGAACTATCTACTCAATAGAACTGACCCTAAATGCAGAGGCATTTCTCTGTTCTTCAAATTCTGTAACCAGCACACTGAGTACCATAAAACTCCAAATATGCTCAAATGGGAAGCAGAACTCAAACACTCTTTCTCCATTGCTCAGTGGTTAGCAGTGTTTAAATACAATAGCAAATCTTCAGCATGTGTGGACCACTGGGACAACTTCCAAAAAATTCTACATACAGTATCTCACAAAAGTGAATACACCCCTCACGTTTTTGTAAATATTTTATTATACCTTTTCATGCGACAAAACTGAATAAATGATACTTTGCTACAATGTAAAGTAGTGAGTGTACAGCTTGTAGAACAGTGTAAATTTGCTGTCCCCTCAAAATACTCCAACACACAGCCATTAATGTCTAAACCGCTGGCAACAAAAGTGAGTACACCCCTAAATTAAAATGTCCAAATTGGGCCAAATTAGCCATTTTCCCTCACCAGTGTCTTGTGACTCATTAGTGTTACAAGGTCTCAGTTGTAAATGGGGAGCAGGTGTGTTAAATATGGTGTTATCGCTCTTACTTTCTCATACTGGTCACTGGAAGTTCAACATGGCCCCTCATGGCAAAGAACTCTCTGAGAATCTGAAAAAAAGAATTGTTGCTAAACAAAGAAGGCCTAGGTTATAAGAAGATTGCCAAGACCCTGAAACTGAGCTGTAGAACGGTGGCCAAGACCATACAGCCATTTAACAGGACAAGTTCCACTCAGAACATGCCTCGCCATGGTTGACCAAAGAAGATGAGCGCATGTGCTCAGCGTCATATCCAGAGGTTGTCTTTGGGAAATAAACCTATGAGGGCTGCCAGCATTGCTGCAGAGGTTGAAGAGGTCAGTCTGTCAGTGCTCAGACCATACACCGCACACTGCATCAAATTGGTCTGCATGGCTGTAGTCCCAGAAGGAAGCCTCTTCTAAAGATGATGCACAAGAAAGCCTGCAAACAGTTTGCTGAAGACAAGCAGACTAAGGACATGGATTACTGGAACCATGTCCTGTGGTCTGATGAGACCAAGATAAACATATTTGGTTCAGATGGTGTCAAGTGTGTGTGGCGGCAACCAGGAGAGGAGTACAAAGACAAGTGTGTCTTGTTTCTGCTGTCCAACATGTTCTTTCCCAGAAAAGTCGCTATGAACAGTCGCTAAATGAGTTCATCAATTTATCGCTGGACTTCCTAAACCTCTCCTTAGGTCAATCCCCTATCGACAATACATCAGAGTGAGACGTAATTGCTCAACAGACTCCCTGTTTGAACAAGAGGCAAGGGAATTACAATCAAGGCTACTTGAAAGAGGATATTCGAGAAATATTCTAAAAAAAAAAAAAAAGCATACAAAAAAGCCAAAAGTACATCTCAAATTGATTTACTGTTCATGCAACATACTCCTAAAAAAAGAACAAATTACTTGCATTATCATGCAGTATTCTACACAAAGTGAACAAATCAAAAATATATATATTTTTTTTAAATCAAACGGGTTCTTTATTGAAAAACAAGACATACAAGTGAATAAACAAGATAAAGAAAAAAAAAACATGGGAACACAGGAGAGCATAGGAGTTCAAATATACATGGGTACATCCAGCATTTGCAAGCAGGGCAAAAAGAACATAGCCAAACCTAATCAAGACAAGGTTGCAAGTATATGACATGAGAAGACAGTAGCGCACTCTGCATATCAGCATCTTAATACTCAAGTACACGTTTCCGGAGCCTGTCGCCACCTGTCCCATACTTTATTAAATTTGGTAGGGCAGCCACGGTGAGTATATAGCAGCTTTTTGTATGGCACCGTGTTGTTGACGTCTCGCAGCCAGTCGCAAAATGTGGGGGGTTTATCATGCATCCATTGACGTGCCACCATCTTTCTGGCAAGAAACAGTGTCTCATGGAGAAAGAGTGGTGAATTTGTCCACACTAGTATCAGGGAAGAGCCCCAATAAACATGGCTTGGGGTGTAGTGACAGGGGGAAGCCCATAGTGTCGTGCAGGAACCCGACAACTTGCGTCCAGTATCCCTGCAGCTCCATATGAGATGGAAGAAAGTTCCTTGATCCAACTGGCACATGGGACATAGGTCTAAGGAGTCACGTCTGTACCTTGCCGTCATAAGGGGGGTGAGGTAGGCGTGGCGGAGTATATATAGCTGGATGAGGCAGTCGGATAGCTTGGGGGAAGCCAATTTACAGGTGTCAAGTGCATCGCTCCACTCATCTTCCAGTCTACCCACATCATTCTCCCACCTGGCCTTGGGGGCATATGCAAGTACCGCCGAGGCTGGCGTGTGTAACATGTCATAGATCGAAATAATGGAATTTTTGTAAAATCTTACCGTAAAATTCCTTTCTCTGAGTCCTCTGACAGTCGCCGCCCCTCATATAGTCTTCACCAATGGGTATTGACCTCTTATCCACAGGAGTAAGCTAGGCAGAAGATTTTGTTAAAAACACAAAACTCTGCATAGACACACCTAAAGGGGGCTGTCCCTCTGGTCCAATACCCCCGGCTAGCCTCATTCCCAATTCAGTTTAGTAGCAAGCAGTAGATAGTCCATGAACCACAAAAGAGGGGTGGGGGTGGCGACTGTCAGAGGACTCAGAGAAAGGAATTTTACGGTAAGATTTTACAAAAATTTAGTTTTCTCTTTACGTCCTCTGACAGTCGCTGCCCCTCATATAGTCTTCACCAATGGGATGTCCCAAAGCAGTGTAGACATGAGGGGTGGGAAACGCAACCGTCTTAAGGTCAGATAAAGGAACCTTATCCGAACCAGAAACGTAACCCACTGGGTAACAGGAAAGCTCAACAGGAGCGAACAAACCCAGGAAGGTAAAATAACCAAGGGCGAAAAAAACCCCCACAGGAGGGGACAGGCTAAAAACGCCATGTCTCCCAAAAAGTACTGCCACACACAGAACTTTGCGGCCAAAGGAGGCATCTGCCGATGCCGAAACATCAAGTTAGTAAACTCTGTAAAGGTGTGCAGGGACGACCAGGTCACTGCATAGCACATCCAGGACACCGACGCCTGATGGCGAAAGGCCCAAAACGCATCCTCCGCTCCGAAGAGTGCGCCATGACAGGGAAGGGCGGAACCCGATCCCTAGGCGAATAAGCCTGTACAATCGTCCGTCTGAACCAGACAGGAACGGTTGCCGCAGACGCAGCCATACCCTTCCGAGACCCTCAGGAAGGACAAAAAAGAGAAACCGACCTTCTGAAGGATTCAGTAGACGACAGGTAACCCTGATCGCCCTAACAACATCCAAGGAATGCAAGGCAAAACTCCGTAGGATGCATAGGATTCGCACACAGCGAAAGCAAAACAATGTCCTCATGGAGATGGACATCAGACACCACCTTCGGAAAGAAGGATTGATGAGGTCGCAAGACCACCTCATCCCTATGAACCACCAGATAGGGAGAGCGGCAAGATAGGACCGCCAACTCCGACACACTGCAAGCACATGTGATCACCACCAGAAAGGCAACTTTCCGTGACAGTGCAAGCAGAGGTAGGTCCCGGATGTTCTCAAAGGGAGGACATTGCAAAAACGACAGAACCAAATTCAAGTCCCAAGGGGTTAAGGGCGCCCCCCGAGGGGGGGCCAAATGACGCACCCCTTAAATAAAGGTGCGGATCAAAGAATTTGACGCCAAAGTGCGCTGGAAAGAATGGCCAGCGCAGATAACTGACCCTCAACAGTGGACAGTGCAAGACGTAGGTCCACTCCAGTTTGCAGGAAGGCTAACACCCTTGCCCTGGAAAAGTAGCGAGGATGGAAACCCCCCGATTCGCACCAGGCGAAGCAAGCCTTCCAGGTACGATAATAAATCTTACCGGACGAGGCCTCCCTAGCTCTAAGCAAGGTAGGAGTGACCTCCGACTAGAGACCCCGATTACTCAAGATCTGGGTGTTAACAGTCACGCCGTCAAGGCTGGCGACTACAAAGCAGGATGGAAGAACAGCCCCAGAGACAACAGATCGTCTCGTAAGGGGAGACGCCAGGGAGGCTCGACGACCATTTGCGTGACGTCCGCGTATCAAGACCGGCGCGGCCAGCCCGGGCCCACAGGACCACCAACCTCGGTTCCGAGACCAACCTGCGAAGGAACCGTGACAACAACTGGATCGGGGGGGGGAGGCATAAATCAGGCGATACTGATTCCAAGGCACCACCAGTGCATCCGAGGCGGCTGCCAGAGGATCTCGTGTTCTTGCCACGAGCCTTCCCACCTAGTTGTTTAGAGGAGGCGCGCCATCACGCACACAGTATCTGAAAACACCTCCGGGTATAGGGACCATTCCCCCTGGCCTGGGGTCTGGAGACTTAGATAGTCGGCCTGCCAGTGTTCCATACCCGGAATGTGAACTGCCGAAAGCGTGGAGACCCGCATCTCGGCCCAATGCAAAATCTCGGCCACTTCCTTGGCCGCCCGGGCACTCCTGGTGCCCCTTTGGTGATTGATGTACACCACCGTAGTGGTGTAGTCCGCCTGCACCCGCACAGGGTGGCCCTGAAGACGATTCCTCCAACGGAGCAAACAGAGTCTGATTGTTCTCAGTTCCCAGGCATGTATCGGTAGGGAGGATCCCTCCCCCAACCAAGCGCCCTGGGCAGACAATTTGCCCAGAACGCCACCCCAGCCCAACAGGCTGGTGACCGTGGTGAGCACCTTTCAAAACAACGGCCGGAAGGATTTCCCTTTCCGTCAGAGCCGGAGACTGGAGCCACCACAGAAGGTACGCTCTGACTCAGTGACTCAAAGATATCCTCCTGTCCAATGACTAAGGACGCCTGTCCCACCTGGCTAGGATCTCCGCTTGCAGAGATCGCATGGGGAACCGTGCAAAAGGGACCGCCTCGAAGGCTGACACCATCAACCCTAGGGACCGCATGCAGGTCCTGAGTGATGAGGATTTGTTGTCCCTGAGGGACCCGACCTCGTTCAGCAGAGTCCAGAGTATGTCCTCCGGCAGGAAAACTCTCGCATGGGTGGAGTCCAGGACCATTCCCAGATAAGGGAGACAAACAGAAAGGAGCAATGTCAACTTCTGAAAGTTGATGGCCCACCCGAACTCCTGGAGCGTCTGAACCGTGGTTGAAAGATGGCGCAACAGAGTTGAACTGGAACTCGACCTTAATAGGAGATCATCCAGATATCCAAGGATTGCGATCCCCTGCGTCCGCAACAGGGACAGAACAGGAGCCAAAGCTTTGGGAAACACCCTTGGAGCCAAAGCGAGACCGAAAGGTAACGCCACGAACTGATAGCGCTCCTCCGCGATTGCGAATCGGAGGTACCTCTGATGACCCTCGAATACAAGGATGTGTAGAAACGCATCCTTGAGGTCGATAAGAGCCAGGAATCTCCCGGACTCAGAGAGGCCACCACCGATCAGAGGGATTCCATACGGAATGTTTGAACCCGCACAAAGCGGTTTAGAAACTGTAGGTCCAGAATGAAACACACCTTGCCCTCCTTTCAGGGCACCGTGAACAGATTCAAGTAAATGCCCCCGAAAAACCTGTCCTGATGTAACACCGGGACGATCACCCCCTGGGCGAGGAGATCCTGAACCGCCCGTTGGAGATCTTAGAAACGATATGGGGTCAAATGAAGATTTGAGGGAAAGAATCTATCTGCTGGGCGCGATCGAAATTCGATCTTGTACCCCGACCGAATGAGTTCCTGAACCCATCTGTCCTGAATGGTGGACGGGGCTGCCGTGCCAGGGTGGGCGCTATTGCCCAAGGCTGCTTCTGGCCACCAGAGGCCTGAATTAGGATTTGCCCATGTCATGTGCCTGAAAGGCATGAAAGGACCCCTGGATAGGTTTAAAGGAAGGGTCCCGCTTAACACAGAAAACTTACTTTTGGACACATGGGGCAGCAGAGTGCTTTTTACCCCCAGTGACCCCCTTCACCAACCCGTCCAGGGGGTCCCCAAAAAAGGCGATTCCCTGCATAAGGGATGTCAGACACCGTCTCCCTGGAAGTCTGGTCGGCCGACCAGCTCTACAGCCACACAAGGCGACGGATTATCACTGCGACAGCAAATAAGCGTAAGGCTAAAGGGGCCTCATCCAAGGCCGCATCACACAGGCATAAAAAAACACCTGACAATGTGGTCCACCATCTCCAAAGTAGCAGGAGGGGCGGAATCAGTCACAAGGGTGCGTCTGAGCACCTTAGTCCACTCCACCACAGCCTGAGAGACCATCACTGAGGCGAACAGGGCTTCAACAAGGAACCTGCCACCACATAGGAGTGGCGGGCAAGAGATTCCACCCGCCTAACCGCCGGGTCTCCAAGCGCCGGATAAGCCTCCAAGGGCATCAGAGTGGCCTTGTGTAATCTGGATACCGTGTGGACCACTGTAGGGGCCACAGTCCAGTGCGAATCCGTTGGAGACGCAAAGGGACAATGGTACGGAAACCGCTTAGGTACCACAAAGGTGCGCTTTAATTGCGCCATTGTTTGTTCACCGCTTCGTAAAACTCAGCGGGACAGGGAAATACCTGAGCCGCTTTCTGGGTTTTCTGCGGGTCTCAAAAGATGACCGCTTACCCGGCGGATGGGGCTCATCCTCTACGTGTAATGTATGTGTAACAGCGCTAAGAAGTGCAGACATAGCAGCTATTTCTTTGGCCGACTCAGCGGGGAATCATCCCCCTCATCGGCCTCCTCCACCTCCCTGTCTGAATGAGAAGACTGAGACCCTTCATGGGCCACACAGTCCGTGGCAACCATATCTAGCTCAGAATCAGAAGACTGAAACAGTCTGGGCCGTGTTCTAGCGTTCCGCTCCGACATAAACACATCCACTTAGACGCCAAAGTCGTAAGTGCACAGTAAAGGAGCCCATGGCAGAGGATTCAGGCGTACCTGATCCCTCCACCAGAGCTGGGGGGAATTTGCTGTCCTGGGACTCCATACCCACTGATAAAAAATGTGTATAAGTAGATAAGTATAAGGTCAATGCGGGACATGTAACGATGAGTGGAGTAACAAGAGTAGACCCTTGCAGTGGGGTATCTAGCCCTCCATATGTCAAGGAGAATGAACTCCATCAGCAGTCTAGCAAATCTAGTTGTGGTAGGCAGGGAATGGGGGAGGGGAGTGGAGGTGGGTAAACAATCCAAACTAGGGTTCAGGGTATTGTTAAAGTCCCCGAGCCAGATTACTGGGACTCGGGGGTGCAGCATCATAAAGTCCAGGCCCTCCAGGAGGATCGAGGAAGCAAAAGGGGGAGGCACATAGAATGCTATTAGCAAAAAGGGTTCCCCAAATAACAGTACATGAAGGAAGACGTATCTCCCGAGTCTACTAGGGACTCCCGAAGCTCGAAGTGCACCGACTTGGCAACCAAGATTGCCACTCCCTGTGAGTGGGAGGTGAACATGGAGTGGAACGTCCAGCCTATCCAGGGGCACCGAAGCGCCATCTGAAGGCGGCCTTCCAAATGGGTCTCTACTAAAATCATAATGTCCGCCCGCAGGCGTTTGAGGGTAGCGAATACCGCTGACCTTTTGAGTTTATTGCTCAGGCCGTGGACGTTCCATGTCAAAAGTTTAAGGTGCGTCATGAGGTGCGAGGGGTAGCATAATGTGCAGGAGCTCCCGGAGTCCCGTTCGAACCGGACACTGGCCAGGTTAGCCATGTCCGCTCCGGGTACCATTATTGAAGTAGCAGGCTGTGTTCCTGTGAAACAGTGGAGATAATAGCATAGCAAAAAAGGCAATACACTCTATAATTTCCCATGGTGGCTGTTCAGTAAACATCACTTAAGAAAACAATCCCTCCCTCCCCGCCCTGCACCAATCCCAACTTGTGCAGGCATATGGATTACAACTCCAACCACATAGATAGCAGGATGAATAAATCCATCCGGTAATACAGATAAAAAAGAAAAAAAGTAAGGTCTGTGAGAGAAAAAAGAACAAATTTAATACTTGCCCCCCACCACTCAATTCGGTAGCAGAGGGGTGGTTGGTGTGCGGCCTTGTCAAAGACAGGCCCTGTGAGCGAAACTTCGATGGGTAGCAAGGCACTTCGTAGAACTAGTGAAACGCAAACAAGTTACAAAAAAAAGAGAACAAAATAAAATGGAGCAGATTTCTCCTCCAGGGTTGCAGGGGAAACCATCCAGTGTCCGGGTGAAGCAGGGAATAAGGGTAGTATGAGAGCAGCACAGTGTTTATCCGGTACATGGGATAAGCATACATAGGGCTCCGCAGGAAAGGCTGGGGCCGTTGTAAACGTATGGAGAGTCCAAGATGCATAGCGGGTTCTCAGGCCATTCAGAGCCAGGTAGAAAACACGACACCAGGAGACCAACAGCAGTTTAAGGAGGGGGGAGAAAGGAGAGTCCATAAGGCAAGAAGGGCGAACGGGTGTAGTACAGCATCCGATGAGAGGAGGAGATGAGACACAAGGCACGATCAACCTTGCGCCTCCAAATGTTCCAGCCAGGCGATAGCTTCAGGGTCCTCAAAGAAGTGCACCCTGTCTTCACCCTCCACCCAGAGGCGGGCCGGGAAGAGCATTGCATATATAATATGTTTAATGCGAAGTCTGGGTTTAGCCTCAATGAAGGTTTTGCGCTTTTGCTGCACCTCAGCAGAGAAATCTGGAAATATAGCAATCCTGCCATTCCCAAAGGGGATGTTGCCTTTCTCCCTGGTCAGTCTGAGGACAGCATCCCTGTCCCTGTAATTAAGCATCTTTGCTATAAATGTACGTGGAGGTACTCCCTGGCGAGTGGGTCTGCCCAAGAGGCGGTGGGCACGTTCTACCACAAATGTAGGGGAGAAGGCAGCACAGCCATAGGTATTAATCAATAGCTGCTCAAGGAAATCTGAAGGGTCAGACCCCTCAGCCCCCTCTGGCAGTCCAATCAGCCTGATGTTGCAGCGCCTCAACCTGTTTTCCATATCATCTTGTTTGATCAAGAGCTGGTTTACCTGAAGCTGAAGGCGGTCTGAGGTATTCTGAAGGGAGGCAGGGAGTCCTCCACTGTACTGATCCTGGTCTCCGTGACTCTTTCCCTCAACTTCTGCAGGTCCTGGCGGATCAATGAGACATCCGCTTTGACTTCCTCAATCTTTGAGGTAAGGGACGCCTGGCAGTGCGATATTGCCTCCAGCACTTTCGCGGTCTCGGCTCCCGCCACACTCACCCCTGCCCCCGGCTCGGCGCCATCTTGGGGAGAGAGGTCCTTGTCATTACGGCGGTATTTGTCGAGCTTAGCAAGTGTGTCGGACGTTTTTTTGGCAGAGACATAGTGCAGCAGGTGCAGGGCAAGTCAGGGAACGCAGAGAGCCCAGTGCAGGATCTCGGAGGTACAGGATTAGTGTGAGAAGGAGATTATGCCAGCGGAGCTCTGCTCACCTGCGTCCTACTTCATGCCGCTCCAGGCCACGCCCCATCAAAAATATATTTGATAAATACTGGCATCTCTTTAGCATGGATCCTTCCTTGTCTGCCTTTGTACCCAAACAGCCAATGATCACCTATAGACAAACTCATTCGCTAAAAGACAATCTAGTCCACAGTGAATTCCAAACTGACAGAAGAAATAGATGTAAAACCTTTGGAACCTTTAGATGTGGCAGATGTAGTTCCTGCACATAGATAGTGTCACGCTCTCTCTATATTGGTTAGGGTATTGGATCATCAGCTGCAGATACCACTCAGTAGTATGTGACGAGATGGTGTTAAGTCAATTAACTTAAATCTCTATACTCATCATAGTGGTGGAACTTCCAGTCCCTGGACACACATATAAAGCAGGAGCACAGAAATGTATGTTCCTATAGTGAGAGGCTATATGAATGCATTCAAACAGGGAGCCAACAGGTTTGTAAATAATAACTTGTAGTATAGAGTTTAGCTGCAGGAAAGTCTGGGTCCCCTATGGGGTACTTATCCTAGTGCAAATGGAGGATCCAAGAACAGTGGTAGCGAACGTCCAGAGGAGATAGCAAGCAAGTGGAGATCCTATCGAGTCAGGTGAGGGAGAGGTGCAGCGTCCTCCAAGGCACTGGGGTTAAGCTAGACTGAGGAACGGTAAGGCTTCCGTTGTGAGCGGTTGCACGAACAATTTATTTGTGCATACCGCCATTCTAAATAGCCACCTTGAACGGCGCTCAAGAATGACGTCATACGCGATGTCCAGCGTCATCACGTCCCGTATGCGTTCCACCTTTCTAGCCTTAGAACATTTTCATTCCAATCCGAGAGGAAATGATCTTAACAAAATTTTGCTACAAAGTGAGCTGAGATGGATTTTCCATCTCAAAGCCACTTCACCCACAGGCCTCAATGAGGCCTTTAACTTTAAACCATATTTGGCGGGTTTCCAAATTGGGCCCTGTGAATTGGATCTATAGGAATGATCACCCCTTTGTAACTTTCATTCTGTCAGGTCACCTGTGGCCAGGTGACAACTGCACCCTGTTGGAGGCAGGGGTGCAGCGCAAGGTAGTGAACCCGATAGCAGACTGCTGCGGATGGACCGGAACGTGAGCCCAAGATTCCCCAGGGTGCGGAGTCTAAGACCCAGCAGGTTTTCACCAGAGCCTCTAGTGGTGAGGATGGACTTGGCTGCAGCTGGGCCCAGGTCGCGGCCCCTGGGGTCCCCCGGGTCACGCTCCGTAGGAAGAGAAGGGAAGCAGCCACTCAGGACACACAGAATGGTGATGGGTAAGCCGAGGTCGGGGTAACAGGCATACTAGGGTAACCAAGGGACAGGCCAAAGGTCAGGGTAACAGGCAAACCGGAATAGTCAGAGACAAGCCAAAGTCGGTACACAGAAAGGTAGATCAAGCACACGGCAGACAGGAAACAAGAAACAAACAAACACTGTTGAACAGCAAAGCAGACCTGCAGTGCACTGGTTAATATAGACTTCCTGTGATGACCTGGGGTGGGGCAGGAACAGGAAGGAGAGGTGATAAAAAAGGAACCAGAAGTGAAGTCTGACCTCTAATACAGACATGAAGGAACAGTTAAGCTGCCAAACACTATTGCAAGTCCATGACACATTCCATGATTTATCTATATCATCTACATGCGGACCTCATTTAAACAAATAAATGTTTTTTTCCTTCTATGTATTGTATCCAATGGTTGTTATCTAATTACATTTCTCAATGCTGTGGTATGGGCTCCTTTTGAGATCCATCAATTTGATATCTATATAGTCGCACATGGGATATTTGTGATCACTTGTATATTTATTTATTTTTACTTTCGATCTATTCCATTTTATTTAATTTATTTGTATCCATTTTTCCCATGCCTTTTCCCCTTCCATTTCAGGTATATCCCCTTGGTGCAGGCAGATCTGGCTCTTGGGGATCGGTCTCACCTGGCGCACAAAGGGCTCCCTTCCGTCCTTTGATGAAGGTGGGCCTTACTTAGTAGAGTGTGGGGGCTGCCATTCCTGACCCCCTCCTTGTTTGCGTTCCACTCGGAATGCAGACACTCTGCACACCGGGGGCGGGCTGACACCGCGTGTGCCACTCTAGCGGAGGACCCGACAGATGCTGCCCCTTTAACTTACCAACCAGCCAGCTGATGGCTATGTCTAGGCAGTACGGGTCTGACACTGACGCTGCTCATCCCCATGGTCACTCGTCACTCTATGCATTGCACAGAGAAGGTGGTGATGGTCTGGTGGTTGCACCGGATGGATGTATTCTGACTCACAGGTGGGACTTTTCTTCTTCATAATCATGTTGATGATCAATTTTGGGAGTATAACAATAGCTCGCTATACAGTGTATTTACTGTACTAGATCACTATGCTATCTTGTTATTATAGAATTATAAATGTTCTATACAGTGGTGTATTTAGGTTTTGTGCTGCTCTAGGCCTGACTAAACTTGTGCACCCCCTAATTTAAATATGACCCACCCCCTTTCTGTCAAGGCCATGCCCCTTCCCGTTTAAAACCTGCTATGTCATCTGTAAACCACACCCCTTCCTCTTTAGGCCCCACTTTTTGTAACATGCATGGTGAGCCTTAAGCTGGCCATATTCTTTACAATCTGATTGTACAATCTCCTTTTGAGATACCATCAAAATGTGTAGTACAAGGGCCTGCCTGCCTGGATACAGAGTGAATGTATGTTTAGCTTTGTCCTTATATTACATGGTTTTGGTTAACAAAGGAGAATGTCCAAATCTTATTTTTTTTAGTGTTGGCTCAGCTTTATGGAGATTGTTGGAGAAAAGGAAGAAGGGATAGATGGATGGATGGATGGAAGTAGAGGTGAATGAATAGAAGGATGGACAGATTTATGGATGGAGGAATGAATGGAAGGAGGGACGGGTGGATGGGGGGACAGATGTATGGAGGGATGCAATGAGTGTAAGTGACTGTCACACACTGACCTGGTTTTCTTCTCCAAACCAGCTTCTTCCCCCCACTGCAGAAGTGGATTTTAGGGACACAGGGAAAGGTCGTCTTTGCTGGGGGCTGCTGCGTCTCTTTGCGGTACATACCCGATCACTGAGTCCTGGAAGATCCCAACAGGTCACCACAGGCTGGAAGACACCCTGGAACATCCAGGAGAGAGCGGTCGGTCTCAGGGTATTTTTCCTGGTGGGCAGAGGAGAGCCCATGTAATATGACAGCACATCCCTGATCCAGGCATCCTACATTCTTCTCCTATGGGGGGGGGGGGGACACATCTTGGGTCACCCAGATAGGAACCTCCTGAGATCCCTGTCAGTAGTGTCAATGTCAGGTGAGGAGGACTGATGGAACTAGTCCCAGGAAGGGAGCGGTGAGGATTGTCCACTGTGTACACAGCACAGCCCTCCCCTGCTTTGCCGTCCTTGTATCTCAGCATGACATTAAACTAAGTTCATTGGACACCCTTCCCTTTTCCCCTCAGTCCCCCTGTTCCAATGTGCTGCGATCCCCCGCTGTCAGGATGCCGCTTCACAAGTCGGCATAACTAGGATAATGTTGTATGATATCAAATGGGTACTCCTTTGATTTTTAACATAGCTCCATATGGGACATTTTTGATTGTATTTGTATTCCTGCTTTGTATTTGATATCATGTGTATTCAATAAAATGTTTTTTACATTTACTATCCTGGTTTGTCTCCCATAGTCAATGAGGGGTACCAGCACAGTTTTCTGCACCAATTTGCAATTCATAGCAAAGGAATGTCACTGTAAACTGACTATATGGACAAGCCAACCCACTAATCTCCTTTCAGGAATGTGTCATTTGCCATTGTGCCATTTTCCTGAGGTCACTGTGCTCCAGTGGGGGTGGGTTAGCCATTCCTTACACACAAATTGTATATACTACAGCTATACCTTGGAATATGTAAAGTGGGTAGGTATCTATGCGCCACCAAAAGAGAAATGAGGAACGGAGGAGGGAGATGTAGGTGTGTGAATGGAGCACCAGAGGTATGCAGCTAGTTCTGTAGTGTCACCACATATGATAAATAGTATATATAAGGATAAAACCAGCGCAATAAAACCCCTATGTAGCTATTGACCAGTTCTCCTACAGTGGAACTTGTGCAATTGCTTGTCTCTGCACATAACTTCTTATATGCTTCTTGTAGCACGGGTCACTTTATATTTATCCCGTTTTTGGATCACCTTCTAGATCAACTAATATCTCAGCACTTTTTTGGCACTGGTCACTTCACCTTGATATTTGATGATTTTATTACCAATTGTTTTACCTAGTTTTTGAGACCTATCTACATATTGTTTTAATTATTTATGTTTTGATTGATGGTTCACCGAGACATAGGGGTTTTATTGCGCTGGTTTTATCCTTATATATATATATATATATATATACATACACACCTTGGAATAGTCTCGTCTCCAGAGCTGCATCATGCAAGTGTCTGGTCTGATTATCTGGCCATGCCGTGTGAAAAGCGGATGGGACTCCGTGAAGAAACAGCATCTTTACTTAAGTATTCTGGTTATATTTTCTAATATCTGTATCTGTCATTAGTTTTATAAAATGTTATACTTATAAGTTTTGTGTGATCTCTCTTTGCACATATTGAATACAACCCCCAAAAACGTAAACATTCCCATGACCATGGTGAAATACCCCTCCATTTGAAAATGGCTCTCTTTGCTGACTATTTACTTCTCTATGTGACCCAACCACATACTTCTCTACCCTCCATTCTCCTTGAGTTCTAGAGATTTGGCAAAATCAGAAATTTTCAAGGTCAACTATACTAAAACTAAACTCTTAAATACAGTATTTATCTAGCCTCTAAACACATGTAACAACTGAAAACCAACTTCCCATTTAGGATTAGTACCAAGTCCATACATTACCTGAGAACTCATTTACCGTCAGCGGCTTCCAAATTATACTCCTTGAATTTCCTCCCGCTTCTAAATACCCAAGTAGATTTGTACATTTATACAACTAAATGACAAAAAGCCTTTCATGGCTTGGCAGGGTCAGTATTCATTCCAAGCTTTTGCTACTTATTTCAGACAATTCCCATTAACCTTCCCTTATCCTTTTTTTTTTTCAGAAACTTCATTGCTTATTTTCCAAGTTTATTTGGAATGCACCTTGTCCAAGATTTTGCTTTAGAACTTTGACCCTCCTGAAACCTTAGCGTGGGGTGGAGGTGCTTGATGCCTCCCTCTACCCTAAGGTGGCAGTGTTTACCAAAATATTGGACTAATTCCACCATTCCCCCTTGTGACAGTTTTCACTGTCACTGGAATTTAAAGACAGCTAAGTAATGGTTTGGATTGCTTCATATTTGCCAGCAATATCTCCATATAGGAATATAAAGATTTATTCCCATTTGCCATGAAATCTGTAATTCCAAAATGCTGGGTATATTACATAGCTTTCAGTGTCAGACAGGTATTCCTTTTGTTGTGTATTGGGAGGGAATGTGTATTGCCCTTTTGCATTGTTACATGTTAATGACCTCCCATTGTTCTGTCTGTCTGCCTTAAGAGAAACTTATAGGAATGTGGATTGGATGCTAAGGGGGAGGGGGGATTGTCCCACATTGTATATTTTGTACACTGTATGAGAGTGTAAAACTCTGTTCCTATTGGATGGTGAATATTATGTTCAGTCTTCAACAAGGTCCATCTGGGTGGTAACTTTGTGGGTGAAAACTGTATATAAGTCTTGTTCAATTAAAGTTGTGCTGAGTTCATTCAACCTCAATCTAGAGTTCTGTCTCTTATTGGGGGAATCTGCTGCAGGGATTGCTATGGTCTTCCATACTCCCTTAGAGAATCACTGAGCTCTTGTAAGAGCTTGTATAAGAGCTTGTTCTGCTGCACTCTCTGGGGAAAGAGAGGTTCACCCACAGGAACCTGGAGCCTTGTCGTAGGTCCAGGGTGGGTAGGAGATTGCGAGACCCTAACCAAGCTGCGGCGGTTTGTGGGGTCTGAAGAGGTTACGGTGTCTGGTGGAGTGCTTGGAGCCCCTCGGAAAGCACTAGTAGCATCTTTCAACGGAGGTACCTGGTCGGGGTGCCCTGTTCCGTTACATTGGTGGCAAGCGGTGGGATGGCGTCCTAGTGTGAGGAGAAGCAGCTCGGAGACACCGGTAACGTTATGGAGCGAGCTAACACCCGTGCAGCGTCCCCATATGAGGAGGAGTTTCTCTGGAGGTTGCAGCAACACTTGGTCCAACAGGATGGGCCTGTATCAGAGGAAGCCATACTGGACTGGAGAGATGCCACTCGAAAGGAAATGTGGTATGAGGCCTTAGAGAATGTGCAGTGGAGGCGGAGAGAGAACCTTCCCAGTGAAGAACAGCGGTTCCAGGTATACGTTGCCCTGCGGTTACCTTTCCTAGGAGAACAACCCCTGGATGAGTGGGTGACGGAGCTGTGGAACCTGATTTGGAAGGAGTTGTGGCTGGATGAAGCTTACCGGGCACTAAAGTGGTACTCCACCCGGCACGACCACTGGATGGCTGACGACAATATGCCGGAAGGTGTGGACTATAGTGGGCCGGGCTTGCTGTGGGAGGCCTTTGAAGAGAGGGACTTTGGATGTCCAGCAGAGTTTCGGCGCTGGGAAATCCAGGACACCAGGGAAGCCCTACTGGATCTCCCCAGAGTGGATGACTTGGTGTTAGACCTGATTCATCTGGTCACAATGGAGTGGGAACTGGAGCAGGACTACCAACGCCTGCTCTGCTCCATTCCACCCCAATCTACCCTGCAAGCAGAGCCGGAGCCCTGGGTGGCAGATCCAGACCCACAACCCTTGAGTTGGAGAGACAGTACAGACTGGTGGTACTTGGAAGACCCACCGATGGCAGGTGGAGATGGGACCGAGGTCTCTCTACCGGCCCTACAGGGAGGCTGGGCAGCCGGCCCAGATCCCCAGCTACAGCAGGAGTTACAGGGTGCCAAAGGTGTCGTCCTTCCTCCTTCCAAGCAGCGGTGTACCTTCCAGGGAGAGGAGACCACTAACCCTTCTCCCCAACCACAGGGAGACAACAGCCCTGTCCCCAATGGTACAGATGTGACCGCGGTCTCTGCACCAGACCTACAGGGATGCTGGACGGCCGATCCAGATCCCCAACCTGCCCCGCAGGAATACCAGGAGGAGGAGGTAGGCGATCCCTCCTCTCTACGGCAGACCCCCAACCAGGTCCTGGGGGTAGTATTCGCCAACCCCAACCCAGCAGAAGAGCTGGCAACAGGGCAGAGTGCTACCAACCTCTGCCCAGCACCTGCAAAAGCTACAGTCTTCATCTGTACACCCCAGGGATGCTGGACAGTCGGCCCAGATCCCCAACAGCCTGATGAAGTGAGCCCCACCACCCTGTCTTCTCTCCAGCGGCTGAAAGGACTCCCAGGAGAAGGGCCAGTCCACACTTATCCACAGCAGCGGGTATGTTCTGCGAGAGAGAGGCAGAGGTTGGCTGGGTGAGTAACACTGTTTTCCCGACAATTTGTTTGGGGTACTGGGTGGGTGCAGACATTGGGAGGGCCTGTGGAACACAGCCTACCTTAGAGAGGTTGGAAATTTCTTCTCTCAGCCTACTAGGCTCCTCTTATGTCTAAATCACCCTGTGTCTATTAGGAACACAGGGTGCCCAAGAAGCCCAGTCTGGCCTGCCCAAACCAGACTTTCACAGACTGATCGGCTATGAGAGCTCCATGCGCCTTGCCAAAACAAACTTACAAACTATGTGGAACTTTGTCAAGGAAGCTGCCATGATGGATTGACTCTTTGGGACTTGTTACCCGACTAACTCAGGCACAGACCGATTGGAGGTCTGGTACCTGGATTAGTCTACCTTTGGGGGGAAGATATGTGACAGTATTCACCGTCACTGGAATTTAAAGACAGCTAAGAAATGGTTTGGATTGCTTCATATTTGCCAGCAATATCTCCATATAGGAATATAAAGATTTATTCCCATTTGCCATGAAATCTGTAATTCCTAAATGCTGGGTATATTACATAGCTTTCAGTGTCAGACAGGTACGCTCTGAAACGCGTCGTGTGCACCCCTGACCGTGCTTACGTCCTACGGCTGAAGCTGAGTCCCCGCCTGCCTTGAGAGTCCGGTCCCGGGGAAGACAGAGCCGGCATCTCCCCGCTGCTTCATCTACCGGATCAGATCCTCTCAACATCCTTCCTCTCGGCAATAGCTACATGGACAGCTTGACCCCAGGATGTTTGTTTTTGTGCCTTCACTTCATCCACATCTAGTGAGTTACCACCTGTTGTATGTTTTACTTCCATTAAACGTATTGCACTTAGAGGCGCTCCGCTTGTTTTTTTGCTTCATCCTTTTGACAGATTGACTTCCTGTGCAGCAGAGCTGGCCCTTCGTGCAGACCTTCATCTCATTTCCTCATTACATGGACTTCACCCCAGCCTATTGCTATATAGGTATCTGTGTTATATATTGTTTTCTGTTTTTATTCATTTCATGATTTTGCTTGCACACTAGCTGTTTCCCAGTGCTTCAGAGCGCCAGCTTCCTTGTTTATTTGGTACCTGGATTAGTCTACCTTTGGGGGGAAGATATGTGACAGTATTCACCGTCACTGGAATTTAAAGACAGCTAAGTAATGGTTTGGATTGCTTCATATTTGCCAGCAATATCTCCATATAGGAATATAAAGATTTATTCCCATTTGCCATGAAATCTGTAATTCCTAAATGCTGGGTATATTACATAGCTTTCAGTGTCAGACAGGTATTCCTTTTGTTGTGTATTGGGAGGGAATGTGGATTGCCCTTTTGCATTGTTACATGTTAATGACATTGTTCTGTCTGTCTGCCTTAAGAGAAACTTATAGGAATGTGGATTGGATGCTAAGGGGGAGGGGGGATTGTCCCACATTGTATATTTTGTACACTGTACGAGAGTGTAAAACTCTGTTCCTATTGGATGGTGAATATTATGTTCAGTCTTCAACAAGGTCCATCTGGGTGGTAACTTTGTGGGTGAAAACTGTATATAAGTCTTGTTCAATTAAAGTTGTGCTGAGTTCATTAAACCTCAATCTAGAGTTCTGTCTCTTGTTGGGGGAATCTGCTGCAGGGATTGCTATGGTCTTCCATACTTAGAGAATCACTGAGCTCTTGTAAGAGCTTGTATAAGAGCTTGTTCTGCTGCACTCTCTGGGGAAAGAGAGGTTCACCCACAGGAACCTGGAGCCTTGTCGTAGGTCCAGGGTGGGTAGGAGATGCCAAGACCCTAACCAAGCTGCGGCGGTTCGTGGAGTCTGAAGTGCTTACGGTGTCTGGTGGAGTGCTTGGAGCCCTTGGAAAGCACTAGGAGCATCTTTCAACGGAGGTACCCGGTCTGGGGTGCCCTGTTCCGTTTCACCCCTCTAAACTGTGGGTTCAATTAGAAGGCCAGATAAACCCCATTGATTTGTGTACCTTTCCTTGGATCCCTCATTCATTGTTCCCTATTTGCATAGATCTTACACAACAGACGCTTTGCATCTTGGACTGTTCCCTCTCTACCTTACGTCTGTCTCACTACCGTGGCCACTTTTTCGCAGCAACCCAGCCTTTCCGCCGACTCTCTTATCTTCTGCCTTTGGCCTTTGGAGCAAACACACCCATTGATGGCTCTCCCAAGTCTTTCAATCTAATCCATCACTGTTTACAGCTGGCCCTGCTAGCAACCCTCTGCACTCTCCAATCCAGTGGCTACAGAGGCAACAGACCTTATCCTATATCCAATGCATTAATGCACTTTCAGATATCAATGCTGGTACAACTATATTAGAATCTCTACTTTTACAGAAAGACCCACCAACACATGCTATCTCTCAACTGTATTCTATTATTTTAGATGCAGTTCACCCAGACTCTCCCACCTTCACACAAACTTGGGAAAATTAACTACAGGCTACGTTTGCGCCCTCATCATTAGTGACCAAGGTACAGGAAAATCAGTCAGACTTTTATAGCTAGGTGGTACAGGTGCCCCTTTATTCTTAACCATTTTGATTCTACAGTTCCAGATACACGCTGGCAATGCCATGTCTCTAAAGACACTATGCCCCATATATGGTGTGAATGCCCCCCCTCCTCCCTATCCAAGCATTCTGATTAAAAATCCTTAACCTCCACTGTAAGCTTTGTGTTTATATTATTCCTTCAGTGTGTACGCTTTAACAGTGTTGGAAAACTTGAATTCTAATACCTCTTCTATATTTTCTCCTTGTTAATTATATATGGAAAATGTTGAAAAGCTGAGTACTTTTGGGGCAAAAATCTCAAGATACAGTGCATGCCGGATTCAACCCATGGGCTTTTTGTTAGACACATGTACAATAGACATTTTTTCATCATAGTGAGCCAAGTAGGCCAGCAGTTTGCGCATATATTATTTTATTTATTTATTTATTTTTTTTACAGAAAGATTTGATAAACGATTGAGATAATATCCTGCAACATAATATAATACTACTACTTAAAAAAAAAAATTACTTTTGGGAGGTTTTTGGTGTATTTTCACTTTAAAAAAAAAAAAAAAGTTTTCAACACTCCTATTATTGTTCTATGTAAATCCTTCAATTTGGGTTCATATACTTATTTTAAAAAATAAGCAAAAGACATACAAAATTTAATAAAGTGTGATTTAAAAAAAAAAAACTAACATGTGGAGCAGTATAATCCATGTGAAAGAAGGTACCTTTCTAGGAGTGGTTCCAACCAGCCTTTATGACACTCACAATGGCAATCAAGGAAAGTCAAAACCTCTCCTTTGGCTTGGGAGGCACCAAGAAGCCGTGCTCGTACGAGACCTTCTCTCTTGTTTGCGCGGATTAGTCGAACTTTCCTCAGTTCAGACACATATTCTTGCAAACGCTCCTTCAGATGTTCTATAACCATATTGGAAATTACAGTATTACAATAGCAAATTAAATGAGTATTGTAAGAATAACGTGCAGGTTTACTGGAAAAAAAACAAAAACTGGATACAAAGACGAACATGCAGGTACTATTAATAAAATTGCATGAAACACAGAACACAACTATGCAAGCTGAGGTAACAATTTGCATAACAGCACCCAGGTTTTGTAGCACTGTAAAAATGAATGGTAACCACACCTGGAGGGTCCTGCTATATTATCTAGCATCTATTACAAAAGGTTTCCTTTAGCGTGCTCAGTTTGACTTGGTGTATTATGATAAAATGCCTAGTCTATTTTCCAATTATGCTATTATGGCTGAAGTGAAAACAAGGTAAGCCTGCTCAAAAGAGAAAAATAGATGGTAAAACTAAACATTTGCAGAATCATGCACTAGTGTGTATATAAGTGTTCGCAGTAACAGGGCCTACATGAATTCAAATCAGTAGTCCTGCTAGTGAACTGCTGACAATTTTATCTCCATTAAAATGTAAAGGCTAGGCTGGATTTCCACCACTTTCACCTTACATTTATGAGGCATCCCCAATATGCCTTAAACTCACTGAAATCCAAATTGTGACCTTCAGTGCACATACGGCTTTATTTTACAGTAACTAAAAACAAGCACACGTAATCAGAATATGATCTTACAATTTTAGTTTGTCTTTAACACAACCTACACAAAACACTTACTGGGGACTTCCTGTGAGCATAACAAATGACAAAAAAGAACAAATTACTATACAATCAAAATACAGATATAAATAGTAATGTAAATTACTCTGAACAGGTTTGTGAATATTTTATATCAAATATGGAATCACTAGGCCTTGGCACATTCCCAGGTCTTCTGCAAAGTTTCCCGGGGCTGAACCCTTACAACTACTATAAATAAGTGTTAGGACTACCAAAAATAGAAGACGTCCATGCATGGATTACATTTGTCATACTTTGCTATAAGCTCTACAACCCCAGTGCTAGTCTCTAGCAACCCCTAACTTCAGCTTCTGAATAATGCTTTTTCTTCAGTGTCTTCTTGGGAGAAACTACAATGGAGGTGGTGTCACGTGGGTAAGGCGTGAAGGGAGATTTCCTTAAAAAAAAGTCACATACAGCAATAAAAAAACCTACAAAATCCTTATGTTAATTATGATCCCCTATCTGTTTTGGTTAGCATTTCCAAAGCCACAAGACCTCTAAAAAGTTTTGGTTGTAGCAATAAACATACAATAGGAAAAACATTGTTTAAAATAAAATCAAACCTACAACCACAACTTTTCCAGTACTGTGCTTTAACCAGTTGAACTAATCAAATTATTTGACTGAGAGAGACCTCAATCATTTCTATCATTCCTATATGGCTGCAATTTAATCTCCTCCTTAACAGTATTTCACTAAAGCATCTGCTGCCTTTCTATGGTTTTGTTAGGCATGGAGAAGGAGATATAGAGATTGATTTACTAAAGTCAAACTGGCTCTTAATTTTGCAAGAGAAGTCACACTTTGCAAGAGATTTATCCCTAGAGCTTGGTGGATGTGGTGCAATTTCACTTTGCAAAGAAAAACCCAATCACTTGCAACTATAAAAAAAAAAGCATTTTTGCTCACACGTAATATGCTGATGCACAGCTTCACTTTGTTCATGAACCTCTGGGGAAAATTCCCCTGCAAAGTAAACAGTATGTTGGTAAATCAACCTCAAACTAATACGTACAAAGGTGTACAAGGGAGAAAGTGAATAATAGGATATAATTCATGGGAGAGTGGCTTCTTGTGAAAACATTGTGCAAAACTAGGAAACCTGTTTTTATAATATTCAGAGTGGAGCAGGCATGTGTAGAGTGCAGTGGCTATTTCAACAGTATCCAACCAATTCTATTCATTGCAGATTTGTTTACTCAAAGCTTGAGGTATACTGAAGGTTACTTGGGGTTGCTGGGTTCATTATAATGCTGCAAGTGGGGTAAAATGATGGCATTGGGGATTATAATAATTCTGTTGGGGATTGTGCCAATAGTGCTGGGATATATTAAAATTCTACTGGAGGTTGGTTTAATTCTAATGCTGGGGCATAATATGCCCATTTTTAGTAATGTCTTCAATTTGCCACTGGGAAATGGGCCGCTTTGAAGCCTAGAAGTGAATAGTGGACTTTGCGTGGAGGCTAGTCCCTAATTTCCTCATAGAAGAAATGTTCCTGTTCAGCTTATAATAAAACGTGTAAACAGTGGTTTTTTTTTTTACCTTTCTCACTATAATCATCTACTAGGATAACTTCTTCAAGAAGAATGTCTGGAGAGGTTTCCAGGACACTGTGGACTGTACGCAAGAGTGTGGACCATGCTTCATTGTAAAACGCAATGATGACGGATGTTCTAGGTAACCTCTGATAGCCATATTTCACAGTTCCACATCTGTAAATAGAAAAAAAGTTTAAGATAGGAGTCTCTTATAAAGGCAAAGTCTAACTCTATGTTAAAGCCTGTCCCAAATCATCGGTTACACGCATGTTTTAGAACGTCATCTGACAAGGACTTTCAAGAACCCAAGAAAGTGACCGTTTCCCACCCTGTTATAAGTGGTTATATACAGTCATGTTAAAAAGTAAATACATCTCATGGCAATTGTTGACTTTTTTCATATATTTAAACAAACATTAGATCTTCATTCAGTCAGTGCCTGCAGACAAAGGAATTGATTGAGAATAAAAGCACAAAGAAAATTTGCCTTTTTAATAAGTTATTCATCAAATCAATGGATGTATTGGTGTAAGTACGCCCTTGGCCTAAGAAGCGGTTAGTGTCCTCTTTAGCAGAAATTACTTCTTGGAGGTGTTTTGTATAACTTTCCACCAGTCTCTGACACCAATTTCCTTATGCATTATTTCTTTAGTCCAGTCTTTAACCCTTTGTTTTATTTAGAGACATTCCTTGGATGCTTTGGTAGTGTGCTTTGGTTAATTATATTGAAAGTTCCACTTCCAGTTAAACATTGCCTTTTGAACAATTGGCCTCATTTTCATTACACTATACTCAAGTACACTTTATTATGTAGGGCTGCAAAGAAAAAATTATTTTCATAATCAAATTCGTTGGCCGATTGTTTCAATTAATCAGATAATACCCTTAAAAAAACGTATGGTGTATAATTTAGTAAATATGTAAAGTTTAAAAAAAAAAAAAAAAAAAAGGAAATTTGTTCTTAAATATCTATATGAAGTGGTATATATAAAAACCAACTATATGGTTAGGGAGCAAAATCTCTAATCCACTCTGAGAACAACAGACAGAAGATATACTATTAGAGGTTGAATCTGGTAAATATCATCAGATTTAGAGATCACGTTTTTTTTTTTTTAAGACAAAAAAAATGTAAGGACTGTTTTGAAATTTTCAGACAGAACTTTAATATATGATGTATGACAGAATCCCTAGTCATAGGCAGGTGGCTTGATAAAAGCTACCTGCGCCTGCTGTCACTTATGCTGGTCTTACAAAAACAATGTCTTACTTAAAATATGTTAGTTAAATTTCCTAATAGTTAGTGGGGTCAAATCGACGTTCGTTTTCAATCATAGTGACAGGAAAATTCAAAGGAGAAGAATAGAAAACTTCTTGGTCAAAAGGAATTTTCAGACAGTGTATGTGGTTTTCGTTCAGAAATTATAATTCATTTTAAAGATGAATATAATATGAAGATGAAAGCAAGTAACATTTTTTTTTTTTTTGAGAGATATTAAGAAGTAGGATAGACCTACCGGCACAGACACGTACACTAAGAGGTGATATGATTGAACAGAGGACACGAGGTGGCGTGACACTAAAAGGAACAATGAGATGGCGTGATAGGCGGGCACGAGACGAATGCAGACACGAATGACACAGTGTATATGGTCCAAGATACATATAAATTTAGGCGGAAGATACTTTGCAAACTTGGGGGTTTCCCCCATTTTCTTGCCACCCCTCCTTTTTTTTTTTCCTTCTCTTATCTTCCCCCTCTCCTATACTAAAGAAATACCCCTAGCTGTTTAACCCGAGAATACTCTACGGGCTCTTGATATGGAAATAGGTATGTAGGCCCTTATATTATGGGACTTGGCAAGATAAGCGACAAGGAACTTAACATAATTGCGGATTTAGCTATGAGAATCTTCCTTCCCCAGATATACTTTCCCTGCCCCTTTTCCCTTCCCTTCCCTTCCCCCCCCCTTTTTTTTTTTTTCTTCCCTTCTTCTTTGTTTTCTTTTCTTTATAGGATATTTTAAAAAGAAAAAAATATTAGAAGCTCGGGAGAATAAGGATAGTTAGTATAGACTGACCCAATCATATAAGAAAATTTTGGTTATTAACCGCTTCCATACCGCGCCATAGTAAAATGACATTGGCAGGAAGTCTTTCTCGAACCCGGGCGGCCGTCATATGACGTCTGCCCGGTCTCGCCGCTACTGCGCGCCCCCGCGGGCGCGCAGCGCGGCGATCGGGGGTGAGGCTCGTCCCTTGGACTGAGCCCAACACAGATCACAGTAAACAGCCAATGAAATTGGCCGTTTACCACATGATCGGCTGTGTCAATCACAGCCGATCACATGAGCGGCTCCAGCGCGAGCCGCTCGTTCCTTCCTCAATGCGCACCCCGACGGGGGCGCGCAGCGCAGCGATCGGGGACGAAGCTCGTCCCTCGGACAGAGCCCATCCCCGATCTAGGTAAAGAGCCAATGAAATTGGCTTTTTACCACGTGACCAGCTGTGTCCAATCACAGCCGGTCACAAATGTCAACAGAGAACACGGAACTAGCTGTCACCGTGTTCTCCTCCTCACACACTGATCCTGTGTGAGGAGGAGATTGTGGTAACAGCTAGTTACCAATTAATTACAGTGCACCCCAAACACACTGATTGCCCCCCCAAATAAAGAGCACCTGTCACTAACCCATCAAAGTACCTGTCACTAGCCCATCAAAGTACCCAAGTACCTGTCACCAGCCCATCAGGTACTCTGATGACAAGTACTCGGGTACTCTGATGGGCTGGTGACAGGTACTCGGGTACTCTGATGGGTAGGTGACAGGTACTCGGGTACTCTGATGGGATACAGAGAGGTACTCGGGTACTCTGATGGGATACAGAGAGGTACTCGGGTACTCTGATGATGGGTATTCGGGTACTCTGATGACGGGTATTCGGGTACTCTGATGACGGGTACCCGGGTACTCTGATGACAGGTACTCGGGTACTCTGATGACGGGTACTCAGGTACTCCGGTGATGGGTACTCGGGTTCCCCCGGTGACAGGTACTCGGGTACTTTGAGTACCTGTCATCGGAGTACCCGAGTACCTGTCACCTACCCATCAGAGTACCGAATACCTGTCACCTACCCATCAGAGTACCCGAGTACCTTCCACCTGCTCATCAGAGTACCTGACACCTGAAGTACCCGAGTACTTGCCACCTGCTCATCAGTACCCATCACTACTCATCAGTACTCATCAGTACCCATCAGTATCTATCAGTATCAGTACTGATCATCCGTACCCATCAGTACAGTATCACCTATCAGTACTACTCATCAGTACCCATCACCTGCCTGTCACCTGCCCATCAGAGTACCCGAGTACCTGCCACCTGCTCATCAGTACCAGAGTACCTGTCACATGCCTGTCACCTGCCCAACAAAGTACCCGAGTACCTGTCACCCTTCATGCAGCCACCATGTCCAAGTCCAAAAAGGTTTATATACGTCCTCCGTTTAAACCTAAATACCGCTGTTATGGTAGCAGATAGCTGCCATAACCCTGGTATTTTTTTAAACGGTGGACGGTTGGCTTTCCGATAAGGGTGGTCCCAGCGGCGGATTCGCCGCGGGATCACCCTTCCAGGATGTCGGAAGAGGTGCCCCCCCCCCTCCCGCCGCGTTCCGGTCCTTCTCCCCGCTTACCGGACCCGCCGGCAGCGGGGAAAACGATCCGGTCCCGGATCCTCACAGACAGGATGTCGAGTGAGGGCAAGCTTGCCCTCACTCGACTCTATGGTCTTGGAGGACCGGAGCTACGGCAAACGTTGCCTAGCAACCGGTTTAAAGGTCCCTTTTTTTTTTCATTTTATTTTATTTTTTTTATTTTATTTTTTTTTTCTATCTTTTAGTGTACTTGTGAGATCTGAGGAATTTTTGACCCCAGAGCTCACAAAAAAGAGGTCCTGTCGTGCCTTTTTCATTTTTTGAGAGTTCCAGAGGAGTTACAGAGGAGGTCTAGGGCTCAAATTATTGCTCTTGCTCTAACGATCACGGCGATACCTCACATGTGTGGTTTGAACACCATTTACATATGTGGGCGGGGTTTCCTTGTGCGTTCGCTTCTGCGCGCGAGCTCACGGGGACAGGGCGCTTTAATTTTTTTTTTTTTTTTTTTTTTTTACTATTTATTTTATTTATTATTTTTTATTTTTACACCGTTTAAAAAAAAAAAATTGATCATTTTTATTTCTATTACAAGGAATGTAAACATTCCTTGTAATAGAAATAAAAATGATCAAATTTTTTTTTTTTTTAAACGGTGTAAAAATAAAAAATAATAAATAAAATAGTAGAAAAAAAAAATTAAAGCGCCCTGTCCCCGTGAGCTCGCGCGCAGAAGCGAACGCACACAGAAACCCCGCCCACATATGTAAATAGTGTTCAAACCACACATGTGAGGTATCGCCGCAATCGTTAGAGCAAGAGCAATAATTTGAGCCATAGACCTCCTCTGTAACTCTAAGATGGCAACCTGTAGAATTTTTTAAAATGTCGCCTATGGGGATTTTTAAGTACCAAAGTTTGTCGCCATTCCGTGAGCGTGCGCAATTTTGACGCCATGACATGTTGGGTATCTATTTACTCGGCGTAACATTATGAAAAAAAATTGGGCTAACTTTACTGGTTTCTTATTTTTTTATTAAAAAAAGTGAATTTTTTCCAAAAAAATTGCGTTTGGAAGACCACTGCACAAATACGGTGTGATAAAAAATATTGCAATAATCTCCATTTTATTCTCTAGGGTCTCTGCTAAAAAAAAATATATAATGTTTGGGGGTTCCGAGTAGTTTTCTAGCAAAAACAACTGATTTTAGCTTGTAAACACCAAATGTCAAAAATAGGCCTAGGCAAGTGGCTAGGATGCATGAAAGTGCTTCTTGGATGTTGGACCCCTCTATAATGGCTAGGCTGTGAAAAAGTTTCACACATGTGGTATTGCCATACTCAGGAGGAGTGGCAGAATGTATTTTGGGGTGTCATTTTTGCTGTGTACATGCTATGTGTTAGGAATATCCTATAAATTGACAACTTTGTGTAAAAAAAAAAAGTTTGTTTTTTTTCCCACATTTTCCAAAAACTTGTGGAAAAAAATGACATGTTCAAACGACCCATAATGCCTCATAAAATATAAGTTGGAGTGTTTGCTTTCTAAAATAGGGTCATTTTGTGGACTTTTCCATTGTATTGGTGCTCTAGGGCCTTCAAAAATGTGATAGGTAGTAAGAAAGTTTTATGTGTATTTATGCTCCTAGAACGCCTGAAGGTGCTACTTGGACGTGGAGGCTCTTTTTGTGGCCAGGCTGTGTAAAAGTCTCACACATGTGGTATCACCATAAGGAGTAGCAGAATGTATTTTGGGGTGTCATTTTTGCTGTGTACATGCTATGTGTTAGAAATAGCTTATAAATTGACAACTTTGTGGGAAAAAAAAGAAAAAAAAATGTTTTCTTCATTTTCCCAAGAATTGTGGGAAAAAATGATAACTTCAAAAAAAAAAACCCTATGCCTCTTACTAAATACCTTGGACTGTCTACTTTACAAAAAGGGGTCATTTGGGGGGTATTTGTACTGTCCTGACATTTCAGGGCCTCAACAAAGGAGATAGGCCGTCAGTACATCTGGTGTGATCAATTTTCAGTAATTGGTACCATAGCTTCTAGACTCAATACCTTTCACACAGACTAAATAATATACACAAATTTGGGTTAATTTTACCATAGATATGTAGCAGTATAAATTTTGGCCCAAATGTATGAAGAAAAATTAATTTTTTGGAAAACTTTATAATAGAAACTAAAAAAAGTGTTTTTTTTTCAAAATTTTTGCTTTTTTTTTGCTTATATCACGAAAAAAAAAACCCAGTTGTGATCAAATACCACCAAAAGAAAGCTCTATTTGTGTGAAAAAAATGATAAAAATTTTGTTTGGTTACAGTGTAGCATGACTGAGCAATTGTCATTCAAAGTGTGAGAGTACTGAAAGCTGAAAAAGGGGGTCTAACTGCTCTGTATGGAAGCGGTTAATAAATGTTAACAAATTATAAATAATTTCGGATGTAATGACATATGTTGGCATAATGATAATGGATCAGACTTTGTAAATGTTGTTAAGAAAAATCTCCTTTGTTTCTTTGTTATAAATAAATAAAATGAAAAAAAAAAAAAAAAAGCAAGTAAAATTTTTAAAACGACATTCTTTTATTCAGCGAATGTACAAAGATTTTTCGTATGAATATTCTCGTCTGAAAATCGATACGTGTATTGCCAGTAAAAGACTCGCTTCACACCTATGCAGTTTGCTTTGGATCCGTTTCTGCATTGCCTTTTTGCACACATGATTTTGCAGAGATTTGCATTTTTTATGCTTTTTTTTTGGCCAGTTTGTTGTTGGGCAGATTAAAAAATGCAAATCACGGCAAAAATGCACTTCATGCTTTTCTACAGCTTCTCCATTGAGTCTATTAAACCAGATGTAGCACCCTTCTAGATAGGTGCTAGGAAAAGTATATAGTGGCCCTGTCTGCTTATCAGGGGGGGCCTGATTAAGTTAGTGAGGCTGTCATGTGTTTCCGGTGTGGTCTCTTGAGTCTGGGGAGTCTCCCCACTGTATCCAATGAGGGCTCCTTTTGGACAGTGGAGGAAACCTGGCCAAAAGTGCACCAGGACTTATAGCTGTCTCAGTGGGCAGACTTTGCAGCAATGCACCCTGGGTTCGGATATAAGCCTGAGGGGAGCATGTGACAGGAGGTCTTTGGCGGTAAGCAGAGTCCTAGGAGGAGGCTGACGGCTGTCTCTCCTCCTGTCAGAGCAAGCAAGGGTGTCTTGGGTGGTCGGCCTAGAGGACCAGAGGCTGAGCTGGGCTGCAGGAAGGATCCAGAGTGCTGTGGACCGAGTGGAGCTGCTGGACAGAAGATTCCTGGAAAAACAGCATTGCGAGTACTCTAAACTGCCCAGGGGTCTGCCTGAGAGAGGGGACCACTCCAGAAGGTCAGAGGGATCCATGACCCAGCTATCCAGTAGTGGTGGTTTAGAAAAGGGGGTGCCAGTATCTAAGCCCTGAAGATTAGAGAGAGAAAAGGGGGCGCCGGTGCGGGCCCTGAAGTGTTCACCAGTGCAGCAGTGTATTTAAGTGGTTACCTCAGCAGGAGTGCTTAGGGGAGCTATAAGAGGACTTCTTTAGTCAGAAAGCAGCCCCAAGTCAATTCAGCATTAACAGGCATCTGGCCAGTGTTAACCAACATCAAGTCAGCGTTGATAGGCATTCAGCAAGCATCAAGTCTGCGCCAAACAGTAATATTAAAGTGTCTCCGCCAAATGTGCCTAGTTTAGTTCAAGGAGTGTCCCACTCATCCCTCCTCCCATCCAAGTTACCAAATAAATACAAAAAACCCAAAGATACTGGACTGGTCATTGTCTCAGTGCTCATACTTGGAAAACATGCTTAAATGTGCTGTTGTTGCTAGCGGTAACCCAGGGGGACCCATATCCAGCAAAACGGCTTGGAATTGTGCTACACAAAAAAAGCACCATTTTGCGTTGAAAAAAGTCCTCGACCCTTTCCAAATATGCAACGGCTGAAAAAAGCATAGATTTGAACCTGTCCCATTAGAAACCATGTAAAATAAACTGCAGTGTGTTTCTGCAAAAAGCACCAACAAAGCGCATAGGTGTGAATCAGGCCAAAGACGTTTCGTAGCAGCAGCATGCTTTTTTTTTTGTATCACCTGTCATAATGGGGTTAAAAAACTAAAATTAGCCCTCTACAGTACACAAAAAGCAGATAATCGCTACTATATAGGGACCATTTATACTGTGAAACAGTGAAAGTAATATATATTACTTATATCATACCTATTTAATAATAAATACACCCAGAAGTAGGATATATGGGCTTTTTTAACCAGGAGTCAGAATAAAGCTACAGTATATGAAGTATGAAGGGAGATATACATCTTTTATATTAAAGTAGTACTAAAAGCTGAGACTTTTTTTTTTTAATGGATATGATCATTTTAAATATAATGCACAATACTGGTAAAAGTTTAATTTAAATGTAATTGTAATGCCTTATATTACCTCCAGTCTATCAGCCTCCACCTTCTCTGGGTTCAGATGCTGATTTTCCCTGAATAGAGTCTTTAACCACTTTACCACCGCCAGCCACAGTTATACTGCGACAGGCAGCCGCTCCTGCGCGAAGTGCCGTAGATATACGTCGGTCGCGCGCAGGCAGCTAGGGGGCGCATGAAGCCGGGGAAGCCGTTGCAGCGAATAGGCAGCAGAGATTGCCGCCTGACACCCGCGATCATTCCCCTCAGAGAGAAGAACAGTCAGCTGTTGTAAACACAGCTGACCGTTCCTTTCCCTGGAATGATCATAGAGCTCCTGTGATCCTTCTATATAGGATTGCAGGTCTCTATGGTCATTCTACAAGCCACGCCCACCACAGTTCGAAACACGCCCCTAGGTACACATTTAACCCCATTTAACCCATAGTGTTAACCCCTTCCCTGCCAGTGTCATAATTACAGTAACAGTGCATATTTTTGGCACTGATTACTGTAGTAATGTCACTGGTCCCCCCAAAAGTGTCAAAAAATGTCAGGGGTCCGATCTGTCCGCCGCAATGTTGCAGTCACGCAAAAAAAAAAAAAAAAAAATCGCATATCACCGGCATTACTAGTAAAAAAAAAATTAAAAAAAATAAAAATTACATAAATCTTTCCCGTAGTTAGAAGTTGCGAAAACTTTTGTGCAAACCAATCAAAATACGCTTATTGCGATTTTTTTTTTACCAACAATATGTAGCAGAAAACAAATTGGCCTAAAATTTAAAAAAAAAAAATGTATTTGTTTAAATGTTATATAGCAGAATGTAAAATATATCTTTTTTTCCAGAATTGTCGCTCTTTTTTGTTTATAGCGCAAACAATAAAAAAGATCAAATAAATACCACCAAAAGAAAGCTCTATTTGTGGGAAAAAAGGACATCAATTTTATTTAGATACAGTGTCGCACAACCACGCAATTGTCCGTTAAAGTAACGCAGTGTCGAATCGCAAAATATGGCCTGGTCCTTAACCTGTTCGCGCCGCGCTATAGCCGAAAGACGGCTACAGCGCGGGCTCTAATTTCCGGGAGGCCGTCTTTAAACGGCCTCCCAGTAACAGGCTCCCCGCGCGTGTGCATCGGGGAAAATCTGTGTCGTCCGTGTCCCTTGGACACAGCCAATCATAGATTGTGGTGAATGGCCAATCACAGCGGCCATTTACCACGTGATCGGAACATCCAATGAGACATGATCTCAAATGTAAACATATGAGATCATTTCTCATTGACAGCTCTCCTTCCTCACACAGAGACTGCGTGTGAGGAAGGAGAGATCTGTGAGTTATAGTTGAGCGTTGAGAGTGTGCAGTCGAGAGATCTGAGTGCCCACAGTGCCAGTGTGCCCACAGTGCCAATCAGTGTCCCCACAGTGCCAATCAGTGAGCCCACAGTGCCAGTGTGCCCATTACAGAGCCAATCAGTGTGCCCATCACTGTCACAGTTCCCATCAGTGTGCCAATCAGTGTCACAGTGGCCATCAGTGTCACCGTGCCCATCAGTCATTACTGCCACCAGTGTCACGTCTCAGTTTCACAGTGTCAAAAGGGTCTACAGTGTAATCAGTGTCATCGGTGCTATCAGTGTCATCAGTGCCATTAGTGTCACCGTGCCAGTGCCCACAGTGCCATTGTCAGTGTCATAAGTGCCATCAGCATCACCGCTACAGTGTCATCAGTGCCTACAGTGTCACCGTTCCTCGCTGTGCCATCAGTGTCACCGTGCCTCATTGTCAGTGCCCATAGTATCACAGTGCCCATAGTGTCAACGTGCCATTAGTGTCACACAGTGCTGCATATCTGACACCTATCAGTGGAACCTCATTAGCATCCATCTGTGTAGGATCAACACCACCAACGATGGCAAATAAATTATTTTCAGCTGAGGAGGCATACAATATCCTTAGTGTGGCCGACGAGAGCAACGGGGAGCTCTCTGCTTCGGATTCTTCTTCGGATTCAGAGTCTGACTCCAAAGTAAATTACGAGCCGGTCGTAAGCAGTGGGACGCTGACAGACTCAGATGAAGAAGAATATTGTGTGCCTACCAAACGAAGGCGTTCTGGTGAGGAGGAGGCAGTGGCATCCACCAGCTCCGCAGTGCCATCCACCAGCACCACCGTGCCATCCACCAGCACCACCGTGCCATCCCCCAGCACCACAGTACCTCAGAAAGAAAGGCCAAGTACAGGTGGGGTGTCACCTCACCCCCAAAGGGTTAGGACCCATGCCCTTCAGAACCCCTTGTGGCTTCCTCCTAACTCAGGAGAAGCCATCATCCCCCCTTTCACTGCCCAGCCAGGAGTCCAGGTTAACACTGAGAACTTTGCCCCGATAGAATTCTTCAATTTAATTTTTACAGAGGACCTGATTCGTCAATTGTGGCCCAGTGCAACCTGTATGCACAGCAATTTATTCTGAGTAACCCCACGTCTTATTATTCCCGTCCCTATGAGTGGAGAGACCTAACAGTGGAGGAGTTTAAGATTTTTTTAGGCCTTACCTTCAATATGGGACTCAATAAAAAAAATGAATTGCGTGCATATTGGTCAACCAAACCCATCTACCACATGCCAATCTACTCCGCAGCAATGCCCAGGACCAGATATTTAATGATAATGAGGTTCCTACATTATAATGACAAGACCCAGTGCCCTCCCCGAAATTCCCCAACATATGACAAGCTTTATAAAATTCGGCCACTTCTAAATTATTTTTCGGAAATATTCCCTCAATTATTTACCCCAGACCAACATATATATGTGGATGAGTCCCTGGTTAAATTTACCGGCAGGCTGGGTATCAAACAATTTATCCCCAGCAAATGGGCCCGCTATGGGGTTAAGGTTTATAAATTATGTGACCGAGCCACAGGGTACACATACAGTTGTGTTCAAAATTATTCAACCCCCAATGCTGTAAAGGGTTTTAGGGAATTTAGTGTACATTTATAATTGTATTCAGAATGAAATCCTACAAGGACTTTCTTAAAGAACCATATGCAATTAAAATGACATCAGTTGGTTTTGTAATACAGTAGTAAATGTTTCTTTTGTGAATTCTTCATTGACACAATTATTCAACCCCTTAAATACTACCACTCTGAAGAACAGAGGTTCATTGAAGTGTTTTCAATCAGGTATTGAAAACACCTGTGGATGTGAGGGAGCAGCAATAAAGCCTAATAAGCACCAATTAGGCAGCTTTAAAATGACTGATACTCAGCTCCTTCTAGACATACTGGTGTGGTTACAAACACGGTGAAGTCAAGAGAATGGTCCAGGAAGACAAGAGAAGAGGTTATTACTCTTCACAGGAAGGGCAATGGCTATAAGAAGATTGCAAAGATGTTAAACATACCAAGAGACACCATAGGAAGCATCATTCACAAATTCAAGGCAAAGGACACTGTTGAAACGCTACCTGGTCGTGGCAGAAAGAAGATGCTGACTTCGACTGCTGTGCGCTACCTGAAGCATAGAAAAGAACAAGGCCTATGAAGAAAAGAACACCTTGCCTACTGTGAAGCATGGCGGGGGGTCAATCATGCTTTGGGGCTGTTTTGCTTCTGCAGGTACAGGGAAGCTTCAGCGTGTGCAAGGTACCATGAATTCTCTTCAGTACCAGGAGATATTGGAAGACAATGTGATGCAGTCCGTCACAAACCTGAGGCTTGGGAGACGCTGGATCTTTCAACAGGACAATGATCCCAAGCATACCTCCAAGTCCACTAGAGCATGGTTGCAGATTAAAGGCTGGAACATTTTGGAGTGGCCATCACAGTCACCAGACTTAAATCCGATTGAGAACCTCTGGTGGGACTTAAAGAAAGCAGTTGCAGTGCACAAGCCTAAGAATGTGACTGAACTGGAAGCTTTTGCCCATGACGAATGGGCGAAGATACCCGTAGATCGCTGCAAGACACTTGTGTCAAGCTATGCTTCACGTTTAAAAGCTGTTATAACTGTAAAAGGATGTTGTACTAAGTACTAAGATTGAATGTCACTTGGGGGTTGAGTAAAACTGATAATGATGTGAGCACAGAAAAGACATTTGTGGTTATTTCATTATAAATGTTATTATATATTTGTCTGACCTACACGTGCCTCTTTGATTTAATTGTAAGCAGGATGACTGAATGATCAAAATCAATGTCAAACTGGCCAAAACAATCAATTTCAGTGGGGGTTGAATAATTTTGAACACAACTGTATGTCTGTGGTGTAAGAAGGGAAGGACACCCAGCTGCATCCCCCTGAATGTCCAGACTACTTGGGATCAAGCGGGAAAGTTGTTTGGGACCTCATATACCCTCTCCTATAAAAAGGCTACCACCTTTACGTAGATAACTTCTGCACAAGTTTGTCCCTGTTCCGCAACCTTCACAGGAAGAAGACTCTGGCATGTGGCACCATGAGAAAAAACAGGAAAGGCTTTCCTCAAAGGCTCGTAAATCGGAAGCTAAGAAGAAGGGAGACGGCGAGTCTGCGAAATGAGGAAATTCTGGCTGTGAAGTGGAGGGACAGAAGAGACGTCTACATACTGTCTTCAATCCACAATGACAACTACGTGGAAGCCCCAAGAAGGAATGGCCCAATCCGAAAGCCAACATGTGTCCAGGAGTACAACTTGTTCATGGGGGGAGTGGACTTCAATGACCAAATGATGGAACCCTATCTACCCACAAGACGAACATACCATTGGTATAAAAAAAGTCTCAATTTATCTTTTTCATTTGGCCACATACAATTCCTACATAATTTACTGCAAGTCCACCGAAAGCCCCCAACCCTTCCTTTATTACCTGGAGGAAATCATCACTGCCCTTATATTCCCAAAGGGCCCACCAGAAAACATTCGATCCGATGTAATAAGTAGACTTTCTGAACGCCATTTTCCCAGTAAAATCCCTCCCACACAAACAGACAAAAGACGGCAGAAAAAATGTAGGGTATGTACCAGTGAAGGAGTTACAAGAGACACCTGTTTTTATTGTCCCCAGTGTCCTTCCAAACCAGGCCTCTGTATAGAAGACTGTTTCCGCCGTTACCATACTTCTCTAAATTATTAGTGAAGTATGGTAAACGTAGTCCTCAATTCCTGCCATTTACCTTCACCCCTTATGCCACTGTATGCTCCTGAACTGATCCTGGCCTGTTATTCAACTACGCCATTGCCTGCTGCTTTTGTACATATGTCTGCCTGCTCTGGAACTGACCCTGGCTTGTTATTTGACCACGCCTTTGCCTGCTGATTTTTTACATACCTCTGCCTGCTCTGGAACTGACCCTGGCCTGTTATTCGACCATGCTTCTGCCTGCTGCTTCTGTTCATACCTCTGCCTGATCTGGAACTGACCCTGGAGTGTTTGACCATGATTTTTGCCTGCCTCTTGGAGTAGTGGGATTCATACCACAGGGGTCTCACATATGTGAGGGGCTCCAGAATTGTTTTTCTTCTTCCCAGATTAGGGTCTGGAGACCGGAGGCTTCAAAGAGATTTGGGTGGGAGAAGCCTCTTCCCCTGTCCCCATTGTATCTCGACAGAGGCCCTACTTCTGCCTGCAGGGCTTACTGCCATCATGCCTCTGCCTGCTGCATGAACTGACCACACCTCTGCCTGCTACCTGAACTGTGGACCATGTTCTTGCCAGGACTACTACCAGGACCAATATTTTGGCACTGCTCACAATATCTCGGCCTGCACTGACACTGGACTGGTATCCTTACCTGTTGCCTGGACAATTGCATTCGCTGTTGCTGACCAAGTCCCTGCCTGCTGCCTGGACTACCAGTGCTCAACTCCTGTGGACAACTGCGCTTCTAAAGCTACAGGTAAGCTTTTGTTTACCCTTTGCTCAGCAGAATGTATTTTGGGGTGTAATTCATGGTATGTGCATGCTATGTGTCCCTAGAACACCTGATGGTGTTCTTTCATGTTGGGCCTCTGTGTGACCAGACTGGGTAAAAGTTTCACACGTGGTATCGCCATACTCAAGAGGAGTAGCAGAATGTATTTTGGGGTGTCATTTTTGCTATGTACATGCTATGTGTTGGAAATATCTTATAAATGGACAACTTTGTGTAAAAAAAAATGCGTTTTCATTTTTTTCCACATTTTCCAAAAACTTCTGGAAAAAAATGACATGTTCAAAAGACTCATAATGCCTCACAGATTATACGTTGGGGTGTTTGCTTTCCAAAATGGGGTCATTTAGTGGGCTTTTCCATTGTGCTGGTGCTCCAGGGCCTTCAAAAGTGTAATAGGTGGTTGAGAAATGAAAAGTGTATTTTATGCTCCTAGAACGCCTGGAGGTGCTACTTCAATGTTGGACCTCTGTATGTGGCCTGGCTGTAAAAAAGTCTCACACATGTGGTATCGCCATATTTAGGAGGAGTAGCAGAATGTATTTTGGGGTGTTATTTTTGCTATGTACATGCTATGTGTTAGAAATATCCTATAAATGGACAACTTTGTGTAAAAAAAAAAAATGCATTTTCGTTTTTTTTCCACATTTTCCAAAAACTTCTGGAAAAAAATGACATGTTCAAAAAACTCATTATGCCTCAGATTATACGTTGGGGTGTTTGCTTTCAAAAATGGGGTCATTTAGTGGGCGTTTCCATTGTCCTGGTGCTCAAGGGCCTTCAAAAGTGTAACAGGTGATCAACAAGTTAGATGTGTAGTTTATGCTCCTATGTGATATTGCCATACTCAGGAGGAGTAGCAGAATGTGTTTTGGGGTGTAGTTGCAAGTATGCATATGCCATGTGAGAGAAATAACCTGTTGGAAATTACAATTTTGTAAAAAAAAAAAAAAAAATTTAATTTTGCAAAGAATTTTTGGAAAAAATGACAACTTCAAAAAACTCACCATGCCTCTTATTAAATACCTTGGGATGTCTACTTTCCAAAAAGGGGTAATTTGGGGGTCATTTGAACTTTCCTGGCTTGTTAGGGTCTCATGAAATGAGATAGGCTGTCAGTACATAAGGTGCGATCAATTTTCAATGATTAGCATAATAGCTTGTAGACTCTCTAACTTTCACACAGACCAAATAATATACACTTATTTGGGTTATTTTTACCAAAGATATGTAGAAGTATAAATTTTGGTCAAAATTTATGAAGAAAAATTACTAATTAGCAAAATTTTATAACAGAAACTAAAAAAAAAAAAATAGTTTTTTTTTTTGATTTTCGGTATTTTTTCATTTAGAGCGCACAAAATAAAAAGTCCAGTGGTGATTAAATACCACCAAAAGAAAGCTCTATTTCTATGAAAAAAGGACGAAAAATTCATATGGGTTTAGTGTTGCATGACCAAGTAATTGTCATTCAAAGTGTAAGAGCACTGAAAGCTAAAAATTGGTCTGGGCAGGAGGGGGGTTTAAGTGCCCAGTAGGCAAGTGGTTAAGGGTGCAAATCCTTCCGGTCCAGAAGTGGTTAACTATTTGCCGACCAGCCGCCGTAGTTTTACTTGGCTTTGTGTATAAGACAGTGGGGGCGCGCATGCCGATTGGCCAGCGGGGTAGGCAATTAGTGGGTTCGGTGGACGCGATGTCCACCGGCCACCCGTGATCGCTTTCCATAGAGACAGAACGGCGGTCTGTCAGCGTAAACAAGGCAGACCACCATTCTGTCACAGATGAACACAGGGATCCTGTGTTCCTACTATTTAGGAACACCGATCTCTGTGTTCATCTACTGAGCAGTTATTATAAGTTATTAGTCATTAGTACAGTAACAGTGCAAACTTTTAGCACTGATTACTGTAGTAATGTCACTGGTCCCCTCAAAAGTGTCAGTTAGGTGTCTGATTTGTCCACCGCAATGTCGCAGTCCTGCTAAAAATTGCTGATTGCTGCCACAACTAGCAAAAAAAAAAAAAAGAATAAAAAAAGACAAATCTATCCCCTAGTTTGTAGACGCGATAACTTTTGAGCAAACCAATCAATACACATTTATTGGGATTTTTTTACCAAAAATATGTAGCAGAATACTTACTGGCCTACACTGTTAAAAAATTAATTTTTTTTTTTTTAATATATATGTTTTATAGCAGAAAACAAAAATTATTTTTTTTTTTTTCAGAATTATCCTGCTTTTCCAGTTTATAGCACAAAAAATAAGAACTGCAGAGGTGATCAAATACCATCAAAAGAAAGCTCTATCTGTGGGAAAAAAAGGACATATAATTTGGGTACAACATCGCACGACCATGCAATTGTCAGTTAAAGTAACACAGCATCACAAAAAGTGGTCATTAACCACTTGCCGACCGCCGCAAGTATATATACTGCGGCGGTCAGCCCCGTGCAGGCAAAGTGACGTACCGGTACGTCACTCACCTGAGAGCCAATAGGGGGCAAAGTGCGCCGCCAGAGGCGCGCTCCCGCTTGTTCACGGACCCCCCGCGCGTGTGAGTGGCGGACCCGATCGCGATCGTCGGGTGGAGAGGGAGAAAGTCACAGCCGCCTGTCATTCTCCCCTGTGTAACAGCACAGATCATACGGTCCTGCTATGCTGGACCATTGATCTCTGCTGTTACATCACAAGCCACATCCCCGCACAGTAAGAAACACGCCCCTAGGGACACACTTAACCCCTCCTTCTCTAATAAAGTTAACCCTCCTTCTCTAATAAAGTTAACCCCTTCCCTGCCAGTGTCATTTTTACAGTAACAGTGCATATGTATAGCATTTATTACTGTAGTAATGTCACTGGTACCCCCAAAAGTGTCAAAAATGTCAGTCAGGGGTCCGATCTGTCCGCCGCAATGTCGCAGTCCCGCAAAAAAAAAAAAAAAAAAAATATCGCAGATCGCCGCCATTACTCATTAAAAAAAAAATAAAAATTACAAAAATCTTTCCATTAGTTAGTAAACGCAATAACTTTTGCACAAACCAATCAAAATACGCTTATTGCGATTTTTCTTACCAAACACATGTAGCAGAAAACAAATTGGCCTAAAATGTTAAAGTGATTTTACATTTTTTTGGCAATTTCATATAAAAAAATTTGAAAAATATTGTTATTTTTGCAAAATTGTCGCTATTTTTTTGTTTATAGCGCATGATCAAAAAATCGCACAGGTAATCAAATACCACCAAAAGAAAGCTCTGTTTGTGGGAAAAAAAGGACGTCAATTTCATTTGGGTACAGCGTCGCACGACCGCGCAATTGTCCGTTAGAGTCACGCAGTGGCGAATCGCAAAATACCCCCTGGTCAGGAAGGGGGTAAAATCTTCCGGGGCTTAAGTGGTTAAGGAGGTAAAACCTTACGTGGTTAAAGTGATTTTTTTTTTTAAAACAACATACATGTTACACTTACCTGCTCTGTGTAATGGTTTTGCACAGAGCCACTCTCATTCTCCTTTTCTGGGGTCCACCACTGACGCTTCTGGCTCCTCCTGCCTTCAGAGTGCCCCAATAGCAAGCTGCGAAGTATAGAGTACCCCTATAGCTGCCTTTAGAACCACTCACTTCCTGCCCAGGACTATATGTGGTTTCTCCTCACACAATCACAAGTTCTCAGGCACTTATTGACAGTGCAGCACATATACAGCTCAGTATGGATGGTGTACTGAGCTGTATATGTGCTGCACTGTGTCTTCTGACATGTATGGATGGTGTACTGAGCTGTATATGTGCTGCACTGTGTCTTCTGACATGTATGGATGGTGTACTGAGCTGTATGTGTGCTGCACGGTGTATACTGACATGTGTGGACAGTGTACGGAGCTGTATGTGTGCTTCACTGTATTTCCTGATATGTAAACAAATAATGCATTCTGTATGCAGGCCAACTTATCGGCTGACCAACTAATCGATTATGAAAATAGTTGACAACTATTTCCATAATCGTTTCTTTTTTTTTTTCAGCCCTATAACTTATTGACACAGATTTCATAGGTAACTCAATGACAGCAAGCTGCCATGGCCCTGTAGCAGTTAGAAACCCCAAAAGTAACTCTAAACCAAAACATTTCCATTACAATGCATTACAGTTGGAATAAATTATTTTTCTTTTAGCAGAATAGAAAGAAAAAGGGGCTGCATTAGCCCCCTTTTTATATATGGGATAGTGGCAGGGGCAGTCAGACATAGTTTTGACCATTAGTGAACTTTAGTTAACCACTTAAGCCCCGGAAGATTTTACCCCCTTCCTGACCAGGCGGTTTTTTGCGATTCTTTACTGTGTGACTTTAACGGACAATTGCGCGGTCATGCGACGCTGTACCTAAACGAATTTCACGTCCTTTTTTTCCCACAAACAGAGCTTTCTTTTGGTGGTATTTGACCACCTGTGCGATTTTTTGATCATGTGCTATAAACAAAAAAAGAGCGTAATTTTTGCAAAAATAGCAATATTTTTCACTTTTTTTTATATGAAATTCCCCCCCAAAAAAAATGAAAAAAATCAAAATTTTTTAAAATTTTCGGCCAAATTGTTTTACGCTACATATGTTTGGTTAAAAAAAAAAAAAAAAAAAAAAAAATCGCAAAAAGCGTATTTTGATTGGTTTGCGCAAAAATGGATTTTTGTAAAATCTTACCGTAAAATCCTTTTCTCTTAAGCTCATTGACAGACGTAGTCCTCGTTGATTAATAACAACTCGGGTTATACTGCCCTCTACAGGAGTAGGACTAGACAGGAAAGAAAACGTTCTGGCCACACCCTAGGGGCAGTCCCAGAGGGTATATCCTCTCACTTCCTGCTACAGCAAATCAGTTATGTCACAAAGCAGTGTTTAGAGAATTTAACCCAACCCAACTCAAAAACAGAGGGGCGGGTACTACGTCTGTCAATGAGCTTAAGAGAAAAGGATTTTACGGTAAGATTTTACAAAAATCCATTTTTCTCTGTCGCTCATTGACAGACGTAGTCCTCGTTGATTAATAACAACTCGGGACGTCCCAAAGCAGTACCACAAATGAGGGGTGGCATAACAGAAATCAAAATCCAGAAGGCCCAACCGGAGCCAACCAGAAGCATCAAGGACTCATCGAGCAAAAAGATGAGACCTAAGTGAAAAACCCAACAAACCCTTGAGGTAGACCAACAGTTTCCTCAGATTGCGGCCTGAAGAACCTTGCGGCCAAAAGAGGCATCTGACGATGCCATCACATCAACTTTATAAAATGATGTAAAGGTTGAACAGACGATCAAGTCATCGCCTTGAAAACCTGGATCGCTGACGCCTGATGGCGGAAGACCCAGGAAACACTAGGCACCCGAGTAGAGTGCGCCTTAACAGGGAACGGAGGATTCCGACCCTTAATAGAATAAGCCTGTACCACCGTCTGACTGGTCCATCTAGATATGGTCGCGGCAGACACAGGCAACCCCCTTCTAGGGCTATCCGTGATCACAAAAAGGGAGTCCGTCTTACGAAACAAGTTCGTAGTAGTCAAGTGTACCCTTATTGTCTGAACCCCATCCAAGGAGTGTAATGCAAACTCCCAAGGATGGCTAGTCTTAGGACACGGGGAAGGTAACACAATATTTTTATTCAGATGAAAACTCTGAAAACCACTTTAGGAAGGAAGGATGGATTCGGAAGAACAACCACCTTATCCCTATGAACCACCAGATATGGGGAACGACAAGATAATGCGGCCAGTTCTGACACCCTGCGTGCAGAAGTAATGGCCACCAAGAAGGCCACCTTCTGGGATAATGTAAGCAAGGGAATCTCCCTAATATCTTCAAAGAGAAGTTTCTGAAGAACCGACCACACTAAATTAAGATCCCAGGCGGTAAGGGTGCACGCACTGGCGGAGCCAGATGTCGCACCCCCTGGATGAAATTCCGCACCAAGGAATGATTAGCCAAAGGTTTCTGAAAGAAGATTGCTAACGCTGAAACCTGACCCTTGATCGTGCTCAAGGACAGTTTCTGCTCAAACCCTTGTTGCAGACAGACCAAGATTCGGGTCACCGAATAGGTATGTGGGGGAAATCCAAGAGATTCACACCACGCAATATAAGACTTCCATGTGCTGGAAGTCGCTTTCCTTGCTTTAACTAGAGGTAGGAATAACTGAAGCTGACACTCCCTTGCCCTTCAGTACCTGGGTCTAAATGGCCAGGCCATTAAGCCAGCGATTGTAAAGCAAGATGGAAGATCGGTCCCTGAGACCGCAAATCCTCCCTGAGAGGAAGTCTCCAAGGAGCGTCCGCGGCTAGCCTCACCAAGTCGGCGTACCAGGCTCGACGAGGTCAGTCCGGAATTTCCAGAATAACTGGAATTCCCTCCACCTCTATCCTGCGAAGAAGTTCCCGCAGTAACTTGAGAGGATGGAAGGCATGCCGTAGCTGATACTGCCCCCACGGGGCGATCAGCGTTTCTGCTGCGCCCGCTAGAGGATCGCGGGTGCGAGACACTCTAAGTGCCCTTTTCTTGACATAAGTCACGACTGTGGCATTGTGCGATTGGATCCGAATCGGGCTGCTCTAGAGTTGCTCGGTCCAGTAAATCAGACAAAATCTGATCGCTCTCAGTTCCGATACCCTTATTGGTAACCTAGATACTATCGGAAGGAATGACTTTCCCTGGTTGAGCATCGGAGACTCCCTGGTCCGCTCGCTCAACCGGATCCGATTGTCCAGGGAATCGGAAATTCTGATTCCATTAGAAAAGAATCTCCTTCAGGAGAATTCGGGTATGAGACTGGGTATACGGTACTGCCTCTAAGAAGGCCACCCTCAGTCCCAGCCAATTGACGGACAGCAACATCCGAATAGTTGACTGAACCTTCTGGAGTTTCTCCGCAAGGAGAAACTCTTGCCCAGGATGTATCCAACATTAGGCCCAGATAGTTCAGTCTCCTGGTGGGAACCAGGGATGATCTTTGGGAAAGCGAAGAAAACGCTGATGTCCTGCGATGATGGGGATCTAAAGATAGGCATCCTAAATGTCTATGGACGCCAAGAAATCCCCCTGATGCAGGGAGGCCACCACTGTTCGGATGGACTCAATTTTTCCCCAAGTCCAGAAATTGGACCCACCTTGCCCTCTTTCTTGGGCATTGTGAACAGGTTCGAATAGAACCCCTGAAACCGTTCAATGTTAGAAGGGAAGAATCGCACCGGTGGAAGTGATCGAAACTCAATCCTGTATCCTGACCGTATGACCTCGCGAACCCCTTAGTCCGGGGTTCTGGCAAGCCATGGATCCGGAAACCGGTGAAGACATCCCCCCACCCCAGAGATGGGTAGGGGCGCATCAGGCTGTATTCTTCAGGCTTGGTTGAGCCGGACTTTTTGTTTAGCCGACCAGCGCCCTTTGAAAACCCTCTGAAGGGGCTTTGGAGGGTTTCGCCTTATCGCCCGCCCTCGCGGAACGAACAAACTCTTTATGAGTAGAAAAGTAAGGTCCTCGTTAGTTACGAGGTCCTCTTATCCTAACAGTCTGTGGCAAGACAGTGCTCTTGCCCCCAGTGAGATCCTTTTTAATCTCAACCAAACTAAATGGCAACCACTGACCTAAGGGTTGACCCTATCAGGGAAAAAATGACGCGGGATTCCGATTCCACTTTTTCGATCCACCGGATCCCTAAAGGACGCAGCGTCCTCCAACGGGATAACGGTGGCTTTATTTGAAAATTGGTGAGTCCACTACAGGTGGTACCGTCTATCCTTTAAAGAGGGATTCCTCAAACGGATAGCGCCTAGCCATGCGTTTGGAAATAGCAGGGGTTCGTTTCAAAATGACCCCATTTGGGTAAAGGAAAATCCTTCTCCCTTTTGGTAGGCTAACAAGTACCAAAAAGGAATCTCCGTCTCAGCTACCTCTGCCGGTGTAACCTCAAGACTAAAGGTTTCCCGGACGGACACAACTAGTGCATCCACCACTCTTGTGCTGTGGCGGTGTAATGTTCTGGTACCTCTGGTACCCTTTTTTTCACCTTTAAGACCGATGCTGTCATCACTGAGCGCCGCAGAGCGGCTATTTCAACCGCCAGCGTTCTCACTCACATGTTCGTTCAACCTGCCTTGAAGCTCATATGCTCACAAGCGTACCTCGCTGTCGGATCACTCGCTCATACCGAACCTCTCTACTACTGCTTGCTATTAGTGATAAGTACCCCGCAGGGGAGTCCTCCATAAACCTTCCTACTAAGCTTACACTATCTAGCTCTGCATATTAAGGACTGTTACTATCATCTGCACTATTATTTAGATTGCTAGCTCTTGAGCCTACTAACATCTATCCTTGCACTGGGTTAGTCTCTCCTGTATGTCATCTGCTATCCTACCACCTACTACCATACATGATTGCTAACCTATCTGCATCCTACCTGTTACCATCTATACTCTCATGAACATTTCTCTCAAGTGCTGTTCACCTATTGTCACTGTTCATACCTGTCTCTTTAGCTCATCACCACTATACTGCTATATACATCTATCACTCCAGGAACATCTTATTGAGTGTGTATATTTGTATGCTGAATCAGACAGACCACAGTGATGAGTCTTGGGAGTTGGAATTGGTATTTCAACGTATCTCTACATGACTGCTGAGTGGAGTTTTTCTGCAGCTGCAAATCCATCTTGTTTCAGAAAACGCAGGAGCGTTACAGATTGAACAAACCTAAAATGGATTCAGCAGATTTACCCTCTCAAGTGACACAATTAAAACAACAAGTGACTGCGTTAATACACGCTCTTACTGAATTAAAAGAAGACAATCAGGCTCTGAAGCAGCAGGTAACCCGTCTATCACAACTTGCCGCTGCTCAGCCCCCTGAACCCAAAATAAATCCTCCTCTAGTGTTTACAGGTGATTGCAAAAAATTTAGTGAATTCAAAAACGCCTGTCAGTTACTTTTCTTGCTAAAACCTCGTACCTACCTTACTGATCATATCAAAGTCTGTACTATTATTTTATACCTAACGGGTGATCCACGGGCCTGGGCAGACTCTCTCTTTGAGAAAAATGATCAGCTTCTCAACTCCTATGCTTTATTCCTAGCGGAACTCGCTAGTCTATATGATGACCCCAATAGGCAGAGTACTGCCGATATTCAATTGAGGTCCTTGAAACAAGGTAGGAGACCTGTAGAAGACTTTGTAGCAGAGTTCAAAAGATGGACCCTTGATTCAGGGTGGAATGATACATCTCTGAGAACTCAATTTAGACTCGGCCTATCAGAAGCCGTTAAAGACGAGCTCGCCCGAGTGGATTTACCGGACACCCTGGATGCTTTGATACAACTCAGTATCAACATAGACAGGAGGCTGCGAGAAAGAAAGGCTGAAAAAATGGGAATGGCATTGTCCAGTCCTTCTCGGATTTCGGCCGTTGACCCTACTCCTATGGAGGTAGGAACCATACGCCCACCTTTATCAACTACTGAAAGAGCCAGGAGACGATCCAGTAATCTTTGCTTGTACTGCGCATCCCCGGATCACATGATAAGCGTCTGTCCCCTTGTCCGCAAAAAAGAGGGTGAGTGTTCACATGTCCTCCTAGGGGGATTGACAACTTCATTTACTAACCCTTATCTTTTTGTTCGTTTGACATTGCAGTGGGACCAGACTAGGATTACCACTAAGGCCATGATCGACACAAGATCTTGCGGAAATTATATCGATATACGTTTTGCTACTTTAACCGCTTGCCGCCCGCCCGCCGTCATATGACGGCGGAGCGGAGCGACCATTATCCTGGGCCGCCGTCATATGACGGCGGCACTTTAAGCAGGGCAGGCGCGCGATCGCGTGCGCGCCGCCCTGCACTGCCGGTGTCGGGGTGTCCCCGGGACACCCCCCGTCACCGGCAGGGGGGAAACAGCCAATGGGCGTGGCTGTTTCCCACGTGATCGGCTGTGTTCCAATGACACAGCCGATCACAATGAAGGCGCCCACAAGATGACCACGCATGCGCGATCGGGAGCACAGCTGTCACCGGCGGTAGTAAACAGTCAGTCAGACAGTGACTGTTTACTATGTGATCGGCTGTGAATCCATTCACAGCCGATCACAAAATGTAAACAAAGAGCAGTAACTCAGTGTTACTAGCTCTTCTCCCCTCATACAGTTTCCAGTATGAGGGGAGAAGAGCTAGAAATAGTGAGTTACTGCTCTGTATACCTTGTCACAAAGTAAAAATCACACAAATAAATGTCCCCACACAGTCCTCAGCCCCCCCCCCAATGTCACCTGTCACCCAACAGTCACCTCATCAGTGCCCAGAAATTGACACACATAATGTTCACATGTGAGCGCAGCGATCGCAGGCAGAATCACTGCGATTCTGCCCGCGATCCGGAAATCATTGCAAATCGCGGGACGCCTGTGCGTTGCCCCTGATTTGCAATAGCACCCCAAACGCTGTGCGATGTTGCCGCCATTTCCGCCTGCCGAATCGCGGTAACATCACGCAAACATCGCATGACGCCCAAAAAAGGTACAAGAGTTTCTTTGGAGCGTCATGCGTTGTTTGCGCGATGTTACCGCGATTCGGCAGGCGGAAATTGTAGCAACATCGCACAGCATTTGGGGTGCTATTGCAAATCACGGGCAACGCACAGGCGTCCCGCAATTTGCAATGATTTCTGGATCACGGGCAGAATCGCAGTGATTCTGCCCGTGATCGCTACGCTCACATGTGAACATAGCCTAAAGTTCACCGGTCACCAGAGACTGCCATCAGTACCGCCGTGCACCATCTCCCGTCACCTGTCACCCATCAGTGACCATCGCCCGTCACCTGTCACCCCATCAATCACCGTCACCTGTCACCCCATCAGTCATCGTCACCTGTCACCCCATCAGTCATCGTCACTTGACACCCCATCAGTGATCGTCACTTGTCACCCCATCAATCATCGTCACATGTCACCCCGTCAGTGATTGTCATCTGTCACCCCATCAATCATCGCCACCTGTCACCTCATCAATCATCATCACCTGTCACCTCATCAATCATCGTCACCTGTCACCCCATCAGTCATTGTCACCTGTCACCCCATCAGTCATCGTCACCTGTCACCCCATCAGTCATCGTCACCTGTCACCCCATCAGTCATCGTCACCTGTCACCCCGTCAGTCATCGTCACCTGTTTGCCATATACATGCAATCACTTACTGACCGCCTAACGACTATATGCGTTGGCCATTAAAAGCTAAATACTGGGGTTATGGCAGCAGATAGCCCCCATAACCCCGGTATTTTTTGAAACGGCGGGCGGTCGGCTTTCAGATAAGGTTGGTCCCAGTGGCGGATTCGCCGCGGAATTACCCTTACGGTGCAGGGGAAGAGGTGCCCCCCCCCCTCCTGCCGCGTCCCAGACGTTTTCCCAGCTTACCGGACCCGCCGGCAGCGGGGAAAACTATCCGGTCCCGGATCCTCAGAGACAGGAAGTCGAGTGAGGGCAAAATGGCCCTCATTCAACTCTATGGTCTTGGAGGACCGGAGCTACGTCAAAAGACGTTGCCTAGCAACCGGTTTAAAGGGCCGCTTTTTTTTTTTCCTCTTTCAACAATTTTTTTTTTTTTTTTCTTTTTTAGTGTAGTTGTGAGGTGTGAGGTCTTTTTGACCCCAGATCTCACAATAAAGAGGACCTGTCATGCCTATTTCTATTACAAGGGATGTTTACATTCCTTGTAATAGGAATAAAAATGATCAAAACATTTTTTTTTTTTTAAACTGTGTAAAAATAAAAAAAATAATAAATAAAATAAATAGGGAAAAAAAAAAAAAATTAAAGCGCCCTGTCCCCGTTAGCTCGCGCGCAGAAGCAAACACATATGCAAGTCCCGCCCACATATGTAAACGGTGTTCAAACCATACATGTGAGGTATCGCCGCGATCGTTAGAGCGAGTGCAATAATTTGAGCCCTAGACCTCCTCTGTAACTCTAAGCTAGTAACCTGCAGAAATTTTTAAAATGTTGCCTATGGGGATTTTTAAGTACCAATGTTTGGCACCATTCTGTGAGCATGCGCAATTTTGAAGCATGGCATGTTTGGTATCTAATTACTCGGCGTAACATTATCTTTCACATTATGGAAAAAAATTGGGCTAAATTTACTGTTTTCTTATTTTTTAGTTCAAAAAAGTGAATTTTTTTCAAAAAAATCGCATTTGGAAGACTGCTGCGCAAATATGGTGTGATAAAAAATATTGCAACGATCTCCATTTTATTCTCTAGGGTCTCTGCTAAAAAAAAATATATAATGTTTGGGGGTTCAAAGTAGTTTTCTAGCAAAAAAAATGATTTTAGCTTGTAAACACCAAGTGTCAAAAATAGGCCCAGTCTTAAAGTGGATAAATGGACAACTTTGTGTAAAGCGCTACTTGGATGTGAGGCCTATGTATGTGGCCAGGCTGTGAAAAAGTGTTACACATGTGGTATCGCCATACTCAGGAGGAATAGCAGAATGTATTTTGGGGTGCAAGTTTTGCTATGTACATGCGATGTGTTAGAAATATTGCATAAATGGACAGCTTTGTGTAAAAAAAATGTGTTTTCATTTTCTTTCCACATTTTCCAAAAACTTGTGGAAAAAAATGACATATTCAAAAGACTCATTATGCCTCAAAAATTATACGTTGGGCTGTTTGCTTTCCAAAATTGGGTCATTTTATGGGGGTTTCCATTGTCCTGGTGCTCCAGGGCCTTCAAAAGTGCGATAGGTTGTCAGGAAATGATATGTGTAATTTGTGCTCCTAGAATGCCGGATGCTGCTACTTGGATGTTAGGCCTCTGTATGTGGCCAGGCTGTGAAAAAGTCTCACACATGTGGTATCGCCATACTCAGGAGGAGTAGTAGAATGTGTTTTGGGGTGTAGTTGCAAGTATACATGTGCTGTGTGAGAGAAATAACCTGTTAATACGGCAATTTGTAAAAAAAATAAAAAAAAAAAAAATAAATCTTAATTTTGCAAAGCATTGTGGGAAAAAATTACAACTTCAAAAAACTCATCATGCCCCTTATTAAATACCTTGGAATGTCTACTTTCCAAAAAGGGGTCATTTGGGGGGTATTTGTACTTTCCTGACCTTTTAGTGTCTCAAGAAATGAGATAGGCCTTCAGTACATCAGGCGTGATCAAGTGTGATCAATTTTCAATGATTCGCACCATAGCTTGTGGACTCTATAACTTTCACAAAGACCAAATAATATACACTTATTTGGTTTTTTTTTACCAAAGATAAGTAGAAGTATAAATTTTGGCCAAAATTTGTGAAGAAAAATGACTAATTTGCAAAATTTTATGACAGAAACAAAGAAAAATGCGTTTTTTCACGATATTTTCAGTCTTTTTTTATTTATAGCACAAAAAATAAAAAACCCAGTATTGATCAAATACCATCAAAAGAAAGCTCTATTTGTGTGAAAAAAAGGACAACATTTTTGTATGGGTACAGTGTTGCATGACTGAGTAATTCTCAGTCAAAGTGTGAGAGCACTGAAAGCTGAAAATCGGTCTGGGCAGGAAGGGGGTGAAAGTGCACTGTAGGCAAGTGGTTAAATAAAGTACCTATTATTTCAAAACCTAAGCCTGTCTCTGTGAGTCTTATTAACGGTATTCCGTTATCTTCTGGCCCAATCACTAATCAGACACAAGCACTCCTAGTCACCACTAACGAGTCTCATACGGAGACCACTACCTTCGACCTATTATCTTCGCCCCACTTTCCCATTGTTTTGGGACTTCCCTGGTTACACACACATCAACCAACCATAGATTGGAAGAAACGGACCCTAACCTTCCTCTCTTACTATTGCGAGAGTACATGTAACCTCCCGTCTTATGGAAGGATCCTGTCTGTGGTGTCAGATGAGATTGCACCACTATGCTATCAGGATCTGTCCGAAGTTTTTCTTGAGAAAAATGCTCAAGTACTGCCTCCCCATAGGGATTATGATTGCACTATTGATCTAATCCCAAATAGTAAACTGCCTTTTGGTCATGTTTATCCTCTTTCGCAGGATGAACTTTCCCATCTCAAGGAATACTTGGATGAGAATTTGACAAAAGGTTTTATTAGACCTTCCACTTCTTCCACAGCTGCAGGACTTTTTTTGTCCGCAATAAAGACTCAAGTCTCAGGCCTATTATCGACTATAGGCAATTGAACGCCATTACAGTAAAAGATCGCTATCCTTTGCCGCTTATCCCTGAACTCATTGAACAAGTGCGTGGAGCTACCTACTTTTCAAAATTGGACCTGAAAGGGGCATACAATCTAATCCGAATCCGTGATGGAGATGAGTGGAAGACAGCATTCAGAACCAGATACGGATTGTTCGAATATCTTGTAATGCCATTTGGGCTATGTAACGCTCCCGCAGCTTTCCAACGATTCATAAACTATATCTTTAGAGACTTACTTGATGTCTGTGTTGTGGTATATCTGGACGATATAATTATTTATTCACGATCCTTGTCTGAACATATAAAACATGTAAGACTTGTGTTATCCAGATTACTCACACACAATCTATACGTGAAACTAAAAAAATGCTTATTTCATAAAGAAGAAGTATTATTCCTAGGATACATCATATCCAAAACAGGAATCAAGATGGATATGAGTAAGATATCCTGTATTCAGGATTGGCCTATACCAACCACCCGCAAAGCACTACAGCGATTCCTTGGATTTTCAAACTTCTATAGGAAGTTCATCAAGAACTTCTCTGCCACTGTGAGACCTCTCACACAACTCACAAGTATTAAGAAACCATTTAAATGGTCAGATGAAGCAAATGAAGCTTTTCGCTTGTTAAAAACAAACTTTACCTCTGCTCCCATACTACGCCATCCAGACCCATCCCTCCAATACATTCTGGAAGTAGATGCGTCAAATATGGCAGTAGGAGCAGTACTCTCCCAACGACCAACGAATACTTCACCACTCCATCCAGTCGCCTTCTTCTCTAAATCTCTAAGCAGCCCAGAGGTGAATTACCCAGTGGGTGAAAAGGAACTGCTTGCTATAAAACTGGCTCTGGAGAATTGGCGACATCTACTTGAAGGCACCCGATTACCAATACTCATATATACAGATCATAAAAATCTTCAATATCTTCTGACTAACAAAACCCTCTCCCACCGGCAGGTACGATGGTCACTATTCTTCCTAAGATTTAACTTCCTAGTGACCTACACACCTGCAGACAAGAATAAAAAAGCGGATGCGCTATCACGATTAACTGAAGATAATTGCTCCGAAATCCCTTCCGTTCCTATAATACCCTACAAGCGTATTATTGGGGTTGTCCGTTCCTTGAAGGAAGAGATTCTGCACAGTATAGGTTTGGATTCACCTCCACCACCAAGTGCTGATGCAGAAGGCTTCCTCTACTACAACGACAAACTCTACATACCCCCTACTATGCGCACCAAGATCTTGGAATTGTCACATGATGTGCCTATGGCAGGACATATGGGTATGACAAAGACCCTTAATTTGCTTACCAGGCAGTTTTGGTGGCCTGATATGAAGACATCTATACAAAAATTTGTCTCTTCATGCAACGTCTGTGCCAGGTCCAAAATTGACACTACAAAACCATCCGGTCTACTATGCAGTCTACCAATACCCCAGACTCCATGGGAAGTTGTGTCCTTGGACTTTATAGTAGAACTACCACCTTCCAAAGGATTTAATACCATTTTAGTGTCAGTGGACCATCTGACAAAGATGGCACATTTCGTTGCTATTCGCAGACTACCTTCGTCCAAACAAACAGTGGAACTACTGATGAAACATGTCTTTAAGTTACATGGAATTCCAAAAACTCTTTTGTCTGACCGTGGATCACAATTCATCTCCAAGTTTTGGCAAGAACTATGTCACATACTACGAATTGAGCGAAAGCTCACTTCTCCCTACCATCCTCAGACCAACGGACAGACTGAAAGAGTCAACCAGCGCATCGAGCAATATTTACGTTGCTTCACATCATACCTACAGGATGATTGGGTGGATCTCCTCCCTCTGACAGAATTTGCCTACAACAACGCAACCCACAGTACGACCAAACAGAGTCCGTTCTACTTGAACTATGGGTTTCATCCCACTATTCTTCCACCACGCATCCTTCCATCAAGTAACCCAGTAGCCTCAGACTATCTTACCCAAATAAAAGACTCTCTGGGTTTACTTAATACTACCATCTCACACGCTCATAGTCAACAAAAAAGGTACTATGACCTTCGTAGAAGACCTTCTCCTCAGTATGCTATTGGGGACCTCGTTTGGCTATCAACAAAAAACTTAAGATTAAACATCCCTAGCAAAAAGCTTGGGCCTCTATTCTTGGGACCCTTCCCAATCAGGAAACTTATTGGAAAAGCTGCAGTACAGCTCACATTACCAACAGACCTCAAGATACATCCCATCTTCCATGTGTCGCTACTGAAGCCCCATGTTCCTGACCAAGGAATAAGGCCTACAATCCCACCTCCACCTCCTGTACAAGTTGAAGGCGGAGAAGAATATGAGATAAAGGAGATTCTGGATTCTCGTATCCACAGAAGAAGACTCCAATATCTAGTACGATGGAAGAACTATGGGCCCCAAGACGACACCTGGCTGGATACCTCTGATATACATGCCCCTAGACTGATTCGCAATTTTCATGCGAAATACCCGGAAAAACCAGCTCTAGAGGCCTTCAGGAGCCGGCCTTAAGGGGGGGGGGGGGGGGTACTGTAATGTTCTGGTACCTCTGGTACCCTTTATTTCACTTCCCATTCATGTATGCGTCCCAACATTCTCTTTTGGTAGGTGCGCATACACCTTTAAGACTGATGCTGTCATCACTGAGCGCCGCAGAGCGGCTATTTCAACCGCCGGCTTTCTCACTCACATGTTCGTTCAACCTGCCTTGAAGCTCATATGCTCACAAGCGTACCTCGCTGTCGGAACCTCGCTACTGATCCCTGTATCCCGCTACCGGATCACTCGCTCATACCGAACCTCTCTACTACTGCTTGCTATTAGTGATAAGTACCCCGCAGGGGAATCCTCCATAAACCTTCCTACTAAGCTTACACTATCTAGCTCTGCATATTAAGGACTGTTACTATCATCTGCACTATTATTTAGATTGCTAGCTCTTGAGCCTACTAACCTCTATCCTTGCACTGGGTTAGTCTCTCCTGTATGTCATCTGCTATCCTACCACCTACTACCATACATGATTGCTAACCTATCTGCATCCTACCTGTTACCATCTATACTCTCATGAACATTTCTCTCAAGTGCTGTTCACCTATTGTCACTGTTCATACCTGTCTCTTTAGCTCATCACCACTATACTGCTATATACATCTATCACTCCAGTAACATCTTATTGAGTGTGTATATTTGTATGCTGAATCAGACAGACCAAAGTGATGAGTCTTGGGAGTTGGAATTGGTATTTCAACGTATCTCTACATGACTGCTGAGTGGAGTTTTTCTGCAGCTGCAAATCCATCTTGTTTCAGAAAACGCAGGAGCGTTACAGGCGGAGGCAGAAACATTCTCCTCACTGCTGAGGAGACATTACCTGAGACAACAGCCCCATAAGAGGGACCTGCAGCTGCATTGACCAGCTCCGAATCTGTATCTGAAGTATCAGATAAAAAATAGGGGTAGGCGGGGGTCGCTTCTTGACCCCCGTCCCCGACAGGCCACCTCCACCCGGGATACCAAAGACTCCAAAACTGCCGATAATGCATTAAAAACAAGTGGGGTACTGGAGGGTCCTGCGGCCACCTTGAGGGGATCAGGTGGGAATACATATGCGGCAGGGTCAATGATTATATAAGACATTTGCCAGCGACAAAAAAAAATGACAAAGTAAAAAACTTTTTTTTTTTTTGTAATCCCCCAGCGCAACAGCGCCCCTCAGTGTTACCTGCCTTTTTGGACCCCACAGAGAGAGAGAGACCCCGAGGCTCATCCCTGATGCACAGAAGTTTTCTATCAGCTTGCTCAGTGCTGTCCTGTTACAGACAGGAAGTCTTTGGTCCTTTTCCCTGGGTAAAGGAGGCGCCTCCCCCTGGCTCCACGAGGTGTTTGGTCACCTCAAACATGGCCGCCCCCATGCTGGAGACACGAGGCTACGCCAATATGGCGGCCTCGTGTGATCTGCAAGACAATGACGGCGGCCTGTTAGGATAGCGGCGGCTAGCAGCGGCCTGCGGGATGCTGTATTCGGCCTAGCGGCCTGCGGGGGTGCATCGGCCCCACAAACTTCACCCTGGATGGTGATAAGCCTGGCCTGCGGTACAGGACCCTGTACCGCATGCGGTCCGTGCCACAAAACAGTGCTGTACAGCCCGTGGAAGCTGGAGGAATGGTGATCTGGACTGCAGTACTCAGGCATAGGCATCAGCCTGTGTGCCTCTGACAGGTAGGATACCTTATACTTCAATAGTAACGCCCTTTTAGTGCTGCCACTGACTTCAGTCATCCTTACAGTCTTACAATGACTTTAGATCGTCAGCTCCCAAACCAAGCCTCCTGGTTATTTTACACAAAAATCACACTCAAATTGGGGGATCTGTGACTTATTATAGGATAGAGGGGAGATCCATCCTACCATCCCAGAGAGGGGCCCGCGTCCACCACAAACCCGACAGGGGGAGAGGGGGAACATACTACTCACCATACCGGAACCAGGCGGGCGCCAACTCCTGACAGAACCCCTCTCCACCGGGGTGGGGGAGCTGTCGACCAATATGGATGCCGTAAATCTGTTGGTCATTGGCGTCCAGGCGAGACGTTTAACTCGCAGGGTCAGTCCCTGTCCAGTGGGACTATGTCGCGGCCGACCCAGCGCGGAGCTATGGCCTGCACGCGCTCGTAGGCTGAACTGGGGTGACCACTGGATCTCAACATCCAGCCCGTCGCCCAGTTCCAGCTTACTTGCTTGAAGATCTCACAGGAAACTGGAGAAAAGAGCTGTCTAAAAAATCTTTCTAAGAAAAAAAATCCTGCCAGGACCGAAGATCCTAGCAAGGCATCTAGGTCCTTACTCCTAACTAGACAGAAAAAAACTGATTTGCTGTAGCAGGAAGTGAGAGGATATACCCTCTGGGACTGCCCCTAGGGTGTGGCCAGAACGTTTTCTTTCCTGTCTAGTCCTACTCCTGTAGAGGGCAGTATAACCCGAGTTGTTATTAATCAACGAGGACTACGTCTGTCAATGAGCGACAGAGAAAAGTTATCGCGTTTACTAACAAAGGGAAAGATTTTTGTCATTTTTGGTGGGTTTTTTTTTTAACGAGTAATGGCGGCGATCTGCAATTTTTTTTGCGGTACTGCGACATTGCGGCGGACCGATCGGACCCTTGACTGACATTTTTGACACTTTTGGGGGTACCAGTGACATCACTGCAGTAATCAGTGCTATATATATGCACTGTTACTGCAAAAATGACACTGGCAGGAAAGGGGTTAACTGTATTGGACAGGGAGGGGTTAAGTGTGTCCTAGAGGCGTGTTTCTAACTGTAGGGGGACAGGTCTCCTAGTGTAAAAACAAAGATCAACGGTTCTACATAGTAGAACCGTCTGATCTTCATTTTTACACAGGGGAGAATGACAGGCGGCTTGTTTACATCAGCCGCTCTGTCTTTCTCCCGCTGTACCGGCGATCGTAGTGTGACCGGAGGACATCGGGTCCGCCAGTCACACTCCCGCACTCCTCTGTGAACGAGCCGAGGCGGGCGCGCGCTCGCCCGCTATTGGCTCTAAAAGGAGTGACAGGCGAGCGACCTAGACCTACGTCACTCTGCCTGGCCGGGGCTGACTGCCGCAGTAAATATACTGTGAGCAGTCGGCAAGTGGCTAAGAATATAGCATTCCTTGAAGCTGGGGACAGTGACCTTTTGACTTTTAGGTCATTATAGCTCTGCTTCCCACCCAAATTCATGCGGTATCTGGGCAGTTTCGGAAACAGCTGTGGTCTTGCCGCCCGATTTAACCTGTTTCTGGGGGAGATTTGCGCGTGGACCACCACTTCCCGCTCAAATCTCCCGCCTTTAGGTGCCTAGCCAGTCCCAACCAGTTCCCTGTAGGGCTATTTAAGAGCGACATCGGGGGCTCCGAAACATTCTATCCCTCAGGAAAAGCTGTGGCGTTCCCCTCCCTCCCCTTTTGGTTGTCGCGGCCAGTTATTTATTGGTTAAAACTGTCACCTTTGCTTAGTGCCTAGGTGGATGTAAGTGTTTTTGTTGATAAAGTTGATGTAATTTGTTGGATAAGGTTATTTAAAAAGTCATGGTAATATGTAACTGCCATTTTTGTTTTTTCTGGAACTAGGAATTTTGCCGATTTTTTATTAAATATTTCACGTTTTTGGATTAATCTTTTTAATTTAGCTACAGCTAATTTCATGGGGTGTTTGGTAATATTGCATAAGTCCCCTCTTCTCCTCATATTCTCTCAATTTCTTTTTCATAGTCTGCTTTATTCAAGATTACAATACCCCCCTTCCCCCTCCCTTTTGTCCGCCGGCCTGATCACTATATCCGTCCTTTGTTGTAATCGTTGTATGCCTTTCTTTAATTCTGGTGTTATCTACTTTCTTCTGGCCATCCTTTGAATGTCATCCTTTAGAAACTTCCAGGTATTGGTTATTTACATTCTTAGGGTTAAATGTGGATGCCTTGCGCAAACCACTATGTTTCTTTCCTTAAATCATTAAGATTTTTCAAACATACATGACAAAAAAATTGAGGGATCATTTTTGTACATAGAATTATACATAGCAGACAATATAATTGGTTAAAATGTATATCTCCAGCAATCAGAATGGCATGCATAAGAACCTCGATCCTCCTACTTTCCACCCCTCAAAACAACCAAGAAAGGGGAACAAAAAAGAAGAAAATCAAAACGTATTAAACTTGTAAAAAAAAGTGTACCGTGCATCAGACTACAGTGTACTTTAAAAAAATAAAAATAAAAAACATCTCTGCATGTCTAGGTACAATAGATATAGAGCGGTATTATTACTTTACAAAGTTGAGAAATATCCCAAATTCAGTTGAACTACGTCAGCTATAATCCTGTTGCACCAAGCCAGAGGAAACTCTTCCACCAAGAATCCTATTTTGGACTAGTTGTAATGGGGCCAGTCCAGGGGTACCTAGCCAGGCATCCCTGATTTGTTTTAAATTTTGTTGGACTACCCCTGTGCTGGTAGACTCGTTTCTCAGTTAGCAGAATCGTATTAACAGTGGTAACCCAATCTTCATGGGAGGGAGGAGTTGTGGGGTGCAACTTCTGTGCTATAAGTTTTCCGGGCAATAAACAGGACTCTAATAATAGCTATGTATGTGTGTGGTGTGTATAGTTTTTCATCTAGCCAGCCCTGTAAGCAGAGTTTAGGATCTAGTGTAAGAGTAAGATTCTATATCCTATTAATAGAACCAATCACCTTTGTCCAGTATCTCACAAATTTCAGACACTTCCATAATATATGAAGGAGCGTGCCACTTTCCACCGCACATCTCAGGCATAGAGTATCCCTTCTGTGCTAAGCATGTAGCTTATGAGGTGTATGATAAGTGTAGTGCATAATGAAGAGCTGAGTGAGCTGCTGGGCAGATGACAAAGAAACCTTAGGTGCATTGTCAAGGACAGTGGATCATTCTTCGACTAAAATGTGTCCTAAGTCTTCTGACCATTGAGGTCTACAAATATAAATAATGGATTTTTGATAGTTTGAGAATTGAAAGTGTTTAATGCACAGAAGCACTTTAAATGGAAGTTAGATGAAAAAAAAAATGGTATTGTTTGATTAATAGCACATATGTTGCCCTAATATATGGGTTCATTTTGCACTAGAATATGTGATAAGAATTATAGGAAACAACACGATTCAGCGCTGTGTACTGAGATCTAAATAAAAAAATGCACTCACATGATTCTAGATTAAAATGAGCATGTCAGACAATCACAACTGAAGCAGTCGGTATGACCGGCGAAAACGGTCAGGCTTCAAGCCTTGCTCCCATCTTCTGGGATACCTCCTCCCCTATCTCCTCTCATTTATTTAAGGTACTTTGACTACTCTGGATATGGATTCATAAACCTCCACTTGCTATAAGTACAGCTTGGCCTTCTCAGGATCCACATGGATGGCTAAGTATATTTTCTCTACTTGAGTGTTATATGGCTTGGAAACTCTTCTTTGATCCAAAACGGACGGCTCCCACACCGTACAATGATAAATTCTATACCACAGTTGGAGGAATTCTCCTCTGTCTAGCTGGTTGTCAACAAGGGGAGGGCAGAAGATGCCATGCTATAAGCTATAGGAGTATAAGTGATATATGTGATGATAGGGGCATCTCTCCCTGGGAGTTTTCCATTTATGCCTGACAATTGATACACTGTGGGGAAAATAAATGTTTAATTCCCTGCAGATTTTGTAAGTTTTCCCACTTACAAAAGAAATGAAGGGTCTATAATTTTTATTTGTATTTTAAATGATAGAGACTAATATCAACCAAAAATCCAGAAAAAAAAACATGATACAAATGTTATAAACTGAGCTGCAGTTCAGTGAGTAAAATAAGTAGTTGATCCCCTACCCAACAAAACATGACTTTGTGGCAAGACGTTTCTTGCAGTTGGTTAGCAGGTTTGCACACATCTTGGTTCACTCTTCTTTACAGATCTTCTCTAAATCCTTAACGTTTCTTGGCTAACGCTTGACAACTCAATTTATTTACTCCTTCCATATATTTTCTATAGGATTAAGGTCTGGAGACTGTCTAGGCAACTCCATGACCCTAATGTGCTTCTTCTTGAGCCACTCCTTTGGTGCCTTAGAGGTATGTTGTGGGTCATTGTCATGCTGGAAGACCCAGTCATGACCCATCTTCAGTGTTCTGGCTGAGCGAAGAAGGTTCTCTTCCAAGATTTTACAATACATGGCCCCGTCTATTGGCCCCTCAATGCGGCAAAGTCGACCTGTACCTTTAGCAGAGAAACTGCCCCAAAGCATAATGTTTCCGCATCTGTGTTTGACTGTAGGGATAGTGTTCTTAGGGTCATAGGTACCATTTTTCTTCCTCCAAACACGATAAGATGAGCTAATGCCAAAGAGTTAAATTTTGGTCTCATCTGACCCCAGCACTTTCTCCCAATCCTTCTCTGAATCATTTAGATTGTTCATTGGCAAACTTCAGACAAGCCTGAACATGTGCCTTCCTGAGGAGGGGGACCTTGTGAGCGCTGCAGGATTTCAATCCATGGCGTTGTATTGTGGTACCAATGGTTTGTTTGAGGACTGTGGTCACAACTGCCTTGAGATTATTCACAAGCTCCCCCTGTGTAGTTCTGGGCTGATATCTCACTGTTCTCACGATCATGCCTACCCCATGAGGCAAACTCTTGCATGGAGGTCAAGACCAAGGGCAATTGATGGTCATTTTTATTTCTTCCATTTGCGAATAATCAATCCAACAGTTGTCTCTTTCTCACCAAGCTTCTTGCGGATTGTCTTGTAGCCCATTCCAGACTTGTGTAAGGTTTACAATTTTGTCCCTGATGTCCTTTGGTAGCTCTTTGGTCATACCCATGATGGTAAGGCTTGAATGGAAGAAAGATTCTGTTGACAGGTGTCATTTACACACATAACAAGTTTCTGTTAGGAGCACCTTCCTAAAGTGATACTAAAGTCGGTTTTGTTTTTTTTTTTATTTAAAAACCTGTGCAGTGGTTTTGCACAACAGATCCTTCTCTTCTCAGGTCCCTCTTCGGTGCTCCTGGCATCTTCACTCCTGTTGCACCTTGCTATGGGGGCACCCGAGACGAGCCGCAGCTCCCTGTGTCCATTCAGACACAGAGCTGTGGTCCAGCCCCATCCCCCTCTCTCCTCATTGGCTCCCTCACTTTGACATCAACGGGAGCCAAATGGTGCCTTGCTGTGGTCTCAGCCAATGAAGAGGGAGGTCCCAGCAGCCGAGTCTCTCGTGCAACATCACTGGATTGAGAGGGGGGCTCAGGTAAGTATTGGGGGGGGGGCTGAGGGGGGCTGCTGCACAAAGAATGCTTTTCATCTTAATGCAAAGAACCACTTTAACTGGACTCCTACTCCCAAATATTTGACGGTGGTGATCTCCTCCAATGCATCGTAATATACTACCTTAAATTTGTTGGTGCTATTGAATCTGGCGAAGCAACGCTTGCCTGCATGGTCCCATCTCCCTTTTTCCCTCATGGGTAGGAATAATCTCACTAAAATTAAGTTGCTTCCCTCTATACTATATATACTTCGTTATGCCCCGGTGTGGATTCCCAAAAAGTATTTTAGATAATTCAACTTTGCAATGGTCTTGTTTCTTTGGGGTTTACAGCAGCCCAGGTTTAGGCTGGCATTACTACAGAGACCATGGATGCAGGGTGGGTAGGCATGTCCTAATTTATTTGCTTATTATATTCCTGCTCTGCTCTGGTTGGTAGCAGATGAGGCCAATGCTACTGTGGTACTAGAGGCAGCATATCTTAGTTCATATGAAGCCCTATGCAGTATATTGTTTAAAAGGCTCCTCAACCCTCTTTTCAACTACACTTTCTATGAAATCCATCATAAAGGCCTGGCGATTGGACCATCTGTGGGTCCACCCATAATTTCTCGCCCCATATACTGATGTGGCTTAACCCCTCTCTCAAACAATTCTCTTGGTTTCCAGACTCCAATATATGGGCTTCTGAAGGGATTACATGTCTTAGCCAAATTTGTACAAGGGGTGGTCTCCAGACTTTTGATCCCCCTAACTTGACCTATTCTCTCTCTAACTTGTACCTGTTCTGTTACCTCCAGTTGTGCCATGCATTTCAGTTACAATTTTGCAATCAACCATTATCCCTTACAGCTTACACTATCAGGGATTAAGTCCCTATTGCGAGAGAAAACTTTAGAGAAACCTCTCTCCACCATTTACAAGGCCCTTCAGCCAACTATACATGATGGTCTTAATAAGCTTTTGTCCTGTTGTCGCATAGAGGTCCCGGAGCTGGATTCAGAGGATTGGGAGGATGTTTGTGAATACCCCATGCAACACCTGGTTTTAGCCAGGGATAGATTACTACAACCTAAAATTCTTTACAGAGTTTTTCACTCCCCAAAGATTACATACAATTTTTCCCTCACATTTTTCCTGCATGCTGGCGCTATTCGGAAGACCCTGCCACATTTTTACACGTGTTTTGGGATTGTTCGGGTATTCGATTTGTTTGGACTGAAATTTCTCACTACATTTGTTCTGTTACAACCATCTCGGCACCTGTGTCCATTGAGGTTTGTAGATTAGGTCTGGTACATTAGCTATCTCCAGGGCCATGAGAATTTTAATAGGCTTATTATTTTATTCTCCTAAGTCTATACTCCCTAAATGGAAATCTCCCCAGGCCCCTTACTTTAGACTTCTGGAAGTCCGTTGTTAATAAAAATGTCATCATTGTACAAATTTACATATACAGTGGATATAAAAAGTCCACAGACCCCTGTTAAAATGTCAGATTTCTGTGATGGAAAAAAAAATTAGACCAAGAAATACTTTCAGAACTTTTTCCACCTTTAATGTGACCTGTAAACTGTACAACTCAGTTAAACAACAAACCAAAATATTTTAGGTGGAGGGAAGTAAACATAAAAAATAAAATATAGTCACAGAAGTGTGAACACCCTTCAACTAATACTTTGTTGAAGCAGCTTTTGATTTTATTTACAGCACTCAATCTTTTTGGGTATGAGTATCAGCATGGCACATCCTCCTGACTTGGCAATATTTGCCCACTCTTCTTTGCAAAAACACTCCCAAATCTGTCAGGTTGTGAGGGCATCTATTGTGCACAGCCCTCTACAGATCACCCCGCAGATTTTCAATTGGATTCAGGTCTGGGGTCTGGCTGGGGCATTCCAAAACTTTAATATTCTTCTGGTGAAACCATTCCTTTGTTGATTTGGATGTATGCTTTGGGTCATAGTCATGATCAAAGATGACGTTCCTCTTCATGTTCAGCTTTCTAGTAGAAGCCTGCAGGTTTTGTACCAATATTGACTGGTATTTGGAACTGTTCATAATTCCCTCTACCTTGACTAAGGCCCTGTTCCAGCTGCTTCACTGTGGGTATGTTGTTCTTTTGGTGATGTGCATTGTTGTTTTTGCTTCAAACATCTTTTGGAATTATGGCCAAAAAGTTCAACCTTGGTTTCATCAGACCATAACACATTTTCCCACATGCTTTTGGGAGACTTCAGATGTGTTTTTGCAAAATTTAGCCGGGCTTGGATTTTTTTCTTTGTAAGAAAAGGCTTCCATCTTGTCACTCTACCCCATAGCCCAGACATATGAGGAATATGGGAGATTGTTGTCACATGTACCACACAGCCAGTACTTTCCAGATATCCCTGCAGCTTCTTTAATGTTGCTGTAGGCCTCTTGGCAGCCTCCCTGACCAGTTTTCTTCTCGTCTTTTCATCGATTTGTGGGATCTTGCAGTTCTTGGTATTGTCACTGTTGTGCCATATTGTCCCCACTTGATGAGGACTGTCTTCACTGTGTTACATGGTACAGTGCTTTGCAAAAGTATTCAGCCCCCTTGAACTTTTCGACCTTTTGCCACATTTCAGGCTTCAAACAAAGATGTAAAACTGTAATTTTTTGTGAAGAATCAACAAGTGGGACACAATCATGAAGTAGAACGAAATTTTTTGGATATTTCAAACTTTAACAAATAAAAAACTGAAAAATTGGGCATACAAAATTATTCAGCCCCCTTAAGTAAATACTTTGTAGCGCCACCTTTTGCTGCGATTACAGCTTTAGATTTTGCTTTACGTTTTGGATCATTGTCTTGTTGGAAGACAAATCTCCGTCCCAGTCTCAGGTCTTTTGCAAACTCCATCAGGTTTTCTTCCAGAATGGTCCTGTATTTGGCTCCATCCATCTTCCCATCAATTTTAACCATCTTCCCTGTCCCTGCTGAAGAAAATCAGGCCCAAACCATGATGCTGCCACCACCATGTTTGACAGTGGGGATGGTGTGTTCAGGGTGATGAGCTGTGTTGCTTTTACGCCAAACATAACGTTTTGCATTGTTGCCAAAAAGTTCGATTTTGGTTTCATCTGACCAGAGCACCTTCTTCCACATGTTTGGTGTGTCTCCTAGGTGGCTTGTGGCAAACTTTAAACTACACTTTTTAATGGATATCTTTAAGAAATGGCTTTCTTCTTTCCACTCTTCCATAAAGGCCAGATTTGTGCAGCATACGACCGATTGTTGTCCTATGGACAGAGTCTCCCACCTCAGCTGTAGATCTCTGCAGTTCATCCAGAGTGATCATGGGCCTCTTGGCTGCATCTCTGATCAGTCTTCTCCTTGTAGGAGCTGAAAGTTTAGAGGGACGGCCAGGTCTTCGGAGATTTGCAGTGGTCTGATACTCCTTGCATTTCAATATTATCGCTTGCACAGTGCTCCTTGGGATGTTTAAAGCTTGGGAAATCTTTTTGTATCCAAATCGGGCTTTAAACTTCTCCACAACAGTATCTCGGACCTGCCTGGTGTGTTCCTTGTTCTTCATGATGCTCTCTGCACTTTAAACAGACCTCTGAGACTATCACAGTGCAGGTGCATTTATACGGAGACTTGATTACACACAGGTGGATTCTATTTATCATCATTAGTCATTTAGGTCAACATTGGATCATTCAGAGATCCTCACTGAACTTCTGGAGAGAGTTTGCTGCACTGAAAGTAAAGGGCTGAATAATTTTGCACGCCCAATTTTTCAGTTTTTTATTTCTTAAAAAAGTTTGAAATATCCAATACATTTCGTTCCACCTTATGATTGTGTCCCACTTGTTGATTCTTCACAAAAAATTACAGTTTCATATCTTTATGTTTGAAGCCTGAAATGTGGCAAAAGGTCGCAAAGTTCAAGGGGGCTGAATACTTTCGCAAGGCACTGTATATCTAATGCCTTGGAAATAATTTTGTACTCCTCTCCTGACTGATAACTTTTAACAATGAGATCCCTCTGATGCTTTGGAAGCTTTCTACAGCCCATGGCTATAGGATGCAACTAAGAAAATGTCAGGAAAGACCTACTAGAACAGCTGCACTTTGGGGTTAATCAGAGGCACTTTAAATGTCAGGTGGGGGCGTGGCCTGGACATGGATGGGTGAAGCCGCACTTCTGAGCTCTGTCTTCCCTGTCACCCAGCCCGGCTATTACAGCTTTAAACAGCGGGGGAATGAGATCAGCTAAGAAACCGGGGACCAAGGGCACCCCCAGGATCGCAGGGACACCCGGCAGGCCAGCCACCAGAGCGGAAATCCAGCAGTTCTTTTCACATTCACAGACCCCATCTCAGAGTCCAAAGATGGTGGGGCCACACACATCACATCTCGAGGCACCAGAGGCCTGGGACTCACCTGCCTCACCAGCTCCCTCCTCGGTGTCAGAGGCACCTTCGGGCACCTCCGCTGCCCTCTTCCCTCAACTATCAGGATTACTACAGAGCCTGCTGACTCTGCAAGCTGATGCAGAGCTGCGCGCCCAGCTCAGCTCCTTACCTAGCAAGGCAGACCTGGAGGTAATGGTGAGCCATATCGAGGAGACACACCGGAGGGAGGTACAAGCTATCCGTAAGGAGGTGAGGACTGACTGACCGGGTTTCCATGGGGGAGGCAGCAGTAAAGGCCACAGAGCAGAGACTGACCAAACTTGAGACCTCCCAGCTCGATATGTCCATCGCCCTGCAGTTACAGGTAGAGGACATGGAAGACAGGAACATGCGGAATAATGTCTGGCTAAGGGGCATTCTGGAGAGTGGAATAGGGATATATGTGGGCCGTGTTGGATGGTTGGGATTTGGGGCCCCCCTTTATCTCATGGGTCCGTCTTCTGTATTAAATCGACCACAAGCCACTATTAGAGAGGGTGGTAGGATTTATAATTCCTTTGAGTTGAGGCAGCCGACAGGGATGCCCCCTTTCGTCACTCCTCTTTGCCCTGGCAATAGAGCAATTGGCGGCACAAAGAGCACATGCTGGCATCACGTGCTTTACATATGGTCCCAAGCATGGGAAAATTCTGCTTTATGCGGACAACATGCTTTTGCTCCTAGGGGACACTAAAATTATGGTTTTCGGTGGCAGAGAGAGCAAATTTGATCAAAATGATCTTCATGCCCCAACTGATTTATTTTCTCCACAATTTCCCAGTAGTAAATTGTGAAATGCATTGCCTTGGTGTCTTGCGTGGGTGCAGCAGATGGCTGATTGCTTGGGCAGTTATCTTTCCTGTGCTTACTGGGTTAATGTGTATATGCTGAAACCGTATGTATTATTGTTCACTAGGTCTTCAAGGTTATGTGCTATAATGTAATTACGTTCTCATGGGGAATGAAACTGGTATTTGGTATATTGCAATGGAATGATTGTACAATCTTTTCTTTATTCTTGTTGTAGGTCTATGGTTGTGACATCTCAAATCGTACTGGATTTAAAAAAAAAGTATCAGTATGACATCCAGGCAACCAGCATTCTCAGAGGAACTGCGATATCAGGAAAGATGGTAAAAAGACCCTTTGTTGTGGTGCACTGACAGCCACAAAATGAATATGCTGCCCTAATGCAACACATAACGCATCACACATGGGGGGGGGGGGGGGGGGAGTAATATTATATAAAATGTCGGAAACAAGTTTTATCTCAACTGGTGCTGTTGTCCATAGCAACCAAACAGCTTCTTCCTTTCATTATACCGACACAGCTTAGAAAATTACATTTTCTAAGCAGATTGGCTATACTCCATTTAGGACAAATATTGCTTAACCACTTGCAGACTGCCTAACGCCTATCTACGTCGGCAGTCAGCCCCTCACAGGCAAAGTGACGTAGGGCTACGTCACTAGCTTGTGAGGGTCTAGGGAGCGAGCGCGCGCCCCCGGAGGTCACGGACCCCCCCGCGCGTGTGACCAGCGGACCCGATGTCCGCCGGTCACTCGGCGATCGGCGGGGGAGAGGGAGAAAGTCAGGCGGCTTGTGTAAACAAGCCACCTGTCATTCTCCCCGGTGTATGAAGGCTGATCATACGGTTCTACTATGTAGAACCGTCGATCACTCTTCATACATCTCAAGCCACAGCCAATCACAGTAGAAAGCACGCCCCTAGGGACACACACAGCCCCTCCCTCTCTAATAAAATTAACCCCTTCACTACCAGTGTATTTTTACAGTAACAGTGCATATGTATAGCACTGATTACTGTAGAAATGTCACTGGTAACCCCAAAAGTGTCAAAAATGTCAGTCAAGGGTCCGATCTGTCCGCCGCAATGTCGCAGTACCGCAAAAAAAAAAAAAAAAATCGCAGATCGCCGCCATTACGCGTTAAAAAAAGAAAACAACAAAAATGACAAAAATCTTTCCCTTTGTTAGTAAACGCGATAACTTTTGCGCAAACCAATCAAAATACGCTTTTTGCGATTTTTTTTACCAAACACAGGTAGCATAAAACAAATTGGCCGAAAATGTTAAAAAAATTTAGATTTTTACATTTTTTTTGGGGGGAATTTCATATAAAAAAAATGTGAAAAATATTGCTATTTTTGCAAAATTGACGCTCTTTTTTTGTTTATAGCGCGTGATCAAAAAAAATCGCACAGGTGATCAAATACCACCAAAAGAAAGCTCTGTTTGTGGGGAAAAAAAGGACGCCAAATTTGTTTAGGTACAGCGTCGCACGACCGCGCAATTGTCCATTAAAGTCACGCAGTGCCGAATCGCAAAATACCCCCTGGTCGGAATGGGGGTAAAATCTTCCGGGGCTTAAGTGGTTAAGACACTTTATTAATTTCCCCTACTGTGCATTAACATGCAGTCAATACACCTAACACATTGTCTTTATGTGAATGGGCCCTTACAGATTCTCAGTTGAAATAAGGTAACAAAAATTTCCTTGCAACAGGATGTTGGGGGAAACCTCTTCAACAAATTAAAACCAAAAAACCAAAAAAACTGCAGATCTAACCTATCTTTATTCTATCCAAAATCTAAGAAATAGCTAGAGCTCTACCTACAGACATAAACAGACTTTGTGGAAACATATTTATTGTGCCTATTAGCTAGTGCATGTCTGTGTATTCTCCTCCTAATAACAAATTCCCTGAATGGATTTGGTAAAGAGATCAATAATATACATTTTTTGGTTTACTTTTTCACCTTAAGTATAAATTAAAATCGTGAATTCGAACTTTAAGCAGTGATGCAATTCTAAAAGTTTAATGATATTGCTCAGTAAACATTTGATTGGTTTCCATGTCTTCGTGTAAAATAAATATTGGGCGAGACACGTAGCATTTGTAATGACTTTTCTGAAGCAGAAGCAGAGCCTTTTAGGATCCTGTTTCACCACTGAAGAGTGAAAGATTAGGGTTTGATTATTTTTTTTTTTATATAGATGAAAGAAGTATAATGTATACAAGTGATTTCTACATCCAAAGGCTCTTAGTTTTTTGGCGTTGCTGAGGTCACTAGTATGTTTTTGTTGTTTTTTTTTTAAAGAATTGTACAATTTTGAAAGAATGTACAAAATTGTTGATTTGGCCAATCCCAACATAACTGCTATCTCTCTGATGAGTTTGTTTTGTTTTCACAACCTAATGATAGTCTGCTTTACTTGCTCTGATTGAAGGCTTAATAGCTTTCAAATGAAAATTCCACACTTGAAATTAATTTCAGGTCATTTACCTGCCTAATTATTATTGTATAAAAAGCACTATATTTTCTAAACCCTTCAACTAGCTTGGATGTAAGTACTATGAGGTTAAACTTCACAATTTGCACTTTTAGCCCCCATTCATTATGCTGTATATAACCTCAACTCCAATATTAAAAAGACTAAAAACAACAAGGTAGCTTCCTGAAGATGCAATTTTGCAAAACTAGTAGAGGCTCATCACTTCCGGCTCTGGTGTGACATCACGTCCTGGCCCAAAGGTTTGGAAATCTGTGGAGCGATCAATCTGGAGACTATATCACAATGTGCTAGTTGACCTTTATAAAGTTAGGGGGTCACTGGACTGCTGGTGATTTGAGTGGCACAATCAGGAGTAAGTTCTATTGGCACACAGGTTTCACGGTGGTGAATTTTTTACGCACATTAAGGAATGGCTATGGACTTTATGACCATTTGTGAAATGTTTGTATAGGTGTTAGCTTCATACACCTTTTTTCTTTAAATAATTTACAGATTAATTTACATTTTACTGTATAGGGACAGCTTCACTTTTTTTTTTTGTGTGTGTGTGTGTGTGAAACAAGCAGGTTCCTTTATACTGTATATGCTAAAAATAAAGTCTAAATATTTATAGACCGTTCTAAAATGGAAATATAATTTAAAGAGGTAAACCCCTTTTGTTTACATTTACCTATAGGTAAGCCTACATTAAGGCTTACCTATAGGTGCTATAAATATCTCCTAAACTTGCACCGTTTAGGAGATATTTACAGTGCATGCAGCCGATGACGTCATCGGCGCATGCGCTCTGAAGGAACGGCCACCTGTGCCGTTCCTTCAGATCCCAGTGCAGTGAACGGAGGCTCCTGCACACATGCGCGGGAGTGATGTAATCGCGCCCCCGGCCAATCAGATGGCCGGAGGACGAGATCCAGGAAGCAGTCCGGCCGTCCTGTCAGCACTGAGGGGGCTTCATTTTTAGGTAAGTACTTCATAATGAGCTAGTATGCGAAGCCTTTGTCTTAACAGGTTTGTTTTTTTTTTTTCACATTTTTTAAATGGGTTTACTTCCTCTTTAAAATTTTTACAAAGTAATGCCTGCCAAGAAAAATAAAGTGAAGTTAGGCACTATCTGGCAAAATATGAAATATGATAAATGGCTATGCTGGTAGGATATACAGAAGCCATGTTTTGCAGTATCTTAAAAGTGAAAGTAAACCCTCCTATTATTTTCAGCCTGTTTAATCTACAACTGCCATGATGCCGCAAGTGATGAGTTTAGCCACCAGCCAGTGGATGGTTTGACAGTTTGGTTGAGAGTACAACCAATGGGAGTGTTCTATTTCTGACACGTGCTGGAAACCTTCCCTTTTTTTAAACTGTTAAAATGGATGTGTTTTATTCCGCTTTAATTTGGCTAGAGACCATAGAAAAAAAAATGGATTTTTTACTCACTGTAAAATCCATTTCACAGCGCTCCATATATAATATCGGGTTAGATCACCTTCTGCAGGAGTAGTACTAGGCAGAACAAAATAAAATAAACAAACTTGGCTACGCCCATGGGCCGTCTTCAGCTGGTATATAACCCGCTCTCTGCTATAGGCATTTAGTTTAGTAGCAGGCGGTTTTCGAAGTATCAAAAATGTCTTAGGGCTCATGTACACCGCAACTTGTAAACGGCTGTTTAAGAGCAGTTGGGCTTTTTTTTCAGAAGCCCCTGAACCCACCTCTATGTCATCTTATCTGTCCATGTACACAGGGTCGTTTACAGTCATTTACAGGCAGTTGAGTTCAGTGACGTTTTTTGGAAAGCAATTATTTGTGTTCGAACTTGTGTTTCCCGGCGTTTCAAATGCAAAAACACGACCGAACGCGTTCACGGCTTGCGTTTTCAGGAGGCCTTTATACATATATATATATATCCACTTCCCTACCGGCGTATAGACAAATGACGCCGGCAGGGTGGCTTTCTAGATCCCGCCGCTACTGCACGCCCCCGGGGGTGCCAATAGCTCTCGCCGCTACTGCACGCCCCTGGGGGTGCCGGTACTGCACGGCGATCGGGGGTGAGGCTCGTCACAGCCGATCACATGAGCGGCTCCAGCGTTCTCTCTTCAATTCTCGCCTCCCGGGGACGTTCAGCGTGGCGATCGGGGACGAGGCTCGTCCCTCGGATAAAGCCCATCCCCGATCTAGATAAAGAGCCAATGAAATTGGCTTTTTACCACATGACCAGCTGTCAATCACAGCCGGTCACAGAATGTCAACAGAGAACACAGTAACTAGCTGTCACCGTGTTCTCCTCCTCACACACTGATCCTGTGTGAGGAGGAGATTGTGGTAACAGCTAATTACCAATTACAGTGCACCCCAAAACACACTGATTGCCCCCCCCCAATAAAGAGCACCTGTCACTAGCCCATCAGAGTACCCGAGTACCTGTCACCAGCCCATCAGAGTACCCGAGTACCTGTCACCAGCCCATCAGGTACTCTGATGACAGGTACGCGGGCACTCTGATGACAGGTACTCGGGTACTCTGATGACAGGTACTCTGATAGGGTGGTGACGGGTACTCGGGTACTCTGATGACGGGTACTCGGGTACTTTGAGTACCTGTCACCGGAGTACCCAAATACCCGTCATCGGAGTACCCGTCATCGGAGTACCCGAGTACCTGTCACCTACCCATCAGAGTACCCAAGTACCTTCCACCTGCTCATCAGAGTACTTTCCGCCTGCTCATCAGTACCCATCACTACTCATCAGTACCCATCAGTACCTATCACCTATCAGTATCAGTAGCTGCCATAACCCTGGTATTTTTTTAAACGGTGGACAGTTGGCTTTCCGATAAGGGTGGTCCCAGCAGCGGATTCGCCCTTGCAGGATGGCGAAAGAGGTGCCCCCCCTCCCGCCGTGCTCCGGTCCTTTTCCCCGCTTACCGGACCCGCCGACAGTGGGGAAAACGATCCGGTCCCGGATCCTCAGACAGGATGTCGAGTGAGGGCAAGCTTGCCCTCACTCGACTCTATGGTCTTGGAGGACCGGAGCTACGGCAAACGTCGTTGCCTAGCAACCGGTTTAAAAGGTCCCTTTTTTTTTTTTCATTTTATTTTATTTATTTTCTATCTTTTAGTGTACTTGTGAGATCTGAGGACTTTTTGGGGTATCATTTGGGGTGTCATTTTTGCTGTGTACATGCTATGTGTTAGAATTGTGGGGAAAAATTATAACTTCAAAAAACCCCCCATGCCTCTTAATACCTTGGACTGTCTGCTTAACAAAAAGGGGTCATTTTGGGGGTATTTGTACTGTCCTGACATTTCAAGGCCTCAAGAAAGGAGATAGGCTGTCAGTCCATCTGGTGTGATCAATTTTCGGTAATTGGTACCATAGCTTCTAGACTCAATAACTTTCACTCAGACTAAATAATATACACAAATTTGGGTTAATTTTACCATAGATATGTAGCAGTATAAATTTTGGCCCAAATGTATGAAGAAAAATACATTTTTTGGAAAATTTTATAATAGAAACTAAAAAAGTGTTTTTTTTTTTTCAAAATTTTTGCTCTTTTTTTGCTTAGATCATGAAAAAAAAACCCAGTTGTGATCACATACCACCAAAAGAAAGCTCTATTTGTGTGAAAAAAATGATAAAAATTTTGTTTGGTTACAGTGTAGCATGACTGAGCAATTGTCATTCAAACTGTGAGAGTGCTGAAAGCTGAAAATTGGTCTGGGCAGGAAGGGGGTCTAACTGCCCTGTATGGAAGTGGATATATATATATATATATATAGTGACAGGAAGTCAGGTAAATCTGTGTGTGTTGTCACAGACGGGAGATACATTTCTGCCTTGTTTAGACAATTCACCAATTACTATAAGGTGTCAGTTGCAGAGATAGCCAGAAAGGTTTGAGGACGTTGGAAAGCTTCAGCTATTCAGAATGAGGCAAGAGGCAATTAAGGCCTCTATAAGTTATCCAGAGGATGACTACTGATTGCTGCATCCTGAGGCTTTGTGAGTTAAGGAGAGCAGTGAGCTGAGAGACTTCTGAAGGTGAGGTGGTGTTGACTTTTTCTGTGTGAAAAGAAAACAAATAGACTATTGGTCTTCTGCTGTATGACCAGCAGTGTCTGCCCAGCAGTAGGTTGGGATAGACACCATAGGTAGGTTCCTGTGTTGTGAAAGTAGACGTGGCCAGGGTTTATTTTATGTTTGTTTGATTTATGCTGTTTGGATGCTTGCACTTGTTCCCAGCAAATTGGAAGAATAAACCATAGACCGTTGTTTTCAACCACTCCTCGGCTGTCTCTCTGTAACGAACCCACCCAAGGGGTCACCCACACCCGCTACCGAGCTAACCCCTTACAATAAATAAATATATATACATACACACACACACACACACACACACACACACACACACACACAATATATATGTTAAAGTGAGTGCGCTTTTCCTAAGTAATTGATAATTAATAAATTAATTTCAATTAATATTAGTGATGTTCCAATATCCAACAATATCAAATAACAATTAACACATGTGTATAAACAAAAGCTTTAGAGCCGGTTCACACTGGGGCGACTTGTCAGGCAACCTGGTCGCCTGACAAGTCGCCGTGGGTCGCCTGCCATAGATTAGCACAGGACCCGTTCTAATAGGAGCGACACAAGTTGCTCCGACTTAGAAAAAGGGTCCTGTACTACTTTGGGGCGACCTGGAGCGACCTGCATTGACTTCAATGATATGACTTCACAGGTCGCCCCGGCAAGTCGGGTCGCCTGTATGTGAACCGGCTTTAAAACACAAAATGATTGGGAAAGTCCAAATTCAGAAATCTTCTTTCAAAGTGATGGTTGTGATAAAGAGGTGAAGGAATCCAAACAAATAAACAGTGACTACAATTTCCCTCCACCAGGTGAATTTCCTCCTTACCCGGCGGAAAAAAGGTAGGAGCCTTAGGTGTATCCAATTATTCCACAATCGCTTATAGTGTGCAATCCACCTTCAATATAGTGATAACACCCCAATGTGTAAAGGTAATGGCCTCTTACCATAAAAAAGGACCCTTTAAGCTTGTGATGCACTGGTATGAAGATGGCGCTATTCCCTCTTATTCTGAACAAGGTGCACGGCTCTCTCAGTTATTCCAGCAAAGATAAAAATATCCTCCGCTCGGACATGAAAATAAATGAGGACTAATAGTGCATTATCTTTATACAGGGTATATTTATAGAAAGATTGCACTGACATGAATTAAGCAGTTTGCAGGCATAAATCGGTCTAAGAGCTGAGGAAATGATGTTAAGGTACTCGCGTCCGGCTGCAGCACGGACCACGGGTGACGTAGTGACGGCACGCCTCCTTGCTGACGCGTTTCCTCCAATAGGACATCAACAGAGATAGGAGATGTTTTTTATCTTTGCTGGTGGAGGGAAATTATAGTCTCTTTATCACAATCATCACTTTGAAAGAAGATTTCTGAATTTGGACTTTCCCAATCATTTTGTGTTTTAAGCTTTTGTTTATACACGTGTTAATTATTATTTGATATTGTTGGATATTGGAACATCACTAATATTAATTGAATTTAATTCATTAATTATCAATTACTTAGGAATAGCGCACTCACTTTAACATATACATATTACACTTTTTTTCAGTAGCAGCTTTTTCACAAGATCAGCGCACCCCCCTCCCATTCACAAATATAAATATATATATATATATATATATATATATATATATATATATATATATGTATATGTATATACACATACACACACACATACATACACGGTCACCCTGGCATGGCAGAGTCAGGTCACCCTAAACACCGGTCACCCTGCCATGTAAGGGTGACCTGACTCTGCCATGTCAGGATTAACAGAGTTTAGGGTGACCCCACTCTGGCATGCCAGGGTGACCCCACTCTGCCATGTCAGGGACACACACACACACACATTATATATGTGTGTGTGTGTGTGTGTGTGTGTGTTATATACACACACACACACACACACACACACACACACATATATACGTATATATTCATTCAAATGAAAATGGCTGAAAAACATATTTCTGTTGCATTGTGGGTGTTTGGGAGGGTCTCCTGATGTGTTTTGCAAAAAAACGCCTCTGAGCGCAAACGCGTCCAAACGCGGCATGCAAACGCGACACAACGGGCGTTTTTAACCGTCGTTCTGTAGCTGTCAAGTTCCAGCGTTCAAAGGACTTTTTCAAACGTCCTGTGTACATGTAGCCTTAGAGGGGTGGGTGTTGTGTGTGGGTGTGGATTTCCGGTGAGTAAAAAAAATCCAAAATATTTCTCTTTCGTTCATCGATGGACACAAAGTTCCATAAAATCATAACTCAGACGTCCAAATGCAGCGCCAAAAAGAAAATGAGAGGTGGGAAAAATAACCCAAGGCTAAAACACAAGAGCCCTAACCGGGCCACAGGAGCCCCATCTATGATAAAGCACCCCTTAAGAGGGAACAGCCCCTCTTAAAACAGCAGCTTGAAAAACCTTGAAGAAGCATCCACAGATGCCAAAATATCTATGTAGAATTTGGTGAAAGTATGCACCGATGACCAAGTGGCTGCCTTGCAAACTTGAGATATTGACGCTTGATGACAGTAAGCGTCTGGGTAGAATGTGCCATGACAGGGAAAGGAGGAACCAGACCTTTTAATAGAAATCGGCCATCGTCTGTCTGATCCATCTAGATATGGTAGCCAAAGAAGCAGCCAGCACTTTCCTTAGTCCGTATGTAACCACAAAAAGCGAGTCTGACCTCTGAAAGGATTCCATAGCTGCCTGATACACCTGAATCGCCCGAACCAAATCCAAGGTATGCAAAGGAAATTGCCCGGGATGAGCCAGCTTGGGACACAAGAAAGGCAACACATAAGCCATTAAAACCAGTGACTGTAAAGCAGAATGGTAGATTAGCCCTTGGGATAACTGGTTCTCCCTGAGAGGTTGCCCCCAAGGGATGTTCACGACCACCAGAAGACCCTCTTCCTTGAGGATGATACTGGCCTTACCGTGCCCCTAGGATGCCTGCAGTGTCTGTCAGAGGGACCCGTGACCTTGCCACGAACCTCGGTGTCCTGTGGAGCCGAACCCGCTGAAGGAGCTGCATGCAGGACTGCGCAAACAGACGTGTCTTGAAGGTGGATACCACCAGACCCAGAACCTATATGCAAGTCGGGAGAGAGAACTGTCGGTGTGACAGCAGCCGGTGAATCACGGCCTGTGGTCCCGAAGTTTGTCCAGAGGAAGGACCACCCTGGGCAGAATTAAAAACCAGACCTAGGTTATCCAATTTCCTGGACAGGGATTGGGGAAGTTAGGTAGTTCGGATGTCATCCGAATCTATACAAAAATTATATCTGCGCAAGGAGACTCAGGGCCTAAAAAATCCAAAATGGACAAACTTTACCCCCATTTTTTGGTACCCCAAGAGCATTTTGTGGATCCCCTTGATGCTCATAAAGGAGGTCCACGGAGCCGGAAAACGGGAAAGATGTCCCCCCACCCCAGTTATGGGTTAGGGCAGACCTTCATGCTTAAGAGGTCTTGTCTGCTGATCTGGAGAAGCCAGCTCTAGGCTTACCAGACCAAGGCTGGTTGGAACCTCCCAGGGAAGACTTGAAAGATCTATTTCCCTTATCTGCAGTCCCAGGAGCACAAACATTTTTTTCTTTGGACTAAGGAGGGCCTAGGTTTGCGACGAGGCTCCTTTCCTTTTCTAGATTGCGGCAGGAAGGTACTCTTCCACCCCCCCATGAGATCCTAACGATGTCATCCAGAGTAGCCCCAAATAGGTGATCACCTTGAAAGGGGAGATCAATAAGAGCTTTCTTCAAGGCTTGGTTAGCAGACCAATTCTTAAGCCACAGCATGCGCCTAATCCTCACCGCTGAAACGGAAAGCTTGGACAGCACAGGAGCTGCATCCAAAGCTGCATCACAAATAAATGCAGCCCCTGGACCAACTGGCCCCCTAAATCAACATAAGCAGTGGGAATCTGCTTATTCCGCAGACCCTAGTGCAAAAGTTTGGCCCATTGAGTTAGGGTCTGAGACACCAGTGCCGAGGTCAAGACTGGTCGCACTGCCGAAACAGCCATAGTAAACATGTTGTGCACCACAGCCTCTGCTTTCCTGTCAGCCGGGTCTTTAAAGGATGGAGATTAATCTACTGGAATGTGGTGGCTTTATTCAACCTGGAAACAGAGGAGGTTCCACCACTGGTGGACTAGTCCACTTTTTTAAAAGTGATTCCTCAAAGGAGTAACATACTGAGAATCATTTGGGGACTACAAAGGGTTGCTTCCATTCTTTATAGATAAACCTGTCAAATAAGGAAGATAAGGAAACGTGTGTATCAAAAGAGACAGCCATCTCAGTGGCCACATCCTCCATTTTTAAAGTCTCACGCACTGCAGTGATAAATGCATCTACCAGCGCTCTCTTATTCAGTCCTGCGACTGTGAAGGAATCATCCTCACTATCAGACAGATCGGGGGGGCGTGATATCAAGTCCCCCTGGATGGGCCACATCCACAGCTGGACCAGGATTAGAATCAGATGAGACAGACTGAGCAGGAGAAGGTGGGGGGGGAACACCTCCTCCTGGGCCTCTGCCCACATGCCACTTTCACCCCTGTTACTAAGGACTGTAGGACCACCATCAGCGCAACAATGAGGAGCTGAGGCTTTGAGGGACCTGCCACCTCCATGATGGGGTCAGAGGGGGAGATGTGACCCTGAGGCTTCATCAGAAAAGGCAGACCCCCCAGCACAAAAGTTTCTTTGGCACCACTACAGATCCCCCACACTAAGGGCACCTATTAGCAGAAAAGGAATAGGGACCCCAAAAGGAATCACCACTACTAGCCAGAGGAGTGCTGAATATTTGGACCCAGCAAATGCCATCAGTGTCCATCCAGTTCATATATCCCGGGAATAAGAGGAAGAGGAGCCCCGGCAGCACCATGCGGCTCTGGCTGTCTCCAGCGTCACAACGAACTAAGGGAAAATGGCCACCGTGACGTCACGGACTACACAAACATGGCCACCGGTCGGAGACCAAGCCAAACCAAGTGAAAAATGGCCGCTGTGATGTCACTGACTTCCCAAACATGGCCGCACCTAATGATCAGTACAGGCTATCAGGATCCTCCCTGAGCACCCTCTGCAATGGGACCCCCCGAGGTACTGTACTTCACACTGCCATACATTAAGGGGACATCACAGGACATACATTAAGGGGACTCTGCTGCACCCTCTGCAACCGCTGGGCCCTCTTGTCATGCAACTGATCCGAAGCCGGAGTGTAGAGAGGGCTCCCCTTGCGGCTAGGTGCAGAACACCCCTGGAGGTGAGACAGGGAGCGCTGTGCCTGAAGTAGCACGGGTTGCCGGCTGGGATGGCCAGATGGTGGCTGCGGCCAATAGGTGATAGGTCCCAGGCGGATCTGGAACACTTGACAAGCCAGGCAGGTGTGCTGCAGGAACAAGGTAAGCTGGGTAGCCCACAGGAGACTGGTAATGCGGAGTCAAGAGCCAAGTCGGGTCAGACACTGAACAAAACAGAGGAGAGTCCAGGGACAAGCCAAAGGGTCAGGAGCCAGAGTTATCAAGAGGAGTCGAGGTCAAGCAATCCGGGTCGGCAACAGGAAATCCAAGATAAGCAGGCAAAACAAGGCACAAGGGACACGGAGAGCTGAAGATCATACAGCAACTAGTGACTCATTGCTGAGCTTAAATAGGCCGTTTGGCGCCAAGCGCCGTCATGTCCTGCACGCACGTTCTTAGTTGATCTTGCCCGGAGTTGGCCGCGCATGCGTATTCGCGCAAATGCGCTGATTAGCCAAACTGTTGGAGTTTACCTGACAGTGCCCCCCCCCGAGGGGAAGCCTTCGGATGCCCAAAAGGGCCTGTTTTCCAGGAAACTTTTTGAAAAAGTCCCGTAACAGCCTGGGAGCATGTATGTTTTGCGCAGGTTCCCAAGAACTTTCTTCCGGAGGATAGCCTTTCCATTTCACCAGATACTGGGTTTGCCTTCCTCTTCTGCGGCAATCCAGAATGGATTCAACTTCATACTCTGTTTCGCCATGTACTAGAACTGGCGGTGGAGGCAAATCGTCTCTATTAGGAAAGGGACCAGGATTGGCCGGTTTGAGCAAGGACGCGTGGAACACTGGATGAATCCTGTACGTATTAGGAAGACACAATTCAAAGGCCACAGGGTTAATTATTCTTTTGATCGGGAAGGGACCAATGAACCTTGGCCCCAACTTCTTAGATGGGCAGGACAATTTGAGGTTAAGGGTGGACAGCCACACCTTATCTCCCACCTTCAAGGCAGGACTGTCTTTCTTCCTCTTGTCATAAAATTGTTGTTGTTTTCTTGTGCTTTTTGCATAGTCCTTTGCAGGAGCAGAAAATTTTCTTGGAGGAAGGTTGTCCTATCTTGCACAGCAGGTACCGTAGTTTCAGGTATCGGGCTAGGCAGAAAAGATGGGTGGAAACCATAGTTTGCAAACAACGGAGACTGATGTGTGAAAGCGTGAATTGAGTTGTTGTATGCAAACTCGGCACACGGGAGCAAGGCTACCCAATTGTCCTGTGAAAATGTAGAGAAAAGCAGCAGAGATATTGTTCAAGGGTCTGATTTGTCCTTTCTGTTTGGCCGTTACTTTGCGGGTGATATGCTGATGATAGACAGACCTCAATATTAAAGATTTTGCAAAGGGCCCTCCAGAATCTGGAGGTAAATTGTACTCCTCGGTCGGACACGATGCTGCTGGGCAGACCATGTAACCTCACGATTTCCTTGATAAAGGTATGTGCCGTGTCCACAGCCGAAGGAGTGCCAACCATGGGCACAAAGTGAGCCATTTTAGATAGGCGATCTACTACCACCATGATTGTAGAGAATCCCTCTGGAGAAGGTAGGTCCATTATAAAGTCCATGGATAACATTTCCCAAGGTTGTTTAGGAACAGGAAGTGGTCTCAATAGACCCCAGGCTTGGACATGGCTGCCCTTACTCCGAAGGCAGGTCGTGCAGGAACTCACATAATCCTTACAGTCTTGTCTGACACTCGGCCACCAATAGGATCAATGGATGAGTTTCAGAGTCTTACGAACCCCAAAGTGACTGGCTAATTGGTGGTCATGGAATGCATTATTATGCAAGAAAAAATTTCCCTGTTTCTGGAGTGTAGAAGTCTCAGGGGCAGTGCATTAGGGCAGAGGCCCGTTCAAGGGTGGTCCTGAGATCCGGCTGGATTAACAGAAAATTTTGGGCAGACAAAATTGTGCTAGGGGTGACATCCATAGGAGTTTCAGGGAACATCCGTGAGAGGGCGTCTGCTTTCCCGTTCTTGGATCCTGGCCAGTACGTAAGATGGAAATTAAACCTTGAAAAGAATAGGGCCCATCTGGCTTGTCGAGGTCTCAAGCGTCTGGCAGATCTGAGATACTCGAGATTTTTATGATCTGTAAAATATCATAATTGGATGGGCTGCACCTTCCAACAAATACCGCCACTCCTCAAGTGCCGCCTTGATGGCCAGCAGTTCTCGGTCCCCTACATCATAGTTCCTCTCAGGCTGAGTGAGCTTTTGAGAAAAAAAAAGCTACTGGGTGGAGCAAAGCTTTAGGTCCCTGGCGTTGAGAGAGGATTGCTCCCGTGGCTACCTCTGAGGCATCAACCTCAAGGACATAAGGCAAAGCCAGGTCCGGATGCTGTAGCACGGGGGCACTGGTGAGCACAGCCTTAAGTTTGTCAAACGCCCCTTGAGCCTCTGAAGTCCAGTGGAAGCGGGTGTGTTGCCGAGTTATTTGAGTAATAGGGGCAATGATGCGGGAAAAGTCCTTAATGAATCTGCGATAAAAATTTGCAAAACCCACAAACCTCTTGATACCTTTCTTGTCCGTGGGAGCAGGCCACTCCAAGATGGCAGACACTTTGAGGGTCCATTGCTATTCCATCCGTGGAGATGATCAGACCTAGAAACTGTATTGACGATTTCTCGAATTCACATTTTTCCGCCTTTGCATAAAGCCCGTGTTTTCTGAGAGTGGCCAATACTTTTTGCACGTGTATTCTATGTGACTCCAAGTTGGCAGAAAAAACAAGAATGTCATCCAAGTAAACGATGAGGAAATTGTCCAGGAATTCTCTGAAAATATTGTTTACTAGATGCTGGAAGGTGGCAGGGGCATTGCACAGCCCAAAAGGCATAACCAGGTATTCGAAGTGCCCAAAACGGGTTCGAAAAGCAGTCTTCCACTCGTCGCCTTCACAGATTCGTACCAAGTTATAAGCACCTCGTAGATCTAATTTAGTGAAGACTTGAGCGGAGCGGAATCTCTGGAAAAGCTCAGGAACGAGAGGAAGCGGGTACCAGTTCTTTATAGTAATTTTATTTAGGTCTCTGTAATCCACACAAGGCCTTAGGGTATGGTCCTTTTCCACAAAAAAGATGCCGGCTCCGGCCGGAGAGGAGGAAGGATGAATTAACCCTTTGAGTTTCTCGTCAATGTATTGCCGTAGGGCTTCAAGCTCAGTCTCTGAGAGCGGGAAGATACGGCCGAAAGGAATTTCGGCACCAGGTAACAACTCTATCGGGCAATCGTAGGGACGGTGAGGTGGTAATGAGTCCGCTTTCTTTTTATCAAGCACATCAAGAAAGTGGGAACATCTTGGCCGACATTGGAAACAGTCTGAATGGAAAGACAGCCGGCAGGAGGCGGGTCTCAGGAGACACACAATGTTGACGGCAGTATGCCGATTTAAAAGATGCTTCCCCTCTTGACCAGTCTATCAGCGGGTTGTGTGCCCAGAGCCAGGGGATTCCCAGAATTACAGGAAACATGGGTGAAGGAAGAACGTCAAAGTGGGCCCGGATCTGGGAGTAGTGCCATCTGCAAGGTGGATTTCCAATTTATGGTTCTTGGTCTGGAGAGGTATGTGGAGGTCTCTTGCCAATGAGATATCCAGGAAACAGCTGCAGGCTCCGGAGTCAATGATGGCTGGCAGCTTGATCTCCCCTCCTGCCACCTGCAAAGAAACAAGGAGGACCAGGTGAGTGGGGGAAGATCCAGGGATCTGAAGATGCATATGACTGGAAATAAGAGGCTTACTTGGTCTGACTGGGCAGTTACGAAGGAAGTGTCCATTGTCCCCACAGTACAGACATAAGTTCAGTTGCCTGCAACAAAGTCTTTCCGCAGGGGTTAAGGCTGAACGGACCACTCCGATCTGCATAGGCTCCTCGGGTGACATTGGGCTGGCAGCAGTCGGTAAAGGTGCAGGAGGTGGTGACACCTTGGGTAGCATCCAAGCAGGCTGAAAGGACTGAGCACGTTCGGACCGACGTTCCCGCAAACGTCTGTCTAACTGGATGGCCAGTTGAATGAGCCCCTCTAAAGTGGTGGGGGTCTCAACCCGTGCTAACTCATCTTTAAGAGTTTCCAACAGGCCTAGCCAATACTGATGTTTGAGGGCGGCCTCATTCCAGCCTGTGTCTGCAGACCACCTGCGAAAGTCCACGGTGTAATCTTCCACGGGGCGTCGGCCTTGCTGTAATTTATGAAGTGTTGCTTCGGCAGTGGCTGTACGTTGTGGGTCATTGTACAGCTGGGCCATTGCCTCAAAGAAGACCTCAACAGAGTCCAGAGCAGGATCCTTCTGTTCCAGCAAATGGTGGGCCCAGGACTGGGGTTCATCAGACAGCAGGGAGATGATAAACCCTCCTTTAACTGTCTCCAGTGTCTCCAAGGAAAAAGTTCTGGGTTGCAGAGCCAAGTATGATAAGCAGGCGTTCTTAAATGATTTAAACTTCCTGCGATCACCAGAGAAGCGTTCAGGCAGGGGTACTCTGGGTTCAGGAGGAGGAGCCATCATGGCAGGAATAGAAGCGGATTGTCCCGAAACTGAAGGAGCAAGGTTGGAGACTGCAGCGGATGGATCTGAAGGAGCCGCCAGAGATGGTGTAGACAGGTTCTGCAGGCGACCTTCCAATTGGAAGTAACCCTCCTGAAGATTCTTCACAGCCTGGGTTAAAGCTGCAACTTGCTGGCATAAGGTTTCCAGCGGGGAGGCACCTCTCTCGGCTTCTGTCATGGCTGGATGATACTGTCACGCACCTGATCCGAAGCCGGAGTGTAGAGAGGGCTCCCCTTGCGGCTAGGTGCAGAACACCCCTGGAGGTGAGACAGGGAGTGCTGTGCCCGAAGTAGCACGGGTTGCCGGCTGGGATGGCCAGATGGTGGCTGTGGCCAATGGGTGATAGGTCCAAGGCGGATCTGGAACACTTGACAAGCCAGGCAGGTGTGCTGCAGTAACAAGGTAAGCTGGGTAGCCCACAGGAGACTGGTAATGCGGAGTCAAGAGCCAAGCCGGGTCAGACACTGGAGAAAACAGAGGAGAGTCCAGGGACAAGCCAAAGGGTCAGGAGCCAGAGGTATCAAGAGGAGTCGAGGTCAAGCAATCCGGGTCGGCAACAGGAAATCCAAGATAAGCAGGCAAAACAAGGGACACGGGGAGCTGAAGATCATCCAGCAACTAGTGACTGTCATTGCTGAGCTTAAATAGGCCGTTTGGCGCCAAGCGCCGTCACGTCCTGCGTGCACATTGGCGCACGCACGTTCTTAGTTGATCTTGCCCGGAGTTGGTCGCGCAAGCGTATTCGCGCCAATGCGCTGATTAGCCAAACTGTTGGAGTTTACCTGACACCTCTGCACTGGGACAAGCATTTGCACTATACCTCACACTGCACATGGCAGGACATACATCTTGGGGTATACAGTGCTTCGCCAGAAAAAGTATATATCACATAGGATTAAAAGATAAATAATGTATACAAGTGAGTTTAGTGTCCCAAAAAAATAATGTATACAGGTGATTCCAGTACCCCCCCCCCCAAAGGGATGCAAGGTACTCATCCTATAATCGGGAGATCCCTAGGCCCCATGATGAGGGAGATAGGGATCAAATAAGGAGTTGTGGTGGTTATCCTAATGATGCCCCTGTCTCCTATCCCCCCACTAACACCAGAGGTAATTGGAGGGGAAGGAGACCAGGGAGAGGGGGTCCGCGTAGGGGGGAGAGGTAGAGGTTATTGGGGTAACACTCATAACCATTACACTCAACCACAGGGGAAATGGAGTCACCCTACCCCTTTTAAGCCCCCTACGGAAAGAGGCCATGAAGTGGCGCATGGTTCCTCTTATCCACCGACCCAATATGAGGTGTTGAGGTGTCCACCCATAACCGCTACACCCCATTATATTCACCAGAGGGACCAGCTTCGGAGTCTGACGTTTTTTTTTTTTTTTTTTTTTTTTTTTTTTTTTTTAGGGACCCCCAGTGCCCCGTAGGGGTACGGGGGATTCACTGGAAATCCATCTGGGGGAAACAAAAGAGGGAAAGAGGAAAGAGCAGGAAGACTCATACAAAAAAAGAAAACGCCAATGGGTACTGGCATTTTCAACATCAGCGCCACGTCTTTAAGTAAGGAAGAGATTAGGGTTCTTGATAAGGGGCTTAAATTTGTACCTATCAAGAACCTTAATAAATTTGACACATACATGAATTTACAGAAATTCAGGCTTTCCCTTAATCAAAACCTGACAATAGACCCCCTTTTGTGGAGAGAGGCCAGCATTCTAATCTGAAGAACAGATCAGTTTTTAATCCGCTCAATAAGGATAAGTTGGTTGAGGTTTTCAAGAATTTGGTGGTTGCTGATCTCGAGAATTTAAAAGTAAGGCAGATTCGGGATCCTCAATGGATTAGAAATGGGATAGCGAGCTTAGAGAAAAATAAACAGCTCGTAATACGCCCAGCAGATAAGGGCGGTGGTCTAGTAGTGATGAGTGTAGAGTATTCTAGAGGAAATGATGAGACAACTCTCAGATAGAAATACCTACAGTCCACTGAACCATAATCATCTGAATGAATATAAAGCCTTACTGGAAAATTGATTAAAAAAAAAAGGAGTAAATAGAGACTTTAACCAAAAAGGAAACTCAATATCTTAATCCAACAGTGTGCAGGACCCCCATTATATATTTTCCCCCTAAAATACATAAGAATTCGGATAGACCACCAGGAAGACCAATCATTAATGGGATTAATTCCCTGAGCTCAAGATTGGGTCAATATATTGACTTCTTTCTGCAACCCCTGGTGATGCGCACAGAAGCGTTTCTGAAAGATACGAAACATGTTATACAGCGTTTACAACAGCTAGAAAACACTGAAAACATGTATCCTAGCCACAGCAGATGTTAGCTCCTTGTACACGATCATAGGGCATGAGGCAGCTATGGGAGCTGTTAAGTGGGCATTACGCTGCTCAGATCTTGAGGAGGAACGCTCCAAGTATATTGTGGAATGCCTGAGATTTTTTTTTTTTTTTTTTTGTGATTTTACCTGGACAGTGAGTACTGAAAGTGTTCAATTTTTGGACCTTGATATTTTTAAAAGACAGGGACACATTCTTACTAGGAATTTCTTCAAGCCCACTGATAGAAATTCCTATCTGCCCATAGACAGCGGTCATGATCGAAATTGGCTTTTGAAAATCCCTAAGGGACAGCTGATTCGGATACGCCGCAACTGTTCTGATCAGGCAGACTATGTCCCCAATCTCAGGTTCTTATTGACCGCTTTAAAGATAAGGGCTATGATATGAATAGGGTCCTTGCAGACCAAAGAGAAGTAGTAGCTATAGATAGGAACGTACTCCTGAATGATAACACCAAATCCAATACCAGTAGTAGCGACTTCAGAATGATTTTTGACTTTAATATCCAATACAAACACGTAGAGCATATAATCAAAAAGCATTGGGGGATTCTTAAGACATGAAAATATTTTAGGCCCACACCTTCCACAACGACCTAGGTTCGTGTATAGGAAGGCCCCGATCTTGAAAGACAGGTTAGCCCCGGGTGTGATTGATCCTTCGATAGAAAATTGAATAAAGGGTTCTTTTTCACTATTTGGATTCCATGCTGTGGGAGATGTGGGGTCTGCCGTCATGTGAAATTTAAGAGGAAGAAGAGAAAGACCTTTGTTGCGCCTAGTACTGGCAGGGAGTACACGATCAAGGATTTGATCACGTGCTCCACTGTAGGGGTTGTCTATATGTTGGAGTGCGGGTGCGGGCTCCAATATATAGGACGCACCTCAAGATGTTTGAATGTGAGAGTAGCTGAGAACATTACAGTTTTGGGGGATTAAAGTGGTGAAAAAGCATTGGCGGGGTGGCAGCTACATTCGCCAACTGAGCAGGAAAGAATCCTTTTGGATTTTTGAAACAAAGGTTCTCTCTCCCAGAGGTCTTAACGTGGATTTTGACCTTAATTGCTTTATAATCGATAAGTAACGCGATGACCATCATTGTTTTTTTCATCATTGTCATTTTTAAATTTTTGTAAATTTTTGCCATTTTTAGCAAATATTTTTATCGCATGAATTTTGAGTTTATGATTTTGTGTAGCCTATGTACATGATGTTCTTATGACCAGGAAAGGGACTTTGTTGATTACTTTCACGTATGTACTAATATTTTTAAGGGATTATCCTATCCATTTTATGTATTATATTAATGATGTTTTTTTAATGGATCACCTTAGTATGACTGACTAAGCAGTATTTATTGCTGGTGTCCGGTCAGTGGTGATTTAATTGGGATTAAAATGTATTTTCTATACATTTTATATGTTGGATATATGATTGATAGCCTGAGAGATTTGATGAGAGATTTGATGTAGTGTGCACCAGGCAGGCTCCAGTTTTGATGATGGTATCCGAATTTATGCTCATTTAGATGTCTTGTTTCTGTATTGTCATTCTGCTTTGAATGTGTGTGTCCAGCCTCTGTGTCCCCATTTGCAGGGGGCGGAGATGTCATTCTAACCAATGAGCTCAATACTGGAGTAAGCTTGTGTTTTGGTTTTACTTTCTCCTGCTTCCTGTGGGGCGGGGAGACCGGTCTATCCACCAATCAGGAGGCACTGCCACAGGCCAGCTCGGCCTTATAACCTGTATGCAATCTCCACCTCTACTGTGGAAGTCAGTGCCCAATTGGCAACGACGCAATGCGTATAGGGGCGGAGCCTATCCTGCCGGACGCTGCATCCTCTCAGCTGTGTGGAGCTGTTATCATATATGCACTTATCCAAGTGTTTGTTTGCGAGTACCTTTTTTATAATAAACTCCCTGTTGATTCACCCATACGGAGAGCATTAGATCTGCTTTGCTTTTTCCCTCCTATGCCGGTCATCTGCTTCTGATGAGAGTGGAACTTATTTTGGGAATCTCTATGTGTGTCCTATTGAAGATCCTCTACACTATCCTGTGACCCCGGTGGGGTAAAGCTGTATCTGGCCTGGGTTGATTCTTGGGTCAGTGTGTAAGGTGAGAGGCTTTGATTTCTGGTGGTGGTGAAGTGGAGCGCATCACGGATTGCTTTTGTGGGGATCACAGAAGATTGTTTTTTATGAGTCACAGTTATTAAGATATCACTATTTGTGGACACTGGAAGCACCTGTATACATTATTTTCTTGGGACACTAAAAACACTTGTATACATTAATTATCTTTAATCCTATGTTATATATACTTTTTCTGGCGCAGCACTGTATATGGTTTTAGTTTTGTTTGTGGAGTAAATAACACTGTTTTGTGTTAGCAGCCGGACACTAAGATTTTGTTGCACTGCAATTATTTTATTGCATGATTGTATTTATATTTATCACTTTTGTGCTGGTAGTTTCACATTTTTATACATCTTAGGGTCTCCGCATTGGGACCCCCACTCAAGGTACTGCACCCCAGGGGGCGGAGCCAGCAGCCAGAGCGGATGGTGGTGTGAGAGCAGCTCTAACACACCGGGTGCCCTGTAGCTTTCTACAGCGACCTTCCACAGCTCTCATACAACCACAAAGGACCAGTAGACTGAGGAGACCCAGATGAATACCATGGGCAAATGAAAAGAAAGAGGGACCCCGAAATTAACCAATTTCTTCTCACCAGACCGGGGCCTGACGATCCAAGATGGCGTCGGGGGACGTCCTCCTTCCTCTTCATCCACAGATGCCAGGACACTCAGCTCTCCCTGCACAGCTGCCAGTGAGTCACTTAATGAAAGCAATCCCCATCCATCTTTGACTTCCAGCAGCCATATTAAACAAAAAAGATGGCTGACTGGCCAGGATGACCAGCTAAATGTAACTAATGTAGGTGGGGGAGATATGGAGGAGACAGCAGATTATGAGCAGCAGCTGGATTCATTCCCGACAGGACAGCCTATCACACATATTAAGATAAAAGATAGGTTAAGATTAAGGGGGGCACTCCTGTTGTAATGATATTATAGCGGCCATGTTGTTCAGTTATCATAGGTAAGCCATGCAGAACAGTTACATATTTCCGCAGTGCTATTACCCCCCTCCCTCCTCCTATAATTTATTAAATGGATAGGTTTTACATTTCAGAAGAGCCATAATCTCAACTCAGACATCAGAAACCAGCGCTTAGGCCTGTGCAGAGCTGTAAACGGTTCATTGAGTTCTGGCAGGATGTCTGTTTCTGCTGTCCAGGCCTATCGTAAAACTAGGACCAAAACAATTAAGGATACCCAGAACTAATGGGGGATCGTAAAAGGCAATTGGAGAGCTCTGCCCAATTTAAAACTTAAATCCACACATGCTTCATAAACTCAGACAGGAACATGACACATTAATAATAAGAATATATTTGAATGAGAAATGTTGTACTGAATGAATTAAGGTCATACTTGACCACACTAGCTGTTGGAAGAATTGGCTGAGTCAGGAATCTTTCATAAATGCAGCTGAAGTAATGTATATATGAACCTATAAATGTAGATAGAAGTTATACTTTATGTAAATTACAGTTAGAGTGATGCTTTATGATTAGCTTGTTTTGAGACACACATTCCTCCCTTTGCCTGTATGAAGGGGAGGGAAGTTCATTTTCTTACTTCTGCAGAGAGAAGACCTTGAGAGATAAGGAAGCAGGATTCTACATTCCAGGACCAATTTCCAGAACTAGCTCTGACCGGAGAGATTACAGCTAAAGGATGGGACAGTGGATTTAACCGTCACCCTACCAGATGCAAAAGTGGACATTGATTGGATGAAATATGCTATTACACTTTAGATCAGCCCAGAACACACCTATACCTCATAAATATTCATCACTATAAAAAGTGCAAACCCCATTGTCTGGGTAGATTTTTGTGCATGAGACAGGCTGCTGTGACTGAACTCTGTATATATCTCCATGCGCATGTAAATAAACAAATTCCTCTTGTTTTCCAAAATCACCGGATCTGAGTTTTTCCTACATTTTGGTGTTTCTGCCCGGTTAACCACAGCTGGACGATAGAAGTTCTGCTGGGACGACTGCAAAAGATCTGAGGTGAGATGCCAAGGATCGTCTTAGAAGACCTCCAGTCCTGTGTTGACTGTTAAAAGAGGCCAGTCGTCTCCAAAGGGACAGAAATCGTCCAGAGTCAGTTTCAAGGAAGCCCAGTGAGGAAGAACAAGGGAATTCGGTAAGTGACTAAATTTATATTTCCCATTGGGATAGTTCAGTGACAAGAATATGTTGTATTCTGGTAGGACAAGGTGACCAAATACTGTATCTTGGTAGGTAGTTTGTGACCAAGAGGTATGTAGTGACCGGTCAGGGTAAGGACTGACCATATAATAAATCCTTTCCGTGCACGTTAAATATTTGAAAGTTTAGGAATGGGAAGTATAAATTGTTGTCTAAGCAAGGATCCTGAATACAATGATGAAAATACATGTGAGCGGAACTAGGGACAGAGATGAGTAGAGTGTTTATAGACAAGTCTTTTCTCCCCACGGTAAATGTATGTAGCAGACAAGCTAAAAGAGGTAGCTGAATTTCTACAACAAGGGGATTCATGAAGGTCTAGAAAAAGGAAGCAGGGTTGGATACTAATGATGCTATGAAATCACTTTTTATCCAAACCTTTATGACAAATTTGCAGGTAGAATGTGAATTAATGGTCAAGCAGGTGATTTCGGTCTAACCATGACGGTGGGAGGATTTGGAACGGTTGTTTTAGAGAAGGATGCGGAAGGTTATTTTTGAAAGTAATACAGTTAAGTTAGTCTTTAAGAGGGAGCACGGTAAATATTTTGGTCCCTGATGAGAAAATGTTGTTTGTTGCAGATGATTGAATGCATTTTGAGGTTTCTGTTGTAAATGTGACAATGTTATCTGAATTCAGACAGAGAGGTAACGTGTGTATGGTATATGAGAAGGGAGGCATGATTGATTGGTAACATAAGCTTTACTACTTGTGTGTGAGAGTTTAATGTTATGAGAAAGCGCATCTGCAGAATCCTCCCCCTCCCTTTGGAAAAGGAGGGAGGGAGAGATGCAGGACCGATGGAAGAAATTCCACTCTTTTAGATGTCTGATTGTGAAAGTAGGAGAGTTTTGAACATGAGAAATGAGTAATATAATGTAATATGTGATGTTCAAATGCTTTGAAAAGTAAGGGAAGTTTTTAAATATTGACAGACATAAAATCCTATTTAAATTAGTTTTTTGTCTTGTGTAATTTTAAGATTAATTGGAAACAAAGAGACAAAATAATTGACTGAAGATAACGTCCTTTAGATTTCAAAAAGCAGCCATTACCATTATAATTATTTAAAACCTTTAGTCTTTCCATTCCAGCCCACTGGGCATGGAAAGCGAGACAGCCCCACCCACAGATAAAAACTGTGCATTCTTTTGAAATGGAAGTTGTTTAAACGAAGTAAGTTGACCAGACAGGTTCTGTATAACGCTGATGTGACCAAGTATCAAGGAAAAGATAGGACAATAATGAATGCTCACTGAAAATGTATAGTTGGGTTAGCGTAAGAGATGGTGATCGTTACTCAGTATGATTGGTGATATATAATCGATATATAATGTAATGAACACACTATGAAGGTTATTGTGAAAGAGTTTTAACCAAGGTAAATTATTGACAACTTTTAATGGACGTCCTTTTATGAAAATCCACGTGGTGAAAATTAAAATAATTAATTATTATGAGCTCATTATATATGGGAAGAATAGAGTGCACTCTCATTAACCGCTTGCCGCCCGCCCGCCCGCCGTCATATGACGGCGGAGCGGAGCGACCATTATCCTGCACTTTAAGCAGGGCAGGCGCGCGATCGCGTGCGCGCCGCCCTGCACTGCCGGTGTCGGCGTGTCCCCTGGACACCCCCCGTCACCGGCAGGGGGGGAAACAGCCAATGGGCGTGGCTGTTTCCCACGTGATCGGCTGAGTTCCAATGACACAGCCGATCACAATAGCGGAGCCCGGAAGATGACCGCGCATGCGCAATCGGGAGCGCAGCGCGGTCATGTCGGTGGCACTGTGTTCCGTAGGAACACAGCTGTCACCGGCGGTCACTGACAGTGACTGTTTACTATGTGATTGGCTGTGAATCCATTCACAGCCGATCACAAAATGTAAACAAAGAGCAGTAACTCACTGTTACTAGCTCTTCTCCCCTCATACAGTTTCCAGTGTGAGGAGAGCAGAGCTAGAAATAGTGAGTTACTGCTCTGTACACCTGTCACAAAGTAAAAGCACAGAAATGTCCCCACACAGTCCTCAGCCCCCCCCCCCCCAATGTCACCTGTCACCCAACAGTCACCTCATCAGTGCCCAGAAATTGACACCCATAACGTTCACATGTGAGCGCAGCGATCGTGGGCAGAATCACAGCGATTCTGCCCGCGATCCTGAAATCATTGCAAATCGCGGGACGCCTGTGCGTTGCCCATGATTTGCAATAGCACCCCAAACGCTGTGCGATGTTGCCGCCATATCCGCCTGCCGAATCGCGGTAACATCGCGCAAACAACGCATGACGCCCAAAAAAAGGTACAAGAGTTTCTTTAGGGGCGTCATGCGTTGTTTGCGCGATGTTACCGCAATTCGGCAGGCGGAAATCGCAGCAACATCGCACAGCGTTTGGGGTGCTATTGCAAATCACGGGCAACGCACAGGCGCCCCGCGATTTGCAATGATTTCTGGATCGCGAGCAGAATCGCAATGATTCTGCCCGCGATCGCTACGCTCACCTGTGAATGTAGCCTAAAGTTCACCGGTCACCAGAGACTGCCATCAGTACCGCCGTGCACCATCGCCCGTCACCCATCAGTGACCATCGCCCGTCACCCCATCAATCACCGTCACCTGTCACCCTATCAATCATCGTCACTTGACACCCCATCAGTGATCGTCACTTGACACCCTATCAATCATCGTCACATGTCACCCCGTCAGTGATCGTCATCTGTCACCCCATCAATCATCGTCACTTGTCACCTCATCAATCATCGTCACCTGTCACCTCATCAATCATCGTCACCTGTCACCCCATCAGTCATCGTCACCTGTCACCCCATCAGTCATCGTCACCTGTCACCCCATCAGTCATCGTCACCTGTCACCCCATCAGTCATCGTCACCTGTTTGCCATATACATGCAATCACTTACTGACCGCCTAACGACTATATGCGTCGGCCATTAAAAGCTAAATACTGGGGTTATGGCAGCAGATAGCCCCCATAACCCTGGTATTTTTTGAAACGGCGGGCGGTCGGCTTTCAGATAAGGGTGGTCCCAGTGGCGGATTCGCCGCGGAATTACCCTTACGGTGCAGGGGAAGAGGTGCCCCCCCTCCTGCCGCGTCCCAGACGTTTTCCCAGCTTACCGGACCCGCCGGCAGCGGGGAAAACTATCCGGTCCCGGATCCTCAGAGACAGGAAGTCGAGTGAGGGCAAGATGGCCCTCACTCGACTCTATGGTCTTGGAGGACCGGAGCTACGTCAAAAGACATTGCCTAGCAACCGGTTTAAAAGGGCCGCTTTTTTTTTTCCTCTTTCAACAATTTTTTTTTTTTTTCTTTTTTAGTGTAGTTGTGAGGTGTGAGGTCATTTTGACCCCAGATCTCACAATAAAGAGGACCTGTCATGCCTATTTCTATTACAAGGGATGTTTACATTCCTTGTAATAGGAATAAAAATGATCAAAACTTTTTTTTTAACTGTGTAAAAATAAAAAATAAATAAATAAAATAAATAGGAAAAAAAAAAATTAAAGCGCCCTGTCCCCGTTAGCTCGCGCGCAGAAGCAAACGCATACGCAAGTCCCGCCCACATATGTAAACGGCGTTTAAACCATACATGTGAGGTATCGCCGCGATCGTTAGAGCGAGAGCAATAATTTGAGCCCTAGGCCTCCTCTGTAACTCTAAGCTGGTAACCTGCAGAAATTTTTAAAATGTTGCCTATGGGGATTTTTAAGTACCAATGTTTGGCGCCATTCTGTGAGCATGCGCAATTTTGAAGCATGACATGTTGGGTATCTAATTACTCGGCGTAACATTATCTTTCACATTATGGAAAAAAAATGGGCTAAATTTACTGTTTTCTTATTTTTTAGTTTAAAAAAGTGAATTTTTTTCACAAAAAAAAAAAAATTGCATTTGGAAGACTGCTGCGTAAATATGGTGTGATAAAAAATATTGCAACGATCTCCATTTTATTCTCTAGGGTCTCTGCTAAAAAAAAAAATATATAATGTTTGGGGGTTCCAAGTAGTTTTCTAGCAAAAAAAATGATTTTAGCTTGTAAACACCAAGTGTCAAAAATAGGCCCAGTCTTAAAGTGGATAAATGGACAACTTTGTGTAAAGCGCTACTTGGATGTTAGGCCTATGTATGTGGCCAGGCTGTGAAAAAAGTGTTACACATGTGGTATCGCCATACTCAGGAGGAATAGCAGAATGTATTTTGGGGTGCAATTTTTGCTATGCACATGCTATGTGTTAGAAATATTGCATAAATGGACAGCTTTGTGTAAAAAAAAAGTGTTTTCATTTTCTTTCCACATTTTCCAAAAACTTGTGGAAAAAAATGACATATTCAAAAGACTCATTATGCCTCAAAAATTATACGTTGGGCTGTTTGCTTTCCAAAATGGGGTCATTTTATGGGGGTTTCTATTGTCCTGGTGCTCCAGGGCCTTCAAAAGTGCGATAGGTTGTCAGGAAATTATATGTGTAATTTGTGCTCCTAGAATGCCAGACGCTGCTACTTGGATGTTAGGCCTCTGTATGCGGCCAGGCTGTGAAAAAGTCTCACACATGTGGTATCGCCATACTCAGGAGGAGTAGTAGAATGTGTTTTGGGGTGTAGTTGCAAGTATACATGTGCTGTGTGAGAGAAATAACCTGTTAATACGGCAATTTGTAAAAAAAAAAAAAAAAAAATATCTTCATTTTGCAAAGCATTGTGGGAAAAAATTACAACTTCAAAAAACTCACCATGCCCCTTATTAAATACCTTGGAATGTCTACTTTCCAAAAAGGGGTCATTTGGGGGGTATTTGTACTTTCCTGACTTTTTAGTGTCTCAAGAAATGAGATAGCCTTCAGTACATCAGGTGTGATCAAGTGTGATCAATTTTCAATGATTCTCACCATAGCTTGTGGACTCTATAACTTTCACAAAGACCAAATAATATACACTTACTTGGGTTATTTTTACCAAAGATAAGTAGCAGTAAAAATTTTGGCCAAAATTTGTGAAGAAAAATTACTAATTTGCAAAATTTTATGACAGAAACAAAGAAAAATGCGTTTTTTCACGATATTTTCAGTCTTTTTTTATTTATAGCACAAAAAATAAAAAACCCAGTATTGATCAAATACCATCAAAAGAAAGCTCTATTTGTGTGAAAAAAAGGACACAATTTTTGTATGGGTACAGTGTTGCATGTCTGAGTAATTCTCAGTCATAATGTGAGAGCGCTGAAAGCTGAAAATCGGTCTGGGCAGGAAGGGGGTGAAAGTGCACTGTAGGCAAGTGGTTAAACAATATGGCCATATGACATATGATTGATATATGTTTGTTACTAACTATTGATTATTTCTAGGTGAGAAATGTAATGGTAACCTATTATGACCTTTCATTTTGCTTAAGTTTCTAGATGGTACTGAACAGTCTCAATCCGCCTGACAGATATGGTTTAATGTCCAAAAACTAAAGAAGGTTACAGAATCCATTGACAACTTGCATCATCTTTGTTTATATGAATACAATAATAGTTTTTTCACAACTGGTTGTATATAGAGTGACTAATTAATTTTGATTTTATATTTTTACGTAAGGCAGAAGCACTATTGGAGTGTGCAAATGTTTTGGAAAACAGAATCCACGGGATGTGCACAGTACAGAAACAGAAAGGGTTACACTGAGTTAGAGATTCCAACTTGGGTTTTACACATAACTGATATCTGATTTTAAGTATATTTTTCTTTATGATTGGCAGTTTGAATTTATGCAACTTGTGTCAATTATGGAAAAGGTAAATTCTTGTTTGCTTATAATTATTGGGTTCGGTTAGAGATAATCATGATTACTGCGAAAATTGAAAATTTTAAAGCAAGTCCTATAAAATAGGATACTGTAAGTCTTGATAGTTATATATGGTTATATCTGAAACTTAGCAATCTTTTGACCACATCTGATTACATTTTTTTGATAATTGATTATGAAATTAGATAGGTTCTTGCATATGGGTTTCTGCAGTTCCCTTTTAATTATCTAGGTTTAGGTCAGGCATGCAGAACACGATGACACACATATGTATGGGTAATATGTCCACAGAAGCTGAGGTAAATATAGATAAAAATGAATTAGTTTCCAGAATGTCTTTAGATTGTGAGAGGAGCCCGGAATATATATATGGAGGAAATGCTCACATTAAGTGGTGAGCAGTTAGGCCTATGGTTGAATATTGTTTAGTTTAGATACAAAGTTCTGTAGAAGTTTAGTTGGGAGGTGATTTTTTGTACCAATATTTTACCCTAAATGGGAAAGCTAATTTTTTCTCTTTTAGTGTTAGGCCAGGTCACTAGGGAACGTGGATTTAACTGTTCAGAAATCTATGAGAGGCTATATGGGCATTATTATTAGTTATGGAATGTTTGGCTGACACCGGTTTCGATATTTTTATATTTTCAGCCCTAACATAGCCGAATAAGATTGTCTGAGTTGGTAAATCAGCAAGAGAAAAGGAAAGTAGGTATCTACAATATTAGATTAGATATATTTCAGATCCCCCATTTTTCATTTAGGGTAAGCTGGGTAGGGAATAGAACTGATGAAAAGTATACACAATTATCAGATTAGAAATGAAAAACAGCTAAAGGTGGGTTTTCTGGACCACTCTTGTATAGCGGTTTGTTCTGGTATGTGGCTCTTTTGCGCCATGGGGTAAACCATGTCTCAACAGGAGGGATGGTATCCCTAGAAGTGGAGAAGACATTTAAGACATTTGCAGTGTTTGGATTCTCCAATTACTTCAAAAAGAAGATTTTTGTGCACAGTGTGCGCTTGGATACACATCACATGGTATAGGAAGGCCTTAGGCCTGACAGTAAGTGACAATGTGTGAAAATATAGACTCTGACATTTCTAAAGACAGCAGAGAATCCCCAAAACCATTAGAGTAAGTGAACAAATCTATGTGAGTGAGTGTTGTGAATGGGGGCACATCTCTTCCTCTAAATAAAGGGATTTACATCCTGGAAGGAGAGACCACCTCCCACCTACAAGAGGTGAAAGTAACACTGTGAACTCAACACATAGGAATAGGTAGATAGGAGGTGACCATGTTTTCTCTGCTGTCCCTGGGTGGTACCACAAAACCCCTCAAGGAAAATTTCTGATTGTTTGTACCTTCTATATATATGTGTGGGAAGGATAAGAGATGTGGTGACTGGGAGGATGTATGGTGGACAACAGACCCCCACAAGTAGGAAACCAGTTCAGTTAGGATTCCTCAGATGACATACCTACCTATCAAAGGATCTCTTCAGCAAGGGAACCATCCACTAGATGGCGATATGAGTATAAAATAGTTTTAAATGAAAATTAGAACAATGCGTAATTTATTTTATATTTTTATGTATATCTATTTATAAATTAATTTGATTAATTTATGTATATGTGTATAGATATGATATGATCCAATTAGGATAAACCATGTATATACTTTGGTCAAGCTGTAGTGGTTGATGCGGATAATAGGAAAACATACCCCACGGAATATGCAGCAAAGTTTCAATATTCAATCTATTTTTAAGTAGTTAGCGCTGATGTAATAGAAGATCGGCTTTTTAATATGGATTTTAATATGGAATGTGAAATAAAGAAATACATTTTTAAACAGTGTCAGCTGGCAACAAATGGCAATGCAATGAAGGCAGTAGTAGTTAATGAATGGCTAGAGAGGAATGCTTTGGAGAAATCCAGCAGGAGCCAATCAAATTACAGCCAGCGATATTTAATGGCGATAGTCCGGGTAGCAGAGACCGCCTGATGACGCAAGCACAAGCGAAATGCATTGTGGTCTCTGCTAAACCCGGAAGTAGGAAGTAAGGGCATTTGGAACGCAGGCTGGGACGCACGCCGACCGCCGCATGCTAGCAGGGGAAAGGAGATACGAGAGGGATACTGCAGATCCTTGGAGGCTCTTTCCTGATACCCGCAAGCAATCAATGCAAATTGCCCAGTGACAGGAGGGCACAACTAAATGTAAGAAGCCAATTTGTTATTTTGTGTATTTTTATTAAAACCAACAGTATTACACTATTTTTGGCTATCTTATGTGTCTTTATACATGCGGACTGTATCTTCATATGTACGAGTAACACACAAATAGGAGTAAGGAGCAGGATATTCTGGAAAAAGGAGTCGATTAGAGGTCTGATCCACCTAAATAAAGGGATCACAGGCATTGGGGGTCCTTGCGACCTGCTTCAATCTGGTAAGAGGCAAAAAGTGACACACCCCATCACCTGGAGCACTAAAGATCCAAGCAATTGAATTTATATATTTTTCCTGCATGAATTGACTTGGACTACCAATTAACTATTTATAAGCACTTTTTTAACCACTTTTAAGCACTGTAATAGTGGGCACAATATTTATTGATTTAAGAATTTATCATTTTTGCTATTCAATGTATTTTTGTGGATGCACAAGCAAGCACTGTAATTAATTTTTTTGCAATATATTTTACACGATTGTAGGATAGCACTTGCACTTTACTAATTATTTATTGTATATATATGCACTATTGATATTTGTATTGGATTTTTTAGAAAGAATTCTTGGTAAATTTACACTTCAAATAATTTTATAATTATTTATATTGAGCACTTTTAAAGATTTCTTGATAAATTTACTCTTCAAATTATTTATATCCAGCACTTTTAAAAGATTACCAGTGCCTTTTTACCATTTCTATTTACCTATTTATTGTTATTTAACAATTAAAAGGGCAGCAGGTTTTAACATCTTTTAATTAGGGCTGGGCGCCTTCACAATCTTTTATCATTAAAGATAAATTAAGGTTTTATGCCCATTGCCACTATGAACATTGGGACAAAATGTGGTAATTTACTGGCTAGGATGCTGAAGAAGCAACAGGTGCTGCGTCACGTTCACAGTCTGACTGTGCAGGGTAAGTGAGTGGTGGATTGATCGATCATTTAAGTATTCAAACATTTTTATAAATCACTTTTCTTCCTGCCCAAGTTGAGAAGATATGGGCCTATTTACGGGACTCTGCTATTCCATGATTTTACTCTACGATAATTGAAGACCTCGAGCACCCTATAACCTCCACTGAGTTGGATGCGGTTGACTCAGACCTCCCACTAGGCAAGAGTCCTGGCCCCAATGGCTTTACTATTCAGTATAAGAAATGATTCTCTGTCTTGGCCGATCCACTCTGCCAATATTTTAAATGTCATAACTGCCACCAACCATTTACTCCCTGGAGGTACTCCCAGCCCACATCACGGTCTTACCAAAACCTGGAAAGGATTCTCAGTGTTGTGCAAATTAAAGGCCTTTTTCCCTGCTAAATTCTGACACTAAGCTTTTGGCTAAATTATTAGCAGAGCGTCCACCTTCAGGATCATGTTCTGACCCTCGTGCATCCCGATTGGGCAGGTTTGGTGGTGGGTTGAGAGGCTCAAGACAACACTATTAGAGCTCTACATATTCTACATTGGGTCCAACATGGTCCCTAGCATAAAATATTGAGGACACCAAAAAGCCCTTCAATAGGGTTAATTGGACATGCATGGAACAATTATTGAGAAGTCTGGGCTTGAGTGTGTGGATGCTTTGTTGAATTGTGGCGCTGTATCGGGGCCACGGGCCAGGGTGGAGGTGGATGGTATGTTATCAGATCCTTTTTGTATTGGCAATGGGACTCGACAGGGTTGCCCACTGTCATTTTTTTTTACTTGCTCTGGTCCTAGAGTCCAGGACAGTCGGGAATAATGGGGATATCGCTGGGATTGGTATTGGCGCTACAAAGCATAAATTGTCAGAGTATGTCAAAGATCTCCTTTTTTACCTCTGTCAGCAGGGAGTATTGATATTTTTAAAAGACTCTTGGAAGTGCATCTTAGTTAACACAACATGCAGGGATTTGAGAAATGATTACTGACATTGACACACATACACCTTCACAGGTTGAACTGGATGGACTATTGTCTTAAGTCAGACACCTTACCTACTATGAAACTATAATCCAGGGACACGCTCTCCACATTCGGATCAATGTGTTAAGGGCTTTGGGAATCCAGACACATCTCCCATATGTATAAGCTCATTCTGGGCACTCAGTCGGTGACGACTCTATACTATATTAGAGAGTGGGAAAAGGAATTTGGAGTAGAATTTTCCACCACCGCAAATACAGAAAATGATCAAATTAACACGTGTCCTCCATTAGCACTCATTCAAGAATCTAGGGCTAAAACAAGGAATCAGCATAATCGATTAGGAGAATAGTCGTCAACTATTTTCATAAATGATTAGTTGGTCAGTCAAATAGTTGACCTGCATACAGAACGCATCATTTTGTTTACATAACAGGAAATACAGTGCAGCACACTCAGTAACACCGTTCATACAAGTCACAGTGCAGCACTAATACAGCTCAGTACACTATGGCCATAAGTGCCTGAGAACTTGTAAATGTGTGAGGAGCAATGCATCATGGGACATGTATTCCTGGGCAGGAGAAGGAAGGGATTTAATGCGATTCTAAAAAGGCAGACATTTTACCTTTCTATAGGAGCACTTAATACTATATTTTGTGGCTTGCTACAGGGGCACTCGGAGGGCAGGTGGAGCCAGAATAGCTGGTGGGAACCCCATAAGAGGAGAATCAGGGTGCTCTGTGCATAACAATCGCACAGGGTGGGTAAGAATGACCAGCTTGTTTTTAAATCTAACATTTACAAATCACGTTAAAGAGGAGCTCCAGTTACTTTTGGAGAACTTCTACTCAAAAGTGGGAACAGGTACCTGTCAAAACCAGATACCCACTCCCCCCAACCATATAACTGGTTATCTATATTTACCACTACATCTAGATATTCAAGAATAAAATTGTGCTTTTTTTTTTTGCTTTTTTTAAACTTTACATATTCACAAAATTACTGTATACAGTGCCTTCCGAAAGTATTCGGCCCCCTTAAACTTTTTGACCTTTTGCCACATTTCAGGCTTCAAAACATTAAGATATAAAACTGTAATTTTTTGTGAAGAATCAACAACAAGTGGGACACAATCATGAAGTGGAACAAAATTTATTGGATATTTTAAACTTTAACAAATAAAAAAACTGAAAAATTGGGCATGCAAAATTATTCAGCCCCCTTAAGTGAATACTTTGTAGCGCCACCTTTTGCTGCGATTACAGCTGTAAGTCTCTTGGGGTATGTCTCGATCAGTTTTGCACATCGAGAGACTGACATTTTTTCCTATTCCTCCTTGCAAAACAGCTCGAGCCCAGTGAGGTTGGATGGAGAGCGTTTGTGAACAGCAGTTTTCAGTTCTTTCCACAGATTCTCGATTGGATTCAGGTCTGGACTTTGACTTGGCCATTCTAACACCTGAATATGTTTATTTGTGAACCATTCTATTGTAGATTTTGCTTTAGGTTTTGGATCATTGTCTTGTTGGAAGACAAATCTCCGTCCCAGTCTCAGGTCTTTTGCAGACTCCATCAGGTTTTCATCCAGAATGGTCCTGTATTTGGCTCCATCCATCTTCCCATCAATTTTAACCATCTTCCCTGTCCCTGCTGAAGAAAAGCAGGCCCAAACCATGATGCTGCCACCACCAATGTTTGACAGTGGGGATGGCGTGTTCAGGGTGATGAGCGGTGTTGTTTTTACGCCAAACATAATGTTTTGCATTGTTGCCAAAAAGTTCGATTTTGGTTTCATCTGACCAGAGCACCTTCATCCACATGTTTGGTGTGTCTCCCAGGTGGCTTGTGGCAAACTTTAAACGACACTTTTTATGGATATCTTTAAGAAATGGCTTTCTTCTTGCCACTGTTCCATAAAGGCCAGATTTGTGCAGTATACGACTGATTGTTTTCCTATGAACAGAGTCTCCCACCTCAGCTGTAGATCTGTGCAGTTCATCCAGAATGATCATGGGCCTCTTGGCTGCATCTCTGATCAGTCTTCTCCTTGTATGAGCTGAAAGTTTAGGAGGGACGGCCAGGTCTTCATAGATTTGCAGTGGTCTGATACTCCTTCCATTTCAATATTCTTGCTTGCACAGTGCTCCTTGGGATGTTTAAAGCTTGGGAAATCTTTTTGTATCCAAATCCGGCTTTAAACTTCTCCACAACAGTATCTCGAACCTGCCTGGTGTGTTCCTTGTTCTTCATGATGCTCTCTGGGCTTTAAACGGACCTCTGAGACTATCACAATGCAGGTGCATTTATACTGAGACTTGATTACACACAGGTGGATTCTATTTATCATCATTAGTCATTTAGGTCAACATTGGATCATTCAGAGATCCTCACTGAACTTCTGGAGAGAGTTTGCTGCACTGAAAGTAAAGGAGCTGAATAATTTTGCACGCCCAATTTTTCAGTTTTTTTATTTGTTAAAAAAGTTTGAAATATCCAATAAATTTTGTTCCACTTCATGATTGTGTCCCACTTGTTGTTGATTCTTCACCAAAATTTACAGTTTTATATCTTTATGAGTGAAGCCTGAAATGTGGCAAAAGTTCGCAAAGTTCAAGGGGGCTGAATACTTTTGCAAGGCACTGTATATATATATATATATATATATATATATATATATATATATATATATATATATATATATATATAACATATAAACACACATAAATACATACATAAATACATACATACACACACACACACACACACTTGTTATTGTGACCGTAAACCCTTTTCTTTGTATTGTAAAATCTCGAAAAATATCTGATCATATAAATAAAAAATTGAGCAGATGTCCTGCAGGTCTCTTGAACCTGTCAGAGGCCTGCAGCACATCTGTGCACACACACACACACACAGATTATTCCTACTCCTGTACACATACATAGTCAAGTTGCTCTTTAACCACTTGAAGACCACACATTTTCTGGCACTTCTTGTACACGTGAAAATCTGTTTTTTTTTTTTTTTTTTTTGCTAGAACCCCCAAACATAGTTTTTTAAAGCAGAGGCCCTAGAGAATAAATTTGTGGGTTTTGCAACTTTGTCACATGGTATTTGTGCAGCACTTTTCAAAAGCATTTTTCAGGAAAAAAAAAAAAACATTTTTCACGTTTTTTTCACTGTTGATTTATTAATCACTTATTGCTGTCACAAGGAGTTTAATTATCCTTGTGACCTCAATAAGCATGTGATAGGCACTCTTTATGGAGGGATCTGGGAGCAAGAAGACCCAAAATCCCATCTTTACACTTGAAAGCATTCAAGACGCCAAGATCCGCATTTTTTTAATTCTTTTGATTTTTTTAAAAATGGCGCAGTGAACAGCCAGGTAAACTGGAAGTGGTGTCATGTCATAACCAGGTTACTATAGCGGAAATCTGATTCCGGAGGTGCCGGCTAGTAGCTCGGATCTCCCGGTGGGATGGGAGAGCCTGATAGAGCCGTGGAAGGTAGCAAGAGGGGGGCGTCCTCTCCCGCTGCTTGTAAAAGCAATCAAGTGGCTAGTTACTGGGGTGATGCCTGCAGCGGCAGGCATTATCCCGTACAACCACTTGAGGTCAAATGGCGTACCAGATACGTGATTTGGCGACAAGCACCCACACACAAAACTGGCCAATCAAAAAAGTGCTAGAATCCGACCCAAGCTCGTGAGAAGGAATAGAGGTCAAAATCATGAAACCAGCGAGCTAAGGATGAAGCAGGTTATTGTGGGATGGTGGAGGGGAGTGTGTTAGCAGTACTATGGGTCACAACTGTTGACAAGTTCTTCACTACCTTCGCTGAGGTGGTCCATAAACTGAAGGTGGTGGTGAGGACCCAGAATGCAACAAAGGTAGTACGCCAGTGGAATTGAGGAGAATGGAGGTTGAAAAGGAGAAACCAACAAGACGTTGCTGGAGATGTGGGAGATGTGGCTGCCAAGGAATGTTTACACAGGAAATGTGACAGTGGAGCTACGATTACCACTGGACTTTAGTGGAGATGGGACTGATATTTGGCATAATGTGATGAATAATGGGATTTTTCACTTACCCTAAAATCCACTTCCCTGGAGTTTATTGACAGACACAGCTCTCCAATATTCAGGACCATAGGGCTATATTGCCCCCTACAGAAGTAGGACACTAGGCAGAAAAGAAAAAAAAAAAAAAAAAAAAAAGGGACTTGGCTATGCCTATAGGCAGTCCTAGGTTGCATTTTCCCCCTCTCTGCTATAGGCCTTCAGTTTTGTGACAAGCAGTGTCATAAGTATTACAACTCCATAGAGGGGTGTGTGCTGTGTCCGTCAATAAAGAGAAATTAATTTTAAGTTACGTCAAAGAATCCAATTTTTTTTCTTTTATTTCATTGATTGACACAGCTCTCCAGTATTCAGAACCATTAGAGACAAATAATTGCTGTGATAATGTGCCCAAACCCCTATTATTGTGTACAACAGAATACTAAGAGAAAGATGGGGCTTTGTATGGGCAATTGGAGAGAGGATGACCACAATTATCACACCATATAATTAATTAAAATTGCTCTCTTTATTGGACATATATATATATATATATAAAAAGACAAAAACAAAATATACTATAACTACATAGAAAGACTGGATAAAAGAAAAACGCATAAGTAGAAATATATTCCCATGGGGAATGCTGATACAGTGTATCTCATTAGATGTTACAGTCTCTAGATAGCACGGTCTAGGGTCCCCAGCAAGCCGACGCGTTTCGCAACAGGGCTTCCTCCGGGCCAGAGAGACCAAGGCAGACCGATATTTCCAGCTGCGATAGAGACCTTGGCAGACAAATGCGTTGAGGGGCAGATCAGTGCAGGCAGATGTATGCAAGAGGTTATATGCAATAGAATAACTGCAAATATGTAGATTTTGGGGGAGAATTCACAGTCAGTATCCTCTCAAAATTATCACAAGAACCCCAAGATTACAGGCACCAGATGCGTTCCTCATCTAATATTATATTAACGTAAATGGGGTATCTGTTAGAACCACTGTATACATGAGGCAGATGCTTCACAGAGTACACTTTATATATCCATATGTATTGGCCATATCATAGATCTTGCCATCAAAGTGAGGGACTCCTTACATCCATCTTTGTCACAGAGATCTGCCATTAGAGACATCCCCAAGCAGTGCCAAACATGAGGGGTGGGACAACAAAAATTCCAAGGCAAAAACACAAATGCCAACCAGGTAAATAGGAGCTCAACAAAAACAACTGAAGCCCAACCTGAACAATACACCCGCAAAGAGGAAACAGACCCTCTAAACAGTAGCTTGCAAAACCTAGCAGCCAAAGGAAGCATCCCCAGATGCCAACACGTCCACTTTGTAAAATTTAGTGAAAGTGTGCACCGGTGACCAAGTGGCCGCCACTGATGCCTAATGACGGAAGGCACAAGAAGCACTAAGCACCGGAGCAGATTGCACAGATACAGGGAAGGAGAATTCTGACCTCTGATAGAATAGGCCTGAGTCACAGTCTGTCTGATTCGTCTGGAAATAGTCGCAGAAGCAGCGCACAGCCCTTTTTGTGACCAGTTCATGATCACAAACAGTGAGTCTGACCTCCGAAAAGACTCAGTGGCTGCCAAAAACACCAGAATCGCCAAAAGCACATCCAAGCCATGTAAAACAATTACCCTAGGATGTTTGGGCCTGGGACACAGGAAAAGCAACACAATGTCTTCATTCAAATGGAAATCTGAGACCGTATGACAAGATAACACCGCCAGCTCCAACACCCTGCCAGCAGAAGTGATAGTCACCAAAAGGGCCACCTTCTGGGGCAGCGTAAGCAGGGGAATCTCCAGAATATTCTCAAAGGAAGGCTTCTGCAGAACTGAAAAGGACCAAGTCCATATCCCAAGGCGATCAAGGAGACCGCAATGGTGGAGTCAGATGTTGAACCCCTTGAATAAGAGTACACACCAAGGAGGGCGTGGCCAGGGGTCACAAAAAAAAAAAAAGAAAAAAAATAGAAGACGACCGCCAAGGCCGACACCTGGCCCTTGATCATACTCAAGGCCAATTTCTGCTTAACACCTCGAAGAAAGGTCAGAATCTGGTACATCAAAAAAGAACGAAGGGGAACTCCAATTGCCTCACACCAAAAAATGTACGCTTTCCACGTACGATGGTAGATCTTCCTAGGGGTAGACTTTCTAGCCTTCAGCAGTGTCGGAATCACTGACCCAGGCAAACCTCTATCCTTCAACACCTGGCTTTCAACAGCCAGGCTGTCAAAGCCAGCGACTGTAAAGCAGAATGGAAGATCAGCCCTTGGTAGAGTAGATCCTTCCTGAGAGGTAGTCTCCAAGAGATGTTGGTGACCAAACGTACCAAGACCAACGAGGCCAATCCATAACCACTAGAATGACCCGTATCCCCTCAACCTCGATTCTGTGCAAAAGCAGCAGCAGGAGCTTGAGAGGTGGAAAATTGTAAATTAGATTATACTGGCCCCACGGGGCCACCAGAGCGTCTATGGCCTCCACCACAGAAGTACCTTTCTGTTGAGCTGGAACGCCAACAGATCCACCTCAGAGGTGCCCCACCGAAGACCTGATGAAACAGCATTATGCCCACCAGAGAATGCCGGCTACTTACATGGTTGCCAACACACTCTTTGTTTGGTGATTGACATAAGCCACCGCTGAATCTGCACCAGAAGCCCCCAGAGTCAATCCGTCCAGTGATGCAGGCACAGCCTAATCGCCCTGATATCCATAAGTTGTCTGGATTCCTCCAGCGTCCAACAACCCTGAACGGAGCTCAGCCCCAGGACACCTCCCCACCCGGATAGACTGGCATTCGTGGTGACCACTGTCCAATACAAGGGGAGAATGAATTTGCCCTGCTGGAGAGTGAAGTCACTAGACCAAAGACCCCCTGGTTTCCCAGCTTAGCCAAATCTGATTGTCCAGAAACTTCAGACACTTGTCCCATTTTACTAGGATCTCCTTTTGAAGGGACCTCGTATGGAACCACCTCGAAGATACAGTAGATGCATTCAGGCCCAGCACCCGCATGCAAGCCCGGAGGGGAGGACCACCTGCTGGACAGCAGGAGATGAATTGCAGCATGCAACTTCTGGAACATGTTCAGAGGAAGGAACATTCTGGCTAGAGCTGAATCCAGAGTCAGACCCAGATTATTCAATTTTCTGGATGGAATAAGAGCAGACTTCTGGTAATGTAGAAGACAACCAAACTCCTTCAGGGTCTGAACAGTGATCTCCACCTTGTCCATCAAAGCAGCAGAGGACTCCACTTGCAAAGAGGAGGTAATCCAGATAGCCCAGTACCGCAATCCCCCTGCAACGGCAGAACCGGGGCCCACACTTTTGTCAAGACCCGAGGCGAGACCAAAGGGTAAGGCCATGAACGGATAATGCTCTTCTACAGCAAAACAGAGGAAGCACTGGAGTTGGGCAGATATTGGAATGTGCAGGTAAGCATCCTTGATGTCAACAGAAGCAAAAAAGTTCTCCTGATGAAGGGATGTCACCACCGAAGGGACTCCATTCTGAACTTCTGTACCCACACAAAGCAGTTCAGGGCCCTGAGGTCCAGAATCGGATGTACCTTGCCCTCCTTCTTTGGGACTGTGAACAGGTTTAAATAAAAACCCTGAAACCGTTCCGATACCAGAACAGGGACAATCACACCCTGAAGCAACAGGTCTTGCACCGCCTCAATGAGAGCTGCCAATCAGTCTGGGGACAGACACACATTGGAAGGGAAGAATCTTTACAGAGAGCAAGAACTAGACTATCTTGTAACCGGTCAATATCACTTCATGGACCCACTTGAGTTTACCAAAGGAGGTCCACGGGCTCGGAAACCAGCGAATCGCCCTGAAGAGGTAATCAATCAGAGCTTTTTTAGAAGTCTAGTCCGCAGACCAACACTTAAGCCACAATACATGCCTAAGTACCACTGCCGAAACAGACATCCTAAAAATCAGAGGAGTCGCGTCCAAAGAGGCTTCATAGACAAACTGCAGCCCCTGGACCAGTTGGTCCGCCAATTTAGCAAAAGTCAGGGGGAAGCTGATCACCCTATAGGTCACAGCGCAAAAATTTAACCCACTCGGTCAGAGTTTGCGACACCAGGGCAATGGTCAGGACTGGCCTAAGCGCCCAACCAGCAACAGTGACCATATTGCGGGCCACAGACTCTGCCCTCCTGTCAGCCCGATATTTAAAAGACAGAGATTCCTCTACCGGAAACATGGTTGCCTTGTTTAACCTGGAACCTGGGAGAGTCCACCACCCATGGAACAGTTAACTTCTTGAGGAGAGACTCCTCAAAGGGGTACCTTACCGCAAAGCGTTTAGGAACCACAAGGACGTTTAGGATGCGCCCACTCTTTTGCGACAAATCTGTCAAAATAGGAGGGATAAGGAAACACTTGCCATGCGAGATGGCTTTTGAGTGCCAAAAGGGACCGGCACCTCCGCCGCAGCTTCAGCTGCATTTTCCATTTTTAAAGTTTCCCGCACAGATGCAATCATTGCGTCAACTAGTGGCTTCTCGTGTGCAGCTACAGGTGTGGATGAATCATCCTCACTATCTGATAAACCAGGGAGCGTGGCTATAGACACCGCAGGGTGGGCCACATCCACGGTGACTGATTTATATTCAGGATCTGAGGAGACCGATGAGGCGGGGGAAACTTTTTGCTAGCCACCACCCAAATGCCACCTCCACACAGGAAAAAAAGGCTCCAGGACTGCCATCAGTGCATCAATGGAGGGCTGGGACTACGAGGGACCTGCAATTTCTGAGAGGGGGGTTAGGTGGGGAAACATGCTCCAGAGATTCCATCAGTAAAGAGGGAAACCCCCACAAAGTGTCTAGCACCCCTAAGGGACACCCCAATAGCACCACCAGTTCACCAGCAAGCAGAGCAACCCACAACCTACAGCAGATAGGAAGGAGGGACCCTGCCAGACTCCCCACCCAACCAGAGTAGCACTGCCTTCACCAGGAATGCACTGCTCCACATGCGGCGTCCAAGGGAAAGAGAAAACCCAGGCATCAGCACCAGGCGAAAAGGAGGAGCCCCCACAGCCGAAATCGCAGCCCAAAGGCTCCTGTGTCATGGCGGGCACTCTATTACCACGCCGGACCAACAAAAAATGGCCGCCAGACTAGACAAACGCGGATACCGGCCATTGAATCACATAGGCCATAACAAAATGGCCACCGCATGTGGCTCCAGGAGGGATCCCTGACTGTATTAGCAAGGAAAGGGGGGGCAGGAACAGGGCCCACCTAGTGCAGAGCTATGGTCTGTGCGCGTTTGCTGGCCAGACTGGGGGGGGGGGGGGGACAACTGGATCTAGATTATCCAACCCGTTGCCCAGTCCAGCAGTTAATTGTATATCTCGCAGGAGAAAAAAAACAAAAAACATTTAAAAAGAAAAAATTGCAAGGACCAGAGATCCGGGCAGGGAACTCGGATTGCCCATAGGCGTAGCCCAGTCTATTTTTTTTTTCTGCCTAGTATTCTGCTCCTGTAGGGGGGGGCAGTGTAACCCTATGGTTCTCAATACTGGACAGCTGTGTCAGTCAATGAACAAAAAAGAAATTAGGGATTATCCTAATTGTGCTAGAGACTGGATACTGAGGGGATAACACACATGCACTGGGCATGGAGCTGAGAAGTAAAAAAAATGTGCACATAAGCAAAAAACATAACAAAAGGTTTCCGAGAGGATTAAGAACAAACATTGGGCACTAAGGGGTTAGGTTGGAACACATGTCGTGACATCACAGGAGCAAGTGGAACACAAGCCGGTCTCCCCGCTCTCCACTCCGGTTGTGTGCGGTCACTGAAGTTACTTTTACATAGTTTTTACCTGTATTTGCCCATGGATAGGAAAAACTGAATTTTTGTAAAATCTTACCTGTAAAATTCCTTTCTCTGAGTCCTCCGACAGTCGCCGCCTCCTCTAAGTCATCACTATTGGGTATTGACTTCCTATCCGTAGGAATAGCTAGGCATATAGACTTAGTCAAAAGACAAAAAGCATTAGCATATACACACCCATGGGGGCTGTCCCATCCGGTCAATACCCCCCCTGCATCACCACTCCCAACTCAGTTTGGTAGCATAGCAGTAGGTAATAAGAACCCCAAAAGAGGGGCGGGGGCAGCGACTGTCTGAGGACTCAGAGAAAGGAATTTTACAGGTAAGATTTTACAAAAATTCCGTTTTCTCTTACGTCCTCCGACAGTCGCCGCCTCCTCTAAGTCATCACTATTGGGATGTCCCAAAGCAGTATAGACATGAGGGGTGGGGAACGCAACCGTAGAAAAGGCAACGCAGTACCCACATCAGAGAAAGGAATCTTACATGCACCATAAGAACCAACTGGGCAACAGAAAAAACAATGCTCAACAGGAGCAACAGCCCAGGAAAGCAAATGCCAACAGCCAGGGACCCAGAGAAAAATTCAAGGGTCCATCATGGCACAGCCGCACTGAGAACTTTGCGGCCAAAAGAAGCATCAGCTGATGCCAGAACGTCTACTTTGTAGAACTTGGAAAAAGTGTGCACCAACTCGCCGCCTTGCACACCTGGGCCACCGAGGCCCGATGCCAACAGGCCCAGGAAGTACTCAAAGACCTGGTAGAGTGCGCCTTAACAGGGAAGGGCAGAACCCGTTTCTTCAAGGCGTAAGCCTGCTCAATGGTCTGTCTGATCCATTTGGCAATAGTCGCTGCAGATGCAGCCATGCCCTTCCGAGGTCCCTCAGGAAGGACAAAGAGAATCCGTCTTCCGAAAGGATTCCGTAGACGACAGGTAAACCCTGATCGCCCTGACAACATCCAAGGAATGCAAAGCAATCTCCTTTGGATGCTTAGGCTTCGTACAAAGCGAAGGCAGGACAATGTCCTCATTAAGGTGAAATTCAGAAATCACCTTGGGAAGAAAGGATGGGGGTGGTCGCAAACCCACCTTATCCTTGTGAATTATCAAATAAGGGGAGCGGCAAGACAACGCTGCCAGCTCCGACACTCTGCGAGCCGAAGTGATCGCCACCAGAAAAGCAACCTTTTTAGACAGCAGAGGCAACGATATCTCCCTGATATTTTCAAAGGGAGCACGCTGCAATGCGGACAGAACCAAGTTCAAGTCCCACGGAGGTAAAGGCTCCTTCCTGGGGGGGGAGCCAAATGTCGCACACCTTGAATGAAGGTGCGCACCAAGGAATGAGACCCCACAGGGCGTTGGAAAAGGACAGCCAGTGCGGACACCTGGCCCTTTATCGTGGTCAGCGCCAGGCGCTGATCCACTCCAGACTGGAGGAAAGCCAAGATTCTCGACACCGAGTAAGAACGAGGGGAGAACCCCCTGGACTCACACCAGGTGAAATAGGCTTTCCAGGTACGGTAATAGATCTTACCAGAGGAGGATTTCCCAGCCTTGATCAGGGTAGGGATAACTTCAGGGGATAGACCCTTGTCCTTCAAGACCTGGGTCTCAACAGCCAGGCCGTTAAAGCCAGCGACTGTAAAAGCAGGAAGGTGCCACTGCCAGGTGAACAACGTCGGCGTACCAGGACCGGCGTGGCCAGTCCGGTGCCACCAGAATCACCATGTGCGGTTCCGAGGCCAATCTGCGAAGGAACCGGAATAGTAACTGAATCGGAGGAAAGGCGTACATCAGACGATACTGATGCCAAGGGGCCACCAACGCATCCGAGGCGTCCGCCAACGGATCGCACGTTCTTGCCACTAAACTTTCCACCTTTCGATTTAGCCGGGACGCGAACAGATCCACATCTGGGGATCCCCACCTCACACACAGCATCTGAAAGACCTCCGGGTGTAGGGACCATTCCCCCTGGTCCAGGGTCTGGCGGCTCAGATAGTAGGCCTGCCAATTTTCCATACCCGGAATGTGAACTGCTGAGATCGCCGGGACATGAGCCTTGGCCCAAGACAGAATGTCGGACACCTCCCGGGCCGCACGAGCACTCTTGGTGCCCCCCTGGTGGTTGATGTAAGCCACCGTGGTAGCATTGTCCGTCTGTACGCGAACAGGCAAGCCCTGGAGACGTTCCGACCACTGGAGGAGACAGAGTTTTATCGCTCGTAGCTCCAGTACATTTATCGGGAGGGAGGACTCCTCCGCCGCCCAAGTGCCCTGGGCAGACAGGTTGCCCAGGACTTCATCCCAGCCCGACAGGCTGGCATCCATGGTAACCACTGTCCACACCAACGGACGGAAGGACTTGCCTTCCGCCACTGACGGGGACTGGATCCACCATAGAAGAGCCAATCTGGTCTGGCGACTCAGGGAGACATCCAGATCCAAGGACTGAGGAAGTCTGTCCCACCTCAGGTCAAAGGAAAATGGGACTTTAAGGGCTCAGTAAAATGGTGTGTTTATTAAAAATTATATAAATTGATTTGCTGTTAGCAAAAATTGTAATCCAAACAAAATAACACAATAGGTGCCAATGGGTTATAGACCCATGTGAGAAGGTGAGAATGGAATGAAAAGTGACAAGGTGAAAATGGTGACTTTTTTGAAACTCTGTCTGTTGGGCTCAGAATTGTGAGCTTGTTGAGAGAGAGTATCTTGTCGAACTTCCGACGCGTTTCGGCATATATTGCCTTTATCAAGGAAGCGGGGAGAGTTCACCATATCTGAAAAAGTATGGTAAATATATATTGAAATGTATAGCACTATTTGCAAAAATAGTGAATAATGAGGTAAACACATACATGTGACTAAGCGGTCAGGTCCCAGGCTGTGGTATTCCCATTGCTTTTCCAAAACTATTCACACAGGATTTAAGTGGAGTAGCTGTCTGTAACAATATGGTTTAGGTAGTGATAATATTGCCAGTTTGATATGAGTAAGGGAGGAAATATATGTTGAGCAGACTTGCATAGCATAAGGATCACTTGATGTATGTGAGGAGGGAGGGGAAAGTCCGCAGCTTTTCCTCCGGCAAGAACACCTTTGCCTGAGCAGAGTCCAGAACCATTCCCAGATAGGGAAGGCGAAGCGACGGAGACAACGCTGATTTTTGAACGTTGATGGTCCATCCGAACTCTTGGAGCCTCTGTACCGTGATGGACAGGTCGCGCACAAGGTCCTGACTGGCACGCGATCTCAGAAGCAGATCGTCTAGGTAACCCAGGACCGCAATGCCCTGGGCCCGCAGTAGGCCCAGGACCGGTGCCAACACCTTGGTAAACACCCTGGGTGCCGAAGCGAGACCGAAAGGTAACGCCACAAACTGGTAGTGGTCCTCTGCGATAGCAAACCGAAGGTACCGCTGATGACCCTCGAAGATAGGGATGTGCAGGTACGCATCCTTCAGATCTATCGAAGCCAGGAATTCTCCTGGGCTCAAGGAGGCCACCACCGAACGGAGGGACTCCATTCGAAATTTCCGAACACGCACAAAGCGGTTCAGCGCTTTCAGGTCCAGAATAGGACGCACTTTGCCCTCCTTCCTGGGCACAGTGAACAGATTTGAATAAAACCCCCGAAACCTGTCCTGATGAGGTACCGGGACAATCACTCCCTGAGCAAGCAGGTCCTGCACTGCTTGATGCAAGGCCTGCAGACGCCCCGGAAGCAGATGGAGATTGGAGGGAAAAAAATCTGTCCGCCGGCCGGGAAAGGAATTCGATCTTGTAACCGATCGAACGATTTCCTGAACCCACCTGTCCGAAATCCGGAGCAGCCAAGGTTGGAGGAAACCGCGCAGACGTCCCCCTACCCCGGAAACGGGTGAGGGCGCCCCTTCAGGCAGAGGCGGATTGTCCCGCCGAGCCGGCATTGCCGGCCTTCTGCTTACCCGCCCAGGGCTTCTTCTGGTTGCCCTGGGCCTTGAAGGGCTTGCCCTTGTATTGGTCCCGAAAGGCACGAAGGGACCCCTGAGTGGATCTAGGCGCAGAACCCCGCTTGCCTCGGAAAGACTTGTTCTTCGGGTTCTGGGGCAGCATAGTGCTCTTGCCCCCCGTGACGCCCTTCACCAGGGTATCCAACGCCTCGCCAAAAAGGCGAGAGCCAGCATAGGGAAAATCAGCAACAGTTTTCCGTGAGGACTGGTCGGCCGACCAGCTCTTCAGCCATATCAGCCGCCGGTTAAGTACCGCGACACTAGAGAGGCGAGCCACCAAGGGGGCCTCATTCAAGGCTGCATCACACAAATACATGACTCCTTGGTGGATTTGATCCACCATTTCCAGCCGGGCAGGCGGAACACCATCAGACACGAGATTGCTCCTAAGCATCTTAGTCCAATCAGCCACCGCCTGAGCCACCAGAACGGACGCGAAAATGGGTTTGAGCAACGAACCCGCCACTGTATAGGAATGGCGGGCCAGGGACTCCAACCTCCGGTCCTTCGGATCCCAGAAAACCAGGGTGTCCTCAGTAGGAACCAAGGTAGCCTTGTTCAGCACGGCCACAGTGTGATCCAAGCAATTTGAACCGACTAGGTACCAGGAATGGACGTTTTAACGTGCGCCACACTTCATTAACAGTGTAATGAAATTCCGCTGGGCAGGGAAAAACCTGCGCAGACTTGCGGGTCCTGTGCGTCCCAAATGAGGACACAACGCCCGGAGGACAGGGCTCATCCTCCAAATGTAAGGTTTCTTTTACAGAAACAATTAACTCATCCATGGTCGCCCGTTCTTCAGGGGACCCTGGGGAGGATGTATCAACACCCTCCAGTTCAGCCTCCCCCTCAGACCACGGGGGGTCCAGGGATGAGCGGGACCCTGAGAAGGGCACGCTCGCAGCAGCAGCAGCCAAATCCCCATCTGAATCAGAAGAGAGAGACAACCTGGGCCTCTTCCTCGCAGCCCGTTCAGCCATCAGCATTTCCATATTTGCCACCAAGGTTGCTACTACAGCAGCCAGATCAGGTCACAGCGGAGCCACAGGAGAACTGGGGCCCCCCACTAAAGCTGGAGGAAACTTGCTTTCCTGAGAATCCATGGCTCAAGTTAACAGAACAAACTACAGTGCAAAAACCTGTGTACTGTCCCCTTTAAGAGCGCTGCGTGTGCGCAGCCCACCGCTACTGTCACAGCTATGAAAGACCCCTAAAGGAGAAAAGAAAACTGAGCCAGAAGCGATATACAGAGGGAAGTATGTGAGTGATAACCTGCAGAGCCCGCAGAGCGTTGCTGCCAGTGTCCTTGCTGCTGATGGAGAAAGGAAGTGCTTCTGGAGAGGGCTGGACTATAAGTCAGACCTCGGGAAAATGGCTGCCCCATAGGAATGCATTGGAGGCTATGCCAAAATGGCTGCAGACATGCGGTCGGACCGATCGTTCCACCGCCCACAAAATGGCGGCGGTTGGCGCCAAAATGACCTGTATAATCGCCCCAGAGGAGCTATACACGTGTGCCCACAGTAAATATGGCGGACCGCGCGAATCTTCCCCGCAGCGGTCGCCGCACAATCACAGACGTCTGCACCCCCGAACATGTACCTAAGGTGACACAGGGACCCCCGGCAAACATACAAATCTGCACAAGCGAACCCCGCAGGGATCGCACAGGAGTCACACAGGCACAGACATGGGGACACACAGCAGCACAGACTGCCACCCCAGACAGAGGCCCCACACAGAAAAGTACTTACCTGTACCCGATGGCGTGGGGGAGCCTCTATGCACGGATAAACCTCTGTCCTCATCTGACAGGGAGTGCCATGAGCCAGGGACATGACGCTGCAGCACCACAGACGAGTCCTGTGAGGTAGCCACCTCACGGCTGCATCCCTGCAGCGAACAGGGATGGGTCGTTCGTAATGCCAGGGCGAACCATAGCTGAACGCTCGATGGCGGGCTGGGGGTCCATCTGACCCTCAGTGCCCTGGAAAAATCAGGGCGGTCAGTCCGAATCCCATCACCGCATGATCCATCTTCATCCGAAGAGAAGACTAACACTAGAAGCTGACAAAATAAACAGCTAGTAAAGTAAGAGAAAAAACTGACATTTTCAAAGAAAATCAAATAAAAGATTAGGAAGGCTGAGACTGAAGCCCCAGCACAAGGTAAGCCTGACTATTCCTGACGCTAGGCAAATTAAAACTGAGTTGGGAGTGGTGATGCAGGGGGGGTATTGACCGGATGGGACAGCCCCCATGGGTGTGTATATGCTAATGCCTTTTGTCTTTTGACTAAGTCTATATGCCTAGCTATTCCTACGGATAGTAAGTCAATACCCAATAGTGATGACTTAGAGGAGGCGGCGACTGTCGGAGGACGTAAGAGAAACGGAATTTTTGTAAAATCTTACCGTAAAATTCCTTTCTCTGAGTCCTCTGACAGTCGCCACCCACTCATTGTCTTCACCAATGGGTATTGACCTCTTATCCATAGGAGCAAGCTATGCATAAGACTTGTTAAAAACAAAGCAATTTACATAAGACACACCTATAGGGGCTGTCCCACTGGTCCAATACCCGCCTGCTATCAGCATTGCCAACTCAGTTTGGTAGCAAGCAGTTAAAGTCCAAAAGAACCCCACTAGAGGGGCAGGGGCAGCGACTGTCAGAGGACTCAGAGAAAGGAATTTTACGGTAAGATTTTACAAAAATTCTGTTTTCTCTTGCGTCCTCTGACAGTCGCCGCCCACTCAGTCTTCACCAATGGGATGTCCCAAAGCAGTGTAGACATGAGGGGTGGGAAACGCAACCGTCACAAAAAGGCAACGCAGCACCCAGGTCAGAGAAAGGAACCTTATCTGAACAGAAAGGTAAAAACTCTGGGCAACAGAAAAGCTCAACTGGAGCAAACAACCCAGGAAAGAAAATAAACAAGGGGAAAACACCCCAACAGACAGGGAGAGGCCAACGCCATGGCCCCTTCAAGGCACTGCCGCACACAGAACTTTGCGGCCAAAGGAGGCACCTGCTCGATGCCAAAACATCAAGTTTGTAGAATTTGGAAAAGGTGTGCACAGACGACCAAGTCGCTGCCTTACACACCTGGGCCACCGAAGCCTGATGTCGGAAAGCCCAAGACGCACTCACTGCTCTGGTAGAGTGCGCCTTGACAGGGAAGGGTGGAACCCGTTCCCTAATAGAATAGGCCTGTACTATCGTCTGCCTGATCCATTTAGAAATGGTTGCCACAGACGCAGCCATACCCTTCCGAGGGCCCTCGGGAAGGACGAAAAGGGAATCCGACTTTCTGAAGGATTCAGTAGACGCCAGGTACACCCTGATCGCCCGGACGACATCCAAGGAATGCAAAGCAAACTCCTGAGGATGTTTGGGATTCGCACACAGCGAAGGCAGGACAATATCCTCATTAAGGTGAAAATCCGACACCACCTTAGGTAGGAAAGATTGGTTAGGTCGCAAGACCACCTTATCCTTGTGAACCACCAGGTAAGGGGAGCGGCAAGACAGAGCCGCCAGCTCCAACACTCTGCGGGCAGATGTGATCGCCACCAGAAATGCAACCTTTCGGGACAACACAGGCAGAGGAATCTCCCGGATGTTCTTAAAGGGAGGTCGTTGCAAAACGGACAGGACCAAATTTAAGTCCCAAGGAGGTAAAAGTGCTCTCCTAGGAGGAGCCAAGTGATGCACACCCCGAATAAAAAGGTGCGTATCAAGGGGCGTTGGAAGAGGATTGCCAGCGCAGACAACTGACCCTTAATCGTGGTCAGCGCAAGACGCTGGACCACACCAGTTTGCAGGAAGGCCAGCACCCTCGCCACCGAAAAGGAGCGAGGATGGATGCCCCTGGACTCACAGCAGACAAAATAAGCCTTCCAGGTACAGTAATAGATCTTACCGGACGAGGCCTTCCTAGCCTTGAGCAGAGTAGGAATGACCGCCAACGAGAGACCTCGATCTCTCAGGACCTGGCTTTCAACAGCCACGCCGTTAAAGCCAGCGACCGTAAAGCAGGATGGAACATCGGCCCCTGAGAGAGCAGATCGTCCCGTAACAGGAGTCGCCAAGGAGGCTCGACGACCAGTTGCATGATGTCCGCGTACCAAGACCGGCGCGGCCAGTCCGGGGCCACCAGAATCACCAACTTCGGTTCCGAGACCAACCTGCAAAGGAACCTGGACAACAACTGAATCGGAGGGAAGGCATAAATCAGTCGATACTGATTCCAAGGCACCACCAGCGCATCCGAAGCGTCTGCCAGAGGATCGCGTGTTCTTGCCACGAACCTTCCTACCTTGTTGTTCAGCTGGGATGCGAACAGATCCACATCCGGGGATCCCCATCGCGCACACAGCATCTGAAACACCTCCGGGTGTAGGGACCATTCCCCCTGGTCCAGGGTCTGGCGGTTTAGATAATCGGCATGCCAATTCTCCACACCCGGAATGTGAACTGCTGAAATCGCCGGGACGGGTGTCTCGGCCCAAGACAGAATCTTGGTCACTTTCTGGGCCGCCCGGGCACTCCTGGTGCCCCCTTGGTGATTGATGTAAGCCACAGCAGTGGCATTGTCCGTCTGCACCCGCACAGGACGGCCCTGAAGATGATCTGATCAACGGAGCAAGCACAGTCTGATCGCTCGCAGTTCCAAAATATTTAATCGGCAGGGAGGATTCCTCGTCCGACCAATTGCCCTGGGCAGACAGATTGCCCAGAACGCCACCCCAGCCTGATAGGCTGGCGTCCGTGGTAATCACCGTCCACAACAACGGCCGGAAAGACTTTCCTTCCGTCATGGCCGGAGACTGGAGCCACCACAGAAGATCCTCTCTGGTTAGGCGACTCAAAGATATCCTCTTTTCCAAGGACTGAGGATGCCTGTCCCACCTGGCCAAGATCTCCGCTTGAAGAGATTGTGTGTGGAACTGTGCAAACGGTATTGCCTCGAAGGCTGACACCATCAACCCCAGGGACCGCATGCCGGTCCTGAGTGACGAGGATTCGCTGTCCCTGAGGAACCTGACCTCCGTCTGCAGAATTCGGAGCTTGTCCTCCGGCAGAAACACTTGGGCTTGGGCGGAGTCCAGGACCATCCCCAAGTAAGGGAGACGAACCGAAGGAGACAAAGTCGACTTCTGAACGTCGATGGTCCACCCGAACTCCTGGAGCGTCTGAACCATAGTGGACAGATCGCGTAGCAGGCTCTAACTGGCACTCGTCAGATCGTCCAGATATCCCAAGATCGCAACTCCCTGTGCCCGCAACAGGGCTAGAACAGGAGCCAGCACTTTGGTAAACACCCTTGGAGCCGAAGCGAGACCGAAGGGTAACGCCACAAACTGATAGTGTTCCTCCGCGATTGCGAAGCGGAGGTACCTCTGATGACCCTCGAATATGGGGATGTGTAAATACGCATCCTTGGTCGATGGAGGCCAGGAAATCTCCCGGACTCAGGGAGGCTACCGCCGAACGGAGGGATTCCATGTGGAATTTTTGAACCCGCATGAAGTGGTTCAGAGCTTTCAAGTCCAGAATTGGACGTACCTTGCCCTCCTTTCTGGGCACAGTAAACAGATTGGAGTAAAACCCCCGAAATCTGTCCCGATGTGGCACCGGTATGATCACCCCCTGGGCGAGAAGATCCTGAACCGCCCGATGAAGATCTTGTAAACGATCTGGGGTCAAATGAAGATTTGAGGAAAAGAACCTGTCCGCCGGCCGTGAAAGGAATTCGATCTTGTAACCTGATCGAATGATTTCCTGAGCCCACCTGTCCGGAATCCGGAGCCGCCAAGGTTCGAGAAAAAAACACGCAGACGTCCCCCCACCCCTGGAACGGGTGAGGGCGTCCCTTCAGGTGGAGGCGGACTGGGCCGCCGCGCCAGCTTGGTCGGCTTTTGACTTGCCCGCCCAAGGCTTCCTCTGGCCACCATGGCCTTTGAAGGGTTTGCCCTTGTCCTGTGCTTTGAAGGCACGAAAGGACCCCTGATTTGGTTTAAAGGAAGGACCCCGCTTACCGCGGAAAAACTTACCCTTGGGATTCTGAGACAGCAGAGTGCTCTTGCCCCCAGTGACCCCTTTAACCAATTCGTCCAGGGAGTCCCCAAAAAGGCGAGTCCCCGCATAAGGGATGTCAGACACAGTCCTCCTGGAAGTCTGGTCGGCCGACCAGCTTTTCAGCCATATCAAGCGACGGGTAAGCTCCACAACACCAGACAGTCACACGGCTAAAGGGGCCTCATCCAAGGCATCACACAGATACAAGACAGCCTGAATAATCTGGTCCACCATCTCCAAAGTAGTAGGAGGGGCGGAATCAGCCACGAGGGTGCGTCTGAGCACCTTGGCCCAATCTGCCACAGCCTGAGACACCATGACAGAGGCTAAAATAGGTTTCAACAAGGAACCCGCCACCATATAGGAGTGGCGAGCTAGAGATTCCATCCGCCTATCCGTGGGGGTCCCTGAACACCGGAGAATCCTCCGTGGGTACAAGAGTGGCCCTATTCAACCTGGACACCGTGTGATCCACCTTAGGGACCACGGACCAACGCAAATCTGTAGGAGACGCAAAGGGATAACGGAGTTGAAACCGTTTTGGTACCACAAAATTGCGCTTCAAATTGCGCCATTGTTTGTTCACCGTTTTGTGGAACTCAGCGGGACAAGGAAACACCTGTGCCGCCTTCTGGGATCTGCAGGTCCCAAAGGAGGACCACTTTCCCGGAGGGTTGGGCTCATCCTCCAAATGTAGTGTATCTTTTACAGCGGTAATAGGCGCAGACATAGCAGCGCGTTCTATGGCCGTCCCAGGGGGGGGGAATCATCCCCCTCCTTGTCCTCCGCCTCCCCTTCAGACCGAGAGGATTGAGACCCTTCAAGGGGCACACTGTCTATGGCAACCATGTCAGACTCTGAATCAGAGGAGTGAGAAAACCTAGGCCTTTTCCTAGAAACCCGTTCAGAAATCAAAAGATCCACTTTGGACGCTAAAGTCGCAAGTGCAGCAGTAATCGCAGATTATTCAGACGTACCTGAATCATCCACCAAAGCTGGGGGGAATTTGCTGTCCTGGGACTCCATAAAAAAAAAACTTTTATGGCACTGGCCCTTTAAATCGCAATAACGGCGATCCCACCACAATGCACTGCAAACAGGGACTAGACTGAAAACCCCCTCAGGCAGGAATAGAACTGATAGCCAAGAGATATTCCCCAAAAAAACAGCAAGGATAGACCCCAAGAAGTGTTACCACACTGCTTACGATCCTCCTGTACGTGCAGAAAGGAAGTGATGTCACGCTCTAGAGGCTAAACAGGATGTAGGCTAAGGGAAAATGGTTGCCCATAGAAAACAATGGGAGGCTCCGGGAAAATGGCCGCCCAACACTCTGTATAAAGCCAGACGCCACACACAAGATGGCGCCTGAAGGGGCAATACACTAGCACGGAAAATGGCTGCCGAAGCTCACACAGTGAAGCCAAGCATGCCGCCCACACCCAAAATGGCGGTTTTGCACCGCTGCGGGTCGCCTACACATGTCTGTACACAGCATTGCCACAATAGTGTCACCGACTTTAGGGACCCCCATAACCCCCCACAGAGCGTCCTGGACGCATTAGAGCCCCCGCAGGGACCGGGAGAAGTGCGAGCCCCAGACACACAGACATGAGGGGATAACACAGACCTAACAGACTGCCATCCCCAGACAGAGGCCCCACACAGAATGTACTCACCGTACCCTGATGGCGTGGGTGCCTCTCTGCGACGGGAAGCCTCCCACCCCAGGTGGAGGGGGTGCCGTCAGCCAAACAGGACTCTAGCAACGCACGGAACCGCGTTGAGACGTCCAAGCGAGGTGGCCACCTCGCAGGCTTTCGTCCCTGAGGACAGGGACAGGTCGTTTGCGAGGCCAGGGCGTACGCATAGCCTGCTAAACGCTCCACGGCGGGCTTGGATTCCATAAGGCCCTCTGTCCTGGGACACCAGGACGACCAGTCTGACTCCCAGCTCCGCAAACGCTGTAGTCTTCCAAAGATCCGACTAACTAAGCGCAGGAACAAATAAAAAGCTAGTAGTGCAAGAAAACACTTTTCACAAAATAAAAGTAATAAAACAGAAGAAAGGCCGAGACCGTAGCCCCAGCACAGGGATCGCCTATCTTACTCCTAACTAGGCAGAAGACAAACTGAGTTGGAAATGCTGATAGCAGGGGGGTATTGGACCAGTGGGACAGCCCCTATAGGTGTGTCTTATGTAAATTGCTTTGTTTTTAACAAGTCTTATGCCTAGCTTGCTCCTATGGATAAGAGGTCAATACCCATTGGTGAAGACTGAATGAGTGGGCGTCGACTGTCAGAGGACGCAAGAAAAATACATTTTTACCTTTACATACTACACCATTTGGAGTCTCTTTACTTGGGCCTCTACCTGACGGAGGAGAGGAAAAGGAGGGACCTGCCACTATCCAGGGATCGGAGTGTCATTGAGGATACCTACCCTGGCCTCGGGGCCAATCAAGCGTGAGTGGTCTTAATGCCATACGGCAGGGCTTCCCAAACTTTTTTGGGCCGAGACCCACTTCTGAATACAGTTATTTTTCGGGACCAACTTGCTTGTAATTGAAGCAGGAGGAGAGAGCGTTCCCGGAAGCAGTGTGTGGGTGGCGCAGCAGCAAGCAGCGAGGAAGCTGTGTGGAGCAGGGGAGCTGTGTGGAGGAAGAGCCAGCCGTGACATGTGCGGGGGAGCCGCACTAGGAAACCGGGCGCGGGTGCAGAGGACCTCAGGGACAAAGAGCAGCAGTAACAGCGTTGGAGGACAGACACCGCACGGTACTGTGGAGAGAGGAGGTGACCGGAGGTGAGAGAAGGTGACTTGGAAGCAGAGGCAGTGTGCGAGGCAGCAGCTGATAGAAATCTGACTGTCTGACCGTACTCTGACTGCTCTGAATCTGTCTGACCGTGCCCCGCGACCGACCGTGCCCCGCGACCGACTGAGTGCCTGGGAGGACTGGTAAGTATCTTAGCGACTGGCGAGTATCTTAGCGACTGTTGAGTACCTCAGGTTTAGTACCAGGGGAGATAGAGGTAGTGTAGGTAAGGAATAGCAGGTCGTTACTAATTATCCCCATAGAGTAGAGGGTAATAATGTCAGACAGGATTGGGGATGCCACTCAAGTGTACTTCTTGCTCCATGTATGCGTTCCTTGATGAACCAATCGAGGGCGAATACTGCTGTGCAGGATGTGTGCGACTTTTTTATCTGGAAGCCCAGATCCTGGATCTAGAAAACATAGTGGCAACACTGCGTAGCATCAACAAACTGGAAAGGAGCTTGGACATTACCCATCAGGCGCTGGCAGGGGCCAGCATAGAGGTGGGAAGAGTAGAGGAGACGCAGGCATTAGAGGTAGGCAGTTGGGTGACTTTTAGGAAGGGTAGAGGGAAGAGCGCTAGGGAGGTCAATCCTGAGTTGATACACCCTAACAAATTTGCCATGTTGCAGGTTGAGGGGGATATCAGCTCAGGGGTGGTAGTGCTGGAGCAGGCGCCCTCCCCCAACTGCCAGGGGAGTGGCAGCTCCAGGAAGAAGGGGGGCCGAGACTCAGGAAAGGTTAGACAGGTTGTGGTAGTGGGGGACTCAATCATCAAGAGGACAGAGAGGGCAATCTGTCGAAAAGATTGCGGTAGCCGGACAGTATGTTTACCTGGCGCTCGAGAAGGGCACATCGCGGATCGGGTAGACAGATTATTGGGCGGGGATGGGGATGACCCAGCGGTCATGGTGCATGTGGGCACTAATGACCAACTAAGAGGAAGGTGGACTATCCTAAAGAACGATTTCAGGGACTTAGGGAATAGATTGAGGAATAGGACCTCCAAGGTGGTTTTCTCTGAAATACTGCCGGTACCTCGAGCCACACCAGAGAGGCAGAAGGAGATTAGGGAACTTAACAAGTGGCTGAGAAATTGGTGTAGGAAGGAGGGGTTTGGGTTCCTGGAGAACTGGGCTGACTTATCTGTCGGCTACCGGCTCTTTAGTAAGGATGGGCTGCACCTTAATGTGGATGGTACAGCTCTTTTGGGGAGAAAGATGGCCACAAAGTTGGAGGGGCTTTTAAACTAGGAGGAGACGGGGGGGGGGGCTTAGAAGTAGAGTCAGTCAGGAGGGAGCAAAGGACAGAAGGTAGTAGTAGAGTCAGCAGCGACAGTAGTTCCATAATGCCAATTGGGGGGGTCTGTGCGGGAAAACCTCAGACCAAACAGGTATAAAAACAATCACCATTCACTATCAACTTCCACAAAACCAGGAGGGGTATGTGCAAATGCCAGGAGTCTAGCTAATAAAATGGATGAGTTGGAAATGTTAGTAAATGAGGAGGACATAGACCTTGGGGGAATAACGGAAACTTGGTTCGACCCCTCACATGATTGGCTGGCCAATATCCAAGGGTATTCGGTGTACCGGAAAGACAGGGTAGGAAAAAGAAGGGGAGGGGTATGTCTCTATGTCAAGAATAATGTAAGGGTGGTGGAGAAGAGTGATATTATGGAAGGGATGAGTATGGAGTTAGAATCCGTGTGGGTAGAACTCCACAGGAAAGAAGTAAAGGGAAAAGCAATTGTGGGGGTTTGCTATAGGCCACCCAACCAAAGGGAGGAGGTAGAGCTGGAATTTATATCACTGTTGGGTAAAGTAGCAAAACTGGGATCAGTCATCATATTGGGGGGACTTCAATTATCCCGACATTGACTGGGAAGAAGGGACTACACACTCACAGATGGCCCGTCTATTCATGGAAACGTTACAGGACAACTACATGTCTCAGTTGGTGGATTCTCCTACTAGAGAAAATGCAGTCCTGGATCTATTGATCACTAATGACCCAGATCTAATCTCGGAGGTAGGAGTCCAGGATAACCTGAGCTCTAGCGATCACAGGATGATCACATTTAGTTTAAATAACAATATAACAAGACAAGAGGGGAACATAAGAACCCTAAACTTCAAACGGGCAAACTTTCCCAAATTGTGCTCAATGATGGAAAGGGTAAATTGGGACCAAACCCTGGGAACACTGACCACGGAGGAAAAATGGGAATGCTTTAGGAACATATTAAACAAATGCATCTCACAGTGCATTCCTATGGGAAATACATTTAGAAGAGACAAAGCCAAACCTGGCTGGCTAAACCGTAATGTTAAAAAACTTATTAGGGGAAAAAAATGGCCTTTAAGAAATATAAATCAGAGGGCACAGTATCGGCTTTTGAGCAATACAAGGAGGCAAATAAGAAAAGTAAATACAAAATCAAAATGGCTAAAATCAACTTTGAGAGACAAATAGCGGAGGATAGTAAAAAGAACCCAAAGAAATTCTTTAAATATATCAACAGCAAAAAAACTAGGGCAGAGCATATTGCACAAATAATTAACGATGATGGGAGGACGGTTACAGAGGACACTGAAAAAGCAACCGTGCTGAACGCTTTTTTCTCGTCAGTCTTTACACATGAGAAGGAGGGGTACACTGACCACGACTGTATGGTTAGTAGTAATACACAGGACTTGCCGCTATGGCTAACAGAGGGTGAAATCAGGAAAAGGCTGGATAAAATTAACAGAAATAAAATCAAACAAAGGAAGTGGATCTGCCACTGAATGATCTTGATAGAGTGTCTAGCTATCTCCATCCCTAATTAAATATAGCAAAGAAGGAAGGAAATGTGGGACTTTAGATGTGTACGGCTAGATACAGGGGCTAACACTGTATGTAAAATTATTGTAAATAAAAAATAAATATATTAATCCATGTATTACATATAAATACAAAAAGAACTTGTCGAATTCCTTAATAATAAATAAACGATTTCATTGTGAAAACAAATTCTCCATAGGTACACAATTATATATAATGTAAAAAACAAAACTCTATATAAACCCAGTTAAAGGGGGACCTATGGAGAGCTGACACAAAATCGAATATCTGATTAATCAATTGTAATCTAGCGTTTTTCGCGCGTTTTTTACCGCGATTTTACCGCGATTTTTGCGGCGTTTTTTACCGCGATTTTACCGCGATTTTTACCGCGATTTTTGTGCAGGCGTTTTTAGATTGAATAGAGATCAATGGAAAACGCCTGTAATCTGCCCAAAAAGAAGCTCATGTACTTTTTTGAGCGTTGGGCGTTTTGTATACAGCTTCAAAACGCTCAGATGTGAACAGGGGCCATTGAAATGAATAGGATTTGTCTTGTTGGGCGTTTTGAGAGCTGATCCTAGAGCAGAAAAACGCCCCAAAAACGCCCCAAAACGCCTAGATGTGAACGGAGCCTAAAAGATATTAATACATACAATGGGTCATATAAATGAGAATAAATACATGGATGGCATAACCAAAATCATTCATTAAAACAGATTTAATAAAAGGCTATATTGGCAAAAATACATAATCTTGGGATAAAAATCGGATGGGATTGTCTAGGCGATTGTCGGCTCATTATAGGAAGCCTTGGATGGGGTTGTCTGAGTAAGTGTCGGCTCGACGCGTTTCGTGGACCTCCATCCACTCATCAGGAGCATTATATTGTATTTGTGCGGTGTCATGAATCCAAGAGCAATCAATGTTGATATAGAAGGACCCAAGCTGATCCAGGAGAAGCCTGACCCGGGGCTGAGGCATGGTTCAACGCCAGCACACAAGGGCAATTGGGAGGAAGGGACCAGGAACGAAATAGTCATGAGTAAACGATTGTAAAGGGCTTTACAGATATCGCTCAAAAAATTATGGCAACGGCACATTGGAAACCAGCACAATCAGAGGATAAAGAAGCCATTAGTAATGAAAAGGTCCGTCCACACCGTATGTCTGAGGAAGCACTGAGGATTCTGTCTAGGGCTGCAACTAACAATTATTTTCATAATTGATTAGTTGGCCGATTATTGTTTCGATTAATCGGATAATAACCCTAAATAATAAAAGTGTGGTGTATAATTTAGTTATTATGTAAAGTTAAAAAAAAAAAAAAAAGGCAATTTATTCTTAAATAATAAGAACCATTACGCAGTGGTAAAAATAAATAACTATATGGTTAACCACTTGCCGCCCGCCCGCCGTCAATTGACGGCGGGACGGTGCGACCATTGTTCTGGGAAGACATCATGACGTGATCCCAGAACAGCAGGGCAGGCGCGCGATCGTGTGCGCGCCGCCCTGCACTGCTGGTGTCGGGGTGTCCCCGGGACACTCCCCGTCACCGGCAGGGGGGAAACAGCCAATGGGCGTGGCTGTTTCCCACGTGATCGGCTGAGTTCCAATGACACAGCCGATCACAATAGCGGAGCCCGGAAGATGACCGCGCATGCGCGATCGGGAGCGCAGCGCGGTCATGTCGGTGGCACTGTGTTCCGTAGGAACACAGCTGTCACCGGCGGTCACTGACAGTGACTGTTTACTATGTGATCGGCTGTGAATCCATTCACAGCCGATTACAAAATGTAAACAAAGAGCAGTAACTCACTGTTACTAGCTCTTCTCCCCTCATACAGCTTCCAGTGTGAGGAGAGCAGAGCTAGAAACAGTGAGTTACTGCTCTGTGTACCTGTAAAAAGTAAAATCACACTAAAAGCAATAGCACCCCAAACGCTGTGCCCAAAAAAGGTACAAAAGCTTCTTTGGGGCGTCATGCGTTGTTTGCGTGATGTTACCGCGATTCAGCAGCGGAAATCGCGGCAACATCGCACAGCGTTTGGGGTGCTATTGCAAATCACGGGCAACGCACTGGTGTCCCGCGATTTGCAATGATTTCTGGATCACCGGCAGAATCGCAGTGATTCTGCCCACGATCGCTACGCTCACATGTGGACATAGCCTAAAGTTCACCGGTCACCAGAGACTGCCATCAGTACCGCCGTGCACCATCGCCCGTCACCTATCACCCATCAGTGACCATCGCCCGTCACCTGTCATCCCATCAATCATCGTCACCTGTCACCCCATCAGTCATCGTCACCTGTCACCCCTTCAGTCATCGTCACCTGTCACCCCTTCAGTCATCGTCACCTGTCGCCCCATTCAGTCATCGTCACCTGTCGCCCCATTCAGTCATCGTCACCTGTCGCCCCATTCAGTCATCGTCACCTGTCACCCCATCAGTCATCGTCACCTGTCACCCCATCAGTCATCGTCACCTGTCACCCCATCAGTCATCGTCACCTGTCACCCCATCAGTCATCGTCACCTGTTTGCTATATACCGATTTTCACGACTATAAGGCGCAGTATCATATATAAGGCGCACCGGATTATAAGGCGCACTTTTTTTTTGGAACGTTGATCCGCGCGAGGTTTACTGGCAGTTGCTCATCGCGAACCCTCGTATGACAGTTCTGGCGGATACTTAATGCCAGGCATCCACTATCCACTGGCACACAGTGGCATAACTGGCCCGGTGTTGCCTCCCGTTCTTCGTGAAGGAGTGCTCTCCTTCCATCATCCAGTTTTCCCACGTGATTCGCAGTTTCGCCTTGAAGGAACGATTGACACTTATGACCAGTGGTTGCACCCCTTTGGTCAAACCATCCAGTTAACGGTAAATTTTCAAACTATTTTCATATATAAGGCGCACCGGATTATAAGGCACACTGCCAGTTTTTGATAACATTTTAGGATTTTCAGTGCGCCTTCTAGTCCGAAAAATACGGTACATGCAACCACTTACCGACCGCCTAACGACTATATGCGTTGGCCATTAAAAGCTAAATACTGGGGTTATGGCAGCAGATAGCTTACCCTCCTGCCGCGTCCCAGACATTTTCCCAGCTTACCGGACCCACCGGAAGCGGGGAAAACTATCCGGTCCCGGATCCTCAGAGACAGGAAGTCGAGTGAGGGCAAGATGGCCCTTACTCGACTCTATGGTCTTGGAGGACCGGAGCTACGTCAAAAGACGTTGCCTAGCAACCGGTTTAAAGGGCCGCTTTTTTTTTTTTTTTTTCCTTTTTCAACAATTTTTTTTTTTTTTTTTCTTTTTTAGTGTAGTTGTGAGGTGTGAGGTCTTTTTGACCCCAGATCTCACAATAAAGAGGACCTGTCATGCCTATTTCTATTACAAGGGATGTTTACATTCCTTGTAATAGGAATAAAAATGATCAAAACATTTTTTTTTTTTTAAAACTGTGTAAAAATAAAAAAATAATAAATAAAATAAATAGGAAAAAAAAAAATAAAATTAAGCGCCCTGTCCCCGTTAGCTCGCGCGCAGAAGCAAAACGCATACCCAAGTCCCACCCACATATGTAAACGATGCTCAAACCTCACATGTGAGGTATCGCCGCGATCGTTAGAGCGAGAGCAATAATTTGAGCCCTAGACCTCCTCTGTAACGCTAAGCTGGTAACCTGCAGAAATTATTAAAATGTTGCCTATGGGGATTTTTAAGTACCAATGTTTGGCGCCATTCTGTGAGCATGCGCAATTTTGAAGCATGACATGTTGGGTATCCAATTACTCGGCGTAACATTATCTTTCACATTATGGAAAAAAATTGGGCTAAATTTACCGTTTTCTCATTTTTTTAGTTCAAAAAATAAATTTTTTTCAAAAAAATTGCATTTGGAAGACTGCTGCGCAAATATGGTGTGATAAATATTGCAACGATCTCCATTTTATTCTCTAGGGTCTCTGCTAAAAAAAAATATATAATGTTTGGGGGTTCTAAGTAGTTTTCTAGCAAAAAAAATGATTTTAGCTTGTAAACACCAAGTGTCAAAAATAGGCCCAGTCTTAAAGTGGATAAATGGACAACTTTGTGAAAAGTGCTACTTGGATGTTAGGCCTATGTATGTGGCCAGGCTGTGAAAAAGTGTTACACATGTGGTATCGCCATACTCAGGAGGAATAGCAGAATGTATTTTGGGGTGCAATTTTTGCTATGCACATGCTATGTGTTAGAAATATTGCATAAATGGACAGCTTTGTGTAAAAAAAAAAAAAAAAATGCGTTTTCATTTTCTTTCCACATTTTTCAAAAACTTGTGGAAAAAAAATGGACATATTCAAAAGACTCATTATGCCCCAAAAATTATACGTTGGGCTGTTTGCCTTCCAAAATGGGGTCATTTTATGGGGGTTTCTATTGTCCTGGTGCTCCAGGGCCTTCAAAAGTGCGATAGGTTGTCAGGAAATTATATGTGTAATTTGTGCTCCTAGAATGCCGGACGGTGCTAGTTGGATGTTAGGCCTCTGTATGTGGCCAGGCTGTGAAAAAGTCTCACACATGTGGTATCGCCATACTCAGGAGGAGTAGTAGAATGTGTTTTGGGGTGTAGTTCCAAGTATACATATGCTGTGTGAGAGAAATAACCTGTTAATACGTAAATTTGTAAAAAAAAAAAAAAAAAATATCTTCATTTTGCAAAGAGTTGTGGGAAAAAATGACAACTTCAAAAAACTCACCATGCCCCTTATTAAATACCTTGGAATGTCTACTTTCCAAAAAGGGGTCATTTGGGGGGTATTTGTACTTTCCTGACTTTTTAGTGTCTCAAGAATTGAGATAGGCCTTCAGTACATCAGGTGTGGTCAAGTGTGATCAATTTTCAATGATTAGCACCATAACTTGTGGACTCTATAACTTTCACAAAGACCAAATAATATACACTTATTTGGGTTATTTTTACCAAAGATAAGAAGCAGTATAAATTTTGGCCAAAATTTGTGAAGAAAAATTACTCATTTGCTAAATTTTATGACAGAAACAAAGAAAAATGCGTTTTTTCACAATATTTTCAGTATTTTTTTATTTATAGCACAAAAAATAAAAAACCCAGTAGTGATTAAATACCATCAAAAGAAAGCTCTATTTGTGTGAAAAAAAGGACACAATTTTTTTATGGGTACAGTGTTGCATGACTGAGTAATTGTCATTCAAAGTGTGAGAGCGCTGAAAGCTGAAAATCAGTCTGGGCAGGAAGGGGGTGAAAGTGCACTGTAGGCAAGTGGTTAAGGAGCAAAATCTGGTCAAAGGAATTTTCAGCCAATGTGGTTTTTGTTAAGCAATGACATTCATTTTAAAATGTAATGTTAAAAGCAAGTAAAAATTTTCAAATAAGATAATATAGTGCAGCGCAATCCTAAAAATATAGCAACCACCAATATGATGATAATATTCAAACATAAATGAGATTATAAATATACATATAAATATAGTCCAAAAATGCGGAGCCAGAAAAAAGTGGAGGAGGAAAGTCCTTTGATGCAGATAATGAAAATAAGAGCCCAAAACAGACTAGTGAACAAATTCAATAGAGTGTGCCTTCTCAGTGCTCAAAAATTCCCACAACCAGGCATTTTCTGCCTCTCACCTTATGGCATAGACAGGGGTCAAATTATATCATCCACTCTCAGGGAACACAGCTTCCAAAAGAATCGATACACAAGCCCTGCAAGATCCCTCAGCAAGATGTCACAGCTGGTCAGATATACCAATCCGGAAAAGCCTCCAGCGATAGGATCTAGTGCTCTCTGTTTACTAGATACTTTATTGCAATTTTGCACGCCCAATTTTTCTATTTTTTATTTGTTAAAAAAATTTGAAATATCCAATACATTTCGTTCCACTTCATGATTGTGTCCCACTTGTTGATTCTTCACAAAAAAATTACAGTTTTAGATCTTTATGTTTGAAGCCTGAAATGTGGCAAAAGGTCGCAAAGTTCAAGTGGGCCGAATACTTTCGCAAGGCACTGTATATGCATTTACATATTATCCCGATTAATACCGCTGTATTGCAGAGCGTGCAGAGTGCTGTGTTGCTTCCTGGTGTTCTTTTTAAAGATGGCCAGGTCACATGAAATTCCCCCCGTACGCGTTACGTCCTTACAATGGGCGGGACTTACACATGTGGCAAATGTGCCATGTGTAAAAACTGTTGGAGTTCTGCAGACATTTATGCAGCTCTGAAGTCACAGCTTGTCCAGCCTCCATGTATACAATGACAGATCGGCTCCTTTATTCCACTTTAGCCACCGAGCGTACACCATCCACTCCTCCTCTACATGACACACAACCAGCCACACAATCCTCAATTCCAGCAACACAAATCCAGCTGTACAGAGTCCAGGAGGGGCAAGGATCCTTTGTATGTATTCACATTCCCTTCCCGATCCTCAGCACACTGCCACCAAAGTCTCACCGAACCCGATCCCCCTCCTCTGAGGGTGGGCTCCAAAGTCTTCGGTGAGACGTTGCTGGCAGTGTGTTGAGGATCGGGAAGGGAATGTGAATACATACAAAGGATCCTTGCCCCTCCTGGACTCTGTACATCCGGATTTGTGTTGCTGGTTGTGTTTCATGTAGAGGAGGAGTGGATGGTGTACGCTCAGTGGCTGAAGTGGAATAAAAGAGCCGATCTGTCATTGTATACATGGAGGCTGGACAAGCTGTGACTTCAGAGCTGCATAAATGCCTGCAGAACTCCCAACAGTTTTTACACATGGCACATTTGCCACATGCATAGGTCCCGCCCATTGTAAGGACGCAACGCGTACGGGGGGAATGTCATGTGACCCGCGGGCATCTTTAACGAGAACACCAGGAAGCAACACAGCACTCTGCACGCTCTGCAATTCAGTGGTTTTAATCGAGATATTATGTAAGTGCTTATATGTTCACTGTGCAATAAAGCATCTAGTAAACAGAGAGCACTAGATCCTATCTGATTTCTTTGCATATCACTGGAGGCTTTTCCGGAATTGGTATATATCTGACCAGCTGCGACATCTTGCTGAGGGATCCTGCAGGGCTTGTGTAGCGATTCTTTTGGAAGCGATGTTCCCTGAGAGTGGATGATATAATGCTGTTTGACCCTACAGGGTCTATGCCATAAGGTGAGAGGCAGAAAGCCTGGTGGTGGGAATTTTTGAGCACTGAGAAGGCACATTCTATTGAATTTGTTCATCAGTCTGTTTTGGACTCTTATTTTCATAATCTGCATCAAAGGACTTTCTCCTCCACTTTTTTCTGGCTCCGTATTTTTGGACTATATTTATATGTATATTTATAATCCCATTTACGTTTGAAAATTATCATCATATTGGTGGTTGCTATATTTTTAGGATTGCGCTGCACTATATTATATTATCTTATGTACATTGGAGGTTTTTTAGGTTGCCCTTGAGTGCCAACTGCTACTCCATTCTTCATCTATTTTAAGTTCAGCGCTGAATTTGTTTATTTTATTCAGCGAATGTACAAAGATTTTTCATAAGAATATTCTCATCCAAAAATCTATACATGTATGGGCAGCATAAGGCTTGGTTCACACACATATGCAGTTTGCTTTTGATCCATTTCTGCAGTGCTTTTTGCTGTGCGTTTGCATTTTTGCACCCGTGATTTTGCTGCGATTTTCATTTTTTTATGCTTTTTTGTGGCTAATTTGTTGTTGGGCAGATTAAAAAACACAAATCGTGGCAAAAACACACATGCTTTTCTGCAGCATCTCCATTGAAGTCTATTGAACCAAAAAAGCAAAAAAAGCAATGTTTTGCGTTGAAAAAAATCCTTGACCCAATCTCGCAGGGGCTGGAAAAAAAAAGCGTGAACGTGTCCCATAGGAAACCATGTTAAATGAACTGTAGTGCGTTTCTTTAAAAAGCACCAAAAGCACTGTGAACCAGGCCTAAGACGTTTAATAGTAGCGGTGTGCTTTTTTTGTATAATGGGGTTAAAAAAGCTAAAATTAGCCCTTTATAATGCAAAAAGAGCAGCTAACCGATACTATAAGGAGTTAATTTTAACTGTGAAACAGTGAAAGTAATAATATATATTACTTAGATCATATACAGTGGGTACGGAAAGTATTCAGACTCCCTTAAATTTTTCACTCTTTGTTATATTGCAGCCATTTGCTAAAATCATTTAAGTTCATTCTTCTTCCTCATGAATGTACACATAGCACCCCATATTGATAGAAAAACACAGAATTGTTGACATTGTTGCAGATTTATTAAAAAAGAAAAAACTGAAATATCACATGGTCCTAAGTATTCAGACCCTTTGCTGTGACACTCATATATTTAACTCAGGTGCTTTCCATTTCTTCTGATCATCCTTGAGATGGTTCTACACCTTCATTTGAGTCCAGCTGTGTTTAATTATACTGATTGGACTTGATTAGGAAAGCCACACACCTGTCTATATAAGACCTTCCAGATCACAATGCATGTCAGAGCAAATGAGAATCATGAGGTCAAAAGGAACTGCCTGAAGAGCTCAGAGACAGAATTGTGGCAAGGCACAGATCTGGCCAAGGTTACAAAAAGATTTCTGCTGCACTTAAGGTTCCTAAGAGCACAGTATAGAATAATGTAGATAGCTACCAGGTAATTGGTTACCATAATCCCGTCATAAATTGAAAAAGAAACCCCCTTAGGTTTGTGGGACTTTAAGGTTAACAGTAAAGGCTCTCTTAAGAGAAATTTTTTACGTGTAATAAAGATAAAATTTATTTTGAAAAGGTGTAGTTATAACAAATAATCATCATAAACTGTACATATTTATAATCATAGACTCGAAAAAAGCATGAATGATACAATACAGTTATAGGTACATAGCAGAGTCCAACGCGTTTCAAACCGTTTGTTTAGTACATAAATCTTCTTCAGGGAATCTGCATATGTTCCTGAAATACATAATTGAATATAAATTCCAAGAAACAGAATATACATAGGCATTTTACAATGAAAGTTTTTTTTACATGAAAAAAATATTATTTGCATCTGCGACCACATGTTGCCCTGAAAATGCCCTGGAAAGCCTATTGCTTATCCAGGATACCCCTAGAGAAGAAACCTACTCCCAAAGATTAGGGGGGGAAAAGAAAAAAAGGGGGGGGGGGGAAGGGGGAAAGATAAAGAGACCCCTTGTGTTGAAGAACATACCTGCAAAACAGTAGAGCCCAATAGGGTTCCCCTTCGGGGGGTAGAACTCCCATGCGTTGAGAGCTAGAGTCAGGTATAAAGATTTATTCTTTATCTGAAACAGCGAGTATATTTATAAGAAACTGTCAGAGATCCTGGATTGATGTAAGTATATTTACAAACATTGTTACAGAAAATATTCATGTAAATTCACCTGTTATGATGATTTTCGTGTAGACATATAAAAAAAAGAAAAAGAAAAAGGGAACGAAACCAGGAAAAATAGGGAAAAAGGAGAAAATGGATTTTTCCCAAAGAAATATTATTATCTTCCGATGTATATATCTCCCAGATTTATTATAATAGGATCCTATTAGGGGAGAAGAAGATGTGTCTTTTCAGCTTTTGTAAATCAGGATAACGTATATAGCATATTTAGTGATTCGAATGTAGTAACTCTTACCTCACTAATTTATTGGAGGGTGTGGGGTATCCCATCGGTCTCCAAGAGTAAGTTGAGGTAAGGGTTTTGGGGAAACCTGTATCTTCCTAATGGGAATATAGATCCTTGCCTGAAAGGTATAGGACAGGGAGAATATGCATATGTAGGTATACATTTTTACATATCTTAATGTTAGTTATAAATAGGTATTCCACCTATAGAAATTATACCGTTCAGACTGAAGCCTGTCGTCACCGTATCCAGTGGAGACAGCGGCGTATCATCCCATGAGATATAGGATGTAATCTAACGTTACTCGTCCTATGGGTCCTGATAATAACATAAGGAGAAAATAAAACCCTCTTTCAATAAGTTGCCATAACGGTTAAGAAAGAAGTTTTGCAGGTCTCTTCCAGAGTACTCACTGTTCTGTGTAGATATCAGAGCGATAAACGTCCTGTGTTGCATCGGAGAGATAGCTCTCCGTTCTGGCTCTCGGCGTCCCCTTAAATACCCAAGTGTCCGAGAGTCTCGTAGTGATTCCCGCGGGAACTCTGTAGGTGATTACGTCATATCAGTCTTTTGCCACCGGAAGTTCCTCGGACTGGCGGTGACATCACATCCGCCCAGATCAGGGGCTCCGATGTGTGTCATTTCCGCCTGAAATGCCCGGAGATGATTCCGCTGGACTGGCGGTGACGTAATATCCGCCCTTCTCTCTAATAGACTCCACTGTATGTCCGCCTTAGTTATAGCGGTATAGTCATACAGTGGGTACATAAATGGGGAATAATTTTTTAATTAAATTTTGTTTTTAGGAACGTAGAAAAGAGAGGGAAAAGGAAGGAGGAGGAGGAAGATTTTCCTCTCTCCAAGTTGAGTTTGATTTTTATAAATATTATTAAAATAAAGTTTGTAATTATGATAAATAATGCCTCTCTATATCGTATATGGGGACTGCTAATGGACACTTATTTTGAAAAGGGGAAATCTCTAAAAGATAACGCCCCGGGCACGGGTAATGCGTATATCCCCTGGAAAAAATTATCCAGGGGTTTCAGGATGAAACATATGGAGCATTGCAACCAACTGTTAACATCCCGAGAACGCTCGTTTCTCCAGATGTTGGGGGCCTATTGATGGTCCCCATAGGAGATGTCTCACCCGTGCCGGGCTCTCATTTGCAGGGGAGCCCCCCGAGGGGAAAGAGAAAAAGAATGATACAAAAGCCATGTTGATGTAAATTGCATGGACAGGGATACAAGTTAGCTGGTATGCCTACACAGTGGGAAGAAAAAGAGATAGCAGAATCTAGAAGGGGGAGGTTCATCAGGAGGGAACAGGGAATCCCCTGGTGCACAGGAGAAGGGGGCAAGGAGGGCAAAAATTCCCCAATATGGGGGATTTTGCACAGAAGAGACCCTGACCGGGTCTGCAGTTGTAGACCCACCCACAGTTAGCCTGTGACAGAAAGGGAAAAATGTTAATCGCAGAATGCATCACATGTTTAATTTAGACAATTTAAATGTAATTACTCAGAGTGCCTTACCAAACTTAATGAGAACAACATGAACTTATTTTTTACTATGAAATATGACTTTAAATCTGTGGACTTCCTGGATATTACCATCATCAAAAATGATGATGGTCAGCTGTCAACCACCTTATTCAGAAAAGCCACAGCTGGCAATACGCTGCTTCATGCAGAAAGCTTTCATCCCCAACCCCTTAAGAGATCTATTCCATACTCACAGTATTTAAGAATTAAAAGAAATTGTTCTTCTGAGAAAGAAAAGGCAAATGAACTAACACAGAGACTCCTAGAAAGGGGATATTCCAGGTCATGTCTCAGGAAAAACTATAACAGAGTACAAATCCTAAAAAGACAGGACTTGCTGTTTAAACCTCAGAAACAGGAAGAAGCACCCTCTAGGAATCCACCAAGAGTAATTTTAAATTACTCAACCGAACATGAGAACATTTATGTTGGTTGCAATGCTCCATATGTTTCATCCTGAAACCCCTGGATAATTTTTTCCAGGGGATATACGCATTACCCGTGCCCGGGGCGTTATCTTTTAGAGATTTCCCCTTTTCAAAATAAGTGTCCATTAGCAGTCTCCATATACGATATAGAGAGGCATTATTTATCATAATTACGAACTTTATTTTAATAATATTTATAAAAATCAAACTCAACTTGGAGAGAGGAAAATCTTCCTCCTCCTCCTTCCTTTTCCCTCTCTTTTCTACGTTCCTAAAAACAAAATTTAATTAAAAAATTATTCCCCATTTATGTACCCACTGTATGACTATACCGCTATAACTAAGGCGGACATACAGTGGAGTCTATTAGAGAGAAGGGCGGATATTACGTCACCGCCAGTCCAGCGGAATCATCTCCGGGCATTTCAGGCGGAAATGACACACATCGGAGCCCCTGATCTGGGCGGATGTGATGTCACCGCCAGTCCGAGGAACTTCCGGTGGCAAAAGACGGATATGACGTAATCACCTACAGAGTTCCCGCGGGAATCACTACGAGACTCTCGGACACTTGGGTATTTAAGGGGACGCCGAGAGCCGGAACGGAGAGCTATCTCTCCGATGCAACACAGGACGTTTATCGCTCTGATATCTACACAGAACAGTGAGTACTCTGGAAGAGACCTGCAAAACTTCTTTCTTAACCGTTATGGTAACTTATTGAAAGAGGGTTTTATTTTCTCCTTATGTTATTATCAGGACCCATAGGACGAGTAACGTTAGATTACATTCTATATCTCATGGGATGATACGCCGCTGTCTCCACTGGATACGGTGACGACAGGCTTCAGTCTGAACGGTATAATTTCTATAGGTGGAATACCTATTTATAACTAACATTAAGATATGTAAAAATGTATACCTACATATGCATATTCTCCCTGTCCTATACCTTTCAGGCAAGGATCTATATTCCCATTAGGAAGATACAGGTTTCCCCAAAACCCTTACCTCAACTTACTCTTGGAGACCGATGGGATACCCCACACCCTCCAATAAATTAGTGAGGTAAGAGTTACTACATTCGAATCACTAAATATGCTATATACGTTATCCTGATTTACAAAAGCTGAAAAGACACATCTTCTCCCCTAATAGGATCCTATTATAATAAATCTGGGAGATATATACATCGGAAGATAATAATATTTCTTTGGGAAAAATCCGTTTTCTCCTTTTTCCCTATTTTTCCTGGTTTCGTTCCCTTTTTCCTTTTTCTTTTTTTTATATGTCTACACGAAAATCATCATAACAGGTGAATTTAAATGAATATTTTCTGTAACAATGTTTGTAAATATACTTACATCAATCCAGGATCTCTGACAGTTTCTTATAAATATAGACAGTATGGATGGAAGGGGGGGATTGGGGTCTTTTTAATCAGAGATTATAATGGCACCTGCCCCCATATGCAAACAATGGAAGGAATTCCAGCAAGGGCATAGGCCTGTCCCTATGGAAGGGTCAAGACTACGTCCCTACAAGAAGAAAAGGGGGTTTAAATGTGCCTCTACAAACAGTCAAAGTATGCACATGTTCTTGTAACATAGCAACGGTACACAAATGTTATTTTTTTAAAAAATTCATAAATCTTTATTAATACATAATAAAAACAAAAAGTATATCACTCTAATGGATAGAACAGTCAATACATGGTGACAGGATTAGTATAAATACAGATAGAAAATGCTGGAGCTACGCGTTTCGCATTATGCGCTTCCTCAGGGTCCAGCAAAGGAAAGTATGTAAACAGAGATTCAATCTTTAATAATCTAAAGGTACATAAAACAGTTATTAGATTTGTGAATATACACATATGTCTTATAACATTTTTATTATTTTCAGTTTGTTATTTGCAGCTATCAATTGTATGTTACTTATACTCATATCTTAACCTTGAACACATCAGTTTTACTCTAATTATTTAACAATTATATAAGTAGATCAAAAGATAGATTTTCCATAAATATAGCTGGTTAGTATATTAGTTCCTATATTATAGATTCCTTTAGATAAAAAGGAGGGAGAGAAAAACCATTTCTGTTTAACAAACTCTTTTATGCTTTGCTTGTCAGAAGGACAAGAAAACTAAATCCCACACACTGAACAGAAGGAATAGAAAGGGGTGGGAAAGAGGAAAAAGAGAAAAAGGATGAATATGAGAGAACAATGATCGAAAAAAGGGGGGGGGGGGGAAGGGGGGAAAATACTGTAGAGTGTGAATTACCACGTAGCCCACAGGGGGGGCAGTGATAAGGATAGGCTAGTTCACCCGAGTATAGTGGCTCAGGGGACAGTCCATCCATAGAGAGGGCATGGAGGAGACCAGAGAAGATAAATGGCATATATGAAGAGGTATATTCACTTTATTATAAACTGAAAAAATGACATACTAAGGCATTAAATTGTCTTACCCCAATTTAGACGTCACAGTGAATAGAGTTGAATATACTTGTTTAATTTAAAATCATGTTGTATGAAAGGGGGAGCCAGAAGCCCCTAAAATCAGCAGGAAGAAAAAAATGAATTTATATGTATGTATGGTTACTCCTTATTAGATTATTTTAATAAGGGGGATAGTGATTTGTAAGAATAGGTACTTACCAGGGACTCATTCTCTAAAATTTATGTGTTAGGTGGTGTAAGCGTCAAGCAAAACGTGCATCTATTTAAGTAAAGAGGGGGTTAGACATTGGAATCCCCTACAAAGGTGTGCACCAATATTAAGTGAGAACGGGTTAAATAGAAAGTCCCCTTTGAAACTTGGGGATTAGTGTGGTGCTGGAAGTATAAAAACTAAGTATGAAAGAGTCACTGGATGCTTTAGACAAATTGGATCCAGCCCCGAATCTGAAAAGATATATAAAGATAATGGACCGTTGGTAAATTGCTGAGCCTGACAAAGAGGAAAAGTGAGGAGCTGAGTCTATAATTAGAACACTTACCATCTGAAGCAATTCAGAAAACCCACGGGGAGTATGACACTCAGCCTAGGCAGCCTGTAAGTGTGAGCTCACTAAGCTGTCCGGTATATATACTAACCACTCTGTAACTGGTCTCCTCCTCCTCCCGGTCTCACGCCCCCCACATCCGCCCGCCATAGCGTCCACGTGTAGACGCCGCGGGAGGATGTTCCCGCATACCGGAAGTGAGCATCACTTCCGGTTCCGGGACCGGAAGTGACGATCTGCCATAACGTAATCCACCAATCGGACAAATAAAAGCCAATAGAAGCTGATTAACACTATCAAAGATAATCTCACACAATGCTCAATTGAAATGATGAAGATTCTAAAAAGCTATTATGAGGCAGAAGCACTCATTTTAGACAAAGAAATAGTAGAAATTGTAAACCAACTAGCGGCATTCCAAAATAAACCCATTTTCAAGGAAAAAAATCTTGAAATTAAACATGCAGTGGAAAAATTTAGTGGAGAAATTATCAAAAGAAAAGACAAAAAAATGAATCGTGACCAAATGGCATTTAGGACAGGAAGAGCCTATAAATGGGAAAGGAACACTAATAAAACATACAGGTCTAGACCACAAAATGAACAAAATAGAGAGGATGGCAACTGGTCTGACTCATCAGCTGCATCCTCCACATCCTCCAACTTTTGGAATGCTCGCCAAGAGAGATCTAATAGAATGAGACAGGAAAAAAGGAAAGATGATGAAAGGGATACCCCTATGGGAACACAGCATAATTCTCAGACTACACAAACAGCCAAGGCTTTAAAACTTGGACCCAAAACTCAAAATCAATCACCATCAAACCCATTGGCAAGTGGATCCAGCACATCATCAGCAAATGCCCAAGGAACACACTGTGGAACTATCCCAAAAAGAAATTCCCCTAATACTCAGGACAATGCTTTTTTAGAACAAATGACACTAGGACTTCTAGGTCCTCTAAAAATATCCACAACAGAAGAGAAAAACTAAACCAAGAAACAAATTCTCTACAAGTCATTAACATCTCTGGGGTTCAATTAAATGAAGAGGAAATTAAAATACTTGGTCTAGGGCTTAATTTCTGTCCGGCAAAAGACATAGATCGTTTTGAATTTATAAAAGATGTTAATCTTTTTGCACGAAAGCTTAATTTTAGGTCCCTAATTGAGGGCCCTAAAATCAAGCAAAAAGAAGCCCCCATGGGTGGTCTTCTTCAAACCTGGCGTGATTGGTCCAAAAAGGATTATAAGATGCTTAAAATCCTGACCGAGCTTGAGGATGAGTCGGGTCCGACTACACCCGGACCCTGCCCACCCTCGACCTCGGTAGGAACAACACAACAATCAGTACAAACTTTTAAAAAAAAGTCTAAACGTTTCCCGAGTCAAACCAATCCTAAAGTTGATCTTTTTATCCATATGGTAACAAAGGATATCAAACAAATGAACATACGAAAAAACTCTAATAACCTGTCCGAAACTGAATACCAGGCTCTACGTAACTTACAAGAACGCAAAGATATTGTGATTAAGTCTGCGGACAAAGGCGGAAACGTTGTCATTCTAAATCAAGTACAATACACAGAAATGTGCAACAATATTCTTGATAATAGAGCCTGGTATTCAAGAGTAAGCAGTTTACAGTTACTTAAAAATCAAAGAGAATTTCTAAAACTCCTAGATCAATACCATCAGTGGGGAATTATAACCAAGGATTTGATGGAATTTTTGATTATTAAAGAACCCACAACGCCCACATTTTATGCACTTCCAAAAATGCATAAAAATCACACCAATCCCCCCGGCCGTCCCATAGTCTCGGGCATCAATAGTCTTACACAGAATGCTAGTTCGTATGTAGATGCATACCTACGCCCACATGTAGAGTCGCTACCCTCGTATCTAAAAGATACCATGCATATGCTATTAACGATTGAAAATATACAGATCGAAGAGGAGACCTATCTGGTATCTATAGATGTTGAGTCCCTATACTCAAATATTCCACACTCTCGAGGTGTGGAAGTTATTGAATCCTTTTTGGATGAGAGAGGACTTGACCATAGAAGGTTAAATAAGTTTGTTTCTGACTTATTATTTTTTATCTTGACACATAACGTGTTTGTGTTTGATGGTTCCCACTACCTCCAGGTGCAGGGGGTGGCGATGGGGACTAAATGTGCCCCATCTTATGCCAACCTGTACCTGGGGGGGTGGGAACGATGGCTCTTTGCCCAAGAATCTATATCAGTATATCTGGCATATATAGAAATCTGGAAAAGATATAATCGACGACATATTCATCCTATGGTCGGGTCCTCTCGACACCCTAAAGGAATTCATAGACATCCTAAATGTAAATGACTTCAACTTGCATTTCACCTATGTTTTTGATAGATCTAGGATTCCTTTTTTAGATCTCGAGATCTATAGAAACATGGATAATACACTTTCAACCACACTCTATAGAAAACCAACTGCAACAAATGCGTTACTACATGCAGATAGCAGTCACCCAAGACATGTAATTCAAGGAATACCAATAGGACAGTATTATAGGATTCGTAGAAACTGTTCGGAAGAGACTGAATTTGAAAAAGAAGCTTTAGAATTACAAAAAAGATTCCTACAGAGGGGATATAGTAGGAAAAGCACTAAAAAAGCATACAAAAAAGCAAAAGACAGCCCTAGAGACCTTCTCCTTTTTCAAGGAGAATGTCAAAACTCTCAAAACTCAACTAAAATGATCACGAGATATTGTTCTCAATCCAACCAACTAAAAAGTATTATAGCCAAACATTGGCATCTCTTGGCAGAGGATAAAATCCTCAGTAACTTTGTGGATACTAGACCGAGTGTGATTTTTAGGAGAAATAAATCTATTCGAGATATGGTGACTGCCAGCCACTATCAGAGAGACAAAAGGGCAGACCCCTGTATCAAACTACCCCAAGGCACTTTCCCTTGTGGACTATGTGGTTATTGTAAATTTATTGCTAGCAAGCCTCAACAAACGTTGCCAAATGGACGCCCATTTGTTCTCAAACATTTTGTGACATGCCAAACTATAGGTATTGTCTATATTTGGAAATGTGAATGTCCCGCTTTTTATGTGGGCAAAACCAAACGACATTTCTGGGAGAGAATTAAGGACCATGTATCATATATAAGGGGTGGAGACTTAGAAAGTCCCATAGCAAGACACATAGCTCAAACGCATAGATATAAATGTCCAAAATTCAAATTTTTCGCCCTAGATAGGATCCATCCTGGACCCAGAGGGGGACCTTTTGACAACTTAATTCTACAAAGGGAAGCACGTTGGATTTTCTCTTTAAATGCCTGCACCCTCCCAGGACTGAATGAACATCTGAGCTTTGCCCCATTTTTGGCAGACTAATACCCTCTTAGACTCTCCAATATGATATTGAAGAGATTAACTCATTTGTATTTACTTTTTTATATAACTTTCAAGTTAAACAAAAATAATTTTTAAAAAAATATCTTTTTTTTTTTTTTTTTTTCCCTCCCTTATCCTTTCCCCCCCCCCCCCCTTTGTTTCCATTGCTGTGGGTCTGTTTACCGCGTGGTCCATTGTCCTACATATCGGCTGCCAAATTATATATTCTTTCTCTTCTTTTTCTTACAAATCTTAATTATTCACTGCTCCACATTACCAGACCATATAAGCAGATTTGCTAAATGTCATTTCTAAGTAAAACTGTTTTGCTGGTATGTTTATGGATAATTTCTCCTCTTATATGGCTTAAATGCAGGTTTGAATTGATCCAAATAGGGAATAAATAGTTATATTCAGATATTTTCCATACATGCTATATTGAAGGTTGGGATGTTTTCCTGCTTTTTATGCACGTATAATGTTGCCATCTTTGATAGTGTTAATCAGCTTCTATTGGCTTTTATTTGTCCGATTGGTGGATTACGTTATGGCAGATCGTCACTTCCGGTCCCGGAACCGGAAGTGATGCTCACTTCCGGTATGCGGGAACATCCTCCCGCGGCGTCTACACGTGGACGCTATGGCGGGCGGATGTGGGGGGCGTGAGACCGGGAGGAGGAGGAGACCAGTTACAGAGTGGTTAGTATATATACCGGACAGCTTAGTGAGCTCACACTTACAGGCTGCCTAGGCTGAGTGTCATACTCCCCGTGGGTTTTCTGAATTGCTTCAGATGGTAAGTGTTCTAATTATAGACTCAGCTCCTCACTTTTCCTCTTTGTCAGGCTCAGCAATTTACCAACGGTCCATTATCTTTATATATCTTTTCAGATTCGGGGCTGGATCCAATTTGTCTAAAGCATCCAGTGACTCTTTCATACTTAGTTTTTATACTTCCAGCACCACACTAATCCCCAAGTTTCAAAGGGGACTTTCTATTTAACCCGTTCTCACTTAATATTGGTGCACACCTTTGTAGGGGATTCCAATGTCTAACCCCCTCTTTACTTAAATAGATGCACGTTTTGCTTGACGCTTACACCACCTAACACATAAATTTTAGAGAATGAGTCCCTGGTAAGTACCTATTCTTACAAATCACTATCCCCCTTATTAAAATAATCTAATAAGGAGTAACCATACATACATATAAATTCATTTTTTTCTTCCTGCTGATTTTAGGGGCTTCTGGCTCCCCCTTTCATACAACATGATTTTAAATTAAACAAGTATATTCAACTCTATTCACTGTGACGTCTAAATTGGGGTAAGACAATTTAATGCCTTAGTATGTCATTTTTTCAGTTTATAATAAAGTGAATATACCTCTTCATATATGCCATTTATCTTCTCTGGTCTCCTCCATGCCCTCTCTATGGATGGACTGTCCCCTGAGCCACTATACTCGGGTGAACTAGCCTATCCTTATCACTGCCCCCCCTGTGGGCTACGTGGTAATTCACACTCTACAGTATTTTCCCCCCTTCCCCCCCCCCCTTTTTTCGATCATTGTTCTCTCATATTCATCCTTTTTCTCTTTTTCCTCTTTCCCACCCCTTTCTATTCCTTCTGTTCAGTGTGTGGGATTTAGTTTTCTTGTCCTTCTGACAAGCAAAGCATAAAAGAGTTTGTTAAACAGAAATGGTTTTTCTCTCCCTCCTTTTTATCTAAAGGAATCTATAATATAGGAACTAATATACTAACCAGCTATATTTATGGAAAATCTATCTTTTGATCTACTTATATAATTGTTAAATAATTAGAGTAAAACTGATGTGTTCAAGGTTAAGATATGAGTATAAGTAACATACAATTGATAGCTGCAAATAACAAACTGAGAATAATAAAAATGTTATAAGACATATGTGTATATTCACAAATCTAATAACTGTTTTATGTACCTTTAGATTATTAAAGATTGAATCTCTGTTTACATACTTTCCTTTGCTGGACCCTGAGGAAGCGCATAATGCGAAACGCGTAGCTCCAGCATTTTCTATCTGTATTTATACTAATCCTGTCACCATGTATTGACTGTTCTATCCATTAGAGTGATATACTTTTTGTTTTTATTATGTATTAATAAAGATTTATGAATTTTTTAAAAAAATAACATTTGTGTACCGTTGCTATGTTACAAGAACATGTGCATACTTTGACTGTTTGTAGAGGCACATTTAAACCCCCTTTTCTTCTTGTAGGGACGTAGTCTTGACCCTTCCATAGGGACAGGCCTATGCCCTTGCTGGAATTCCTTCCATTCTTATAAATATACTCGCTGTTTCAGATAAAGAATAAATCTTTATACCTGACTCTAGCTCTCAACGCATGGGAGTTCTACCCCCCGAAGGGGAACCCTATTGGGCTCTACTGTTTTGCAGGTATGTTCTTCAACACAAGGGGTCTCTTTATCTTTCCCCCTTCCCCCCCCCCTTTTTTTCTTTTCCCCCCCTAATCTTTGGGAGTAGGTTTCTTCTCTAGGGGTATCCTGGATAAGCAATAGGCTTTCCAGGGCATTTTCAGGGCAACATGTGGTCGCAGATGCAAATAATATTTTTTTCATGTAAAAAAAACTTTCATTGTAAAATGCCTATGTATATTCTGTTTCTTGGAATTTATATTCAATTATGTATTTCAGGAACATATGCAGATTCCCTGAGGAAGATTTATGTACTAAACAAACGGTTTGAAACGCGTTGGACTCTGCTATGTACCTATAACTGTATTGTATCATTCATGCTTTTTTCGAGTCTATGATTATAAATATGTACAGTTTATGATGATTATTTGTTATAACTACACCTTTTCAAAATAAATTTTATCTTTATTACACGTAAAAAATTTCTCTTAAGAGAGCCTTTACTGTTAACCTTAAAGTCCCACAAACCTAAGGGGGTTTCTTTTTCAACCTAAGAGCACAGTGGCCTCCATAATCCTCAAATGGAAGACGTTTGGGATGACCAGAACCCTTCCTAGAGCTGGCCGTCCGGCCAAACTGAGCTATCGGGGGGAGAAGAGCCTTGGTGAGAGAGGTAAAGAAGAACCCAAAGATCACTGTGGCTGAGCTCCAGAGATGCAGTCAGGAGATGGGAGAAAGTTGTAGAAAGTCAACCATCACTGCAGCCCTCCACCAGTCGGGGCTTTATGGCAGAGTGGCCCGACAGAAGCCTCTCCTCAGTGTAAGACACATGAAAGCCCGCATGGAGTTTGCTAAAAAACACCTGAAGGACTCCAAGATGGTGAGAAATAAGATTCTCTGGTCTGATGAGACCAAAATAGAACTTTTTGGCCTTAATTCTAAGCGGTATGTGTGGAGAAAACCAGGCACTGCTCATCACCTGTCCAATACAGTCCCAACAGTGAAGCATGGTGGTGGCAGCATCATGCTGTGGGGGTGTTTTTCAGCTGCAGGGACAGGACGACTGGTTGCAATTGAGGGAAAGATGAATGCGGCCAAGTACAGGGATATCCTGGACAAAAACCTTCTCCAGAGTGCTCTGGACCTCAGACTGGGCCGAAGGTTTACCTTCCAACAAGACAATGACCCTAAGCACACAGCTAAAATAAGGAAGGAGTGGCTTCACAACAACTCCGTGACTTAACCCAATTGAGCATCTCGGGAGAGACCTAAAAATGGCTGTCCACCAACGTTTACCATCCAACCTGACAGAACTGGAGAGGATCTGCAAGGAGGAATTGCAGAGGATCCCCAAATCCAGGTGTGAAAGACTTGTTGCATCTTTCCCAAAAAGACTCCTGGCTGTATTAGATCAAAAGGGGGCTTCTACTAAATACTGAGCAAAGGGTCTGAATCCTTAGGACCATGTGATATTTCAGTTTTTCTTTTTTAATAAATCTGCAACAATGTCAACAATTCTGTGTTTTTCTGTCAGTATGGGGTGCTGTGTGTACATTCATGAGGAAGAAGAATGAACTTAAATGATTTTAGCAAATGGCTGCAATATAACAAAGAGTGAAAAATTTAAGGGGGTCTGAATACTTTCCGTACCCACTGTATATTATATATATATATATATATATATATTAATAAATACACCCAGAAGTAGGATATTTGGGCATTTTAACTAGGAGTCAGACAAAGCTTTATGAAGGATGGAAAGAATTTATAAATCTTTTATATGAAAGTAGTACCAAAATCTGAGACTTTCCACAATCACTTTAAATATAATCCTGGTAAAAGTTTGCTTTAAATGTAATTGTAATTTCATAATCGATTAATCGATTCGTTGTTTCAGCCCTAATTCTGTCACTTCTGAGTTCAGAGCGGTCAAAAGTCTTCTCTTGTATACTTGTCCAGGTTTTAAATGTCAAGTGTTGAACTCAAAGGATCAATGAGCCAGCGAGCCAACCCTTTTTTCAGAAAGATAGGTTAGCAATGCCAATTTCAATGTGTATGACAGTTTTTCTTTATCCCCTAACCTAGCCCTAAAACTGAACACTTAGGGCATATTTGTAAAGCAGTAAGCCTAAAATTTACCTAACATTTTACCTACAAACCCTAACCCCATCAGAATTGAAAAGCTGCTAGGTTATATTATCCCCCTAAATAATGAATACGATTAAAAAAAAAAATACCCCACGTTATATAAATAGATATAGATAAAAATTTCTAATCATTTATATCAGGGCTTGACAAACCCCAGGCGCCATGTCGCCTTGGCACTAGAATTAGCGGCCTGGTGCCTGGGCTACACTGCAGCAGGTGTCTTCTCCCCATGCCAGACATCCCAAGTCTCCCGCAAGGTGCATGCAGGCTGTTGCTCCCTGACACCCGCAAGTGCCGAGCGATATCCCGGCTCCAGGCTGTCAGCTGTCAGAATGGATCCAATGCTTCCTGTATAGTTCCAGATCTGTCCTGTCACAGGCGGAGTAATATCAAATGCACTCCACCTGTGAGGAGAGATACAGGAAGCATTGACTCTGCATGCTTCCTCCAGCACCGCTCCTCACACTCAGAGAGGAGCCATCATTTCCCGCCAGCAGTAAGTCACATGTGTTAGGGGTGCAACTAGCCCCCAGCACAGAATTGTAACTATCCCAGCATGTGCAGTGTTTCTGACTCTACCACCATGACCACTTCAAATCACTGAAGTGGTCATGGTGATTAGAGTGTTCCTTTAATATCTTGCAGTAGACGTGAACCTCTGTATACTGATTCCATTTGATCATCTCTAGTTGTGTTAAATTGGCGGGGGTGGGGGGGGGGCGGAGAGTGCCACCTCCCTGAAATTAGTTTTTGCATGTTGGGATGTCTGCCATGCGGCCCCCCGCCCACAGGTGTGCGGACTAAGATGCCGCACCAGCAATTTAGGCTGCAGCTTTGCGACCTGCTCTAGCGAGACGGTTACACTGGGGAACTGGCGCCCTCTTTTGGTGGCTGGGGCTGCAACAAGAAGTCACTGGTGGTGCTGAGGGTTTCCCCTGCCTGCTCTCACTGCCCGCCCATCTCTGTCCAAAGAGGTTGAAGGTGTTGTGGGCTTGATCTGGCGCCCTGTCCTTACCAGTGAGTAGACAAGGAGTGCGGGGCATCCGGTTGGAATGGCCTTAGTTCCCTTTACAAGCTCACAAATATGGAAACAGTTTATTTTTTTCATGAAAATTATTTTCCAGTCTCCTCCTGTCATGCCACACAGGCAAAGGCCTATTTCACTCGGGCTGTCGGATCAGGTGTACCTGTCAATTTTTCAGGTGGACCTGATCGGACCCTTCAGCCTCCTCTATGGAGCAGCAGATATCCACTAACAACCGACGCCATCGGATCCTGTCCGCCAAAAACAGCTGGATGGTGGTCCTTTTTCCCATCCGTCCGGCGGATTGAATCCGATGGCATTGGATGGAAATAGACAGGCAGTCCATTTCCATCTGATTGCCCTATAGAGGAGAGAGGGACTGGGTTAGTGTTTGTTCTGCAGACCAGTCATCCGCCTACTCAGCTGGGATTAGCGGAGAAATTGCTGAGCAAGCGGATTTCGCTTAGCGGAGGTGCCCATATGAAAGGGGCCTAAGGTGGCATGAGTTAACTGGATCTCCTATCACTCCCACCTTGCTGCACTGTCCTTCCCTAGTGAGCCACTGCCCATCGCAACTTCAAGCCAAGTACACATGGGCCGAATGCCAGGCAACATCAGCCGGTTCAATAAAAACTAGCCGCCATTCGGCTCGTGTGTAAAGGAACCCTCAGTAAGCTTCTGAATCCACAAAATCCCTTTTATAATGTTTTAGGGCAGGAACGGATGCTGCCCTGGAATACTTCTTAGAAAAAGAGTTACCAGGTACCTAGCTGTTTTCGCTAATCGTCATCCAGGGCAGCACCTGAGAGGATGTCCCAAGCAATACTTACTAGGGAGAGGAAAGTCTGGAGCACCTTGCAACCAAATATCTGGTCTTGACTGGACAGCTGGTCGATGCGTTAATGCCTTGCAAAGGTATTGAAGCTCGACCATGTCACTGCCCTGCAGATCTGCTCCGGCGTTGCCCCGGCTCTTTCTGCACTTGATGATGCCCAAGCTCTGGTCCAGTAGGCCTTGACTCCACTAAGCGGGGGAAGGTTTAGCGCTTGGTAGGCTGACTGAATAGCAAGCTTTATCCATCTGGCTATCATACTTTTCAAAGCCGACTTCCCTTTGTTCACTCCTGCATGGAGGATGAATAGAGTGGTTGTTTTCCGCCACTCTAGTTCTCTCAAGGTAAGCTATCAGATCTTTCTTACATCTAGCTTGTTGTAAGTCACTCTTTTCCTGCTGTCCATTTAATTTGGAAGGGAAGGAATAACCACCTCCTGAGATCTGTGGAAAGTTGAAGAGACTGTTGGTAGGAAGGCTTGGTCTGGTGTGAGAATAATTTTATCTGTCCGAATTAAACAGTAAGGTGCTATCATGGATGACTCTTTGCTGACTCTTCTTGCTGATACCAGTACCACCAGGAGTACTGTTTTTAGTGTAAGGTATTAATCCGAACTTTTCTCCATTCGCTCAAAGGGTGCAGAGAGTACCCCTTTGAGTACCATAGAGATGTCGTATGTTGGAGTTCTGCTGAACTTCATAGGTGTAACATTCCTTAATCAGAGAAGGAATTTTCTTATGAACGGGGTCTTCCACCAGCCTAATATCTAGGTGGGAAGATAGGGCTGTCACTTGAACCTTCAAAGTGTTATGGGAAATGCCCCTGTAAGCTGCTTCCTGTAAAAAATCTAAGATTGCCGGAATGGCCCCCTTGTCGGGTCTCCCTTGTTCTTGTACCTGAAGACAAACTTTTTCCTCACTTTTTCATAGATGGCTCTAGTCACTGCTGGTTAAGGAAAATGCTATCGAGTAGCCTGCTACCGTACCAAGGAAAAATACGTTTTCCACGATTTCCTTCCGCTGGCGAGCGAGAAACGCTCACCTTTTTTTTTTGTTAAAGAGGTTTTTAATCAAAGAGTTTATCAAAAAAATGTTTTACCAAAAATGATTTTTTAACAGATTGTTCTATAGTATTATTGTGGATCTACTGTTTGTATACCTTATTAGACCAGCTGTAAGGAATGGTGTGCATTATGAATTAACAGTACTCTAGGCTGGAAAAAGTAAATGTGTGGCATGGGTTAACAACCCCACTGCAACCACACCCATGAGGGAGGAGCCGTTTCAAGACTCCATGGGTGAGGTACAAATCACTTCTTCTATATAAACTGGTGGTCTAGACATGGCCCCTTGGCTCTGAGGAAGAGGCGAAGCCTTAAAATGCTTCAGGCTATCAAAGACAGTGGACATTGCAACAATGGACTCCGACATTTGAATTTGATATGCTGGTTTACTACTTCTGTTTGTGAGTAGCCACTTTTATTTTGTACTAATAAAGCCTTACTGAAGGTAATGCGGTAGGCAGGTGTGCCCTTTCTTTGTTTTTTGTTTGCAGTACTTTGTTGACCACCTCGGTCTTAGAGGGCAGCAAGGCCTTAGCCATTGGAGATGCCAAGTAAGAGTTCCGTGATAGGAATGGTCTGGGAACCCTGTTTCTGAGCGCAGGAGCAAGGTGCTACGCACCGCATATTTGTTTTGGAATATCCTTAAGAGAACCACTGTGATTCTTTGGCCACCATTTTATTGATGCATTTCTGGCATAGAGGTTTTATTCATTCTGGAGGAAACCTATGACCGCAAGAGGCACATGCCTTGCTACTGGTCTTTGTCTGTAAATAAGCACAAAGGTCCCAGTGAGGAAGGCAGTTGCCTTACACAACAGTGAAAATTCCACTTCCGCCTTTCCCAAGATGGCTGTGGACCGTAAGCGTATCACCAGAAGTGACACAAAGTTCCAGTCCCGAAGCCATCTTGGTCCTCCAACAGCGAGGACGCTCCCGGCAGCTAGCCTGGACCGGTTTAAAGTTCAAGGGGACCAGGGGGTGCCACATACGTGGGGTCCAGGAAACTACCACTCCCGCATGCAGGGGGTAGCCCCCCACCCCCCCTCCACAGGCAACCGGAAGAGAATTGGTGGCTAGCAGAACTAGCCTAGAAGATCCGCTGCTCCAGGTATGGACTGGGAGGATACCATCGGCATCCTGACAGCTGAGGGGATGGTTGCAGACCCCTCAGTAGGGTGAAATCTCAGGCGGGGACCAGCTTTCCCTAATGTGCTGCCCCTGACCTGCACTGCCCAAGGCTCGCTGAGCTGGATGGGAGGCTGGTCAGGCAGCCTCCACAATTAGCACAGAGACTGGAAAAAAAAAACAGCAGATGCAGCTCCTGTGGGTCTATAAGAAACACAATCAAACTGAGGCAGAAGGTATGGCTGGCTTTTTTAGGGCTCTTTCACACAGGCTGAGACCGTTCAGCTCCGCCTGTCCGTTTTTTTTTTTTTTGGCAGATCTGAACAGTCCCCCCATACATCCCTATGGGGCATTGTCTCTGCTGACATCCGATCCGCCAAATCTGGACGGATGGAAACCCTATTTTCCATCTGTCCAGCGGATGGGACCGGATGAGAACGGACCGAAGGTCCGTTCCCATCCAATTCCCTCATAGAGATGTATGGGGAACTGACAGCTGTGTCACCGCACACAGCGCGGAGAACAGCTGTCATCCTCCTGCTCCTCCCGCTAAGATAAACAGAGTCTGTCCGGCGGACGGACAGTGTGAAAGGGGCCTAATAATGGTGGACTAATGTGTTTCAGGTGAGAGCAGTTCCATCTCTCAGGTGATACCCTGGAAGACAATTAGAGAAAAAAAAAAAAATCATACAATCCCATATACACAATCCTATACCCACAGTTGATCCAGAGGAAGGCAAAAAGCCCCAGCAAAGCATTAACCAATTTGCTCCAGCAGGGGAAAAAAAATTCCTTCCTGCCCCCCCCCCCCCCCCCCCAAGAGGTAATCAGATCTTCCCTGATTTAACTTTACCTATAAATGTTAGTATCCAGTTATATACATTAAAGAGGAAGTCAATTCTTCAAAAAAAATTATATTTTTTTCCCTGCAAAGTAAATGCTTAATGTGCTAGTATGCATTGCATACTAGCACATTATGTGACGCATACCTGCAACGAAGCCCGCGCTGTCCCTGCTGCCGGCCGCATCCATCTTCACCAGTCTTCCTTCCAGGTCTGCGGACTCCGGTCCTATTACTGGCCGCGTGATGTCGCGCCTGCGTGCGGGAGCCACCAGTTACGGTACAGGGCTCTGAAGAAACGGCACGGGTGGCCGTTTCTTCAGAGCGCATGCACCGATGATGTCATTGGCTGCGTGCAATGTAACCGTGCAAGTTTAGGAGATATTTACGGCACCTATAAGTAATTCTTATTTTAGGCTTACCTATAGGCAAGTCTTTAAAGTGGGTTTACAACCACTTAGGAAAGAACCCAGGTTATTTATTTATTTTTTTTTTGCTAAACAAACTGAGCTGGCCAGAACCAGCTCTTGAGAAAATCTTTTCCACATTTTCACAGCCTGTGAAGAAACCTCTCTGTATTTGGTGATTAAATCGCTTTTTCTCTAGACGTAAAGAGTGCCCCCTCCATGTTTACAAGTGTACCCTTATAATCTACACCATCAGCTCTTTCAAGTGCACTGCTCTTTTCCTCAAAATGTATACCCTAAGGCCCCTTTCACACAGGCGGACCGTTCAGATCTGCCTGTCCGTTTTTTTGGCGGATCTGAACGGTCCCCCCATGCATTCCTATGGGACATCGGATGTCAGCGGAGACATGTCCGCTGACATCCGATCCGTCAAATCTGGACGGATGGAAACCCTATTTTCCATCCGTCCAGCGGATTGGATGGGATCGGGTGAGAACGGACTGACGGTCCGTTCCCATCCGATTTCCCCCATAGAGATGCATGGGGAACTGTCAGCTGTGTCTCCGCACACAGCGCGGAGACACAGCTGTCCTCCTGCTGTTGTCCTCAAGCCGCAGATCCCCCGCTGAGAAAAACGGACTCCGTCCAACGGACGGAGTGTGTGAAAGGAGCCTTAGGGTCCTTTCACACAGTCCGCATTCCGTTGCGGACCGTGCTCTTCTCAGCGGGGATCGATCCATCGATCCCCGCTGAGCCGGCGGATGACAGCTCCGTCTCCGCACTGTGTGTGGAGAGGGAGGTGTCAGAGCCCCGCTGCTCTCTCTGGGGAATCGGATAAGAGCGGACTGCCTGTCCGCTCTCAGATACGATCCCCTGGATGGATGGAAAATAGGGTTTCCATCCGTCCAGATTTTACGGACAGGATCGGATGCGGATGGCAGCGGGTGTCAGCAGACGTGTCTCTGCTGACATCCGCTGCCCCATAGGGATTGTATGGAGGATCCGATCAGATCTGCCTAAAAAAAACTGACAGGCGGATCTGATCGGACCGCCCGTGTGAAAGGACCCTAAAGTACACAAAAGAGAACTTAACGGACTTGCAAATTCTCTTTGCAAGGTCAACAGCCAAGGCCTCATATCCATATCTAACTATTTCTCTGGCCACTGACATATACTGAGTACAATTAAGGACTATCACAGGAAGGGAAGAGGCATCTAGCATGATAGGATAGGCCATGATTGGACGTCTAGCTTCACCTCCTCTAGCCTATGAGAGGCAAGATGGCTGTGCCCAAGAGTGGAAAAACAAAATGCAAAAACACTTAGTGACAAACAAGGCAGCATCAATCTGCATAATAAATAATGTATAATCCTACAAATGTAAAAATAAGTTCTGTAAAAAATTCAGTACTTACAACGGATTCCATCGTTCATCCAGCCGGCGATGTAATGAGATTCTGTCACTGAGATAGATGTTTATCTGATGTTTGTTGATGCTCTCCTCTTCCAGCTTTTTTTCATCCCCATCAAGGTTGAGATTCACCGCTCGTCCAAACTCTCCCAATGCATTAGCACTGAGTGGTGGCTTTTCATATACTGGCCTCCTAAGTTGTTCATTGCTTAACTCATTTTGTATAGCAGCCTCTTCCCTGGGTATCACATGCTTCTCTAGTTTATGTCCCTCAGAATTCTGGCTACTACCATCGTCCACCCCTTTGCTTAGCAGCAGGAACCCAAAGAACAATATACAGGCTATAGTCACTAACACAAATATACTCCTCTTCCTCCGGTGTGGTAACCAAGCACCTAGAACTCCACGTCTCTTTTTACTCATTATAAAAGAGGAGTGCTTACTAATCTAAGAAATTGGGTTTCTAGTTCAGTGTTTTTAAATGATTACAGTGATTGTTTACAATATCAAAAATGTACAAAATTTACATCCAAGACTTCACTCTGTCTAGGGAGTATCTGCAACGTTTAACCATCAGCAAAAATCAAAAACTAGATCTAACCAGTCCCTTTAGTAGAATTTTTCAAATTTCTAATTTATATATTGGTTTTCAAGGTATTCTTTAAAATGATCAGTTCTATATTCGCATGAATAATAATCTTATATATGATCAGTAATTGTATATGCACAATCAAACACAAAAATCATCAATTATCCTATATTCTAACAAATGAATAATTGATTACCAAAAATATGGATCATTTAGAATCCAATCTATGAACGATCAGTTCTCATATATACAAATAATCAATTATCTAATATATAGAATTCTCTATTCTATGAATGATCCCTGCAGTGGACAAGTGTACAGGTGTAGGGAAAATATCAGCGCCGCGTCACTCCACCTACGTGTCAACAAGGATATAGGAGGTGACCCTGTTCCTGCTGTGCGATCAATCCTCAGGAATCACCTTATTAGCAATTGAGTAACAGGGCAGCTTTTACCTCCTCAGCTCATTAGCTAACAATTCCTAGCACTCCCACTTCCTTCAGCTGTCATCTCCAGCCTACGTGTACTATTATAGCCGAAAACCCACAACACAACGCAGCCTCCAACAAGCAAACTTTATCGGCCGACTACCACCCAATAACTGGTCGTATAGCTGACTTTGTCCTCCCTTCTCCCTCAGCTCCGCACACAAAATAAAAGCCCTGCTCTTCTTTTCCTGGTCCCAGCACCGGGATGACAGTTCCTGTTCCTGCGGGTGTACAGTCCAGCAACCTTCCAATGAAAAGTTCTTCAGCACCTCTGACTAACTTCTTCCTCTTCCTTCTGTCACCTTACCCCTCACACCACACCCCTCTCCTGACCCCGCCCCCCCTGAAAACAATCTCACAGCTTCTTACACTTCAGAGGCTTTTTCATTGTAAAGCGCATTCGGCTTAAGTAAAAAGTAGAAGAGATAGAGATGGGTAAAGTCTGCTTTTATTTCACCTATTAAAAACTGCCAGCTATGCCTATAGGTCTGTATTGGGTGATATTGCTGTTTTATAGATGTCGCTAAGACTGTGAAAAACATTAGGCATATGGAGGGGTGGGCGCGGCTTAAAGCTGGACTACAGGTATGAATAAACAAAAAACAATCAGCGCAGACAGGTGATAAATACTAAGACAAATGGAAATGCTGGCTGAACACAGACACAGGACACACAGCAGAAATCCCAGAATATCGCAAAAACAAATTGATGCAGCGCAGATCCTATTAATACATGAAGAAAAGAGTCCCAAAGATTGAATGAAAAAGTCCTTAGGTCCAATCGGTGTTGATTGAAAGAGGATAGAGGAGACAGCGACTCCACACAGTTATCTCCCTCCACCAGAAAGCACACATATGCCCTCACCTCATATTTTGACCACTGTATTACCAGAGGCCAAAAATCGCAGTGAATATCCACATCACTCAGACGGCTTTAGGTACACAGGCATGCACCTCTAGTCTTGCATAGTTGCCAACATTTGAAAAAAAATTCCAGGGACACTTTGCTGCGCAGCTATCAATTACTTACCACACCCACTTCCCTGAAGTTCCGCCCACTCTGCATAATTAATCTCCGCCTACTTATCAGATTATAGGGTCTACTTCATAAAGAGAGAATTACAGGAAATTGAAAAGGGAATTGAAAACTTGAGGCCAAAGTAGCAGAGTTGGAATAATTCTCCCATTCAGCTGCACTACTTCTGCCTAAAGTTTAAAATTCTCATCACAATTCCCTGCAATTCTAAAGTGTGAAATGTGCTCAGGTGTGTATGGTCACACCTGAGCACATTTCACACTTTATTCACCTGTCTTTGAATTCAGCCCTCTGTAGGGTGATAATTTTCATTTACATAAAACAATGTGGCATCCTTTCCTTCCTAACACATTACCTAGTCCATACCAGTATAGATCCTAACACATTACCCAGTCCATACCATCCTCGCACATTACCCAGTCCATACCAGTATAGATCCTAACACATTACCCAGTCCATACCAGTATAGATCCTAACACATTACCCAGTCCATACCAGTATAGATCCTAACACATTACCCAGTCCATACCATCCTACACATTACCCAGTCCATACCAGTATATATCCTAACACATTACCCAGTCTATATCATCCTAACACATTGCCCAGTCCATACCAGTATAGATCCTAACACATTACCCAGTTCACACCAGTATAGATCCTAACACATTACCCAGTCCATATTATCCTAACACATACCAAGTCCATACCAGTATAGATATCCAGCATGAGATTTTTCCCATTGAGGATTGAGGTCTGTTATCATTTTTTTGAGCAATATATATATATATATATATATATATATATATATATATATATATATATATATATATATATATATATATATATATGCACACACATACACGGATATGTACACACATTTATCTAGAGCTAGAAAACGATATACTGTATCTGTATCAATTAACAGGTGTAAAAATTATATCTATAAAAAATCATTATTAATAGTAGTAATTAATGAGTGTGAAGCCTCCAGCTTGTCGGAAGGTGCTCTGCCTCCCCCTGCTGGCGGATTTTGGAAAGTGCACCATGCTGACACCCTGCCTCCGGTGACACGTTAAATTTGCGACAGATGGGAAGAGTGAGCGGGCACAGAGAGAGAGACAACCTGCTGCCAGAACTACAACACCTAGCTGGGGTGAGAGCAACACTGTGTGGCACAAAATTAAAAAAAAAAAAATAATAATTTTTTTTTTTTTTTTTAAATGATTTACATTGTCCCTGATTAACAGGGACAATGTAAATCACCCGGGACAGGCTCCTATTTGCCGGGATTGTCCCGGGAAAAACGGGACAGTTGGCAGGTATGGTCTTGGTAATCACGGAACAGACAGAACTAATAAACCAGATGCCCCAGGTAATAACATTCACAGAGATTACATGGAGTACAGTTGTATTCAAAATTATTCAACCCCCCAATGCTGTAAAGTGTTTTAGGGAATTTAGTGTACATTTGTAATTGTATTCAGAATGAAATCCTACAAGGATTTCTTAAAGAACCATATGCAACTAAAATGACATCAATTGGTTTTGTAATACAGTAGTAAATGTTTCTTTTGTGAATTCTTCATTGACATAATTATTCAACCCCTTAAAGACTACCACTCTGAAGAACAGAGGTTCATTGAAGTGTTTTCAATCAGGTATTGAAAACACCTGTGGATGTCAGGGAGCAGCAATAAAGCCTAATAAGCACCAATTAGGCAGCTTTAAAATGACTGTGATACTCAGCTCCTTCTAGACATTTACTGGTGTGGTTACAAACATGGTGAAGTCAAGAGAATGGTCCAGGAAGACAAGAGAAGAGGTGATTACTCTTCACAGGAAGGGCAATGGCTATAAGAAGATTGCAAAGATGTTAAACATACCAAGAGACACCATAGGAAGCATCATTCGCAAATTCAAGGCAAAGGGCACTGTTCAAACGCTACCTGGGCAGAAAGAAGATGCTGACTTCGACTGCTGTGCGCTACCTGAAGCGTAGAGTGGAGAAAAGTCCCCGTGTGACTGCTGAGGAACTGAGAAAAGATTTGTCAGATGTGGGTACTGAAGTTTCTGCTCAGACAATACGGCGCACACTGCGTAATGAAGGCCTCCATGCCAGAACTCCCAGGCGCACCCCCTTGCTGTCTCCAAAGAATAAGAAGAGTCGACTGCAGTATGCCAAAAGTCATGTGGACAAACCACAGAAGTTTTGGGATAGTGTTCTGTGGACTGATGAAACAAAATTAGAACTGTTTGGGCCCATGGATCAACGCTATGTTTGGAGGAGGAAGAACAAGGCCTATGAAGAAAAGAACACCTTGCCTACTGTGAAGCATGGTGGGGGGTCAATCATGCTTTGGGGCTGTTTTGCTTCTGCAGGTACAGGGAAGCTTCAGCATGTGCACGGTACCATGAATTCTCTTCAGTACCAGGAGATATTGGATGACAATGTGATGCAGTCCGTCACAAACCTGAGGCTTGGGAGACGTTGGACCTTTCAACAGGACAATGATCCCAAGCATACCTCCAAGTCCACTAGAGCATGGTTGCAGATTAAAGGCTGGAACATTTTGGAGTGGCCATCACAGTCACCAGACTTAAATCCGATTGAGAACCTCTGGTGGGATTTAAAGAAAGCAGTTGCAGTGCACAAGCCTAAGAATGTGACTGAACTGGAGGCTTTTGCCCATGACGAATGGGCGAAGATACCCGTAGATCGCCGTAAGACACTTGTGTCAAGCTATGCTTCACGTTTAAAAGCTGTTATAACTGTAAAAGGATGTTGTACTAAGTACTAAGATTGAATGTCACTTGGGGGTTGAATAAAACTGATAATGATGTGAGCACAAAAAAGACATTTGTGGTTAATTCATTATAAATGTTATGTTATATTTGTCTGACCTACACGTGCCTCTTTGATTTAATTGTAAGCAGGATGACTGAATGATCAAAATCTATGTCAAACTGGCCAAAACAATCAATTTCAGTGGGGGTTGAATCATTTTGAATACAACTGTATATAAAAGGGAAACGGGACCTCTAAGTGCAGACCGTAAATACTCTTCCTCCTCTTTTAAACAAGATATCCCTAGGAAGTCTCTCAAAAATAAACGCATCTCTCCAAATACTGATACTAAAAATCCTCCTAAACACATTGCAGAGGGAGGCCGTTTTGTTTCCTCCCACAACGAATACATACAATACACGCCAAAATCGTAATACACCAAACATGGCCCACCAGGCATCCTTACCCCCCAAACAAACCAAACGCCAGAATACTATTCCTGCTCAGGCTGATTTAGGTTCTGACAATGAAGATTCGGATGTTTTTTTAGAACCAGGAGACCAAGAGCAATAAAACAGGCTCATTATACCAATTTGACGTCCTCGTCGCCCAGCAATAATTTGCTGGGGGATGAGGACGCCTCTATGGTTGATGACCAACCAGGATTCAGTGATGTAATTAACTTGACTGACTATCCTATCACTCCTGATGAATTGTCACTACTATCAAAAGGCCTGAGTTTTTGTCCCCAAAGCAAGCCCGATAAATTTTCAATTATTAAGCACCTACATCTTTTTGCAAGAAAAGTCCTTCTCAAGTCATGACCAGAAATCAAAGTCAGCACAACCCCCCCCCCCCCCCCAACATCCTCTGCCAAAATAGCTGAACAAAATAATGCCCTTGATTGTCTCATAACCCTATTAGAAGAACAAGAGGAGGGTGACGTGATTGATAACATTGATTTAGATTCTTTACTTAATTTGGAGGAAACTGACCATGACCAGTTTATTATTGAATCGACACCTATCTTTCGAAAAAGTCTGACAAGTTCCCCTCTTTAAATCTGAATTCAAATTTAGCAGCATTTGTCACTCTAACCACACAAGAGATTAACAAATTGCATTTCTCTGCCACCACTTCTAATCTATCGAGCTTAGAAAGAAAAGCTCTTAAATCCTTGGTTGAACAACATTATCCAACGATGAAACCTTCGGATAAAGGCGGGAACATTGTCATACTAACAAATGCACAATATAGGGATATGTGCCTCCTTATTCTCAACAACAGAGAATGGTACAGACCCATTTCTAAATCTGTTATCATCAAGTTCAATTTAGAATTCTATACCATGGTTGATCATGCCTATCTGTATAACATTATTGATAAACCTACATGGAACTTCATACGCACCCAATTCCCTGTCGTTCCCACGTTTTACAGTTTACCAAAAATCCACAAGCGCCCTTCCAAACCCCCAGGCCGTCCAATAGTTTCCGGATGTGGAAGTGTCTCCGAAAATTTAAGTAAACTCATCGACCCCAAACTTAAACATTAGGTACAAAGCTTGCCCTCCTACGTTAAGGATACTATCCACCTACTCCAAATTTTGGAGTCTCTGACTATCCCTCTGGATGCCCTATTGGTGGCTATAGATGTAGAGGCTCTCTACAGTTCTATACCGCACCAACAGGGCATCCATGCTATTCAACATATCTTGTCCCAATCGGACCGGACTCTGGGTGATTTCAACAGGTTCATTGTTCAGAGCCTAGAATTTATACTGAACCATAACATCTTCTCATTTGATGGTTCCCACTACCTCCAGGTACAAGGGGTAGCGATGGGGACTTTGTGTGCCCCATCGTACGCCAACCTGTACCTGGGGGAGTGGGAACGGTGCTTTCTCCTTTTACCCTTCCAGGACGGCCTACATATGAGAGATTGTGGCCCCACCCTACAGGAAACACAACTAATTTGCAGCTGTTTAAAAGGTCCCACCCATCCCTGAGCTTCAGTTCAGTTGTGTTTCCAACCTTACACCAGAACGTTTTTTTTTTTTCTCTGACCTGAAGGCAAATGAGTGTCTGATAGGTACCCCTGGAAGGCAGGTACGGACGGCCTATGAGAGGTTCCTCCCTATCTGTGTCCTGGAAACAGGAACTTACAGGTCGCCAAACATGCCAGGTAGTCGGTTACCTTAAGGAGAAGGTCCCTCTATACCTGAAGTCCTGTTGTCTCTGCAGGAAGAGTCTCCTCTATTGCTCCTCTATTGCTGGACGATAAGGATTTCGAAATTCCCGCCAAAGCGAGCACTTCAAGCCTCGCTGTGAAGACCAGAAGTTCCGGTCGGAAGAGGAGGAGCGAGCGATACCCGGAAGAAAGCTCGAGATGGAGGAGACGCCGGGTCCACGAGCATTCATGGCAGAATCTCCGGCTACGAAGGGGCTGAAACACCCCAAAGAGTTTGAAAATGGGGTTGGTGCCTCAGGTCAAAAATGGGACTTTATGGGCTGATGTATTCATTCATAGGTAATTGTGGTTTTTATAAAACAGGTTTATTTAAATGTTTTTAAGAACATATAATATAAATGTAGTATTTCCAAAAAGAAAGGATAAAGAAATAAAATAATACATAAAGTGTATGGGTTATAGACCCATTTGTGATAGTGGAAGGAGAAAAAGTAAGGAAGAGGTGACACGGTGGTATGGTGACAATAAATATCTCTCTATTGTTCCACGCTTCTTAGTATGGCGTCGGATCTATAGGGAGGGTATTCAGGTTTCCTACGCGTTTCGGCAAAAGAGCCTTTATCAAGGAGAGTATGTCAACCACGTCTGTAAGTATAGCAAGTAATAAATTAAGTATATATTATGTTGAGCCAATCGGAACGTTATTTTCCTTTGGTCACATAATAGAGTACATACTTTTTAGGTAAAAATTTAGCTTCTGGTCCTTGCTTCTAGTCCTTATCAGCCACATAAGAATCAGGTTGACACTGCTGCTAGGGTATATAATATATAGGTGTAACGCTCCTGCGTTTTTGTAGTAGGCTGGATTTGCAGCTGCAGAATCTCCACTCAGTAGTCATGTAGAGATGTGTTGAATAACCAGATCCAACTCTCCAGACTCATCACTGTGGGCCTGTCAGCTTCAGCATACAGATATACACACTCAATAAGATGTTCCTGGAGTGATAGGATGTATATGATAGTATGAAGATGATGTGCTGAAGGGACAGGTGTGAACAGTGACAGAGATGGCAAGCACTTGATAGAAATGTTCAGGAGAGTATTAGATGGTATTAGGTAGAATGCAGATAGGTTAGTAATCGAGTATGGTAACAGGTGGTAAGGACAGCAGATGACAAATACAGGATAGACTAACCCAGTGCAAGGATAGATGGTAGTAGACTCAAGAGCTAGCAATCTATGTAACAGTGCAGATGATAGAATTAGTATGCATAGATAGTAACAGTCCTTAATGTGCAGAGGTAGATAGTGTAAGTAAGGTTATGGAGGATTCCCCTGTGGGGTACTTATCACTAGTAAGGTTAGTAGTAGAAGGGTCCAGTAGTGAGGGAGTGATCCAGTAGCGAGATACAGGGATTAGTAGCGAGGTTCCGGTCTGTTTCAAGTAAAAGAATAGCTGGAGGTTCCGGCAGCAAGACAAGCTTGTAAGCATGTGGACACACAGGCAGGTTGAACGAACAACGTGAGAGAGAACGCCGGCGGTTGAAATAGCCACTCTGCGGCGCTCGGCGATGAAGTCATCCGTCTTAAAGGTGTATGCGTACCACCTAATTAGAAAGGTGGGACGCATATTGAAAGAAAATGGAAAATAAGGGTACCAGAATCTTACAGTACCCCCCCCCCCTTAAGGCCGGCTCCGGAAGGCCTATAGCACTGGTTTCTCCGGGTATTTCGAGTGAAACCTTCGTATAAGCCTAGGTGCGTGAACATCAGAGGTATCCAACCAGGTGTCGTCTTGGGGTCCATAGTTCTTCCATCTTATGAGATACTGGAGTCTTCCTCTGTGGATACGAGAATCCAAAATCTCCTTAATCTCATATTCTTCTCCGCCTTCAACTTGTACTGGAGGTGGAGGCAAGATGGTAGGCCTTATTCCTTGGTTAGGAACATGGGGTTTCAGTAGCGACACATGGAAGATGGGATGGATCTTGAGATCTGCTGGTAAGGTGAGCTGTACTGCAGCTTTTCCAATAAGTTTCTTAATTGGGAAGGGTCCCAGAAATAAAGGTCCAAGCTTTTTGCTAGGGATCTTTAGTCTTAAATTTCTTGTCGATAGCCAAACGAGGTCCCCAATAGCATACTGAGGAGAAGGTCTTCTACGTAGGTCGTAGTACCTTTTTTGTTGGCTATGGGCGTGTGAGATAGTGGTATTAAGTAAACCCAGAGTCCTTTATTTGGGTAAGATAGTCTGAGGCTACTGGGTTACTTGATGGTAGGATGCGTGGTGGAAGAAGTGTGGGATGAAACCCATAGTTCAAGTAAAACGGACTTTGCTTAGTAGTACTGTGGGTTGCGTTGTTATAAGCAAATTCCGCCAGAGGGAGAAGGTCCACCCAATCATCCTGTAGGTATGATGTGTAGCAACGCAGATATTGTTCTATACACTGGTTGACTCTTTCAGTCTGTCCGTTGGTCTGAGGGTGGTAGGGAGAAGTGAGCTTTCGCTCAATCCGTAATATTTGACAAAGAGCTTGCCAAAATTTAGAGATGAACTGTGAACCACGGTCGGATAAAAGAGTCTTTGGAATTTCCGTGTAACTTGAACACATGTTTCATCAGTAGTTCCGCTGTTTGTTTAGATGAAGGTAGTCTACGGATAGCGGTGAAATGTGCCATCTTTGTCAGGTGGTCCACTGACACTAGAATGGTATTAAATCCTTTAGAAGGTGGTAGTTCTACTATAAAATCTAAGGACACAACTTCCCATGGAACCTGGGGTATTGGTAGACTGCAGAGTAGACCAGATGGTTTTGTAGTGTCAATTTTGGACCTTGCACAGATGTCACATGAAGATACAAATTTTTGTACAGACGTCTTCATATCAGGCCACCAAAACTGTCTAGTAAGCAAATTAAGGGTTTTCGTCATACCCATATGTCCTGCCATGGGCACATCATGTGATAACTCCAAGATCTTGGTGCGCATAGTAGGGGGTATGTAGAGTTTGTCGTTGTAATAGAGGAAGCCTTCTGCATCAGTACTTAGTTGTGGTGGAGGTGAATCCAATCCTATACTGTGCAAAATCTCTTCCTTCAGGGAACGAACAACCCCAATAATACGTTCATAGGGTATTATAGGAATAGAAGGGATTTCAGCGCATTTATCTTCGGTTAATCGTGATAGCACATCCACTTTTTTATTTTTGTCTGCAGGCGTGTAGATCACTAAGAAGTTGAATCTTAGGAAGAATAATGACCATCGTACCTGCCGGTGGGAGAGAGTTTTGTTAGTCTGGAGGTATTGATCTGTATATATGAGTATTGGTAACCGGGTACCCTCAAGTAGATGTCGCCAATTCTCCAGTGCCAGTTTTATGGCAAGCAACTCCTTTTCACCCACTGGGTAATTCACCTCTGGGCTGCTTAATGATTTTGAAAAGAAAGCAACTGGGTGGAGTGGTGAAGTATTTGTTGGTCGTTGGGAGAGAACTGCTCCTACTGCCATATTTGACGCATCTACCTCCAGAATATATTGGAGGGATGGGTCTGGATGGCGTAGTATGGGAGCAGAAGTAAAGCTTGATTTTAACAAGCAGAAAGCTTGATTTGCTTCTTCTGACCATTTGAATGGTTTCTTTATACTTGTCAGTTGTGTGAGAGGTCTCACAATGGCAGAAAAGTTCTTGATGAACTTCCTATAGAAGTTTGAAAATCCAAGGAATCGCTGTAATGCCTTACGAGTTGTTGGTATAGGCCAGTCCAGAATACAGGATATCTTGCTCATATCCATCTTAATTCCGGTTTTGGATATGATGTATCCTAGGAATAATATTTCTTCTTTATGAAATAGGCATTTTTTTAATTTCACGTATAGATTGTGTGCGAGTAATCTGGATAACACAAGTCTTACATGTTTTATATGTTCAGAGAGAGATCGAGAGTAGATAAGTATATCGTCCAGATATACTACAACACAGACATCAAGTAAGTCTCTAAAGATGTCGTTTATGAACCTGTGGAAAGCTGCGGGAGCATTACACAACCCGAATGGCATCACAAGATATTCGAATAATCCATATCTGGTTCTGAATGCTGTTTTCCACTCATCACCGTCACGGATTCGGATTAGGTTGTATGCCCCTTTCAGGTCTAAATTAGAGAAGTAAGTAGCCCCACGCACTTGTTCAATGAGTTCAGGGATGAGTTCAGGGATGAGTGGTAAAGGATAGCGATCCTTTATTGTAATCGTATTTAATTGCCTATAATCGATAATAGGCCTAAGACTTGAATCCTTATTGCGGACAAAGAAAAGTCCTGCAGCTGTGGAAGAAGTAGAGGGTCTGATGAACCCTTTTGTCAAATTCTCATCCAAGTATTCCTTGAGATGAGAAAGTTCATCCTGTGAAAGCGGATAAACATGACCGAAAGGCAATTTGCTGTTAGGGAGTAGATCGATAGTGCAATCATAATCCCTATGGGGAGGCAACACTTGAGCATTTTTTTCAAGGAATACTTCGGACAGGTCCTGATAGCATAGTGGTGCAATCTCATCTGACACCACCGACAGGATCTTTCCATAAGATGGGAGGTTACACGTAATCTCGCAATAGTGAGAAGGGAAAGACAAAGTCCGTCTTTTCCAATCTATGATTGGTTGATGTGTGTGTAACCAGGGGAGTCCCAAAATAATAGAAAAATGGGGTGAAGATAGTATATCAAAAGTGGTGGTCTCCATATGAGACTCGTTAGCAGTGACAAGGAGTGCTTGTCTGGTTGGTGATTGGACCAGAAGATAGTGGAATACCGTTAATGAAACTAACAAACAGGTTTAGGTTTTGAAATAAAAGGTATTTTATTTAAGGTAACAAAACATGTATCAATATAGTTTCCACAAGATCCGGTGTCGATCATAGCCTTGGTGGTAATCCTAGTCTGGTCCCACTGCAATGTCAAATGAACAAAGAGATAGGGGTTAGAAAAGGAAGTCGTTAGTCCTCCTAGCAAGACACTCACCCTCTTTTTTGCGGACAAGGGGACAGATGCTTATCAAATGATCCGGGGATGCGCAGTACATGCAGAGATTTCTGGATGTTCTTCTAGCTCGTTCAGTAGTTGATAAAGGTGGGCGTATGGTTCCTACCTCCATGGGAGTAGGGTCAACGGCCGAAATCCGAGAAGGACTAGACAATGGCATTCCCATTTTCTCAGCCTTTCTTTCACGCAGTCGCCTGTCGATGTTGATACTGAGTTGTATTAAGGCATCCAAGGTGCCAGGTAAATCCGCTCGGGCGAGCTCGTCTTTAACAGCTTCTGACAACCCGAGTCTGAATTGAGTTCGCAGAGATGTATCATTCCACCCTGAATCAAGGGTCCATCTTTTGAACTCAGCTACAAAGTCTTCTACAGGTCTCCTTCCTTGTTTTAAAGCCCTCAATTGAATATCAGCAGTACTCTGCCTGTTGGGGTCATCATATAAACTAGCGAGTTCCGCTAGGAATAAAGAATAGGAGTTGAGAAGCTGATCATTTTTCTCAAAGAGCGAGTCTGCCCAGGCCCGTGGATCACCCGTTAAGTATGAGATAACGGTACAGACTTTAATTTGATCAGTAGGGTATGTACGAGGTTTTAACAAAAAAAGCAATTGACATGCGTTTTTGAATTCACGAAATTTTTTCCGATCACCTTTAAACACTAGAGGAGGGTTTATTTTAGGTTCACGGGGTTGAGCAGCAGTAAGCCGTGAGAGACGGGTTACCTGCTGTGTCAGAGTCTGATTTTCTTCTTTTACTTCAGTAAGAGCAAGTATTAATGTATTTACTTGTTGTGTTAATTGTGTCACTTGAGTGGGTAATTCTGCTGAATCCATTTTTTAGGTTCGTTCAATCTGTAACGATCCTGCGTTTTTGTAGTATAGGCTGGATTTGCAGCTGCAGAATCTCCACTCAGTAGTCATGTAGAGATGTGTTGAATAACCAGATCCAACTCTCCAGACTCATCACTGTGGGCCGGTCAGCTTCAGCATACAGATATACACACTCAATAAGATGTTCCTGGAGTGATAGGATGTATATGATAGTATGAAGATGATGTGCTGAAGGGACAGGTGTGAACAGTGACAGAGATGGCAAGCACTTGATAGAAATGTTCAGGAGAGTATTAGATGGTATTAGGTAGAATGCAGATAGGTTAGTAATCGAGTATGGTAACAGGTGGTAAGGACAGCAGATGACAAATACAGGATAGACTAACCCAGTGCAAGGATAGATGGTAGTAGACTCAAGAGCTAGCAATCTATGTAACAGTGCAGATGATAGAATTAGTATGCATAGATAGTAACAGTCCTTAATGTGCAGAGGTAGATAGTGTAAGTAAGGTTATGGAGGATTCCCCTGTGGGGTACTTATCACTAGTAAGGTTAGTAGTAGAAGGGTCCAGTAGTGAGGCAGTGATCCTGTAGCGAGATACAGGGATTAGTAGCGAGGTTCCGGTCTGTTCCAAGTAAAAGAGAATAGCTGGAGGTTCCGGCAGCAAGACAAGCTTGTAAGCATGTGGACACACAGGCAGGTTGAACGAACAACGTGAGAGAGAACGCCGGCGGTTGAAATAGCCGCTCTGCGGCGCTCGGCGATGACGTCATCCGTCTTAAAGGTGTATGCGTACCACCTAATTAGAAAGGTGGGACGCATATTGAAAGAAAATGGAAAATAAGGGTACCAGAGGTACCAGAATCTTACAATAGGGTATATGTTGTATAGTACACCGTTCCAGGTCCGGTTCAATCTGTGTTTGAAATAGGGGTATGCTTTAACATTTATTCAGGTGAGTATGTTTTTACATATTCAAGTCCTTGTATTCTTGGCATACACTTACTTGTGGATATGCAGAGTGTATTCTCAAAAACATCCACTAGATGGTGCTAGTTGTCGGCTGATCCCCTTCATTCTATCAATAGATAGAGAGGGGAGTGAAAGTGTATCAATGCGCCTTACTGAAATATTATAGCCTTCAACGACAACTCACCAATGGGTGAGACTGCTTTTATGGGTGTTAGAAAGTTCTTATTTATTGGGTGTCAGATATTTGATGTGTTCTAATTTGACACATATGAGCTCTGGCATTAATGAGGTTCTATGCCTTAGATAATTAAGCATCTCTTGTCTTATAAAGTTTTTTATTATATTGTGAGATGGAAGAATAGGATGGAATTGGATAAATTGTTGCTCTATTATTACACCTATAGTGTGCTAAGAATTATAATGAATTTATGTCAGCGTTACTATTTTGGTAAAAGGTAACCTCCTGTTGTTGTTTCAATTAGTTACATGGCCAGCCAAGCCATCTCTTTTCATTCTAAGGTGACTCATTGCCCCAGGCTTTGCATATAAATGGTCCTTGAAGTCAAACCCTGTGTCTCCAAGGCTGTTTGGTTTCAATTTCCTGTTTGGTGTCACTGGGCAACTGTGAAATCCCTTATAAATTTATGTTTGCATGGGTACTCACTTCTAGCTGTTTTGTGTGTCTCTGTGTGTCCATGTACACAAGACAGCTTGAATTTTACTCCCTACTGTTTAGTGATCACAGCATCTTAGCCATGCAAGGGATTCTCAGTTGTCTATTGGCCTTTAGTTCTAGGTAGCTGCCTGCTTGGGTGAGTAAGAGGACTGCAAGTTAACCCATCTCCACCTTTGGAGAATACAAGGCAGTTCAACCCCTCCAAGGGCCCTCACCATTGTTGCATGTGTGGACATGCTGTGTTCTCCCAAGATAGTGCCATTAGGTATCCTTCCTGTCTTAAAATTACCTGTAGGCCCTAAACCCCAGTGCTGCAAGTGGTTCTTACTAGCATTTATTTTGCTGCCTGCCTGTAAGACCAGAAGCCCAGTGCCGCAATATACTCCTGCCATTCTTGTAAAACTTGTATTCTTGTCTCTGTACTTACCTGCTAATTTTGCTGAAGTCAGAATGACTCCAGACCCACAAACCAAGCTATCTCCCTTTGAAATCTTGATGGAGAGACCCTTCCCAACCCCATGAATCCATTAATTCTCATATCTAGAGATCTGCAGCAGATGCAAGAGGAATATGTGGCAGAATTAATTGAAAAATTAAACAGTGATTATGGTGATAGTTCGCTCTCGTTTCCTTTGCCAACAGGTGCACCAACCCACCCATTCAAGCCTGGAGACAGAGTCCTGGTGAAGGCCCCCCATAAGCTGATGTCACTAGACCCACCCTACGGACCTCCTGCGACAGTTCAAGCAGTGACCAGAACAGCGGTATTGACAGACGACTCCCCGGTTTAGATCCACGCATCGCGACTGAAGGAAGCCCCACCTCTGGACCCCACGACTGCGGACCGGAGATTGTGACGAGCACTAGACGAATTCCAGTTGGATCCAGACAGACGCATTGGTACAATGCCAACGGACACCCCTACTCCTGGAAGACTTCCCATTCGTGCAGCAGTGGTACTCTTTAACACTTAACACTAGTAGCCACTGTCTGGTTACTTGCAACATGTGCTCACCACCCGGAGAACCTCTCCTCATTTTGCCCTTCCTCACCCCAGGAAAGGAGAGAGACACGAGACATTCATGTCCCACTTTACAGTTGAAGTCAAGCCTATTGGACACAAAGGACATTGTTAACGTTGTAGCCGCCAGGGATTTAGTCTGACTGCTCTGATGATATGGGGGTCTAAAGGGAATTTTTTTCCTCCCATTGAACGGGGGGTTTATTTTTGCCCTTTCCTGGCAAAGGCTTTAGGAGATGTTGAAGATTCACATGCTATAGTCAACAGGTGGTATGTGCTGCCATGGTCTATTTGTAGTGACTTTATTGCCATAATATGGAGTTTAGATTTTTCAGGCCATAGATTCTTGCAAGCTATGGCCCTCCCCATTGAACATGTCTGTTTTTGATTTGATAGAATTCTAAGAAGTTATATCCCTATGTGCACACAACCAAGTCGCCAGCCTACATACACCTTAGAATATAATGTCACCTGTTTTGTGCAAGTCAGTTGCCAATAATATGACATGCACTCATGCAATAACACAACCCAGGTAGGTCAAGAATGTCCAGCTCATTAAGGGATGGTTACTATCATGTGGGACTCATAGTTGGACATATATCCCAGGAGGGCACATAGTGCTATTCACAGACTCTAGGTGAATAGAGTCACCCTTATGAATAAGGTTGTGATCAAAGGTTGGGTTGAAAGAGTGTATCAATACGCCTTACTGAAATATTATATTTCATAATACATTCCAGCTCATGCCCACTTTCCAATGGAATGTGGTCCCTTGCACTGACATTAACGAGTCAGACTAACACACCTCATTCATACATCCTTTGCCACAGTTGTATTTTTGCATATAGACGACAGGCATTGATAGGTGTTTACATAATAAACACCATTCATGCATTCATTTGGACACTTAACAAGTTAGGCTTCGCATAGAGATTACAGACCACACCTAAACACAATTGACAATTGCTTACATTAACACATCAGACAGCTGAACACAGACGGAGCGGCTTTCCCACAAAACACAATTTCAGACACGAGTCACCCCACATTGACAGAGATGTGTGGGGAACATAAGGTCATTTTCATGTATTGTTTTTGTGGAGATATGTTCTATTGTTAAGTTGACCCATGAATTGTAACTGGTTTAAACTGGGTTTTGCCGCTCAAATTTCCTTTAAATGTGTGAGCCAACTTGAAATAAATTAGATGTGTCTACGCTAAGCTTAAGTTGCTATGTGTCGTTGCATCTCCTGGCCAGCAGACGGAGAATTCACTACATAGGGGCAGTTGGGACTGAAGGGCTGTAAATCATCTTGTAATTGCCTCCTGACAAGATTGAGCTAACAGGGAGGCTTAGTTAGATTTAATAAATAAGGAAGTACCATCAATGCATCCAGTTAGCATTGTGGTTAATTACTTTTTGTGGGTATCCAATAGGGTGTCCAAGGTGTTTGTCCTAGCAGCGGGTCCGGGCGTCCTCACGCTCCCTCAGTTGGAGGGAAGTGGTGCCCTGTTTCGATTCCCAGCCTATTTATACCCCCCGGTGCGCATGCGCAGATGTGCGCAATGACGTTGCTTCCGGGTTTAGTGGATGACGTGGCACGGGTGCGCACGCATACTGTCATTTAATTGCGGAGGTATATCTCAGGCGGCCGCCGACACAGGAATGGAGGGGCGCTCCCTGTAAGGGATCTTTAGCAGTAGATGACACTTTCTGCTTGCCTCCTGAACCCCCGGCTTAAGCAATATCGGGGTTACCTGTGCCGGATGTGGGATAAGGGATGAAGTTGGACCTGGAGTTTAATATTCAATCCTAATGTGCATAATAAATTTAATAGAAAAATAAAAAAGCAAAGAAATGAAAATATAGAACAAAAACAGTATTTCTTTTTTAGACTGGTCCGGGGACCGTCTTATAGCTCATTACATATGAGTGTTTGTTGAATAATTCAATATATATGGGTTATTTTACAGCAATATATATATATTAGGAACAGGTAGGTTTTGGGGCAATAATGGAAGGTCTTGGCATGGCAAGGAGTTTTGGACCCCCTTGGTATGGGTGATGGATTATAATTAGGTGTACCCAAAATAATTTTTTATTATATTGGAGTCCCTAGGTCCCCATTCAGTGTGGTATTAGCATAGACATGGATGGGGTGGGATGTTGGTTTTTTCCTCAGTCAGTTTTACCTGATGAGAAGCCTTCAAGGAAAGGGCGATAACTCAAGTTTTCATTTAGGCCCGGAGGTTAGGCTGCATTGAGTCTTTTGATCCATCTTGGCTCCATCTGGAGGAGGGACTTATTCCAGCCCCCCCCCCCCTTGAAGGGACATGTATTCTGTCCAATATAGAGCAATTAACTTTTGGCATCCTGTTTTTATGGTAGTTGGCAACATGGCGGCCTAGTGGGAGATAAAAGTGCATGCTGTGGAGATGTTGGTTCACTCTAAGGCCAAATTCCTGCCGTGTCTTGCCGACATAGAAGCTGCCACACTCGCACTCCATAAGATAGACCACACCTTTAGTTTTACAATTCGTGTAGTGTTTGGGGGTGAAGTGTTCTCCATTTGGTAGTATTTTGTGGGTTGATTTTTGAATTACTGTGCACAGGACCCACATGGGAAAGTACCCTTGGTTTTGCAGGGGTCTCTTCTGGTTTTTAATTCACTATGGACTAGTGATTGTTGTAAGGAATTGGTTTTCCTGTAGGTGACCAAGGGGTTTTCCGGTACTAGATCTTTTATGATGGGGTCTTCAGTAAGTATTGACCAATTTTTTTGTAAAATGTTTTTGATCAGCCGGTGTTCGTTTGAGTATCGCATTATTATTCTTGCGGGTTGTAGAGTCGTATGGTCCTTGGGGGTGTCTTTATTAAAAAGGATCTCCTGTCTATCCATTTTCTTAACTTTATTGAAGGCCTTTCTAAGGCATGTCTTAGTGTAACCTCGTTCTTGTAGTCTGAGGTAACCTCGTTCTTGTAGTCTGAGGTTGAGGTTATCTGCTTCTTTTTGGAATTCTGATTTGTTCGTACATTTCCTCTTGAGTCTGAGGAATTGACTGAATGTGATTGATTTTTTGAGGGGTTCCGGGTGAAAGCTGGTGGCGTGCAGTATGGTATTCCCCACCGTCTCTTTCCTGTATAGCGTTGTCATTCTATTTCCTGTGTCATCTTTGTATATATATGTATCAAGGAATGGGATTTTGGTTTTGTTATGCGTCATAGTGAAAAACATGTTGTGGCTATTTTTGTTCATTTGTTCTAGACATTCTTTAATTTGGTTTTCTGGTCCGTTCCAGATCACTAGGATATCATCCAGATATCTTTGCCATAGCATAATATTTTTCATGTATCTCATGTTTACTTCTGACGTCAAAAAATCTTGTTCCCAATCACCCAGGTATATATTGGCATACGAGGGTGCACAACTGGTGCCCATCGCAACCCTGCAAACCTGTAGGTAGTATGTTCCACAGAATGAAAAAAGTATTGTGGTTCAGTATGAATGCCAACATGTTAAGGATAAATTCATTAAAGTTCTTGTCGTGGTTACTCTGTTTGAGTGTTTTTTCCACTGCTTTTAGGCCTTTTGAGTGGGGAATGTTGTTAAATAAGGTCTCCACGTCAATAGTGACTAGTATGGCATCCTTTGGTATGGTTAGGCCTTCCAGTATCTGTCTGTAGTAAGTGGACTGTGTCTTTGGTATGTGAGGCTAATTGTGTCACGTGCGGTCTAAGATAAGCATCTATGACCTGACTAGCTTTCTCCGTAATGTTGCCATTACCCGAAATTATCGGTCGTCCTGGTGGGTCCGTCGGGTTTTTATGGACTTTTGGTAATGAGTAGAAGGTGGGGGTTCTGGGATGCTTGGTTCTAATAAATTCCCATAGGGTTTGTGATATGATTTTTCGGTTACATGCAGTATCCACAAGTTTGTAGAATTCCTGATTATACTTGCCAATCATGAGGGGTGAGATAGTTTTGTAGCATTTTTTTTTTCTAATATCTTTAGACATATTTGTTTGTAGTGTTCGTTATCCATCACCACAACGTTGCCCCCTTTGTCTGAGGGTTTAATTGTAATTTGGTCGTTCTCCTTTAGTTCCCTCAAGGCCTTTTGTGATTGAGGAAGGCGTTAAGCCGAAACGCGTCAGCATCTGTCATGTTGTCACTGCTATCCATGTTGGAATAAAGCATTTTACTTGGAAGAAGACTTTGTGTGCCGGCTTTATTCATACAACTTATTTTGTGATTGGTTGGTTCAGGTTTGTGGTTCTAGTCTTTCTGTGTATTTTCTCTATGTCTTTAGATGTTTGTCTGACAAACAACGCAATTGTCGGGTTGGTGTTCAAGGGTGGGAATTTATGTGATTTTTTTTCTAAAGGTGTCTATTGTTGCATCCTCCTCTTCGTCACTGTCCATTGATATATCAGATTCCTCTGAATCATCCAGTCCACCCTCTTCTAGTAATATGTTCAAATCCCCGATGGCTCGGAATTCAGCGGCAGTGAGAGGTGTGGGTTGTTCGGTAGTTGTTGGTTTTTTTATTGTGCATAACTTTTAATAGCAGATTTCGTGCGAAGAGATTAATGTCCTTAATCGCCTCAAAGGTATCCATGCTCTGATTTGGGCAAAAGGATAGTCCTAATGATAGGACTTCGATTTGTTCTGGTGTCAAGTTCTGGGATGAGAGGTTAATTACATTTAATCCCTCGGTTCCTCTTGTCTGGGCTCCTGTTGTTCTTGAGTCGGTGGTGTTTTTGTTTTGGTTTTTTCCTTGCCTAAAAAAACCCTTTTTGTAGTTGTTTTGGGTCCTCATCTTTTTTATTTTGTGATCTGATGGTAATTGGTTGGTCTATTGGGTCCTGAGGCTTCTGTTACCTCCAATTCTTGAGAGTTTCTCCTGGTTCATTTTGTGTTCCCCACTCCCTTCTGTCAAAATGCCTCTGAGGGTCTTGTTGACTGTTTTTTGGGTAGGGCCTACCTTTACCTCTGGCTCCTTCTGCCCCTGAGTTATAGGATGATGAATCAGACGACTGATAGTAGTTGGGGTTTTTCGGGAATCTATTTTTGTTCCTACTTTGTCTGGTTGTATTGGACCATCTGTATGCTCTGCCTTGGGTAAACGCATTTTTATCGCGCCAGTATTTCTTTTCTTTTTTCTGTAGGATCTCTTTACCATAGTCTTCAAGGTGGGTCTTTAGTTTTTTCTTCTTCGCTGTACAGTGGTGCAGCTTTTAAGGGTAGGAGTTGTTCATATATAGATTTAATTTCCTCATCTAAGTTTTTAATTTGTCTCCGGTATTCATCTTGGAGTAATTTCATTAGATTTTTTGAACATTCATTGAGGATGTTCTCCCAGTCTTTCCATGTTCCCCACCATGGATAAAGTGACTGAACAGATGAAGAGAGAAGTTGTGCACCCTCGTATGCCAATATATACCTGGGTGATTGGGAACAAGATTTTTTTGACGTCCGAAGTAAACATGAGATACACCAAAAATATTATGCTATGGCAAAGATATCTTGATGATATCCTAGTGATCTGGAACGGACCAGAAAACCAAATTAAAGAATGTCTAGAACAAAAATAGCCACAACATGTTTTTCACTATGACGCATAACAAAACCAAAATCCCATTCCTTGATACATATATATACAAAGATGATACAGGAAATATAATGACAACGCTATACAGGAAAGAGACGGCGGGGAATACCATACTGCACGCCACCAGCTTTCACCCGGAACCCCTCAAAAAAATCAATCCCATTCAGTCAATTCCTCAGACTCAAGAGGAACTGTACGAACTAATCAGAATTCCAAAAAGAAGCAGATAACCTCAGACTACAAGAACGAGGTTACACTAAGACATGCCTTAGAAAGGCCTTCAATAAAGTTAAGAAAATGGATAGACAGGAGATCCTTTTTAAAAAAGACACCCCCAAGGACCATACGACTCTACAACCTGCAAGAATAATAATGCGATACTCAAACGAACATCGGCTGATCAAAAACATTTTACAAAAAAATTGGTCAATACTTACTGAAAACCCCATCATAAAAGATCTAGTACCGGAAAACCCCTTGGTCACCTACAGGAAAACCAATTCCTTACAACAATCACTAGTCCATAGTGAATTAAAAACCAGAAGAGACCCCTGCAAAACCAAGGGTACTTTCCCATGTGGGTCCTGTGCACAGTGCACAGTAATTCAAAAATCAACCCACAAAATACTACCAAATGGAGAACACTTCACCCCCAAACACTACGCTAATTGTAAAACTAAAGGTGTGGTCTATCTTATGGAGTGCAAGTGTGGCAGCTTCTATGTCGGCAAGACACGGCAGGAATTCGGCCTTAGAGTGAACCAACATCTCCACAGCATGCACATAAGTAACTTCTATCTCCCACTAGGCCGCCATGTTGCCAACTACCATAAAAACCGGATGCCAAAAGTTAATTTCTCTATATTGGACAGAATACATGTCCCTTCAAGAGGGGGGGACTGCAATAAATCCCTCCTCCAGATGGAGCAAAAGACTCAATGCAGCCCAACTCCCGGGCCTAAATGAGAACATGAGTTATCGCCCTTTCCTGGAAGGCTTCTCGTCAGGTAAAACTGACTGAGGAAAAATCCAACATGCCACCCCATCCATGTCCATGCTAATACCACACTGAATGGGGACCTAGGGACTCCAATATAATAAAAAATTATTTTGGGTACACCTCAATTATAATCCATCACCCATACCAAGGGGGATCCAACACTCCTTGCCATGCCAAGACCTTCCATTATTGCCACAAAACCTACCTGTTCCTAATATATATATATATTGCTGTAAAATAACCCATATATATTGAATTATTCAACAAACACTCATATGTAATGAGCTATAAGATGGTCCCCGGACCAGTCTAAAAAAGAAATACTGTTTTTGTTCTATATTTGCATTTCTTTGCTTTTTTATTTTTCTATTAAATTTATTATGCACATTAGGATTGAATATTAAACTCCAGGTCCAACTTCATCCCTTATCCCACATCCGGCACAGGTAACCCCGGTATTGCTTAAACCGGGGGTTCAGGAAGCAGAAAATGTCATCTACTGCTAAAGATCCCTTACAGGGACCGCCCCTCCATTCCTGTGTCGGCGGCCGCCTGAGATATACCTCCGCAATGAAATGACAGGATGCGTGCGCACCCACGCCACATCATCCACTAAACCCGGAAGCAACGTCATTGCGCACATCTGCGCATACGCACAGGGGGGTATAAATAGGCCGGGAATCGAAACAGGGCGCCACTTCCCTCCAACTGAGGGAGCGTGAGGACGCCCGGACCCGCTGCTAGGACAAACACCTTGGACACCCTATTGGATACCCACAAAAAGTAAGTAACCACAATGCTAACTGGATGCATTGATGGTACTTCCTTATTTATTAAATCTAACTAAGCCTCCCCTCTCTATCTATTGATAGAATGAAGGGGAATCAGCCGCCAACTAGCACCATCTAGTGGACATTTTTGAATACACTCTGCATATCCACAAGTATTTTCAAACACAGATTGGACCGGAACTGGGAGGGTGTTCCCACTCCCTTCTTGGCCCAATAAATACATGGCATGACCAGTAAGTACTGAGAATAATATGAATCCCACAAAGACAACTGTAAATACTTAACTTATATTTACAAATACTATACAACATATACCCTATATATTATATACCCTAGCAGCAGTGTCAACCTGATTCTTATGTGGCTGATAAGGACTAGAAGCAAGGACCAGAAGCTAAATATTTACCTAACAAGTATGTACTCTATTATGTGACCAAAGGAAAATAACGTTCCGATTGGCTCAACATAATATATACTTAATTTATTACTTACTATACTTACAGACGTGGTTGACATACTCTCCTTGATAAAGGCTCTTTTGCCGAAAAGCGTAGGAAACCTGAATACCCTCCCTATAGATCCGACGCCATACTAAGAAGCGTGGAACAATAGAGAGATATTTATTGTCACCATACCACCGTGTCACCTCTTCCTTACTTTTTCTCCTTCCACTATCACCAATGGGTCTATAACCCATACACTTGATGTATTGTATTATTTCTTTATCCTTTCTTTTTGGAAATACTACATTTATATTATGTTCTTAAAAACATTTAAATAAACCTGTTTTATAAAAACCACAATTACCTATGAATGAATACATCAGCCCATAAAGTCCCATTTTTGACCTGAGGCACCAACCCCATTTTCAAACATTATTCTCGGGATGATGGCTAAACAGAACTAAAAGTTTTTTGGGAATCGCACACCTATACATCCCAAAGGGATTTGAACAACCGCACTTCCCACAGAGGAGAAAGCGTCGGTGCAGGTGGCTGTAGGACCGGGTAAGTGACTACACCAGTGGCGGGCCGACTGCTGTCTATGGGAGACAGTCATGCCTTTTTTTCTGTCCTGATTGAGCAGCTGCAGTGTTAGACTAAATGTGTCTGTTACACACAAATGTTTACTCTTTTTGTGTTTATGCACAGGTCTTCCAGCTGCACAGGAGGCCCCTGCCAAACCCCCTTCTAACACCAACACTAGCATGACTAGAAAGTGTGGGAACTGTGGGGATAAGTTGTCGAGGTCTTACTTAAAACCTTTATGCCATACATGTATTAATAAACTGGCAGGGCAAGAAGCATCTGTTTTAATGAAGGATTTCCTTAAATCAATGCAGGAGGAGATGCTAGCTACTATCCAGTCATTTAGGACTACAGCAGCTATCCCTCAGACCCCAACACAGACAGAGGAACTATCCAGGGATAGCTTATCCTCCCAGGATAGTGGGTGGTCAAAAAGACCCTCTTCTCTCTTGACAGGATCACAAACCATTCCCTCATCACAGGTTAGGGAGGAGGAGGATCCTGGGGAAGGCACCAGTCACAATAGATCTCCGTCCAGTTCAGACAAGGAGTCAGACAGTGACAGTGAGAAGGAAAGGGATAGTTTCAAAAGAAATAAGAGTCTCTTTCCTTTAGAATGTATGGAGGGTCTCCTTAAAGTTGTGCATGCCACTGAAGGGATCCCAACTCCGGTCAAAGAGTCTTCCATTAAGGATAGAGTATACAAGGGCTTGGGAAGAGCCCAGTACAGAGCAATTCCCATCCACCAGTTTATAAAAAGCCCTAAACTAGACGCTCCTATGGCCCAGCTATCAAAGAGGTCAGATTTGTCCTTTGAAAATGCTGGTCACATTAAGGATATCATGGATCGCAAGATCGAATCCTTACTAAAAAAGGCTTGGGCTTCTAACTCATAAAATATGACTACAGTTCTAGCAGATACCTGTATGGCCAGAAATGCAGATTTCTGGATCAAGGAATTGTCAAAACATATCTCTACTATGGAGGGATCACAAGACTTACTAGATTCCCTATCTGTGATTGGGAAAGCAGTGTCTTACTTAGCAGACTCAGCAGTAGAGTCAATATTAGCCTATGCAAGTCAAAGCATGGGAAGGAGATATATCTTCCAAGCTAAGACTTTGCGTATTACCTTTTGAAGGTTCTTTTGTGTTTGGCTCTGGGCTGGATGATGTTTTATCCAGATCCTCAGAGAAGGGCAAGAAATTCCCCACTAAGAGGAAGGACAAGTTAGGGAGATATTCCTTTCGGAACTTCCAAGACAGAAACCAAAAAAGGCCTTTCAGGGGACAAGCCAGGAGAGGTGGTCCGGCAAAGGGAAAACAAGGAGATAACCTGTTGTTCCTTAAACCTGGAACCAATCCTAAAGAGACCAAGTGATGCCAGCGTCAGGGTAGGGGTCAGGTTGGCCCATTTCATTTCCCAATGGGAAAACATCTCAACCAGCCCCTATATTCTCCAGATCATCCGGGAAGGTTACCGACTGGAGTTTTCCTCTCAGCTGATGACAGAAATAACAATGACATATCCCTCAAAAATAGAACAAAGGAAGAAAGCACTGCTAGAAGGTATTCAAGAATTAGCAGAACAGAGGGTGATTACACCTGTACCAGTAGGTCAAGTATTCCAAGGCTTTTACTCCCACATATTTGTGGTGCCAAAGCCCTCAGGAAAATTCCGGCTAGTTCTAAACCTCAAAAATTAAACAAATTTCTAATATACAAGAAGTTCTCTATGGAGAACATTTATGCAGTCAGAAAAAATCTGTTTCAGAACATCTTTATGACCACATTGGATCTAAGGGATGCTTACCTGCATGTCCCAATCAGTCCGGAACATCAAGCATTCCTCAGATTCGCAATAGTGACGGAAGAAGGAACTGCACACTGGCAGTTCAGAGCTCTTCCCTTTGGCTTGGCAGCCAGTCCAAGGATCTTTACGAAGATTTTGGCAGAAGTAGTAGGCCATCTGCATCTGCAGGGCCTAAGTTTGATCCCTTATCTGGACGATATGTTGATCTTTGCAAGATCAGCAAAACAGGCAATAGCAGACACCCAAAAAGTGATGTCAGTCCTACAGAGGGTAGGGTGGCTGATAGATGTGGAGAAATCCTCAATACAGCCAGCACAGGTTCAAATCTATCTGGGGTACAAAATAGATTCCAGAGTAAAGAAACGTTTTCTCCCAGAGGAAAAGGTGGAAAAAGTGGTCTCAGCGGTGGAAAATGTCTGTTCTCATCCTCGGTGTTCCAGGAGACAGATCATGAGGATTTTGGGTTTGATGACAGCTTGTATCCCAGCTGTAGAATGGGCCCAATTGCACTCACGAGACCTCCAATTTTTCCACCTGCTCTCTTGGAACAAGAGACAGGAGTCCCTAGATGAAAAAATTACACTCTCCCCTCAAGTAATATCATCACTAAAATGGTGGACAGTTCCACAAAACCTGAGGGAAGGTCGACTCTGGAGTCAAGAGCAGCCCTTAAGGATCACCATGGACACAAGTTCGGAAGGGTGGGGAGCTCACCTAGAAGGAGCTCATGCCCAGGGCACCTGGGATATACAGATAAGTCAGGCCTCATCCAACTACAGAGAGCTGAAAGCGGTGGGGAAGGCCATAAAAGCTTTCGAAAAGGACATTTTAGGGAAAGAAGTCCAAATCCATTCAGACAATGCTACAACAGTAGCTTACCTGAATCATCAAGGGGGGGACCAGATAAAAACCCTGTTAAAATTAGCCCAGGAGACACTGGGCTGGGCAGAAAAGAGAGTGATTTCTCGATCGGCAGTTCACATAAAAGGGAAGGACAACTGGGAAGCGGACTTCCTCAGTCGTCATTCCATCAAGCAGACAGAATGGGAACTGAATCCCAGAATATTTCAACTTCTAGTTCAAAATTTTGGTCAACCGGAAGTGGATATGTTTGCCACTTGGCAGAACAAAAAAGTAAGCCGATTCTTCTCCCTGACACAACAAAAGGGTATGTTGGGCTTGGATGCTCTAGCACAGCCATGGCACTTCAGGCTAGCCTATGCGTTTCCTCCTCAAAATCTAATTCCAAGAGTTCTACAGAGACTCAGTGGATGGCCGCAACTGCGTCTCATCTTGATTGCCCCTTGGTGGCCAAAGAGAACGTGGTTCGCGACTTTGGTATCCCTATCAGTGACGGCTCCTTGGAAACTACCAGAGGTTCCGGATCTGTTACTACAAGGGCCTCTTATTCACCCCAGGCCTCAGTTTTTTCAGTTAACAGCCTGGGTAGTGAGCGCCAAATCCTAAAGGGAAAAGGTTGTTCAGATAGGGTCATTGATACCCTCCTTTTAAGTAGAAAACCAGTGACTAGGAAAATTTATTCCAAAATTTGGAAAAAATTCTGTACTTGGCAGAGTCAGAAGAAGAATTCCTCTGCCTCGATCCCCATTATCCTGGAATTTTTACAGGACGGGGTAGATAAGGGGGTGGCAGTTAACACCCTTAGAGTACAGGTAGCTGCACTTTCTGTTTTCTTAGATAAAAGTCTGGCTAAAGAGCCTTTAATTAAAATATTTTTGTTAGCTCAGGGAAGAGAGACCCCGATCAATAAAGCTAATGTTCCAGTATGGAACTTAACTCAAGTACTATATGGTGGTAGATGGTGCGCCAAATGAAGATCCCTCATGAAATACACACATACCTACCGCATTACCACCAACGGTAGACGAGAACAGTGGTATTGTGAACCTTTCTAACTATCCCCTCTCCACAGCCCAGATTTCATTACTACGGAACCTTCTGTCCAGCAACAGACATTGACAAATTCAAATTCAAAAAGGACCTCAACCTTTTTGCTCGAAAAATATTACTACAGAGCCAACATGCGCAAAAACATAACCCTAAAGTATTACAACCTAAATCAAAAAAACTTGAAAATGCCGCTCTAGATACTCTAATTTCTCTATTAGAAGAACAAGAGGGTTTAGACCTAATTGACCGAATAGATCTGGATGCCTTGTTGGGTAACCAACCCCAACCTAGTGCTTCCTCTCGGTTCCAAAAAAAGTCAGATAAATTTCCAGCACTTAATACGAACACCAATTTAGCAGCCTTTGTGATGCTGGTATCAAGTGAGGTGGAAAAAAATCAAACTATCAAAACATAAAAAAACGTCTAATTTAAATGAACAGGAAAGTCAAGCACTCACCACCCTTATCGATCAGACCCAATTAACTATCAAGCCCTCCGACAAGGGGGGCAACATTGTGGTTATGAATAACGACCATTATGCCAGAATGTGTTGGAACATTCTTAACAATTCTGGTACAAAAAAATCTCTAGAACCACCATAGATAAATTCTTCACTGAATTCTATGAATTGGTGGATAGCGCTTTTCTTTCAGGCTGCATAGACAAGTCCACTTGGGACTATCTACGCATAAAATATCCCAAAATTCCAACCTTCTACAGCCTTCCCAAAATACACAAGAACAAAATCGACCCCCCTGGGAGACCGATAGTCTCCGGTAGAGGAAGTATTGCTGAGAACTTAAGCAGATTTGTGGACAGTAAATTATACCCTTTCGTTCAAATCCTTCCGTCGTATGTGAAAGACACAATACATTTATTACAACTCTTGGAAGGCCTGTCAATTCCTCCAGATGCCCTGCTGGTGGCTGTTGATGTTGAAGCACTTTATAGCTCCATCCCCCACCAACAGGGCATCAGGACGATTGAACAGGTCCTCGCCCAATCAAATACGGATTCTCCTACAATGCAAAATTTTATTCTGAAATCTTTGGAATATATTCTATCACGGAATGTCTTTTCATTTGACGGTTCCCATTTCCTCCAGGTACAGGGCGTGGCGATGGGGACATGTTGTGCCCCATCGTACGCCAACCTGTACCTGGGGGAATGGGAACGCTACTTCCTATTAGAGGAGACCCATGCGATCCATACACAATATATCTTGGCCTGGTACAGATATATCGATGATATATTGTTTGGACAGGCACCAATGATCAATTGACCAACTGTGTTAAATGTATGAATAAAAACGGCTATAACCTATTCTTTACCCTCAATTTTAGTCCACGTTCTATTGATTTCTTGGAGATCACGATCCCAAAAGACCATGAAGGACAGATTAAAACTTCTCTCTATAGAAAACCCACGACAGCTAACACTATACTTTATGCCACCAGCTCACATCCGACTCCATTAGTACGTTCCATTCCCTATGGACAATACCTACGTCTACGTAGGAATTGTTCAGACGAACATACCTTCAAAATAGAAGCTGATAAACTAAGAACTAGGCTGACCCTAAGAGGATATTCACAAACGTGTCTAAAAAAGGCTTTCAAGAGAGCCCAATCGCATACAAGACAGAATTTACTATTCAAAAGCCAAAGTAAAAAATCAACTTCCTCGGCACCCCCTATGGACAATTTCCAACACCAATCACGGATAATTACTAAGTATACCAAACAACATGACCGTGTGCACAAAATCATGAGTAAATTTTGGCATTTACTCACTTGTGACCCTGACCTAAGTCCATTCGTAACAGAAAAACCATCTATAACCTACCGTAAGACCCATTCCCTTAAAGACAAACTAGTCAAAAGTGAATTCACTGGAGAATTCAGACATGACCCTTGCAAATGGGCAAAGACCTTCAAATGCAGGGGGTTGCAACATTTGCCAACACATGTATACGCAGAGCAACATCAGACTGCCCAATGGCTCTCCATATAGGCCCACACACTTTGCAAATTGCAAAACCGTAGTCTATCTCCTCCTCTGCAGCTGTGGGTGCTTTTATGTAGGAAAAACAAAGAACGAATTCTACAAACGGGCACAGAGGCACATCTCCAGCATGCGCTCATGCAACCCAGATCTCCCCCTAGGGAGACATGTACAGGGATTACACAATGGTATTTTCCCACAAGTCTTTTTTATCATCTTAGACCGTATGCACCCCAGCAGCAGAGGAGGAGACTGGGATAAAACCCTATTGCAACGCGAATCCAGGTGGATTCATACATTAAGGGCCACTATTCCCTCTGGTTTAAACGACAATATTAGTTTTAAACCTTTTCTGGAAGGTTTTACCTCAGGAAATTGGGAACCTTAAAACCAATTTCAATTTTTAAAACCATTTACCCATTGGCTTTCCTTCCTCCCTGTATATATAGATTTCTACATTCCTTTGTCAGAGATTTCGACATGGCCTGTAGCCCTTTTCTGTTCTAATATCATCGTATTTTCAATTTCTTCCCCTTCTATTATTATTTTTTCTCTTTCTCCAAAGTAATGCTTACAGTACCGAGCATCACAATGTTTTGGATGTTGACAGAAACTTTGACCTCTTAAAATCATTATTATCGTTCTCTTCTGTGTTTATTTTGCTTAGGCTGTATTTACTGATATGTGGCATGCCATGTAAAAATTTCGTTTATTGATCACATGTTAACACTATGTCTGTTCCTCCATTAGAGATGTGCACATAGCGAGGCTTGGGCTGCTTCCCTTCCCTTTCCTGATTCCCCACAGCGCACAAAGGGGCGTATCCACGCCCCTTACATTGACCGGCCGGCATCGGCACCATTTGTTGATGTCCGGCGGTCACATGATGTGCGCTGGCGTGCCCGGAACGCACGCCGCGGTCCACTTTCTTTGTGGGCGGCGCTGTGCGTTCCGGACACGGGGGATCCCATTCGGCCTGCACGTGGTAGATGGGCGGTCACAACTTTGTACGCACTGCGCATGCGCCGGCGTCCTTTCAAAAGGCGGTCACTCGCTTCTAGAGTGCGCACCGCCATTACACAGCTCTGAAGTGACACAAGGTAAGATTATGGCAGGAGGGGAATTCACCACTACGACTTATGTCAGCAACAATGGATTTTCTTTCCACTACACTTTCTCTTCATACTGGTCTCTCTCTGCTCCTTCCGATTGGTGGTTGGGAACTATTCCATCCTGTTTACCCATGCTAACACCTTGAATTGACTACTATGAGTGCTCTGCATGCCCTTCATTATACTTGGGAAACTAATTGGATAAGACTACTAGTATTTATTATTTTTTGATCACTATACTACCATAATAGGACTGAACCTAGCGCATTACAGAGCACCCATAAATATAAGTCTTAAGGAGCCTTTCTATACACTTTTATACATTCCTATATGTCTTGTTCTTCCCCTACAACTCCATGGAGAACTGTGTTCTCTTTTTCCTAATAGTCTGCCTGACAATGAGGGGATGGCTATTATGGAACTTTGTCTCCCTTCCCTCATTTTTACTTTCACCATCCCTCCTTTTCCCCTGACATATCTCGTAGTGGTGCCAGTACCCACACACCCCCCTGACCCGCCAAAATGACCTCATGGGCTTCACCATTTTCTCATTCCTCTTGTTATGTACAGGAACTCCCCTCCAAATGGAGATACGCATCTCTTGATCGGATTACTACATTCCCTATTCAGGGATTCAACGATGGATACTTGATCTTATTGTATGTATACACTCTGGAATATCCACTGACACACATTATAGGCCTTGACACATGCTGTGGGTTACACTAATATCTACCAATATTTCACTTTCAGACGCCCTGCAGTGCGGGCTGACTCTCCTGGGATCCTCGTGGGAGTCTCTTGTGGGTTGGGTGCATTCCCCTCGCTTCACATCTCCATTCATGGTCTGCCATTAAAACACCTAAATTGATACAAAGCCTTCTCTAAGGCAAGACACAGACCTGGAGATGCTGATAGTTGGCGACTCTTTCTGATAGCACGAGCCATAGGTCCTCTACTGGCTTCGTTTTTATGTTCTGTGGCCTTCTTTTTCACATCACATTTAGGATGTGCCCTTAAGGTATGTACACACTTAGATATAAATTCACTATGTGAAATTTGTTAACCCTGTATGGGTGTAACAGACATTGTGTATAAAATATGGATGTAAATGTCTCTATATGAAATATCATTCTACTGTCTTCTTCCTAATGACTGCAATATGTTTCACATCCTTAGTCTGAGATTCTTTCCTGTTGGACCACTGAGAAAGGTTACCAACCGAAACGCGTCTGGTCCCCTCTTTTCAAGAAATCCCAGCCATTCTTATCTGAGATGTATCATCTGGCCACTTGTTTTTAACCAATAATGTGTTTGTAACTATTGTATACAGTGATTTTCACATGTTTTCAATGCAATATATAATATCTAATGTATTAATAAAATTTGATTTATCTACTCAAGCTCTGGTCTTTGCCATTTAAAGTCCCACCCATAGGGGACCTTTTTGCTATAAATAACTCAAGTACTAGAGACGTTATCTAGTGAACCCTTTGAACCTTTGGATAAGGTTTCCCTGAATATTTTGTCAATTAAGTTAACTTTTCTGTTGGCAATTACCACAGCTAGAAGAGTGGGAGATTTACAAAGTTTGTCCATAAAGGAGCCCTTTATGCTAATTCTCCAAGACAGAGTGATTCTTAGACCTTAGTTTCCTCTTTTCACAGAAAACAAGAGATGGTCCTGCCATCATTTTGTGAAAAGCCTAGGTGTGCAAAGGAACGAAAATTCCATTGCTTGGATGTTAAAAGGTGTCTTCTCACCTATTTGGAAAGAACCAAAGGATTTAGGAGGTCTAGTCACCTGTTGGTTCTACATTCTGGACCAAGAAAGGGATTGCAAGCTTCAAAACCCTCAATCTCTAGATGGATTAAGCAAGCCATTAGTATGTCCTATAAGGTGTCAGGTATCCCCACACCAGCAAACCTAAAGGCATATTCCACAAGGGGCATGGCAACATCCTGGGCCGAAAGAGTCGGAGTATCCTGGGAACAGATCTGCCATGCAGCCACCTGGTCCAGTCAAGATACCTTCCTAAAGCACTATTGTGTGGAAGTACTGTCTCAACAAGACCTTGCCTTTGGCAGAAAGGTTTTACAGGCAGTGGTCCCGCCCTAAGGTAGGCCAGTATGGATTCCTTTATCATCCTCTCATATGTAGGCCGTCCTGGAAGGGTGAAAGGGGAAAACTTACCGTTAGTGTACCGGTAACGGCTTTTCTCTTAACCCTTCCAGGACGGCCGGCCTACTTCCCGCCCAAAAGTGGTGGTGAGTTAAATGTGTGTGTGTGTGTGTGTGTGTGTGTGTGTGTGTGTGTGTATATATATATATATATATATATATATATATATATATATATAAACTGTATGTTATTGAATAACTGTGTCCCTTGAAAGTTCGGTTTCCTGTAGGGTGGAGCCACAATCTCTCATATGTAGGCCGTCCTGGAAGGGTTAAGAGAAAGGCCATTACCGGTACACTAACGGTAAGTTTTCTATCAGATGACTTACTTACACCGTGGACCAGACATATACTTGCCTGGCATCTTTATATTGACTATGTACTCGTCATCTGGAGGGGCTCTATAGATGAGCTCATAGAGTGCAACACCCAGATGAACAACAACCCCTTCAATCTTAAGTTTACCATGACTTATGATTTACATTCCGTCAACTTCCTAGACATTACCATTGCAAAGGACACACTTGGCAACCTACAAACATCACTTTATCGGAAGCCCACATCCGCTAACACTATTCTCCATGCCTCTAGTTCCCACCCTGCGCCACTGATTCGTTCGATACCGTATAGTCAATACCTTTGAATACGGAGAAATTGCTCCAGTGACACCCAGTTTAAAATTGAGGCAAATAATCTGAGGAAACGTCTCCTCAAAAGAGGATACTCTAAAACGTGTTTAAAAAATGCCTTTAATAGAGCTATCTCTCACACTAGACAGGAACTTTTATTTGACAACAAAAAACCTAGGTCCAAGAATTTGAATAATGACACCAATCTCCCTCGGATTATTCTACAGTACACTGAGCAACATCAACAGATATACAAAGTCATCAATAAGTTTTGGCACTTATTACGTATTGACCCCAATATCAGCCCTCATGTAACAAACAAACCAGCCATCACATACCGCAGGTCAAAAGCCCTTAAAGACTATTTGACGCAAAGTCAATTTGTAGGCAAACACCGTAATGATTCATGCAAAAGATTCGGCACATTTACATGTGGAGGCTGCAATCACTGTCAGTATATCAATACAGCTAAAAATGTACAACTCCCCAATGGGAGAACTTTTAGACCATCTCATTATGCCAACTGTAGGACCGCGGGGGTGGTCTATTTGTTATCCTGCCCCTGCGGTGCCTACTATGTTGGCAAAACTAAATTGCCGTTTCACAAGCGCATATACAGACATGTGAATAGCATGCGTAAATGCAACCCCGATCTACCTTTGGGTAGACATGTCCGCGATAAACACGCGGGACACTTCCCTATACCCAAGTTTTTAGCTCTGGACAGGGTTCACCCCAATCCCCGTGGAGGGGATTGGAATAAAACCCTTGTACAGAGAGAGACACGCTGGATATTGGATCTCAATGCCACTACAGTGCCAGGGTTGAACGATATGATAATCTTCAAGCCATTTCTAGAGGGTTTCTCCTCAGGAGGATGGGAACAATAGCGTTACAAAACAATAATCATATCCCCTAATTGGAACTGACAGGGACTATATTTCTATACATGGCTTTTTTGTCCCATGGCTCACACATCAGGCCAATCACAATTTATGGGGCTCCATGGAGATTTGTTATGGGTTTGGTATAACGAATAGCACGCATGTGATTACTGTAGAGACTACACGTTGTGACTTGTATAACCCACATGATGACTGGCAAGACCATCATGGATCAAGTGTATACATGACATGACGTGCTTAAATTATAGGTTAAATTGTAAAAACTATGAAAGAATTCCATGATTTGTTATGTATCCCATTATCCTCTTGGATTGCTTCTCCTTTTCCCCTTTTTCCTCTTTCTTTTCCTTCTGTGCTGCGCTGTGCGGCCCCGAGGTTCCCCCGGCGCGGGTAGAGGGCGTTGTTGTGTGCAGCGGTTCCTCTTACACCAGCTCCCTTCCGGGATAGCTGGTTTCCCGCGTCGGCGCCCGTGGAGCGCAGATCCGGCCTCTCCTTCCTTGATGGGCGGGGTCTGCGCTCCTACGGCGTGTGATCGTATTAGCTCAGATCAGGACAAGCTCCGTGATGTGACGCCAGTGCGCATGCGCTGGCGTCCTACTGATGCCTTATCTTCAGACAGCCTCGGCATTTGTTTGCAGAGGCTGCCTGGTTCCAGGACAAACAAGACAGGTAACGATGATGTAATTCTTTTGGGCAACTTGGAGGGTTCTTATAGCTTTGGCATGTACTTTAAGCACTTTTGGGCTACTTGCAAGGTCCTGATTACTCTTGTCAGGGTCCGGACTGGCGGCAGATGAAGACACTAGGGGTGAATCCTCTGTGTCTGTGAGGGAATGGCGTGGACCGCACCAGAGGACCGGTTCTAAGTGGCTACTGGTTTTCACCAGAGCCCGCCGCAAGGCGGGATGGACTTGCTGCGGTGGTAGCAACCAGGTCGTATCCTCCGGTTGCAGCTCAACCTCACAGACAGCTGAAAACAGGCGTGGTACAATAGGACAAGGCAAAGGCAAGGTCAGACGTAGCAGAAGGTCAAGGCAGGCGGCAAAGGTTCGAAGTCAGGGGCAACGGCAGAAGGTCAGATACACAGGCAAGGCAATACACAAACGCTTTCTCAGGGCACTAAGGCAACAAGATACGGCAAGGACAGGAAGGGGAAGTGGGTTTATATAAGGAACAGGAAACAGGTCACAGGAACAGGAAACAGGTCACAGGAAACAGGAAACAGGTCACAGGAAACAGAAAGGGAGGTTTGGACCAGACACCAATTACTGGTGCACAGGCCCCTTAAATTTCAAACAACCGGCGCGCGCGTGCCCTATGGTGCAGGGGCGCACACGCGGGAACCACGTGAGCGGGGAGCGGAGGAGGGAGCCGGAGCGGGCACAGGTGAGTGGATCTGGAACGAACGCCGCGAGCGCTCCGGTCCAGAAGCAGCGACCGGAGCGCTCAGCGTTACAGTACCCCCCCCTTTGGTCTCCCCCTCTTTTTGGTACCCAGAAACCTGTGGATGAGCTCCTTGTCGAGGATATTGGACTCGGGCTCCCATGACCTCTCTTCGGGACCACAATTCTCCCAGTCAACAAGAAATTTTTTTTTACCTCTGACGACCATGGAGGCGAGGATCTCTTTTACCGAGAAGACGTCAGAGGACCCAGAGACAGGAGCAAGAACGGTGACCTTGGGGGAAAATCGGTTAAGAATGAGGGGTTTGAGAAGGGATACATGAAAGGAGTTAGGAATACGGAGAGAGGGAGGAAGATGGAGTTTGTAAGATACAGTGTTAATTTGGCTTTTGATTCTAAAAGGCCCACGGTAACGCGGACCCAGCTTGTAGCTAGGGACCCGAAACCGGATATATTTGGCAGAGAGCCACACTCTGTCACCAGGGGCAAGACAGGAGGAGTTCTTTTTTTATCTGCGTGTCTCTTCATACGAGAGGAGGCCAGGGTGAGCGACTTTTGAGTTTCTTTCCAGATGGAGGAGAAGTCCAGGGTCAACTCATCAACGGCAGGAAGTCCAGAAGAAGTGGGAATAGGGAGGGGGGGCAGTGGGTGACGGCCGTACACCACAAAAAATGTAGATTTGGTGGATGACTCAGAGTCTCTGAAGTTGTATGAGAATTCGGCCCAGGGCAACAGGTCGACCCAATCGTCCTGACGGGAGGAGACGAAGTGTCGCAGATAGTCACCAAGGATCTGGTTAACCCTCTCCACTTGCCCATTGGACTGAGGGTGGTAGGCGGAAGAAAAATTCAATTTGATCTTTAATTGGGTGCAGAGTGCTCTCCAAAATTTTGAGATGAACTGAACGCCTCTATCAGAGACGATATGTGTTGGAAGACCATGGAGACAGAATATATGCAAAAAGAATTGCTTCGCCAACTGTGGCGCAGAGGGGAGACCCGGAAGAGGAACAAAATGTGCCATTTTGGAAAATCTGTCAACGACCACCCATATGACTGTGTTGCCATGGGATACGGGGAGGTCAGTGATGAAGTCCATCGCTATGTGGGCCCAAGGCTGTTCGGGCACTGGCAGAGGGAGGAGAAGACCCGCAGGCCTCTGGCGGGGAGTTTTGTCACGTGCGCAGACAGTACAGGCCCGAACGAACTCTGTCGCATCTTCCTCAAAGGAAGGCCACCAATAGTGTCTGGCAATTAGCTGAATAGTCTTTTTAATTCCAGCGTGACCCGCCAGGTGGGAGGAGTGACCCCATTTGAGAGTCCGGAGGCGAAGACGTGGAGGAACATACGTTTTCCCAGGAGTAACTGGTGCCAGTGAAGCAGGGGCAGCTGAAATCAGACACTCAGGAGGTATGATGTGTTGAGGAACGGTTTCAGCTTCGGAGGCATCGGTGGAGCGTGATAGGGCATCCGCCCTAATGTTCTTATCAGCAGGACGAAAATGGATCTGGAAGTTGAATCGGGCAAAGAACAATGACCACCTGGCCTGGCGAGGATTAAGGCGCTGGGCAGACTGAAGGTAGGACAGATTTTTGTGGTCAGTGTAGATGGTGATAGGATGAAGGGACCCTTCTAGGAGATGTCTCCATTCCTCTAGTGCCAACTTAATGGCCAGTAGTTCACGGTCTCCAATAGCATAGTTCCTTTCTGGAGGAGAAAAAGTTTTAGAGAAGAAGCCGCAGGTGACATTTTTTCCTTTAGCGGACTTTTGAAGAAGGACCACTCCGGCTCCGACCGAGGAGGCATCTACCTCCAGAAAGAATGGTTTCAGAGGATTGGGCCTAGTCAAGATTGGAGCGGAGGCGAAGGCGGTCTTAAGGCGAGTAAAGGCTTCTTCAGCTTGGGGAGGCCAGGATTTCGGATTCGCTTCTTTCTTGGTTAGTGCCACAATAGGCGCCACGGTAGTGGAGAAGTGGGGAATGAACTGGCGGTAGTAATTGGCAAATCCGAGGAAGCGCTGGATAGAGTGAAGTCCCGAGGGGCGTGGCCAATCCAAGACTGCGGAGAGCTTGTCGGGGTCCATTTGAAGACCTTGTCCAGAAACTAGGTATCCCAGAAACGGAAGACAACTACGTTCAAAGAGGCATTTTTCAATTTTGGCGTAAAGATGATTAACACGGAGACGCTGGAGCACTTGACAAACATGGAGACGGTGTTCCTGCAGAGTGGAGGAGAAGATTAGTATTTCGTCAAGATAGACCACTGCGCAGGTATACAACAAGTCCCGGAAGATCTCATAGACAAAGTCTTGAAAGACTGCAGGGGCATTGCACAGACCAAAAGGCATGACAAGATATTCGAAGTGGCCATCTCTGGTGTTAAAAGCGGTTTTCCACTCATCTCCTTCACGGATTCTGATGAGGTTATAAGCGCCCCTGAGGTCAAGCTTAGTGAAGACCTTTGCTCCGCGCAGACGGTCAAAGAGCTCCGAGATGAGAGGCAGAGGGTAGCGATTTTTTACAGTGATCTTGTTGAGACCGCTGGTAATCAATACAAGGGCGTAGTGACCCATCCTTCTTGGCAACGAAGAAGAATCCTGCTCCGGCAGGAGAAGAAGACTTCCTGATGAAACCTTTCTTGAGATTCTCCTGAACGTATTCCGACATGGCCTTGGTTTCAGGAGCGGAGAGAGGGTAAATTCTGCCACGGGTGGTGTGGTACCAGGAAGCAAGTCAATGGGGCAGTCGTAGGGTCTATGTGGTGGTAAGACCTCTGCCTGTTTTTTGCAAAAGACGTCAGCAAAGTCTTGATAGGCCTTAGGAAGGCAGAGCAATGGATAGGAGATGGAGACTTGTCTAGTAGGTACTGACTTAAGGCAACGAGTGTGGCAGGTAGGCCCCCATGATTTAATGTCCCCAGAGGTCCAGTCGAGGGTAGAATGGCGCTGGAGCCAGGGCAAGCCAAGAAGGATGTCAGAAGTGCAATTAGGCAGAACAAAAAATTCAATCGTCTCTTGGTGGAGAACCCCTATGGTCATGAGCACGGGTTCTGTGCGGTAACGCACAGTGCAGTTCAGATTTTCTCTGTTAACTGTAGAAATAAAGAAGGGTTTGACGAGACGAATAACAGGGATGCTAAACCGGTTGATGAAGGAGGCTTTAATGAAGTTTCCTGCAGAACCAGAGCCCAAGAAGGCCTCCACAGGGAAGGAGACTTTAGCGGCTGGAGAAATCTGTACTGGAACAATCAGGCGTGGAGAGGAAGAATTTACACCCAGTGACGCCTCTCCCACGTTCACTAGGTGCGAGCGTTTCCCTGACGCTGAGGACGAAGGGAACAGTTCTTTAAGAAGTGTTCAGAGCTCGCACAGTATAAACATAAGTTCTCGTTCCTCCGGCGAGACCTCTCTTGCTGGGTCAAGCGAGACCGAACCACTTGCATAGCCTCCTCAGTGGAAGACACAGTAACAGGCTGCAAAGGGTGCTGGAAGAGAGGAGCCAGGCGTGGATATCGCCTGATGCGAACAAGATCTTTCTCCTGGCGGAGCTCCTGACGTCTTTCAATGTAGTGCATATCTATGCGAGTAGCCAACTGGATGAGTTCAGTCAGGGAAGCAGGTATTTCTCGTGCGGCCAGACAATCCTTGATATGGCTGGATAAACCTTTTTTAAAGGTCGCGCAGAGGGCCTCGTTGTTCCAGGCCAATTCGGAGGCCAGAGTGCGAAACTGTATAGCATATTCGCCCACTGTAGAGTCTCCTTGGACGAGGTTTAGCAAGGCTGTTTCCGCGGACGAGGCACGGGCAGGTTCCTCGAAGACACTGCGGACTTCAGAAACGAAGGACTGGACGGAGGCAGTGGCAGGATCGTTGCGGTCCCAGAGCGGCGTGGCCCAGGCCAAGGCCTTCCCAGATAGTAATCTGACCACGAACGCCACCTTAGACCATTCTGTGGGAAACTGGTCTGACAACATCTCCAGGTGCAGGGAACATTGGGACAAGAATCCCCGGCACATCTTAGAGTCCCCATCAAACTTGTCTGGAAGGGACAAGCGGACTCTAGTGGTAGCCGCGGCAGCTCGGGGAGGAGGAGATGCAGAAGCCGGCTGTGGAGGCAGAAGCTGTTGAATCATGGCGGTCAACTGCGACAGCTGTTGTCCTTGTTGAGCAATCTGCTGGGACTGCTGGGCAACCACGGTAGTGAGGTCAGCGAGACTAGGCAGCGGCACATCAGCGGGATCCATGGCCCGATCTACTGTCAGGGTCCGGACTGGCGGCAGATGAAGACACTAGGGGTGGATCCTCTGTGTCTGTGAGGGAATGGCGTGGACCGCACCAGAGGACCGGTTCTAAGTGGCTACTGGTTTTCACCAGAGCCCGCCGCAAGGCAGTATGGACTTCCTGCGGCGGTAGCAACCAGGTCGTATCCTCCGGTTGCGGCTCAACCTCACAGACAGCTGAAAACAGGCGTGGTACAATAGGACAAGGCAAAGGCAAGGTCAGACGTAGCAGAAGGTCAAGGCAGGTGGCAAAGGTTCGAAGTCAGGGGCAACGGCAGAAGGTCAGATACACAGGCAGGGCAATACACAAATGCTTTCTCAGGGCACTAAGGCAACAAGATCCGGCAAGGTCAGGAAGGGGAAGTGGGTTTATATAAGGAACAGGAAACAGGTCACAGGAACAGGAAACAGGTCACAGGAAACAGGAAACAGGAAACAGGTCACAGGAAACAGGAAACAGGTCACAGGAAACAGGTCACAGGAAACAGGTCACAGGAAACAGAAAGGGAGGTTTGGACCAGACACCAATTACTGGTGCACAGGCCCCTTAAATTTCAAATAACCGGCGCGCGCGCGCCCTATGTTGCAGGGGTGCACGCGCCAGGAACCACGTGAGCGGGGAGCGGAGGAGGGAGCCGGAGCGGGCACAGGTGAGTGGATCTGGAACGAACGCTGCGAGCGCTCCGGTCCAGAAGCAGGGACCGGAGCGCTCAGCGTTACAACTCTTATCTTTTATCTTGCATACCATGTCCTGGCTAGTCTGTCCAGGCATGGGTTATGGTATGCTAGCCCTTAACTCTCTGATTCTTCATGGTCTTTCTGGTTTCCACTTACATTCACTTATTCACAACCTGACTCTCTCTTGGGTAACTGCCTGCCTTAAACCTCACGATGTATACCCTGCGATAAGACCAATACTGGCTATGTATGTAACTTATATCTCTATCCTATATGCTATATTGATATAAAATGCACACATGTATATATGCACCATGACTATATAAATGAACCAACATGGATTCTGATATTGAGTATATACTATATCTAACCTAGTAGACATATTGAAAGGTGCTTTAATTATATTATGTGGCAAATTCATACAGCATGTAGTGATACTTTCACATTTATCTTGATGCATATCTATCTGCACTCCAATTTTCTAGCCTGTTTGGCTTTTTACCCTCTCCCTTCCACATGTCTTTTGTAAGGGCTGGCACTTCCCCATCTTTTGTCTTTGGTTGTTTTTCAACCCCTCCTTACACATTTATCCTGGTGGTTTTATTCATGTCACTCACGGTTCTCTACTCCTCACCTCACTATATATGTTTTACATGACAAGTATGGAGAGATTCCTTTCAAAGAATCTTCCTCATTTTTCTAGATACTTCACATGTTGTGATACTCCAATTACGGATTTGTTACTCCTAATTCACTTCATATGACCCTCTGTCATCATATCTTCTTACCCTCCACAGGTAATATGTTTTTTTCTATCCAATTGAAGTGCACTCTTTGTGCCTACAAATACTGTTTATATACAATTGGTTTTCTTACGTTGCCCTTCTACCTAATTAGGTTGATAACATTTATCCACACAACACAAGTGAGGTCTTCTTTGGAGTGGTCCTTGCTGAGCTACATTTGATCATCGTGGTGCCCCGGTGGTCCTCCAGGGCAGCTACTATAATTTTTTTCCAATTTGCTCTTGATGGGATCATTGGAACTGGGCATTCCTTTTTATTGGTAATCTTTACCGCTTTTTAAACAACAGATCGTTCCATTCTCCTATGAGGACTTCAAGGGTAGGTTTCTTACTATTAGAATACACCCAAACACAGGTTGTAGTATATATATTTTCCTATGTCCTACTAAGATTTTCAATTTTTGCAGGCACATTTAGTGTTTGGAACTCTGGTTGACCCCTGAAGAAGGGTTTGGATACCCGAAACGCGTAGGATCTTTTTTCCGGTTCAATCCACCGTGTGTACCTGAGCGTCTTCAGTGTTGACTGGTATATGATCTGTCATTGCATGCATTTTTAACGTGCCCTCCTGTCTTTAAGTTATCGTTATATTTACTCTGTATGTATTTTTCTGTGTTTTTGCTGTTTGTATAATAAAATTGACTATTTTTACCTCGATATACAGTGTCTAGTGGCATTCATAGTCCCACACCATTGGGGATTTTCCTTGTATACATATTTATTGGGATGGTGGCCACTAGCACTGGGTACTAGGTGCTGGGATTTTTTTCGACCGTAAATACTAGAACATTTATTGAATGAAATTGCACTTACATTTAAAACGAAAAAAACACAGGCACATCGATAGTATTCATCGGCGTTGTGGGCTCTGCATGTCTGCAGCCAGCCACATACACTCGAGGCAGCAGCAGCAGGTGACGTCAGAAGGATGCGACTCCACTCCCGTATGCGGCGTTACGTCCAACAGGACTTCGTCAGCGGGGGTCAGGTATGGTGATTGTTGTAAAGTTACATTGTTCCAGCTTTTGCCCCGGTCCTGTGCTGAATGGCTTACCGTCCCAATTGTGACCACAAGGGGTCGCCTGCTCACTCACTCACTCACCCTGCCTGCGATATCACACAACTGGGTGGGCTCGGGTGGCAGTGCTCTGCTCCCCAAGCCCACCTTTTTATTTAGCCTATTAGAGCCTCTAGCTTTAATTACATGCTAAAAAAAAAGCCCCATTGAACTCCATGCGTTCGGCGCCCTGCATGTAGATTAGGGGGCCAGACGCATGGATGGGGGGGCGGCACCCCTGCGCCCCCAATGCACCAGCTGCCACTGATGTATATATTAGGGATTGGCCAGTATCAGTTTTTCGTTGCCGATACCGATATTTTGGCCATCGCATATCGGCATCGGCCGATATTTTGTACATTTAAAGTTTTTTGCAAAAAAAAAACACAAATTTCGACACAAATCTGTTACTGAACATCTTAATGTTTATTTATGAACTTTTTAATATTAAGGGCTCATACTTCACACCTTAACTGCATGAAAACTGCACTTGCATGGATATCAGTTTCACATCATCTGTGAATGATGCATAAACTACTGCAGTAGTGCACTCACTCACTCCCTGCAATAATTTTAAATCACTACGGCGGTGCAGTCAGTGCAAAACTGCTAGAAACAAGCTAGACAACAGATAGACAGTGGATTGAAGTCAGTGGACTACTGCTGCAATAGTGCACTCACTGCAATGATTTTAAATCACTACTGCAGTCAGTGCAAAACTGCTAGAAAAAAAGCTAGACAGTGGAGTGGACACTAGCAGGGCTGCCGTTAGAAATTACGGGGCCCCCTACAGCCTACCTGATAGGGACCCCCCCCCAAAAAAAATATCAAATTGAATTTCTGTTAAAATGCCATGGTCACAATGCGGTTTTGCAGCCATTACAGAAATCATACCCTTGCTAACGCTGCTTCCTGACACCTGTATTTTGTTATACCTTTTTAAAATTGCTGAATGGTAATTTTACATTGCGAGACCATGCTGCAACTGTGAGTCAAGTGTTTGGCTTGCAGTTGCAGATCAGCCCCTTTTAACTGAAGGCTGGGTTCACACTGATGCGAATTGGACGTGGGTTTTTTTGTATCCAATTTGTATGTCAGGAAAGTGTGACTGTCTCTTAACCACTTGCCGACTGCCTAATGCCGATTTACGTCGGCAGTCAGCCCCTCACAGGCAAAGCGACGTAGGTCTACGTCGCTAGCCTGTGAGGCTCTAGGGAGTGAGCGCGCGCCACCGGAGGCGCGCTCCCGCTGGCTCACGGACCCCCCCCCCCCCCCGCGTGTACCCGGCGGACCCGATGTCCGCCGGGCACTCGCGATTGTCCGTTACAGCGGGAGAAAGGCAGGTGGCTAATGTAAACACAGCCGCCTGTCATTCTCCCCTGTGTAAGAATGGAGATCATACGGTTCTGCTATGTAGGCCTGTTGATCTCTGTTCTTACATCACTAGCCACATCCCTGCATGCCCCCTAGGGGCACACTTAACCCCTCTTGCTCAAATAAAGTTAACTCCTTCCCTGCCAGTGTCATTTTTACAGTAACAGTGCATATGTATAGCATTTATTACTGTAGTAATGTCACTGGTAACCCCAAAAGTGTCAAAAATGTCAGTCAAGGGTCTGATCTGTCCGCCGCAATGTCGCAGTCCCGCAAAAAAAAAAATCGCAGATCACCGCCATTACTAGTTAAAAAAAAAAAAACAACAAAAATGACAAAAATATTTCCCTTAGTTAGTAAACGCAATAACTTTTGCGCAAACCAACGCTTTTTGCGATTTTTTTTTTTTTTACCAAACATATGAAGCATAAAACAAATTGGCCTAAAATGTTAAAAAAATTTGAATTTTACATTTTTTTTTTGGGGAATTTCATATAAAAAAATGTGAAAAATATTGTTATTTTTGCAAAATTGTCGCTCTTTTTTTGTTTATAGTGCATGATCAAAAAATCGCACAGGTGATCAAATACCATCAAAAGAAACCTCTGTTTGTGGTAAAAAAAAAGGACGTCATATTCGTTTAGGTACAGCATCGCACGACCGCGCAATTGTCCGTTAAAGTAACGCAGTGCCGAATCGCAAAATACCCCCTGGTCAGGAAGGGGGTAAAATCTTCCGGGGCTTAAGTGGTTAATGGAGCCAGTTCACAAAGCTCCGAGGCAGCTGCAGAGCGGTTAGCAGAAGAGTCCTGTGCATTTTCTCATCTCTTTCAGGTCAGAATTGAGCCAAGAATTTGGGCCCGATTCATTCCTGAAATGGAGAACAGGGACATACTGGATCCCCTATTGTGAGCAGCTCCACATAACAGTGTGAACCCAGCGTGATAGGTGGTGCTACATGTCCAACTCTTCAGCATGCGTTAGTGCCGGTTCACACTACCGCGGCACGACTTCTGGGGCAACCTGTGAAGTCGCATGCACCGCGACTTTGCGCGACTTGCACGGACTTGCTATAATGAATGTCAATGTAAGTCGCTCCGATGTCGCCCCGAAGTAGTACAGGAACTATTTTCTAAGTCGGAGCGACTTGAGTCGCTCCTATTAGAACGGTTCCCGTAGCACTGCATTGACCGCGACTTGTCAGGCTGACCAGTCGCCTGACAAGTCGCGGTAGTGTGAATGGGCACTAAAATGCTGCAGCTGTGTAGTAAAACATTTCAGCCACAGCATGTGTACAGCCCTATCTGACTGCATTGTTAGGATTCGGATGCACAGCCAGGGGTGGCAGTAAATCCATTGCTCAGCTGCCCATGTAAAAGAGTCCTTAGGCTGCATTAACACTTTGCATTTCCTGAACATGTGACAAAGTGCATGGGAAACTCACATACTGCTTGTGGTGCCATTAATTGTTAACGGCACTCCAAAAAAAAGTTAGCAGACCCACATTTTGTCATGTGGCAAACTTGCAAAGCTGCATGCCTGAAAATGTTCTAGAATCTAGACCTTCTATACTGTGTTTGTCAAATGTAGGGCAGCCCAGTCAAGTGAATGGGCTTCCCTATGTGTACAAAAAACAAGCTAAAAAAAATGTGAGCAGGAACATGCATTCCTGCAATGCTTAGTGTGAATGGGACCTCGGGATGGCTTATAGAAATGGCTTGGTGGAGATGTGCATCAGCTGGAATTCTTAACTTTATTCACCCCCTTCCCCACTCACCCCATTTCAGAAGAAGCACTACAACATTAAAACTCTGCAGCCACTGCAGGTTAAAGTGCTGACAGAGCATGGTGAGGTCAGGAGAGCAGAGCTCGGGATTCAGGGATGAGGAGCAGGCAAAAAACTTCTTACCTCAATCTTTCCTCCTTGCAAGAGAACACTGCCGATCACAGGGGGAGGGGAGGGGAAGGGGAGTTTCAGGACCCAGCAGTGTAATGATTTCAAGGCAAAAGAAGAGAGACAGTCTACAGCTGTCCCTGCTGCTCCAAAATCGGGATGCAGCCCGAGAAAAAAGCCAGCATAGAACAGCTTGTTAAATAAAGTGACTGGAGAATGGAGGGAGAAAGCTAGCAGCAGTGACAGGGATTTCACAGGAGTCACAAGACAGTACAGCCGGCTCTCCTCTCCTGCAGGTGCCCGGGCCCTATTTTGGACTGATGAGGCAGGGGCCCCCTACAGGAGGGCTGGCTGTATTGTCTTATCAGCGGCCCTGGACACTAGTACTATACAACTACACTTTTCAATACTCCCAGTTAAGAAGAACAATATTATACTGCAGAAAGCAGAACATTTCAGCATGTTCATGTTCACCTGTTAAACGGCTTCTGTTTTTTTTTTTTCATATAATGCTGCCACTTCATTAAATGCTCACTTGGTTCAGGAGGAGAAGAGGACAGAGGAGCAGAGAGAGAGAGAGGTATCTTCAAGCATGGGAAGCAAGTCTTTTGTAGCGTGCCTCATTTTCTTTCCACCACTGAAGTGGATCACCATTTCTTCTGTCAATTACTGGTTCCTTCAAATAGAGATTAAGTTCATCATCCAAGGCTCATTATTGCAGATTCAGAAGAATCCTCTGCATGAATTGGGGTTAACAAAGGTGTTGGTGAGTGGTGCTACCACCATGCACGGGTCTAATTGTGCATTGGTTACAATTAGTGTATAGTATATCAGAAACAATTGTTAACAAGGTGCACTGTGCTGAGAAATGGATTTCCCCCTTAACCAGTGTAAATTGGTCACTGTATTAAAAACAAAAAGTGCACTGTGCTAAAGTATTATAATGCCAGCATGCTGGATGACAATTCCAGATGCTTAGTATGAAGTGAACAACTGGTTGTGCATATACATAAAGTGCTGCGTGCTGAAATAAAATTGGTGCAAAATGAATAAACCGTGCTATAAAATAATTTATTGTGATATCCCCAATTTCAGGGGGTGAAGGAATGGTTAAATATTGAGGTGTTAGCCGATAGAGTGATAGGTACCAGTCTTTTCGTGGGTGTGACACCCTCTGGACTCGTGCTGGGAGTGACCCCACTAGGTAAAGCACTTACCACACTAACTCCCCTGTTCCAGGTGTAAGGCTGGTGGATAAGACTCAGTTGGTGGGTAGATGGATATCCCACTATTTCACTCTGTCTCCTTGCTACAGATTTTAGGCAAGACTCGGCTTGTGGGAAAACTCAAAAACGTTCCTTGGTTGTTGTCCCACTATAGCTATAGAATCAGTATACAAAACAAGAAGCTTCCATGGCGTAGTATGTCTGTATAATAGGGGAACAATAGTATAGACTCACTGTTTAGGAAGTTCATGTTCAGCTTCTGGGTGTCTGGCCGTCTTGGCGCTTCCGCGTTCCACAGTCCGGAACCACCTAACCGGAAGTGACACTGTGTTGCTGTTCTACGCGTTTCGTCACTACTACGTCATCTGGGGCGGTGCCAGCCTACGTTACTCCCGGTAATTATATAGGCCTCCGTATCCTAGTGACCAATTTGATTACCTCTGCCATATTGGTAACACAATTGAAGTCTAACAGCGGCCACATTGGTGTATATTAGGATTGCTCTATTCATTGCCGCAGCCAATATGTATGTATGGATACGGTAGGCATTGTATATGTTTCATCATGTGAACTTCCTTTGTTGTACAGTGGCCTCCAATGGCATAATCTTATTAATACACTCTAAAATAAATAGTGCAAAAATTGTGCATAAGAATGTGAACCGAAGTGTAAAACCTCTGTCATAGAGGTATTTTAGCAACTAAAAAGGTTAAAAGAGAACAATTTTAATGATTTTTATGAGGTAAATTTTATATAACAATAAAAATAAATATAAAAAATTTAAATTAATCAAATACATATTCAAATAAATACAAAATGTATTTATATTTATTTATAAGTACTCCATAGCGCGGGTATACCCAACCCATTCCTCATTGCATCTTGTGGTATTACACCACCATGCCTGCAGCAATGGAGATTTTTAAATACATGCACAATAGAACAGTCAGTCTAGAGGTCATATTTGACCAGGACACTGTCATTAATAGACAGGATATGGATAGCTCCTTCAAACAATTAGGACATAGTATGGAAAAGCAACTGAGAGTATGGTGGGATATAGCCACCCTAGACAAATACACCAAGGAAAATATCACACCCAGAGGTGGGATATTGAACCCAATGACAACATTAATCAACAAATGCGAAAAAAGATCTCTTAGGGATGATCATTAAGAGGAGGCAATTTAAACTCAAGAAAGTTGAGGGGATCATAATACAACTCAAGGAGCAACTAGCACCCTTTGCGGATACTAAAGAGTATAAGGATAAAGAAAAAGCACTACAAGAAGCTATACAGAAATATGACAAAACGATCGAAGGAAAAAAACAGAAGAAATACAAAAGGGATATGATGGACTACAAGAATGAAGAAGTCTACAAATGGCAGACGGATGAAATCCATGGGGGACAAGGGACCCACGTGGACCCCATCAGTCTTCCCTCCAGGGAACCATCGGAGGATGGAGATGATGATGAAGACATGTGGGTAAAGGTAAGAACACCAAGAAACCCACCAAGGGAGAACACACATAAACCAACTGATCAGAGACACAGTAGGGAGGAACCCAGACCAAATAGACAAGATAATGCAAGATCCATGAGAACCCTGAGGAATGAAAGAGAACATGTGACCACATACAATAGTTACTCACCACTGGAGGATTACCAACTATGAAAATAGGGGTCCACCGCCAGCTAGGTGGGGTTTTTTTCCGAGGGGCAACAGGGGAAGGCCACCAAGAGGGAGAGGAGGACCACAGAGGCCACCAGGACAATGGGGCTACCAGAGTGACAACTGGTGGCACCAACCATGGCAACAAGGACCCCAAAGAGGGGAGAACAGGGAGAACCCCTGGCCACAGGGAGGAAACAATGGGCACAGGAGAGAGGATACACAGAAATATCAGGAGCAAAACAGAAATGGAAACCGAGAGGAAAACGAGGAGAGACGAAGAAAAAGTAGGGAGCAGTAGGAACAGGCATTTTTCATCTGAGCAAGATAATATTTGATGAGGAAGAATTAAAACTGTTTGACTTGGGACTGAAGTATACACCAGACAAAAATCTGGACAAATTTGAGGCCTATATGGAAACTCAATACTAAAAAATTATTTTCCATTAAGAAAGATCAAGAAACACCAATCACTAACACAAATTACCGACAAACTAACTTGAAAAATCAATCAACTTTCAATCCCAAAAACCCCTAAAGTGAAAACCTGGAGGTATTCAAGAGAATGGTGGAGGAGGAAATAAGAGCATTGAAAATCAGAAATAAAAAAGAGAAAACCACCTGGGACACTATTAAAAAGCTGGAGAAGAAAATGAGTTGTTATAAGGCCAGCAGACAAAGGAGGGGGGCTGGTTATATTGGATAAAAAGGATTACGAGGAAGAGATGGAACACATACTGAACATGGAGGATACATACATCAAACTAAGGGGAGACCCTAAGAAGAAATATGAAAAGACATTACATCAATATGTTAACAAAGGCATTATAAACAAAAAGGAGGCTAAATATCTCTGCCTCGAGGCACCCAGGATCCCGGTCATCTATTATGTACCGAAAATACATAAGGATGATAAAAAACCACCGGGCCGACCTATAATAAGTGGCATAAATTCCCTACATTCCAGGTTAGGGGAATACCTTGACCAATACCTGCAACCCTTAGTACCCCTAAGCAAATCCTATCTGAGAGATAGCAAGCAGCTTTTATCGGAAATCCAGAACATTAAAACTACGGAAGAAGAAATATTAGTCACAATCGATGTGAATTCCCTGTACACGAACATTATCCAACAGGATGGCCTACAAGCAGTGGAATGGGCATTACACAAACACACTGACATGAAAGAAACGCAGATCAACTACATTCTGGAATGACTCAAATTGGCCATGAATTCCAACTATCTTTGGTACAAAGGTAAATACTATACACAAACGAAAGGTGTAGCCATGGGAGCCAAGTATGCCCCAAGCGTGGCCAACATTTTCATGCAGAAATGGGAGGAAGAGCAAATATGTAGTGTAAACAGACCCAACCGTGGCTATTACCATAGATGTATAGATGACATCATGCTTATCTGGAAAGAAGACATGGAATCCTTACAATGTTTTTTCAATGAAATAAACACGAAGGCATACGGGATTACATTCACAGGCAGCTGGCACACTCAACAGATCAATTTATAGAAAGGTGCCTGCGCTTAGGTAATAAATATCTATAAATTGGCTCAAGCTGCTGCTGATTAAAAAGGAAACCTTTCTCATATGTTGTATTAAAAAGTATCAGCGCTGCTCAGTGATTATAAAAAATCTATATTTATCTTGTGCTAGAAATATGTGCAAATGCTGTGTTTAAAATATGTGCAAACATTAACCACTTAAGCCCCGGAAGATTTTACCCCCTTCCTGACCAGGGGTTTTTTTGCGATTTTTTGCGATTTTTTACTGCGTGACTTTAACGGACAATTGCGCGGTCGTGCGACGCTGTACCTAAACGAATTTCACGTCCTTTTTTTCCCACAAACAGAGCTTTCTTTTGGTGGTATTTGATCACCTATGCGATTTTTTGATCATGCGCTATAAACAAAAAAATAGTGTAAATTTTGCAAAAATAACAATATTTTTCATATTTTTTTATATGAAATTCCCCCCCCACCCCCCCCAAAAAAATGTAAAAATCTACATTTTTTAACATTTTCGGACAATTTGTTTTATGCTACATAGGTTTGGTAAAAAAAATCACAAAAAGTGTATTTTGATTGGTTTGCGCATAAGTTATCGCGTTTACTAACAAAGGGAAAGATTTTTGTCATTTTTGGTGTTTTTTTTTAACGAGTAATGGCGGCGATCTGTGATTTTTTTTGCGGGACTGCGACATTGCGGCGGACAGATCGGACCCTTGACTGACATTTTTGACACTTTTGGGGTTACCAGTGACATTACTGCAGTAATCAGTTCTATACATATGCACTGTTACTGTAAAAATGACACTGGCAGGGAAGGGGTTAACTGTATTGGAGAGGGAGGGGTTAAGTGTGTCCTAGGGGCATGTTTCTAACTGTGATGGGACAGGTCTACTATTGTAAAAACAGAGATCAACGGTTCTACATAGTAGAACCGTCTGATCTCCATTTTTACACAGGGGAGAATGACAGGCGGCTTGTTTACATAAGCCGCCCGCCTTTCTCCCGCTCTACCGACGATCGTAGTGTGACCGGCGGACATCGGGTCCGCCGGTCACACGCGCGGACTTCTCCGTGAACGAGCCGGGGCGGGCGCGCGCTCGCCCACTATTGGCTCACAAACCGGTCACAGGCTAGTGGCGTATATATACGTCACTTTGCCTGGCCGGCAAGCGGTTAAATAAAATAAAGTGCTATTAATCCAGTATATAATCTATGTAAGATATATCATGTAAAGTGCTAAATTGTAAAACTCATTAGCATACATATATAAATAAATACAAGTAATCTTCAAATTGTCCAAATAATAAAATATGAGAAAGTGCTAAGTAATATTGCTTTTAGCATCAATATATATGATATTGCTTTTAGCATCAATATATAAATAAATAATCAAAGTGTCCAGTGCTTGATAATAGATAAATAAATTCATAAATTAAAAACTCTCCTCTTCATGCAAAAAGTGCTCAGTGCTGATCTGCTGACATAAAACAATGTGGAGATTCAAAGTGCTCAGTGCTTGTCCATCCGGGTGCTCCCCTCTCAGTCCCCTACTCACTGGACTGTCAGAGGAATCAAGCCTTTTAAATTATCCTCAGCGGTCAGGATCCCAGGTAAGCCCCAAGTATAAAGCTCCACAGATCACTATCTCCTCCTATTCATATTGCAGCAGCCTCCAATAAATCTCATCCAGGAGCAGATCCACCATATAAAGTTTAAATAGAGAGAGACCTCATCGTGCAGTATTTCAGACTTTATTCAAAATCAATAAAAATTGCACTTACGGCGTTATAAGACAATCAAGCGGTATGAATTCCTATGTCGATACGCCAAACATTCCTGTGCGTTCCACCCGCTCAAACCAGAAGTGTCGTGGTGCGTGAGAGTGACGGCTTGACGCATTTCGCTCTGCCAATCAGAGCGTTCTCAAAAGCGATCCTCAAGCGAACTCAACAGATCGCATACCTGGACCTAGAGATTTTCAAGAAAAATGGGACACTGGCCAGCAAAACATACTTCCAAGACAACGGATAGAAATGGGTATATCCCAAAGAAAAGCTGCCACCACCCCAAGTGGTTGGGCAATATCCCAAAGGGTGAGCTGATGCATATCGGGAGAAACTGTAGTGATCCCAAGGACTACAACACACATACAGAGATGCTAATTGAGCGATTCGTGGAGAAAGGGTACAGGAGGAAGGACTTAATCAACCTTAAAAATTCAGTAGAGAAGGTGAAAAGAGAGGATATGATTTAAGATAAAAAACAGAGAAATAAAAACAATAACTTGGATTTTGCCTTCCTTACAGGTTATAATAGGCAACATAAAGCAATAGAGAAAATCATCAAAAAACACTTCTCAAAGCAGACAAAACTCTGAAACACATTCTGCCCAACCGACCCACCTTTATCTACAGAAAGGCACCCACACTGAGAAATAGGTTGGTACAGAATGTGATTGACCCTCCAAAAACAATACATCTTCCTAACAATCTAAAAGGTTTTTTCAGATATAAAAAATGTCTACCATGTAGGACCAACAAGGGGCAAGATAGGAGAAAAAACGTATTCCAGTCTACAGCCACGGGCAAAGAGTACAAAATTAAGGCAATCGCTTGTACAAGCACACACGTGACATACGTGATTGAATGTCCCTGTCGGTTACAGTACGTGGGTAGAACCACCCGACCACTGTTCGTTAGAATAAGGGAACATATAAAAAACATAAGAAAGGGCTTTGACAAACACAGCCTGTCACGTAATTTTAAAACAGCACATTCCTAAGACCCTTCAGTAATTACTTTTTATGCTATTGATAAAATCAAGGGAGACTGGAGGGGCAGTGACAAGAAAATTAACATATCACGCAACGAAACAAAATTGATATATTTATTACAAACCCTCCAGCCCGAAGGCCTTAACATAGACATTGACCTAAACTGTTTTATTACGGATTTTAACAAGTTTGAAGCCCTCTCCCAAACATTTTTAAGGCCCTCTTTACCTTTTATCCTTTTTCATCTCCCTTTTATCTTGCAAATGGTATCTGCTTTTATTTGATTTTTATCCGATTAACCCCTTTTCAGCAATGAGGGGAGCCCCACTTGAATCCAACTGCCCACTTAGGGGTTGTTTTTCCTCCACACATAGCAAGCTACTCACAGGTTTTCAATATCTCTAGCGATCCTCGCACACTCCCCCCCCCCTCCTTTTTTTTAAGGGTTTTAAAAGATAAGCACTTCAGCAGGGAGATTTATTTATTTATTTTTATTTTTATTTTTATATTTTTCATTTTTATTTTTATTTATTTTTTATATTTATTTTTATATCAATTTACCTCATAAAAATCATAAAAATTGTTCTCTTTTAATCTCTTTTAACCTTTTTAAGTTGCTAAAATACCTCTATGACAGAGGTTTCACACTTCGGTTCACATTCTTATGCACAATTTTTGCACAATTTTTGCACTATTGATTTTAGAGTGTATTAATAAAATTATGCCATTGGAGGCCAGTGTACAACAAAGGAAGCTCACATGATGAAACATATGCAATGGCTACCGTATCCATACATACATATTGGCCGCGGCAATGAATAGAGCAATCCTAATATACACCAATATGGCCGCTGTTAGACTTCAATTGGGTTACCAATATGGCGGAGGTAAACAAATTGGTCACTGGGATATGGAGGCCTATATAATCACCGGGAGTAACATAGGATGGCACCACCCCAGATAACGTCGTAGTGACAAAACGCGTAGAGCGGCAACACAGCTTCACCCGTCCCTTCCGGTTAGGTGGTTCTGGACCGTGGAATGCGGAAGCGCCGAGACGGCCGGACACCCAGAAGCTGAACGTGAACTTCCTAAACAGTGAGTCTATACTATTGTTCCCCTATTATACAGACATTCTACGCCATGGAAGTTTCTTGTTTTGTATACTGATTCTATAGCTATAGTGGGAACCAAGGCTCGGCAGTTCCTAAATGTTTTGCAGGACAATTTCATGGGTCAGATGGTGAATGCACTGACAAGAAACAATGCGGTACTTGACCTACTGATTACCAACAATACAGACCTGCTTACAGAGAAATATGGGGCAACTTAGGAAACAGTGACCATAGGTCAATTAGTTTCAGTATTAATCATAGTAATAGGAAAACTAAGGGTAATATAAGGACACTGAATTTCAAAAGAGCCAATTTCCCAAAACTGCAGGATGTGGAAACCTTACAAGGGGACCTGAACAAAATAACGGGGTGGGCAATTACATGGCAGATGAGGTTTAATGTTGAAAAATGTAAAGTAATGCACTTGGGTGCCAGAAATCAGAAAGCAAGCTACTCACTAGGGGGGAACCGCTGGGTGAGTCTAGGATGGAAAAGGACCTGGGGGTACTAGTAGACAACAGGCTTGGCAGTGGCATGCCAAACCGCTGCAAGCAAAGCCAAGAGAATACTGGGATGCATAAAAAAAGGGGATTTACTCCAGAAATAAAGAGATTATTCTCCCTCTCTACAAGACTCTGATCCGGCCACATCTGGAGTATGCTGTCCGGTTCTGGGCACCGGTCCTCAGAAAGGATGTGCTGGAACTGGAGAGAGTCCAGAGAAGGGCAATAAAAATAATTAGGGGAATGGAGGACATCAGCTATGTGGAAAGACTACAAGCACTGGACTTATTCTCTCTTGAGCAGAGACGATTGAGGGGGGATATGATATCAATGTACAAATACTGTACTGGTGACCCTAGCATAAGGAACAAACTATTCAGAGAAAGGTAATACAATAAGACACGTGGCCACTCACTAAAACTAGAGGAAAGGCGGTTTAACCTTAAAGTACGTAGGGGGTTCTTCACTGTAAGAGCAGTAAAGATGTGGAATTCTCTTCCACAAGCAATAGTATCAGCAGGGAGCATCGATAGTTTCAAATAACTATTAGATGGGCACCTTAAAGACCACAACATACAGGTATGCAATGTACGGTTATACAATGTACGGTTAACAGCAAACACACACACATCATAGCTTGAACTGGATGGACGGATGTCTTTTTTTCAACCTCACTAACTATGTTACTATGTAACAACCAAGGAACGTTTTTGAGTTCTCCCACAAGCAGAGTCTTGCCTAAAATCTGCAGCAAGGAGACAGAGTGAAATAGTGGGATATCCATCTACCCACCAACTGAGTCTTATCCACCAGCCTTAAACCTGGAACGGGAGTTTGTGCGGTAAGTGCTTTACCTAGTGGGGTCACGGGTATTAGCACTTGCACTCCCAGCACGAGTCCAGAGGGTGTCACACCCACGAAAAGACTGGTACCTATCACTTTATCGTCTAACACCTCAATATTTAACCATTCCTTCACCCCCTGAAATTGGGGATATCACAATAAATTAATTTTATAGCACGGTTTATTCATTTTGCACTAATTTTATTTCAGCACGTAGCACTTTATGTATATGCACAACCAGCTGTTCACTTCATACTAAGCATCTGGAATTGTCATCCAGCATGCTAGCACTATAATACTTTAGCACAGTGCACTTTTTGTTTTTATTACAGTGACCAATTTACACTGGTCAAGGGGGAAAACCATTTCTCAGCACAGTGCACCTTGTTAACAATTGTTTCTGATATACTATACACTAATTGTAACCAATGCACAATTAGACCCGTGCATGGTGGTAGCGCCACTCACCAACACCTTTTTTAAATCCAATTCACGTTTACCCTAGTGGTAGGTTGGAGGCAGCAAAAACCGCCGAATTTGTATTTATTTGAATATTTATTTATTTGATTAATTTAAAAAGTACTCCATAGCGTGGGTATACCCAACCCATTCCTCAATCCTCTGCATGAGGCCCCAATAAAACACTGAAAATGCCATGATCAATTCGACCACGATAAAGAAGATTCTCTTCTGTTCGTTGTCGTCTTTTTGGACATTTTTCTGTTATTGCAGCATGCTGCTCTTTCAGATTATAAAAATGCTGTTCTGGACTTTTCAGCCTTTTCGGCAGGAACCTCCTGCACCTCCTGTTGAATATCTTTTCTGTCAGCCATTGTTTTGCCTTAGCCAATACATCATCAGAAGAGAAAGCATGGTTCTTGTATCAAGGATTCAAAAGACTTGCCAGCACAACATTTTTAATCTCTTTATGCTTCTCAAAACATATATCAATCAAAGCTCTCTGGCTTGACAGACCCTCATTTGAAAGTTGGAGGGTGTTGTGTGCCATGACACTGAGGTGTGACGTATCAGCAAGCCTCATTCCTTTCTGCAGGTTTGCTCCGCTGTCTCGAAGGAGACCGGTGGCCATGCTAGAAGTGGCTGCTTAGGCAGCAGCAATGGTCATTTTCTTGTAGCTGCGCAGAGCAGCGAGGGGGGGATCAGCGTGCTGCAGCTTGGCTCTCTCTCTCCCCTCTCAGGCTGAGACGCGGTGGTGGTGAGTCCTGGGCGGTATCTCCAGGCGGATGCTGCGTCAGCTACTCCGGTGCAATTTGTGCCTGCAGGCCATCCAGGGCAACTGAGGTTTTTCCCTTCCCTGCCTATTTTGACGAGATTGTCACTAGTCAGTGGGGGTTTCCTAAACGCATGGCTGGGATACCTAAGCGTTTTGCCAGGAGGTACCTTTTTTGAAGAGTCTCTTTTGAAGAAACTGACGGTACCACCAGTGGTGGACACCTAGGTTTCTAGGCTGAATAAAGTTACGTTACTACCAGTATAGGACGCTCCGTCCTTTAAAGATCCCACGGATAGAAAGGCTGAATCCTTGGTCTGCCATATTTTTACTGTGGGTTCTATCCTTAGACCAGTGTTCATAACCTTAATCTCTTAGACCCTAATGGAGTGGGCGAAATTTTTCCACCAGGATTTGAAGAAGGGTCAGCACCCTGATGAAATGACGGAGTTGTTGGACCAGTTGATACAAGGGTTGCAATGCACTTGTGATGCATCCTTGGATGCAGCTCCGTTGGCCCGCAGAGCGTCGGTGTCTCTACGCCGCATGATCTGGTTGAAATGTTGGTCTGCGGACCAAGCCTCCAAAAAGGTTCTGACGGATTTTCCTTCTGTAGGGGACTGTCTGTTTGGAGCCTCCATGGAAGAGATCATTAAGGGGCTCACAGGAAGCAGGAGCACCTTGCTTTCACAGGTTTCTGCCGCAAGCATGGTCCTATTTTTTTTTGGGGGCTTTCGGCCTTTTCGTCCTTCGGGGGTCACATGTGAAAGGGTAAAAATCTTCTCACCCCTTCTCAGGGGGTTCCAAGAGACCCTGGGGTGGTAAGTCCAAGGTCTTTTTTTTCCAGCCCCACGGACAAGTCTTCCTTTGCCTGAAGGGACTCCCTCACCCGTTATAGGGGTGGGGGGACGTCTTCGGTTCTTTATGGACCCATGGACCTCATTTATCCAGGACAAGTGGGTACTCGAGTCGATTTGGTCAGGTTACAAGATCGAATTTCGATCCTTGCCCCCGACAAGGTTCTTCCCCTCCAATCTGCGTCTGCCTGCCGAGCGGCTTTACAACCTTCTGGGAGCGGTACAGGATTTGTTGTCACAAGGGGTAATAGTCCCGGTTCCACAGTCAGAACAGTTTCAGGGGTTTTATTCAAACCTCTTCACAGTACCCAGGAAGCAGGGGAAGGTTCGCCCAATCCTGGATCTCAAGGTCCTGAACCACTTTGTGCGGGTTCAGAAATTCAGAATGGAATCCATCCATATGGTTGTGGCTTCTCCAAGGAGACTTTCTGGCATTCATCGACATCAATGAGGCTTACCTTCATGTCTCGATCTACATCTGGCATCAGCGTTTTCTACGTTTTGCCGTAGTCGAGGAGCACTATCAATTTGTGGCGTTGCCCTTTGGTCTCGCTTCCGCTCCTCGAGTATTTACAAAGGTGTTGGCTTCAGTGCTAGCATTGCTCAGACGGGGGTATTTCGGTATTGGGGTACCTGGACGATCTTCTGGGGGCAGAATCGTCATCTGGCCTGCGGAAGGATCTGGACATCAGTGAGAAGTCTGCAGGAGTTCGGCTGAACTCTGAATTTTAAAAGCCAGCCTTAATTTTCCATCCACCAAGTTGAACTTCCTGGGGCTGACTCTGGATTAAGCCACAGCCTGGGATTTCCTCCCAGAAACAAAACTCTTAAAATTACAACATGGGATTCGGCTCCTGTTGTCCAGCTGTCGGTCGTCTCTCAGAACTTGCATGCAAGTGCTAGGTCTGATGGTTTCCACCTTTGAGGCAGTTCCATACCAGACGCTTGCAAAAGGACATTCTAACCAAATGGGACAAGGATCCCCAGTCTCTGGACCAGCTGATCCTGTTGAGTCAGGGCGCGAGAGGATCTCTGCTTTGGTGACTCCTCTCCCTGGTGCTTTGACAAGGGAAATCTTTTCTCCCCTGTTCTGGACCGTGGTTGCCATGGACGCCAGCCTGTCTGGATGGGGAGGGGTCTTGGGCACGGCAACAGCCCAGGGGCTCTGGTCCAGGGAGGAGTCCAGTCTGCCGATCAACATCCTGGAAATTCGAGCGATCAGGTTATGCCTGTCCCAGTGGACGGATTGTCTACAGGGGTGTCTGGTAAAGATTCAATCGGATAACGCCACAGCCGTGGCATATATCAATCACCAAGGGGGCACAAGAAGTGCCCTAGCTGCCAAGGAAGTGGCCAGTATTCTAAGGTGGGCAGAGCTTTGTTCCAGTGCTCTCTGCAGTGCACATTCCAGGGGTGGAAAATTGGCAGACGGACTACCTGAGTCGTCAGGCTCTGTGCCCGGGCGAATGGTCCCTTTACCCGGAAGTGTTTCAACAACTATGTCTCCAGTGGGGGACCCCCAATATGGACCTGTTGGCTTCTCGTCTCAACCAGAATCAAGGCAGAAGGGATTCCAGTGATTCTGGTGGCCCGAGAATGGCCTCTTGGGTCCTAGTACACGGGTCTGGTAAGACTGGTAGCCAATGCCCCTTGGCGGCGTCCTCTCAGAGAAGATCTTCTGTCTCAAGGACCTATCTTCCATCCTGCTTTACGATCGCTGGCTTTAACGGCCTGGCTATTGAAAGCCAGGTGATGAAGAAGAGGGGTTGTCGGAATCGATGATCCCTATTCTGTTAAAAGCTAGGAAATCTACTTCTCTGAAGATCTACCATCGAGTTTGGAAATTTTATATTACTTGGTGTGAGTCTAGGGGGTCCCCCCCCCCGTTCCTTTTCGGTATTACATCGTACTGGAGTTTCTCCAAAGCGGTGTAGATCAGTGTTTGGCTCTGGGTACCATTAAGGGCCAGATTTCAGCTTTGGCAATATTCTTCCAAAGACCGTTGGCTGCAAATTCCTTGGTTCACACTTTCATGCTGGGGGTTAGCCACCTGGCCCCACCAGTGCGGACCCTGGTGCCTCCGTGGGACCTTAACCTGGTACTGTCGATTCTTCAAAGACCGCCCTTTGAGAATATTCAGGAAATTCCTCTACTTACCTTGCCACAGAAAGTGGCTTTCTTGGTGGCTATTACTTCAACACACAGGGTCTCGAAGCTGGCTGCGTTGTCCTGTCGGTCGCCCTATCTGGTGGTTCACAGGGACAAAGTGGCACTCCGCCCATGTCAATAGCTCTTCCCGAAGGTCGTTTCAGGGTGTCACTTGAACGAGGACATTGTGTTGTCTTCTTTATGTCCTAAATCTAGAGAACACTCATCGAAGTAGAGTAAGGTGTCAGTTGGCCAACATCCCCAGTTGCAGTAAACAAAAAGAGACCCACCTGAGGGAAACGGGACTTTATAGGCCAAAGGAACACGACAAATTGTATAAAAAGTATGAATTTAATATTGAAGGTTAAAAATCACAGTAATACATGTGTGTATATATAGAAAAAAACAATATATGGTAAATACAAAAATGGAAAAGAATATAAAATCATATCCTGATCACGAAAATCTGGTGATAAAGCACTGGTTTCCAGAACACCCTACGCATTTCGGGAAGTACCCTTCGTCAGGGTTGTGGATATGGGAAATCATATGCAAAAATCGCTTTTCTGTAATAAAGGATATAAGAGTAGTAGCATATGCAAAAAGGCAATATATACAATCATTTTTTGTGCATTTACATGTAGCGAGGTTTCATATGCCTAAAAGATGACTGTTTGACATTTGAGAGAAACTCGGCTCCATCTAGTGGCCAAAACGACACATTGCAGCTGATCTGGAATTTCCTGTGATGTGATGTGATGTGATTTCCTGTCAGGAAGTATAAGCAGACTACATCATCCATAATTCCATGGGAGTACCAGGGTGCATTGCTTCACCACACAGCCTTTTGGGGGAGGCTTTATAAAGGAAGGGAGGAGCCAGGCTCTCTCTCTTGTCTCCTCACACAACACCTAGAAGGAAGCAAGTGCTGTGGGCTGATGCTGCGGACTGGCTGGTGACAGAAATCGGAGGTGGAGAGCTCCTGAAGAAAGAGGCCGTTTGGTGAGCAGGGCACATGCCCAAATCTGATTCTCGCTTGGAAGAAAGTAACTTTAGCCGGTGCTGACTATACTTTAGATAGTACGCAGTACACTCAGCGGCCTAGTGCACCCTCCAGGAGACTAAGCATTTAAACACAAGTACATAAGGTGTCAGGGGCCTATATATGCACCACTAAGAAGATTCATACACCCAATTACGCAGTAACATTGCGGGTGATTGTAACCTTTTTTTTTCTCACCCTTTTTGACTATATATCCTTACTTTTGGATTACAAATAGCTTGTGCACCAACGATTGCTAGCGAAGATTCCAAACCAAAAGAAAAGGAACTGTGTGTGGGATTCCAATAGGTTCTGCCTACCTGATACAAGAGACTAGACAAGTGTAAAGTGTAGTCTGAATTGGGTAAAAGAAAGCTTATGAGTAGTGTTGAGCGAACACGGACTGTATTATTCGTGTTCGTACCGAATAATTGGATTTTTGTTACCCGAACACGGACACGGACACTTTACTGTATGTCCGGGTAAAAAATCCGTGTTCGGTCGTTTTATTTCCGGGTTTTGCATGTTTTGGCGCTCTTTTCATGGCGGGCTTTCAACAGCCAATCAACAATCGTTTAACTGGTGTGCCTTAAGCTATCCCAGCCATGCCTGCAAATGTATGAGTAGCTGTGATTGGCCGTCTGAAGCATGTGACCAAGTCTTTATAAGTTCGAGGCAGCCGCAGCGGCGTCATTCTGCTGCTTAGCTCAGGGACAGAGCACACATACGTGCTGGCTGCTGATTAGGGAAAGACAGGCAGGGAAAACGAATTGGTGTCTGGATAGAATTTAGGGTCAGGTCGGAGTGTTTAGGCAGGGCGAGTTGTATGCATTTTAGGGATAGAGTCTGCTAAATTATAGGGTCAGTGTGTTCTACAAACTACAATTGATATTGCTGTGTGGTGTGGGACAGGAGATAGGCAGGTGTCAGTGATCCACATCCATTTTTTTGTGTGTGGGCTGCAGTGAACACAATCTTTTTGGGGTGCAGTGAACACAATCCTTTTGGGGTGCAGTGAACAAAATCTTTGTGGGGTACAGTGAACACAATCTTTGTGGGGTGCAGTGAAGACAATCCTTGTGGGGTGCAGTGAAGACAATCCTTGTGGGGTACAGTGAACACAATCTTTGTGGGGTGCAGTGAAGACAATCCTTTTGGGGTGCAGTGAACACAATCTTTGTGGGGTGCAGTGAACAAAATCTTTGTGGGGTACAGTGAACACAATCTTTGTGGGGTACAGTGAACAAAATCTTTGGGGGGTACAGTGAACACAATCTTTGTGGGGTACAGTGAACACAATCTTTGTTGGGTACAGTGAACACAATCTTTGTGGGGTGCAGTGAAGACAATCCTTGTGGGGAATTGAACAGACAAGGAGTCACTACTCAAGGTGGTGTGATTGCCTGATGACTCACACAGGTGCATGCCCCGGCTCGCCTCCGTGAAAACTTGATAAAAGAAAAGGAATTGGCAGCACTCCAGGTTGAGTCAAAATCCAGGTTTATTGACTGGACATCCAAATATGACAATCGTGACAAGGTAGACGCGTTTCACACACTGACTGTGTGCTCAATCATTACCATAGTAATGATTAAGCACACAGTCAGTGTGTGAAACGCGTCTACCTTGTCACGATTGTCATATTTGGATGTCCAGTCAATAAACCTGGATTTTGACTCAACCTGGAGTGCTGCCAATTCCTTTTCTTTTATCAAATCCTTGTGGGGTGCAGTGAAGACAATCCTTGTGGGGTACAGTGAACACAATCTTTGTGGGGTGCAGTGAAGACAATCCTTTTGGGGTGCAGTGAACACAATCTTTGTGGGGTGCAGTGAACAAAATCTTTGTGGGGTACAGTGAACACAATCTTTGTGGGGTACAGTGAACACAATCTTTGTGGGGTGCAGTGAAGACAATCCTTGTGGGATGCAGTGAACAAAATCTTTGGGGGGTACAGTGAACACAATCTTTGTGGGGTACAGTGAACACAATCATTGTGGGGTGCAGTGAAGACAATCCTTGTGGGGTACAGTGAACACAATCTTTGTGGGGTGCAGTGAAGACAATCCTTTTGGGGTGCAGTGAACACAATCTTTGTGGGGTGCAGTGAACAAAATCTTTGTGGGGTACAGTGAACACAATCTTTGTGGGGTACAGTGAACACAATCCTTGTGGGGTGCAGTGAAGACAATCCTTGTGGGGTGCAGTGAACAAAATCTTTGTGGGGTACAGTGAACACAATCTTTGTGGGGTACAGTGAACACAATCTTTGTGGGGTGCAGTGAAGAAAATCCTTGTGGGGTACAGTGAACACAATCTTTGTGGGGTGCAGTGAAGACAATCCTTTTGGGGTGCAGTGAACACAATCTTTGTGGGGTGCAGTGAAGAAAATCCTTTCGGGGTGCAGTGAACACAATCTTTGTGGGGTACAGTGAACACAATCTTTGTGGGGTGCAGTGAAGACAATCCTTGTGGGGTGCAGTGAAGACAATCCTTGTGGGGTGCAGTGAACAAAATCTTTGTGGGGTACAGTGAACACAATCTTTGTGGATTACAGTGAACACAATCTTTGTGGGGTGCAGTGAAGACAATCCTTTTGGGGTGCAGTGAACACAATCTTTGTGGGGTACAGTGAACACAATCTTTGTGGGGTGCAGTGAAGACAATCCTTGTGGGGTGCAGTGAAGACAATCCTTGTGGGGTGCAGTGATCAACATCTTTGTGGGGTACAGTGACCACAATCTTTGTGGGGTGCAGTGAACAAAATCTTTGTGGGGTACAGTGAACACAATCTTTGTGGGGTACAGTGAACACAATCTTTGTGGGGTGCAGTGAAGACAATCCTTTTGGGGTGCAGTGAACACAATCTTTGTGGGGTACAGTGAACACAATCTTTGTGGGGTACAGTGAACACAATCTTTGTGGGGTGGAGTGAAGACAATCCTTTTGTGGTGCAGTGAACACAATCTTTGTGGGGTACAGTGAACACAATCTTTGTGGGGTGCAGTGAAGACAATCCTTGTGGGGTGCAGTGAAGACAATCCTTGTGGGGTACAGTGAACACAATCTTTGTGGGGTGCAGTGAAGACAATCCTTTTGGGGTGCAGTGAACACAATCTTTGTGGGGTACAGTGAACACAATCTTTGTGGGGTGCAGTGAAGACAATCCTTGTGGGGTGCAGTGAACAAAATCTTTGGGGGGTACAGTGAGCACAATCTTTGTGGGGTACAGTGAACACAATCTTTGTGGGGTGCAGTGAAGACAATCCTTTTGGGGTGCAGTGAACACAATCTTTGTGGGGTACAGTGAACACAATCTTCGTGGGGTGCAGTGAAGACAATCCTTGTGGGGTGCAGTGAAGACAATCCTTGTGGGGTGCAGTGAACAAAATCTTTGTGGGGTACAGTGAACACAATCTTTGTGGGGTGCAGTGAACAAAATCTTTGGGGGGTACAGTGAACACAATCTTTGTGGATTACAGTGAACACAATCTTTGTGGGGTGCAGTGAAGACAATCCTTTTGGGGTGCAGTAAACACAATCTTTGTGGGGTACAGTGAACACAATCTCATACTTCTGAAGATTTGAGGGTGCTGCCTGTTTCATCCTCCTCCTCCTCATCCATCCTTTTAGGGATACAAACAATAGTAATTGGGGCCTAGTGTGCTTCTGTACGTGTGAAAAACATACACTTTTTTTTGATCATATTTCCTATTCCGCTATTCAATAAAAACCTTTGGGGATCAATTAAATTGCGGGATAGTCTGTGTCGGTATGTGTGAGATCCACCTTTCCAAGTTTTTGGGGTTCATCTCATACTTCTGAAGCTTTGAGGGTGCTGCCTGTTCCATACTCCTCCTCCTCCTCCTCCATCCTTTTAGGTGTACAAACAATAGTAATTGGGGCCTAGTGTGCTTCTGTACGTGTGAGATACATACACTTTTTTTGATCATATTTCCTATTCCGCTATTCAATAAAAACCTTTGGGGATCAATTAAATTGCGGAATAGTCTGTGTCGGTACGTGTGAGATCCACCTTTCCAAGTTTTTGGGGTTCATCTCATACTTCTGAAGCTTTGAGGGTGCTGCCTGTTCCATACTCCTCCTCCTCCTCCTCCATCCTTTTAGGTGTACAAACAATAGTAATTGGGGCCTAGTGTGCTTCTGTACGTGTGAGATACATACACTTTTTTTGATCATATTTCCTATTCCGCTATTCAATAAAAACCTTTGGGGATCAATTAAATTGCGGAATAGTCTGTGTCGGTACGTGTGAGATCCACCTTTCCAAGTTTTTGGGGTTCATCTCATACTTCTGAAGCTTTGAGGGTGCTGCCTGTTCCATACTCCTCCTCCTCCTCATCCATCCTTTTAGGTGTACAAACAATAGTAATTGGGGCCTAGTGTGCTTCTGTACGTGTGAGATACATACACTTTTTTTGATCATATTTCCTATTCCGCTATTCAATAAAAACCTTTGGGGATCAATTAAATTGCGGAATAGTCTGTGTCGGTACGTGTGAGATCCACCTTTCCAAGTTTTTGGGGTTCATCTCATACTTCTGAAGCTTTGAGGGTGCTGCCTGTTCCATACTCCTCCTCCTCCTCCTCCATCCTTTTAGGTGTACAAACAATAGTAATTGGGGCCTAGTGTGCTTCTGTACGTGTGAGATACATACACTTTTTTTGGTCATATTTCCTATTCCGCTATTCAATAAAAACCTTTGGGGATCAATTAAATTGCGGAATAGTCTGTGTCGGTACGTGTGAGATCCACCTTTCCAAATTTTTGGGGTTCATCTCATACTTCTGAAGCTTTGAGGGTGCTGCCTGTTCCATACTCCTCCTCCTCCTCCTCCATCCTTTTAGGTGTACAAACAATAGTAATTGGGGCCTAGTGTGCTTCTGTACGTGTGAGATACATACACTTTTTTTGATCATATTTCCTATTCCGCTATTCAATAAAAACCTTTGGGGATCAATTAAATTGCGGAATAGTCTGTGTCGGTACGTGTGAGATCCACCTTTCCAAGTTTTTGGGGTTCATCTCATACTTCTGAAGCTTTGAGGGTGCTGCCTGTTCCATACTCCTCCTCCTCCTCCTCCATCCTTTTAGGTGTACAAACAATAGTAATTGGGGCCTAGTGTGCTTCTGTACGTGTGAGATACATACACTTTTTTTGATCATATTTCCTATTCCGCTATTCAATAAAAACCTTTGGGGATCATTTAAATTGCGGAATAGTCTGTGTCGGTACGTGTGAGATCCACCTTTCCAAGTTTTTGGGGTTCATCTCATACTTCTGAAGCTTTGAGGGTGCTGCCTGTTCCATACTCCTCCTCCTCCATCCTTTTAGGTGTACAAACAATAGTAATTGGGGCCTAGTGTGCTTCTGTACGTGTGAGATACATACACTTTTTTTGATCATATTTCCTATTCCGCTATTCAATAAAAACCTTTGGGGATCAATTAAATTGCGGAATAGTCGAAGGGGCGTGTCCGGATGTGAGCAAGACAGGACGTGTCTCGGCGGAGCTCCTGGTTCTATCCTGCCATTAATCCTTCCTGACCGTTTTCCCGGGCTTGTAACCGCTCCTGTTCGGTGGGGGAACATCTGCTCATCCTGGGGATGCCTACATCGGCCTCCGGCACTCCCGGTAAGACCCGGAAGGATCAACGCCAGACCCGCTCCGCTCGCGGCCAGGCACAGAGCTCCGCCTCCGCCATCTTGGCGCCATTGCACACACCGCAGCGCGCATCGAGGGAGAGTGTGACCATGGAGCCGGAGCAGCGGGCGGACGGTTCTCCTCAGGTGCAGCCGGCTACGTCCCAGTCCTCTGTCACACAGCAGGAGGCAGACCAGCGGGCCATTACAGCTCCGATCCTGGCGGCCATCGATGACTGCAAGGCCTCCCTCATGGTGCGGATCGACCATCTGGCCTCGGAGTGCACCCTGATACGCCACGACCTTGATAAGGTGAGGGGCCGCATTGCTACTGCGGAGGGCCGCATCTCCAACGTGGAGGACAGCACGACCACCCATGCCGCCCAACTTGCGGAACTTCAGGGCCTGGTCAAGTCCCTGCAGCACCGTGCGGACGATGCTGAAGACCGCCAACGCCGCAATAATGTGAGAGTGGTGGGGCTCCCTGAAGGGGTGGAGGGGTCTAAACCGGCCATATTTGCGGAACAATTCTTTAAGGATCTGCTCGCCCTCACGGATCTCCCCCCCACATATGTTGTGGAGCGAGCCCATCGCGTTCCCCTGGGCGCTAGGCCGCCGGGGGCCCCGCCACGGCCCTTCCTGGTCAAATTCCTGAACTATCGGGATCGGGACGTGCTCCTGGCCGAGGCCCGGAAGCATCAAGACCTACATTTTGAGAATACCCGGATCATGCTCTTCCCCGACTTTTCGGCTGAAACCCAGAGGAAACGCCGGTCGTTCACGGAAGTCCGTAAACGTCTCCGAGATAAGGAAATTAAATATAGCATGCTGTACCCCAGCAGGCTCCGGGTTCAATTTAACGGTTCCGTGAAATTTTTTGAATCCCCTCAAGAGGTCTCAGAGTGGATGGACGGTATTCGCTGATTCCCGGCTGCGGACTGCTCTTCTTCACGGATCTGTCCCCTGCTTCCTGGAGTGCTGATGTCCCTTTGTGCGAGGTTTTCCTTTTTTCTTTTTTCCCCCCCCGTTTTGTATCCCTTTTTTGGTCTCATGTGCTCCTGACTGCCCGGGGGCTCCGCTGGAGTCTCTACTACACTCATTTGGTTCCTGTCGAACTTTGTTTGCACTGCACAGCGTTCACTGACTCTCATGTTGGGAAGTTTGGGGCTTCAGGCCCGTGCCAGCTGGGTTTTGCCAGGATTCCCTGGCTTGTTTGATGTTGCTGGTACAAGGGCATTTGGGCAGTTTTTTTCTGGGCAGCTTTACCTCCTCCTGACTATATGGATCCTCGGGGCCTGTTGGTCTCTGTGGTGCACTGAATGTGACTCGGACAACTGGATTGTGGACTTCCTGGCCATCCCTGACTGTTTTTTTTCATCCCCCTTTTGTTTTTATTTTTATTTTTCCTTTTCTACATGCCCCCCATGGCTGATGTTTATAGATTCCTCTCATGGAATGTGAGGGGGCTTAATAGCAAGTATAAGCGGGCTGCTGTATTTCAATATCTTGAGCAACATAGACCACACGTGTTCCTCCTTCAGGAGACTCACCTGGATGGTAGTTTGGTCCGGGCACTTAGAAAACCCTGGATACAAAAGGCGTTTCACGCCACTCATTCCACCTATGCACGGGGGGTCACGATCCTGATTAGTAAAGCGATTCCTTGCTCCATCCACCAGGTGGTCTCCGACCCGGAGGGACGCTATGTGGCTTTAGTCGTTACTTTATATTCTCTCAAACTGCTTCTGATTAATGTCTATGTGCCTCCACCCTTTAGGGTGCAACTACTGTATGACCTTATGCACAAACTTTCTGATCATGTTTCATTGCCAGTGCTCTTGATGGGGGATTTTAATGCTATTCTGGATGGTGGGTTGGATACTTCCAACTCCAGTCGGCCGGCCTCGCTTGACCTCTTGGCCTGGGCATCTGCTTTGGGCCTGGTGGAACTCTGGCGTTGGAAGCATCCTGATGATCGGTGTTATTCTCATCTTTCCGCCTCGCATCGTTCTGCGGCCCGCATTGACCTGGCTTTTGGGAACGCTCGTCTGCAATCCCTCCTTTCCACTGCTGACTATCTGGCCGGGGGGGTGTCTGATCATAACCCGCTTCTCTTGACAGTGCACCTCCAGGTGGAGGCTAGAGAGCGGGGCTGGAGGCTGTCCTCTGGATGGCTCCAAAATGAGCAGATTACCTCCCGGTTGGAGAAGGTCATTCAGACGTATTGGGAGAGCAACGAGGGTTCTGCGGAACCTGGGATGGTGTGGGAGGCATTTAAGGCGGTGGCCAGGGGTGAATGTATAGCCGGTATTAAGTCTGCTAGGAAGGATCATAACAGTACGATTGTGTCCCTACAGGAGGAGGAGAGAGAGCGGGCGAGAGAACATGCGGAGTCGGCCTCTGATTCCACTTACATTTCTTTAATGGAGGCGCGGCGCGCTCTCTCTCTCCACTTCTCTGACCTCGCCCACACCGAGGCCTCACATGTGCGGGCTTCGGTGTTTGCGCAGGGGGACAAGAACGGCAAGCTTTTGGCGAGGCTGGTGGCGGATCAAAAGGCCCCGATTAATGTTCCGCTTCTCAGGTGCTCGGGGGGTGACCTCTTGACGGACCCCGCGGACATACTGGCTGAGTTCAGGAGGTACTTTGAGACCTTGTATACCCCTGCCACTGACTACGACCACACTGCCATGGAATTGCTCCTTCAAGGTCTCGACCTCCCCACACTGACTGCTGACGACAGCGCCCTTCTGGACGCCCCTATTACCCCTTTGGAGGTGGAAAAGGCTATTGCCGCATTTCCTCCGCATAAGGCCCCGGGTCCGGATGGGTTCCCCGCAGATTTTTATAAGTCATTTGCTGAGCAGCTGGCTCCGCGCCTTAGTAGTCTATTTCAATATTGTTTGGAGGAGAAAGCTCTTCCCCCTTCCATGCTCGATGCCACCATGGTGTTGTTGCTGAAACCAGGTAAGGACCCCGTGGAGTGCTCCTCCTACAGGCCTATAGCCCTTCTAAATGCAGATCTGAAGGTCCTTTCCAAAATCCTGGCGTCCCGACTGGCGGGGGTCATCCATACATTGGTTGACCCGGACCAGACGGGTTTTATGCCAGGGAAGTCAGTGGATACCAATATCAGACGCCTCTTTACCCATCTTCAGCTACCCGCTGCGGACTATCCGCAGCGGATTGTGGTCTCTATCGATATTGAAAAGGCTTTTGACTCGGTCGACTGGTCGTACATGCATAAAGTGCTGGAGCTGATGGGCTTCGGCCCTACGTTCCGGCTGTGGGTTAAACTACTATACTCCTCTCCTCGTACGGCCATTCGGCTGGGTCTGGCCAAATCTGAGTACTTTGGGGTGGGGCGGGGTACCCGGCAGGGTTGCCCCCTCTCTCCCTTTTTGTTTGCCCTCACGATTGAACCGGTGGCCACCGCTCTCAGGACCTCCAATGCCTTTGATGCCATTCAGGTGGGATCCATTAGGGAATGCGTGGCTCTGTATGCTGACGATATGCTGCTCTTCCTTAGAGACTCGGGTCCCTCCCTACGGGCGGTTTTACGCATCCTGGACACTTTCGGCTCCTACTCCGGGCTCCGGGTGAATTGGGGGAAATCTTCCGTACTATCCCTTACTGGGGCGCCGGTGGCGGTCTCCCCTGCTGATCCTCCCCTATGTTGGGTGGACTCCTTCACGTACCTGGGGGTTAAAGTCACGCGGTGCCCGGGGGATTATTACTCCCTGAATCTCCTCCCGCTTGTGCCTAGGCTACAACAGCTGGTACAGGTGTGGAGGAGGCTCCCGCTCTCGTTGCTTGGGCGTATTGCCTTATTGAAGATGAAGTTTCTTCCCGTGGTACTGTATTTTTTGAGGCACTCCCCTACCTGGGTCCCTCGAGCCTTTTTTCGCAAGTTGGATGGCATCATCGGATCCTTTTTGTGGTCTCCTGGGCCCCCTAGGATAGGCCTGCGGGCCCTCCAGGAGCCCAAGGCCAGTGGTGGGCATGCTCTTCCTGATTGGCAGAAATATTACCTAGCTGGGCAGATGGTATTTGCGAGACGTTGGTTGAGGGCGGATGCGGAGGATTCGGCTACGGTTCTGGAGGCTGCACACCTGGGGTCCTATGAGAGTTTACGCCTGGCATTATTTCGAGGGGTGAGCACCGATCTGCCGTTGACCGACTCCATGAAGGCTACGATCAAGGCGTGGGGCCAGACGGTGAAGCTGGCGTGCCCTAGTTACCTTGGTTTCTCACCTTCTGCCCCCTTGTGGATGAATCCCAGACTTCCCCATTTTTACCACCTCCCGGACCCTGGGGTATGGGCTGCTGTTGGTATAAAGACGTTGGGGGACGTTACCACCGAGGGTGCACTGGTCCCCTTTGACACCTTACGTTCCCGACATGACTTACCCACGACTTATTTCTTCCGTTTCTTACAGCTGCGGCACGCTTTCCAGAGTCAGTTTGCAGATCTCCGGATCGAGCCAGTGCCGTCGGACCTGGAATTGATGTTGACTAACCCTGACCTTAGTAAAACACTGTCTACTGTCTACAAGGAACTGTTCCGCCTCACCCCTCCGGGGATTGTGCGCTGCAAGCAGCGCTGGACGGAGGATATTCCTGACTTGCAGGGGGACGACTGGGATGACCTGTGGACAGATCCCTTTAAACACCTGGTGGCGGCTAGAGATAAGTTCATCCAATTTAAATTTCTCCACAGAGTGTATTATACGCCTGCCCGCCTGGCCAGGATCTTTCCGTCGGTGTCCGCTGAGTGTTGGCGATGTTCGGCCGCCCCAGCGGATGCCCGACATGTATTTTGGGACTGTGCTCTGGTTCAGCGCTACTGGTCGGAGGTCGTCTCCTGCCTTGGAAGGGTGCTTATGACTCCGGTTCCGCTGACCCAGAGCGTCTGTCTCCTGGGCCTGGTGGAGGAGGTGGTCCCCTCGGTGGCTCATAGGACGCTGTTGATTATACTACTGTTTTATGCCAAGAAGGCCATCCTACTACACTGGAAAAAAGTGTCACCCCCTTCGATACCCTTCTGGAAGGGGCTGGTGAACGCTGTTTTACCTTTGTATAAAGCCACTTACGAGTCCCGTGGTTGTCTCCGGAAGTTCGAGAAGGTGTGGAAGGCATGGGTGGAATCCACCGAGACGGCGGGCTAATTGTGAATGGGAAGTGTCTGTATCTTATGATTTATTTGGGCCCGCACTCTCACTGGTTCTTTTCTTTCAGTCAGGAAACCTCTGCTATTTCTGACCTGTAACTTTGTGTTCTGATCCAGTTGTCATGTATTATTTTTTTTTTTGTCCTGTACCCCTGGGCCTGGGGGGGGGCGGTCTGGACGGGTTATGCTGTCCCGGCCGCCCCCGGCCCCCTATGCTTTACTCGGTTCTATAGGTAAGCTGCCAGGGTTGGGAGGGTGGGAGGGGTGGGTTGGGATGGGTTGTTGTGCCGTCCCGCCATGTTAGGGACTGGTGTTTGTCACTGTCTGTATTTTTTTTCTTGTTATAAAACAATAAAAAGAATTTTTCAAAAAAAAAATTGCGGAATAGTCTGTGTCGGTACGTGTGAGATCCACCTTTCCAAGTTTTTGGGGTTCATCTCATACTTCTGAAGCTTTGAGGGTACTGCCTGTTCCATACTCCTCCTCCTCCTCCTCCATCCTTTTAGGTGTACAAACAATAGTAATTGGGGCCTAGTGTGCTTCTGTACGTGTGAGATACATACACTTTTTTTGATCATATTTCCTATTCCGCTATTCAATAAAAACCTTTGGGGATCAATTAAATTGCGGAATAGTCTGTGTCGGTACGTGTGAGATCCACCTTTCCAAGTTTTTGGGGTTCATCTCATACTTCTGAAGCTTTGAGGGTGCTGCCTGTTCCATACTCCTCCTCCTCCATCCTTTTAGGTGTACAAACAATAGTAATTGGGGCCTAGTGTGCTTCTGTACGTGTGAGATACATACACTTTTTTTGATCATATTTCCTATTCCGCTATTCAATAAAAACCTTTGGGGATCAATTAAATTGCGGAATAGTCTGTGTCGGTACGTGTGAGATCCACCTTTCCAAGTTTTTGGGGTTCATCTCATACTTCTGAAGCTTTGAGGGTGCTGCCTGTTCCATACTCCTCCTCCTCCTCCTCCATCCTTTTAGGTGTACAAACAATAGTAATTGGGGCCTAGTGTGCTTCTGTACGTGTGAGATACATACACTTTTTTTGATCATATTTCCTATTCCGCTATTCAATAAAAACCTTTGGGGATCAATTAAATTGCGGAATAGTCTGTGTCGGTACGTGTGAGATCCACCTTTCCAAGTTTTTGGGGTTCATCTCATACTTCTGAAGCTTTGAGGGTGCTGCCTGTTCCATACTCCTCCTCCTCCATCCTTTTAGGTGTACAAACAATAGTAATTGGGGCCTAGTGTGCTTCTGTACGTGTGAGATACATACACTTTTTTTGATCATATTTCCTATTCCGCTATTCAATAAAAACCTTTGGGGATCAATTAAATTGCGGAATAGTCTGTGTCGGTACGTGTGAGATCCACCTTTCCAAGTTTTTGGGGTTCATCTCATACTTCTGAAGCTTTGAGGGTGCTGCCTGTTCCATACTCCTCCTCCTCCTCCTCCATCCTTTTAGGTGTACAAACAATAGTAATTGGGGCCTAGTGTGCTTCTGTACGTGTGAGATACATACACTTTTTTTGATCATATTTCCTATTCCGCTATTCAATAAAAACCTTTGGGGATCAATTAAATTGCGGAATAGTCTGTGTCGGTACGTGTGAGATCCACCTTTCCAAGTTTTTGGGGTTCATCTCATACTTCTGAAGCTTTGAGGGTGCTGCCTGTTCCATACTCCTCCTCCTCCTCATCCATCCTTTTAGGTGTACAAACAATAGTAATTGGGGCCTAGTGTGCTTCTGTACGTGTGAGATACATACACTTTTTTTGATCATATTTCCTATTCCGCTATTCAATAAAAACCTTTGGGGATCAATTAAATTGCGGAATAGTCTGTGTCGGTACGTGTGAGATCCACCTTTCCAAGTTTTTGGGGTTCATCTCATACTTCTGAAGCTTTGAGGGTGCTGCCTGTTCCATACTCCTCCTCCTCCTCCTCCATCCTTTTAGGTGTACAAACAATAGTAATTGGGGCCTAGTGTGCTTCTGTACGTGTGAGATACATACACTTTTTTTGATCATATTTCCTATTCCGCTATTCAATAAAAACCTTTGGGGATCAATTAAATTGCGGAATAGTCTGTGTCGGTACGTGTGAGATCCACCTTTCCAAATTTTTGGGGTTCATCTCATACTTCTGAAGCTTTGAGGGTGCTGCCTGTTCCATACTCCTCCTCCTCCTCCTCCATCCTTTTAGGTGTACAAACAATAGTAATTGGGGCCTAGTGTGCTTCTGTACGTGTGAGATACATACACTTTTTTTGATCATATTTCCTATTCCGCTATTCAATAAAAACCTTTGGGGATCAATTAAATTGCGGAATAGTCTGTGTCGGTACGTGTGAGATCCACCTTTCCAAGTTTTTGGGGTTCATCTCATACTTCTGAAGCTTTGAGGGTGCTGCCTGTTCCATACTCCTCCTCCTCCTCCTCCATCCTTTTAGGTGTACAAACAATAGTAATTGGGGCCTAGTGTGCTTCTGTACGTGTGAGATACATACACTTTTTTTGATCATATTTCCTATTCCGCTATTCAATAAAAACCTTTGGGGATCAATTAAATTGCGGAATAGTCTGTGTCGGTACGTGTGAGATCCACCTTTCCAAGTTTTTGGGGTTTATCTCATACTTCTGAAGCTTTGAGGGTGCTGCCTGTTCCATACTCCTCCTCCTCCATCCTTTTAGGTGTACAAACAATAGTAATTGGGGCCTAGTGTGCTTCTGTACGTGTGAGATACATACACTTTTTTTGATCATATTTCCTATTCCGCTATTCAATAAAAACCTTTGGGGATCAATTAAATTGCGGAATAGTCTGTGTCGGTACGTGTGAGATCCACCTTTCCAAGTTTTTGGGGTTCATCTCATACTTCTGAAGCTTTGAGGGTACTGCCTGTTCCATACTCCTCCTCCTCCTCCTCCATCCTTTTAGGTGTACAAACAATAGTAATTGGGGCCTAGTGTGCTTCTGTACGTGTGAGATACATACACTTTTTTTGATCATATTTCCTATTCCGCTATTCAATAAAAACCTTTGGGGATCAATTAAATTGCGGAATAGTCTGTGTCGGTACGTGTGAGATCCACCTTTCCAAGTTTTTGGGGTTCATCTCATACTTCTGAAGCTTTGAGGGTGCTGCCTGTTCCATACTCCTCCTCCTCCATCCTTTTAGGTGTACAAACAATAGTAATTGGGGCCTAGTGTGCTTCTGTACGTGTGAGATACATACACTTTTTTTGATCATATTTCCTATTCCGCTATTCAATAAAAACCTTTGGGGATCAATTAAATTGCGGAATAGTCTGTGTCGGTACGTGTGAGATCCACCTTTCCAAGTTTTTGGGGTTCATCTCATACTTCTGAAGCTTTGAGGGTGCTGCCTGTTCCATACTCCTCCTCCTCCTCCTCCATCCTTTTAGGTGTACAAACAATAGTAATTGGGGCCTAGTGTGCTTCTGTACGTGTGAGATACATACACTTTTTTTGATCATATTTCCTATTCCGCTATTCAATAAAAACCTTTGGGGATCAATTAAATTGCGGAATAGTCTGTGTCGGTACGTGTGAGATCCACCTTTCCAAGTTTTTGGGGTTCATCTCATACTTCTGAAGCTTTGAGGGTGCTGCCTGTTCCATACTCCTCCTCCTCCTCATCCATCCTTTTAGGTGTACAAACAATAGTAATTGGGGCCTAGTGTGCTTCTGTACGTGTGAGATACATACACTTTTTTTGATCATATTTCCTATTCCGCTATTCAATAAAAACCTTTGGGGATCAATTAAATTGCGGAATAGTCTGTGTCGGTACGTGTGAGATCCACCTTTCCAAGTTTTTGGGGTTCATCTCATACTTCTGAAGCTTTGAGGGTGCTGCCTGTTCCATACTCCTCCTCCTCCTCCTCCATCCTTTTAGGTGTACAAACAATAGTAATTGGGGCCTAGTGTGCTTCTGTACGTGTGAGATACATACACTTTTTTTGATCATATTTCCTATTCCGCTATTCAATAAAAACCTTTGGGGATCAATTAAATTGCGGAATAGTCTGTGTCGGTACGTGTGAGATCCACCTTTCCAAATTTTTGGGGTTCATCTCATACTTCTGAAGCTTTGAGGGTGCTGCCTGTTCCATACTCCTCCTCCTCCTCCTCCATCCTTTTAGGTGTACAAACAATAGTAATTGGGGCCTAGTGTGCTTCTGTACGTGTGAGATACATACACTTTTTTTGATCATATTTCCTATTCCGCTATTCAATAAAAACCTTTGGGGATCAATTAAATTGCGGAATAGTCTGTGTCGGTACGTGTGAGATCCACCTTTCCAAGTTTTTGGGGTTCATCTCATACTTCTGAAGCTTTGAGGGTGCTGCCTGTTCCATACTCCTCCTCCTCCTCCTCCATCCTTTTAGGTGTACAAACAATAGTAATTGGGGCCTAGTGTGCTTCTGTACGTGTGAGATACATACACTTTTTTTGATCATATTTCCTATTCCGCTATTCAATAAAAACCTTTGGGGATCAATTAAATTGCGGAATAGTCTGTGTCGGTACGTGTGAGATCCACCTTTCCAAGTTTTTGGGGTTCATCTCATACTTCTGAAGCTTTGAGGGTGCTGCCTGTTCCATACTCCTCCTCCTCCATCCTTTTAGGTGTACAAACAATAGTAATTGGGGCCTAGTGTGCTTCTGTACGTGTGAGATACATACACTTTTTTTGATCATATTTCCTATTCCGCTATTCAATAAAAACCTTTGGGGATCAATTAAATTGCGGAATAGTCTGTGTCGGTACGTGTGAGATCCACCTTTCCAAGTTTTTGGGGTTCATCTCATACTTCTGAAGCTTTGAGGGTACTGCCTGTTCCATACTCCTCCTCCTCCTCCTCCATCCTTTTAGGTGTACAAACAATAGTAATTGGGGCCTAGTGTGCTTCTGTACGTGTGAGATACATACACTTTTTTTGATCATATTTCCTATTCCGCTATTCAATAAAAACCTTTGGGGATCAATTAAATTGCGGAATAGTCTGTGTCGGTACGTGTGAGATCCACCTTTCCAAATTTTTGGGGTTCATCTCATACTTCTGAAGCTTTGAGGGTGCTGCCTGTTCCATACTCCTCCTCCTCCTCCTCCATCCTTTTAGGTGTACAAACAATAGTAATTGGGGCCTAGTGTGCTTCTGTACGTGTGAGATACATACACTTTTTTTGATCATATTTCCTATTCCGCTATTCAATAAAAACCTTTGGGGATCAATTAAATTGCGGAATAGTCTGTGTCGGTACGTGTGAGATCCACCTTTCCAAGTTTTTGGGGTTCATCTCATACTTCTGAAGCTTTGAGGGTGCTGCCTGTTCCATACTCCTCCTCCACCTCCATCCTTTTAGGTGTACAAACAATAGTAATTGGGGCCTAGTGTGCTTCTGTACGTGTGAGATACATACACTTTTTTTGATCATATTTCCTATTCCGCTATTCAATAAAAACCTTTGGGGATCAATTAAATTGCGGAATAGTCTGTGTCGGTACGTGTGAGATCCACCTTTCCAAGTTTTTGGGGTTCATCTCATACTTCTGAAGCTTTGAGGGTGCTGCCTGTTCCATACTCCTCCTCCTCCTCCTCCATCCTTTTAGGTGTACAAACAATAGTAATTGGGGCCTAGTGTGCTTCTGTACGTGTGAGATACATACACTTTTTTTGATCATATTTCCTATTCCACTATTCAATAAAAACCTTTGGGGATCAATTAAATTGCGGAATAGTCTGTGTCGGTACGTGTGAGATCCACCTTTCCAAGTTTTTGGGGTTCATCTCATACTTCTGAAGCTTTGAGGGTGCTGCCTGTTCCATACTCCTCCTCCTCCTCATCCATCCTTTTAGGTGTACAAACAATAGTAATTGGGGCCTAGTGTGCTTCTGTACGTGTGAGATACATACACTTTTTTTGATCATATTTCCTATTCCGCTATTCAATAAAAACCTTTGGGGATCAATTAAATTGCGGAATAGTCTGTGTCGGTACGTGTGAGATCCACCTTTCCAAGTTTTTGGGGTTCATCTCATACTTCTGAAGCTTTGAGGGTGCTGCCTGTTCCATACTCCTCCTCCTCCTCCTCCATCCTTTTAGGTGTACAAACAATAGTAATTGGGGCCTAGTGTGCTTCTGTACGTGTGAGATACATACACTTTTTTTGATCATATTTCCTATTCCGCTATTCAATAAAAACCTTTGGGGATCAATTAAATTGCGGAATAGTCTGTGTCGGTACGTGTGAGATCCACCTTTCCAAATTTTTGGGGTTCATCTCATACTTCTGAAGCTTTGAGGGTGCTGCCTGTTCCATACTCCTCCTCCTCCTCCTCCATCCTTTTAGGTGTACAAACAATAGTAATTGGGGCCTAGTGTGCTTCTGTACGTGTGAGATACATACACTTTTTTTGATCATATTTCCTATTCCGCTATTCAATAAAAACCTTTGGGGATCAATTAAATTGCGGAATAGTCTGTGTCGGTACGTGTGAGATCCACCTTTCCAAGTTTTTGGGGTTCATCTCATACTTCTGAAGCTTTGAGGGTGCTGCCTGTTCCATACTCCTCCTCCTCCTCCTCCTCCATCCTTTTAGGTGTACAAACAATAGTAATTGGGGCCTAGTGTGCTTCTGTACGTGTGAGATACATACACTTTTTTTGATCATATTTCCTATTCCGCTATTCAATAAAAACCTTTGGGGATCAATTAAATTGCGGAATAGTCTGTGTCGGTACGTGTGAGATCCACCTTTCCAAGTTTTTGGGGTTCATCTCATACTTCTGAAGCTTTGAGGGTGCTGCCTGTTCCATACTCCTCCTCCTCCACCTCCATCCTTTTAGGTGTACAAACAATAGTAATTGGGGCCTAGTGTGCTTCTGTACGTGTGAGATACATACACTTTTTTTGATCATATTTCCTATTCCGCTATTCAATAAAAACCTTTGGGGATCAATTAAATTGCGGAATAGTCTGTGTCGGTACGTGTGAGATCCACCTTTCCAAGTTTTTGGGGTTCATCTCATACTTCTGAAGCTTTGAGGGTGCTGCCTGTTCCATTCTCCTCCTCCTCCTCATCCATCCTTTTAGGTGTACAAACAATAGTAATTGGGGCCTAGTGTGCTTCTGTACGTGTGAGATACATACACTTTTTTTGATCATATTTCCTATTCCGCTATTCAATAAAAACCTTTGGGGATCAATTAAATTGCGGAATAGTCTGTGTCGGTACGTGTGAGATCCACCTTTCCAAGTTTTTGGGGTTCATCTCATACTTCTGAAGCTTTGAGGGTGCTGCCTGTTCCATACTCCTCCTCCTCCTCCTCCATCCTTTTAGGTGTACAAACAATAGTAATTGGGGCCTAGTGTGCTTCTGTACGTGTGAGATACATACACTTTTTTTGATCATATTTCCTATTCCGCTATTCAATAAAAACCTTTGGGGATCAATTAAATTGCGGAATAGTCTGTGTCGGTACGTGTGAGATCCACCTTTCCAAGTTTTTGGGGTTCATCTCATACTTCTGAAGCTTTGAGGGTGCTGCCTGTTCCATACTCCTCCTCCTCCATCCTTTTAGAAGTACAAACAATAGTAATTGGGGCCTAGTGTGCTTCTGTACGTGTGAGATACATACACTTTTTTTGATCATATTTCCTATTCCGCTATTCAATAAAAACCTTTGGGGATCAATTAAATTGCGGAATAGTCTGTGTCGGTACGTGTGAGATCCACCTTTCCAAGTTTTTGGGGTTCATCTCATACTTCTGAAGCTTTGAGGGTGCTGCCTGTTCCATACTCCTCCTCCTCCTCCTCCATCCTTTTAGGTGTACAAACAATAGTAATTGGGGCCTAGTGTGCTTCTGTACGTGTGAGATACATACACTTTTTTTGATCATATTTCCTATTCCGCTATTCAATAAAAACCTTTGGGGATCAATTAAATTGCGGAATAGTCTGTGTCGGTACGTGTGAGATCCACCTTTCCAAGTTTTTGGGGTTCATCTCATACTTCTGAAGCTTTGAGGGTGCTGCCTGTTCCATACTCCTCCTCCTCCATCCTTTTAGAAGTACAAACAATAGTAATTGGGGCCTAGTGTGCTTCTGTACGTGTGAGATACATACACTTTTTTTGATCATATTTCCTATTCCGCTATTCAATAAAAACCTTTGGGGATCAATTAAATTGCGGAATAGTCTGTGTCGGTACGTGTGAGATCCACCTTTCCAAGTTTTTGGGGTTCATCTCATACTTCTGAAGCTTTGAGGGTGCTGCCTGTTCCATACTCCTCCTCCTCCATCCTTTTAGGTGTACAAACAATAGTAATTGGGGCCTAGTGTGCTTCTGTACGTGTGAGATACATACACTTTTTTTGATCATATTTCCTATTCCGCTATTCAATAAAAACCTTTGGGGATCAATTAAATTGCGGAATAGTCTGTGTCGGTACGTGTGAGATCCACCTTTCCAAGTTTTTGGGGTTCATCTCATACTTCTGAAGCTTTGAGGGTGCTGCCTGTTCCATACTCCTCCTCCTCCTCCTCCTCCATCCTTTTAGGTGTACAAACAATAGTAATTGGGGCCTAGTGTGCTTCTGTACGTGTGAGATACATACACTTTTTTTGATCATATTTCCTATTCCGCTATTCAATAAAAACCTTTGGGGATCAATTAAATTGCGGAATAGTCTGTGTCGGTACGTGTGAGATCCACCTTTCCAAGTTTTTGGGGTTCATCTCATACTTCTGAAGCTTTGAGGGTGCTGCCTGTTCCATACTCCTCCTCCTCCTCCTCCATCCTTTTAGGTGTACAAACAATAGTAATTGGGGCCTAGTGTGCTTCTGTACGTGTGAGATACATACACTTTTTTTGATCATATTTCCTATTCCGCTATTCAATAAAAACCTTTGGGGATCAATTAAATTGCGGAATAGTCTGTGTCGGTACGTGTGAGATCCACCTTTCCAAGTTTTTGGGGTTCATCTCAAACTTCTGAAGCTTTGAGGGTGCTGCCTGTTCCATACTCCTCCTCCTCCTCCTCCATCCTTTTAGGTGTACAAACAATAGTAATTGGGGCCTAGTGTGCTTCTGTACGTGTGAGATACATACACTTTTTTTGATCATATTTCCTATTCCGCTATTCAATAAAAACCTTTGGGGATCAATTAAATTGCGGAATAGTCTGTGTCGGTACGTGTGAGATCCACCTTTCCAAGTTTTTGAGGTTCATCTCATACTTCTGAAGATTTGAGGGTGCTGCCTGTTCCATACTCCTCCTCCTCCTCATCCATCCTTTTAGGTGTACAAAACAATAGTAATTGGGGCCTAGTGTGCTTCTGTACGTGTGAGATACATACACTTTTTTTGATCATATTTCTCATTCCGCTATTCAATAAAAACCTTTGGGGATCAATTAAATTGCGGAATAGTCTGTGTCGGTACGTGTGAGATCCACCTGAGGTTCATCTCATACTTCTGAAGATTTGAGGGTGCTGCCTGTTCCATACTCCTCTTCCTCATCCTCCCTTTAGGGTAGGAAAAAATTTAATCGGGCCTAGTCTGTGTTTGTACGTGTGAGATACACAGTTTTTTATCCTATTCCGCTATTCAATACACACCCTTTTGGTGTAAAAAACATTAAATTGCGGCATAGTTTGCATATTTGACTGTGAGATACACCCGTGCGATACTGTTGTTCTTTTGTTCTGCTATTCAATAAAGACCTTTCTAGGGCAAGATCTTAAATTTCAGAAATATGAGGAGAGCGTCAAATAGGGGCCGTGGCCGGGGTCGTGGTGCTGCTGCTAGAGCTCCTGTTGCAAGGAGAGGACGTGGTCGATCTGTGCCAGCTACACGCACAAGTGAAACACCTTCCTCAAGTGTGAGTAGGCGACAGAACCTGCAGCAGTATTTGGTAGGGCATCATACGCCTCTAGAAGTGATGAGGCCAGAACACAGAGAGGGGATAGTAGATTGGTTTGCTGCTGACAGTGCCTCCAGTTCCTTCACATTGTCTCACACCCAGTCTACTGCAGAAAGGTCAGAGTTGGCACCTGCAGCCAATGTCCAACCGTCTTTCACCTCACCCCCTTGCAAATCAGGCAAGCAGTCTGAGCCCCAAGCCATACAGCAGTCTCTTATTCTTTTTGAGGACTCTGTCAGCAGGGTTTCCCAGGGCCATCCACCTAGCCCTGCCCCAGAAGTGGAAGAGATTGAGTGCAGCGATGCCCAACCACTTATTTCTCAAGATGAGTACATGGAAGGACCATCACAGCACGTCTCCGATGATGACGAAACGCAGGTGCCAACTGCTGCGGCGTTCAGCATTGTGGAGACCGACAGGGAGGGCAGGGGTGAAGACTGGGTGGAAGATGATGTGGAGGACGATGAGGTCCTCGACCCCACATGGAATGAAGGTCATGCAGGTGACCTGAGTATTTTGGAGGAAGAGGCGGTGGTCGCACAGAGCCACCAGCACAGCAGAAGAGGGAGCAGGGTGCAGAAGCGGAGCGGCCGTGCCCTAGACACTACGCCTGCTACTGCCCAACGCAGCAAGGGAACGAGCGCACCAAAGTCAGCTCAAAAGAGTTCTCTAGCGTGGAAGTTCTTTAGAAAATGTGCTGATGACAGGACACGAGTGGTTTGCACCCTGTGCAATCAGAGCCTGAAGCGAGGCATAAACCTTCTCAACCTGAGCACAACCTGCATGATCAGGCATCTAAGTGCAAAGCACGAGCTGCAGTGGAGTACACACCTTCAAAACCAAGAAACGTCTCTGGCTCATCCTGCTTCCTCTTCTGCTGCAGTCTCGGCCGCTCCAGCCACCTCTGTAGTCATACTGGCACCTGCCACCCCGCAAACAGACGATCTGTCAGCAACACCACCACCTGGGTCACCAACAACCATCTCCACAATGTCCCGTGGAAGTGTTCAGCTTTCCATCTCCCAAACACTTGAGAGGAAGAGGAAGTACCCCCCTACCCACCCGCGATCCCTGGCCCTGAATGCCAGCATTTCACAATTATTGGCCTTTGAAATGCTGTCATTCCGTCTGGTGGAGACGCCCAGTTTTAAAAAGCTTATGTCGGTGGCTGTCCCACAGTACGTCGTGCCCAGCCGCCACTACTTTTCCAGGCAAGCCATCCCTTCCCTGCACAACCAAGTGGGGGAAAAAATCAGGTGTGCACTGCGCAACGCCATCTGTGCCAAGGTCCACCTAACTACCGATACGTGGACCAGTAAGCACGGTCAGGGGCGTTATATCTCCTTAACGGCACACTGGGTAAATGCAGTGGCGGATGGGCCTGAGGCGGATAGCAATTTGGCGCATGTCCTTCCACCACCGAGGATTGCAGGGCGCTTCAGTTTGCCTCCTGTTCCTAACTCATCCTACTCCGCTACCTCATCCTCTACCGCTACCGCCTCCTCATCCGGACAGCGTAATACCTTCACCACCAACTTCAGCACGGCCAGGGCTAAACGACAGCAGGCAGTTTTACAACTTGCCTGTTTGGGGGACAAACCACACACCGCGCAGGAGTTGTGGAGGAGCATGGAACAGCAGACAAATGAGTGGTTGCTGCCAGCGAGCCTCAAGCCCAGCCTGGTGGTGTGCGATAATGGGCGAAATCTCATAGCAGCTCTGGGCCTAGCCGGTTTGACGCACATCCCTTGCCTGGCGCATGTGCTGAATTTGGTGGTGCAGAGGTTCCTTAAAAACTACCCCGATATGTCAGAGCTGCTGCAGAAAGTGCGGGCCGTCTGTGCGCACTTTCGGCGTTCTCACCCTGCTGCTGTTCGCCTGGCAGCGCTGCAGCGTAACTTCGGCCTTCCCGCTCACCGCCTCATATGTGACGTGCCCACAAGGTGGAACTCCACCTTGCACATGCTGCAAAGACTGTGCGAGCAGCAGCAGGCCATAGTGGAGTTTCAGCTGCAGCACGCACGCGTGAGTCGCTCTGCGGAACAGCACCACTTCACCACCAATAACTGGGCCTCCATGCGAGACCTGTGTGCCTTGTTACGCTGTTTTGAGTACTCCACCAACATGGCCAGTGGCAATGACGCCGTTCTCAGCTTAACTATCCCACTTCTTGAAAGAGAAACCCCCTTAGGTTTGTGGGACTTTAAGGGTAACAGTAAAGGCTCTCATAAGAGAAGTTTTAACGTGAAGTAATTATAAAATTTTTTATTTTGTAAGGTTGTGGTTGTAACAGACAATCATCATAAACTGTACATGTTTAAGTCATAGACTCGAAAAAGCATGAATGATACAATACAGTTGTAGGTACATAGCAGAGTCCAACGCGTTTCAAACTGTTTGTTTTAGTACATAAATCTTCCTCAGGGAGTCTGCATATGTTCCTGAAATACATGGTTAAATGTAAGTTCCAAGAAACAGAATATATATAAACATTTTACAATGAAAAGTTTTTTATACATGAAAAAAGTATTATTAGCATCTGCGACCACATGTTGCCCTAAAGAGGTCCTGGAAAGCCTCTTGCTAGTCCAGGATACTCCTAGAGAGGAAACCTACTCCCAGAGATTGAAAGGGAAAAAGGAGAGAGGGGGAAAGGGGAAGAAGAGGAAAGGGGAGGGGAAAGGAAGAAAAGGGAGGGAAAGGGGGGGAAAAAGAAAAAGAAAAGAAAAGGGGAAGGATGAAAAGACCCCTTGTGTTAAAAAGACATACCTGCAAAACAGTAGAGCCCAAAAGAAGGTTCCCCTTCGGGGGGGTAAAACTCCCATGCGTTGAGAGCTAGAGTCAGGTATAAAGATTTATTCTGTATCTGAAACAGTGAGTATATTTACAACTGTCAGAGATCCAGGGTTAATGTAAGTATGTATATAAACTTTGTTACAGAAAATATTCATGTAAATTCACCTGTTATGATGATTTTCATGTAGACATATAAAGAGGGGAAAAAGAAAAACGAAACCAGGAAAAATAGGGAAAAAAGAGAAAAAAGCTGATTTTTCCCAAGAAAATATTATCTTCCGATGTATATATCTCTCAGATTTATTAGAGTGGGATCCTATCAGGGGAAAAGGAAATGTATCTTTTCAGCTTTGGTAGATCAGGATAATGTATATATTATATTAAGTAATATGATTAAAATAGCTCTTACCTCACTAATTTATTGGAGGGTGTGGGGTATCCCATCAGTTTCCAAGGGTTTTGGGGAGACCTATATCTTCCCAATGGGAATATAAATCCTTGCCTGAAAGGTATAGGACAGGGATAATATGCCTATATAGGTATACATTTTGCATATCTTATTATTACTTAAAAATAGGTATTCCACCTGAGAAGATCATACCGTTCTGATTGAAGCCTGTCGTCACCGTATCCAATGAGGACAGCGGCATATCATCCTATGAGATATAGGATGTGATCTAAAATTACTCGTCCTATGGATCCTGATAGTCACATAAGGAGAAAAATAAGATAAAACCCTCTTGTAATAGGTTGCCATCATAGTTAAGAAAAAAGTTTTTAGTTATATAGGTCTCCTCCAGAGTACTCACTGTTATGTATGGATATCGGAGCGATAGGCGTTCTGTGTTGCATCGGAGAGATAGCTCTCCGTTCTGGCTCTCGGCGTCCCCTTAAGTACCCAAATGTCCAGAGTCTCGTGGTGATTCCCGCGGGAACTTTGTAAATAGTTACGTCATATCCGTCTTTTGCCACCGGAAGTTCCTCGGACTGGCGGTGACATCACATCCGCCCAAATCAAAGGCTCCGACGTGTGTCATTTCCGCCTGAAGTGCCCGGAGATTATTCCGCTGGACTGGCGGTGACGTAATATCCGCCCTTTTCTCTAATAGACTCCGCTAATATGTCCGCCTAAGTTGTAGCGGTATAGTCATGCGGTAGATACATAGAGGGGGGATAATTTTAATTAAATTTAATTTTTAATTGAAAGTGAAATAAACTTGTGAATGGGATAAATAATACCTATCTATATTGTATATAGAGACTGCTAGTGGACACTTGTTTTAAAAAAGGGGAAATCTGTAAAAGATAACGCCCCAGGCACGGGTGATGCGTATATCCCCTGGAAAAGATTGACCAGGGGTTTCAGGATGAGACATATGGAGCATTGCAACCAAATGTTAACATCCCGGAAACGCTCGTTTCTCCAGATGTTTGAGGGGCCTGTTAGTGGTCCCCATAGGAGATGTCTCACCCGTGCCGGGCTCTCATTTGCAGGGGAGCCCCCCGAGGGGAAAGAGAAAAAGGATGATATAAAGGCCATGTTGGTGTCAATTACATGGACAGGGATACAAGTTGGCTGGTAGGTCTACACAATGGGAAGAAAAAGAGATAACAGAATCTAGAAAGGGGGGGTTTTTTAAAAAGAGGGAAAGGAAAAACCTCTGGTGCACAGGAGAAGAGGGGCAGGAGGGGCAAGAATTCCCCAATAAGGGGATCTTTGCACAGAAAAGACCCAAAACCGGTCTGTAGTTGTAAATCCACCCACCCAAAGTTAACCTGTGACAAAAGGGAAAAATGTTAATCGCAGAATGCATCACATATTTAATTTGGACAGTTTAAATGTATATCCAATTTAGGATATATTAGTATATTATAATGTTGATGATTTTGTGACCCACTCAGAGATATGATATCTCATAAAGTTTGGTATATTAGTACTATCACATAATCACGATGGGGGGAGGGGGGAAGAGGGGGAGGGTTTTACAATGTAGTGATGGTCCTAGTTTGAATAAGGAGAAGGTATTTGAGATATAAGTGAGAAATTTACCCACATTTCTATGAAGTGTGGAGTATATTTCCCAAGGGAAAGGGGACATAGAGAGTGGAGACCCTCAGTCTGTTTTCCCCGAGGAAAATCCCTCTAGAAAAGGCCTATAACTTTCCGCCTCATTTAGGCCAGGGGGGGTGGTTGCCGCAAGCCTAGCAATCCAGCGCATTTCCCGCTGGAGTAGCTGCTTGTTCCAATCACCCCCCCTGGCCGGTATATGTACCCTTTCAAGGGCATAAAAGGTTACCTTGGGGGTCCTGTATTTGTGCGTGATTGCCATATGCCTACCGAGTGGTAGATAGAGGTCTCCAATATTGAGACTCTGCATATGCTTATTGATGCGTTTTCCTAGTTCTTGCTTGGTCTTCCCGACATAGAAGGCCTTACATTCGCAGCGCATCAAATACACGACCCCCTTAGTTTTACAATTTACAAAATGTCTGGGTTGAAAAATTTCACCATTGGGCAGTGTGGTTGTTTTGCATCTGACTATCACTTTGCATTGATCACATCTACCACAGGGGAATGTGCCTTTTTGTTGACATGGGTCCTCTCTATTGGGGCCTTTATACTCACTTTGTACTAAAGTATCTTTTATAGAGGTAGCTCTTCTGTATGTGATGGCTGGGGCTGGTGTCACTATATGTTGGAGGATAGGATCCTCCCTGAGTATAGCCCAGTGTTTTTTTAGAATTCCATAAATATTCTCATGTTCAGTTGAATAATTTAAAATTATTCTTGGTGGGTTCCTAGAGGGTGCTTCTTCCTGTTTCTGAGGTTTGAACAGTAAGTCCTGTCTTTTTAGGATTTGTACTTTGTTGTAATTTTTCCTGAGACATGATCTGGAATATCCCCTTTCTAAGAGTCTCTGTGTCAATTTATTTGCCTTTTCTTTGAAGTCTTTCTCAGAAGAACAATTTCTTTTAATTCTTAAATATTGTGAGTATGGAATAGATCTCTTAAGGGGTTGGGGATGAAAACTTTCTGCATGAAGCAGTGTATTGCCAGCTGTGGCTTTTCTGAATAAAGTGGTTGATAGCTGACCATCATCCTCTTTGATGATGGTAATATCAAGGAAGTCCACAGATTTAAAGTCATACTTCATAGTGAAAAATAAGTTCATATTATTCTCATTCAGTTTAGTAAGGCACTCTTTAAGTAAATCCACCGGGCCATCCCATACCATGAAGATGTCGTCGATGTATCTCTGCCACAAAAGAAAGTGGCAAGAGTACATCGACAAGTCTTCATTGGTAATAATTTTGTGCTCCCACTCCCCCAGGTACAGGTTCGCGTAGGATGGGGCGCAGCAAGTCCCCATTGCTACTCCCTGTACCTGGAGGTAGTGGGAGCCTTGAAAAGAGAACACATTGTGTTCTAAGATAAATTTCAACAAATCCACAATAAATTTATTGTAGTTTGGTTCTTGTTGTCCCCTTTGTAGCAGAATATTTTTGATGGCCAAAAGGCCTTTGTCGTGTGGTATAGAATTATAGAGACATTCTGCATCTATGGTTACTAGAATAGCGTTTAACGGAATGGTGACATTTTCTATAATTTGAAGCATATGAATAGTGTCTTTAGTATAAGATGTTAAACCAATTACATGGGGTTTGAGGTGGGCGTCCACAACACGGCTGGCAGTTTCTGTTATACTACCGTTACCCGATATTATGGGGCGGCCGGGTGGATCTCTCAGGTTTTTATGGACTTTAGGTAAACAGTAAAATGTGGGAGTACGTGGATGTAATATCCTCATGTACTCCCATATCTCTGTAGTAATGGTGCCAGTAGTTCTGGCTTCATCAATGATAGCATAGTATTCGTTATTAAATTGTTGGACTATAGAGGCAGAAATTTTTTGATAACACGTTGTGTTGTTTAGAAGTTTGTAACACATCTTCTCATAATCCACATTGTTCATTAGAACAATGTTCCCCCCCTTATCACTTGGTTTTAAAGTGATGTTATTATCTTTTTGGAGGGTTTTAAGGGCTTTACGTTGGTTTGGGAGGAGGTTATCTATAGTAGGGTTGACGTTTAGTTTGTTGATATCTTTTGAGACTTGTCTCACAAACAAAGCTATTGTGGGATTTTGATTTAATTGAGGAAATTTTGGAGATTTTTTCTTGAATTTTTTAGTTGGAGCTGGATCCTTTTTTTGTGTTTGTATGGATTCCTCATCAGAAGAACTGCTGAGGTTTTCCCAAATTTCTTGGTCATCGTAACCACTTTCCTGTAACAGTATATTTAAGTCCCTAAGGGCTCGATATTCTGCCGCTTTTAATTTGGAGTCAGGTCTCTGCATTTTATCCGCTTGTTTGAAAAATTTGCTTTTGAAAAAAATATCCCTTGCAAAAAGATTAATGTCTTTAATGACACTAAATTTATCTGTTTTCTGACTTGGACAGAAAGATAATCCTAAATTAAGTAAATCCTCCTCCTCCTGGGTTAAAATATGAGAAGAGAGGTTTATGATGGTTAATCGATTTTGTCGGTTATCTTTACTGCAAAGGAGTCCATACTGGCTTGTGTTTTGACTGCCAGTCGCGTGTGAGGCTTCCCTAAAAAAATCCCCTTATTTACCGTGCCTTGAGTTTTATTGCCTGTCGTCCCTTCGAGTTGTGATCCGCTGGGATCTTGATTCTCGTTAGGGCCACTCATATTTTCACTAGTTGTAGCGTCGTTATTTCTAGATTGTGATGCTTGTCCTCGTGGTGTGTTGGTTTTAGTCTTAGTTTTGTCTTTGTTTTTTCTCATTTGTGGATAATCCACTCGAGGACGACCACGTGAGTTAGATTGAGAGGAATTAGAGGCAGATGAGTCAGAGGAATGATAATCACTCCTCTTATATTCATTTCTGCGTCTTATATTCCGTTGTCCTGAATTCCATTTATAAGCTTTACCTTCATTAAAGGCTATCCGATCTCTCCAGTATTTTTTCTCCTTTCTTTGTAATATTATTCTGTTATAGTCCTCCAGGTAAGTTTTTAGTTTTACCTCTTGTTCTATATAAAGAGGAGATGTTTTTAAAGGAGTAAGTTGTTTATTAATGGTAGAAACCTCTGATTCTATATGTTTCAATTGTTTTAAATATTCCGCTTGGAGAAGAACCATTAAATTTCTTGAGCATTCATTAAGAATTCTCTCCCAATCTTGTTTCAATTCTTGCGAAATATTTTCCAACGTTAGGAAGATCTGAATCCTCAATCCTAGAGGATTCAGACCTTCCTTCACATATTTATCGAATGTTTTAATATGCCAGTGTAGCGCTGACTTTTTTTCAAAAAATCTCTTTAGGGTAGAAAATAGAGTGTAGATGTCTGATTCTATTTGTTCCTTTTGTTGGAATTTACTCTCAATACCTGACATTAACTCCTCCCATCCATCCCCCTGAAAACCTCCCATCTCGAAGATGCGGTATAGAGCAGGCTATATAGATAGCCTGATAGAGGGTATATAGGGGAAATCTATTATGGAAACTATTTCCCGCCTTAGCCCTTTTAATATGTAAGAAAAATAGTTAATTAATTAATCTCAAAAAAGTGGGTTACCAGGTAGTTATCTAAAAAGATGGGGGTAGGGTGTGTTATCCACCCGAAACGTAAAGTGTAAAATAGTATAGATAGCTACCAGGTAATTGGTTACCATAATCCCGTCATAAATTGAAAGAGAAACCCCCTTAGGTTTGTGGGACTTTAAGGGTAACAGTAAAGGCTCTCATAAGAGAAGTTTTAACGTGAAGTAATTATAAAATTTTTTATTTTGTAAGGTTGTGGTTGTAACAGACAATCATCATAAACTGTACATGTTTAAGTCATAGACTCGAAAAAGCATGAATGATACAATACAGTTGTAGGTACATAGCAGAGTCCAACGCGTTTCAAACTGTTTGTTTTAGTACATAAATCTTCCTCAGGGAGTCTGCATATGTTCCTGAAATACATGGTTAAATGTAAGTTCCAAGAAACAGAATATATATAAACATTTTACAATGAAAAGTTTTTTATACATGAAAAAAGTATTATTAGCATCTGCGACCACATGTTGCCCTAAAGAGGTCCTGGAAAGCCTCTTGCTAGTCCAGGATACTCCTAGAGAGGAAACCTACTCCCAGAGATTGAAAGGGAAAAAGGAGAGAGGGGGAAAGGGGAAGAAGAGGAAAGGGGAGGGGAAAGGAAGAAAAGGGAGGGAAAGGGGGGGAAAAAGAAAAAGAAAAGAAAAGGGGAAGGATGAAAAGACCCCTTGTGTTAAAAAGACATACCTGCAAAACAGTAGAGCCCAAAAGAAGGTTCCCCTTCGGGGGGGTAAAACTCCCATGCGTTGAGAGCTAGAGTCAGGTATAAAGATTTATTCTGTATCTGAAACAGTGAGTATATTTACAACTGTCAGAGATCCAGGGTTAATGTAAGTATGTATATAAACTTTGTTACAGAAAATATTCATGTAAATTCACCTGTTATGATGATTTTCATGTAGACATATAAAGAGGGGATCTTTTGGGCTCTACTGTTTTGCAGGTATGTCTTTTTAACACAAGGGGTCTTTTCATCCTTCCCCTTTTCTTTTCTTTTTCTTTTTCCCCCCCTTTCCCTCCCTTTTCTTCCTTTCCCCTCCCCTTTCCTCTTCTTCCCCTTTCCCCCTCTCTCCTTTTTCCCTTTCAATCTCTGGGAGTAGGTTTCCTCTCTAGGAGTATCCTGGACTAGCAAGAGGCTTTCCAGGACCTCTTTAGGGCAACATGTGGTCGCAGATGCTAATAATACTTTTTTCATGTATAAAAAACTTTTCATTGTAAAATGTTTATATATATTCTGTTTCTTGGAACTTACATTTAACCATGTATTTCAGGAACATATGCAGACTCCCTGAGGAAGATTTATGTACTAAAACAAACAGTTTGAAACGCGTTGGACTCTGCTATGTACCTACAACTGTATTGTATCATTCATGCTTTTTCGAGTCTATGACTTAAACATGTACAGTTTATGATGATTGTCTGTTACAACCACAACCTTACAAAATAAAAAATTTTATAATTACTTCACGTTAAAACTTCTCTTATGAGAGCCTTTACTGTTACCCTTAAAGTCCCACAAACCTAAGGGGGTTTCTCTTTCAATTTATGACGGGATTATGGTAACCAATTACCTGGTAGCTATCTATACTATTTTACATTTTATAACTATCCCACTTCTATGCCTCCTTGAAAAAACAATTCGGGCGATGATGGAAGAGGATGTGGCACAGGATGAGGAGGAGGAGGAGGAGGATGAAGAGGTAACATTTCAAAGGCTTTCAGGGCAGTCATTCGCAAGGGGCTCCGAGGGTGGGTTCCTGCACACACAAATGCCAGGGACACAATTGTCCAGCAGGGGCACAGTTCTGGAGGATGAGGAGGAGGAGGAGCTGGAGGAGGAGCTGGAGGAGGAGATGGAACCATGTTCACAGCAGGGTGGCACCCAGGCCAGCTCATGGCCATCACTGGTGCGTTGCTGGGGGGATACAGAGGACACGAACGATAAACCTCCCACAGAGGACAGCCTTTCGTCGCCTCTGGGCAGCCTGGCACACATGAGCGATTACATGCTGCAGTGTCTCCACAACGACCGCCGAGTTGCCCACATTCTAACTTGTGCTGATTACTGGGTGGCCACGCTGCTGGATCCCCGTTACAAGGACAACGTACCGTCCTTAATTCACTCACTGGAGCGCAATCGCAAGATGCGCGAGTACAAGCGCACGCTGGTAGATGCGATGCTGCTGGCATTCCCATCTGACAGCTGGGCCACAGTGGAAGCACAAGGCAGAGGAGGAGGAGGAGGAGGAGGAGGAGGTCGCCAACGCAACCAGGGCACCGCCAGCACCTCAGAAGGCAGGGTTAGCATGGCCGAAATGTGGAAAAGCTTTGTCAGCACGCCACAACAAACAGCAGCACCAGCAGCTCAGATGGAACGTCTTAGCAGGAGGCAGCATTTTACCAACATGGTGGAGCAGTATGTGTGCACACGCCTACATGTAGTGAATGAGGGATCTGCCCCCTTCAACTTCTGGGTCTCCAAATTGGGCACATGGCCTGAGCTTGCCCTTTACGCCTTGGAGGTGCTGGCGTGCCCTGCAGCCAGTGTATTATCTGAACGGGTATTTAGCACGGCTGGGGGCGTTATAACAGACAAGCGCAGCCGCCTGTCCAGAGACAATGTGGACAAGCTCACGTTCATTAAAATGAACCAGGCATGGATCCCACGGGACTTTTCCGTACCTTGTGCAGAATAGCAATGGATACCGACCTTACCCACCCATTGTTCCATTTTTGCTCTTTCTCACTCTTTTGGGGTGTACCCTCATTTAAAATTTGTGAAAAGAAGCAGTGTTGGCTACCTCGTCCTCCTCCTCAGGGCCAGATTAACGTAGGGGCTATTGGAGCTGCAGCTCCAGGCCCCTACCTTTTATATAGGCCCCGGGTTGGCCATATTCACTGTGACCGCTCTTCTGTCACTTGTAAACACAGAAGTCTGGCTTCTATGCTCGTTTCCCCAGGCAGCACCCTCAGAACCTCCCCACACAGCGCGAAGGCCTGACAAGGAGGGACAGTTGCCGATGCATGGATGTGTTTATGGGCTTCAGAGACAGCATCCCATGTTGAATTAGGCATGCATGGCTGCACCCTTCCTCCTCTGGGTGCATGGCACGGCCCTTAAGGCCCTTCAAAATCCTCAGCACCAAGACCATGATGCTCTTAATCCGGCCCTGGTCCTCCTCCACCGCCGCTTTCACCTACACCGCCCATAGGTGTGCGCAGCCTATTGCATTAGGGTGTGCACCCCAAAGTTGAAATACACATGCATGTGTTTGCCTACATGTACATGGCCCCGATACATTACTCTCCCTGCTGGCAAGGAGAAATAGAGCAGAGCAGGTCCGAGGGAGATCTTTCCCATCTCCTCACTGGCAAACAGAGCGATAATGCTATGTGCCCTAGGTGATTAGGGTGTGCCCAGGTACACCCGGCACACCCTGTGCGCACGCCTATGACACCGCCACATCCACCACCACCTCAACCTCCCTCCTACTCCATATGGGCCTCGTCCTTCAGAGATGAAGAACATTGTTTTATTTTTCTGTTTTTTTTTTGTTGTTTTAAGTTATTTCCCTATCCACATTTGTTTGCAGAGCACTTGCCATGCTCTTAACTACGTTTTGCTGCCATTTGCAGCACTCTAGCCCTTTCCATTGGTGTTTTAGAGCCATTTTAGTGCCTTAAAGTTCAGGTCCCCATTGACTTCAATGGGGTTCGGTGTCCGGGAAAAGTTCGGTAAAAGTCCGGGACACGGACCCGGACTTTTTTTTAAAGTTCGGCCGAACCCGTCGAACACGGACATCTAGGTGTCCGCTCAACCCTACTTATGAGTTATCTTTTAGTTGCATAAGTATACAAAAATAGCTATCTTAATCATATGGTTTATTATTGTGACACTAACTTTATCTTTCTTAGTTGACTCTTGTGATGTCTTATGGAGTCAACTTTAATTCTCAGTAAAGCTACTTTGGTTAAGCAAAAGTCTGTGTGTTGCACCTTGTGTCACCCAGAGGAACTGCGGCTGGAGAAAGGTAACAAGTTATTATTACTTATTGGGGTGATATATCCTGAATTGTGTTCTCCTGTAGCCATTTGGTATTATAGTGCCATTTCATGTCAGTTGTGCCTAGGGAGGGTTCGAGCCAATTCCAGGGGTTGGTAGGCAGGACGTAGACCCAATAATCTAATCAGCAGCTCCTGCGGGGGTGGTGCTACACGTGGGGGCTCGTCTGGGATATCTACAGTCCTGCAACACAACCCTCTCAGCCACAGAATCCCCCTCAACGCAGAAATGGATCCTACCGCTGCAGCCGAGTGGTGCAGGGAAGAGAATGTCGTAGTGGAAAATGGCCTGGTGGTTAAAATCAAGGGGGAGGTCTGGACTGAGGAAAAACTCCTCCCAGTTTTAAGGGCACTGTCCACAGACAGGAAATTCTGGGTGACTGACATAAAGACAGACACCACCGTTCCACACACGTATGCATTGTGTGAGTGGAGGAAGGGGGTCCCTGATTACTTTAAGGGAACCAGTGTAAAGACTACTGACCAAACAGAACTTTTCTTAATACATCCAGAAGCTCTTACTGAAGGTCCCTCATCCACCACTCCTGGGGGATCCAGTAAAGAAAAAGGTGTCCAAGAAGGGAGTCCAGAGTCACCACCTTTGTCTACCTTTAGCTCAGAACTGTGTGCTGTTCTCGGGGAAATCGTAGCAAAATGTGGTAAGGACTCCCCAAACTATCTGATGACTGGATATAGGAAGCTCAGGACATTCTCTGGGAAACAGCCTGTGCCTTCAACAGAAGATGGGTTTGAAGAGTGGTTAGATACTGCCACTCAGGCTTTGGAAGAGTGGGTGGTACCAGAACAGCACAAGAAACAGAGAATCACAGAAAGTTTAAGGGGACTAGAGGCCGTACGTAATCTCAAGCTAAGCAAAAAGAACTGTACTGCACAGGATTATCTAGAAATTCCACAATATGTATTTGGTTGGACGGAGAACGTGGCTGAACTTCTTTACCAGTTAGACCACTGTTACCAAGAAGAGGAAGAGAAGTTGTCCGAATTTATTAGACGCCTGGATAAGATCATTCACCAGATCCTGTTAAAGAAAGGGATAGACCCCCGGAAGGTAGATGAGACTCGTGCACGGCAGGTGCTGAGAGGGGCTCAACCTTTAGATCCCATTGCCATACTGTTGCGAACTCGTCAAGATGGTGGCATTCTAGAATACCCTGACCTGATTCGAATGGTCAGAGAAGAAGAGGTCATGTTGGACAACAAAAAGAAGAGTCGGCAGTTTGACTCAACTGCTCGAGTCAGAGTGATAAGTGTAGAAGAGGGTGACTCGCAAGTTGAACTCCTAAAGACCCAGGTGTCCCAGTTGATAGAAATGGTGTCTATCCTGACTAGTCAGGCATCCACTCTACCTAATGGGAACATATCGGAGAAGCCAGATGAACCTCCTAACCTTACAGCAGATCCGGAACCGAGACCTACAAGATTGTTAACTTGTTTCAACTGTGGGGGAGTAGGACATGTTAGAGGAGTATGTCCCAGCCCAGGAAAGGTTGTCTCAAAACCTCGCAAGCCAGCGGAAAACTTCAGAGGGCCTCGGTGAAGGAGTCAACCGGGTGCCCGCCAGTTTCAAGGGACTCCAGGAGGCTCACTGGTTCAGGGAAACTGAGTCAGGGGGTCAGATCTAGGTACAACGCCCCTAGTTCTATACTCCAGGCTACTGGGGGGAGGAAAATCAATGCACACCGGGCCCAGCGGGGACTGAATCCAAGGAAAGAAGGAAAGAAGAAAAGAGCTTGGGTGCAGAGAACTGAATCAGACAACAAGGCCACTTCAAGAGAATTCCCAATTAACTTGGTCGGGCCTTCCCCTGTAGTCTCCGTCCAGGTAGAAGGAATTTACACAAGAGCCCTCCTTGACACTGGGGCCCAAGTGACTCTTCTGTATAGAGACTTCTATGATAAACATCTACCTCTGCAGAAGTTGGAAGATCTGGAGATATGGGGTATCGGGACTCAAAGTTTTCCCTATGACGGGTATCTGCCAATCAAGTTGACCTTTGACCCCTCAGTGGCTGGTGAAGCTGAAACCTTCGACACCCTAGCAGTGGTCTGTCCTCGTCCGCCAGGGGCCAACAAAAGCTCTCTCATCGTAGGGACCAAAACTGACCTGGTAAGGCGCCTCCTGACACAACTGGTCCAGGGACAGGATGCTCCAGCGCCAAGGATTCACCCCATGCTACGGCAGGCCTATCAACGACTAGTATTGGAGCAAGAGACTCCGGAAGAAGGAGTTGGAAGACTCTGGAAGTTGGACAGAACGGAAAAGGTCTTGCAGCCAGGAGAGGTGGCTTGTCTGAAAGCTTCGGTTAAACTCACATGGAAACAGCCGGGCCCTTTTATCATCTTTAAATCAGGTCCACAGGAAGAGGAGAGGGATAGAAGTAATTCCTGAAGTGATCCCTTTGAAAGTGTTACAGAAAAACCATGGAAGGGTTTTAGTGAGTGTCAGAAACACTTCTACTACACCGGTGAAGGTACCGGCCAGAGTGCTGTTGGGCCAAGTTAACCCGGCTACCCCAGTTGTCCCATCTGATCTTAAAGAGGAGGAAAGGGGTGAAGTTGTCATAGAAGAGCTCTGCTCTGGAAACGCTGCCCTCCCACCGGAATGGGTGAAGAGGGCCAAGACACAACTTGCTCGATGGCGAGGAATATTTTCTAAGGATGAGTTCGACGTGGGATGCGCCAGGAGTGCCACTCATAAGATCCGCCTGAGTGAGGACAAACCTTTCCGAGAAAGAGTCCGGCGAGTTCCCTTAGGTGACTTAGAAGATCTACGTCAGCAGCTGGCGGAACTCAAGAAGACTGGGGTTATTCGAGAATCCAGGAGCCCATATGCTTCTCCGATAGTGGTAGTCCGGAAGAAAAACAGATCTTTGAGGCTTTGTATCGACTACCGAACACTGAACAGAAGGACCATCCCAGACCAGTATACCACTCCTCGAATTGAAGACGCCCTACAGAGCCTGTCAGGGGCGAAGTGGTTCAGTGTGATGGACTTAAAGAGTGGGTACTATCAGATCCCCATGAACCCTGAAGACTGGGAGAAGACAGCCTTCATAACCCCCGTGGGGTTCTTTGAGTTCAATCGCATGCCTCAGGGGTTGTCAGGAGCCCCTGCTACTTTCCAGAGGCTGATGGAAAGGACCGTTGGGGATATGAATTTGATAGAGGTACTGGTATACTTGGATGATGTTATCGTGTTTGGCAGGACTTTAAAAGAACATGAGGAGAGGTTGGAAAAGGTCCTGAAGAGGCTACATGAAGAAGGCCTGAAGCTTTCTCCTGAGAAGTGTCAGTTCTATCAATCCTCGGTCCATTACCTGGGCCACATCGTGTCTGCAGAAGGGGTAGCCACCAACCCGGACAAGCTGGATGCTGTCGCCTCCTGGCCGAGACCTACAAATGTGACCGAACTTCGGTCGTTCCTGGGCTTTTGCTCCTATTACAGGAGGTTTGTGGAGGGGTTCGCCAAGATTGCCCGACCCCTCAATGAGCTACTAAAGAACGAGGAAGATGACGTTCCTGAACTGGTCAAGCCGGTGAAGTCCACCATGGGACCCAGGAAAGCTAAGGAGTCCATCCAGGATCAGTGGACCCCAGAATGTGAAGAGGCTTTCATTCAGCTGAAAAAGAATCTAACCACTTCCCCTATGTTGGCCTACGCAGACCCCATGAAACTATATGAACAACATGTCGATGCCAGCCAGGTGGGGTACTCTACCAGGAACATGAGGGTCACTTGCGACCTGTCGCCTACGTGAGCAGGAGTCTACTACCTGCTGAAAAGAATTACCCTACCCACAAACTTGAATTCTTGGCCTTAAAGTGGGCAGTGGTCGACAAACTGATAGATTACCTGTACGGAGCTGAATTCATTGTCAAGACGGATAATAATCCATTCACCTATCTGTTGACTACAGCCAAGCTGGATGCCACAGGACATAGATGGTTGGCTGCCCTCTCTTGCTTCAACTTCAGCCTGAAGTATCGGCCAGGAGTCGGGAACAGGGATGCAGATGCCCTATCCAGAAGGTTGCATGCACCACACAAACCTGATGAAGAATGGACCCATTTGGCTCCAGAAGGGGTGCGTGCCCTATATCAGGGAACTGAACTTCGATCCAGAGGAGGATCAAGAGCCGAAGAGATTGGGGTTTCGGCTGTCGGAGTACCCAAATACTATTGCAGGGTGACCCAAGTTGAAGGGGAAGATTTACCCCGGCTGTCCAAAAGGGACTTGAGGAAGGAGCAGCTAGAAGACCCTCTGGGAAGTTACTTCTAACAGACTCTCCTCAAGGGGCCTGTCTTTTGCATAGAGAGTGGACCTGGCTACAGAGAAGGGGTGGTCTACCGAAGAGGTCCATCCGGAGATCTGGAGGAGAAGTGGCAACTGTTCTTACCAGCTAAATACAGGGAGAGAGTTCTGGCTGCTCTTCATGATAATCATGGCCCTCTGGGACCTGAAAGAACTTTTCAGCTTGTCAGAGACAGGTTCTACTGGCCCTGTATGAGGGCCGAAGTTGAAGGATACTGTCATTCTTGTGTCCGATGCATACAAAGGAAGACTCTGCCACGTCAAGCAGCCCCAATGGGCCATAAGCAAAGCCAGGGACCCATGGAACTGGTGTGCATTGATTTCCTTTGCCTAGAGCCTGATCTGAGTGATCAAGGGAATGTCCTTGTGGTAACAGACCATTTTACCAGATACGCCCAAGCATTCCCAACAAAGGATCAGAAGGCCTCAACGGTAGCCAAAGTTCTTGTAGAGAAGTTCTTTGTACACTATGGGTTACCACAATGCCTCCATTCAGATCAGGGAAGGGACTTTGAAAGCAGACTGATCAAGAGACTGTTAGATCTGTTAGGCATTCAAAAGACTAGAACTACTCCATACCATCCACAAGGGGATGCCCAGCCTGAACGATTTAACAGGACTCTTTTGGACATGTTAGGGACTTTGAGCTCAGAGAAGAAGCAGCATTGGGGCAAGCATGTAGCTGCCATTGTGCATGCTTACAACTGTACTGTCAGTGATGTTACTGGATATTCCCCTTATCGTCTAATGTTTGGACGAGAGGCTCGGTTGCCAGTGGATTTGGCCTTTGGCATCTCGCCCGATCACACCTCTTCAGCATCGCACAAGGGATATGTGGACCGACTGAGGAAGAGTCTGAAATCGGCCTATGATAAAGCTCAGGCAACATCTGATCAACGTGGATTGAGAAATAAAAGGAATTTTGACTTAAAAATTCGGATCCAAGACTTGCAACCCGGGGACAGGGTATTGTTGAGGAACTTGGGTGTCCCGGGAAAACACAAGTTGGCAGACCGCTGAAAGTCCCAACCTTATGTTATCTGCAAGCAACTACCAAACCTCCCTGTGTATCAAATTCGGCCTGAAGGAAGTGTGGGTCCATTGAAGACTTGGCATAGGAACCATCTACTACCTCTCTCTGAAGCAGTTCGCATGCCTCCTGTCGTAGATTCGCCAGAGACCCCTTCGAGCTCTCGCCTGTCCAGACCAGTCACCAGATCTCAGTCGACACTCCCAGATGTGAGGGAGGGAAATTCTCCATCTGAAGATCTGGAAGATAAAGAGGAGGTACCTGACAGGATGTGGTCATCTCAGTTACCAGAACCCACACCTGCCTCCCTGTCTTCATCCGAATTGGCTGACAGAGGAACCCTTCGGGTAGAAGCCCCCAAATTCATACCTTTCCACATGCTTCCAGAAGAAGTAGTTGATGATGAAGATCCTGAGGAGGAGGTTGCACCTTTCTCTGAAGAAGAACTGACTGCTCTTGAAACATCAGATTCCTGTGTGTTGGAACATGAGGAGGAGGACATTGAAGAATCCCCAGAAGTGGCTGGTCCTAGTACCTCTGAGATCGTGCATCCCAAAGAACAGAGGGAAAGAAGAGTCATTCACCCACCCAAAAGACTGGCCTATGACCAATTGGGTGAATGCTCGGAAGAAGCTATCTTTACTTCCAAACGAACTCTTGATCAGCCTAGTTCTTCCACCGCAGATTTGGTGGAGGACAACCCTAGCTCACCCCCATGCACATCTGTACAAGCCACTCAAGTGTCGGGGGTCTGTGAACAGAATTACCTTCCCTCCCCCGACAATTGGTGGGAGGTTCCTATGTCGAACGTGTGTTGTAATATGCAGTTGTTAAGTTTGAATTCTGCTTATGAAAAGGAAGATAATTCTCTGTTATGCATATGTTAATGTTTTTGTTGTGTACTGCCAACATATGCACTGGAGTACATGCTGTTGTCCTCTTTGGGGACCAAAGTTTCTTAAGTGGGGGGAGTGTGTAGCGAGGTTTCATATGCCTAAAAGATGACTGTTTGACATTTGAGAGGAACTCGGCTCCATCTAGTGGCCAAAACGACACATTGCAGCTGATCTGGAATTTCCTGTGATGTGATGTGATGTGATTTCCTGTCAGGAAGTATAAGCAGACTACATCATCCATAATTCCATGGGAGTACCAGGGTGCATTGCTTCACCGCACAGCCTTTTGGGGGAGGCTTTATAAAGGAAGGGAGGAGCCAGGCTCTCTCTCTTGTCTCCTCACACAACACTTAGAAGGAAGCAAGTGCTGTGGGCTGATGCTGCGGACTAGGCCTGAAGCCTGGGCCTGAAGTGACTGAGTGGAAGCGTTTCATCTTTAGTAAAGGAGCCTTCCCAGAGAACCCATCGATGCTCTGCAGAGACTGGTGTCGCCCACATCTAACCACAAGAAATCGGAGGTGGAGAGCTCCTGAAGAAAGAGGCCGTTTGGTGAGCAGGGCACATGCCCAAATCTGATTCTCGCTTGGAAGAAAGTAACTTTAGCCGGTGCTGACTATACTTTAGATAGTACGCAGTACACTCAGCGGCCTAGTGCACCCTTCAGGAGACTAAGAATTTAAACACAAGTACATAAGGTGTCAGAGGCCTATATATGCACCACTAAGAAGATTCATACACCCAATTATGCAGTAACATTGCGGGTGATTGTAACCTTTTTTTTTCTCACCCTTTTTGACTATATATCCTTACTTTTGGAATACAAATAGCTTGTGCACCAACGATTGCTAGCGAAGATTCCAAACCAAAAGAAAAGGAACTGTGTGTGGGATTCCAATAGGTTCTGCCTACCTGATACAAGAGACTAGACAGGTGTAAAGTGTAGTCTGAATTGGGTAAAAGAAAGCTTATGAGTTATCTTTTAGTTGCATAAGTATACAAAAATAGCTATCTTAATCATATGGTTTATTATTGTGACACTAACTTTATATTTCTTAGTTGACCCTTGTGATGTCTTATGGAGTCAACTTGTACTTTAATTCTCAGTAAAGCTACTTTGGTTAAGCAAAAGTCTGTGTGTTGCACCTTGTGTCACCCAGAGGGACTGTGGCTGGAGAAAGGTAACAAGTTATTATTACTTATTGGGGTGATATATCCTGAATTGTGTTCTCCTGTAGCCATTTGGTATTATAGTCCCATTTCGTGTCAGTTGTGCATAGGGAGGGTTCGAGCCAATTCCAGGGGTTGGTAGGCAGGACGTAGACCCAATAATCTAATCAGCAGCTCCATATATGACAAATTATGCCAGCTGTAGTTTGTGAGCACATACTCCGCTAACCACATAAAGATGGAGTGTAGGTCCAGGAAATAAGCAAGAAGAAGAGAAGACCAGGAAGCAACATCATTAGTTGGATTAGAAAGGTAGTCCAAAAGTATCTCCAGCACAGGTCCCTGGAAAGCCCATATATAAATAAAAGTAAAAAAATACTATAAAAAAAAGGCCAACCTGTTTAAAGAGCTTATTATGGCAGAAAAAAAAAATGTCCTAAGCCAAAGCATCCGAAAGAGGTTGCTTTGCATTCTTTGGATGTGGATGTGGTTGGAGCCATCAGGGTGTACTTGATGGTGACTGAGTCTATTCAGAAATCGGATTCATTCTCAGGGATGGCCCTCGTAAGGGGCAGGATGCATCTGCCGCGACCATTTCCAGATGGATCAGGCAAACGGTGGTGCAGGCCTATTCAATTAAGGGTCAGGTCTCTCCTTTTCCCTGTTAGGGGGCATTCCACAAGGGCGCTTAATGCCTCCTGGGCCTTCCGTCATCAGGCGTCAGTGGTCCAGGTCTGTCATCTGGGCGTCTGTACACACATTCACCAAGTTCTACAAGGTGGATGTTCTTGCATCTGCTGATGCTGCCTTTGGTCGCAGTTTTGCAGGCCACTGTGGCAGAGTCCTCTGCCTCTTGAGGGTGTTTTTTTTCTGGTTGGTGAGCTCCAGTTCCTGGTTGAGCTCCTGGTTTACCTGGTTGGCTAAGTTTAGCCTTTTATTTTGAGAATATGTTTATTGGTGTGTTTTTTCCCACCCCTCATGCTTTGGGACGTCCCATCCATCTAATGAAGATATGAAGCTGTGTCCGTCAATGAACGAAAGAGAAAATAGAAAATTGTATCAAATACTTACTGTAATTTTCCTTTCCTGATGCCAATACATGGCAGCATACACATGATATAGCTCCGCCCCTATATCCACCCACAGGACCTGTTTAAATCTATAAAAGCATGACTGAGGGCAATCTCCCATTCTTCATATTAAGCATAAAATATCAGAGGGAGGGTCCATATTCTGCCATGTATTGGCTTCCGGAAAAGAAAATTATGGTAAGTATTTGATACAATTTTCCATTTTCCTGACTCAACATGGCAGCATACACATGATAAATGATGAGGTATGAGAGGGAGGGTTTAATGTTGCAAACTCAGTCTTTATTTATGCCTGAATAGTTTTTCTCCCAAACTCTACTGTAGTGAGAGCTGCCAGATCCACCCTGTAGTGCTTTAGGAACGTGTGGTGGGAAGACTAGCTCGCTGCTCTGCATACTTGTCTCCAGGGACACCCCTGCACGTGCTCCCCAGGAAGAAGATACTGCTCTAGTCGAATGAGCTCTTTCCACCTCGGGAGGTGCCTTTCTAGCCACTCTATATGCATCATGAATAGTTTTGACTATCCATGACGATATTGTTCTGGCCGAGGCTTCCTTCCCTTTTAGTCTTTCTGAAGGTATGATAAAAGGCCTTTCAGATCGTTCGAAGGAGGCAGCGACTTGCAGACAGAACTTTAGAACTTTGGAAATGTTCAGTTCCTGTAAGTTCGCCTCTGATTCCTCTGGGAATGCTGGAAGTATCCATTCATTAGTGAGGTGAACCATTGAAGCTACCTTAGGCACGAAGTGATCAAGTGGTCCCAACACCACTCTGTCTGGGAAAGGTCGTATATGGTCCCACCATTCCTAGGACTTGGAGCTCTGACATCCTCCCGCCGGAGGCTATGGCAATTAAGAAAGCAGTCTTTAAGGTGATATTCCACAATGAACAATCCTGCACAGGGGTACCAGGACGGATTGCCAAAAAATTTAGGATCAACGTCAAGTCTCACTGGGGAAACCTATTTCCCCTTGGAAGGCGTTATCTAAGCACTGCTCTCATGAAGCGTTCCACCAGCGGATCTGCTGTCGCTTTTTTTTTTTTGTAAAGGCCGAGATTCGACCTTCAAGGAACTCAGGCTGAGACCTAGATCTAGTCCCGTTTGCAGTAATTACAAAATTTGTAAGTTGTCAGAGTTACTAAGTCTGAATCAAAGCTTGCAAACGTATGCCATATTCTGGTGTATATGGCATTTGTAGAGCCCTTTCTGGAGTTTTGCAATGTTCTTAAGGCCTCCAGAGAACATCCTGAGGCCTGTAACCCTTGCCTTTCAACCTCCAAGCCGCTAGGGCCAGCCGGGATGGATTTGGGTGTAGGATGTCTCCTTGTACTAGGTGAAGAGGAGTTACTGGCAGCATGATCGGAGGACACATTCTCAGGTCCATTGCCAGAGAGAACCACGGTCTGCGCAGTCAGTATGGAAGCACCGCGATGACTGTCAGAGTCTCTGTCAATAACCTCCTCAGAAACTTCAATATTAATGGAATTGGAGGAAAGGCATAAGCCAGTTGTGTCGGCCAAATATGAGTCAGGGTGTCCAACCCTTCTGCCATTGGGTGAGGATATCGAGAGAGGAAGCGGGCTACCTTGCAGTTTGACGAGGAGGCTAACCGATCTAGTTGCGGGAGCCCCCACCAGAGGACAATTTGTTTGACTACCTTCTGGGTGAAGAGCCCACTCGTTGGGATCCTTGAACTGACTGGAGAGAAGACCTGCTTCTGTTTTCTGACTGCCTGGTAGATATATCACTCTCAGATCTGACAGGTGTTGTTGCGCTAATGTCATTATTGGATCTACCTCTGCTAGGAGGGATCAACTGTGTGTTCCACCTTGTCTTTGGATGTACGATACTGCCACTGTATTGTCCATACGGAGCAGGACTGGACGCCCTCGTATGTAGGATAGTAGGGCAGCTAATGCCATAAAGGCTGCTCGAAGCTCCAGGATGTTGGACACTAGACCCTGCATTGGAAATTCCCATCTGCCTTGGACTTTGTCCAGTTCGCAGGTGGCTCCCCACCCTGCCCTGCTGTCATCTGTAGTAACAGTGATCCAGTTTTGTGGACCTAATGGTCGGTGCCTTAACCACTTGCCGACCGCCGCACGACTATTTACTGCAGCGGTCAGCCCAGTGCAGGCAAAGTGACATAGGACTACGTCGCTTATTCCCGCCGGTCTGGTGCGCACTATCGTGCCTCCCCCCCCCCCCCCGCTGCCGCCGCTGATGGCTTGATTGGGTTCAGAACCAATCAGTCATCAGGTCCAGGCCAATGATTTTTGGCCTGGACCTGTTGACCGGTCCTGCCCAATCAGATTCTATTCTGAGCCTGTGTAATGTAAACACAGGCTCAGAAAAGACCTGCTCTTCCCTCCCATGATCCTTTTTGGATTCATCGAGAGGAGAGAGCACAACTAACTGTGAGTACTGCACCAAGCACACATATACACATACACACACTTAGATAGGCACATTTAACCCCCGATCGCCCCCCCCCCCCCCAGTTAACCCCTACACCCCCTGTCACAATACACACTGTGTACAGTATATAGCATTTTCCAATATACCCGTGTAAGTGTGATTTGTGACCAGGTGTAGCTCTTGCGGAACCCCTTTTACACTTAAAATACCCGCTACCCCCCCAATAAATAACCCCCTGATCCCCCCCTGATCACCCCCAGTTAACCCCTTCCCCCCTGTCACATTGCACACTAATACAAACGTAATATACTGTTTTTCTGTATTTTGTATTAGTGCAATTGTGACTTGAGTTAGCGCTAGCGACTTCGTTTCTGTCCCAAGGAGGTTTAGGGTCCCCGCCACCCCCCCAATAAAGATTTAACCCCCTGATCCCCCCCTGATCCCCCCTACACCCCCTGTCACAACACACACTGTGTACAGTATATAGAATGTTCTATATACATGTATAAGTCTGACTTGTGACCAGGTTTAGCATTTGCGGGCGTTACTTTTATCCTTAGGATACCCGCCACCCCTTCCCCCCTGTCACATTGCACACTAATACACACGTAATATAGTTTTACTGTTTTTGTATTAGTGTGAATGTGACTTGAGTTAGCGCTAGCGAGTTCGTTTCTGTCCTAAAGGAGGTTTAGGGTCCCCGCCCCCCCCCAATAAATATTTAACCCCCTGATCCCCTCCTGATCACCCCCAGTTAACCCCTTCATTGCCCTGTCACAGTGTCACTTTTATAGTGTACAGTTTTTTTTTCTGATCACTATTAGTGACACAGGTGACATTAGCTAGTGTTAGTGTCAGTCTAAAATAGCGCAGATCCCTGGCGCATAGTTAGAAATAACCCCTTGATTACCACACACACGCACATACACTTCCATTACTAGTATAGTGTTTGAACAGATCAATATCTGATCTGATCGGAACTATACTAGTGTCCCCATAGTTTAGGGTTCCCAAAACGCGGTGTTTGCACAATCAGCACTGATTCCTGCCAGCACCTGCGTTTAACCCCTCCGCCCAGCCCACCCCACCTAGGCAAGTGTAGTAATCAATAGATTAGTGTCACTTACAAAAAAACACGACACACAAAACCGCTGTGTTAGCAGAGTCAGGCCTGATCCCTGCTAGCATTAGCAGTTTTTTTTTGCTAGCGCTTGAAATAGTCCTTGACAACCAGGTGCTTTTATTACCTGTGAGTCACACTACTGTACCGGTAAATTTAGTTACCCAAATGTCCAAACGTTTGTACAGTAGTGCAGAGGCTTATAGTATACTGACCATGTCAGATGAGAGCGATGGGGATGCCTCGCTGGCAGAATCTGGGTCAGTATACGAGCCTGATGACAGCAGCGGCTCCCTGACAGATTGGTCCCTGTTAGACCCAGGTGTGCCCGATCCCATTCTGGAGTTGTTGAGATGCAGGAATCGCAGGGTGCTCGTATGGAGCAGAGTGTCCGTACTAGTGCCGCTCATTCTTCTGGCGGCCTGGCAAGCGCCAGCGCCTAGTACACCCTGGACCTAGAACAACCAGCACTGCAGTAACACTTGGTGACGTGGCGAGTCTAATAAGTGCAGTTGAAGCTGGTGCGGTGGCTTGCACGAGTAGTGGCCCGCAACCACCGCATATTCGAAGACAGGCCCGTAGAGCCCATAGTGCCCTCCCTGATGCGCTGGCATATCCCAATTGGCAACCCACTGATTCTACAGTGCCAGTACTTCCCCCATTCACTGCCCAACCTGGAATCCATGTGGAGACAGCTGGTTTTACGCCCCTGAAATTTTTTGAGCTGTTCTTCACAGAAGATCTTTTCAGATCTATTGTGGATCAATCAAATTTATATGCACAACAATTTATCACCGCCAACCCAAATTCGCCCCTTGCCAGACCATTCGGCTGGAAATCTAGAACGGTTTCCGATTTTAAAATCTTTCTGGGCCTTTCCCTCAACATGGGTATAACAAAACAGAGTGAATTGTGGCTATATTGGTCCACTAGCCCAGTGGTTCTCAATTCCGGTCCTCGGGACCCACTAACAGGCCAGATTTTAAGTATTACCTTGGGGGATGCAGACTAGAATACCACAATCACTGAGCAGCAAATGAGATCACCTGTGATGTAATTTAGTTATCTTGCAAACCTGGCCTGTTGGTGGGTCCCGAGGACCGGAGTTGAGAACCACTGCACTAGCCCACTTCACCATATGCGCATTTACTCTGCCTCCATGTCCAGGATGAGATACGAGCAAATTCTGCGATTTATGCATTTCAGCAGCAATGAAATTGAAATCTGTCGTCCTCTGGGAGACCCTGCATATGATCAGATCCACAAAATTCGGCCCCTCATAGACCACTTCAATCAGCGGTTTGCAGCCTTGTTTACGCCCGAACAAGTTGTCTGCGTTGACGAGTCCCTGATTAAATTTACTGGCCGCCTTGCTATGAAACAGTACCTCCCCAGCAAGCGTGCCAAGTACGGGGTCAAGCTGTACAAGCTCTGTGACAGGGCCACAGGCTATACAGTTAGTTTCCGGGTCTATGAGGTAAAAGATAGCACTGTGGAGCCCCCCAACTGCCCAGACTACATAGGGAGCAGCGGCAAGATAGTTTGGGACTTGGTGTCACCCTTATCCGGAAAGGGGTACCATTTGTACGTTGACAACTTCTACACAAGCGTGCCACTATTTAGTAATCTTCTTGAATTACAAATTGGCGCATGTGGCACCGTGCGACCTAATCGCCGGGGCTTCCCCCAACGGCTTGTAAATTCCCGTCTTAGTCGAGGGGAGAGAGCCTGCTTGAAAACGGACAAATTGCTTGCAGTGAAGTGGAGGGATACACAGGATGTTTTCGCTCTGTCCTCCCTTCACGCAGACACGACGATCCAAATTCCTACGGCAGCTGGCGTTATGGAGAAACCCTTCTGTGTCCAGGACTACAACCTTAAAATGGGAGGAGTGGACCTTAACGACCAGCTTTTGGCGCCGTATTTAATTGCCCGTAAAGCCAGATGCTGGTACAAAAAAGTGTCTGTTTATTTATTCCAATTGGCTATGCTGAACGCCTTTGTCCTATACAGGGCGTCAGGACGAACTGGTTCCTTCCGAGAATTCCAGGAAGCGATCATCCTTGCCTACCTGTACCCAGGAGGTATGCCTGCCCAACTTCCCCTTCCAGAGACAGTGAGCCGGCTGCATGAGAGACATTTTCCACATGTCCTCCCACGTACCCCTACCCAAACTCACCCCCAAAGAAGATGTCGTGTCTGTAGCAGGAGCAGATTTAGGCGTGACACCTGCTATTATTGTCCCAGATGTCCTGACCAACCTGGTCTCTGCATCGGGGAATGTTTCAAGCGCTACCATACACTAGTAGAGTATTAGTGTAGGGTACAGCACGACATAGTGTAGGGCACACAAACACAGGGTCTCGAAAGATGTTCGATGGCTATCGACATTTTGAGAGACCCAAGCTGGAAAATCGCAGTTCACAAAAAAAGTGTTCCAAACAAAAAAAAAAAAATCCAAAAACAGTTGTCGTGTCAGTCATTTTTTTCTACTCTTCCTACTGTACTTTTACTGTACTTTGTTTGTTTTTCATTCTTTTAACCTGTTTTCTCTTGCAGGTCCCCTTCGGCTGCCACATTGATTTTATATATTCTGACACAAACAGCGTTTGCGCACAGCATATATGGATACCTCTGATGGCAACAGCTGTGGATCGGCTGATTTCAGCACTGCAGTTAAAATACCTTTTAGGTATACATGGAATATTGTCATGTATACCCACCATTAAATTCAGTGGGTGGTTGTTTAGCCGATTAATGGTGTGTAATACTACACAATATTCCTGTGGTGATTTCTGTTAAGTTCTCTTTTATTTCGTTCAGCCCACAGGCTGCATGAAAAAAAAAAAAAAACCTGCACTATATGCCAAACAAGGACCAGCAATGTACTAGTACGTTACTGGACTTTGAGTGGTTATACCAGGATGATGCCTGCAGATTTAGGCATCACCTTGGTATCGTTTTTTTACAGCCAGCGGTCGGCTTACATGTAAAAGCAATCCTAGCAGATAATTGGCCGCTAGACTGCTTTTACATGCAGTGGGAGGGGACTCCCCCCCCCCCCCCCTACCGCCGCCTTCCATGGTTTTTCTCGGGCTCTCCTGTCCCACCGGTTAACCCGAGAGTGCAGCCGGTGGCTCAATTATCTAACCATAGAGCTGATTGGAGATGAGAATGGCTCCAAACATCTCTATGGCCTAAGATACCGGAAGCTACGAGCATTTCATGACTTCTGTTTCTTCAGAAATAAACAGCGCCATTGGGAAATTGGGAAAGTATTTTATCACACCAATTTTGGTGTGGTCAGATACGTTAAGGTCAGAGGAGAGATCTAGAGTCTAAAAGACCCCAATTTTTTAAAAAAGAGTACCTGTCAATACAGATTGCTATCATAGGGGGTATTTAAATTCACTGTGATAACAATAAAAATGATTAAAAAAAAATGAAAGGAAAGGTGTCAAAATAACATAAAAAAGCAAAATAAATAATAAAAAAAAAAGCCCCCCCCCCCTCCACCCGTGCTTGCGTGCAAAGGCGCACGCAAGCGTTGGTCTAGTGTCATATATAAAATGCAATTGCAGCATGCATGTGAGGTATCGCCGCGAACGCCAGGTCAAGTGCAGTAATTCTTGCAGTAGACCTCCTCTGTAAGTCTAAAGTGGTAACCTGTAAAGACTTTGAAAGGCTTTTAAAAATGTACGCAGTTTGTTGCCGCTGCACAGGCGTGCGCAATTTTTAAAGCATGTCATGTTTGGTATCTATGTACTCGGCATAAGATCATCTTTTAAATTTTACCAAACAATTTGGAATTATATAGTGTATTTGTGCAATAAATTTAAAAAAATAAATTTTTTTTGCAGAAATTGAGTTTGGAAAATCTGTGCGCAAATACCGTGTGACAAAAAAATTTGCAACATCCACCATTTTGTTCTATAGGGCCTCTGCTTTAAAGAAATATATCATGTTTGGGGGTTCAAAGTAATTTTCTAGTAAACAAAAAGTCACAGAAAAGACTTGGTTTTCAAGTGGTTAGAAGAGTGGGTGATGTGTGGCTAAGATTAAGCATAAAATGTCGGGACAGTTCAAACACCCCCCAAATGACCCCTTTTTGAAAGTAGACACCCAAAGCTATTTGCTGAGAGGCATATTGAGTCCATGGAGTATTTTATATTTTGCCCTAAGTTTCGGGAAGATGACAATTTGTTTTTGTTTTTTTGGGGGTTTTTTTACAGAAAGTTGTCACTAAATGATATATTGCTCACGCATGCCATGGGTATATGTGAAGTGAAACCCCAAAATACATTCTGTAGCTTCTACTGAGTACACGGATACCACATGTGTGAGACTTTTTGGGAGCCTAGCTATGTACGGGACCCCGAAAACCAATCCCCATTTTCAAGTTTTCTAATGGCGTAAATTTGTTATTTTACCTCTGCACCACCTGTCACAGTTTCAGAGGCCCTGAAATTTCAAGATGGCACAAAACCCCCCCCAAATGACCCCATTTTGCAAAGTAGACACTCCAAGCTATTAGCTGAGAGGCATGATGAGTCCATGGAATAGTTTATATTTTGCCACAAGTTTCAAGACAATTATTATTTATTTATTTTATTTTTTACACAAGGTTGTCAGTAAATGATATAATGCTCACACATGCCATGGGTATATGTGAAATGAAACCCCAAAATATATTCTGTTGCTTCTCCTTAGTACACGGATACCACATGTGTGAGACTTTTTGGGAGCCTAGCTGTGTACGGGACCCCGAAAACCAATCCACATCTTCAAGTTTTCTAATGGCGTAAATTGCTTATTTTACCTCTGCACTACCTGTCACAGTTATCAGAGGCCCTGAAATTTCAAGATGGCACAAACCCCCCCCCCCCCCCCAAATGACCCCATTTTGCAAAGTAGACACTCCAAGCTATTAGCTGAGAGGCATGATGAGTCCATGGAATAGTTTATATGTTGCCACAAGTTTCAAGAATATTATTATTTATTTATTTTATTTTTTACACAAGGTTGTCAGTAAATGATATAATGCTCACACATGCCATGGGTATATGTGAAATAACACCCCAAAATACATTCTGCTGCTTCTCCTGAGTACAGGGATACCCCATGTGTGAGACTTTTTGGCAGTCTAGCCACGTACAGGCCCCGGAAAACCAATCCGCACCTTCTGGCTTTCTAAGGGCGTAAATTGTTGATCTCACTCCTTACTATATAACATGATATTGCTGCGCTAAAATATATATAATATCATAAAAATCATAAAATGCGAAAAGCAGCCAACACAAATCTTTAGAAATGGAAAGATCAATGGCAATGGATACAAAATGTGGCGCTAATCTTGTTATTGTCTGCACAAAACATCTAAAACAATTGTGGATAGCATGCAACAGTTCTTATGTCTTCCGCATGGATATATAATAAGATTCCAGAAGGAGAGAAGTGAAGATCCTCAGCGAGGGAAACCACCACCAGGCACCTGCACACACTGATCCTTACCAGATCCCAATGACCCTCATCACAAAGGTCAAAAGCGCTGAATAAACAAGCCCTGGGAAGCCGGGATCCTTCACTCCTCCTCACTCGATCATATCCATATAGCAGGCAGTCATCAAATCCTTACGATGTCCCCATAGGAGGAAACAAAACACCACCTCATAGTGTATACTGCTTTCAAGTTTATTGGCCCCAAAGGATAAAAATTCCACTTACTAGACAGCCGCTAATAGAGAGCGTTGCAAATCCACCTTCCTATGGTTCGGTGCTCGCGCATCCCACCAGAAAAATGGCCGCCGTGTCTCTTCCTCGTGTGGCGTGCGTCGCCGTAGGCTCCACCCGACGCGTTTCGTCAGAGATTGACGTCGTCAAGGGGTGTGGTCCTACGGCGTCGACGCTATATATATAGTATTGAGACGGGCGGAAGTAATCAGATTCACCATTCCCCGGAAACGATGTGCTTGCGCTCCACCGCCCAGATATGGGAAATACAGAGATAAACACGGAGGTATAACAACCCCCACACAGCGATCGCCATATAACATGGGACCGGCTCTGGAAAAAAAAGAAGGAAAAAAACAGTCCTATAATAGACATTGGGGATTTGTAGCAATATTATCAATAAAGACTACACGCCACTGATCAAAGATCACAGCGCCCTCTGGTGGTCACACTAAAAACCAAAAGTAGAAGGAAATGCCGCACTCTCTTCACATAGCGGTAAAATACATGTAAATAACAATAAAATACATAAATGGAAATTAAAAATAATCAGGTTAAAAAGAAATTGGACAATGAACTCAGATCTTATCGATGGCACTCTAGATGAAGACATTATAAAACACCACGATACTCATCCGAACCAAGTCAAATCACAATAAATGAAACCAAAGATCCATATTAATGGGATATCCTCAAGAGTTGCTAATGAATGCGTTTATATCCCATTCTATGTTTAGGCCCAACGGGGTATAGGATTTCAGTCTATATATCCAGCTGGTCTCCAACTTGGAGACCCCCCGGGTCATATTACTACCTCTCCAGTTGTTTGTGAATCTATCAATCCCAAGAAAGATAGTTCCCTTAGGGTCCCTCTGATGGCACTGGTCATAGTGCCTCGAAACACTATGTTTCAGGAACCCCTTGACTATGTTGGTGTAACGCTCCTGCGTTTTTAGTATAGGCTGGATTTGCAGCTGCAAAATCTCCACTCAGTAGTCATGTAGAGATGTGTTGAATACCAGATCCAACTCTCCAGGACTCATCACCGTGGGCCTGTCAGCTTCAACATACAGATATATACACACTCAATGAGATGTTCCTGGAGTGATAGGATGTATATGATAGTATGAAGGTGATGTGCTGAAGGGACAGGTGTGAACAGTGACAAGGATGGTAATCACTTGATAGGTTTGTATAGGAGAGTTCAAGATGGTATTTAGGAATGCAGATGTAACGCTCCTGCGTTTCTTATATGGTGTGGATTTTCAGCTGCAGAAATAGTTCCACGTCAGTAGTCATGTAAGAGATATGCTGAGATACCATTCCCAACCTCAATGACTCATCATGTGTGGAAGGTCTTATTTCAGCCAGTAAATACACACAATTAGCAAGCTGGTTCCTAGAGTGACTTTATGTATGTGGTAACACAATGATGAAGGTTGAGGGATAGGTTGAGTGGAGGTGGTAGGTGATAGACACTTGAAGGCTAGACAGTAGCAGATGGATGCAGGAAGGTTTAGCAATGTTGTATGATAGCAGATGATAGAATAGCAGGTGGACATACAAAAGAGATCAACCCAGTGCAGAAAAGTAGCAGTAGTCTCAAGAGCTAGCAATCTAGTTATGCAGATGTGATAAACAGTCTTTATTATGCAGAGCTAGATAGTGTAAGCTTAGTATAAGTTTATAGAGAATTCCCCTGCGGGGTACTTAGCACTATTAGCGATACAGCCGAAGGGTGTTTCAGGAGAGGCGGATGATCCAGTAGCGGGATACAGGGATCAGCGCAGCGAGGTTCCGTCAGCGAAGTAAGCTTGCAAGCATGGAAGCTTCAAGCAAGGTTAGCATCCAGGTAAAGGTGTTTGAACGAACACATGTGAGTGAGAACCGGCGCTTTAAATAGCTATCTAGTCCGGTGCTGGGTGATGACAGCTCCAGTCTTAAAGGTGTATGCGCACCTTTCCAAAAAGTAAATGGTGGGGCGCATACACTTGTGGAAACTGTAATTTAGGGTACCAAAGGTACCGGAACATTACAATACCCCCCCCTTAAGGCCTGCTCCTGAAGGCCTCTGGAGCTGGTTTGTCTGGGTATCTCGCATGAAAATTGCGGATTAATCTAGGGGCATGTATGTCAGAGGTGTTTAGCCAGGTGTCGTCTTGGGGCCCATAGTTCTTCCATCTAACCAAGTACTGAAGTCTTCTGTAGATACGAGAATCCAGAATCTCTTTTATCTCGTATTCTTCTCCACCTTCAACTTGTACAGGAGGGGGAGGTGGAATATTAGGCCTTATTCCTTGGTCTGGAACATGGGGTTTTAGTAGCGACACATGGAAAATGGGATGGATTTTTAGGTCCATTGGCAATGTAAGCTGCACTGCAGCTTTTCTAATAAGTTTCTTGATTGGGAAAGGTCCCAAGAACAGAGGTCCAAGCTTTTTGCTAGGGATCTTCAGTCTCAAGTTTTTTGTTGAGAGCCAAACGAGGTCCCCGATAGTATACTGTGGAGAAGGTCTTCTACGAAGATCATAGTACTTCTTTTGTTGACTGTGAGCGTGTGCAATGGTAGTATTTAGTAAACCCAGAGAATCCTTTATTTGGGTAAGATAGTCTGAGGCTACTGGGTTATTTGAAGGAAGGATGCGTGGAGGGAGAATAGAGGGATGGAACCCATAGTTCAAGTAGAACGGACTCTGCTTGGTTGTACTGTGAGTTGCGTTGTTGTAGGCAAATTCTGCCAGGGGGAGAAGATCCAACCAATCATCCTGTTGGTAAGAAGTGTGACAACGTAAATACTGCTCGATGCATTGGTTGACTCTTTTAGTCTGTCCGTTGGTCTGCGGATGGTAAGGAGAAGTGAGCTTCCGCTCAATCCGTAGTATGTGACATAGTTCTTGCCAGAATTTAGAAATAAATTGGGATCCACGGTCAGACAAAAGAGTTTTTGAGATACCATGTAATCTGAAGACATGTTTCATCAGGAGTTCTGCCGTTTGTTTGGACGAAGGTAGTCTGCGAATAGCAATGAAATGTGCCATCTTTGTCAGATGGTCCACTGACACCAAGATGGTATTAAATCCTTTGGAAGGAGGCAATTCTACGATGAAGTCCAATGACAGAACCTCCCATGGAGTTTGGGGTATTGGTAGACTGCACAGTAGACCGGATGGTCTCGTAGTGTCAATTTTGGACCTGGTACAGACATTGCATGAAGAGACGAATTTTTGTATAGATGTTTTCATGTCAGGCCACCAGAATTGCCGAGAAATCAAATTGAAAGTCTTTGTCATACCCATATGTCCTGCCATAGGCACATCATGCGATAATTCCAAGATCTTGGTGCGTAGGGTAGGTGGTATGTAAAGTTTGTTGTTGTAGTAGAGGAAGCCTTCTGCATCGGTATTTAGTTGTGGTGGGGGTGAATCCAACCTTATACCATGCAGAACCTCTTCCTTCAAGGAACGGACAACTCCAATAATGCGTTTGTGAGGTATTATAGGAACGGAAGGAATTTCAAAGTAGTTTTCTTCAGTTAGTCGTGATAGTGCATCCGCCTTTTTGTTCTTATCTGCAGGTGTGTAGGTCACTAGGAAGTTAAACCTTAGAAAGAATAGTGACCATCGTACCTGTCGATGCGAGAGAGTTTTGCTAGTCTGAAGATATTGGAGGTTTTTATGGTCCGTGTATATAATTATTGGTAATTGGGTGCCTTCGAGTAAATGTCGCCAATTCTCCAGAGCCAATTTTATAGCAAGCAGTTCCTTTTCACCCACGGGGTAATTTATCTCGGGACTGCTCAGGGATTTAGAAAAAAAGGCGACTGGATGAAGTGGTGAAGTGGGGGTAGGTCGTTGGGAGAGTATTGCTCCTACTGCCAGGTTTGACGCATCTACCTCCAGAATGTATTGGAGGGATGGGTCTGGATGGCGTAATATGGGAGCGGAAGTAAACCTTGTCTTTAACAAGTGGAAAGCCTTATTTGCTTCTTCTGACCATTTAAATGGTATTTTTATGCTAGTGAGCTGTGTGAGGGGTCTCACAATAGCAGAAAAGTTTTTTATGAACTTCCTGTAGAAATTTGAAAATCCCAGGAATCGCTGTAGCGCCTTGCGTGTAGTTGGTGTAGGCCAATCCTGAATGCAGGATATTTTACTCATGTCCATCTCGATTCCTGTTTTGGATATGATGTAGCCTAGAAAGAGTACCTCATCTTTATGGAATAAGCATTTCTTCAGCTTCACATAAAGATTATGTGCAAGCAATCTCGATAATACAAGTCTTACATGTCTTATGTGTTCAGACAGGGTCCGTGAATATATAAGTATATCGTCCAGATATACCACAACACAGACATCTAGTAAGTCTTTAAAAATATCGTTTATAAATCGTTGGAAAACTGCAGGGGCATTGCATAGGCCGAATGGCATCACAAGATATTCGAACAATCCGTATCTAGTTCTGAATGCAGTCTTCCACTCGTGTCCATCACGGATTCGAATGAGATTGTATGCTCCTTTCAGGTCTAATTTTGAAAAATAGGTAGCTCCACGCACCTGTTCAATGAGCTCAGGGATAAGCGGTAGAGGATAGCGATCTTTTATTGTGATAGCATTCAATTTCCTGTAGTCGATGATAGGTCTGAGACTTGAATCTTTATTGCGAACAAAAAAGAGTCCTGCTGCTGTGGAAGAAGTGGAAGGTCTAATAAAACCTTTTTCCAAGTTCTCATCCAAATAGGTTTTGAGATGGGCAAGTTCATCCTGTGAAAGAGGATAAACATGACCGAACCGCAATTTGCTATTTGGGAGTAGATCAATGCTACAATCATAGTCTCGATGAGGAGGTAATGCTTGAGCATTTTTCTCAAGAAAAACCTCAGAAAGATCCTGATAACATAGTGGTGCAATCTCATCTGTCACCACAGACAGAATCTTCCCTGAAAACGGGAGGTTACACGTTTCCTCGCAATAACAAGAAGGGAAGGTCAAGGACCGTTTCTTCCAATCTATGGTTGGTTGGTGTGTGTGCAACCAGGGAAGTCCCAACACAATGAGAAAGTGGGGTGATGGTATTAAATCGAAGGTAGAAGTCTCCCTATGAGACTCGTTAATAGTGACTAGAAGTGCTTGTGTCTGATCGGTGATCGGACCAGAGGATAACGGAACACCGGTAATAAGACTTACTGAGACAGGTTTGAGTTTAGAAATAATAGGAATTTTATTTAAAGCAGCAAAACATATATCCATATAATTTCCACAAGATCCTGTGTCAATCATGGCCTTAGTAGTAATCCTGTTCTGGTCCCACTGTAATGTCAAAAAAACAGAAATGTAGGGGTTAGTGAATGAAGTTGTCAATCCTCCTAGAGAGACATGTGAACACTCACCCTTCTTTTTGTTGACTAGGGGACAGACGTTTATCTTGTGATCCGGGGATGCACAGTACAAGCAGAGATTTTCATTTCGTCTTTTGGCTTTTTCCATAGTTGATAGCGGTGGGCGTATGGTTCCTACCTCCATAGGAACGGCCAGACTCCGAGAGGAAACGGATAATGGCATTCCCATCTTTTCAGCCTTTCTTTCTCGTAGTCTTCTATCTATGGTAATACTGAGTTGTATTAATGCATCCAGGGTTTTTGGCAGATCCGCTCGGGCGAGCTCGTCCTTAACGGCTTCTGATAGGCCAAGCCTAAATTGGGTTTTCAGAGATGCATCATTCCATTCTGAATCAAGGGTCCATCTCTTGAACTCTGCGACAAAGTCTTCCACAGGCCTCCTTCCTTGTTTCAAGGATCTTAACTGAAGATCAGCAGTACTCTGTCTATTGGGGTCATCATATAGGCTAGTGAGCTCTGCCAGGAACAAGGCATAGGAGTTGAGAAGCTGGTCATTTTTCTCAAAAAGAGAATCTGCCCAGGCTCGAGGATTGCTTGATAGGTAAGAAATAATAGTACAAACCTTAATGTGATCAGTAAGGTAGGTACGAGGTTTTAGCAAAAAAAGTAACTCACATGCGTTTTTAAATTCGCGAAATTTTTTGCGATCGCCTGTAAATACCAAAGGGGGATTTATCTTGGGTTCAGGGGACTGAGCAGAGGTAAGTTGTGTCAGTCTAATTACCTGCTGCGACAGAGCCTGATTGTCTTCTTTTAATTCAGCAAGTGCGTGTATTAACGCAGATACTTGCTGTTTTAATTGTGTCACCTGAGTGGTTATTTCTGCTGAATCCATTTTTGGGTTCGTTCAATCTGTAACGCTCCTGCGTTTCTTATATGGTGTGGATTTTCAGCTGCAGAAATAGTTCCACGTCAGTAGTCATGTAAGAGATATGCTGAGATACCATTCCCAACCTCAATGACTCATCATGTGTGGAAGGTCTTATTTCAGCCAGTAAATACACACAATTAGCAAGCTGGTTCCTAGAGTGACTTTATGTATGTGGTAACACAATGATGAAGGTTGAGGGATAGGTTGAGTGGAGGTGGTAGGTGATAGACACTTGAAGGTGAGACAGTAGCAGATGGATGCAGGAAGGTTTAGCAATGTTGTATGATAGCAGATGATAGAATAGCAGGTGGACATACAAAAGAGATCAACCCAGTGCAGAAAAGTAGCAGTAGTCTCAAGAGCTAGCAATCTAGTTATGCAGATGTGATAAACAGTCTTTACTATGCAGAGCTAGATAGTGTAAGCTTAGTATAAGTTTATAGAGAATTCCCCTGCGGGGTACTTAGCACTATTAGCGATACAGCCGAAGGGTGGTTCAGGAGAGGCGGATGATCCAGTAGCGGGATACAGGGATCAGCGCAGCGAGGTTCCGTCAGCGAAGTAAGCTTGCAAGCATGGAAGCTTCAAGCAAGGTTAGCATCCAGGTAAAGGTGTTTGAACAAACACATGTGAGTGAGAACCGGCGCTTTAAATAGCCATCTAGTCCGGCGCTGGGTGATGACAGCTCCAGTCTTAAAGGTGTATGCGCACCATTCCAAAAAGTAAATGGTGGGGCGCATACACTTGTGGAAAGTGTAATTTAGGGTACCAAAGGTACCGGAACATTACAGCAGATAGGTTAGAATCGAGTATGCTAACAGGGGGTGAGGACAGCAGATGACAAATACAGGATAGACTAACCCAGTGCAAGGATAGATAGTAGTAGACAGGAGAGCTAGCAATCTATGCAGCAGTGCAGATGATAGATGGTAGTAGGCTCAAGAGCTAGCAATCTATGTAACAGTGCAGATGATAGGATAGTATGGATAGGTAGTAACAGTCCTTAATGTGCATAGGTAGATAGTGCAATAAGGTTATGGAGGGTTCCCCTGCGGGGTACTTATCACTTGTAATGTTAGTAGTTTAGAGAGGTCCAGTAGATAAGGAATGATCCGGTAGCGAGATACAGGGATCAGTAGCGAGGTTCCGGTCTGCTCCAGGTAAAGGGAATAGCTGGAGGTTCCGATCGAGAGACAGGCTTGAAAGCATGTGGATAACAAGGCAGGTTGAATGAACAATGTGAGTGAGACCGCCGGCGGTTGAAATAGCTGCTCTGCGGCGCTCAGCAGTGACATCATCGTTCTTAAAGGTATATGCGTACCACCTGAAGAGAAAGGTGGGACGCATTACAGAGAAAGTGGTGATTAAGGGTACCGGAGGTACCAGAATCTTACAGTACCCCCCCCCCCCTTAAGGCCGGCTCCGGAAGGCCTATAGGACAGGTTTCTCTGGGTGTTTCGAGTGAAAGTTCCGTATAAGTCTAGGCGCATGAATATCAGAGGTATCTAGTCAGGTGTCGTCTTGGGGTCCATAGTTCTTCCATCTTATGAGATACTGGAGTCTTCCTCTATGGATGCGAGAATCCAAAATTTCCTTGATCTCATACTCTTCTCCGCCTTCAACTTGTATTGGAGGTGGAGGCAAGATGGTAGGCCTAATTCCTTGGTTAGGAACATGGGGCTTCAGTAGCGACACATGGAAGATGGGATGGATCTTGAGATCTGCTGGTAGGGTGAGCTGTACTGCAGCTTTTCCGATAAGTTTTTTAATTGGGAAGGGTCCCAAAAATAAAGGTCCAAGCTTCTTGCTAGGGATTTTTAATCTTAAGTTCTTTGTCGATAGCCAAACAAGGTCCCCAATAGCATACTGAGGAGAAGGTCTTCTACGAAGGTCGTAGTACTTTTTTTGTTGACTGTGAGCGTGTGATATAGTGGTATTGAGTAAACCCAAAGAGTCTTTTATTTGGGTAAGGTAATCCGAGGCTACTGGGTTACTCGATGGCAGGATGCGTGGTGGAAGAAGAGTGGGATGAAACCCATAGTTCAAGTAGAACGGACTTTGCTTCGTAGTACTGTGGGTTGCGTTGTAAGCAAATTCTGCTAGAGGAAGGAGATCCACCCAATCATCCTGCAAGTATGATGTGTAGCAACGTAGATATTGCTCAATGCACTGGTTGACTCTTTCAGTCTGTCCGTTGGTCTGAGGATGGTAGGGAGAAGTGAGCTTTCGCTCAATGCATAAAATTTGACAAAGTGCTTGCCAAAATTTAGAGATGAATTGTGAACCACGGTCGGACAAAAGAGTTTTTGGAATTCCATGCAACTTAAACACATGTTTCATCAGTAGTTCTGCTGTTTGTTTAGATGAAGGTAGTCTACGGATAGCAATGAAATGTGCCATCTTTGTCAAGTGGTCCACTGACACTAGGATGGTATTAAATCCTTTAGAGGGTGGTAGTTCTACTATGAAATCTAAGGACACAACTTCCCATGGAACCTGGGGTATTGGTAGACTACAAAGTAGTCCAGATGGTTTTGTAGTGTCAATTTTGGACCTTGCACAGATGTCACATGAAGAAACAAATTTTTGTACAGACGTCTTCATATCAGGCCACCAAAACTGCCTGGTGAGCAAATTAAAGGTTTTTGTTATACCCATATGTCCTGCCATGGGCACATCATGCGATAACTCCAAGATCTTGGTGCCCATAGTAGGGGGTATGTAGAGTTTGTCATTGTAATAGAGGAAGCCTTCTGCATCAGTACTTAGTTGTGGTGGAGGTGAATCCATTCTTATACTGTGCAAAATCTCTTCCTTCAAGGAACGGACAACACCAATAATGCGTTCATAGGGTATTATGGGAATGGAAGGGATTTTGGCACAGTTATCTACGGTTAATCGTGATAGCGCATCCGCTTTTTTATTTTTGTCTGCAGGCGTGTAGGTCACTAGGAAATTAAATCTTAAAAAGAATAATGACCATCGTACCTGCCGGTGGGAGAGAGTCTTGTTAGTCTGGAGGTATTGAAGGTTTTTATGATCTGTATATATGAGTATTGGTAACTGGGTACCTTCGAGCAGATGTCGCCAATTCTCCAGTGCCAGTTTTATGGCAAGCAACTCCTTTTCACCCACTGGGTAATTCACCTCTGGGCTGCTTAGTGATTTTGAAAAGAAAGCAACTGGGTGGAGTGATGAAGTGTTTGTTGGTCGTTGGGAGAGAACTGCTCCTACTGCCATATTTGACGCATCTACCTCTAGAATATATTGGAGGGATGGGTCTGGATGGCGTAGTATGGGAGCAGAAGTAAAGCTTGATTTTAACAAGCAGAAAGCTTGATTTGCTTCTTCTGACCATTTGAATGGTTTTTTATACTTGTCAGTTGTGTGAGAGGTCTCACAATAGCGGAAAAGTTCTTGATGAACTTCCTATAGAAGTTCGAGAATCCAAGGAATCGCTGTAGGGCCTTACGAGTTGTTGGTATAAGCCAGTCTAGAATACAGGATATCTTACTCATATCCATCTTAATTCCAGTTTTGGATATGAAGTATCCTAGAAATAATATTTCTTCTTTATGAAATAGACATTTTTTTAATTTCACATATAGTCTGTGTGAGAGCAGTCTGGACAACACAAGTCTTACATGTTTTATGTGTTCAGGCATAGATCGAGAATAAATAAGTATATCGTCTAGGTATACTACAACACAGACATCAAGTAAGTCTCTAAAGATGTCGTTTATGAATCTTTGGAAAGCTGCGGGAGCATTACATAGCCCGAATGGCATCACAAGGTATTCGAATAGTCCGTATCTGGTTCTGAATGCTGTTTTCCACTCATCCCCGTCACGGATTCGGATTAGGTTGTATGCCCCTTTCAGGTCTAATTTGGTGAAATAAGTAGCCCCACGCACCTGTTCAATAAGTTCAGGGATGAGCGGCAAAGGATAGCGATCCTTTATCGTAATCGTGTTTAATTGCCTATAATCGATAATAGGCCTGAGACTGGAATCCTTATTGCGGACAAAGAAAAGTCCTGCAGCAGTGGAAGAAGTAGAGGGTCTAATGAACCCTTTTGTCAAATTCTCATCCAAGTATTCCTTGAGATGAGAAAGTTCATCCTGTGAAAGGGGATAAACATGACCGAAAGGCAATTTGCTGTTAGGGAGTAGATCGATAGTGCAATCGTATTCCCTATGGGGAGGCAACACTTGAGCATTTTTCTCAAGGAACACTTCGGACAGATCCTGATAGCATAGTGGTGCAATTTCATCTGACACCACAGACAGAATCTTCCCATAAGATGGGAGGTTACACGTATTCTCACAATAGTGAGAAGGGAAAACCAAAGTCCGTTTTTTCCAATCTATGATTGGTTGGTGTGTGTGTAACCAGGGAAGTCCCAAAATAATAGGAAAATGGGGTGAGGATAGTATGTCAAAGGTGATGGTCTCCACATGTGATTTGTTGGTAGTGGCAAGGAGTGCCTGTGTCTGGTTGGTGATTGGACCAGAAGACAGTGGAATACCATTAATGAAACTAACAGAAACAGGCTTAGATTTTGAAATAATAGGTATTTTATTTAAGGTAACAAAGCGTGTATCAATATAGTTTCCACAAGATCCAGTGTCGACCATAGCCTTGGTGGTGATCCTAGTTTGGTCCCACTGTAATATTAAATGAACAAAAAGATAGGGGTTAAAAAAGGAAGTCGTTAATCCTCCTAGCAAGACATGTGAACACTCACCCTCTTTTTTGCGGACAAGGGGACAGGTGCTTATCAAATGATCCGAGGATGCGCAGTACATGCAGAGATTTCTGGATGTTCTTCTAGCTCGTTCAGTAGTCGTTAAAGGTGGGCGTATGGTTCCTACATCCATGGGAGTAGGGTCAACGGCCGAAATCTGAGAAGGACTAGACAATGGCATTCCCATCTTTTCAGCCCTTCTTTCTCGCAGTCGTCTGTCGATGTTGATACTAAGTTGTATCAAGGCCTCCAAGGTGCCAGGTAAATCCGCTCGGGCGAGCTCGTCTTTAACAGCTTCTGATAACCCGAGTCTGAATTGAGTTCGCAAAGATGTGTCATTCCACCCTGAATCAAGGGTCCATCTTTTGAACTCAGATACAAAGTCTTCTACAGGTCTCCTTCCTTGTTTTAAGGCCCTCAACTGAATATCAGCAGTACTCTGCCTATTGGGGTCATCGTATAAACTAGCGAGTTCCGCTAGGAATAAGGAATAGGTGTTGAGAATCTGATCATTATTCTCAAAGAGAGAGTCTGCCCAGGCCCGTGGATCACCCGTCAAGTATGAAATAACGGTACAGACTTTTATTTGATCAGTGGGGTATGTACGAGGTTTTAACAAAAAAAGCAATTGACATGCGTTTTTGAATTCACGAAATTTTTTCCGATCACCTGTAAACACTAGAGGAGGGTTTATTTTAGGTTCAGGAGGCTGAACAGCAGTAAGCCGTGAGAGCTGGGTTACCTGCTGTGTCAGAGTCTGATTCTTTTCTTGTACGTCAGTCAGAGCAAGTATTAACGCTTTTACTTGTTGTGTTAATTGTGTCACTTGAGTGGGTAATTCTGCTGAATCCATTTTTAGTGTTCGTTCAATCTGTAACGCTCCTGCGTTTTTAGTATAGGCTGGATTTGCAGCTGCAAAATCTCCACTCAGTAGTCATGTAGAGATGTGTTGAATACCAGATCCAACTCGCCAGGACTCATCACCGTGGGCCTGTCAGCTTCAACATACAGATATATACACACTCAATGAGATGTTCCTGGAGTGATAGGATGTATATGATAGTATGAAGGTGATGAAGGGACAGGTGTGAACAGTGACAAGGATGGTAATCACTTGATAGGTTTGTATAGGAGAGTTCAAGATGGTATTTAGGAATGCAGATAGGTTAGTATCGAGTATGCTAACAGGTGGTGAGGACAGCAGATGACAAATACAGGATAGACTAACCCAGTGCAAGGATAGATAGTAGTAGACAGGAGAGCTAGCAATCTATGCAGCAGTGCAGATGATAGATGGTAGTAGGCTCAAGAGCTAGCAATCTATGTAACAGTGCAGATGATAGGATAGTATGGATAGGTAGTAACAGTCCTTAATGTGCATAGGTAGATAGTGCAATAAGGTTATGGAGGGTTCCCCTGCGGGGTACTTATCACTTGTAATGTTAGTAGTTTAGAGAGGTCCAGTAGATAAGGAATGATCCGGTAGCGAGATACAGGGATCAGTAGCTAGATTCCGGTCTGCTCCAGGTAAAGGGAATAGCTGGAGGTTCTGATCGAGAGACAGGCTTGAAAGCATGTGGATAACAAGGCAGGTTGAACGAACAATGTGAGTGAGACCGCCGGCGGTTGAAATAGCCGCTCTGCGGCGCTCAGCAGTGACATCATCGTTCTTAAAGGTATATGCGTACCACCTGAAGAGAAAGGTGGGACGCATTACAGAGAAAGTGGTGATTAAGGGTACCGGAGGTACCATAATCTTACAGTTGGCCACATGCTCCTTGAGCCTGACGTGGAGCTCCCTTATAGTGCGGCCAACATAGTCAAGACCACAGGGACACCTCAGCAAATATACCACATATCTCGTGGTGCAAGTTATAAAAGGCTTGATGGTGAAGTCTTGACCTGTGGAACCAGAGGTAAATGAACCTGTTCGCCTATTTCTGTTGTGATTCAACTGACAAATGGCACATTTCCTACAAGGGAAAAAGCCACCCATTGTCTGAAAAAAAGAGATAGTTTTAGGGGGATCTCTCACATTAGGAGCCACTTGGAGTCTCAACGGTGGAGCCCCTCTATAGACCACCTGAGGTTGATCTGGGAGAAGAGGGCCTAATACCCCATCACTCTTTAGGATGTGCCAGTGCCGGCGAAGAATCTTTTTAACCGAAAAGTGCTGTGTGGAGTAAGATGACAAAAATGCAAAACCAAAAGACTCATTTTTCTCCCTGGTTCTTGGCTGTAGCAAGTCCTCCCTATTTCGCACATCGGCCTTCACTATGGCATCGCCCAGAAGTTGTTCATTATATCCCTTTTCAAGAAACCTCTTTCAGAATGGAGGCCTCTCTGAGAAAATCACTCCTCAGCGAACAATTCCGCTTAAGGCGCAGGAACTGACTGACAGCAACGGACTCTAACCACGCAGCATGGTGACAGCTGGTGGTATCTATAAATCCGTTCCTGTCAGTAGCCTTAAAAAAGGTAGATGTCAAGATGTGACCCTCCCGCACCATTATCTTCAAGTCTAAGAAGTGAATCTCAGAGCTGCTGAATTCATACTGCAATTGAATGCCTCTATCATTCTGGTTGAGAGTAATCATGAATTCTTTAAGGGAATCAGGGGAGCCATCCCACAGGAGGAGGATGTCATCGATGTACCTACGCCAGAGCACAAGCTCCAGCCTAGGTACACCCATGACGACATCCTCCTCCCATTTAGCCATAAAAAGGTTGGCCATACTGGGAGCAAACTTTGCCCCCATGGCCACACCCCTATTCTGGAGGTAAAAATCCCCTTTGAACCAGAAATAATTATGGCTCATAGCGAAACTCAACAGAGAAATTAAATAATCTTTCTGGAAACTCAGAGGGATATCTTGTCCTAAATAATAGGATACCGCTTAGGCCCTCTTCTCCCAGATCAACCTCAGGTGGTCTATAGAGGGGCTCCACCGTTGAGACTCCAAGTGGCTCCTAATGTGAGAGATCCCCATAAAACTATCTCGTTTTTTCAGACAATGGGTGGCTTTTTCCCTTGTAGGAAATGTGCCATTTGTCAGTTGAATCACAACAGAAATAGGCGAACAGGTTCATTTACCTCTGGTTCCACAGGTCAAGACTTCACCATCAAGCCTTTTATAACTTGCACCACAAGGTACGTGGTATATTTGCTGAGGTGTCCCTGTGGTCTTGACTATGTTGGCCGCACTATAAGGGAGCTCCACGTCAGGCTCAAGGAGCATGTGGCCAACATAGTCAAGGGGTTCCCGAAACATAGTGTTTCGAGGCACTATGACCAGTGCCATCCTAAGGGAACTATCTTTCTTGGGATTGATAGATTCACAAACAACTGGAGAGGTAGTAATATGACCCGGGGGGTCTCCAAGTTGGAGACCAGCTGGATATATAGACTGAAATCCTATACCCCGTTGGGCCTAAACATAGAATGGGATATAAACGCATTCATTAGCAACTCTTGAGGATATCCCATTAATATGGATCTTTGGTTTCATTTATTGTGATTTGACTTGGTTCGGATGAGTATCGTGGTGTTTTATAATGTCTTCATCTAGAGTGCCATCGATAAGATCTGAGTTCATTGTCCAATTTCTTTTTAACCTGATTATTTTTAATTTCCATTTATGTATTTTATTGTTATTTACATGTATTTTACCGCTATGTGAAGAGAGTGCGGCATTTCCTTCTACTTTTGGTTTTTAGTGTGACCACCAGAGGGCGCTGTGATCTTTGATCAGTGGCGTGTAGTCTTTATTGATAATATTGCTACACATCCCCAATGTCTATTATAGGACTGTTTTTTTCCAAAGCCGGTCCCATGTTATATGGGGATCGCTGTGTGGGGGTTGTTATACCTCCGTGTTTATCTCTGTATTTCCCATATCCGGGCGGTGGAGCGCAAGCACATCGTTTCCGGGGAATGGTGAATCTGATTACTTCCGCCCGTCTCAATACTATATATATGGCGTCGACGCCGTAGGACCACACCCCTTGACGACGTCAATCTCTGATGAAACGCGTCGGGTGGAGCCTACGGCGACGCACGCCACACGAGGAAGAGACACGGCGGCCATTTTTCTGGTGGGATGCGCGAGCACCGAACCATAGGAAGGTGGATTTGCAACGCTCTCTATTAGCGGCTGTCTAGTAAGTGGAATTTTTATCCTTTGGGGCTAATAAACTTGAAAGCAGTATACACTATGAGGTGGTGTTTTGTTTCCTCCTATGGGGACCCCGTAAGGATTTGATGACTGCCTGCTATATGGATATGATCGAGTGAGGAGGAGTGAAGGATCCCGGCTTCCCAGGGCTTGTTTATTCAGCGCTTTTGACCTTTGTGATGAGGGTCATTGGGATCTGGTAAGGATCAGTGTGTGCGGGTGCCTGGTGGTGGTTTCCCTCGCTGAGGATCTTCACCTCACTCCTTACTACCTATCACACTTTTGAAGGCCATGAAATGCCAAGATGGCACAAAACCTCCCCCCCCCCCCCCAAATGACCCCATTTTGCAAAGTAGACACTCCAATCTACTTGCTGAGAGGCATGGTGAGTATTTTGCAGCTCTCATTTTTTTTTTTTGGAAAATGAAGAAAAAACAGGAAAATGCATTTTTTCCCTCTTTTTTCAAATTCCAAAACTTTGTGACAAAAAGTGAGATCTACAAAACACTCAACATGCCTCTCTGCAAATAGCTTAGGGTGTCTACTTTCAAAAAAGGGGTCATTTGGGGGGGGGGGCGGGGGGGGTTTGTGCTGTCTTGGCATTTCATGGCCTCCGAAACTGTGATAGGTAGTCAGGAGTGAAATCAACAATTTACGCCCTTGGAAAGCCTGAAAGTGGGGATTGGTTTTCGGGGTCCTGTACTTGGCTAGACTGCAAAAAAGTCTCACAAATGGGGTATCCCTGTACTCAGGAGAAGCAGCAGAATGTATTTCGGGGTGTCATTTCACATATACCCATGGCATGTGTGAGCAATATATCATTTAGTGACAACTTTGTGTAAAAAAAATAATAATATATTTCCCGGAACTTGTGGAAAAATATAAAATATTTCATGGACTCACTATGCCTCTCAGAAAATAGCTTGGGGTATCTACTTTCCAAGATGGGGTCATTTGGTGGGGTTTTGTGCTATCTTGAAATTTCAGGGCCTCCGAAACTGTGATGGGTAATGAGGAGTAAAATCAAAAATTTACGCCATTAGAAAACCTGAAGATGGTGATTGATTTTCGGGGTCCCGTACACAGCTAGACTCCCAAAAAGTCTCACACATGGGGTATCCCCATACTCAAAAGAAGCGGCAAAATGTATTTTGGGGTCTCATTCCACATATACCCATGTCATGTGTGAGAAATTTATCTTTTAGTGACAACTTTGTGTTTAAAAAAAAATAAAAAAATAAATTGTAATTTTCCCAAAACTTGTGGCAAAATATAAAATATTCCATGGACTCACCATGCCTCTCAGCAAATAGCTTGGGGTGTCTGCGTTCCAAAATGGGGTCATTTGGGGGGGTTTTGTGGTATCTTGACATTTCAGGGCTTCCTAAACCGTAGGTAGTGAGAAAATGCAATGAAAAATGTACGCCCTTTGAAATTCTGATGGTGGGGATTGGTTTCAGGGTCCCGTACACAGCTAGGCTCCCAAAAAGTCTCACATATGTGGTATCCCTGTACTCAGGAGAAGCAGCAGAATATATTTTGGGGTGTAATTACACATATACCCATGGCATGTGTGAGCAATATATAATTTCAATGACAACACTGTGACAAAAAAAATGAAATATTCAATGAGCTCAACATGCCTCTCAGGACATTCCTTAGGATGTCTACTTTCCATAAAGTGGTAGTTTGGGGGGGGGGGGGTTTGTACTGCCCTGCCATTTTAGCACTTCATGAAATGAGATAGGCAGTCAGAAATTAAAGCTTGTAGTTTGTAGACGCTATAACTTTTGCGCAAACCAATAAAAATACGCTCATTGAAATTTTTTTGTCAAAGACATGTAGCTAAATACATTTTGGCCAAAATATATGACATAAATTGAGTATATTGGATATTTTTTAAAAGACAAAGTTGAAAATGTCATTTTTTCTCAAAATTTTCGCTCTTTTTTTATTAATATCGCAAAAAATAAAAAGCGCAGAGGTGATCAAATACCACCAAAAGAAAGCTCTGTTTGTGGGGAAAAAAAGGACATACATTTTGTATGGGTACAGCATTGCATGACCGTGTAATTGTCAGTTAGTCACAAAGTGCCAAGTGGAAAAAAGGGGTCTGGTCAGGTAGGGGGTAAAATCTTCTAGGGCTTAAGTGGTTAACAGTGTCTCTTTGCGAGTCCACCACCAGAGACTTTTGGCTTATCTGGACAGTGACTCTGATGGGTGGGTTGGGCTAGCTGCAGTTTTCTCCACTGTGCTAGAGAGTCCAACTGAAAGAATCTGAGTCTCCAATGATTCCATTGGAGCATAGGAATACATGACACCATGGTCCCCAACAGGCTTATGTATTGGGCTGCTGACGTCACCGATGCTGCTAGTGTCTGCTGTACCTTTTTTCCCTTTTTTTTTTTTAGGAATTTTTTTGTGAAGGTAAGGAAACTGTGGCTTCCTGAGTGTTGAATTGGGCCCCCAGGTAGACAATGTTCCGTGGAGGTTCTGGCTGGCTTTTTCACAAGTTTTTATTATCCAGCCGAATGCCTTTAAGGTGGTCAAAAGTAGATTTCTTTGTTGTTGCAAGATATCTAAACTTTGGGTTACAAGAATGATGTTATCCAAAAATAAGGGACTCTGAACCCCTTCTCTCTGAGGGGTGCCAAAACTGCAATTAGCACCTTTGTAAAGGTTCGCGGGAGGTTGATAGACCGAAGGGAAGGCAGACAAATTGGAAATGTCTGTCTCCTATTGCGAACCTGAGGAATTTCTAAAATTCCTGGTGAATCGGGACGTGCAGGTAGGCATCTTGTAAATCCACTGAGATCATCCAGTCTCCTGGTTGAATAATCTGGATTATGGTTTTGAGAGATTCCATTTTGAATCTCTCTAGGCTGATGAAATGGTTCAGCCTCTTGAGGTCTATCACTGGCCTGAAGTCTCCTGTTTTTTTTTTTTTTTGGACCAGAAACAGCGGAGAGTAGAATCTCGTAAATCTTTGACAGGCAGGAACGGCTACAATTGCTTTCTGGTTTAGCAGGATATTGACATTCTTGAAGAGCCACCAGTTTTGAGGGGGACTGAGATGTCTTGGTTTCGAAGAAATGAGTACTCAGGGGGTTGCCTTTGAATGGCCAATAGTGGCCTAGTCGCACCGTGGACTGAACCCACCGGTCTTGGCAATGGTCCCACCGGTCTTGGCAATGGCAATGACTGCAAATCCGAGCAGTCTTGCCTCAACCGTCTCCTCTTGGACTGGCTTGGCGTCAGGTTTCTGGGAGGCAGGGGAAACCTTAGGGGCCTTGTTCCTTTTGTGTTCTCAAAAAGGTAGATTGAGTACCCCTCCAATTCCTCCTAGAGTCCCTGTTATAACAGTTGTTTCCAAAATCTCGAAACCTATTCGGGATTGCCCTAGAAGGTCGTCCCTTTGCCTTGTGGCTTTCTGGAACTCCCGCCCGTAACCCTGGAGATGGCTGTCTTCAACTTCTGGCCAAATAAAGCTTTCCTGTCAAAGGGAAGTCTGCAGCAGGTCTGCTTAGATGACGGTCTGCTGCCCAAGGCTTCAGCCATAATGCCCTTTTGGCTGTTACTGAGCTCAGCATCGCTCTAGAGGACCACTTGATGACATCTATGACTGCAGAGAGTTTTATTTCATCGAGCGCGTTTATAATCTGTTCCTTTGGCGGCTGGCTCTTGATGGCGCATTCTAAGTTCTGCATCCATACCCGTAGGGCGCTTGCCACTGACGTTAGTGCCACCTCCCGTTTGCAGGCACTACCTGCTGCAAGATAGGCTCTCTTTAGGTCTGTCTATACGCCTGTTCAGGACATCCCAGAAGGAGGGGGAATCCTCCATTTGGGAGAGTCGCATATGTAGGCATATGTAGCCAATCTAGTAACTGCTGCATCCACAACTGCTGACCCATCCTCCTCCGTGGAGTCTGTTGGGAGAAGATTTCCCTTCTCCCTTCTCCCATTCCTCTCGTAACGGCCTTGATAAATGGAGGTACCATAGAGAAGTCAATCCTGAGTCCTCCGGACCCCCTGCTGAAGAGGAGGTTGTCTCTTCTCCTTCTCGAGTGGCCAGCTGCATCGCTGAGCCTGGGGACTCATCTCGCGAAGTCCTCTGAGCTGGTGTTGTCCCTGACGTGCCTGGCGCCTCCTTAGGAAAGGATGCCTGAGTGGCAGGGTCATGAGACAGTAGAGAAACTGTTTTGTCTGCCTGTGTCTGGTTGACCCAGATGACCAGAAAATTACGTCAAAGTGTCATGGATCACCCTTTAAGTAGGGTCGAGACCTGTTGACTTAGAATTATTAGTCTCTGGCCAGCTGCCTGAAGCAGTGCCTGCAGACTAGTTTCCCTGACATTGGGTCGTCTCTGCATGACCAGCATTTGCCTTTTGGGCGTTGCGCCCTTTGCGGCGATTCTGTATGTCTTCTCTTTTGAGAACTTTTGTGTTCTTTTAATTGGGATCTGCCAGGACTTGAGGGATTACTCTCTGCCCTTGATGATCCAGGGAGGTTCTGGACCTCCTAAAGCAGGATAGCGAGAGGCTCAGGTTGCAATAGACAAAAAAGGCATGCTCGTCAGGGCATAGGGCACTCTTTTTTTCTGGCGTCTTCTTACTTACCCGATGGTGGCTCTTATGTGTGTGGCGGTAAGCTCATGTTGGATGAAATACCGAAAGGTGCAAGGGGGGCTGCATGGTCATAGAAAGGAGGAAAGTAAAGGGGGAAGGAAACTAAAAACCTCTATAGACATATGTAAAGAGACGTGCGTGTGTGTGTGTGTGTGTATATATATATATATATATATATATATATATACACACACACACTCACCCTTATAAATTACATTCATGCATATACTAAAAGCCCCCCCATTCAACCATACAAAGGAAAATGAAAAGTAAACATTTTTTTTTAAATTTACTTACCTGGATAGTAGACTGCAGGGATGATCTGCAACTGCTCACCATTTTTAGTACTGTGGGGGGGGGGGGGGGGAACAGGGCGTCTAATTCAATTTATGCCCATTTGGATGAGAGACCTCTTTTCCTCATCCAAGATGGCCGCCGGACTCCGAGGACGCACTGCGCATGCGTCGGCATCCCTCGGGCTCCGGAAACATGGCCACGGTGGACCCGATGACTACTGCGCATATGCGAGCCTCCGGATCACGTGGGGACAACCCCGATGCGGAAGTAGAAGCCTCATGTGATCCCCGGACCTCCTCACCACTCCCGCAAGGGAATGGGAGCCACTAGACCACCAGGATGAAACCTTTATAATATAAAATACAGTCGGACTATAAATGGGGCCATTATGAACCAACCTATAACCCAGGAAAACAAGAGGTAAAAAAGAGAGTACAAAGGAGAGATAGACACATTACATACTGCCCCTATTGCTGTAATCAGACTTCATAACATGGATAGCATAAGGGGGAAACCATCTCTACAAAGAGAACTCCTCACCCCTGAAGACCACCAGAAGGGGTTCCCCACCTTGTCGGCACCTTTAGCAGTCTAAGAGGCGGGACTGCGACCTGGGAGAAGCTGAACCCAGACTGACTCCGACGTAGTCAGCAGGTAAGAGCATTCCTCTTGAGTATAACGGTCTGTAGGTGATGATCTTTAGAGGACAAAAAGGAGAATGGGGGAGATTGCTCTGTCATGCTTTTATAGATTTAAACAGGTCCTGTGGGTGGATATAGGGGCAGAGCAATTACATGTGTATGCTGCAATGTTGGCGTCAGGAAAACTGGATTTTGTCTTACCGTAAAATGCTTTTCTCTGATGTTCATTGACGGACACAGCACCCACCCCTCTGTGGTGTTGGGTTACATATTCTATGTGAGTGCAAATTTGTTATTGTTCATTTTTTCAATAAAAATACTATTCAGAGAGCACTAGGAGCCTTTTCTGTTTACTTTCACATATATAATGTTATCCCCGAGCCTGAGAGGAGGAGGAAGTGATGATCCTGGTATATCCCTAGAACCATTGCAGTGCAAACAGCTTATGGCCCCTTTCACATGGGCGTACCGCCCGACGGAGTCCGTTCTGCTCAGCAGGGGATCGATCCGCCAATCCCCGCTAAGCAGGCGGATGACAGAGCTGTCAGATCACCGCCTGTCCATTTCTCATCCGATCCGATCCTCCAGGCGGATGGAAAAGAGGGTTTCCATCCATCCGGATTTCAGACAGGACAGGATCGGATCGGAGAGCAGCGGGTGTCAGCGGACATGTCTCCGCTGACATCCGCTGCCCCATAGGGATACATGGAGCATCCAATCAGATCCGCCTGAAAAACTGACAGGCGGATCGGATCGCCAATGTGAAAGGGGCCTTACAGGCTCATTGAAATATAGGAGCCAGAGTGTGAGGTGAGCTGCTATAGAGCACTTAATTAGTACACAGATCCACTTGTGTGTAATTGGAGCACCAGCATTTTATTTTCATCCTTGCACGGCACAGAAGAAAATTATGTATTACCTTACTATGGACTTGGCACACCAATATTAAATCTATATATTGGTTCACATTAGATTTTCTATTTTGCCTTGTGATTGTTTGTGGTTCAATCACTGTCACATATTATATTTATTTAATTATTCACTATTTATTGTCATCACATTGTGTAGTCCCCTTTGATTTTTTTTTTTATATATGCTTGTAATTACTTTTACACTTAATTATTGGCACTACACTGTGTAGTCTCCTTTGGCGCTGCATTAACTTGATTATTTATTCATGCTTGTGGTTTGTGGAAAACACTGAATGTATGCTGCCATTGGGGTTTGATTTAATTGAAATACGTTTTTTGGATTGCGCTGATTTATATACATTTTTTACAATGTATTCTTTTGACACTGCTTGTTACAAAACTGAGATCATAGAGCAGGAAGTGGCAGTATACCACTTGGGACTGCCCCAAAGGCATAGTGAGGTTCTGTTAACTTTTGTTAACCCTTTTCTGCCTAGTGTCCTACTCCTAGGAAGCGCAGCATAACTATCCGTCTAATGAAGATATGACACTGTGTCCATCAATGAACATCAGAGAAAAGGATTTTATGGTACGACAAAAATCCAGTTTTTTTTTGTTTTTTTTTTACTTTCTGCTATATAACATTCCCAAAAAAAATAAAAAAAATAAATAAAAATCAAAATTTTTCATCATTTTAGGCCAATTTGTATTCTGCTACATATTTTTGGTAAAAAGAATCCCAATAAGCATACTTTGGTTGGTTTGTGCAAAAGTTACCACGTTTACAAACTAGGGGAAATATTTGTCATTTTTATTTTTTTACTTGTAATGGCAGCGATCAGCAATTTTTAGCGGGACTGGCACATTGCGGCAGACAAATGGGACCCCTAACTGACATTTTTTACACTTTTGGGGGGGACCAGTGACATTACTACAGTAATCAGTGCTTAAAAAATTTGCACTGTTACTGTAATAATGACACTAGAAGGGAAGGGGTTAACCCATGGGCAATCAAAGGGTTACATTTGAGCCTGGGGGGGGGGGGGTGTTTTCTAACTGTGGGGAGGATGGGCTTGTGAAATCCATACAGAGACCTGACGTTCTCACTTCACAGGAGCGATTGCGGGTGCCCGGCAGCAATTGTGGCCGCCGGTCCCCTGGACCAGCTTTCACGCTGGCGAGTGGGCGGATGCCCCCAGGATCGCTCCCACCAACCGCCATACAGGTACGGCGATACGCAGGACCCTGCCGGCGTATATGGGCGGCGGCTGGTCAACAAGTGGTTAAGCAGAATAAGTTCAGGCTATAACTAGCCCACTTTTCCATGCTGCAAACCCCCCCCCCCCTCATTGCGCTGCATATATTTTAGCAAAAGTCACAATCTGAATACCCTTTTTTTTTTTTTCCTTGTTCTTCTATGCCACCAATGACAGCACAGTTGGTGTGCTGGAAGTGGGCAGTGAGTACACTCATCACAGAACCTTGGAGCCGCATGGATACATATGTGCAGGAGCTGGGCATTAGGGCACAACCACACTGCAACCATAACAAATGTGTTATGCCAACGGAAAGAGGTTAAAGTGATACTAAAGTCAAGTTTCGTTTAAAAATAACAAACATGTCATACTTACCTGCTCTGTGCTGTGGTTTTGCTCAGAGCAGCCCTGATCTTCCTCTTCTCGGGTCAATCCTGACGAGTGCCCCCACAGCGAGCAGCTTGCTATGGGGGCAGCCGAGCCGCTGCTCTGTGTGTCCATTCAGACACAGAGCCGTGGCTAGGCCCCACCCCCTCTCTCATTGGCTCACTGACTTTGATTGACATCAGCAGGAGCCAATGGCACTATGCTGCTGTCTCAGCCAATGAGGAGGGGAGTCCCAGGCAGCAGAGTCTCTCCTGCAACATCGATGGATTGAGATGGGCTCAGCTAAATATTAGAGGGGCTGCTGCACACAGAAGGTTTTTTTATCTTAATGCATAGAAAGCATTAGGATAAAACAACCTTCCTTTACAATCACTTTAAATTGATTGATGGAAAGCAGTGGGATGACAGCAGTTCTTGTAAACGCCTCCTTCCTCCCCCGCTGCACTGATCGCCTCCTCCTTTCCACCATCTGACTCTTCCTGCTCAGCTGCTGTGGGCACATATGGTGATTTTTTCGAGGAAGAAGGGGCCAAAAAAATATAAAATGTAAAACAAATTCTAACATTCGTAGAAAATTTAAAAAAATTATGAAAAAAAATGTAATTTAGACTTGTGGTTGAGCTGCGTTTTTTGCTGCCCGTAAGCCACCTGCTCCCCTTAGCCTGCAATAGGCAGCTTACAGGGTTTTTTAAATGCTGTCGCTGCAATCCTTCACTTCGTGTCTGCGGCAAGTTTGACCTGACTTGTACCAATACATTCAAGTCAAAAGGGAAGTGCCACAAATGCCCTGCAATGCACATGGTTGCAAGGCATTTGTAAGAAAAAATAGGGTTAAAACAGTAAAACAGTAACCTTTGGAGCTCTAGCCAAACGCAGGCAGAGGCAAGAGATTTGGCCAAATGTCTAAATTTACAGTTAAGGGCCCACATGCAGCGCAAAATGCATGGAAAGTAGGTTATATGGGTTCCAATTTCACAGTTTACACCAGTGCAGTGTGTTCCAGTGCTTTTCCGTTCCAGAAAAAATAAAACATGTTGCTTTTTTTCTGCACAAAACGGTACTGGAACACAGTAAAAAGCATATAAAATGCATAAAAAAAACCCTGGACCCCATAAAGACAGATGAGCGAGTTTGGGGTGCAGGAACTTGACTGTCCTGCACAGAATTCTGACCTCAACCCGATAGAACACCTTTGGAAATAAATTGGAGTAGAGACTGCGAGTCAGACCTTCTCGTCCAACATCAATGCCAGACCTTACAAATGCACTTCTGTAAGAATAGTCAAACATTCCCAAAGACACACTCCTAAACATTGTAGACACCCTCCCCAGAAGAGTTGATGCTGTTATAGTGCAAAGTGTGGGGCAATTCAATACTGAACCCTACAGGCTAAGACTGGGATTAAAGTTCATGTGCGTGTAAAGGCAGACGTCCCAATACTTTTGACAATATAGTGTATATCAAATGTAATTGCTAATACCTATAAAGTAAAAAAAGACCCATAAATGCAGATGGTGTCTGAACAAAATGAAAGCTAGCGTCAGTCATCTTTGACTCTGTTTACACCATAATAATGAACAAAAATACACATTTTGTTCAATAAAGATCTATAGGAGCTATAAAACTGTTTTTTTAATATTTTTTATATTCATTTTTTTTTTTTTTTTTTAATTGCTCTTTTTCTTTAAATCACGTGACTGTCACAGCACCAATAAGGCCTGTGCAGATACAGACTCACACCAGACAGGTCAGGAAAAAAGTTGTGGAGAAGTTTAAAGTAAGGTTAGGTTATAAAAAATATCCCAAGCTTTAAATATCTCACGGAGCACTGCTCAATCCATCATCCAAAAATGGAAAGAGTATGGCACAACTGCAAACACAACTGCAAACATGACAAACATGGCAAGACACTTAAACTGAGGCCAGGCCAGGTAAGGAGAGCAATAATAAGAGGAGCAGCCAAGAAGCTCATGGTAACTCTGCAGGAGCTGCAGAGATCCACAGCTCAGGTGGGAGAATCTGTCCACGAGACAACTATTAGTCATTAACTCCACAAATTTGGCCTTTATGGAAGAGTGGCAAGAAGAAAGCCATTGTTGAAAGAAAGCCATAAGGAGTCCCCTTTGCAGTTTGTGAGAAGCCATGTGGGGTCACACAGCAAACATGTGGAAGAAAGTGTTCTGGTCAGATGAGACCAAAATGTAACTTTTTGGCCTAAAAGCAAAACACTATGTGTGGTGGAAAAAGAACAATGAACACACCATCCCCACCGTGAAACATGGTGGCAACATCATATTGTGGAGATTTTCTTTAGCAGGGTCAAGGAAGCTGATCAGAGTTGATGGGAAGATGGATGGAGCCAAATACAGGGCAATCTTAGAAGAAAACCTGTTTGAGTCTGCAAAAGACTTGAGACTGGGGCAGAGGTTCACCTTGTCCAGCAGGACATCGACCCTAAACATACAGCCAGAGCTACAATGGAATGGTTTACATCATGTATTTGAATTACCCAGTCAAAGTCCAGACCTAAATCCAAATGAGAATCTGTGGCGAGACTTGAAAATTGCTGTTCACCGATTCTCTCCATCCAATCTTACAGAGCTTGAGCTATTTTGCAAGGAAGAATGGGCAAAAATGTTACTCTAGATGTGCAAAGCTGGTAGAGACATATCTAAAAAGACTTGCAGCTGTAATTGCAGCAAAAGGTGGTTCTACAAAGTATTGACTCAGGGGGAGGGCTGAATACAGATGCACACCACACTTTTCAGATATTTATTTGTAAAAAAATTTTTAAAACCATTTATAATTTTCCTTCCACTTCACAATTATGTGCCACTTTGTGTTGGTCTATCACATAAAATCCCAATACAATACATTTACGTTTTTGAATGTAACATGACAAAATATGGAAAATGTCAAGGAGTATCAATGCTTTTTCAAGGCACTGTATAGCAATTAACACTCCTCTGTTTAGTATCACATTAAGAACAGGGACGGATCTAGCCTGTCTGGTGGGGGGGGGGGGTGCAGTAAAAAATGTCAGGGGTCAGAGGATGGGAGGTCAGCCGGAAAAAGTACAGGATTCCAGCAGGGCAGAGGATAGGATCTGCAGTTTGTAGGCCAGTGTACCAGGGCTATTCATTTTTAGAACAGCCTACAGGGGTCAGCTGAGCAGTGTATAGTGGGTCACCAGGGGAGTGTCTGTTTTTTTGTTTTTTTTATTGGTTGAGCCAGATGGACTTGTCTTTTTTTATTTTTTTTTCAACCTAAATAACTATGTAGCAGGAATTGGTAAGGCAGTGTACTGGGAATCAGTAGGGCAGAGGACAGGGGTCACCGCTGGCAGGAAAGAGGACAGGGGTCATTGCTGGCAGGAGAGAGGACAGGGCACAGGGTCATCGCTGGCAGGGCACTCATTCCTGCAATACATACACAACCTAAGCACACAGGCAGCAAGATCGCCTCCTCAGCTCTTCCCAACACAACACATAGCTGAAACCTGATTCTCTTTCGCACAGCTACGATCTGCACTGTGTGTACAGGGCCCTTTAAACAGCAGCTCTGCCCGACTGCTCCGTCAACTAAGTCCTGGCTACTATACTCTTGCCGCTTGGTAAGAGCGGATGATAAAAGAGCACTGATGGAGAATAGGGGACACTGTGAGGAGGAAAGACTTGTGAAGGCACTCTAATGAGGGAGCACTGATGAGTGGGAATCAATGAGGGGGACACTGGTGACAGGGCTCTGTTGAAGGAAAATTCTGATGAGGGGACTTAGAATGGGTGGGCTCTGATTGGGGGGGGGGGGACTCACATGGGAACTATGATGTAAAGGGGGGCTCTGATGGGGATTATAATGCACAGTGGACTCTGGTTGGGAGTGTGATATAAAGGGAGGCTCTGATGAGGCCTTTGATATAAAGGGAGGCTCTCATGGAGACTATGATGTAAAGTGAGGCTCTGCAAAAAACTGTCCAAACAGACGTGGCCAAGATGTAAAGCTTATCGGTTGCATTGTGCTTCAGCTCTTTCCGCTTCTTCTACCTGACAACTGTGTTGGAGCACAAAGCTCTCACTCCCTGGTGAAGTCCTGCTCCACTCGCTCCCAGCCCGGCACTCCCTGCCCTTTTTCATCGGTGGTGAGGTCTCCGGCCAGAACTTTGCCAGCACACAGACTTCTACAGCGGACGGTGTAGAGGCAACCCTGTCCACAGCAGACCTCCTGGAAGCTATCAAGGCATGTAGGGAGACCCTCACAGCCAAGATTGACTTTCTCAAATAAAAAAAATAAATAAAGGGCATCCAAGAGGCGCTGGGACTTTGATATTAGTTTAACCACTTCCGGACCCGAACATTTTACCCTCTTAGTGACCAGGCCATTTTTTTGCAATTTGGCACTGCAAATGGAGCTTTCTTTTGGTGGTATTTGATCATCTCCTGTAGTTTTTTATTTTTTGCGATATAAACGAAAAAAGACAAAGTTTTGAGAAAAAATTACATTTTCTACTGTTTCATATACAAAATATCCAATAGACTAAATTTTTGTCATACATTTAGGCCAAAATTTATTTAGCTACATGTCTTTAATAAAAAAATCTCAAGCATATATTTATTGGTTTGCACAAAAGTTATAGCGTCTACAAACTATGGTGTATATACTGGAATTTACGCAGCTTTTACTTTCTGACAGCCTCATCTCATTTCTTAAAGTGCTAAAATGGCAGGGCACTACAACCCCCCCCCCAATACACAATTTACCCCTTTTTGGAAAGTAGACACCCCAAGGAATTTTCTGAGAGGCATGTTGAGCCCACTGAATATTAACTTTTTTGTCACAGTTGTTTGAAAAATGACAAAAAAAAAATTTGATTTTTGCCTTTACCGTAAAATCTTTTTGCACGGACGACCAGGTGGCCACCTTGCAAACCTGCACCACTAATGCCTGATGACGGAAAGCCCAAGAGGCACTAAGCACCCTTGTAGAATGCACCTAACAGGGAAAGAAGGATCCTGACTCTTAATGGAGTAGGCCTGCACCACCATCTGCCTGATCCATCTGGAAATGGTCGCAACAGACGCAGCCAGTTCCTTACGGGGTCCATCTGTAAGGACAAACAGGGAATCCGATTTCCAAGACGACTCAGTCGCTGCCAAGTACACCCTGATCGCCCAAACCACATCCACAGAATGCTAGGCAATCTCTCTAGGATTCTTAGGCTTAGGACACAAGGAAGGCAACACAATGTCTTCATTTAAATGGAAACAAGAGATGACCTTAGGAAGGAAAAACTGGCAGGGACAAAGCACCACTTTTGTCTCTGAACCACCAGGTAAGGTGAACTACAAGACAACGCAGCCAACTCCAACACCCTGCGCGCAGAAGTAATAGCCACCAAGAAGGCTACCTTCTGCGACAAAGTAAGTAGAGGAAGCTTTCAAAAGGCGGTTTCTGAAGAACCAACAGCACCAGATTGAGGTAACGGAGATCTCACCAGAGGAGCCAGGTGGTGGACCCCCTGAACAAAGGTGTGAACCAAGGAATTTGTGGCCAATGGGCGCTGAAAGAAAATCGCCAGGGCTGAAATCTGGCCTTTAAAGTTACCCAAGGCCAAACTCTGATCTACACTTCTTTGGAGAAACTCCAAGACACAAGACACCGAAAAGTAATGGGGGGAAACCCCCGAGACTAACACCATGCACAGTGTGCCTTCCAGACTCAATGATAAATGTTCCTGGAAGTAGATTTTCTAGCTTTTTACAGCAAAGGAATCACTGATTCAGACACCCCTCTATCCTTCAGCACCTGGCTTTCTTTTTTTTTTTTTTAAAGAAACTTTAATCAGACCAATGAGCGATACATGAAGAATGCAAGAAAAACACTTTTTTACATTTGGTAGTGAACAGCTGGCTAATATGCAGAGCTGTGAATTGGCACGACAAGTGCAAGATACCAACAGTAAATCAAGTTAAAAATACTAGAACCCTAGTTGGATGGATCAAAGCTAGGTACCTGTGAAAACAGCCAATGCAATGATTGTAAAAATAGGGGAATAAACATAGAGAACAAATGAGGTAGGAGGGGGGGGGGGGGGATTGGGAACGCATGTCCATGTCCACTGCAGTAAGGGGCCCTAGCCCGGTGGAGAATAAGTGAAAGAACCATCAATCAAGGTTGGCTTCGCGTCCCGGGGGAGCGAATTCAGATAGTCCTGACATTTATCACAGAACCGGTCAGTAGTGGACTTTAGATTAAAGTCCGTGTTGAAGTGGTCCGTGGTTACAAGATGTAGGAGCTCACGATGCACCTGTGAGATAGACGAACCCGGCGGTGAGATCCAATTTGCCAATATGACTCTGTGTGCTATCAGCAAACGAGTATCCATACGCGTGTATGTGGAGCCGGGCGGCTAGTCCAGATTTGAAGCTGTTTGTCCCAATAGCCAAAGATGAGTAAGAGAGGGTCTTTCGGTAGATGAATAAGAGTAACTCGTTCAATTAAGGAGAGCACTTGGTCCCAGAAGGTGGATATAAAGGTACACGCCCAAAATCTGTGTTGCAAGGTGGGCCGTTGTGCTGTACAGAGGGGGCATTTGCTGGCGTTAGGGTTGTCTTTAAGGAGAAGGAACGGAATATAGGCCCTGTGTAGGATCTTTAATTGCGTTTCTCTTCGTGTCTCATTGGGAGTTAAACGTAGAATGCTGCGGTATCCCAGATAGAGTTTGGGCACAATGTCCTCTGTCGGAAAGGCTCTAGCCCAGTGAGCTGCCGTGTTGCCAGCATGACGGAAATAGACAAGCCGTTGAAATGGTTTATAAATTTCTGATATGCTGTACTTCCCGGCAGCCAGTAGAGGATCGAGTAAAGGGTCGAGGAATCTCTGGAGCACGTGTTGACGTGAGTCCCGGAGGAAACAGTGGCATTGCATTAGATAAAAAACATGTGAGCCTGGAAGATTGTGTCCGTCCAGAACTTCGCGTACTGTGCGTGGTGGACCAGTTGTGGGGTCTCATAGATCTGAAAAGTAATTTAATCCCTTCAGCTGCCATAGATCTGTGAACTGAGATTGTAGTCCCGGGAGAAAGGCAGGATGTCCTTTAATAGGCAGGTATTTGGAGACAGAGAGGGGAAGTCCCAGGCGTTTCCTGGCCTCTCTCCATGCAATCACCGTGTCTCTCAATAGTATATTATGTTGTAACCTGGGAGGCATAGTTTTCCATTTAGTGTGTAGAAGCGCTGCCAAAGAGTAAGGAGAAGACATTTGTGTCTCCAAATCATTATTGGAGTAGTGGAAAGAGTTGGAAATCCAGTCTAATGCTATCCTAAGGAGGCAAGACAAGTTATACATCCTAATATCAGGAAGATTTGCGCCCCCTTCGCTCCTGGGAAGACATAACTTAACATGGGAGATGCGTGGTCGCCTGCCCTTTCATATAAACTTGGAAATGGCACTATTAATTTGCTTTGCATCGGAATGTTTAATCAGTAGCGGGACAGTTTGTAGTGGATATAATAACCGGGCAAAGCTGACCATCTTGACCAGATAGCATCTTCCCAAGAGCGAAAGAGGTAGATCCATCCAACTATCTTTTTTTTTTATTAATTTGTTTTTTTTTTTTAATGAATCTTTATTTAGTGTACAAGAGAACAGACAAGAATGAGACAGCAACAACAAAACAACAAAGTAGGGGAGGCAGCTCAATATCGCCGCTTCCCAGTGGGCATAAAAGTGCAATACGGTGCATAACATCATAAGAATAAAACAGTAACGTGCGGCAGCACACCATAGTGCAAATCAATAGTCAGCAGAACAGATTAGAGGGCGGTCTGCCGGGTGGCATTCGCCGTGGTCAGCAACAGACGTCTGTGGGTCCCAGAGGGCGCAACTGCAAGCCCGAGGGAGCCCCAAGCGGGAGAACGCTGCTGGGGGAGGGGGGCATCCGCCTCCATCATACCTCCCCCAGTGCGACGACCCCAGCCGGCTCCCCCCCAGGCAATTCAAACCCCCCACAGTTACCGGCGGGGCTACAATAGGCGACCGGGAGGTACCACACAGAGGGACTGCGTCGACCTAGGGCCAACCCCGCAAGCGGGGGGGGCCAAAGGGGAGAAGGACGTTTTGTAGCCAACACCGGCAGACCCTCCAAAACATCAACCATTAACGCCCACTCAAGGTGAATGAGGCAGCATGTAGGAAAGAAGGAAAGATGGAGAAACAAGAGAGAAGTCTAGAAACAGGGACATCGGAAAGGAGACCAGAGGGAAAGGTAGGATATCCCTGGAAGAAGAGGGAGGAAGGGAGAGAGAAGAGCATACCTGCCGGAATCCGGAGCACTGCCAACGCCACGCTACTGCGGGATCCTCCAGTCTACTTGAGGGCCAAGGACCACTAATGGGGGGGTTTTAAGGGCCGGGTCTGGGAAGGGCAGCTAGGGAAGGGTCGGCCAACACCAGCAGGGCGTGGTCCAAGCTCGAGGGCATCGCGGACAGACCACCAGAGTGGTCGGTCCACGGCTGCCACCGCAGGTCATTGCGCTCCCGCGTCCCACGACATCTAGCGACCCAGTCCTCCGCATCTCGTATAGTATCCACCATCCGCTGCCACTCTGCCCTGCCCGGGACCTGCAATAAATCGGGATCAGTCTCCAGCGGCATTGAGGAGATGAGGCAGCAAGCTACGTCTATAGCGGCTGAGTGGCATGCAGGGCACGTGCAGGAGAAAATGGAGGGGGCTGAATGGCACATCCAGATCCAGGACAGACTTGATCTGGTCCCGGAAGTCGCGCCAAAAAGGGGCGATCACCGGGCACTCCCACCACAAGTGCAGCAGGGTACCGGTACCGCCACAGTTTCGCCAACATGCGGAGGAGGCCGAGGGGTAGATGCGTGCTAAGTCCGCCGGTACACGGTACCAGCGCGTCAGGAGCTTATAATTTGTTTCTTGCATCTTTGAGTCCGCCGAACTCGAGTGGGTCAGTTGGTAGAGGCCAGAAAGTTGAGCAGCCGTAAACCGCATTCCCAGGTCCCGCTCCCAAAGCCTAACACATATAGGTGCGGAATCAGAGGATGCAGCTCCCAACAGTTGGTACAACTCGGAAACCATGTGGGGGATAGGGTCTTCCTGAATGAACAAACGCTCGAAGGGTGTAAGAGATGCCGGAGGGCGAATCCTCGGGCCATGAACAGCGAAGAAATTATGTAGTTGCCTGTACCTCCAAAAATTCATAGGGGACCCGCCGTGACGCGCTTTCAGAGAGTCATAGGACAGAAGTTTACCATCTTCCATTAGTTTCCCGCAACTGGCGTTGCCATCATCCACCCATGGGTCAAAAAAGGCCATCTGTTCCCCCGGAGGGAACCAGAGGTAGCCCCCCAAGGGGGCCAGCGGGGACACAGGGGGCGCCAGGTCCAGGAGCTTATTCCCACGGTCCCACACTTTCAGCGCATGGACCGTGAGGGGGGAGACATTGTCTGACAGCCCCCGGTATTCCCGAGAAAGCCAGGGGGCGTAGGCAAGGTTCCTACCCGCCATGAACTTTTCAAGAGGGACCCATAGCTTGGATCGAGTGTGGAAGCGCCAGTTGAGGATGCGCTGAAGGACAATAGCGCGGTAATAACGTCTCACATCCGGAAGGCCAAGGCCTCCCAGAAGTTTAGGGCGTTTTAGGGTGGCCAGGGCAATGCGGGGGCGTCTACCATTCCAGACGAAACCCGTAATCAGGCCGTCCAAAAGGCGGAAGAAGCCGCGAGGCAGAGGTATAGGCAACATCTGGAGATAGAACAGCACCCTGGGGAGGACGTTCATCTTAATAATATTCACACGGCCTAACCAGGTAAAGGCCGTTTTAGTCCAATGTAGGAGGTCTTGTTTAATGTCAGCCAAGAGGCGGGGGTAGTTAGTCTTGTACAGTGTGTCAGAGCGGTCAGTAAGTTGTATGCCCAGGTACGTCAGGGAAGAGTCAGTCCACCTAAAAGGGAAGGCAGCCTGCAGGGAAGCAGATAGGGGTGGGGGCACACAGACGGGGGGAATCTCGGATTTGCCAAGGTTGATCTTAAAATTAGAGACCAGGCTGAACCGTTCGAGTTCCCGCATCAGGACCGGCAACGAGAGCAGGGGATCAGTAAGGTGGAACAGGATGTCGTCGGCGTAAGCCGAGAGCTTATGCTCCATAGTCCCAACACACACGCCTCTGATGTCTCCATTCGCCCTGACCTTGGCCAGGAAGGGCTCCAGGACCAGGGCGAAAAGAAGGGGCGAGAGAGGGCACCCCTGTCTGGTCCCGTTCCGGATCCGGAACCCGGCGGAGAGACAGCCATTAACTCGGACCCTAGCACTCGGGTCTCTGTACAGCGCCAAGATCCACGCCAGCATACGCGGCCCTAGGCCCAACGACTCCAGGACCTCCCTCAAATAAGTCCAGTCCACCCGATCGAACGCCTTTTCGGCGTCGGTCGAGAGGATCAGGTAGGGCGGGGAGTCAGATCGGGTGGTAGCCCAGTGGATTAGCTGTATCGCCCGGATGGCATTGTCTCTAGCCTCACGACCGGCAATAAACCCGGTCTGGTCCAGGTGAATAATCTGGGGCATAAGATGTTTCAGGCGGTTTGCCAGGAGCTTAGCGAAAATTTTGACATCCACATTGAGCAATGAGATGGGGCGGTAGCTCTGTGGGGCCGTGGGATCCTTGCCAGCTTTCAGAATCACCGTTATGTGGGCCAGTAAGGCTTCCGAGGGTATCTCCCCATCCGCGGCCAGCGAACTGAAGTAGGCACACATGGGCTTCTGCAGGAGAGGGAGGAACGTTTTGTAATAGGCCGCCGTGTAGCCGTCAGGGCCGGGGCTTTTGCCGTTAGGCAGGGAGAGTATGGTGCGGTCCAGTTCAGCCAGCGTAAAGGGGGCGTCCAGATCATAACGCTGGTCAGCGGAAAGGGAGGGGAAGACATGGTCCGACAGGTAGTCTCTAATGGCCGTCAATTTAGTCGCGTGGGAGTCCGCCGTGGGGGAGCCGGAGAGGTCGTAGAGGCCCGCGTAGTAAGTGCGAAATTGGTCAGCAATCCCCGAAGGTTTAATAACGGGGACACCGGAAGGGGAGCGCAGTTTGTGTACACACATCTGGGCACGTTTCCGACGCAGGGCCCGGGCAAGCATGCGGCCACACTTGTTGCCTTGTTCGTAGAATTTGTGAGAGACATGACGCAAGCGGGCCTGGGTATGTCTGTCCAAAAGACGGGAGAATAAGAGGCGCAGGTCAACAAGCTTAGTCAGCGCGTCAGGGGTGCCCGTCTGTTTGTGTGAAAGTTCAGCCTGCTGCAGAGAGGTCAGAATACGGTTAAAGTCCGCCTGGCGTTCCCGCTTAAGCCTAGCCCCCAGGGAGATGAGTTCACCCCGCACCACTGCCTTGTGTGCCTCCCAGATCACCCCCCCACTTAGCTCATCCGATGCATTCTCCGCAAAGTAACACCTCAAGACCTCCGAGACCCTGGAGACCACCTGCGAATCGTCCAACAAGTTTCCATTCAGCCTCCAGGTCCAAGACCTAGAAGAGCCATGGGGCAGAGATATCTCCGTAGTAACCGGAGCATGATCTGAAATTGTAATGGTACCAATGGACGACCGCAGGAGGGACTCCAGGGTGGAGTGATCGATGTAAATGGCATCGATCCGTGTATACACCTCGTGTAGGGAGGAGAAGTAGCTAAAATCCTTGTCTTGTGGATGAAGTACCCGCCAGGAGTCAACAAGGAGATGTGACTGCAGAGGCTTGCGGTAGTGCTTCAGGAAGGAGAATGAGTGGGAGGAGCGACCATGAGAGGTGTCCAAGAGTGGGTCGGAGCAGACATTGAAATTGCCGCCAACGATCAGGGAACCCTCCCTAAACGAGGCCAGGCGCTCAAGGGTCGCATCAATAAAAGTGAGCTGACCCGTGTTGGGGGCGTAAACAGACGCAAACGTGTACATCCTACCCATGATCGTTCCCTTCAAGAACACATAGCGGCCCAAGGGGTCCACCAGGTGAGCCACCGGCTGGAATGGACATGCCCTATGGATGGCAATAGCCACGCCCCGGGATTTGCTAATCGGGGAGGTGCTGTGGAACCACTGTGTGAACAGGTGGGAGGGCAGCTTAGGGAGAGATCTAGGGGTGAAGTGGGTCTCCTGCAAGAGGACCACCTGTGCCTTGAGCCGCTTCAGCTCCCACCACAGGCGGTTACGTTTATGCGGAGAGCACAGACCACGGACATTGTACGATATTACCTTAAGTGACGCCATCAGTAGACAGGAGGGAGAGGAGGATCCACAGGAGGCAGCAGGCTCTTCTCAAAGTGCAGGGCAGTGAACGGATCCAAGGCGGCAGGTACTGCAAGGGACTGAAAGAAAAAGGGAGGAAACAAAAGCACAGAACATGAGAGATCAAGAGAAGACATGTAAAACACAATAAACATACTGGGGCCACTACGAGTGACCAACATAGCCCGCCGACAGGCGAGAAACCATCTAAGGGTCCAACCAAGGGTGGGCCCCCCAAGGGGGACACAGCCCGGGCCAGGGCCATCGTCCAACAAAGGGGACTATAGAACCCATTAAGGTAGGGCCTACTGGGGGGTATCGTGGGCCAACCACAGAGGCGAGGAAGAGGCACTGCACCCCAACTCAAAAAAAAAAGGGGAAAAGGGGGGTACAAGGGGGGACTCCCACCCCGCACCCGCCAGCCCAACACCAGCGTGTCACCAAACCCAGGGGCCGTAACAAAGGTCCAACCCAACCCTATCCTGAGCCAAAAACAGTCCCGCCCAGCACCAGTCCAGGGCAACAAGAACAGGGGCCCGAGTTAAGGGGACCGTGAGCAGCATTGGGGGGGACAGTGAGCTTCAGTCAACGGGAGGGACAAAGGGTGAGAGATAAGGGGCCATCCGGGCCGCCGGTCAGGGATCCACAACCGGGGCAGCCAGCGGCTGCGCATCCGTGGTGCGCGGGCGGTTCCGCTTGCGGCGTTTGCGAGAAGCCGACTGCCAAGGCTGGGGCAGAGGCATTGCAGGGAGGTCAGCGACATTCCTCCAGTCGGGAAAGTCCACAGGGTCCAGGTCCAGGGCGGAGAGGAATTCGGGCAGATCATCCTTGGTGCGGAGGGTAGCCGAGACCCCATTCCTGTAGGCCAGAAGATAGAATGGGAAACCTCAGCGGTAGGTTATGTCAGCAGCGTGGATGGACTCCAGGAGGGGGCGCAGAGCTCTGCCTTGCATCAGTGTGCGACGGGACAAGTCCTGGTAAAAATACAGGCGGGCCCCATCAAATTCAAAAAAGGGCTTGGCGCGCATTTTCCGCATGATGCTGTCCTTGAGAGTGAACTTGTGGAGCTTGCATATGACATCCCTCGGATTGTTCACGTCCTGTGAAGGAGGTCGCAGGGCCCTATGAGCCCTGTCTATCTCAATTGGAGCAGTGGCAGGGAGCTCCAGGATGGCTCGGAAGACATCAACCAGAGTGGGGATGATGTCTCTCGGTGCTGTAGCCTCAGGCAGACCACGGATGCGGATATTACCGCGTCTGCTGCGGTTCTCAAAGTCATCAAGTTGACTCAAAAGGGTCTCAATGCTCCTGTCCTGGTCCATACACCGGGCCTGAAGCTGGGAGATGACAGGAAGGGCTGCATCTAGTCTTTGTTCCACCAATTCCAGCCGGGACCCTAAGTGGGACGTGTCAGTTTTAAGCTGGGCAATATCCTCCTTAAAGGCAGTTTCCACCCTAGTGATAAATCTGTCCAGGTCAGCCTTAGTAGGCAGAGCCCATATATGTTTCCTCAGGTCCCCATCACACAGAAGGCCAGCGGCCTCAGAGCCCCCTCCCTGGGACTCCTGTGGGGAGGGGGGGGGAGGTGGAGGGGAGAGGTGTACTCACGGACCGCTGCGGTGACAGTCCCTGGTCAGCGCTCCATGTTGGGCTCGCCTTGAGGTGAGGAGAGGCCGGCGCGGCCGCCGCCATCTTGGATGTTCGGGCCTCTCTGCACCGGGTCTCCGGGAAGAAGGAGGGGAGACGTCCCTGTTTAGTGCGATCGGGCCGCGGTGGTTGGGAGGCGGTCCGGCGGCGCTGGGACATCGCTGGGCAAAGATCGTGAGCCGGGTGAACCCGGGTTGCTGAAGAAAAGCGGCGGCGGGTGCGGAGCTCAGGCAGCGTGCGTCCTTACTCCTCCATAGTCAGGCCACGCCCCCCATCCAACTATCTAGTTGCTGATATAGCTTTTGTAAGAGTGGGGGGTAATTCAAGGTATAGATGGAGGAAGGAAGTTTACCTATCTTGATCCCCAAATACGTGATGTATGACGAGGCCAATGTAAAAGGAGAGGAGGGAGCCCAAGGGGGTTTAGATGTGGTGCCCAGGGGGAGAATTTTGCTTTTTGCGTAATTGATTCTAAGGCCCGAACATAATTTAAATCTATCAAAAGTAGCAATAATGGTATGCATGCCCATAGCGGGGTTGCGGGTGAAGATCAGGACGTCCTCCGCAAAAAGGGAGATGCGGAGCTCCCGTGGCCCAACCAAAATCCTGTGTAAAGGAGCAACCTCTAAGAGGTACCTGGAAAGGGGTTCTAGCGCCAGGTTGAAAAGCAACGGGGACAAGGGACAGCCTTGCCTCGTGCCTTTGAACAATCGAAATTCATCGGTGAGAGACCCCGCCACCCACAACCTGGCCGCAGGAGATGCATACATGGCCCCGACAATGTGAGTAAAGGGCCCTGAAAAACCGAAGGCCTTGAGAACCATAGAAAGCCATTCAAAGCTCACATTGTCAAAGGCCTTCTCCGCGTTCAGGGTGATGATCGCCAGGTCTGCCCCCGAGCATATCCTAGCCTGGTCCAAAGCCAGAAGAAATCCAGACTGGGCTGGATGTATCAAGGAAGGCATAATCTGGGCTAACCGGGATGCTATGATTTTAGAGAGGATCTTTACATCCAGGTTCAAGAGGGATATTGGCCTGTAAGAACCAGGTTCTAGGGGGTCTTTCCCTTTCTTTGCAAGGAGTTTAATTGTAGCCTGGTTGCCAGTGGGGGGATATGAACCTCCCGACCATATGGCCGAGTAGACCTCCAGCAGAGCGGGACCTATCGCTTCCAGGGCGGATTTGTAAAATTCCCCAGTAAGCTCATCCGGGCCTGGGGCCTTATTGGAGGCTAGCTGTTTAATAGTAGACTGAATCTCTGGGAGGGTCACCGGGGCGTTTAGTAATTCCAGATGTTCAGCAGAAATCTTGGGAAGAGTTACTTTTTCCAAGAAAAAACGGGCCTGGGTAGCGTCAAAAGGATCAGGGAATATAATGAGGCATAGAAGTTGCGCATAATAGACTTCACCCCTTGTGGAGTGGAATCAACTCTGCCTGACGGGTCTCTAAGGGAAGCAATATGTGTGGGCTTATAAGGGGCCTTGCACAGTCTCGCCAGCAGTTTACCCGCCTTGTTCCCAAACCTATGTAGCGTGGCCTGGAAGTGAGCGCGTTTAATGGATTCTAGTTTATCCGCCCAGGCATCGAAGGCTTGTTTGGCCTGAGTCCACTTCTGTCTAGAGACAGGGGAGTCCAACGCCAGCAGAGCGTGTTGGGCTGATCTCAAACGAGCACTGGCCTGTAAATAACTTTTAGAAGTCGACTTTTTATAGGCCGAAGCATAGGATATTATCCTGCCTCGTAAATAAGCTTTACCCGCCTCCCAAAACAAATTTGGGTCGGATATGTGAGACACATAGGTGCGGAAGTCAGAGTCATTGTGCAGGTAACCGGGGAATCTCCACAAGTGAGACTCGGCTTGCCTATCAGGGGGATCAAAAGTTAAGGATATGGGGGCGTGGTCAGAAATAACAATGTCATGAATTTTTCGTGTCCTCAATTCTATGAATGGCAGTGTCCGAACAAAAAAAGAAGTCTATCCTCGTAAAGACATTATGAGGGTGGGAGTAAAAAGTATATTCTCTGTATATTCCCTGTCGGTGGGATGGTGGAGACGCCACATGTCCGTGAGGTGTAGGGAGTCAACCAGATTGGTAAGGGGAGACATGGCAGAAGCAGTGAGATGACCTATCTAATAGGGGATCCATGGTGGAGTTGAAGTCCCCACCAATCAGATGCGGAGTGTCTGGGAATTGGAGAAGATGCGCCGAGAGTTTCCAGAAAAAAGATTGATCAGGGGTATTGGGGGCATATACGTTGGTCAGTATCAGATCTCTGTTGTTTAGTTTAAGATGAGCCGTGACATAGCGACCCTCATCGTCAGATGAGAGGGATACAATTTTGCATGAGAGGCTTTTATGTATTAAAATTAAAACGCCAGCTTTGCGCCCTGCTGCTGAACCCAGAACCGTACCCACCCACAGCTTTTTCATTCTGGGAAAATCCTCTAAGGATAGGTGGGACTCTTGGAGCAGAGTGATGTCCGTTTTCAATCTCTTAAGGTGGCGAAGAATTTTCATCCTCTTAATAGGGGACCTAAGGCCCTTGACATTCCATGAGACAATCTTCATGGAGGGTCGGGGGGGGGGGGGGCGAGGCGTGAAGCCGAAATGAAATGTATGATAGAACCGTACAGGGCAGGGGGAATGTGTTTAGGAAGTGTGGACATGGCAGCGGTGTGATTGGGTTTTGCAATGCTGTGGAGCCATGTTTGGACAAGTGCCAACCATGGAGCCGGCAGGAGGGAGGTAGGAGAAATAACCTCAAACAGGGGAAAAACAAAACAGCAAAAGGAAACCAGTAGCATCAACGACTTCACCTTTTTGTTTTCCGCATGCTGCAACTGTGAGAGACGGCACAGCCCTTGGCAATGGCTTAGCAGGCCTGGTCAGCAAATAACCGACCTCACCCCAGGAGAAGGCAGTTGAGGTTGCTGGTAGGCCCTTGACAAGAACACCTCAGTTCTCCACAGTGACAGCATAGCACATATAAAAACATGTTCATAAAACAATACGTAGCACATAACTAATTTAAACACATAGATAGAACCATGGTCCGCTACGGAGCAGTTAGATCACCCAGCAGGGCAAGCGTCCGGTGGGGAGGCCAGTGTGCTGCAAAAGTAACCAGGAAAAAATATGATGATACCTGTAGAATTATGCCCGCACCACAATGAGAGGAGAGTCCTCGACCAGAGTTGAAGGAGAATCAGCGGTGAGGAGCAGAGCGAAGTCCACTGACCACGTCAGAATATTTCTGCCGTTTGGGTGAGTCCTTGCGAGGACTCCTTTGAACTAGAGGGCGCGGGACTGCAGATGGTTTAGTAGCCAAAGAACCATGTCCATCCACATGGAGAGAGCGTAAGAAAGGTTCTGCTTCCGATGGGTCTTGGAAGGACAGCTGTTCGCCGGATGGTGAACGTAGCCGGAGGATAGCGGGGTAGGCCAATGTGAACCTGATCTGTGCCTGATGTAGCTGGGAGCATACTGTCTGAAAAGCCTTTCTCTTTTTTGCTACTTCCACTGAGTAGTCAGCAAAGATCAATATTTTAATTCCATCGATCTGGAACGATTTTGTCTGTCTGAATCTTTGGAGAATCGCCGATTTGTCTGCGTAGTTCAAGTACTTAGCAATAATCGGTCGCGGGGGGGATCGCTCGGAGTTGTGTATCCCCATGCGGTGGGCTCTTTCAACCACACAGATGCCTTGGAGACCCAGGGCCTCAGGTATTTTTTTGGCGCACAGTTCAGGGATAGCAGACGGTGGCATAGATTCTGGTACCCCGATGAAACTGAGGTTGCTCCTATGGGCCCTATTTTCGAGGTCCTCCAGCTTTTGGAGAATAAATTGGTTGGTCTTATCCCGGGGTTGCTCAAAACTCTGAGACTGGTAAATCTCTTCTTCCAGCCTGGCCACTCGGGATTCAACCTCCTGCAGTCTATGCGAGTGATCACTAAATTGCTTCTTAAGGTCCTGCATGCCTTCAGCGTGGGCTATGCGATCGGTTTGAGGATTTCCCGCTGATGGCACTGCGGAGACTGGGGGAGCTGCAGTATCCATATTAGAGGCATCCACCTCTCCAGGCAGGAGGGCCGAGACCGCAGCCTCGATTTGTGGCTGGCCCGGCGGTCTGCGCGGGCCGCCTTTTTCAAGAAATTTGTCCATAGCTCCGGAGCAAAGTATGCCGATCTAGTACCTGGAGGTGCGGGAGCTTGCCGCTGGTCCCGGGGTGATGATCGGCCAGATTTATAAGCAGATTAAGGAGCCCTGCCGCGGGAGCCGAGGGGATCTGCGCCTACAGCATACGGCGCCGGAACCGGAAGTCAGCACCTGGCTTTCAATAGCCAAGCCAGTAAAGCCAGCGACTGTAAAGCAGGATGGAAGATCGGCCCTTGAGCTCAAAGATCTCCTCTGAGAGGGAGTCTCCAAGGGACATCGGCGTTCAGCCATTCCAGGTCTGCGTACCAAGACCTGCGAGGCCAGTCTGGGGCCACTAGGATGACCGGAATCCCTTCTGCCTGGATTCACAGGAGTCTCAGCAGAAGATGGCTGGAACAAAGCGTTCTGCCCACCTTAAAGCGCTGGCTACTTCCCAGGCTGCTAGGGCACTTTTGGTGCCCCCTTGATGATTGACCTATGCCACGGCCATGGCATTGTCCGATTGGATCCTTACCAGGGTGCCCCTGCAGACGATCCATCTATTGGGTCAGGCAAAGCCTGATCGCCCGAATTTCCAGGATATTGATCGGCAGACTAGACTCCTTCAGAGTCAAAACCCCCTGAGCACAATCCGTGCCAAAGACATCTCCCCACCCGGACAGGCTGGCATCCGTGGTGACCACTGTCCAGTACAGAGGGAGAAAGGAATTTCCCTTTTGAAGTGCCAGAGAGCAGAGCCACCAGATCACGGACCCCCTCGTACCCCGGCTCAACAGGATCAGATTGTCTATAGACTGTGGATTCTTGTTCCATTTGTCAATCTCCTTTTGCAGAGATCTGGTATGGAACTGAGCAACCGAAACCGCCTCGAAGGTGGAGACCATCAGGCCCAGCACTTGCATGCAGGTCCTGAGAGATGACTGCTGGTTGGACAACAGGAGCCAATTTGCATCCTGCAACTTCTGGAGTTTCTCCTCCAGAATAAACACCTGGGCTGAGGCCAAGACCAGGGTCAGGCCGAGGTAGTCCAGTTTGTTGGACGGGACCAGAGCAGATTTTTGGAAAATCATTTTCCACCCGAACTCTTGCAAAGTTTGCACCAAAATGTCCAGATTGTCTTGTAAGGCATTCAGAGACTCTGCTCGAAGAAGGAGGCCGTAGTAGTGCTAACACCAGGCCAAAACTTTTGTGAACACCCAAGGAGCCGAGACCACGAATTGGTAGTGCTCCTCTTTCACAGCAAAGTGAATGAAAATGCTGATGCCCGACATGTATTGGGATATGAAGGTAAGCATCCTTTATGTCCATTCCATAGAGACCAGCCTCCAGACTCCATATGAAATTTCTGAACTCGCACAAAGCAGTTCAAGGCCTTGGTTTCCAGGATTGGACGGACCTTGCCGTACTTCCTGGGAACAGTAAATAGGTTTGAATAAAACCCCTGAAATGTTCAGATTCTGGAACCGGTACAATGACCCCTTTTGAGAGCAGATCCTGTACCCCAAGAAGACCTCGTAAGCGATCTGGGGACAAGCGCAGGTTATAAGGGAAGAACCTTGCCGGAGGCAAGGACCAAAACTCAATCTTGTAACCGGACTGAATCAACTTGTGGACCCATCTGTCTTGAATCAAGGAGGTCCACGGATCCAGGAAAAAAGCGAAGATGTGCCCCCACCTCAGATACCGGTGAAGGCGGCCCTTCAGGCAGAAGTGGGTTTGTTTGTTGTCCCAGAGGAACCCACTCTAGGCTTACCAGGCCAGGGCCTCTTGGCACCACCTGTATTCTGACTACAATTGTTGTAATAGTGACTCATCCCTTGCTGAGACCTATTCCTGGCTTGTATAAGCAGATACAATCACCACAGACAGTCATTATCAGATAGCTAAAGTCACCAGACACCGTTTATTTCTATCCACGTATGTATAGCAGACAACAAAATGTGGCAGATGATTGAAAGATGGTATCTGCAGGTCAAAATATGGTAATGTGTTCCTGGATGCGAGCAGATTCTATAAAGGCCTAGACAGATGTGGCCATCTCTATTCCCACAAGCATAAAGAAACAGGAACAGGAAATACATCATCTTTGGGAGGGACAGGAAGGAACACAGAAGGGAAAGACAGAAGGGGAAGTGCAACAACCAAAACAACCACAAGATGGCAGTATAAACCAATTATAATGACATTACCACAACTATGCATTATATTATATTTTACATATTGGTGTAAGAGCACACCCTGCATGTTTACGGGCTGATTTTGACCCCTGGTCCTTAGATCCCATGGGACGAAAGGATCGCTTATGGGAAGAAGAAAGGACCACATTTGTGATGAGACTCTTTGCTCCTGGTAGCCTGCGGAAGCAGAGTACTCTTACCCCCTGTAAGACCCTTAATGATCTCCTCCATGGAAGCTCCGAACAGGCAGTCTCCTACAAAAGGAGATCAGTCCGTACCTTATTGGAAGCCTGGTCCGCAGACCAGTATTTCAGCCAAATCATCGATGTCACGGACACCCTGCAAGCTAAGGGGGCCGCATCCAGAGAGGCATCTTAGATATACTGTAAACCCTGGACCAACTGGTTCTCCAGCTCCACCAGGTCAGGAGGAGGTTTTCCCCCTCCAAGTCCTGGCGCAGGAGCTTAGCCTATTCCGTTAAGGTCTGGGAAACCAAGGTTATGGCAATCATCGGCCGCAGAATGGAACTGGCCATGGTAAAAAGGTATCAAACGAGATATTCAGCTCTCTTGTTAAAAGGGTCCATAAAGGACGGAGAGTTCTCCCCTGGGAGAAGGGTGTCTTTATTCAATCTGGAAACCTGAGAGTCCACCACAGGTTTTCTTCAAAAGGATACTTTCTAGTGAAACGCTTTGGTACCCCGACAGTGCATTTTGGAGAACCCAACTGACTCGTGACAATGCTATCGAAATAAGCGGAAAAGGGGATACCTTTGCTGCCTTTGAGGCTCTGCGGGTACCAAAGTGCACGGTTAACCTGGGGACCGCCAACAAAAAATCTGAAATTGCTGAAATTGCGTTAAAGTACCCCCCCACCACTGCACCAGCGGCACCCCAAGTCCCAGCACCAAGTTACTGCTATAGCAGAAAGCGGGAGCTGTTTAGCACCCACAGGGACTCTTCACCCCCTGCGCATGGCCTTCAGCCTGGCACTCTGTCTCTGTACCTGAGCAATCAGAGAAAGAAAAAGTTCACGAACTGACACTAGAGCCCCACCACCAATTCACGGCTCCATAGGCTTCAAAAACAGGGCCAGCGTGTGATAGCAATAGAAAACTACAAGAAAATGGCCTCTGGACTACAAAAACATGGCCACCGATAGAGAAAACAGCCTTCCACGGCAAAATAGCAGCTCCATGGGGCGCCCACGTGGCTCCCGGGACCCCAGGGGACCCCCAGGTACATTTGGACAGCAAAAGGCGGCCCTGGCAGGGGCCCCTACCGGGACATCTTCCCCAAAAAACGTGTTATTAGCAGCCGGCGGTGTGCCCCCCCGGGCCCCAAGCACCTGCTCGATCACCCAAACATAACAGGCATAGCAATCCCTGGGGGAGGGGGGAAACTTGGTGTGGGTGAATGGGGGGGGGGTGGTCCACAGAGAGACCTTGATAGGGAGGGGGAGCATTATGTGGAAAGGAAGGGCGCTCGGGGGTCCAACCAACCCAGGAAAGGGCCCACGTCCACCCCGAAAAGCCACCAGAAGAGAGGGGGGATGCTACTCACCACACCTTGGGACCAGGCGGGAACCTCTCCAGGCAGTCCACCGCACCACCTTGGAATGGGGGTGCCAGAGGCACTCTGCAACTCAGGTGGTGACCAGGGTTGTGACCAGGGCTATGCGTCCTTGCGAGGAATTTACTTGCCGGCCAGCCCTCCTCTATTGGGGCTATGTCACAACCGACCTAGCGCGGAGCTGAGGCTGGATTACGCTCGCTGGCCGGACTGGGGAGACCATAAGGATCTAGGATATGCAGTCCGTCGCCCAGTCCAGCAGTTAATTGTAGTTCTCACAGGAACAGAATTGATTGTAGTTCTCAAAGGAACAGAAAATAATAAAATAAGCTAAAAAATTCAATATAAAAAGGAAAAAATGCAGGGATCCCAGCAAGGAACAAGGTACTCCTGACTAGGCAGAAAAAAACTGAAGACCTACAGTATAGCAGGAAGTGGTAGTATACCCCCTGAGACTGCCCTATAGGCGTAGTCAAACTTTTTTCCGCCTAGTGTCCTATAGTCCTGTAGGGAGCAGCATAAACCATGGGTCAAGAAGATATGGAGCTGTGTCTGTCAATGAACATAATAATATATATATTTTTTTTTTTAACGAAGTTGTCATTGAAATTATATATTGCTCACACATACCATGGGTATATGTAGAATTACACTCCAAAATACATTCCTCTGCTTCTCCTGAGTATGGGGATACCCCATGTGTGAGACTTTTTTTTGTCACTCCAGGACCCCGAAAACCAATCACTGCTTTCAGGCTTTCTAAGGGCGTGAATTGCCTATTTTACTTCCTCACTACCTATTACAGTTTCGGTGGCCATGAAATGTCAAGATAACACAAATCCCCCCACCCAAAAGGCCCCTTTTCAGAAATTAGACACCCTAAGCTATTTGCTGAGAGGCATGTTGAGTCCATGGAATATTTTATATTTTGCCACAAGTTTTGGGACAATGACATTTTTTTTTCTTATACAAAGTTGTCACTTAAATGATACTGTATATTAAAAAAAAAATCAAAGTATAAATGGAATATAAATAAATATATATGTGGATATGCTGTGCAAATTTAGCCAATAATGTGCAAGCGGTAAATATGAATATATAGAAAATCAATTTTTCTCTAAATGAATTCTTTCTTCAGTAAAATTCAATCAGTGATAAAATCCTAGAAGAAAAAAAAAACCCACAATAGTGCAATATTGCCTTAATAAAGTTTACTTAACCTCCCTGGCGGTATGATTATGTCCAGATTTCTGTGCTAAAAGCGGTACATTGTTTTGCACGGAAATCTGTTTTACATTTTAAAACTCACCTTCCCCTGCGATCGCCCGCCGTCCTTCCGCTGTGTGCTCGGCCGATGCCGTCACCTGTCTTCTGGTTCCCTTCCCTGCGAGCGTTGCGACGCAGGGGGTGGAACCGGCTGCAATTTCAAAAATGTAAATACACTAAATGACATAATACAAAGTTGTGATCCTAACGAATTACACTGTATCATGCCATTTCACCACAGGAGTGCACCTGGTGATTTTTCCAGTGCCCTGCCTGTGCTTCTCCAGTTCTTTGTGCCTGGAAAATTGAGAACGACCATGGCGTCCAAAAAGCGTTCTTTTTGCGCAAAAGCGCTTTTAGACGAACTGGAAAACAGCGACAGCGAAACTGAGTTACATATGGTCTGAGGCTCATCTGCTGTGTGTGGAACAGCTGAGTGTTTGGCTGGCGGCCAAGCTGAGATACAGAGAGAGCCCTGCAGAGAGATAGGAATCACTGATAGCTGCTTACTAGTATGTAAGTGGTAATCGTCCTGTTTTATTGAATAAAATACCTTATTGCTGATTGCTGATTATATTGTGGTATGTCCCTTTGCTTCTTTATGCTGGGGAGATTGAAATAAGAAGCACCCTGTCAATTTATGCCTTGAGTCTAGCCTATATGAGCTGCAGTTTTTTTTTGTGCTGGAGGTAGGCGCATATGAAAGCCAGAAAATATTTTTGGGTGGAAGAGTTTTGTGAGATTTTTTATCACCACACTGCACAAATTTGAGCACTTTCACTGTGTGCACACTATATTTTTTACACTATTGGATTATTTATTCACTCTTAATTAAGTGAACTTTATTAAGACATCATTGCACTATTATTGTGTATTTTTTTCTTCTATAGATCTGGAATCATGGATATGGGATTTATCGAGTTAGGCTTCTTTCACACGGTCCGCCTCCGCAGGCGGATCCGTGTTGCTCAGCGGGGATCGATCCGCGATCCCCGCTGAGCCGGGCGGATGACAGCTCCGTCTCCGCTTGCAGAGCGGAGAGGGTGGTGTCTCAGCAACCGCTGCCCTCTATGGGGGATCGGATGAGAGCGGACCGCTTGTCCGCTCTCATCAGATCCGCTCCGCTCCGATTACTGAACGGATAAAAATAGGGTTTCCATCCGTCCAGATTTCAGCACAGGATCGGATGCGGATGGCAGCGGGTGTCAGCGGAGGTGACCTCCGCTGACACCCGCTGCCCCATAGAGCTGCATGGAGGATCCGATCAGATCCACCTAAAAAACTGACAGGCGGATCTGATCGGACTGCCCGTGTGAAAGAGCCCTAACAGTGGATGAAGATTTTTTAATATTTATCAAACTTTTGGAGTGGCACTTTTTTTTTTTTTTTCATATACACAATTTTCTGACTATTTTTTTGATGAAATCTTACCATTCATGGACTTCTATATGAACTGATATTTTATTCTGGATTGAATTGATTGTTTGTTCCCCCCCCCCCCCCCATTTGCACATAAAATGCTATTTTGTACAAGGTGGAGATAGGATTTTATAACTGATTGAATTTTACTGAAGAAAGAATTCATTTAGAGAAAAATAGATTTTCTATATATTCATATTTACCGCTTGCACATTATTGGCTAAATTTGCACAGCATATCCACATATATATTTATATACCATTTATACTTTGATTAGTGCACCATTTTTTAAATATATAATTATTTTACAAGCACATGAATACTTGAATTGGTGGGAGCTGCTTTTAATTTTTAAGTATTTTTGGTGTATCACCAGAGCAGCGCACCCTTTTCACGTTTTTTTAAATTAAATGATATATTGCTCAAACATGCCATGGGTATATGTGAAATGACACCCCAAAATACATTCTGTTGCGTCTCCTGAGTACGGAGATACTATGTGTGAGACTTTTTGGCAGTCTAGCGCATACAGGACCCCGAAAACCAATCATTGCCTTCAGGCTTTCTAAGGGTGTAAATTGTTGATTTCACTCCTCACTACCTAATCAGAGTTTCGGGGGCCATGAAATGCCAAGACAGCACAAAACCCCCCAAAATGACCCCTATTTGAAAAGTAGACACCCTAAGGTATTTGCTGAGAGGCATGTTGAGTATTTTGCAGATCTCGCTTTTTGTCACAAAGTTTTGAAAATTGAAAAAAGAAAAAAAATTTGATTTTTGTCTTACCGTAAAATCCTTTTCTCTGGGGTTCACTGACGGACACAGCTCCATGTCTTCAGACCATTGGGCTTTATGCTGCTCTCTGGTCAGGAGTAGGACTAGGCAGAAATCTTTTTGGTTATGCCCCTGAGGCAGTCCAAGGCGGGTATACCATCACTTCCTGCTATAGGACTTAAGTTTGCAACAAGCAGTGTCAGAAGAACATATAACACAACCCAACAGAGAGGCGGTTGCTGTGTCTGTCAGTGAACCTCAGAGAAAAGGATTTTACGGTAAGACAAAAATCCAATTTTCTTTAGTTCACGTCCCAAAGCAGTGTCAATATGAAAAACGCAGCAATATGCAAAATTCCCAACAAGGCTAAACATAGCCAACCAGGTAAAAACAGGAGCTCAACTAGTAACAGTAGCTCCCCACCAGGAAAAAAAATACACCCTCAAGAAGCGGAAGCCTCTGGAACCGCAGCCTGCAAAACTTTGCAGCCAAACACCGCATCTGAAGATGCAACTACATCGACCTTAGAAAACGTTGTGAATGTGTGTACAGACGACCACGTAGCCACCTTGCACACCTGAACCACTGACACCTGATGACGGAAGGCCCATGAGGCACTAAGCGCCCTCGTAGTATGCGCTTTAACAGAGAAAGGAGGAACCTGACCCTTAATAGAATAGGCCTGGCTCCACTGTCCACCTGATCCACTTGGAAATGGTCGCAGCAGATGCAGCCTGCCCCTTAAGAGGTCCATCCGTAAGAACAAACAAAGAATTGGATTTTGGAATCTGTTCAGTCACCGCCAGGTACACTCAAATCGCCCTTAATACATCCAAGGAATGTAAGGCAATTTCCTTAGGATGTTTCGGCTTAGGACATAGGGATGGTAACACAATATCTTCATTCAAATGAAACCATGAGCCAACCTTAGGAAGGAATGCCTGGCAGGGTCGCAACACCACTTTGTCCCTATGAATCCACAGGTGGGGTGACCGACAGGACAATGCAGCAAACTCGACACCTGACGTGCGGAAGCAATAGCTACTAAGAAAGCCACCTTCTGCGACAGAGTGAAAATATTTGAGAACTTCCTCTGCTCAAAGGGAGGCTTTTGAAGCACCGACAGTACCAAATTGAGATCCCCTGAGGCATTGGGATCGTGCGGGAGGAGCTGCACAAAAAGTGTGAATGGAGGACTTAACCACCAACGGCCTTTGGAAAAATATAGCCAAAGCGGAAATCTGGCCCTTGATGGTGCCCAGAGCCAAACGTTGATCTACACCTAATTGTAGAAACTCCAAAAGGAGTGACACAGAAAAGGAGTGGGGAGACCCCCCCCCCCACCCCCCCGAGACTCACACCAAGTAATGTACGCCTTCCTTCCTAGAAGTAGATTTCCTAACTTTTAACAACGTACGAATCACCAACTTCGACAGCCCTCTGTCCTTCAGTACCTGGCTTTCAATAGCCAGGCCATTAAAGCCAGCGACCGTAAAGCAGGATGGAAGATTGGTCCCTGAGACAGAAGATCTTCCCTGAGAGGAAGTTTCCAAGGGACATCTGCTACCAGCCTTACCAGACCTTACCACTATGAAGACCAGCGAGGCCAGTGTGCTGCCACCAGAATGACTGGAATCCCTTGTACCTCGCTTTTGCGTAGCAGTCTCGACAGAAGTTGTATTGGAGGAAAGGCGTAAATCAAACGATACTGACCCCAAAGGGCCACCGGGCCTCTGCGGCTTCGGCCAGAGGGTCCCCAGACCTTGACACGAATCTCTGCACCTTCCTGTTGAGACGGGAGGCCAGCAAGTCCACATTGGTGGTCCCCCACCGAAGACACAGTTGATGAAAGCGCTCCGGATGAAGAGACCATTCTCCCGGATCCGTCTGCCGACTAAGATAGTCAGTCATAGTTACATAGTAGTTGAGGTTGAATAAAGACAATAGTCCATCCAGTTCAACCTGTGTAGGCGCGCGTGGCCGTAATCATCTCTCGTACCCCTTAATGTTCTGATCCTTGAGATGTACGTCCAAGATTCTTTTGAAAGTAGCCATACTTTCCGCAGAAACTACCTCTTGTGGTAGAGAATGCCACCATCTTGTAGCCCTAACAGTAAAAAAACCCCTGCGTTGCCAGAGGTCAAAATGCCTTTCCTCTAATCACACTGTATGTCCTCAAGTCCTCATGCAATCCATGCGACTGAATAGCTTTTTTTATATGCTGAGATCACCATTGAGGTATTTATAATTTGCTATCATGTCCCCTCTCAGGCGTCTCTTCTCCAGGGAGAATAAATTAAGCGATTGTAGACGATCTTCATAATTAAGGTCCTCCAATCCCCTAATTAGTTTAGTTGTCCTTCTCTGGACTCTCTCCAGCTCCAACACATTCCTCCTGAGAACTGGCAACCAGAACTGGACAGAATACTCCAGATGCGGTCGGACCAGAATTTTATAAAGTGGTAGGATTATAGTTTTATCTCTGGAATACATCCCTTTTTTTATGCATGCTAATATTCTGCCGGCTTTGGCAGCTGCTGCTTGACATTGCATGCTATTGCTTAGTCTATCCTCACCAAGACTCCCAGATCTTTCTCCATTCTTGACTCCCCCAAAGGTTCCCCCCCTAAAGTGTATTGTGTTTTTATGTTTTTAGTCCCCAAGTGCAAAACCTTACACTTCTCCACATTAAACCTCATTTGCCATGTCGTTGCCCACTCTGTTATTTTGTTCAGGTCATTCTGTAGGATATCTGCCTCATGCTGTGCAGTTATTGCCCTGCCCAATTTTGTGTCATCTGCAAAAACTGATATAGATCTACTGATCCCATCCTCAATGCTGTTTATGAATAAAATGAACACGGTTGGTCCCAGGACTGAGCCTTGGGGGACCCCACTTACCACCCCAGACCAGTCTGAGTATGCGCTATTTATTACCACCCTTTGGACACGCCCTTTTAGCCAGTTCCATATCCAAGAGCAAACCTTGTGGTCGATGCCTGCAGACCTTATTTTATAAATGAAGCGCTTGTGGGGAACTGTATCAAACGCCTTAGCGAAATCCACGTACACCACATCCACTGGTCTCCCCCTATCTAGCTCACAGCTCACCTCCTTGTAGAATGTTAAGAGATTGGTTTGACAAGAATGCCCTTTAGTAAACCCGTGCTGATTACTGCTGATGATGTTGTTGTCTTTAGCAAACACTACGACATAGTCCCTTATTGTCCCCTCCAGAAGTTTACATTCTATCGATGTCAGACTGACCGGCCTATAATTTCCTGGGACATGCCTCTGCCCTTTTTTGAATATCGGTATCACGTTAGCTTTGCTCCAATCCCCCGGTACATTTCCTGTCATAATACTGTCAGCAAAGAGCAAAGATCAGGAACAGTGGTCTAGATATAGTTTTACTAAGTTCTTTGAGTACTCTCTGATGTACGCCATCTGGGCCTGGTGATTTATTTGTGTTAATTTTATCCAGACTTTCCCTGATTTCACCCTCTGTTAGCCATAGCGGCAAGTCCTGTGTATTACTACTAACCATACAGTCATGGTCAGTGTACCCCTCCTTTTCCTGTGTAAAGACTTACCTGAGCCAATATTGATCTGCACCTTACCTGAGCTTATATTGAACTGCACCTTACCTGAGCTTATATTGAACTGCACCTTGCCGCACTGTTGTGTCTGCGTCTGTGCCTGTGCTTATATCAACGGGGTTGATATCGGCTGATACCGGCTGATATCAGAGCTGCTGGACTCGCTAGAGCAGGGGTTGCTGGAGACCGGACCGTAGTAACAGATGGACTGATTCGTGGAGCGGGGCTGCTCTCAGAGCCTTCAGACCAGCAACATCACTTCAGAGCAGGGCCGTCTTTAACGCAGGGCAAATGGGGAAGCTGCCCAGGGCCCTGTTACTGTTTTGGGGCCCAAAGCAGCTGTTCCTAAAGCCTTCGCTGCCCGCAAATCAGGAGCCCCATCGGCGCTGCAAGTGACAGTCCATCCACTTACTGTGTACTCGGCATCAGCATAACAAAAATTCTCAAGGAAGGAGGAGCAGGCGGGGCCGTGAGCTCCACTGAAGCTCTGACCCCGCCCCTTGCCATGCATGCTGCCTGAGATAGGAGACCTCGGGGAAGGATCGTGTAGTGAATCCGATGTCAAAGTGCTGTGCCAGCTAACAGCATAGGTGTGAGCCCAGCAACCCACGGATGGTGATCAGTGCTTGGCTGCCTAGGATCAGGTAGGTCTTTCTCCTCCCCTGGCTCCCCATATTATGTAATGTCCTCTTCTCTCCCCCTCCTCCTCTCACACTTGTGTCCTCTGCCCCCCCTCCCCCCACACACACACACAGTAGTGTGCTCTTCTCTCCCCCTCCTCCTCTCACACTTGTGTCCTCTGCCCCCCCCCTCCCCCCACACACACACAGTAGTGTCCTCTTCTCTCCCCCTCCTCCCCTCACACATAGTGTCCTCAGCCCCCCCCCCCCCCCACACACACACACACACAGTTGGCTTCCCATATTATGTAGTGACCTGACCTGGCTGTGGCTGTATTGATTAGAGAGCACACAGCATGTGCTGATATCTTCCACACACACACATAGTGCTATTTCACTGCTTGATTAGCTTATTTTAGGCCTGGTTGACATGCCTGCGTTTCCTGCAGAAAAAAGATGCATGCATCATTATAAAAATGCAGTGGCCTTGAAATTGCTGCATTTGGACCATGCAATTTCTCTACAATTCCTGCACCAGCAAACATGCTGCATTTTTAGATGCGTGGGCCACATATGCAGGAACCAAAGGTAAGTCGCATTGCGCAAAAGCAGCGATTTCATGGCCACTACATTTTATAAATTAATGATGCATGCACCTTTTTTCTGCAGGAAACGCAGGTATGACAGCCCATTTAAATGAAAAGGCTGCTGTGCATGTGCAAATGTGGCCTGTCAATCTGCATACATGTGAGCCAGGCCTAAAGCAGTAGTAAAGTCATTTTACAAAATATAAACTCTGATCCCCCTGCCGGTCTGATATAATGTGCTAGTATGCACTGCATACTAGCACATTATGACAAACGTACCTGCAAACTGAGTCCTTCATGGCACCCCTTGGTCCTTGGCACATCTCTCTTCTCCCAGTCTTCTTTCTGGGTTCTCAATCTTTGACCGCTTGAATGGACAGGATGCAGTGACGTCACTCCTGCACATGTGCACGGGGGTGACATAGCCGTAACACACCAAGCATTCTCTAAATGTTATGTGAGCTGCGCATGCGTGACTCAAATCCTCAAATCACATTATCGCTGGCAGGCAGGGGGGACATTTATAACAGAAGAGACCACTAGGGTCTCTTCTGTTATAACCACATCAGTACCAGGCACTTTTACCCCCCCTCCTACCCAGGCCAATTGTCAGCGCTGTCACACTTTGAATAACAATTTCTATCAGTTTGGTGCACTTTGATAAGGGGCACTGTAATGTATAAAGGGGCTTTGTGATAAGGGGTACCGTAATCTGTAAGGCTCCTTTCACAGCTAGGCGTCCCGAATCACAGACGTAATCGCCGTCATTCTGCCTGCAATCCCAAATCGCTGGATGCCGTTGTGATTCCCATCACTTTTAAGTGCACCCCCGATTGTGGTGCAATTTTGCCACGATTGTCACCCGACGAATCACAGTAAAATCACGCAAACAGAATTGTGGTACGCCTGTCGCCCAAAAGAAGTTCTTTTTGGCACTAGGCATACTGCGATTCTGATTGCGCGATTTTACCGTGAGTCGTCGGATGACAATCGCTGCAAAATTGCGCCGCAATCGGGGTGCACTTAAAAGTGATGGGGATCACAATGGCATTGCATGATTTGCGGAGATTTGGGATTGCAGGCAGAATCGAGGCGATTCCACCCACAATGCCTAGATGTCAATGGAGCCTAAAGTAGTAGTGTGATAAGTATAATTGGGCACTGTAATAAGGAGCACCATGATGTGTAAATGGGCACTGTGATGTGAAAATGGCTGTAATGTAACGGGGTGCTGTGATGTGATAAGGGGTACTGTGATTGCAGGGGCAGGGGAGCCCAAGAAAATGTTTGCCCAGGGTCCAATCTATATTAAAGACGGCCCTGCTTCAGAGGTATCCCACACAGGCAAGTCACCTAATGGGGCTACTAATCTGCCTACCACTTCAGCTATACCTTCTATGAATACTATGTCTACCTTATCTACTACATCTTTCCCATCTGATACATATGCTTCCTCTGTCGCTTCCATATCCACTGTATCCACTGCATCTACTACCCGCCCGATGGGGGTCCCTAAAATGGTTATCTCTACATCTACAATCTATCCTGTGGAGGAGGACTCTAAAGCCCCGTACACACACGCAGATTGTCTTCATACAAACGTCGGCGGACGAAAGATCTGCCGATTGTATGCGTGTTAGTATGGTGCCTCCGACAGATGTCTGCACACAATCTGCGGACAAGAGTCTTTCTTGCAAACATGAAAATTTTTGTCTGCAGACACCAGAACGGACAATTGTTTGCCTGTCAGTACAGAAATCAGCCGACAGACCGCAGATTTGCAAGACTGGGCATGCTCAGAAAATAAAAAACACAGGGAAAGTTAACCATTACATGACATCACTTCTGCAGTCAGCTGAAGTCTGCAGACAAAATTCTTGTGCTGTCCTTGTGCTGTCTTTGCACTTTTCAACAGACACCGACATCCCGGGGAGAAAAGATGAACATTTGTATGACGACGATCTGCGTGTGTGTATGGGGCTTTAGATAGCAGATGAGCTTCAATCTACTACCAAGACACAAAAGGAGGTGAGAGAACATGTGATAATGAGTTCTCATACCCAGTCTAACATTTCTGAAATTCCCTCAGAGTACCTATCCCGTGGTCAGATAGCAGAGGCAGTAGCAGCATTGTTAGCACCCACAATTAAACATACAGTGGAAACAGCAATAATGCAGGGGCTTACACAGATACAAAAAAGAGCTGCAAATGCATAAACAGCAAATACAGAAAGCAGAAATGAGAATTTCCTCTTTGGAAGATGAAACTGTAGATAACAGCAGAGATATATATGCACACAGACAGTGCTCTGCAATTATTGCAAGAAAAAATAGAGGACCTAGAAAATCGTTCTAGACGAAATAACCTCCATATTATTGGGGTCCCAGAAACCTTTCAATCTGAGGCGCTTACTCATCTCTGCTCCGTTACAATACCAAACGCATTAGGAATAACAACCACGTGTGTAGTGGAACGAGCACACAGGATCGGCACAAACTACAGATTGAAAGTCACTCCATATTAATCTTTGCAGATTACTCAGCAGAGGTATCAAGGAAACGTAAAGCATTTTCCATAATATGTACAACTTTATACCATCACAAGATAAAATTTACATTGGCTTACCCGGCAATATTGTATCTCAACTCGGCAAAGGGTGAACGTATATCGTTCAAAAACCCCGCAGATGCGGAGAAGTATCTTATTTCTATAAATATACCTGTGGAAGAGAGTTCGCTCTCAATTAGAAAGGCAGCTTTATCCAGGAAAGCACGGACTGATCTTTCTAGAGACACTAAAAGAAGGCCAAAACAGGTCTAACAGCGCAAGCTGATAAGCCGGGGAGATAATAACCTACCTACCCGGCAACGGGTACAGATAATAGGAAAGCTTGTGCTGAATATATAGTATGGAAATTGGATTTAGATTGATAGATGGTTGGCCTTAAATTTATCTAATCCAATCCAACTTTATATAAGTATATTAATTAGTTTGTACCTTATAAATCATTTTTTTTCTTTTTTTTTCTCTCCTTTTTTTTTTCTTTTTCTTGGGTACAGTTGGTATTTTTTGAAAGGCCTAAAAGACCATATAATGGATAAAGGGTAATGACTGCATGTTACAATCTTTCCTTAAGGTAGATGACACCCTCACGGTTTGATATCACGGGTTAGGAGCCGTTAGAGTTCGCACTCCTTCACATGTAGAAAAAGGTGAAGTCAGAAAAAAATTTTAGTATACAGGAGTGCCCCTCTCAAGGGACCTCCTGTTTTATTTTCATTTTTTCTTTTTCTTTCTATGTTTGTGTTATACCTTATTTAATATTTCTCACACTGCATAACCAACATTTGGGAGAGATGGTAGACCCTCGACCGAAGTATCTACATTACACTTCATATATGGACAGCGATATTGAATCTTATTGTCAGTTAATATGGCCCCCTTGAATATTATATCATGGAACGTGAAGGGCTTACATTCTCCAAATAAACGAATGCGTATCCTTAGACATTTAAAACGATTAAAAGCCGATATAGCCCTTTTGCAAGAAACACATCTAGGGTCAGGCACATTCCATTACATGAAAAAGTTATGGGTTGGGGAAGTGATAGGCTCACCTGCGATACATCGAAAGGCAGGTGTATTAATTCTTATAAACAAGATGCTGTCCTGTAACATACACTCAGTACATACAGACTTACTGGGTAGGAAGGTATCAGCTGTAATTAAATTACCTGAACGAGATTCAAATTTCAAATATATATGCATCTAACTCCCCTACTAAGGCATTTTTTGAGGAGACAGCAGCATGGCTCTGTCAGGACCAAGCTACATACTACATAGTAGGAGGTGATTTCAACTCAGGTATGTACCCGCTAGAAGATCGCAAAACAGGATCCTCACTCCCTACCCCTTTAGTTCAGACCCCTTATGAAGAACGTACTACTTTTCTTTTCAATATGATGGATTCTTTGAAGCTAATCGATAGCCATCCTATCGAAAGGGAATATACTTTTTTTTCATACCCTCACAATTCCATGGCCCGACTGGACTATCTGTTTTGTACTCAAAACCTGGTTCCATATATAACCTCATCAGTGGCGGCCCGCCCATAGAGGGCGCAGGGGCGCCGCCCCCCCAAACACAAGCAGAAAAAAAAAGTCAATTTTTCACCCACTAGGGGCGCCGGACTTAGTGCTGGGTATGGGGGGGTGGGGTTTTTGACCCCACCCTCGCCCGGAAGAGGTGCCGATTGGCGCTCTTCTGGGGGTCATCGGGGCGCAGAGCAATGTGCCCCGATACTCCCACATCTACACTTCTTGTCCTGTGATTGGTCCAGACTCCAGCCTGGACCAATAATTCAGGACTTCCGTCTGACGTTGGGGGCGGTGCGTGCGTCAGTAACTCTGACTCACTCACCTTCCGGGTTCCTGCCCTCAGTCAGACTCAGAGCGAGGAGGAGCAGCGTGGTCGGCGGTCACGAGAGGTCTCCAGTCAGCCAGGAGCAGGTAAGCCCCCCCCCCTCCCTGCTGCCCTCACAGCTGCCTGTGCTATTCAGGAAGCAGCTTCTGTCCCTGTCTCTACTGACACTGAAGCACAGAGCTGAGGAGCCCTGAAACTCCGCCCCAGCTACAGTTCTAAAGCCTCGATCAGCTTTAAAAAAAAAAAAGCCTGCACAGACCATATAGACCATTAGACTGGAGCAGTGGCGGTGGAAGAGGTGAGGGAGCTAAAAAGAAAAAACGGGGCTGGGGGGCTGCAGAAGAGGTGAGGGAGCTGTGAAGGAAACACGGAAGGAGGGAGGGGGGGGCTGTGAAGGAAAAATGGGAGGGGGGAGGGGGGGCTGTGAAGGAAAAACGGGAGGGGGGCTGTGGAAGAGTTGAAGGAAAAACGGGAGGGGGAGGGGTGGCAGGCTCCAGAGACTAAGTTCATGGAGAGAGGAGAACTGTAAAAGAAGGGGGAGGGGGTATTTGGGCAGAGAGCAGTGTGAAAGTGTGTGGGGGGATTTGAGCACAGAGGAGTGCTAGGGGGGAGTTTGTAGAAAGGAGAACTGGGAAAGAGTATGTGTGTGTGTGGGGGGGGATTTATGTGGAGAGGAATGCTGGGAATGTGGGGAGATTTGTGTGGAGAGGAATGCTGGGAAGGTGGGGGAGATTTGTGTGGAGAGGAACGCTGGGAAGGTGGGGGAGATTTATGTGGAGAGGAATGTTGGGAAGGTGGGGGAGATTTATGTGGAGAGGAATGCTGGGAAGGTGGGGGAGATTTGTGCGGAGAGGAATGCAGGGAAGGTGGGGAGATTTGTGCAGAGAGGAATGCTGGCAAGGTGGGGGAGATTTGTGCGGAGAGGAACGCTGGGAAGGTGGGGGAGATTTGTGCGGAGAGGAACGCTGGGAAGGTGGGGGAGATTTGTGTGGAGAGGAATGCTGGGAAGGTGAGGGAGATTTGTGTGGAGAGGAATGCTGGGAAGGTGGGGGAGATTTGTGCAGAGAGGAACGCTGGGAAGGTGGGGTAGATTTGTGTGGAGAGGAACACTGGGAAGGTGTGGGAGATTTGTATGGAGAAGAACGCTGGGAAGGTGGGGGAGATTTGTGCGGAGAGGAATGCTGGGAAGGTGGGGGAGATTTGTGCGGAGAGGAGGACTGGGAAGGTGGGGGAGATTTGTGTGGAGAGGAATGCTGGGAAGGTGGGGAGATTTGTGCGGAGAGGAATGCTGGGAAGGTGGGGGAGATTTGTGCGGAGAGGAGGACTGGGAAGGTGGGGGAGATTTGTGTGGAGAGGAATGCTGGGAAGGTAGGGGAGATTTGTGCGGAGAGGAATGCTGGGAAGGTGGGGGAGATTTGTGCTGAGAGGAGGACTGGGAAGGTGGGGGAGATTTGTGTGGAGAGGAACGCTGGGAAGGTGGGGGGAGATTTGTGTGGAGAAGAACACTGGGAAAGTGGGGAGATTTGTGGTGCAGAGCGGAGAGCTGGGAGAGTGAGGGGGATTTAGGCAGAGAGAGGAGAGTGGATTTTATCAGAGAGGACAGCTGGCAGGTGGAAATTTGTGCAGAGGAGAACTGGGGGGAGGGGGGAAGCTTTGTGCAGAGGTAAGAGCTGCAAAGGGCAGAAGTCAGGTTGTGTGAAATGAGAGCTGTGGAGGGGGGGGGGGAGCTGGGGGTACAGAGGTGAAACATGGGGGGGTGGCAAAGGTGAGAGCTGTGGATTGGGGTTAGCTTTAGATGGGTTTGCAGAAGGGGGGCAGAGATAATATGGATGAGGGTGCAGAGGTGAGTTGTGGATTTGGGGGGGGGGGGGAGTAAGCTGTAGTTAGAAGGGTGCAGAGTTGAGATGATGGGGGGGGGGAGGTGTAGTTCTGTATTGGCTCCATGCTGCTATCTGGACATTGGGACTGCTGATGTGTGCTGCTATCAGAGGTTTAAAGGAGCAGTTTACAGCGGCTCAGACTTGTAGTCCTCTACTGGCTGTGTGCTGCTGCTATCTTCACACTGGGACTGGTGGGACTTGTAGTCCTCTACTGGCTGTGTGCTGCTATCTTCACACTGGGACTGGTGGAACTTGTAGTCCTCTACTGGCTGTGTGCTGCTATCTGCACACTGGGACTGGTGGGACTTGTAGTCCTCTACTGGCTGTGTGTGCTGCTATCTTCACACTGGGACTGGTGGGACTTGTAGTCCTCCACTGGCTGTGTGTGCTGCTATATCGGCACTGGGACTTGTAGTTCTGTATTGGTTCCATGCTGCTAACTGAACGCTGGAGCTTGTAGTTCTCTATTGGTCGCATGCTGCTATCTGGACACTGGGACTGCTGATGTGTGCTGCTATCAGGAGAGGTTTAAAGGAGCAGCTTAGAGCGGCTGGGACTTGTAGTTCTGTACTGGCTGTGTGCGCTGCTATCTGTACACTGGGACTGCTGGGACTTGTAGTTCTGTACTGGCTGTGTGCGCTGCTATCTGTACACTGGGACTTGTAGTTCTGTACTGGCTGTGTGCACTGCTATCTGGACACTGGGACTGCTGGGACTTGTAGTTCTGTACTGGCTGTGTGCGCTGCTATCTGTACACTGTTTATGAGCAGTGTATAGATGTATAGAGCACTCTTCTCACTGATTACCATTGTATAGAGTACTGTTGACAATTAACACCATACTAATGTGCCATGAGTTGTGGCTACAGTAATAAGGCACTGTTCCTTGATTACTGAAGGCCCCTTTCACACTTGTGTGACTTCAAAGTCAAACAATTTTTTACCGCGTTTTTTGCCGCGAAGCAATACCTATTACATTTTTCTTTTTGCTCCCCCCCAAAAATTTTGAGCACCAGCCGCCACTGAACCTCATCAGACATTTACGATATAGCAATTTCTGACCATGCTCCCATATCGATGTCCCTAACATTAACATATAATCAGAACCTGCCAAGAATGTGGAGATTTCCAAATTACCTGGCAGATAAAGAAGAGTTCATTTAGTTTTTACAAACCTCTTGGGCTGAATATCTACTACATAATGGGGAAGAATGTACTGACCCCATATTATTATGGGAGGCAGGCAAAACGGTTCTGCGGGGCAATATTATATCTTACACTACAAGATATAAAAAGACTTTAATGTCTACCTATATACAACTTAGTGAACAACTACGATTAGCTCAACAGAACATGACACAGTCTAACACCCCAGAAAATATAAATCAGTGGCATAAAAAAAACTTTGATTTGTGGGCAGAAAGGGTGGAACAAATAAAGCACTCACATCTAGAAGCCAAACTTCATCGTAATACACCTAGTAAGTTGATGTTGAGATTAATAAAGGGCCCCCATACCACTACACAAATAACTTCCCTTTGCTATTTGCAAGGACAAGTCACCCATTCTCCCACAGCCATTATGGCTATATTGGAGAAATACTATGCAGATTTATATGCTAAAGGGTCCATAGACTCCGAAGCAGCAGTGGAATTATTGAACGATATAAATCTCCCCTCCCTTTCAGAGGATCAAATAGGCTTGATCAACGCACCGATATCTCAAAGCAAAATAAGCAACATTATTAGAACACTAGCGAATGAAAAAGCCCCGGGACCTGATGGCTATACGAACAAATTTTATAAGAAAATGCTGGACAGTTTGCTACCCCATCTTACATCTTTGTTTAATGAACTATGGACAAAAGGCACTTATCTCTCAACAGGGTACGAAGCATATATTAAACTTATCCCTAAAAAGGGTAAGGATATTTTACAGCCTGGTTCGTACCGTCCAATTTCGTTATTAAACATAGATGCAAAGATTTTTGCTAGGTTGATATCCACCAGAATAGCCGTGATTCTACCATCTCTCATTCACGAGACACAATCAGGTTTTGTTCAGGGCCGGTCAGCTACTTTAAATATTCGAAAGGTTATCGCAGCTATGGAACATGCAAAGGCAAACCCGACTAAATCAATGGCCATAGTTTCTCTTGATGCAGAAAAAGCCTTTGATAACATCAACCTGGAGTGGCTATTTCTGAGCTTGAAGAGATTGGGCTTTACGGGATGCGCCTTAAATTTCTTGCGAGCCATGTATACTAAACCAACAGCCAAAATCGTATCCTCAGCGGGGATCTCTGCCTCTATACCCTTATATAAGGGTACGAGGCAGGGATGCCCGCTTTCCCCGATTCTTTTTAACCTTGCCTTGGAGCCCTTATCCAGATTTTTCCTGGAACAAGCCCCAATACAGGGTATCCAAATAAGGAACGAAGAAATAAGAACTAGTGTTGAGCCAACACGGACTGTATTATTCGTGTTCGTACCGAATAATTGGATTTTTTGTACCCGAACACGGACACGGACACTTTACTGTATGTTCGGGTAAAAATCCGTGTTCGGTCGTTTTATTTCCGGGTTTTGCATGCTTTGGCGCTCTTTTCATGGCGGGCTTTCAACAGCCAATCAACAATCGTTTAACTGGTGTGCCTTAAGCCATCCCAGCCATGCCTGCAAATGTCTCAGTAGCTGTGATTGGCCGTCTGAAGCATGTGACCAAGTCTTTATAAGTTCCAGGCAGCCGCAGCGTCTTCATTCTGCTGCTTAGATCAGGGACAGAGCACACATCAACGTGCTGGCTGCTGATTAGGGAAAGACAGGCAGGAAAAAAACATTTGTGTCCGGATAGAATTGAGGGACAGGTCGGAGTGTTTAGGCAGGGCGAGTTGTAGGCATTTTAGGGATAGAGTCTGCTGAATTATAGGGTCAGTGTCTTCTACAAACTACAATCGATATTGCTGTGTGGGGGGTGGGGTCTGCACTCAATCCTGATCTACGATCTCTTCTCAATCCTGTTAGGGAGAGGCTGCTGCTGAATTTTAGGGTCAGAGTGTTCTACAAACTACAATCGATATTGCTGTGTGGGGTCTGCACTTAGTCCCGATCTACGATCTCTTCTCAATCCTGTTAGGGAGAGGCTGCTGCTGAATTTTAGGGAAACTGTGTTCTACAAACTACAATCGATATTGCTGTGTGGTGTGGGATAGGAGATAGGCAGGTGTCAGTGATCCACATCCATTTTTCTGTGTGTGAGCTGCAGTGAACACAATCTTTTTGGGCTGCAGTGAACACAATCTTTTTGGGGTGCAGTGAACAACGTCCTTTTTGGGGTGCAGTGAACAAAATCTTTTTGGGGTGCAGTGAACAAAATCCTTTTTGGGGTGCAGTGAACAACATCCTTTTTGGGGTGCAGTGAACACAATCTTTTTGGGGTGCAGTGAACAAAATCCTTTGTGGGGAGCAGTGAACACAATCTTTGTGGGGCGCAGTGAACACAATCTTTTTGGGGTGCAGTGAACAACATCCTTTTTGGGGTGCAGTGAACACAATCTTTGTGGGGTGCAGTGAACACAATCTTTTTGGGGTGCAGTGAACAAAATCCTTTTTAGGGTGCAGTGAACACAATCTTTGTGGGGTGCAGTGAACACAATCTTTTTGGGGTGGAGTGAACAAAATCCTTTTTGGGGTGCAGTGAACAACATCCTTTTTGGGGTGCAGTGAACAAAATCCTTTTTGGGGTGCAGTGAACACAATCTTTTTGGGGTGCAGTGAACAAAATCCTTTGTGGGGTGCAGTGAACACAATCTTTGTGGGGTGCAGTGAACACAATCTTTTTGGGGTGCAGTGAACAAAATCCTTTTTGGGGTGCAGTGAACAACATCCTTTTTGGGGTGCAGTGAACAAAATCCTTTGTGGGGTGCAGTGAACACAATCTTTGTGGGGTACAGTGAACAGAATCTTTGTGGGATGCAGTGAACACAATCTTTGGGGGGTACAGTGAACACAATCTTTTTGGGGTGCAGTGAACAAAATCCTTTGTGGGGTGCAGTGAACACAATCTTTGGGGGGTACAGTGAACACAATCTTTTTGGGGTGCAGTGAACAAAATCCTTTGTGGGGTGCAGTGAACACAATCTTTGTGGGGTGCAGTGAACACAATCTTTTTGGGGTGCAGTGAACAAAATCCTTTTTGGGGTGCAGTGAACAACATCCTTTTTGGGGTGCAGTGAACACAATCTTTTTGGGGTGCAGTGAACAAAATCCTTTGTGGGGTGCAGTGAACACAATCTTTGTGGGGTACAGGGAACAGAATCTTTGTGGGGTGCAGTGAACACAATCTTTGGGGGGTACAGTGAACACAATCTTTTTGGGGTGCAGTGAACAAAATCCTTTTAGGGTGCAGTGAACACAATCTTTGTGGGGTGCAGTGAACAAAATCCTTTTTGAGGTGCAGTGAACAAAATCTTTGTGGGGTGCAGTGAACACAATCTTTGTGGGGTACAGTGAACACAATCTCATACTTCTGAAGATATGAGGGTGCTGCCTGTTCCATACTCCTCCTCCTACTGCTCAACCATCCTTTTAGGGGTACAAACAATAGTAATTGGGGCCTAGTGTGGTGGTGTACGTGTGAGATACATACACTTTCTTTTTGATCATATTTTCTATTCCGCTATTCAATTAAAACCTTTGGGGATCAATTAAATTGCGTGATAGTCTGTGTCGGTACGTGTGAGATCCACCTTTCCAAGTGTTTGGGGTTCATCTCATACTTCTGAAGATTTGAGGGTGCTGCCTGTTCCATACTCCTCCTCCTACTGCTCAACCATCCTTTTAGGGGTACAAACAATAGTAATTGGGGCCTAGTGTGGTGGTGTACGTGTGAGATACATACACTTTCTTTTTGATCATATTTTCTATTCCGCTATTCAATTAAATCCTTTGGGGATCAATTAAATTGCGTGATAGTCTGTGTCGGTACGTGTGAGATCCACCTTTCCAAGTTTTTGGGGTTCATCTCATACTTCTGAAGATTTGAGGGTGCTGCCTGTTCCATACTCCTCCTACTGCTCAACCATCCTTTTAGGGGTACAAACAATAGTAATTGGGGCCTAGTGTGGTGGTGTACGTGTGAGATACATACACTTTCTTTTTGATCATATTTTCTATTCCGCTATTCAATTAAAACCTTTGGGGATCAATTAAATTGCGTGATAGTCTGTGTCGGTACGTGTGAGATCCACCTTTCCAAGTTTTTGGGGTTCATCTCATACTTCTGAAGATTTGAGGGTGCTGCCTGTTCCATACTCCTCCTCCTACTCCTCAACCATCCTTTTAGGGGTACAAACAATAGTAATTGGGGCCTAGTGTGGTGGTGTACGTGTGAGATACATACACTTTCTTTTTGATCATATTTTCTATTCCGCTATTCAATTAAAACCTTTGGGGATCAATTAAATTGCGTGATAGTCTGTGTCGGTACGTGTGAGATCCACCTTTCCAAGTTTTTGGGGTTCATCTCATACTTCTGAAGATTTGAGGGTGCTGCCTGTTCCATACTCCTCCTCCTACTCCTCAACCATCCTTTTAGGGGTACAAACAATAGTAATTGGGGCCTAGTGTGGTGGTGTACGTGTGAGATACATACACTTTCTTTTTGATCATATTTTCTATTCCGCTATTCAATTAAAACCTTTGGGGATCAATTAAATTGCGTGATAGTCTGTGTCGGTACGTGTGAGATCCACCTTTCCAAGTTTTTGGGGTTCATCTCATACTTCTGAAGATTTGAGGGTGCTGCCTGTTCCATACTCCTCCTCCTACTGCTCAACCATCCTTTTAGGGGTACAAACAATAGTAATTGGGGCCTAGTGTGGTGGTGTACGTGTGAGATACATACACTTTCTTTTTGATCATATTTTCTATTCTGCTATTCAATTAAAACCTTTGGGGATCAATTAAATTGCGTGATAGTCTGTGTCGGTAGGTGTGAGATCCACCTTTCCAAGTTTTTGGGGTTCATCTCATACTTCTGAAGTTTTGAGGGTGCTGCCTGTTCCATACTCCTCCTACACCTCAACCATCCTTTTAGGGGTACAAACAATAGTAATTGGGGCCTAGTGTGGTGGTGTACGTGTGAGATACATACACTTTCTTTTTGATCATATTTTCTATTCCGCTATTCAATTAAATCCTTTGGGGATCAATTAAATTGCGTGATAGTCTGTGTCGGTACGTGTGAGATCCACCTTTCCAAGTTTTTGGGGTTCATCTCATACTTCTGAAGATTTGAGGGTGCTGCCTGTTCCATACTCCTCCTCCTACTGCTCAACCATCCTTTTAGGGGTACAAACAATAGTAATTGGGGCCTAGTGTGGTGGTGTACGTGTGAGATACATACACTTTCTTTTTGATCATATTTTCTATTCCGCTATTCAATTAAAACCTTTGGGGATCAATTAAATTGCGTGATAGTCTGTGTCGGTACGTGTGAGATCCACCTTTCCAAGTTTTTGGGGTTCATCTCATACTTCTGAAGATTTGAGGGTGCTGCCTGTTCCATACTCCTCCTCCTACTCCTCAACCATCCTTTTAGGGGTACAAACAATAGTAATTGGGGCCTAGTGTGGTGGTGTACGTGTGAGATACATACACTTTCTTTTTGATCATATTTTCTATTCCGCTATTCAATTAAAACCTTTGGGGATCAATTAAATTGCGTGATAGTCTGTGTCGGTACGTGTGAGATCCACCTTTCCAAGTTTTTGGGGTTCATCTCATACTTCTGAAGATTTGAGGGTGCTGCCTGTTCCATACTCCTCCTCCTACTCCTCAACCATCCTTTTAGGGGTACAAACAATAGTAATTGGGGCCTAGTGTGGTGGTGTACGTGTGAGATACATACACTTTCTTTTTGATCATATTTTCTATTCCGCTATTCAATTAAAACCTTTGGGGATCAATTAAATTGAGTGATAGTCTGTGTCGGTACGTGTGAGATCCACCTTTCCAAGTTTTTGGGGTTCATCTCATACTTCTGAAGATTTGAGGGTGCTGCCTGTTCCATACTCCTCCTCCTACTGCTCAACCATCCTTTTAGGGGTACAAACAATAGTAATTGGGGCCTAGTGTGGTGGTGTACGTGTGAGATACATACACTTTCTTTTTGATCATATTTTCTATTCTGCTATTCAATTAAAACCTTTGGGGATCAATTAAATTGCGTGATAGTCTGTGTCGGTAGGTGTGAGATCCACCTTTCCAAGTTTTTGGGGTTCATCTCATACTTCTGAAGTTTTGAGGGTGCTGCCTGTTCCATACTCCCCCTACACCTCAACCATCCTTTTAGGGGTACAAACAATAGTAATTGGGGCCTAGTGTGGTGGTGTACGTGTGAGATACATACACTTTCTTTTTGATCATATTTTCTATTCCGCTATTCAATTAAAATCTTTGGGGATCAATTAAATTGCGTGATAGTCTGTGTCGGTACGTGTGAGATCCACCTTTCCAAGTTTTTGGGGTTCATCTCATACTTCTGAAGATTTGAGGGTGCTGCCTGTTCCATACTCCTCCTCCTACTGCTCAACCATCCTTTTAGGGGTACAAACAATAGTAATTGGGGCCTAGTGTGGTGGTGTACGTGCGAGATACATACACTTTTTTTGATCATATTTCCTATTCCGCTATTCAATAAAAACCTTTGAGGATCAATTGAATTGCGGGATAGTCTGTGTCGGTACGTGTGAGATCCACCTTTCCAAGTTTTTGAGGTTCATCTCATACTTCTGAAGATTTGAGGGTGCTGTCTGTTCCATACTCCTCCTACTCCTCATCCATCCTTTTAGGGGTAGAAACAATAGTAATTGGGGCCTAGTGTGGTTTTGTACGTGCGAGATACATACACTTTTTTGGATCATATTTCCTATTCCGCTATTCAATAAAAACCTTTCTAGGGCAAGATCTTAAATTACAGAAATATGAGGAGACCGTCAAATAAGGGCCGTGGCCTGGGTCGTGGTGCTGCTGGTAGAGCTCCTGTTGCAAGGAGAGGACGTGGTCGATCTGTGCCAGCTACACGCACAAGTGAAACACCTTCCTCAAGTGTGAGTAGGCGACAGAACCTGCATCAGTATTTGGTAGGGCATCATACGCCCCTAGAAGTGATGAGGCAAGAACAAGTGGAGGCGATAGTAGATTGGTTTGCTGCTGACAGTGCCTCCAGTTCCTTCACATTGTCTCCCACCCAGTCTACTGCAGAAAGGTCACAGTTGGCACCTGCAGCCGATGTCCAACCGTCTTTCACCTCACCCCCTTGCAAATCAGGCAAGCAGTCTGAGCCCCAAGCCATACAGCAGTCTCTTCTTCTTTTTGATGACTCTGTCAGCAGGGTTTCCCAGGGACATCCACCTAGCCCTGCCCCAGAAGTGGAAGAGATTGAGTGCAGCGATGCCCAACCACTTATTTCTCAAGATGAGTACATGCAAGGATCATCGCAGCACGTCTCCGATGATGACGAAACGCAGGTGCCAACTGCTGCGGCGTTCAGCATTGTGGAGACCGACAAGGAGGGCAGGGGTGAAGACTGGGTGGAAGATGATGTGGAGGACGATGAGGTCCTCGACCCCACATGGAATGAACGTCATGCAGGTGACCTGAGTAGTTTGGAGGAAGAGGCGGTGGTCGCACAGAGCCACCAGCACAGCAGAAGAGGGAGCAGGGTGCAGAAGCGGAGCGGCCGTGCCCTAGACACTACGCCCGCTACTACCCAACGCAGCAAGGGAACGAGCGCACCAAAGTCAGCTCAAAGGAGTTCTCTAGCGTGGAAGTTCTTTAGAAAATGTGCTGATGACAGGACACGAGTGGTTTGCACCCTGTGCAATCAGAGCTTGAAGCGAGGCATAAACCTTCTCAACCTGAGCACAACCTGCATGATCAGGCATCTAAGTGCAAAGCACGAGCTGCAGTGGAGTACACACCTTCAAAACCAAGAAACGTCTCTGGCTCATCCTGCTTCCTCTTCTGCTGCAGTCTCGGCCGCTCCAGCCACATCTGTAGTGATACCGGCACCTGCCACCCCGCAAACAGAGGATCTGTCAGCAACACCACCACCTGGGTCACCAACAACCATCTCCTCAATGTCCCGTGGAAGCGTTCAGCTTTCCATCTCCCAAACACTTGAGAGGAAGAGGAAGTACCCCCCTACCCACCCGCGATCCCTGGCCCTGAATGCCAGCATTTCAAAATTATTGGCCTTTGAAATGCTGTCATTCCGTCTGGTGGAGACGCACAGTTTTAAAAACCTTATGTCGGTGGCTGTCCCACAGTACGTCGTGTCCAGCCGCCACTACTTTTCCAGGCAAGCCATCCCTTCCCTGCACAACCAAGTGGGGGAAAAAATCAGGTGTGCACTGCGCAACGCCATCTGTGCCAAGGTCCACCTAACTACCTATACGTGGACCAGTAAGCACGGTCAGGGGCGTTATATCTCCCTAACGGCACACTGGGTAAATGCAGTGGCGGATGGGCCTGAGGCGGATAGCAATTTGGCGCATGTCCTTCCACCACTGAGGATTGCAGGGCGCTTCAGTTTGCCTCCTGTTCCTAACTCCTCCTACTCCGCTTCCTCATCCTCTACCGCCTCCTCATCCGGACAGCGTAACACCTTCACCACCAACTTCAGCACGGCCAGGGGTAAACGACAGCAGGCAGTTTTACAACTTGCCTGTTTGGGGGACAAACCACACACCGCGCAGGTGATGTGGAGGAGCATGGAACAGCAGACAAATGAGTGGTTGCTGCCAGCGAGCCTCAAGCCCGGCCTGGTGGTGTGCAATAACGAGCGAAATCTCATAGCAGCTCTGGGCCTAGCCGGTTTGACGCACATCCCTTGCCTGGCGCATGTGCTGAATTTGGTGGTGCAGAGGTTCCTTAAAAACTACCCCGATATGTCAGAGCTGCTGCAGAAAGTGCGGGCCGTTTGTGCGCACTTTCGGCGTTCTCACCCTGCTGCTGCTCGCCTGGCAGCGCTGCAGCGTAACTTCGGCCTTCCCGCTCACCGCCTCATATGTGACGTGCCCACAAGGTGGAACTCCACCTTGCACATGCTGGAAAGACTGTGCGAGCAGCAGCAGGCCATAGTGGAGTTTCAGCTGCAGCACGCACGCGTGAGTCGCTCTGCGGAACAGCACCACTTCACCACCAATAACTGGGCCTCCATGCGAGATCTGTGTGCCTTGTTGCGCTGTTTTGAGTACTCCACCAACATGGCCAGTGGCAATGACGCCGTTCTCAGCTTAATTATCCCACTTCTATGCCTCCTTGAAAAAACAATTCGGGCGATGATGGAAGAGGATGTGGCACAGGATGAGGAGGAGGAGGAGGATGAAGAGGTAACATTTCCAAGGCTTTCAGGGCAGTCATTCGCAAGGGGCTCCGAGGGTGGGTTCCTGCACACACAAACGCCAGGGACACAATTGTCCAGCAGGGGCACAGTTCTGGAGGATGAGGAGGAGGAGGAGCTGGAGGAGGAGATGGAACCATGTTCACAGCAGGGTGGCACCCAGGCCAGCTCATGGCCATCACTGGTGCGTGGCTGGGGGGATACAGAGGACACGGACGATACACCTCCCACAGAGGACAGCCTTTCGTTGCCTCTGGGCAGCCTGGCACACATGAGCGATTACATGCTGCAGTGTCTCCACAACGACCGCCGAGTTGCCCACATTCTAACTTGTGCTGATTACTGGGTGGCCACGCTGCTGGATCCCCGTTACAAGGACAACGTACCGTCCTTAATTCACTCACTGGAGCACGATCGCAAGATGCGCGAGTACAAGCGCACGCTGGTAGACGCCATGCTGCTGGCATTCCCATCTGACAGCGGGGCCGCAGTGGAAGCACAAGGCAGAGGAGGAGGAGGAGGAGGAGGTCGCCAACGCAACCAGGGCACCGCCAGCACCTCAGAAGGCAGGGTTAGCATGGCCGAAATGTGGAAAAGCTTTGTCAGCACGCCACAACAAACAGCAGCACCAGCAGCTCAGATGGAACGTCTTAGCAGGAGGCAGCATTTTACCAACATGGTGGAGCAGTATGTGTGCACACGCCTACATGTAGTGAATGAGGGGTCTGCCCCCTTCAACTTCTGGGTCTCCAAATTGGGCACATGGCCTGAGCTTGCCCTTTACGCCTTGGAGGTGCTGGCGTGCCCTGCAGCCAGTGTATTATCTGAACGGGTATTTAGCACGGCTGGGGGCGTTATAACAGACAAGCGCAGCCGCCTGTCCAGAGACAATGTGGACAAGCTCACGTTCATTAAAATGAAGCAGGCATGGATCCCACGGGACTTTTCCGTACCTTGTGCAGAATAGCAATGGATACCGACCTTACCCACCCATTGTTCCATTTTTGCTCTTTCTCACTCTTTTGGGGTGTACCCTCATTTAAAATTTGTGAAAAGAAGCAGTGTTGGCTACCTCGTCCTCCTCCTCAGGGCCAGATTAACGTAGGGGCTATTGGAGCTGCAGCTCCAGGTCCCTACCTTTTATATAGGCCCCGGGTTGGCCATATTCACTGTTACCGCTCTTCTGTCACTTGTAAACACAGAAGTCTGGCTTCTATGCTCGCTTCCCCAGGCAGCACCCTCAGAACCTCCCCACACAGCGCGAAGGCCGGACAAGGAGGGACAGTTGCCGATGCATGGATGTGTTTATGGGCTTCAGAGACAGCATCCCATGTTGAATTAGGCATGCATGGCTGCACCCTTCCTCCTCTGGGTGCATGGCAAGGCACGGCCCTTAAGGCCCTTCAAAATCCTCAGCACCAAGCCCATGATGCTCTTAATCCGGCCCTGGTCCTCCTCCACCGCCGCTTCCACCTACACCGCCCATAGGTGTGCGCAGCCTATTGCATTAAGGTGTGCACCCCAAAGTTGAAATACACATGCATGTGTTTGCCAGCAGGGCGAGTAATGTATCGGGGCCATGTACCTGTAGGCAAAGAGAAATAGAGCAGAGCAGGTCCGAGGGAGATCTTTCCCATCTCCTCACTGGCAATGCTATGTGCCCTAGGTGATTAGGGTGTGCCCAGGCACACCCGGCACACCCTGTGCGCATGCCTATGTCACCGCCACATCCACCACCACCTCAACCTCCCTCCTACTCCATATGGGCCTCGTCCTTCAGAGATGAAGAAGAACATTGTTTTATTTTTCTGTTTTTTTTTGTTGTTTTAAGTTATTTCCCTATCCACATTTGTTTGCAGAGCACTTGCCATGCTCTTAATTACATTTTGCTGCCATTTGCAGCACTCTAGCCCTTTCCTTTGGTGTTTTAGAGCCATTTTAGTGCCTTAAAGTTCGGGTCCCCATTGACTTCAATGGGGTTCGGTGTCCGGGAAAAGTTCGGTAAAAGTCCGGGACACGGACCCGGACTTTTTTTTAAAGTTCGGCCGAACCCGTCGAACACGGACATCTAGGTGTCCGCTCAACCCTAATAAGAATGGCATTATTTGCCGACGATATGCTGATATTCACGTCTAATCCCCAGGCCCGATTTAAAAACCATACAACACATCCTAAATGACTTAGAAAAACTCACAGGTCTTAAAGTAAATTATAATTAGAGTGAGGTTCTTCCGCTTACTTCTCCTACTATACTTCATTGGGATACATCCTGTCTTTTTCCTCTTGTACAATCATATATTACATATTTAGGGATTAAAATTGGCAGAGATTTGTCCTCATTGTATGTGTTAAATTTTACTCCATTGCTTGAAAAGATAAGGAAGGAACTGCATATGTGGCAAAAACTACCCGTGTCATTCTTTGGGAGATGTCACTTAATTAAAATGATCAGTTTCCCAAGCCTATTATATCAGCTACAAACTATACCGCTTCTATTGAAGCATAAAGACGTTCAAACTTTGAACAGAGCTTTTTCAAAATTTATTTGGCAAGGTAAACGTTCGCGAATTTCACTGGACAAGTTGCATCTCACGAAGAACACAGGGGGGGCTGGTCTCCCAGATGTTAGACTGTATAATCTTGCATGTCTGATGAGGTATGGGTTGGATTGGCTTGTGGAGGGAAATTGCTATACTAACAACACTTTGGAGGAACAAATAGCTTATCCTATGAGTCTGGCGGGTATTCTGCATAGCAAATTTTCATCTTTACCAAAAACTATACAACAACACGTTTTGCTATGAGATACCTTTATAGCCTGGAGAGAAATTCGTAAGAAATTACACGTACCACTAGGTATTTCAAAGTACTTACCGTTGGTGGGAAACCCAATGTTTCCTCAGGCAAGGGATCATCTAGCCTTTGAATATTAGAAATCTAAGGGCTTGGTGAAAGCATACTCTTTGATACAAATGGAAAGTGGGACCCCTAGATTTAAATTTAAACCTTTTCAGGTTCTTGCTGCAGAATATGATCTTCCTAAATCGCATTTTTTGGCCTACCACCAAGCAATTTCGTATATATCTTCATGTGCTCCAAGCCTGTCAGAGGGCTTTCAACATTCAATGATGGATACTCTGATACAACAGAAGTCCTATGCAATGTCTATGATATTTAAAACCTTACAAGATGAACTGCTTCCTCCCTCTACAGATAGGCTTTTTGAAAAGTGGCATATAGATTTTCCTGGACCAGAATTCTCACACCTGATACTTCAGGGCTATAGGCATATCAGGGCACTTACGGTGAATGAAATATGGAGAGATACTCAATTTAAATTTATTCATAAAGCCTATATTCCAGCCCTCTTCACCAGAGATAAGAGAACCAAAGCAGTATGTCCTCTCTGTATGTCAACGAGGCCCACATTGGCCCACAGATTCTGGCACTGTCCCAGAATGATTCCATACTGGGATAGGGTGGTGCACTATGCCAATATGGCAATGAATACCCGTCTACGGAAATCCCCGTATCTCATGTTATTTGGAATTAACTTGCCGAATACTACTGCCCAGGTGAACCTACTGCCTACTGTCCCCATGTGGACACATTTATGTTTTTTGGCGGCTAAAAGGACCATCCTAAAATCATGTATTCGACCTAGCCCTCCTACTCTATCTGCTCTTAAAAGGGAGCTTCGGTCATTACTGTATAAGGAACGTATGGATACAGTCCTACAACATTATATTCCTACAAAAAGGTTTTTTGACAAATGGCAACCTTTCATAGAGCAAGAACTTATGGATGCGGATATTCAATATTTTTTTAAACCTTTCAGACTCACGGACTGGTATTTAAAGGCGGAAATAACACGAACCTTGAGAAAATTAAAGATAAGTGTTCCGTAGGTCCGACCATTATAATTACTTTCCTTCTTAATTTGATCAATTGATTTTATTTCCCAGTTATATTAAGGCCTTATATATATGTATGTAATGGTGATGGATCAATATTCTAGGATACATATGAGAATACCCATCTCTAGGTAAAATTAGCCAAATGGACCAGCCTATGTTAAGATGTTGAGAAATTACATTTTTCTTATGTACTCTTCTGTATTTTTCTTTTTTCTCTCTTCTTTCCTTCTTCTTTTGCTTTTTTTTTTCTATCATAGAGTATAGAGCATAGATTTTGATATTGTGATCGTTATTTTGCTTTTTTTGTATGATTGTTGGTTATAAAATTAACCTCTTTACGACCGCCCACATTGACACTACTGCGGCAATATGGCACGATCCCGTCCAGCGACGTAGACCTACGTCGCTGGACTCCTCCCCCTGTAGGCGGCGCTTGCGCGCCGCCGGAGGCGCGCTCCCGCTGTTTTCAGTCACAGCGGGAGTCGGGCCAGGGGAGGAGCGGCGGAACAGAACAGGCGGATCACCTAAGTGACAGGCAGGGTCAGATAGCATGGTTCAGCATAGCTGAACATGCGATCTGTCCCTGTGTCACTCAGTCACCTCCCCCCACACACGTTAGTAAGCACCAGGCATACATTAACCCCTCCCTCTCCAATAAAATTAACCCCTTCCCTGCCAGTGTCATTTTTACAGTAACAGTGCATATTTATAGCACTGATTACTGTAGTAATGTCACTGGTACCCCCAAAAGTGTCAAAAATGTCAGTCAAAGGTCCGATATGTCCGCCGCAATGTCGCAGTCCCGCAAAAAAAAATCGCAGATCGCCGCCATTACTCGTTAAAAAAAAAAAAAACACCAAAAATGACAGAAATCTTTCCCTTAGTTAGTAAACGCAATAACTTTTGCGCAAACCAATCAAAATACGCTTATTGTGATTTTTTTTTGCAGAAAACAAAGTGGCCAAAAATTTTAAAAAAAATTTAATTTTTACATTTTTTTTTGGGGGGGGGGGGGGGAATTTCATATAAAAAAATAAAATATTGTTATTTTTTCAAAATAAACGCTCTTTTTTTGTTTATAGCGCAAAAAGTAAAAATCGCACAGGTGATCAAATACCACCAAAAGAAAGCTCTGTTTGTGGGAAAAAAAGGACGTAAATTTCGATTGGGTATGGTGTCGCACGACCGCGCAATCGTCAGTTAAATTCGCACAGTGCCGAATCGCAAAAAGTGGCCTGGACGTAAGACAGCAAAGTGGTTAATAAAAAGAGTTTAAAAAAAAAAAATACTGAGGAGAAAAAAGCATTAAGCACGGTTGCCTTTTCAGTGTCCTCTGTAACCATCCTCCCCTCATCGTTAATTATGTGTGCAACATGCTTTGCCCTTGTTTTTTTGCTGTCCACTTGCCAACTCTCTACCCACGGAATGTGCACAGCAGAGAGGGCCGGGACATATCGTTCTACCCACCTCAAGATACTGGCCACTTCCTGGGCTGCCAGGGCACTCTTTGTGCCCCCTTGATGATTGACATATGCCACAGCTGTAGCATTGCCTGATTGTATCCGCACAGGGTGTTCCTGCAGATGATCCGTCCATTGAGACAAAGTCTGCTCGTCCGAATTTCCAGGATGTTGATCGGCAGCCTGGCCTCCTCCCAAGTCCAGACCCCTTGGGCCAAACACACTCCAAAGACACCTCCCTATCTGGACAGACTGGCATCCGTGGTGATTACAGTCCAATACAGGGGAAGAAAGGATTTTCCCAGATGCAGGGCCAAGGAGCAGTGCCACTATAGAAGAGACTCCCTCCAACCCTGACTCAACAGGATAAGATTGTCCAATGACAGTGGATCCTTGTTCCATTTGGACAGAATCTCTCTTTGCAGAGGTCTGGTGTGGAACTGCGCCTTCTCGAAGGTGGAAACCATCAGACCCAGCACTTGCATGCAAGTCCTGAGTGATGACCGATGGTTGGACAACTGGAGCCGAACTGCATCCTGTAGCTTCAGAAATTTTGTCTGAGGAAGAGGCACTGGGCTGACACTGAGTCCAGCGACAGACCCAAGTAGTCCAGCTTGGTAGACGTAGCCAGTACCGATTTCTGAAAATCCAGTGTCCACTCGAACTCTGTAGAGTTCACACCGTAATGTCCAAGTCGGCTTCTAGAGTCAAGGAAGACTCTGCATGCAGAAGCAGATCATCCAGGTAACCCAGTACCACGATCCCCTTCTGTTGTAGGAAGCCCAACACTGGGGCCAAAACCTTTGTGAACACCCAAGGAGCTGAGGCAAGACCAAAAGTAACACCACAAATTGATAGTGCTCCTTGCCCATGGCAAAACGAAGAAAACGCTGATGCCCGACATATATTAGAATATGAAGGTAAGCGTCCTTGAGATCGATAGAAGCCAGAAGATCTCCTTGATGAAGGAAAGCTACTACCGTGTGGATGGACTTCATCCAAAATTTCTGAACCTGCACAAAGTGGTTCAGAGCCTTGAGATCCATGATCGGACGAACCTTGCCTTCCTTTCTGGTAACTGAACAGGTTTAATTAAAAACCTTGAAACTGTTCCGACTCTGGAACCGGCACAATAACTCCTTGTGCTAACAGGTCCTGCACTGCTCCGTAGAGGCCCTGTAGCCGCTCATGAGACAGGCGGCGTAAGTCGAATAGAAAGAACCTTGCCTGAGGCAAGGACCGAAACCCAATCTTCTAACCAAACTGAATTAACTTGTGGACCCTTTTGTCCTGAATGAGCAAGGTCCACGGATCCGGAAAAAGATGAAGACCTCTCCCCCACCCCAGATGCGAGTGAGGGCACCCCTCACTCAGGCTGGTGAAGGCTTGTCTGCTGAACCAGAAGTGCCCGCTTTGGACTTACCATTCCAGGGTCTCTTGCAGCCTCCCGGAAAGGTACGTGGTTCTCAAATCCTTTTCCTGCGATTCAGACGTACGAAAGGGCCGCCTGTGTGCAGAGAAGAAAGGACCACATTTACGATGAGGTTCCTTGCCCCTAGCAACCTGTGGAAGTAATGTACTCTTACCTCCCGTAAGACCCTTAATGATCTCTTCCATAGAGGCACGAACAAAGGGAAGATCAGTCAGCACCTTTTTAGAAGCCTGGTCGGCCGACTAGTAATTCAACCATATCATGCGGCGAAGGATCACCGCCATCACAGATACCCTGCCAGCCAATGGGGCCGCATTCAAGGATGCATCGCAAATATACTGTAACCCCTGGATCAACTGATCCGCCAGCTCAGGAGGGTGTTGACCCCCTTCCAGATCCTGGCATAAAATCTTTGCCTATTCTGTTAAGGTCTGAAATAGGAAGGTGATGGCAAACACCAGTCTAAAAATTTAACCAGCCACGGTGAAAAGGTACCGGACAGAGCCTCAGCTCTCTTGTCCACGGGGTTTTTAAAGGACGGAGAATCCTCTACCGGCAAAAGTGTGGCCTTATTTAGCCTGGAAACCTGAGAGTCCACCAATGGTGGAACCATTTGTTTCTTCAGAAGAGACTCCTCAAAGGGATATCTCCTAGCAAAAAGCTTAGTTATTCCAACCATGCATTTCGGGGAACCACACTGACTAGTGACAATCTCGTCAAAATAGGCAGACAAAGGGAAACCCCTTAGTCTACCTTGGAAGATTTGCGGGTGCCAAACTGCACCAGCTGAGTCCTCCAACTTTAAAGTTTCCTGTACTGACACAATTAGGGCCGCTACCAGTGCTTTTCCATGCGCAGCTGCAGAGGAGGAGGACTCATCCTCACTATTGGAGCACTCAGCTTGCGTGGACGCAGACCCAGTGGGCTGACTCGCATCCGCGGCAGCCAGATCCATCTCAGAATCTGAGGAAGCAGAGGGTTCAGGTGAAGGTGGGGGCGCTCCTTGCTAGACCTCCTTTGCATGGCCATATCTACTTTGGACACTAGTGACTGCAGGGCTGTTGTCATGGCCGCCAGGGCAGTCTGAGACCCAGAGGGTCCCGCAGCTTCCAGGAGTGGGTCAGGTGGTGATACGCACTCAAGAGGCTCCATGGCCAAAGGGTTAGTCGGAGCAGCACCATGCACAAACTAGAGAAAACATTTTTTTGTTATTTTGCAAAAAAAAAATGGCCACCCCCCCCTGCACACTGCTGGGGCACCACAAGAATCAGCACACCCGTGGCGCAGAATATAGCAGAGGAAGGATTGTGTACCCCCAGAGACTCGCCACCCGAGTTGGAGAGCGCCGGGATTCTTTCCTGGGTGGACCTAATATAAGTGGGTACTAATATTTATAGGTAAAGTTGATCCAGGGAATATCAGTAACACACCCCAGGAGGGGAGCCCCCCCCCACAGAACCCAGGTAAGGACACCCCCAAATGGGGGCTGACAGTGGCACCCATCCACTACTCTCTGGCCCAACACCAGACAAGCTCCCCTACCCAAATGCACCCATGCCCCCCAAAAGGGGCTAAGGGGGGAGACAGGGGGCAGGTGGGGGCACCTACACACCGAGTGCTGGAGCAGGCACCCTCCCCCAGCTGCCAGGGGAGCGGGGGCTCCAAGAAGGAGGGGAGCCGTGACTCAGGTAAGGTTAGACAAGTAGTGGTAGTAGGGGACTCAATTTTTAAGAGGACAGAGAGGGCAATCTGTCAAAACGATTGTGGTAGCCGAACAGTATATGTACCGGGTGCTCGAGTTCGGCACATCACGGATCAGGTGGACAGATTATTGGGTGGGGCTGGGGAGAACCCAGTGGGCATGGTGCATGTAGGCAACAATGAACAAGTGAGAGGAAGGTGCAGGATCCTAAAAAATGATTTCAGGGACTTGGGGGAATAGATTTGAGGAATAGGACCTCCAAGTGGTTTCCTCTGAAATGCTGCCTGTTCGTCAAGCCACACCAGAGGCAGAAGGAGCTTAGGGAATTGAACAAGTGGCTGAGGAACTGGTGTAGGAAGGAGGGCTTTGGGTTCCTGGAGAACTGGGCTGACTTCTCAGTCGGCTACCGGCTGTTTAGTAAGGACAGGCTGCACCCTAATGGGGATGGTACAGCTCTATTGGGGAGAAAGATGGCCACAAAGTTGGAGGGGCTTTTAAACCAGGTGTTGGGGGGGGGGAGGGCTCAGAGGTAAAACCAGTTAGTAGGGAGCAAAGGACAGAAGGTATTATTGGGGTCAGCAGCGACAGTAGAACCGTAGCGACAACCACTGGGGGGGGGGGGGTCTGTGCGAACAAACCTCAGGCCGAACAGGAATAAACTTAAGTACAATTCTCTTTCCACTTCTACAAAACTAAGAGGGATATATGCAAATGCCAGGAGCCTAGCTAATAAAATGCATGAGTTGGAACTGTTAATACATGAGGAGGACATAGACCTTGTGGGAATAACAGAAACTTGGTTCGACCTCTCACACGACTGGCTGGCTAATATTCAAGGGTACTCTGTGTATCGGAAGGACAGGGAAGGAAAAAGAGGGGGAGGGGTATGTCTCTATGTCAAAATAATGTAAGGGTGGTAGAGAGGAGTGAGATTATGGAAGGGATGAGAACGGAGTTAGAATCAGTGTGGGTAGAATTCCATAGGAAGAAGGGGAAAGTAATAGTGGAGGTATGTTATAGGCCACCCAACCAAAGGGAGGTGGTTGAGCTGGAATTTCTATCACTGTTGGGTAACGCAACAAAGCTGGGGCCAGTCATCATATTGGGGAACTTCAATTATCCCGACATTGACTGGGAAGAGGGGACTGCACAATCAATAAAGGCCCGTCTCTTCATGAATATCTTACAGGGCAACTACTTGTCCCAGTTGGTGGATTCTACTACTAGATAGAATGCAGTGCTAGATCTATTTATTACTAATGACCAAGATTTAATCTCAGATGTAGGAGTCCGGAACAACTTGGGTTCTAGCGATCACAGGATGATCACATTTAACGTAAATCACATGATAGCAAGGCAAGAGGGGAATATAAGAACCCTAAACTTCAGAAGGGCAAACTTTCCCAAACTGTGCTCAATGATAGAGAAAATAAACTGGGACCAAACCCTAGGAACGCTGACCACGGAGGAAAATGGGAATGCTTTAGGAACATAATAAACAAAAGCATCTCACAGTGCATTCCTATGGGAAACAAATTTAGAAGAGCAAAGGCCAAACCAGGGTGGCTAAACCGTAATGTAAAAAAATGTATTAGGGAAAAAAAAAATGGCCTTTAAGAGATATAAATCGGAGGGGACTTTATCGGCATTTCGAATAAGAAATGTAAATACGAAATCAAGAAGGCTAAATTCAACTTCGAGAGACATATAGCTTAGGAAAGTAAAAGGAACCCTAAGAAATTCTTTAAATATATCCATAGCAAAAAAATGAGGTCAGAGCATGTTGCACACATAATTAACAATTATAGGAGGATGGTTACAGAGGATACAGAGAAGGCAACTGTGCTAAATGCTTTCTTCTCCTCAGTCTTTACACAGGAAAAGGAGGGGTATACAGACCATGACTGTATGGTTAGCAGTACTTCAAATGACATGCTGCTATGGCTAACAGAGGGTGAAATCATGAAAAGGCTTGATAACATTAAAACAAATAAATCATCAGGATCGGATGGCGTGTATCCGAGAGTACAAGAACTCCGTAAGGTAATATCTAGACCACTGTTTCTGATCTTTGCATATAGTATTTTGAAAGGAACTGTACCAGGTGACTGGAGGAAAGCTAACATGATACCAATATTCAAAAGAGGGCAGAGGCATATCCCGGGGAATTATAGGCCGGTCAGCCTGACGTCAATAGTATGTAAATTACTGGAAGGGATGATAAGGAACTATATCCAAGAATTTGCTATAGTCAACAGTATAATCAGCAGTAATCAGTATGGGTTTACAAAAGGGCGTTCTTGTCAGACCAATCTGTTAACATTCTACGAGGAGGTGAGCTGTGAGCTAAATAGGGGGGAGACCTGTGGATGTGGTGTATCTGGATTTTGCTAAGGCATTCGATACAGTGCCCCACAAACGATTCATTTACCAAATAAGGTCTGCAGACTTAGACCACAAGGTTTGCTCTTGGATAGAAAACTGGACAAAGGGGCGTGTCCAAAGGGTGGTAATAAATAACGTGTACTCAGACTGGTCTGGAGTGATAAGTGGGGTGCCCCAAGGCTCAGTTCTGGGACCAATTTTGTTCAATTTATTCATAAATAGCATTGAGGATGGGATCCCTAGCTCAATCTCAGTTTTTGTAGATGACCCAAAATTAAGCAGGGCAATAACTTCACATCATGATGCAGAAATCTTACAGGATGACCTGAACAAAATAACAGAGTGGCAAATGAGGTTTAATGTGGAGAAGTGTAAGATATTGCACTTGGGGACTAAAAACTTAAACGCAAAATACGCGTTGGGGGGGAACCTCTGGGGGAATCAAGAATGGAGAAAGATCTGGGAGTCTTAGTTGAAGATAGACTAAGCAATAGCATGCAATGTCAAGCTGCAGCTGCCAAAGCCGACGGAATATTGGCATGCATAAGGAAGGGGATATAGTCCAGAGATAAATCTATAATCATTACACTTTATAAAACTCTGGTCCGGCCACACCTGGAGTATTCTGTCCAGTTCTGGTCGCCAATCCTCAAAGGATGTGCTGGAACTGGAAGGTCCAAAGAAGGGCAACTAAGCTAATTACGGGATTGGAGGACCTAAATTATGAGGAATGTTTGCAAGGGCTCAATTTATTCTCCCTAGAGAAGAGACACCTGAGAGGGGACAGGATAGCGATTTTCAAATGCCTCAACTGTGATCTCAGCATAGAAAAAAACTATTCAGTTGCAAACAGTGCAAGAGGACACAAGGCCATTCAATGCGATTAGAGGAGAAGCGATTTAACCTCAGGCTACGCAAGGGGTTTTTTACAGTAAGGGCAATATGATTGTGGAACTCGCTTCCACAAATGATAGTAACTGTGGGGAGTATGGATACTTTTAAAAGACTCTTGGACATACATCTCCAAGATCAAAACATTCAGGGGTATGGGAAATGAATACGTTCACACACACCTACACAGGTTGAACTGGATGGACTATTGTCTTTATTCAACCTCAACTACTATGTAACCCCACTGTGGAGAAGGGGGAAAAGCATGAGGGGGAGGAAGGACACAGGAGTGGGCCTACCATCCCCAGGAAGGGCCAGCAACCACCCCAGCAATTCCGTAAGGAAGGAGGGGGACACTACTCACCCTACCATGGCAACACCAGGCAGACGCTACTCCCAGCAGTCCACCCCACCATCTTGGAATGGGGGTGCTGCGGCCTGAGCTACGCTGCGACTCTGATCATGACTGCTGTCATGACCAGGGCTATGTGGCCTTGCAAGGTGTTTCACTCGCCGGCCAGCCCCCGTCCAATGGGGCTATGTCGCGGCCAACTTAGCGCAGAGCTAATAGTTGGGTCGCGCTCGCAAGTCAGAGTGGGAAAACCATTAGGATCTAGAATATCCAGTGCATTGCCCAGACTGGCTGTTGATTGTAGTTCACACAGAAACAAAATAATAAAGAGAAAGTAAAAAAAATCATTTAAAAAGGAAAAAATGCCAGGACCGCAGATCCCAGCAGAGAGCCAGGTCCTTACTCCTGACTAGGCAGAAAAAAAACTGTAGTCCTATTGCAGGAAGTGATGGTATACCCTCTGGGACTGCCCCAGGGGTGTAACCAAAAAGGTTTCCACCTAGTCCTACTTCTGAAGAGAGAGCACCATAACGCACAATGGTCTGAAGACATGGAGCTGTGTCCGTCAGTGAAAGAAAGACAAAATAAATTTTCCTTTTCTTAAGTTTCCAAAACAAATGAGGGCTGTAAAATGCTCACCATGACTCGTAGCAAATACCTTGGGGTGTCTTCTTTCCGAAAAGGGATCATTTGGGGGAGTTCTGTGCTATCTTGGCATGTCATGGCCTCGGAAACTGTGATAGGTAGTGAGGATTGAAATCAACAATTTACGCCCTTAGAAACCCTGAAAGCGATTGGTTTTGGGGTCCTGTACGCGGCTAGACTGCTGAAAAGTCTCACACATGTGGTATACCTGTACTCAGGAGAAGCAGCAGAATGCATTTTGGGGGGTCATTCCACATATACCCATGGCATGTGTGAGCAATTTATCATTTAGTGACAACTTTGTGTAAAAAAAAAAAAAATATGTAATTTTCCTGATACTTGTGGCAAAATATTAAATATTCCATGAACTCGACATGCCTCTCAGCAAATAGCTTAGAGTGTCTGCTTTCCAAAATGGGGTCATTTGGGGGGGTTGTGCTATCTTGACATTTCAGGGCCTCAGAAACTGTCATAGGTATGGACAAAAATCATTGGCCTGGACCTGATGATGAATGATCGAATCTGAAATGAATCCGCACATCATGGGGACGGCGCACACGCGCCCCCTGGCCCCGTGCGTGACTGACGTACAGTTACATTGGTTTGCGCAGCTGAACCACCTTGTTGGTTCGCGCAGCCGAGCCACCTTGCCGCAGTAAATATGCGGCGGGTGGTCGGGAACTGGTTAAACAAGGTAGTTGAGGGCAAGAAACATTTGAAGAGTCCACTGGCTTAGGTTAGGCTGCTCACAACAGGCAAGGCTACCCAACTGTGACTACTCCAGCAGGTTACCAGGAAAAGATGTGCATATATGGAAGGAGCACCAGACTAAATTAATTTATTGATGTTGTGTTAAAAGACAGCCAAAATGTTTTGGGGGTCAAAAGAACTCCCCCCTTCATCAGGGCTTCAGTTAAAAAGGGGAACCTTCCAGCTGCGGCAGTTATAGGCCCATATCCTTGCTCAATATGGACCTTAAGATTTTTACGAAAGTGCTGGCCACACGCTTGAGCCACCATGTGCCGCAGTTGGTCCATCTGGACCAAGTGGGATTCATTCCCTCAAGGGAGGCGAGGGACAACACCCTGAAAGCCATTAACCTTATCCATGTGGCCGGGTCCTCACGACTGCCCTGCGTACTGCTTAACACGGACGCAGAAAAAGCGTTTGATCGTGTCAATTGGCGCTTTATGCTTTCGACGCTCCCAATTATGGGCTTTGGGGACACCCTGATGTCCTGGATAGGACACATCTACTCCCACCCGTCCGCCCAGGTGAAGTGTAACGGAGTGCTGTCGGACACCTTTGCCATCTCTAATGGCACCCGGCAGGGCTGCCCCCTCTCGCCGTTGCTCTACGCTCTCTCCCTGGAGCCGTTTCTGTGCAGAGTGCGGGCTAATCCCGATATCTCGGGGGTCCAGGTTGGGGACTTGGAATGTAAAGTCTCGGCATATGCCGACGACATGCTTTTCTCCTTGACGAACCCAGTGATCTCGGCCCCCAATTTGATGAGGGAATTGGAGTGTTACGGTCGATGCTCCAATCTCAAGATTAACTTCCACAAATCTGAGGCGTTGGGTGTGGGAGTACCTGCCTGTAATGTTCCGGTACCTTTGGTACCCTAAATTACACTTTCCACAAGTGTATGCGCCCCACCATTTACTTTTGGAAAGGTGCGCATACACCTTTAAGACTGGAGCTGTCATCACCCAGCGCCGGACTAGATGGCTATTTAAAGCGCCGGTTCTCACTCACATGTGTTCGTTCAAACACCCTTACCTGGATGCTAACCTTGCTTGAAGCTTCCATGCTTGCAAGCTTACTTCGCTGACGGAACCTCGCTGCGCTGATCCCTGTATCCCGCTACTGGATCATCCGCCTCTCCTGAACCACCCTTCGGCTGTATCGCTAATAGTGCTAAGTACCCCGCAGGGGAATTCTCTATAAACTTATAATAAGCTTACACTATCTAGCTCTGCATAGTAAAGACTGTTTATCACATCTGCATAAACTAGATTGCTAGCTCTTGAGACTACTGCTACTTTTCTGCACTGGGTTGATCTCTTTTGTATGTCCACCTGCTATTCTATCATCTGCTATCATACAACATTGCTAAACCTATCTGCATCCATCTGCTACTGTCTCACCTTCAAGTGTCTATCACCTACCACCTCCACTCAACCTATCCCTCAACCTTCATCATTGTGTTACCACATACATAAAGTCACTCTAGGAACCAGCTTGCTAATTGTGTGTATTTACTGGCTGAAATAAGACCTTCCACACATGATGAGTCATTGAGGTTGGGAATGGTATCTCAGCATATCTCTTACATGACTACTGACGTGGAACTATTTCTGCAGCTGAAAATCCACACCATATAAGAAACGCAGGAGTGTTACACTGCCCCCCTTTTGTCTCACCTGTCCTCGACACTTCCTTTTAAGTGGACTGCGAGGGCCTTGACGTATCTGGGTACCCAACTGCCAGCCGATCTGACACGGATCTATGAACTGAATTTCCCTCCCCTTTTGGCGACAGTCCGCCGCCTTCTAGACTCTTGGCATTCGGGCTTGCATTCTTGGTTTGGGAGGTGCAACCTGCTTAAGATGTCGATCCTTCCCAAATTCCTCTACCTCCTGCAGACGTTGCCGGTGAGGATTCCACCTGCCTTCTTTGCCCAAACCCACGGCGTCTTCTTGAAGTTTATCTGGGCTCAGGGGAGGTCTCGACTCTCCCGGGCTCACTTGACAATGCCGAAACAATATGGGGGCCTTGCCCTTCCCGATGTGGCGAAGTACCACCAAGCGGCCCATCTTGGCAGGCTCATCGACTGGTGGCGCCACGGTGCTGACAAGTTGTGGGTACAGATAGAGAGGGGTCAAACCGCGGCCGCACTGGAGGGGCTGCCGTGGGTGGTGGGGAGTGTCCCTGCCGGGATCCGGGCGCATTCCCACCATTGGAGTAACGCTGACGGTCGCCCGTCGACTCCTGTCCCATCACTCCATCTCTACGCAGATGTCTCCCCTGTACCCAATCCTGGGGAACCCGGAGTTTCTTCCTGGGGTGGAGGAGTTGGAGTTCTGGGAATTGGCGGCTAGGGGACTCTCCCGGGTGCAGCATTTTCTCCTGGGATCTCGCTGGCCGACGATGGGGGAGCTGGCGGCCGGGGATGGTCCCTTTCGCCTGAGTTTCTGGCGTGCGGCGCAGGTGCATCACTTTCTCCACTCCCTGCCGGCGCCATCCTCGTTTGTGCGGGATCTAACTCCATTTGAGGAGTATTGTGGGGGGAGTGGGAGGCTGCCGGGCTCCTTATCTAAGTCCTACGGCCTATTGGTTGCCCCAGCTGAGGACTTTGTGCTCCCGGGCTTGCGTAAGTGGGAACGGGACCTGCAGTTGACCCTCACCCCAGCACAGCGCTTGAAGGTATATACCCTGGCACTGAAGACGCCGACTTGCACGAAGTTGCAAGAACTAAACTATAAGGTCCTGACTCGTTGGTACAGGGTGCCCTCATTGTTGCATAAGATTTTTCCAGACACGGCGGACGTCTGCTGGAGGTGTCAGGGGGAGAGGGGCACGATGCTCCACATTTTTTGGTCGTGTCCCTTTTGGAGGGATGTCCGAACCCTTTTGGGGGAGCTCTCGGATGGGGATATCCCGGACACCCCGGAATTCTTCCTTCTCCAGGTGTCGACAATGCCGGTTTCTAAAAGCAAGAAATCTATTATTCCTCACGTGCTATGCGCAGCAAAAGCTTGTATCCCGATGCTATGGAAATCTAATAGGGCTCCGACGATTAAAGACTGCATGCACAGGCTGGAAGAGGTTAACCGCATGGAAGATCTCACCCTTACGAAGCAGCACCGCAGGGATCGATACGAGCGGATTTGGGGTTTTCTGGAACGTTTTTGTGCTTTCTGACAAGGGGAAGTCGCTTATGTGTGACTAAATGTAGGCAGGGGGCCGCTGAGAGAATGGTCCATGCGGGGGGATTTTTTTTTCCCCTCCTCCCCCCCCCTTTTTTTCTTTTCTTCGCTATCCCTGTCCTTAGCCGCTCACTCTGTTCGGCGACCAACCCCCACCTTTTCTCTCTTGCTCTATTCCTTTTCCACCTAGGGTTCCAGATTGGGGGGAGCGGTCGGGAAGGCTCTCTTTTTCAGTTACGGGCTGTCAATATCTTATGTCTTGTGTTTAGCCACTGGTGGGACTGTGGGACTGAGTGGACCTTCCCCTGTTTGCAGGGCTGGCATGGTTAGCCACGATTAGCTCTGGAATGCTACTGGTCCCAGTATCTTATTTCGATGCTCAGATCTTATTGTCTTTGTACTGATTTTTTGTTGAGCTTTATTGACATATGTACATTTTGGTTGTCTTGCCTTCCGTTTCTCCTTTCAAAATAAAATACAATATTTGAAAAAAAAAAAAGGGGAACCTTGAGTGGACTCAAAATAAGGCTTTCCTGTTTGAATCTGTGTAGGGAAGCTGATTGCTGGATTAGGATTCCTGGTCAGCAGTATATGAATCAGCAGTCAAAATAAGCTCAACACTGATTTAATTGGTTTTGCTGAATCTTGGCTTTTTTCTTCCATGACTAGGCTATTTAATATTCCTGGCTATGTTCTCTTCGGAGAGACAGGATAAAAAGGAAAGGTGGCGATGTCTGTCTCTATGTGAGAAGTGATCTCAAAGCAAGTGTGAAAGAGGACCTAGTTGATGGAGAGTATGATGTGGCTGAAGCATTATGAATGGAACTGCATATAGATGTGCGTAGTTCGAAGTTAATCTTGGAGTTTGTTATAGGCCACCCAGTGTTAATGAGGAGGTGGAGACTCATTTCTTTTAACAGATGGAAAGGGCTGCAAGGGCAGGAAGGGTGATGATAATGGGGGATTTTAACTCCCCATAAATAGACTGGAGTACACCCCTCACATTTTTGTAAATATTTTGTTATATATTTTCATGTGACAACACTGAAGAAATGACACTTTGCTACAATGTAAAGTAGTGAGTGTACAGCTTGTATAACAGTGTAAATTTTCAGTTCCCTCAAAATAACTCAACACCGCCATTATTGTCTAAACCGCTGGCAACGAATGCGAGTACACCCCTAAGTAAAAATTTCAAAATTGGGACCAATTAACCATTTTCCCTCCCTGGTGTCAAGTGACTTGTTAGTGTTACAAGGTCTCAGGTGTGTATTGGAAGCAGGTGTGTTAAATTTGGTGTTATCGCTCTCACTCTCTCATACTGGTTACTGGAAGTTCAAAATGGAACCTCATGGCAAAGAACGCTCTGAGGATCTGAAAAAAAAGACTTGTTGATCTACATAAAGATGGCCTAGGCTATAAGATTGCCAAGACCCTAAAACGGAGCCATAGCACGGTGGCCAAGACCATACAGCACTTTAACAGAACGGGTTCCACTCAAAACAGGCCTCACCATGGTACACCAAAGAAGTTCAGTGCACGTGCTCAGCGTCGTATCCAGAGGTTGCCTTTGGGAAATAGATGTATGAGTGCTACCAGCATTGCTGCAGAGGTTGAAGGGGTGGGGGGGGGGGGGTCAGCCTGTCAGTGCTCAGACCATACGCCACACACTGCATCAAATTGGTCTGCATGGCTGTTGTCCCAGAAGGAAGCCCCTTTTAGAGATGATGCACAAGAAAGCCCACAAACAGTTTGCTGAAGACAAGCAGACTAAGGACATGGATTACTGGAACCATGTCCTGTGGTCTGATGAGACCAAGATAAACCTATTTGGTTCAGATGGTGTCAAGCGTGTGTGGCGGCAACCAGGTGAAGTGTACAAAGACAGGTGTGTCTTGCCTACAGTGAAGCATGGTACTGGGAGTGTCATAGTCTGGGGCTGCATGAGTGCTGCCAGCACTGGGGAGCTACAGTTCATTGAGGGAATCATGAATGCTAACATGTATTGTGACATACTGAAGTAGAGCATGATCCCCCTTCCATCAGGAACTGGGCCACAGGGCAGTATTCCAACATAACGACCGCAAACACACCTCCAAGATGAACACTGCCTTGCTAAAGAAGCTTAGGTAAAGGTGATGGACTGGCCAAGCATTTCTGCAGACCTAAACCCTATTGAGCATCTGTGGGGCATACACAAACAGAAGGTGGAGATGCGCAAGATCTCTAACATCCACTAGCTCTGTGATGTCGTCATTGAGGAGTGGAAGAGGACTCTAGTGGCAACCTGTGAAGCTCTGGTGAACTCCATGCCCAAGAAGGTTAAGACAGTGCTGGAAAATAATGGTGGCTACACAAAATATTGAAAACCTGGGCCCAATTTGGACATTTAAACTTAGGTGCGTACTCACTTTTGTTGCCAGTGGTTTGGACATTAATGGCTGTGTTTTGAGTTATTTTGAGGGGGCAGCAAATTTACAGTTATAAAAGCTGTACACTCACTACTTTACATTGTAGCAAACTGTCATTTCTTCAGTGTTGTCACATGAAAAGGTATAATAAAATATTTACAAAAATGTGAGGGGTGTACTCACTTTTGTGAGATACTGTATCTTCTTTACACTTTATTAATTGCACTGTTTTGAGAATAATTATTTACAGATTAGATATGTGTTTGCACTAGCATTTTAGGGAGATAATAGGATTAAGTAAAAACTTGACACATTTAGAGATCCGTTTTTCATTCATGCCACATCCGTTTTCATCCGTGCCACATCAGTGCTCATCCGTGCCTCATCAGTGCTCATCTGTGCCTTATCCATGCCACATCAGTGCTCATCCATGCCCCATCAGTGCCCTACAGTGCCTCACAAAAGTGTAATGGGTAATCAAGAAATTAGATTTGTATTTTTATGTCCCTAGAGCACCTAACGGTGCTCCCTAAATTTTGGGCATCTATATGTGGCTAGGCTATGTAAACGTCTCACACATGTGGTATCACCATACTCAGGAGCAGTAGCAGAATGTATTTTGGGGTGTAATTTTCATTTTCATTGTCCTGGTGCTCCAGTGCCTTCAACCACTTCAATAAAGGGCACTTTTCCCCCTTCCCGCCCAAGCCAAGCTGTTGCATTTTGAATGAAAATTGCGCGGTCATGCAACACTGTACTTAAACCAAATTTGTCATTTTTTCCCCACAAATTGAGCTTTCTTTTGGTGGTATTTGTTCTCTGCAAGGTTTTTTCTTTTTTTGCTACACAAATAAAAAAAGACCGAAAAGTTTAAAAAAAAAAAAATTTTTGTTTGTTTTAAAATTCTGTAAATGGATACGTTTTTTCCTGCACTGATGAGGCCACACTGACAAGCACTGATGGGGTGGCACTAATATGCAGCACTGATGGGCACTGATATGTGGCACTGATAGCACTGACATGCAGCATTGGTGGGCACTGATAGGCAGCACTGGTGGGCAATAATGGGCACTGGTGGGCGGCACTGATAGATGGGCACTAGTAGGCAGCACTGATGGGGAGGGCACTGTCAGGCTCCCTGAGCCCTGATTGCCATCCCTGGTGGCCATAAAGGGCATCCCTGGGGTCATGGGTTGGCATCCCTGGTGGCTCTAGTGGCACCCCCCCCCAAGGGTCTGCACTGGTAATCAATGCTCTGATTACCAGCACAGACCCCCCCCCTTCAGGTGAGCCACAGATCGGCTCTCCTCTACTCGTGCCTGTCAGGCACGAACTAAGGAAAGCCGATAATTGGCTCTTCCTATTTACTATGTGACCAGCTGTGATTGAACACAGCTGGTCACATGGTAAAGAGCCTACGTCAGTAGGCTCTTTAACGAGATCGGAGATGCGGTGTGTCAGAGTGACACACCGCAGCACCGATCGCCGCTCTGGGTGCCCCCCGGGGGCTAGCAGGGTGCATTATCCTGCAAGCTGTCATATGAAGGCGTGTCAGGATAATACAACCACTTTCCCGCTGTCAATTGCCTATAGGGCGAGCCGGAAGTGGTTAAAAGTGTGATAGGTTGTCAGGAAATTATATGTGTAATTTATGCTCCTAGAACGCCTGGAGGTGCTACTTGGATGTTGGACCAGGCTGTGAAAAAGTCTCACATATGTGTTATCTCCATACTCAGGAGTAGCAGCAAGTATGCCTATACAGTGTGTGAGAAATAACTTGGTAAAATGACGGTTTTGTAAAATAAAAATAAAAAATTAAAAATATTAATTTTGCAAAGAAATTTGGGTTAAAAATTACAACTTCAAAAAACTCACCATGCCTCTTTACTAATTACTTTGGAATGTCTACTTTCCAAAAAGGGGTCGTCTATGGGGTATTTGTACTTGTTAGTGTCTCAAGAAATGAGATAGGCCGGCAGTACATCAGGTGTGATCAATTTCCAATGATTGGCACCATAGCTTGTAGACTCTATAACCTTCACAAATACTTTTACAATTTTTTTTGGTCTTTTTTATTCATAGAACAAAAAAATAAATAAAAACAAAAACCGTGAATAAATACCACCAAAAGTAAGACTTATTTGTGTGAAAAAAAGGACAACAATTTCAGATGGGTACAGTGTTTCATGACTGAAAGCTGAAAATTGGCCTGATTAGGAAGGGGGTATAAGTGCCCACAGTGGGTAAATGGTTAAGCAGTAAAGCACTATGTGTAGTGGTTTCTCTGTTTACACATATGGCTGAATGGAGGCACCATCGGGAGCAACAGCATAAAGTTTAGTTGACCAGACATATTGCAAAACCTAGGAACGGGATAAAAGCCATTTTAGTCCCCAAAGGAGGGACACAAGCCCATTGTGACCCAACTTAAGTCGGAGGTGAAATAAATGTTAGGTGGTTGAGGACCTACCCAATTTATTATAACCATGTATTATCTTGTCTATTCCTATCAATGTCTATCAATGCTCTGATAAGGTTAACAATGGGTACAATAACAATGCCAGCTATAAAAATTGAACACTGCTTAAATAAAAGAGGATCCAATTTATTATAAAGAAAGTAGAAATGCTAACCTAAAACGCTAAAAGGATACTACAGAGCATATAAGACAAAACAAGCACAGATAATACTTTACACATAGGCGTCTTTGGTATTCGACATCTTTCAGCTGGGCTCAAGCACAAGAGACAGAATTCTAGCTGGCGATTGCTTTTAAAGTCCACTCAGACACCACCCACATAAACACCCACTGTCTGCTTGTCCAATGACAATTCATAAGAGGCCAACCTTCCTAAGCAACAGGAAGTATCTCATCTTTCCAGGAAGCATGTTATAGTCCCCACTAGGGGTGCCATTTGTCCAAGAATCACGGTTTTTGAACCGGGTCATCTTTCAGTAACAGCTGGCCTTTGGTGCTGGTATAACCTCCCCAGGAAGTCTTATCTGAGGCTCCCCTACCCCCATACCTCACAACAGGAGGACTATGCAAGAACATCCTGTGAGGATATGAATTCCCATTTATGACTCCTTGTCACGAACACCCTGCTGGGTAAACTTACTCTGCTGGCATTCCGGGCCAAGTGTAATCAGGTTTTAACCATCCAGAAACATTTGATATTAGAACAAGAAAAACATGTTGCCTTCCAGAAGGGAGGTCGTAATCCTAAAGCCCCGTACACATGCACTGATTGTCGGCCGAACGATCGGCGGTCTTTTGTCCGGTGCTGTCCTGTCAGTTGAAAAGTGCTAAAGACTGCACACGAATTTTGTCGGCCAACAACAGCCGACTGCAGAAGTGATGTCATGTGATGGTTAACTTTTTCCGTGTGTTTTTTCTTCTCTGAGCATGCCCAGTTTTGCTCATCTGCTGTTTTTGTCGGCCGAATTCTGTACTGACTGAGGAACAATCGGCCGTTCTGGTGTTGGCCAACAAAAATTTTATAGTCTGCACACCAGATTCTGTTTGGCCGAAAAGTCGCAGTCGGTTGTCGGAAGCATCATACTAACAAGCTGACAATCGGCCGATCGGTCGGTGGCCGAATATTTATGGCCGACAATCGCTACGTGTGTACGGGCCTTAAGAGTTCATCTGGTGGAGGGAGCACCTAATTGCATGCAGTGTGTGGAGACAATATATAAAAAGCTAAATATTGAAGATTTAAATATTCTTATGCATGGTATTTCACAGCATGGACACAGATTCTATTGATGGGACTTTTTTATGAACTATTAATTAATATTTTTTGGCACAATTGTGTTAGTTTTATTTTTTTTTATATTTTTGCGTTGAAATATTTTTTTGTGTTGTCAAGTGTCATATCAAAGCACATTTTGTAGCGTGGCATCAATAAGGTACAAATATTAACAAGAGCACATATATGAGCGTATGGAGAGTGTGAGCAATACACAACAATTTTGTCGGTTATAAAATGCACACATAGCAGCTCAGAAGATTAAACTACATTTTGCAAGTGTAATGGTTGATCCAAGAAACTCAGTACTATACAAAAAAGGGCAACCACCCCAACCTATAAATAGCCTTTGCAATAAGGCGCACATGGAAGGGCAACGCATATCCCAAACTAAAGATTTCCCAGTACACTTATCAACCAGCCTTCAAAAAAATCAAATTGACTCTCTTTAACAATGTATATTACAAACAGAGGTTTTTATTTACAGACAGGGTTTTTGTTTACAGACAGAGGTTTTTGTTTACACACATTTGTAAATAAATGCGTAGGTCGCAGTGTCTATGTAAAGGCTTCTCTTCTATTGCAGTCCAATAATTTTCAGAGTCTCCCAACTTGAAGTGAATATAGCAGTAGATAGATTAAGTGCATTCCCCTTCCATCTGAAGCTTACTTCAAAGGCTAGTTATAGGTTGGGGTGGTTGCAACGTTTTTGTACATATGGTTGACCCGGATGCATTCAGCTGCCATTGTGCTCTTTCTGGGTGTCACATGCCTCCCTGTGCTTTTTAAGGAGGGATGGGCTCTCTCCAGGCACCCCTGCCCTTGATTTATCCACTGCTATATGTGCTCCAACTTGGGAGCCTCTAAAAATTATAGAGTTAGGACTGCAGTATACAGAGGAACCTTGACGTGGGCACTGCAGCCAGTGGCGGTTTTAGGCATGGGCGAACGGGGCGGCATTTTTTCATGACACGTGGGGGGCGGCATGACAGTGTTCCCCAACCCCCGGGCCGCGGACCGGTAGCGGTCCGTGGATCAAATGGTACCGGGCCGCTCGAAGAACTTTGAATAATTTCACTGTGGCAGCCGAGCCGAGGCGCAGAGCATTTCTCCCCCCCCCGAGCCCACCCATTGTGTGACAATAGCGAATGAAAATTCGCTATTGTCACACTGATCCTCCTCCTGGCCAATCAGGGAGCGGGTCCTCCCGCTTCCTGATTGGCCGAAAGGCAAACCCCACGCCATTGGCCGAGGAGGAGGCGCCGCGGGAGGACTGAGGAGACGCGGGGAATCCGGGGACTGAACTGAAGAGAAGTGAGGTAAGTGCACGGACGGGTCTCACGGGGGAACACTGGCGCTCTGCATTGAAAGGTGGCACGCTGGCATCTCTACATTGAAAGGGGGCAATGCTGTGGCACTCTGCATTTATTGGGGGCATTGCTGTGGCACTCTGCATTTATTGGGGGCAATGCTGTGGCACTCTGCATTTATTGGGGGCATTGCTGTGGCACTCTGCATTTATTGGGGGCATTGCTGTGGCACTCTGCATTTATTGGGGGCAATGCTGTGGCACTCTGCATTTATTGGGGGCATTGCTGTGGCACTCTGAATTTATTGGGGGCATTGCTGTGGCACTCTGCATTTATTGGGGGCAATGCTGTGGCACTCTGCATTTATTGGGGGCATTGCTGTGGCACTCTGCATTTATTGGGGGCAATGCTGTGGCACTCTGCATTTATTGGGGGCAATGCTGTGGCACTCTGCATTTATTGGGGGCATTGCTGTGGCACTCTGCATTTATTGGGGGCATTGCTGTGGCACTCTGCATTTATTGGGGGCAATGCTTTGGCACTCTGCATTTATTGGGGGCATTGCTGTGGCACTCTGCATTTATTGGGGGCAATGCTGTGGCACTCTGCATTTATTGGGGGCATTGCTGTGGCACTCTGCATTTATTGGGGGCAATGCTGTGGCACTCTGCATTTATTGGGGGCAATGCTGTGGCACTCTGCATTTATTGGGGGCAATGCTGTGGCACTCTGCATTTATTGGGGGCATTGCTGTGGCACTCTGCATTTATTGGGGGCAATGCTGTGGCACTCTGCATTTATTGGGGGCAATGCTGTGGCACTCTGCATTTATTGGGGGCATTGCTGTGGCACTCTGCATTTATTGGGGGCATTGCTGTTGCACTCTGCATTTATTGGGGGCAATGCTGTGGCACTCTGCATTTATTGGGGGAAATGCTGTGGCACTCTGCATTTATTGGGGGCAATGCTGTGGCACTCTGCATTTATTGGGGGCAATGCTGTGGCACTCTGCATTTATTGTTATGTTGTCATGTTATTTTTTTTTGGGGGGGGCGCCGGGAAGGAGTCTTGCCCGGGGAGCAATTTAATGTAGAACCGCCACTGACTGCAGCTTACACATATACTTCCAAACGTGTGCAAACATATGTTTTTAACCTGAATTGTTAGACAGGGATAATTTGGTTGTTTTGCAGGCTGGCTGGCAATCGTGCTGGAAACTCAGTACTATCTTGCTTGAAAGGACAGCGGCTGTTCATTTTTCACATTTATTGTACCTGCCATATTGCTGCCTTGTGTGCTGCAGATGCCTGTAAAGCTATACTTAACCACATGAAGACAGCCCACCGCAGATTTACTGCGGCAGACGGCTGCACCTGGGCAAACCGACGTAGTATTACGTCGCTCGCTCAGGAGACTCTAGGGGGCGAGCGCGTGCCGCCGGCGGCACGCTCCCACCCCCGCTCATCAGCCGAGGGAGCCAGTGCATGTGACAGGCGGCTCTGATGGCCGCCTGGCCACTCGCGATCTCCCCCCGCTGACAGAGAAGGACGGACGGCTGATGTAAACACAGCCGTCTGTCATTCTCCCTGAAGTGATCAGAGGCTATGTGATCCTGCTACATAGGATCTAGTGATCGACCAATACCGTCTTTTCGTTGCCGATACCAATATTTTGCCGATCACATATCGGTATCGGCTGATATTGGCCAATATTTTCACACATGTAAAAATTACCCAAAAAAACGCAAAATTTGACACAAATCTCTTAATAAACATGTTAATCTTTATTTATTAACATTTTTAACCTTAAGTGCTCGTTCTTCACACCTTAACTGCATAAAAACTGATATGAAAACTTCAATTGCAGGGACATTTGCTTTGCATTTCACTTCATCTGATTGTGCTGCAGTAGTGGACTCACACACTGCAATATGTTACTGAAGTGCAGTCAGTGCAAAACAGCTAGAAAAAAAGCTAGGCAACAGCTACACAAAATACACATACACAGTGGATTGGATGGACTGGAGTCAGTGAAGGAGGACTACCTCTGCAGTAAGGCACTGACTGCAACTAATGCAGTGCAGTCAGTGCAAAACTGCTAGAAAAAGAGCAAGGCTGTTGCTACACATGTCACAGTGGATTGGACTGGAATCAGTGGAGGACTACCTCTGTCTGCAGTATGGCACTCACTGCAGTCAGTGCAATACTGCTAGAAAAAAATCAAGCCAACAGCTAGATAGACTGGATTGGATTGGAGTCAGTGGACTACCTCTGCAGTAGGGCACTCACTGAAGCGACAGCAGTCAGTGAAAAACTGCTAGAAAAAAGCTAGACAACAGCTAGACAGTGGATTGGATTGGAGTCACTCAGCGGACTACCTCTGCAGTAGGGCACTCACTGCAACTACAGCAATCAGTGCAAAACTGCTAGAAAAAAGCTAGACAACAGCTAGACAGTGGATTGGAGTCACTCAGCGGACTACCTCTGCAGTAGGGCACTCACGGCAACTACAGCAGTCAGTGCAAAACCGCTAGAAAAAAAAAGCTAGACAACAGCTAGACAGTGGATTGGAGTCACTCAGTGGACTACCTCTGCAGTAGGGCACTCACTGCAACTACAGCAGTCAGTGCAAAACTGCTAGAAAGAAGCTAGGCAACAGCTAGACATTGGATTGGAGTCAGTGGACTACCTCTGCAGTAGGGCACTCACGGCAACTACAGCAATCAGTGCAAAACTGCTAGAATAAAGCTAGGCTAAAGCTAGACAGTGCATTGGAGTCACTCAGCGGACTACCTCTGCAGTAGGGCACTCACTGCAACTACAACAGTCAGTGCAAAACTGCTAGAAAAAAAGCTAGGCAACAGCTACACATTGGATTGGATTGGACTCCTAGCAGTAGGGCACTCACTGCAACAACAGCAGGCAGTGCAAACCTGCTAGGAAAAAAAGGTAGGCAACAGCTAGACAGTGGTTCGGAGTGGAGTGGACACTACTCTTTTCAATACTCCCAGTTAAGTAGGACAATATTATAATGCAGAAAGCAGAACATTTCAGCATGTCCATGGTCACCTGTTATAGGTCTTCTGTTTTGTTCAAACAATGCTGCAACTTCGTAAACCTGCTCAGGAGGAGTGGAGGACAGAGGAGCAGAGAAAGAGAGGTATCTTCTAGCATGGGAAGCAAGTCTTTTTGTAGCAAGCCTCATTTTCTCTCCACCACTGAAGAGGATGACTTCTTCTGTCAATTACGGCTTCTTTCAAATAGAGATGAAGTTCATCATCAAGGCTCATCGTTGCAGATTCAGAAGAAATTTAATCCTCCACATGAGGCCCCAAGAAAACACTGAAAATGTCCTGATCAATTCGACGATGAAGCAGATTCTCTTCTGTTCGTTGACATATTTTTGGACATTTGTCTGTTTTTTCAGCATGCTGCTCTTCATAAAAGTAGTGTTCTGGACTTGTCTTTTCAGCAGGAACCTCCTGCACCTCCATATCTTCTGTCAGCCATTGTTTCGCCTTAACCAATACATCATCAGAAGAGAAAGCATGGTTCTTGTATCGAGCATTCAAAAGACTTGCAAGCACAACATTTTTAATCTCTTCATGCTTCTCAAAACATATATCAATCAAAGCTCTTTGGCTTGACAGACCATCATTTGAAAGTTGGAGGGTGTTGTGTGCCATGATGACACAGAGGTCTGACGTATCAGCAAGCCTCATTCCTTTAGGCATGTTTGCTCCACTGTCTCGGAGTTGCGCAAGCATCACTCGGTCTTTGTTGATTCCCCATTCTTCAAGCATGCCTAGAAACATTTCTCTACTGTACTCAGCTGTGTGGGATCCTTGCATCACTTTTGTATTCAACACCAATTTCCTTTTTGTCCATCCGCTGTTAATGAAGTGGCATGTAAGAATGAGTAGTGACTCGAACTCTGTTTGTGACCAGCAGTCCGTCGTTTATGAGAGAGAGTTGCCAGCATTCTCTGGTTGCAGCATAGCCTTTACTTTTGTCAACTACCTTTTGGTGTAGCTTTGCCAGCATTTCAGTTCGATAATACTTCTCACTCTTCAGTGTTTAGCTTGGCTCAAGCATGGACATCAACTGCTTAAATCCTGAGTCAGACACCACTGTAAATGGCTGGTTATCAGTGACATTCATCTCTGTGATTACTCTGTCCAGCAGTTGGCATCTTCCATCTGAATCTAGACAGTGACATCTGTTTTTTTATCACAAACATATCTGTTATTGTTGCCCGGGATAGTGGAAGAGGTATTGAATCAAAATCACATTGGTATTCATTTTGTTCTTTCTGTGCTGCATGATACAATTCAATATGATGAACTCTTAAACCCCGTACACACGTAGCTATTGTCGGCCGAACGATCGGCCGTCTTTTGTCCGGTGCTGTCCTGTTGGCTGAAAAGTGCTAAAGACTGCAAACGAATTTTGTCGGCCAACAACAGCCGACTGCAGAAGTGATGTCATGTGATGGTTAACTTTCCGTGTGTTTTTTCTTTTCTGAGCATGCCCAGTCTTGCTAATCTACTGTTTGTCGGCCGAATTCTGTACTGACTGGTGAACAATCGGCCGTTCTGGTGACGGCCAACAAAAATTTTAAAGTCTGCACGCCAGATTCTGTTCGGCCGAAAATTCGCTGTCGGTTGTCGGAAGCATCATACTAACAAGCCGACAATTGGCCGATCGGTCGGTGGCCGAATATTTACGGCCGACAATCGCTACGTGTGTACGGGCCTTTAGATGGGCCCAAAGATTTGACATATTTTTGTTTTTTGCAGTTACTGATCCCATGCTTATGATGTTTGTACATGTGTTGCACACTGCTGCTTTTCCTGGAGATGGTTGAGACGAGAAATAGTCCCAGACCACACTTTTACTTTTTCTCTCCTCATCCATCTCCATTTCAACTTGAAAGACACAAAACAGATGAAAGAAATGGCTTGCTGAAGCAAAAGTTGCTGCTGGTGCTGGCACTGGCACCCTGTTGTGGGTTGGTGGCTGATGCCTGGCAGTGTGGCTTGCTTGGTGTCACCCTGTTAGTGGTTTGCTTGCCAGAACACTGTGGTGGCTGGCTGGCATCACCCTGTTCTGGGTGGCTGGCTTGCAGGAACACTGTGGTGGCGCTGGATGGCTTGGTGTCACCCTGTTATGTGTGGCTGGCTTGCAGGAACACTGTGGTGGCTGGCTGGCTGGCTTGGTGTCACCCTGTTATGGGTGGCTGGCTTGGTGACTGGTGTCACCTTGTTATTGGTGGCTGACTTGCAGGAACACTGTGTTGGGTGGCTGGCTTGCAGGAACACTGTGGTGGGTGGCTGGCTTGGTGTCACCCTGTTATGGGTGGCTGGCTTGCAAGAACACTGTGGTGGCTGGCTTGCTTGGTGTCACCCTGTTATGGTTTGTTGGCTTGCAGGAACACTGTGGTGGCTGGCTGGATTGGTGTCACCCTGTTATGTGTGTCTGGCTTGCAGGAACACTGTGGTGGTTGGCTGGCTTGGTGTCACCCTGTTATGGGTGGCTGACTTGCAGGAAGACTGGTGGGTGACTGGCTTGATGTCACCCTCTTATGGGTGGCTGGCTTTCAGGAACCGTCTGTGGTTCCTGGTTGGCTTGCTTGGTGTCACCCTATTATTGGCCTTCCGTATCGTAAGTGTAAGGGTTGCCTCCCCCCAAGTCACTCTGTCTGCCACCTGCCGCACTTCCCCAGGCACCTGCTGCACCTTACGACGGTGCGCGGCTTCCAGGCGGCCTATAATAGCCTCTATGTCTCTGGTGCTGGGTAAGGAGCGCAGGATGCTCCTGAGCTCGTCATCCATCGCCGCCGAGGGGGTCACACTGGTGGGTAGAGCACGAAATGCTGCTGGAGTAGTGAGGACAGTGTCCGTAGAGAATGCAGGAGAGGCCGCTTCCTCGTTCCCGCCAGAAGACTTCCACAGCCGCCATATTGCCCGCAGGTGATGAGGTCTGCGAGGACGGGAAGAAGCGATGAATTTCAACCGATGGACGCGATCTGCTGGAGTGCCTGAACCTCCGGACGTTCCCCTGGTCTTCCTCTTTTTGTCTGACCTCATAACTCTCCGTCAGAGAGCAGTGAAATCAGGCTGGGTGAGAAACGGCACAGAGCTCTGCAAAGACACAACTTCAGCCGGCCATGTCCAGACCACGCCCAGCAACAACATTTTACACTAAGAGCAGTAAAAAGGATGCCCATTGCAAACAGAATCATTCAGCTGTTGGCTTTAAAAAAAAACCTTTAAGTCTACTGCTAAATCTGGGGACATTATTGAACTTGCAAAACATTTTTCACAAATTGTTCCCTCATCTGATTTTGACGCACTGCATACTGAATTTATTGAATACCAAGTGACAGATTTCACTGATGTTGCTGAGACTGGCACATATGATTCTTATTGGCCCATGGTAGGACAAAGCTGTATTATCCTGTTTACAACAATTTGAAAATAAACTCCCACATCTGGTTACATCTGCAAAAACTATGCTTTCCCTTCCCCATGGGACAGCTAAGGTAGAATGTGTTTTCATCTGTGAAGTTAATGGTGACTGATCTTGGTAACAAAACTTTCCACTCCAATGTTGGAAGGACTGCTTTAAGAAAAGAGTGGCACAGGAAGAATTACTCAGCAAATGCTTGAAAATGATACAACAATGTATGACCACAAGTTTGAAACTGTATCCAATCCATGTAAACCACTGGGTGTTTATTCTGCTGCTGGTAACATGTATAAGGACGAAGATGATGTTGTGTTGGTGTAGGAATACAATAAATTGAGAAGAAATTAAACAATTTTTGTAAAAAAGGAATAGGTTTATACTGTGATAGCATTTTAAATAGTTTTAAACAGAGAAAATTACACTCTGAGCTATGAAAATATTGGTTAAGGCCAGTCTAGGCCTAAGTGTTTTTAAATGAATCTTATGCCTACCTGTATAAAAGCTAAATTTGCTATATTTTGCTTGAGTTGTTGGAAGTGGAGTGGTAATGGGTAGGGTTGAGCGGACACCTAGATGTCCGTGTTCGACGGGTTCGGCCGAACTTTAAAAAAAAGTCCGGGTCCGTGTCCTGGACTTTTACCGAACTTTTCCCGTACACCGAACCCCATTGAAGTCAATGGGGACCCGAACTTTAAGGCACTAAAATGGCTCTAAAACACCAAAGGAAAGGGCTAGAGTGCTGCAAATGGCAGCAAAACGTAATTAAGAGCATGGCAAGTGCTCTGCAAACAAATGTGGATAGGGAAATAACTTAAAACAACAAAAAAAACCAGAAAAATAAAACAATGTTCTTCTTCATCTCTGAAGGACGAGGCCCATATGGAGTAGGAGGGAGGTTGAGGTGGTGGTGGATGTGGCGGTGACATAGGCATGCGCACAGGGTGTGCCGGGTGTGCCTGGGCACACCCTAATCACCTAGGGCACATAGCATTGCCAGTGAGGAGATGGGAAAGATCTCCCTCGGACCTGCTCTGCTCTATTTCTCTTTGCCTACAGGTACATGGCCCCGATACATTACTCTCCCTGCTGGAAAACACATGCATGTGTATTTCAACTTTGGGGTGCACACCTTAATGCAATAGGCTGCGCACACCTATGGGCGGTGTAGGTGGAAGCGGCGGTGGAGGAGGACCAGGGCCGGATTAAGAGCATCATGGGCTTGGTGCTGAGGATTTTGAAGGGCCTTAAGGGCCGTGCCTTGCCATGCACCCAGAGGAGGAAGGGTGCAGCCATGCATGCCTAATTCAACATGGGATGCTGTCTCTGAAGCCCATAAACACATCCATGCATCGGCAACTGTCCCTCCTTGTCCGGCCTTCGCGCTGTGTGGGGAGGTTCTGAGGGTGCTGTCTCTGAAGCCCATAAACACATCCATGCATCGGCAACTGTCCCTCCTTGTCCGGCCTTCGCGCTGTGTGGGGAGGTTCTGAGGGTGCTGCCTGGGGAAGCGAGCATAGAAGCCAGACTTCTGTGTTTACAAGTGACAGAAGAGCGGTAACAGTGAATATGGCCAACCCGGGGCCTATATAAAAGGTAGGGGCCTGGAGCTGCAGCTCCAATAGCCCCTACGTTAATCTGGCCCTGAGGAGGAGGATGAGGTAGCCAACACTGCTTCTTTTCACAAATTTTAAATGAGGGTACACCCCAAAAGAGTGAGAAAGAGCAAAAATGGAACAATGGGTGGTAAGGTCGGTATCCATTGCTATTCTGCACAAGGTACGGAAAAGTCCCGTGGGATCCATGCCTGGTTCATTTTAATGAACGTGAGCTTGTCCACATTGTCTCTGGACAGGCGGCTGCGCTTGTCTGTTATAACGCCCCCAGCCGTGCTAAATACCCGTTCAGATAATACACTGGCTGCAGGGCACGCCAGCACCTCCAAGACGTAAAGGGCAAGCTCAGGCCATGTGCCCAATTTGGAGACCCAGAAGTTGAAGGGGGCAGACCCCTCATTCACTACATGTAGGCGTGTGCACACATACTGCTCCACCATGTTGGTAAAATGCTGCCTCCTGCTAAGACGTTCCATCTGAGCTGCTGGTGCTGCTGTTTGTTGTGGCGTGCTGACAAAGCTTTTCCACATTTCGGCCATGCTAACCCTGCCTTCTGAGGTGCTGGCGGTGCCCTGGTTGCGTTGGCGACCTCCTCCTCCTCCTCCTCTGCCTTGTGCTTCCACTGCGGCCCCGCTGTCAGATGGGAATGCCAGCAGCATGGCGTCTACCAGCGTGCGCTTGTACTCGCGCATCTTGCGATCGCGCTCCAGTGAGTGAATTAAGGACGGTACGTTGTCCTTGTAACGGGGATCCAGCAGCGTGGCCACCCAGTAATCAGCACAAGTTAGAATGTGGGCAACTCGGCGGTCGTTGTGGAGACACTGCAGCATGTAATCGCTCATGTGTGCCAGGCTGCCCAGAGGCAACGAAAGGCTGTCCTCTGTGGGAGGTGTATCGTCCGTGTCCTCTGTATCCCCCCAGCCACGCACCAGTGATGGCCATGAGCTGGCCTGGGTGCCACCCTGCTGTGAACATGGTTCCATCTCCTCCTCCAGCTCCTCCTCCTCCTCATCCTCCAGAACTGTGCCGCTGCTGGACAATTGTGTCCCTGGCGTTTGTGTGTGCAGGAACCCACCCTCGGAGCCCCTTGCGAATGACTGCCCTGAAAGCCTTGGAAATGTTACCTCTTCATCCTCCTCCTCCTCCTCATCCTGTGCCACATCCTCTTCCATCATCGCCCGAATTGTTTTTTCAAGGAGGCATAGAAGTGGGATAGTAAAGCTGAGAACGGCGTCATTGCCACTGGCCATGTTGGTGGAGTACTCAAAACAGCGCAACAAGGCACACAGGTCTCGCATGGAGGCCCAGTTATTGGTGGTGAAGTGGTGCTGTTCCGCAGAGCGACTCACGCGTGCGTGCTGCAGCTGAAACTCCACTATGGCCTGCTGCTGCTCGCACAGTCTTTCCAGCATGTGCAAGGTGGAGTTCCACCTTGTGGGCACGTCACATATGAGGCGGTGAGCGGGAAGGCCGAAGTTACGCTGCAGCGCTGCCAGGCGAGCAGCAGCAGGGTGAGAACGCCGAAAGTGCGCACAAACGGCCCCCACTTTCTGCAGCAGCTCTGACATATCGGGGTAGTTTTTAAGGAACCTCTGCACCACCAAATTCAGCACATGCGCCAGGCAAGGGATGTGCGTCAAACCGGCTAGGCCCAGAGCTGCTATGAGATTTCGCCCGTTATCGCACACCACCAGGCCGGGCTTGAGGCTCGCTGGCAGCAACCACTCATTTGTCTGCTGTTCCATGCTCCTCCACAACTCCTGCGCGGTGTGTGGTTTGTCCCCCAAACAGGCAAGTTGTAAAACTGCCTGCTGTCGTTTACCCCTGGCCGTGCTGAAGTTGGTGGTGAAGGTGTTACGCTGTCCGGATGAGGAGGCGGTAGAGGATGAGGAAGCGGAGTAGGAGGAGTTAGGAACAGGAGGCAAATCCTCAGTGGTGGAAGGACATGCGCCAAATTGCTATCCGCCTCAGGCCCATCCGCCACTGCATTTAGCCAGTGTGCCGTTAGGGAGATATAACGCCCCTGACCGTGCTTACTGGTCCACGTATCGGTAGTTAGGTGGACCTTGGCACAGATAGCGTTGCGCAGTGCACACCTGATTTTTTCCCCCACTTGGTTGTGCAGGGAAGGGATGGCTTGCCTGGAAAAGTAGTGGCGGCTGGGCACGACGTACTGTGGGACAGCCACCGACATAAGGTTTTTAAAACTGTGCGTCTCCACCAGACGGAATGACAGCATTTCAAAGGCCAATAATTTTGAAATGCTGGCATTCAGGGCCAGGGATCGCGGGTGGGTAGGGGGGTACTTCCTCTTCCTCTCAAGTGTTTGGGAGATGGAAAGCTGAACGCTTCCACGGGACATTGTGGAGATGGTTGTTGGTGACCCAGGTGGTGGTGTTGCTGACAGATCCTCTGTTTGCGGGGTGGCAGGTGCCGGTATCACTACAGCTGTGGCTGGAGCGGCCGAGACTGCAGCAGAAGAGGAAGCAGGATGAGCCAGAGACGTTTCTTGGTTTTGAAGGTGTGTACTCCACTGCAGCTCGTGCTTTGCACTTAGATGCCTGATCATGCAGGTTGTGCTCAGGTTGAGAAGGTTTATGCCTCGCTTCAAGCTCTGATTGCACAGGGTGCAAACCACTCGTGTCCTGTCATCAGCACATTTTCTAAAGAACTTCCACGCTAGAGAACTCCTTTGAGCTGACTTTGGTGCGCTCGTTCCCTTGCTGCGTTGGGCAGTAGCGGGCGTAGTGTCTAGGGCACGGCCGCTCCGCTTCTGCACCCTGCTCCCTCTTCTGCTGTGCTGGTGGCTCTGTGCGACCACCGCCTCTTCCTCCAAACTACTCAGGTCACCTGAATGACGTTCATTCCATGTGGGGTCGAGGACCTCATCGTCCTCCACATCATCTTCCACCCAGTCTTCACCCCTGCCCTCCTTGTCGGTCTCCACAATGCTGAACGCCGCAGCAGTTGGCACCTGCGTTTCGTCATCATCGGAGACGTGCTGCGATGGTCCTTCCATGTACTCATCTTGAGAAATAAGTGGTTGGGCATCGCTGCACTCAATCTCTTCCACTTCTGGGGCAGGGCTAGGTGGATGGCCCTGGGAAACCCTGCTGACAGAGTCATCAAAAAGAAGAAGAGACTGCTGTATGGCTAGGGGCTCAGACTGCTTGCCTGATTTGCAAGGGGGTGAGGTGAAAGACGGTTGGACATCGGCTGCAGGTGCCAACTGTGACCTTTCTGCAGTAGACTGGGTGGGAGACAATGTGAAGGAACTGGAGGCACTGTCAGCAGCAAACCAATCTACTATCGCCTCCACTTGTTCTGGCCTCATCACTTCTAGGGGCGTATGATGCCCTACCAAATACTGATGCAGGTTCTGTCGCCTACTCACACTTGAGGAAGGTGTTTCACTTGTGCGTGTAGCTGGCACAGATCGACCACGTCCTCTCCTTGCAACAGGAGCTCTACCAGCAGCACCACGACCCAGGCCACGGCCCTTATTTGACGGTCTCCTCATATTTCTGTAATTTAAGATCTTGCCCTAGAAAGGTTTTTATTGAATAGCGGAATAGGAAATATGATCCAAAAAAGTGTATGTATCTCGCACGTACAAAACCACACTAGGCCCCAATTACTATTGTTTGTACCCCTAAAAGGATGGTTGAGCAGTAGGAGGAGGAGTATGGAACAGGCAGCACCCTCAAATCTTCAGAAGTATGAGATGAACCCCAAAAACTTGGAAAGGTGGATCTCACACGTACCGACACAGACTATCACGCAATTTAATTGATCCCCAAAGGTTTTAATTGAATAGCGGAATAGAAAATATGATCAAAAAAGAAAGTGTATGTATCTCACACGTACACCACCACACTAGGCCCCAATTACTATTGTTTGTACCCCTAAAAGGATGGTTGAGGAGTAGGAGGAGGAGTATGGAACAGGCAGCACCCTCAAATCTTCAGAAGTATGAGATGAACCCCAAAAACTTGGAAAGGTGGATCTCACACGTACCGACACAGACTATCACGCAATTTAATTGATCCCCAAAGGTTTTAATTGAATAGCGGAATAGAAAATATGATCAAAAAGAAAGTGTATGTATCTCACACGTACACCACCACACTAGGCCCCAATTACTATTGTTTGTACCCCTAAAAGGATGGTTGAGGAGTAGGAGGAGGAGTATGGAACAGGCAGCACCCTCAAATCTTCAGAAGTATGAGATGAACCCCAAAAACTTGGAAAGGTGGATCTCACACGTACCGACACAGACTATCACGCAATTTAATTGATCTCCAAAGGTTTTAATTGAATAGCGGAATAGAAAATATGATCAAAAAGAAAGTGTATGTATCTCACACGTACACCACCACACTAGGCCCCAATTACTATTGTTTGTACCCCTAAAAGGATGGTTGAGCAGTAGGAGGAGGAGTATGGAACAGGCAGCACCCTCAAATCTTCAGAAGTATGAGATGAACCCCAAAAACTTGGAAAGGTGGATCTCACACGTACCGACACAGACTATCACGCAATTTAATTGATCCCCAAAGGATTTAATTGAATAGCGGAATAGAAAATATGATCAAAAAGAAAGTGTATGTATCTCACACGTACACCACCACACTAGGCCCCAATTACTATTGTTTGTACCGCTAAAAGGATGGTTGAGCAGTAGGAGGAGGAGTATGGAACAGGCAGCACCCTCAAATCTTCAGAAGTATGAGATGAACCCCAAAAACTTGGAAAGGTGGATCTCACACGTACCGACAAAGACTATCACGCAATTTAATTGATCCCCAAAGGTTTTAATTGAATAGCGGAATAGAAAATATGATCAAAAAGAAAGTGTATGTATCTCACACGTACACCACCACACTAGGCCCCAATTACTATTGTTTGTACCCCTAAAAGGATGGTTGAGCAGTAGGAGGAGGAGTATGGAACAGGCAGCACCCTCAAATCTTCAGAAGTATGAGATTGTGTTCACTGTACCCCACAAAGATTGTGTTCACTGCACCCCACAAAGATTGTGTTCACTACACCTCAAAAAGGATTTTGTTCACTGCACCCCACAAAGATTGTGTTCACTGCACCCTAAAAGGATTTTGTTCACTGCACCCCAAAAAGATTGTGTTCACTGTACCCCCCAAAGATTGTGTTCACTGCACCCCACAAAGATTCTGTTCCCTGTACCCCACAAAGATTGTGTTCACTGCACCCCACAAAGGATTTTGTTCACTGCACCCCAAAAATATTGTGTTCACTGCACCCCAAAAAGGATGTTGTTCACTGCACCCCAAAAAGGATTTTGTTCACTGCACCCCAAAAAGATTGTGTTCACTGCACCCCACAAAGATTGTGTTCACTGCACCCCACAAAGGATTTTGTTCACTGCACCCCAAAAAGATTGTGTTCACTGTACCCCCCAAAGATTGTGTTCACTGCACCCCACAAAGGATTTTGTTCACTGCACCCCAAAAAGATTGTGTTCACTGTACCCCCCAAAGATTGTGTTCACTGCACCCCACAAAGATTATGTTCACTGTACCCCACAAAGGATTTTGTTCACTGCACCCCACAAAGGATTTTGTTCACTGCACCCCAAAAAGATTGTGTTCACTGCACCCCAAAAAGGATGTTGTTCACTGCACCCCAAAAAGGATTTTGTTCACTGCACCCCAAAAAGATTGTGTTCACTGCACCCCACAAAGGATTTTGTTCACTGCACCCCAAAAAGATTGTGTTCACTGTACCCCCCAAAGATTGTGTTCACTGCACCCCACAAAGGATTTTGTTCACTGCACCCCAAAAAGATTGTGTTCACTGTACCCCACAAAGATTGTGTTCACTGCACCCCACAAAGGATTTTGTTCACTGCACCCCAAAAAGATTGTGTTCACTGCACCCCAAAAAGATTGTGTTCACTGCACCCCAAAAAGGATGTTGTTCACTGCACCCCAAAAAGGATTTTGTTCACTGCACCCCAAAAAGATTGTGTTCACTGCACCCCACAAAGATTGTGTTCACTGCACCCCACAAAGGATTTTGTTCACTGCACCCCAAAAAGATTGTGTTCACTGCACCCCAAAAAGGATGTTGTTCACTGCACCCCAAAAAGGATTTTGTTCACTCCACCCCAAAAAGATTGTGTTCACTGCACCCCACAAAGATTGTGTTCACTGCACCCCAAAAAGGATTTTGTTCACTGCACCCCAAAAAGATTGTGTTCACTGCACCCCACAAAGATTGTGTTCACTGCACCCCAAAAAGGATGTTGTTCACTGCACCCCAAAAAGATTGTGTTCACTGCACCCTACAAAGATTGTGTTCACTGCACCCCACAAAGGATTTTGTTCACTGCACCCCAAAAAGATTGTGTTCACTGCACCCCAAAAAGGATGTTGTTCACTGCACCCCAAAAAGGATTTTGTTCACTACAACCCAAAAAGATTTTGTTCACTGCACCCCAAAAAGATTGTGTTCACTGCAGCCCAAAAAGATTGTGTTCACTGCAGCTCACACACAGAAAAATGGATGTGGATCACTGACACCTGCCTATCTCCTATCCCACACCACACAGCAATATCGATTGTAGTTTGTAGAACACAGTTTCCCTAAAATTCAGCATCAGCCTCTCCCTAACAGGATTGAGAAGAGATCGTAGATCGGGACTAAGTGCAGACCCCACACAGCAATATCGATTGTAGTTTGTAGAACACTCTGACCCTAAAATTCAGCAGCAGCCTCTCCCTAACAGGATTGAGAAGAGATCGTAGATCAGGATTGAGTGCAGACCCCACCCCCCACACAGCAATATCGATTGTAGTTTGTAGAAGACACTGACCCTATAATTCAGCAGACTCTATCCCTAAAATGCCTACAACTTGCCCTGCCTAAACACTCCGACCTGTCCCTCAATTCTATCCGGACACAAATGGTTTTTTCCTGCCTGTCTTTCCCTAATCAGCAGCCAGCACGTTGATGTGTGCTCTGTCCCTGATCTAAGCAGCAGAATGAAGACGCTGCGGCTGCCTGGAACTTATAAAGACTTGGTCACATGCTTCAGACGGCCAATCACAGCTACTGAGACATTTGCAGGCATGGCTGGGATGGCTTAAGGCACACCAGTTAAACGATTGTTGATTGGCTGTTGAAAGCCCGCCATGAAAAGAGCGCCAAAGCATGCAAAACCCGGAAATAAAACGAGCGAACACGGATTTTTACCCGAACATACAGTAAAGTGTCCGTGTCCGGGTACAAAAAATCCAATTATTCGGTACGAACACGAATAATACAGTCCGTGTTCGCTCAACACTAGTCATGAGGGAAAACCTTCAAACGAGGACACTTGCTTCAAGGTACTTTCTTGTTATTTTAAAAATACTGTCTCTTTGGCAGCTGGTGACTGAAATGTCAGTTGTTTATTGAGGCCTCTGTGCTTCAGTTGGGGAGATTAACTCTCTACTTGGCCTGTTCACAATTTTCACCAAAAGTAAGATCAAATCCAGAACAGGAATAGAGGGGACCTCTATTCTGGTGATTCTGGCAGCTATCTGGGATCTCCCCCCACTTTCTGTGGAAGCTATGGAACTCAAATTGAAGGGGAATCTCTCCAATTGAACACAGGTGACAAAACTGCTTGACCTTTATCTAAATGGAGAAAACTGGATTTTTGTCTTACCGTAAAATCCTTTTTTCTTTGATGTTCATTGACAGACACAGCTTCATATCCTTATTGATTGTTGGGTTATGCTGCTCTCCTTAGGAGTAGGACACTAGGTAGAAAAGGGGTAACAAAGCTTGACTATGCCTATAGGGCAGTCCCAGGGGGTATACTCTCACTTCCTGCTATAGGATCTCAGTTTTGTAACAAGCAGTGTCAAAAGAATACATAACCCAACTCCACAGAGTGGTGGGTGCTGTATCCGTCAATGAACATCAGAGAAAAGGATTTTACGGTAAGACAAAGATCCAGTTTTCTCTTTCATTCATTGACAAACACAGCTTGATATCTTCATTGACCGTTGGGACGTCCCAAAGCAGTGTCATCATGAAGGGTGGGAAACACAGCAAAAAGACAGAATTCCCAAAAAGAGCTAAATGTAGCCAACCAGGTAACCAAAGAGCTCAACCAGGAACAACTGGAGCTCACCTACCAGGAAAAAAACCTTTGCAACAGCGGCCTGCAAAACTTTGCGGCCAAAGGCAGCATCCGCAGATGCTAGGACATCCACCTTGTAAAACTTTGTGAATGTGTGTACAGACGAAGTGGAAGTGGAGTGGTAATGGGAGTTTGACCATTCTCTTGTTTGCCTATTGTCACAGTAGTAGAAAGTAGAATGTAAAAATTTGCAGTTGTCAGTGGAACAGGTCATGAGGGAAAACCTTCAAACGAGGACACTTGCTTCAAGGTACTTTCTTGTTATTTTAAAAATACTGTCTCTTTGGCAGCTGGTGACTGAAATGTCAGTTGTTTATTGAGGCCTCTGTGCTTCAGTTGGGGAGATTAACTCTCTACTTGGCCTGTTCACAATTTTCACCAAAAGTAAGATCAAATCCAGAACAGGAATAGAGGGGACCTCTATTCTGGTGATTCTGGCAGCTATCTGGGATCTCCCCCCACTTTCTGTGGAAGCTATGGAACTCAAATTGAAGGGGAATCTCTCCAATTGAACACAGGTGACAAAACTGCTTGACCTTTATCTAAATGGAGAAAACTGGATTTTTGTCTTACCGTAAAATCCTTTTTTCTTTGATGTTCATTGACAGACACAGCTTCATATCCTTATTGATTGTTGGGTTATGCTGCTCTCCTTAGGAGTAGGACACTAGGTAGAAAAGGGGTAACAAAGCTTGACTATGCCTATAGGGCAGTCCCAGGGGGTATACTCTCACTTCCTGCTATAGGATCTCAGTTTTGTAACAAGCAGTGTCAAAAGAATACATAACCCAACTCCACAGAGTGGTGGGTGCTGTATCCGTCAATGAACATCAGAGAAAAGGATTTTACGGTAAGACAAAAATCCAGTTTTCTCTTTCATTCATTGACAAACACAGCTTGATATCTTCATTGACCGTTGGGACGTCCCAAAGCAGTGTCATCATGAAGGGTGGGAAACACAGCAAAAAGACAGAATTCCCAAAAAGAGCTAAATGTAGCCAACCAGGTAACCAAAGAGCTCAACCAGGAACAACTGGAGCTCTCCTACCAGGAAAAAAACCTTTGCAACAGCGGCCTGCAAAACTTTGCGGCCAAAGGCAGCATCCGCAGATGCTAGGACATCCACCTTGTAAAACTTTGTGAATGTGTGTACAGACGACCGGGTGGCAGCCTTGCAAACCTGGACCACGATGCCTGATGACGGAAGGCCCAGGAGGCACTAAGCGCCCTTGTAGAATGTGCCTTGACAGGGAAAGGAGGAACCTGACCCTTGATGGAATAGGCCTGCACCACTGTCTGACTGATCCATCTGGAAATGGTCTGAGCAGATGCGACCTGCCCCTTATGAGAAACATCTATAAGGACAAAAAAAGAATCTGATTTGCGAATGGACTCAGTCGCCGTCAAGTACACCCTGATGGCTCGAACCACATCCAGGGAATGCAAGGCAATTTATTTTGGATGTTTTGGTTTAGGACACAGCGAAAACAACACAATGTCCTCATTCAAGTGGAAACCCGAGACGACCTGAGGAAGGAACAACTGACAGGGACGGAGGACCATTATTTCCCTGTGAACCACCAGGTAAAGCGACCAACAGGACAACGCAGCCAGTTCTGAAACCCTGCATACAGAAGTAATAGCCACCAAGAAAGCCACCTTCTGTGATAGAGTAAGCAGAGGAATCTTATGAATATCTTCAAATGGCGGTTTTTGAAGAACCGACAGCACCAGATTAAGATCCTACGGAGGTTGAAATCTGGCCCTTGATGGTGCCCAGGGCAAAATGCTGATCTACACCACTTTGTAGAAACTCCAGCAGGTGTGACACTGAAACTGTCCACGACTCACACGAAGTAATGTACACCTTCCAAACTTGATGGTAAACCTTCAGAGAAGTAGATTTTCTAGCTCTTAACAGAGTAGAAATCACAGAATCCGACAACCCTCTGTCCTTTAGTACCTGGCTTTTAACCACTTAAGCCCCAGCCCTATTTCGGACACTTTTTGTTTACAAGTTAAAACCAGTATTTTTTCCTAGAAAACTACTTAGAACCCCCAAACATTATATATATTTTTTTAGCAAAGACTCTGGAGAATAAAATGTCGGCCATTGCAAAATTTTTTTTCACGCGGTATTTGCGCAGCGGTCTTTAAAACGCCATTTTTTTGGAAAAATTTTGAAAAATCATATTTCACTGCATTTAAAAAATACTAAACAGTAAAGTTAGCCCATTTTTTTTGTATATTGTGAAAGATGATGTCACGCCGAGTAAATAGATACCCAACATGTTACGGTTCAAAATTGCGCCCCCCCGTGGGATGGCGACAAACTACGGTCAATAGAGATCTCAATCTGCGACGCTTTAAATTTATTTAACGGTTACCAGTTTAGAGTTAGAGTGTAGCTCTTTTTTTTTAATTATTGCCCACGCTCTGGCGATCACGGCGATACCTCACATGTGTGGGTTGAACAGCGATTTCATTCGCGGCTCGACTTGCGTATACGTTTTTTTTGTGCGCGAGCTAACGGTGACGGGGTCGGCTAAATTTTTTTTTTTTCCTATTTATTTTTTCTTTTTTTAACTTTATTACAGGTTTTTAAAAAAAAAAAAAATCTGATCACTTTTATTGCTGTCACAAGCAATGTAAATATCCCTTGTGACAGCAATATGTGTGACAGGTACACTTTATGGAGGGATCGAGGGTCTAAAAGACCCTAGACCCCTCCACTACACTTCCCTGTATGCAAAACGCCGAAAACGGCATTTTTGCATACAGCCGCTTTTCAAATTTGCCACCTTTTGCAGCACAGTAATCCGGACGTGACGTCATGGACGCCGCCTCCGGGTTACGTCATCGGAGACCCGATCGATGCCGTTTCCGGCATTCATCGGGACTCCATCCAGCCGGCGGACGTGCCGGCTGGGTGCTCGGGAGCCCCGAGCAAAGCCACGGAAGGCGGCGGGAGGGGGGGGACGTCCCCTCCCGCCCCCCCGGGTAACGATCGAGTGGCTCCCGAGCCGCATCGGTCATTACCGACGGAAAGCCGACCGTCGGCTTCAAACCACGGTACCGGGATGATGTCTCTAGCTAGAGGCATCATCCCGGTATAAGCCCGCAAAGTTTACCGACGTAGCCCTACGTCGATATGCGGTAAGTGGTTAATAGCCAGGCCGTTAAAGCCAGCGACTGTAAAGCAGGATGGAAGATCGGACCTTGAGCCAAAAGATCTACTCTGAGAGGGAGCCACCAAGTAGCATCGGCGACAAGTCTTACCAGGTCCGCGTACCAGGACCGTGGAGGCCAGTTGGGAGCCACAAGACGACTGAAATCCCTTCTACCTCGATTCTGTGCAAAAGTCTCGGCAGAAGCTGTAATGGGGGAAAGGCATATATTAGACGATACTGGCCCCAAGGGGCCACCAGAGCATGGTATGGACTGCTATACCTTGTCAGAGTCGATGACTGTAACAGCGGCAATCCGTCCTGTCTGCGCATGTGCATTGGTGAGTCTCACAGCTGTTTCATGACGTACCACCACCGGAAGTGACGGGGTATAGCATTCTGACAGGATATAGCTGTGGTCACTCTGGCATTGAAAGGGGGGCATGCTGTGGTCACTCTGGCATTGAAAGGGGGGCACGCTGTGGTCACTCTGGCATTGAACGGGGGCACACTATGGTCACTCTGGCATTGAAAAGGGGCACGCTGTGGTCACTCTGGCATTGAAAGGGGGCACTCTGTGGTCACTCTGGCATTGAAAGGGGGCATGCTGTGGTCACTCTGGCATTGAAAGGGGGCACGCTGTGGTCACTCTGGCATTGAAAGGGGGCACGCTGTGGTCACTCTGGCATTGAAAGGGGGCACGCTGTGGTCACTCTGGCATTGAAAGGGGGGCACGCTGTGGTCACTCTGGCATTGAAAGGGGGCACGCTGTGGTCTCTCTGGCATTGAAAGGGGGCACGCTGTGGTCACTCTGGCATTGAAAGGGGGGCACGCTGTGATCACTCTGGCATTGAAAGGGGGGCACGCTGTGGTCACTCTGGCATTGAAAGGGGGGCACGCTGTGGTCACTCTGGCATTGAAAGGGGGGCACGCTGTGGTCACTCTGGCATTGAAAGGGGGGCACGCTGTGGTCACTCTGGCATTGAAAGGGGGCACGCTGTGGTCACTCTGGCATTGAAAGGGGGCACGCTGTGGTCACTAAGGCATTGAAAGGGGGCACGCTGTGGTCACTAAGGCATTGAAAGGGGGCACGCTGTGGTCACTCTGCATTGAAAGGGGGGCACGCTGTGGTCACTCTGCATTGAAAGGGGGGCACGCTGTGGTCACTCTGGCATTGAAAGGGGGCACGCTGTGGTCACTCTGGCATTGAAAGGGGGCACGCTGTGGTCACTCTGTATTGAAAGGGGGGCACGCTGTGGTCACTCTGGCATATTGGAAGGGGGGCACGCTGTGGTCACTCTGGCATTGAAATGGGGCACGCTGTGGTCACTAAGGCATTGAAAGGGGGCACGCTGTGGTCACTAAGGCATTGAAAGGGGGCACGCTGTGGTCACTCTGGCATTGAAAGGGGGGCACGCTGTGGTCACTCTGGCATTGAAAGGGGGGCACGCTGTGGTCACTCTGGCATTGAAAGGGGGGCACGCTGTGGTCACTCTGGCATTGAAAGGGGGCACGCTGTGGTCACTCTGGCATTGAAAGGGGGCACGCTGTGGTCACTCTGGCATTGAAAGGGGGCACGCTGTGGTCACTCTGCATTGAAAGGGGGGCACGCTGTGGTCACTCTGCATTGAAAGGGGGGCACGCTGTGGTCACTCTGGCATTGAAAGGGGGCACGCTGTGGTCACTCTGGCATTGAAAGGGGGCACGCTGTGGTCACTCTGGCATTGAAAGGGGGCACGCTGTGGTCACTCTGGCATTGAAAGGGGGCACGCTGTGGTCACTCTGTATTGAAAGGGGGGCACGCTGTGGTCACTCTGGCATTGGAAGGGGGGCACGCTGTGGTCACTCTGGCATTGAAATGGAGCACGCTGTGGTCACTAAGGCATTGAAAGGGGGCACGCTGTGGTCACTAAGGCATTGAAAGGGGGCACGCTGTGGTCACTCTGTATTGAAAGGGGGGCACGCTGTGGTCACTCTGGCATTGAAAGGGGGGCACGCTGTGGTCACTCTGGCATTGAAAGGGGGCACGCTGTGGTCACTCTGGCATTGAAAGGGGGCACACTGTGGTCACTCTGGCATTGAAAGGGGGCACGCTGTGGTCACTCTGGCATTGAAAGGGGGGCACGCTGTGGTCACTCTGGCATTGAAAGGGGGCACGCTGTGGTCACTCTGGCATTGAAAGGGGGCACGCTATGGTCACTAAGGCATTGAAAGGGGGCACGCTGTGGTCACTAAGGCATTGAAAGGGGGCACGCTGTGGTCACTCTGCATTGAAAGGGGGGCACGCTGTGGTCACTCTGCATTGAAAGGGGGGCACGCTGTGGTCACTCTGGCATTGAAAGGGGGCACGCTGTGGTCACTAAGGCATTGAAAGGGGGCACGCTGTGGTCACTCTGTATTGAAAGGGGGGCACACTGTGGTCACTCTGGCATATTGGAAGGGGGGCACGCTGTGGTCACTCTGGCATTGAAATGGGGCACGCTGTGGTCACTAAGGCATTGAAAGGGGGCACGCTGTGGTCACTAAGGCATTGAAAGGGGGCACGCTGTGGTCACTCTGGCATTGAAAGGGGGGCACGCTGTGGTCACTCTGGCATTGAAAGGGGGGCACGCTGTGGTCACTCTGGCATTGAAAGGGGGGCACGCTGTGGTCACTCTGGCATTGAAAGGGGGCACGCTGTGGTCACTCTGCATTGAAAGGGGGGCACGCTGTGGTCACTCTGCATTGAAAGGGGGGCACGCTGTGGTCACTCTGGCATTGAAAGGGGGCACGCTGTGGTCACTCTGGCATTGAAAGGGGGCACGCTGTGGTCACTCTGGCATTGAAAGGGGGCACGCTGTGGTCACTAAGGCATTGAAAGGGGGCACGCTGTGGTCACTCTGTATTGAAAGGGGGGCACGCTGTGGTCACTCTGGCATTGGAAGGGGGGCACGCTGTGGTCACTCTGGCATTGAAAGGGGGCACGCTGTGGTCACTCTGGCATTGAAATGGAGCATGCTGTGGTCACTAAGGCATTGAAAGGGGGCACGCTGTGGTCACTAAGGCATTGAAAGGGGGCACGCTGTGGTCACTCTGTATTGAAAGGGGGGCACGCTGTGGTCACTCTGGCATTGAAAGGGGGGCACGCTGTGGTCACTCTGGCATTGAAAGGGGGCACGCTGTGGTCACTCTGGCATTGAAAGGGGGCACACTGTGGTCACTCTGGCATTGAAAGGGGGCACGCTGTGGTCACTCTGCATTGAAAGGGGGGCATGCTGTGGTCACTCTGCATTGAAAGGGGGGCACGCTGTGGTCACTCTGGCATTGAAAGGGGGCACGCTGTGGTCACTCTGGCATTGAAAGGGGGCACGCTGTGGTCACTCTGGCATTGAAAGGGGGCACGCTGTGGTCACTCTGGCATTGAAAGGGGGGCACGCTGTGATCACTCTGGCATTGAAAGGGGGGCACGCTGTGGTCACTCTGGCATTGAAAGGGGGGCACGCTGTGGTCACTCTGGCATTGAAAGGGGGGCACGCTGTGGTCACTCTGGCATTGAAAGGGGGGCACGCTGTGGTCACTCTGGCATTGAAAGGGGGCACGCTGTGGTCACTCTGGCATTGAAAGGGGGCACGCTGTGGTCACTAAGGCATTGAAAGGGGGCACGCTGTGGTCACTAAGGCATTGAAAGGGGGCACGCTGTGGTCACTCTGCATTGAAAGGGGGGCACGCTGTGGTCACTCTGCATTGAAAGGGGGGCACGCTGTGGTCACTCTGGCATTGAAAGGGGGCACGCTGTGGTCACTAAGGCATTGAAAGGGGGCACGCAGTGGTCACTCTGTATTGAAAGGGGGGCACGCTGTGGTCACTCTGGCATATTGGAAGGGGGGCACGCTGTGGTCACTCTGGCATTGAAATGGGGCACGCTGTGGTCACTAAGGCATTGAAAGGGGGCACGCTGTGGTCACTAAGGCATTGAAAGGGGGCACGCTGTGGTCACTCTGGCATTGAAAGGGGGGCACGCTGTGGTCACTCTGGCATTGAAAGGGGGCACGCTGTGGTCACTCTGGCATTGAAAGGGGGGCATGCTGTGGTCACTCTGGCATTGAACGGGGGCACACTATGGTCACTCTGGCATTGAAAAGGGGCACGCTGTGGTCACTCTGGCATTGAAAGGGGGCACTCTGTGGTCACTCTGGCATTGAAAGGGGGCATGCTGTGGTCACTCTGGCATTGAAAGGGGGCACGCTGTGGTCACTCTGGCATTGAAAGGGGGCACGCTGTGGTCACTCTGGCATTGAAAGGGGGCACGCTGTGGTCACTCTGGCATTGAAAGGGGGGCACGCTGTGGTCACTCTGGCATTGAAAGGGGGCACGCTGTGGTCTCTCTGGCATTGAAAGGGGGCACGCTGTGGTCACTCTGGCATTGAAAGGGGGGCACGCTGTGATCACTCTGGCATTGAAAGGGGGGCACGCTGTGGTCACTCTGGCATTGAAAGGGGGGCACGCTGTGGTCACTCTGGCATTGAAAGGGGGGCACGCTGTGGTCACTCTGGCATTGAAAGGGGGCACGCTGTGGTCACTCTGGCATTGAAAGGGGGCACGCTGTGGTCACTAAGGCATTGAAAGGGGGCACGCTGTGGTCACTAAGGCATTGAAAGGGGGCACGCTGTGGTCACTCTGCATTGAAAGGGGGGCACGCTGTGGTCACTCTGCATTGAAAGGGGGGCACGCTGTGGTCACTCTGGCATTGAAAGGGGGCACGCTGTGGTCACTAAGGCATTGAAAGGGGGCACGCTGTGGTCACTCTGTATTGAAAGGGGGGCACGCTGTGGTCACTCTGGCATATTGGAAGGGGGGCACGCTGTGGTCACTCTGGCATTGAAATGGGGCACGCTGTGGTCACTAAGGCATTGAAAGGGGGCACGCTGTGGTCACTAAGGCATTGAAAGGGGGCACGCTGTGGTCACTCTGGCATTGAAAGGGGGGCACGCTGTGGTTACTCTGGCATTGAAAGGGGGGCACGCTGTGGTCACTCTGGCATTGAAAGGGGGGCACGCTGTGGTCACTCTGGCATTGAAAGGGGGCACGCTGTGGTCACTCTGGCATTGAAAGGGGGCACGCTGTGGTCACTCTGGCATTGAAAGGGGGCACGCTGTGGTCACTCTGCATTGAAAGGGGGGCACGCTGTGGTCACTCTGGCATTGAAAGGGGGCACGCTGTGGTCACTCTGGCATTGAAAGGGGGCACGCTGTGGTCACTCTGGCATTGAAAGGGGGCACGCTGTGGTCACTCTGGCATTGAAAGGGGGCATGCTGTGGTCACTAAGGCATTGAAAGGGGGCACGCTGTGGTCACTCTGTATTGAAAGGGGGGCACGCTGTGGTCACTCTGGCATTGGAAGGGGGGCACGCTGTGGTCACTCTGGCATTGAAAGGGGGCATGCTGTGGTCACTCTGGCATTGAAATGGAGCACGCTGTGGTCACTAAGGCATTGAAAGGGGGCACGCTGTGGTCACTAAGGCATTGAAAGGGGGCACGCTGTGGTCACTCTGTATTGAAAGGGGGGCACGCTGTGGTCACTCTGGCATTGAAAGGGGGCTCACTGTGGTCACTCTGGCATTGAAAGGGGGCACGCTGTGGTCACTCTGGCATTGAAAGGGGGGCACGCAGTGGTCACTCTGGCATTGAAAGGGGGCACGCTGTGGTCACTCTGGCATTGAAAGGGGGCACGCTATGGTCACTAAGGCATTGAAAGGGGGCACGCTGTGGTCACTAAGGCATTGAAAGGGGGCACGCTGTGGTCACTCTGCATTGAAAGGGGGGCACGCTGTGGTCACTCTGCATTGAAAGGGGGGCACGCTGTGGTCACTCTGGCATTGAAAGGGGGCACGCTGTGGTCACTAAGGCATTGAAAGGGGGCACGCTGTGGTCACTCTGTATTGAAAGGGGGGCACGCTGTGGTCACTCTGGCATATTGGAAGGGGGGCACGCTGTGGTCACTCTGGCATTGAAATGGGGCACGCTGTGGTCACTAAGGCATTGAAAGGGGGCACGCTGTGGTCACTAAGGCATTGAAAGGGGGCACGCTGTGGTCACTCTGGCATTGAAAGGGGGGCACGCTGTGGTCACTCTGGCATTGAAAGGGGGGCACGCTGTGGTCACTCTGGCATTGAAAGGGGGCACGCTGTGGTCACTCTGGCATTGAAAGGGGGCACGCTGTGGTCACTCTGCATTGAAAGGGGGGCACGCTGTGGTCACTCTGCATTGAAAGGGGGGCACGCTGTGGTCACTCTGGCATTGAAAGGGGGCACGCTGTGGTCACTCTGGCATTGAAAGGGGGCACGCTGTGGTCACTCTGGCATTGAAAGGGGGCACGCTGTGGTCACTAAGGCATTGAAAGGGGGCACGCTGTGGTCCCTCTGTATTGAAAGGGGGGCACGCTGTGGTCACTCTGGCATTGGAAGGGGGGCACGCTGTGGTCACTCTGGCATTGAAAGGGGGCACGCTGTGGTCACTCTGGCATTGAAATGGAGCACGCTGTGGTCACTAAGGCATTGAAAGGGGGCACGCTGTGGTCACTAAGGCATTGAAAGGGGGCACGCTGTGGTCACTCTGTATTGAAAGGGGGGCACGCTGTGGTCACTCTGGCATTGAAAGGGGGGCACGCTGTGGTCACTCTGGCATTGAAAGGGGGCACGCTGTGGTCACTCTGGCATTGAAAGGGGGCACACTGTGGTCACTCTGGCATTGAAAGGGGGCACGCTGTGGTCACTCTGCATTGAAAGGGGGGCATGCTGTGGTCACTCTGCATTGAAAGGGGGCACGCTGTGGTCACTCTGGCATTGAAAGGGGGCACGCTGTGGTCACTCTGGCATTGAAAGGGGGCACGCTGTGGTCACTCTGGCATTGAAAGGGGGCACGCTGTGGTCACTCTGGCATTGAAAGGGGGCACGCTGTGGTCACTTTGGCATTGAAAGGGGGGCACGCTGTGGTCATATATATATATATATATATATATATATATATATATGTATAAATAAAACAATAAATATTGTATTGTTTTTCCTGTTTTTTTGTGCACTACAAATAACATATTCGCATTGGAATTCGTTCATATTTTTTTTTCAAACTATAGTCCGGCCCCCAACAGTGTCTGAGGGACTGTGAACTGGCCCCCTGTTTAAAAAGTTTGAGGACCCCTGGTATAAAGGTATAAAATGGATGGTTTGTCTCTCGAATTTGCATTTCTCCTCTTTGGCGTAGAGTCCATGTTTCCTGAGGGTAGGGTTCTTTATGTGCACACGGTGCAGTTCAAGAGATGCAGAAAAGATGAGAATATCATTGAGATAGAAGTGATCCAGAAATTCTCTAACTATGTCATTTACGAGGTATTGGAAAGTGACTGGGGCATTGCAAAGTTTAAAAGGCATCACAAGTTATTCAAAATGTCCGAAATGGGTTCGGAAGGCCGTTTTCCACTCGTCTCCTTCTCTAATTCGGACTAAGTTGTAGGCACCTCGGAGATCCAGTTTAGTGAAAACTCTATCTTTGAAATACTGTAGTTTGGGTATGAGAGGGAGGGGGTAGCTGTTCTTGATGGTAATTTTGTTTAATTCCCTGTAATCTACACAAGGTCTGAGTGTATGATCCTTCTTTTGAACAAAAGAAGATTCCTGCTCCTGCAGGGGAAGAGGATAGACGGATAAATCATTGTTCCAGATTCTCGTTTATGTAGAGTCCTAGAGCCTCCAGCTCTATTTCTGATAATGGGAAAATCCGACCAAAAGGAATTTCTGCACCTGGAAGTAGCTCTATAGGACAGTCATAGGAGCGATGAGGTGGCAACACATTGGCGTTCTTCTTATCAAACACATCCAGGAAGTCATGATAGCTGGTAGCACATATTGACTGATATCTGAGACTGGCTGAACAGTCAGGTAGCTGGGAGAGTCCAATGGTTAAGGAGCGAAACAGTGCTGCTGGCAGTAGACTGGAGAGAACATGATTTCCCCATTTAGACCAGTCAATCTTGGGATTATGGGCCCGCAACCAGGGAATGCCCACTATTACTGGAAACATGGGGGAGTAGAGGACATTGAAACATAGTAACTCTTGATGTCCAGCATCAGTAGTCATTAGAATTGGTTCAGTTTCTTGGGTAATGGGCCCTGACTTGGGAATGGTGCCATCTGCCAGGTGAACAGTAAGACTCAGTCTCTTAGGTCTAGGTGGAATCCGTAATTTCTCAGCTAATGTAAGATCCAGGAAACAACTGCAGGCGCCTGAATTAACTATGGCTCGGAATTTGACTTCCTCTTCTGCCACTTGCAGTGAGACAGGCAAGATGATATGAGCTATACAAAAAAATTGGTGCAGCGCAAATCTATAACTAAGAAAATAATAAACTGAGCAAATGATAAATGAAGCAGCAGTCCATATGAAGAAGGTAAAGTCCCTTTCAATGTGACTTGTTTTGTGCTGGGATGTAAATAAATAATAACGAAATGATAAGCGGAATCCAAACAAAGTGCTGAGAAAGGCTACATCCAGTGTTGATCCCCTTCACCAAGAGCGCACGCATGCGCTCACCTCAAAATTAGACCCCTGTAAACCAGTGGGTCTAATGAGCAGGAGGAACATGAATTGCTGATCCATCCAAAGTATATCAGCAGCAGAGGTTAACACAAAATCCCGGGTCCAACAACACACATAAACCGTGATCCAGGGAATCGAATACAAAGAAGAGAAACCACTCCAAGTGTAAACCGTATGGGTAAGTATTTTATTAAAAAGAATCTCACTTACAATGTAGTAGTGCAATGTAGGCGCATCGGTAAACATCAGGATAAAAGTAGACAGCACCGCTGTCTCCACTAAGATGAAGCGAGCCGCACGGTGCTCAGAACAGCAGCGGGTGACGTCAGATATGGGCGACTCCATCTCCCGTAGGCGTTGCGTCCTACGGGACTTTGTCAGCGGGGGTGGAGTCACCACATCACCCTCACATATAAATAGAGCGAACGCTGTTCCGGGAATCTGCAATGTAAGTTCTCAAGCTGCCCAAATGATGCTGACATCTAGTGGCCATAAAATATTTTGCATCCGCCACAAAAAGCGAATACAAAAAAGAACCTATCATAAAATCATACCTAAAATTCACAAAGGCTGCAAGCCATTTGTGTGAATATTGATAAAAATACTGACATCATCCGCTGCTGTTATACATAACCAATACAATTACAATAAAGTGAACAAAAAACACACAAAAAAAAAAAAAAAAAATATATATATATATAACATATATATATATATATATATATATATATATATATATATATATATATAGAGATATTTTTTTTATATAGATATACTTTTTCATGTTCAGTGTCCTCACAAATTTCTGGACATTTACATAAGTGTGGAACTTATCTAAATTCCTCAAGGAGGTGTTCATTCCCACCTTTCAAACAAATCCGTTTTCAACCCTCTTAAATAAGGATAACAAGCACCTTGAGGTGTTTAGGAATATGGTTGTGAAGGATTTGGATGAATTACACATCAAAAGGGTGCAGGATCCTGCTTTTATTAAGCAGGGGATCAAATCCCTGGAGCAGAAACGGGATTTAGTCATCAGCCCTGCCGATAAGAGGGGGGGGTTTAGTCGCTATGTCAAAATTCTATTATAAGGAGGAGATGGGGCGGTTATTGGGGGACCAAGAAACTTACCAACTTCTGAGGAAAGACCCTGTTTTTGACTTTCATAAAGACCTGCATTCTTTGGGCAAGAAGGGGAAGGACATGGGTATCTTAAACAAAAAAAGAATCCCTGTTCCTTGATCCAGTTATATGTCGCACTCCCATTTACATACTCCCTAAGGTGCACAAGGATGCTCTCTGGCCCCCAGGGAGGCCTATAGCGAAGGGGATTGGGTCTGTGACTGCACGCCTTGGTCAATACATTGATCATTTTTTGAAGCCCCTGGTATGTGGGACCAAGGCATACCTGAGGGACACTAGCCATATCATCCAGAGCCTAGAAATGATTACACTCCCGTCCCAGTCTTATCTTGTGACAGCTGACGTTGGGTCGCTCTACACTATTATTGGCCATGAGGATGCCATGTCATCGGTACAGTGGGCTTTGGAAGCCTCGGCTTTAAGTGTGGAACATAGATCTTATTTATTGTAGTGTCTGGGTTTTTGCCTACAAAAAAATTACTTTTGGTATAACCATCGCTTCTACCTTCAAAGTAAGTAAGTTGTTTATGGCCCACTGGGAGGAATGTGTGGTTTTCCATTGATGTATTCCTGATCTGGAAGGGGGATCTGAACAGTTTGAGGTTATTTATGGACAAGTTAAATTTTAACACCAGAAACATTGTCCTCACTTGGAACACTAATTCTGATAGAATGGTCTTTCTGGATTTGGAGATCTTTAGGAACGGTGATTACCTTAAGACCCGGAGTTATTTTAAGCCGACTGATCTGAATGGGTACATCTCACTAAGTAGTTGCCACCATAAATTGTGGCTCTGTAATATTCCAAGGGGACATTTTGTCAGTTTAAGGAGAAATTGTTCCTCCGAGGCTGATTTTCTTTACCAGTCGGCTCAATTATCCGAAAGGCTCATTCAAAAAGGATATCAGAAGGGTGACCTTGAGTTGGAATTTGAGAGGGTGGCGAGTCTTGATAGGACCACTCTTGTGTCAGGGTCTAAGCGAATTAAAGAGAATTCCCAAGAGTTTACGATGATCCTGGATTATAATGTGCAATATAAGAAAGTTGAAAGGATCGTCTCTAGACATTGGGGTATTCTACTGAGGGACAAAGTTTGTTTCATTTTTAGGAAGGCTAAAACACTGAGAGATATGATAGCTCCCGGAGTGGTGGATCCCCCTGCTCCGAGGGTTAACAGGCTTTTTTCTTTTATGTCAGGGTTTTATGCCTGTGGACGCTGTCGAGCCTGTAAACACTTCAAATGCAACCTGAAGAAACATAAGGAATTAGTGGCAGCAGCCACGGGTAAGACTTACCCGATTAGGGAATTGATTACGTGTCGGACCCAAGGGGTTGTCTACATGCTGGAGTGCGATTGTGGCCTCCAGTATGTTGGCAGAACCTCAAGGGCTTTGCATGTTTGCATTGGCAAGCATGTTAGCAATTGTCAGGAAGGCCCTGCCAGAAGACAAGTTAGCAACCGCAGGCAAAGTCCTGCCCCTCGAATCTCCCAAGGAAGAAGTGCACTTAGCTAACACCAACGCGTTAGCGCGCGCTAATTGGCTAATTGGCAAACATGAAAGTGCCAGCATGTGAATTTGAGTGCGCACGCTAATGTGCGCTACACCCGATGACAGTTTAGGCATCAAAGGGCTTTTTAAGCTGGATTTGCTCCCAGGATCAGTGCTGTCTCGTCTACAGTGTTCCTTGCCAAACCTGCTTCCTGTTACCTGTGTTGTTCCTGAAATCTTGACCCGGCTTGCCTCTGACTACTCCAGTACTCCTGCACTGACCCCAGCCTGTTCTTTGACCATTCTCCAGTCTCTCAACTTGTACCTAATCTGACCTCTCTGTGTATGACCCGGCTTGTCTGACTCTGCTTACCTTCCAGTATTCCCCGAGGCTCCCTAGTTGCTGCCTTGGTCCAACTACTCCCAGGACACCTGCCTCCTTCTGGAACTCTACGCTACCAGCAGTCCTGCAGCCTGCACGTCCACCGGCACTCGTGCGACTCTGCACTCTGCGCCTCCTGTTTACTCTATCAGGGGCTCTGAGTCAGAAGTGTAAGGGAGGCCATCCTCCGCACATTCAGGCTCTACCTACCAGGTACGTGACAGCAATATTAAAAAGGGCCTAAGGTCCCACAATGTGTCTAAACATTTACGATTGTTTCATAATAGAGACCCCAGAGGTTTACGTTTTTGGGGCATGGAGTAGGTCAACAGGCATTGGAGAGGGGGTAATTTTGTTCATTGAGTCAAAGAGAATCCTACTGGATATACGAGACTAAGGTCTCCAATCCATTAGGTTTGAATGTAGAATTTGATTTAAATTGCTTTATTTCAGATAGGTAAAAAATGTCTATCTTTTTGTTTCTCTTTGGATTTTCCTTATATTTGCATACATTTTCTTCATATATATAATTTTTGGTGTGTTTTATGTTCAGTTTATTGTAAGTGTTTTAGTTATGTATAACAGCAGCGGATGATATCAGTATTTTTATCAATATTCACACATTTGGCTTGCAGCCTTTGTGAATTTTAGGTATGATTTTATGATACGTTCTCTTTCGTATTCGCTTTTTGTGGTGGATGCAAAATATTTTATGGCCACTAGATGTCAGCATCATTTGGGCAGCTTGAGAACTTACATTGCCGATTCCCGGAAGAGCGCTCGCTCTATTTATATGTGAGGGTGATGTGGTGACTCCACCCCCACTGACGAAGTGTCGTAGGACGTAACGCCTACGGGAGGTGGAGTCGCCCACATCTTAAGTCACCTGCTGCTGTTCCGAGCACCGTGCTAACCTCTGCTGCTGATATACTTTGGATGGATCGGCAATCCATGTTCCTGCTCATTAGACCCGCTGGTATTACAGGGGTCTAATTTTGAGGAGCGCATGTGTGTGCTCTTGGTGAAGGGGGATCAACACTGGATGTAGCCTTTCTTTCTCAGAACTTTGTGTGGATTCTGCTTATTTATTTAATCCTCTCGCTTGGATCTTGGGACTTTACCTTCTTTATATGGACTGCTCCTTCATTTATCATTTGCTCAGTTAATTATTTGCTTAGTTATAGATTTGCGCTGCACCATTTTTTTTTGTATATTTCTGTGTGGACTCTACATAATGTTCCTGGGTCGGTGTTCAGCTTGCATATCAACTGTTTAACATATATTGTTTGCGCTGATTGTTTTGTTTGTTTTATTTAAGATGATATGAGCTGGAGAGGATCCAGCGACCGAGGCATATGTGGGACGAGAGGACAGGGACTTACTGGGTCTCACAGGGCAGTTTAGAAGAAAATGTCCAGTACCGCTCCAGTATAGACAAAGGTTGGCTTGCGACCGGCGGATCCTCTCTTCAGCGGTCAGGAAAGGCTGCACCAGGCCAAATTGCATGGGTTCTCCATCAAGAGGTGCTGAAGAGGAGATAGGTGCAGTGGTGGTTACTGGAGGTTTGTAAGATTGAGTCTGTTCAGACCGCCGCTCCCGTAAATCGGCGGTCAAGCCGTATAGCCAACTATATAAGGAGTTCAAGGGTAGCGGGAGCTTCCACCTGGGCCAGTTCATCTTTGGGCGCCTTGGACAGACTGAGCCGGAACTGGTACTTGAGTGCTGCCTCATTCCAGTCTGTATCTGCTGACCATTTGTGGAATTCAATTGTATAGTCCTCTACAAGCCGGTTCTCTTGCTGGAGTGTGTGCAGGGCTGCCTCGGCTGAAGCTATTCGCTGGGGGTCCTCATAGAGCTGTGACATGGCTCCAAAAAAGGCTGAAACTGAGTCAATTTGTTCAATAAGATGATGGGCCAAGGATTGTGGTTCTTCGTTGAGCAAGGAGATGATGAAACCTACTTTGACAGTTTCAATGGAGAAAGTCCGTGGCTGCAGAGCTAGGTATAACTGACAGGCATTTTTAAAAGCTCTGAATTTTCTTTGGTCCCCAGAGAAACATTCGGGTATGGGGACTCTTGGTTCAGGTGGAGGCACCTCTACCGTGGGTGTGACAGTGGTGCATTCAAAAACAGTGGAAGCTGGAGCAGAGGCCACATGTGCGGGTTTCTGGTAAGCAGGAGAGGATATAGAGGGTATGCTGTTCAGGCGAACTTCTAGTTGAAGATAGCTGTTATACCTGAAGGGTTCCACATGTACTGTCACTTTAAGGCTGGCTCCACCCAGGAGTGATGACAAGGGTCAAGGGGTAGAGTAGCCATCTTAGAGCACATGTAATAGAAGCATACCGAATATACCTGTCCTTAGATGCATGTTGCAGTGTACAGTGAGTACTGAATAAACATCCGTTGTTCCAGACCAGAGTCTTTTGTCTCTCACAACGCAGAGAATATAACAGTGGCAAAGAGGATGGGATTTACAAAGTTACTATCAGTCTGAGAGAGATAGAAAAAAAACAGAAAACCATTGTGGATTTTCACCTGGGTAAAAACACTCTCAGAGCCCAGCAGGAAAATGTCATTGATCGGGACATTTGATGGAGAACAGACATCCTGGAGTTCCTGGGTTGAGAGACTGGAACAGTATTTCGGTGCAAATGCCATCCCAGGTGACAGGCAAGTAGCAGTATTTCTGACAGTGGTTGGTGCTAGGACATATGACACTCTTAGGGATCTTTTCCCTGAAAAACAAGCGACTAAGACATTGGCAGAGCTCCTGACACTGTTAGAGGATCACTTTCAGCCTAGACCACTAGAGATTGCAGAAAGAGTCCGGTTCTATCAGCGGGAGCAGCAACCAGGTGAAGAAATTAAGGCTTATGTGCTCGCGCTTTGCAGACCAGCCTCGAGCTGTTCTTTTGGGGAGTACTTACCTACTGCACTGAGGGATACGTTTGTTAACAGTCTCTTTTGGCTAGACTCACTATTAGGTCCCATGACAGAGAAAGCCTTTACCCTTTGTGAGGGATTAGCTCGGTGGCAGGTGTGGATGACCCCTTTTGGGGTTCGTTACACAGGGAGATAGCCGAGAAGTGGTTGAAAACAACAGTGTATGAGTTTTATTCTTGCAATTTTCCTTCACACAAATGCAAGCATCAAAACATCAAAAATAAAATAAAAGACAAAATAAATCCTTGCCACTGTGGGCGGCTACCTTCTCACACACAGGAACCTACCTAAAGAGTCTGTCCCCAACCTACTGTTGGGCAGACTTTGCTGATCCTACAGCAGACCATCAATAGTCCATTTATTTTCTCTTCACATAGGAAATGTTCATTGACCTCTTCACATAGAAAACACTCCTTTGTTTTTCCCTTCACATGAAAAACATTCCTTTGTTTTCTCTTCACATAGAAAAACAGTCCATGTCCTCACCTTGAGAAGTCTTCAGCCTTTTTATCCTCCTCAGCGCACATCGCTCCAGGAGGTATATTCCTCTCCCATGCTCACACAGCGTCAGGAGGCATACATCTGACTGCTCTCCTATCCCCAGCTCACACAGCTTCAGGAGGCAGCCCTCAATAGACTTCCTCTGGACAAATTATAGAGGCCTTGATTTCCTCATTCTGAATAGCTGGATGTTTTTCAACTTCCTCAAACCTCCCTGGCTACCTTTGCAGCAGACACAATATAGTAATTGTCTAAACCAAGCAGAAGTGTATCTCCCATCTGTGACAACACTCACAGATTTACCTGACTTCCTGTCACATTTACCTGACGTCCTGGGCAGAAGGAAAGATGTTAAAGAGGAAGTTTTCAGAGCAGCAGTCAAGCCAACTGCAGCAAAGTGGAAATATAGACTCTCACCAATCTGGATGTGCTACCATTGTGGGAATACAGACCATGATCACAAAGTCTGCCTGTTTAAGGATCAGACCTGTCACAATTGTGGTAAGGCAGGCCATCTTAAACGAGTGTGCCGTAGTACAAAGGTGCGAGATAAGCAACCTCTGAACCCCAAGACAAAGGCATATATGGTGGGAAGATATACATCATCATCTGAATCAGAGGATGAGGAAGTGCTCCACAAATTAGACATACAACATACTCATTCAGCACCCTCCGCGATGACTGTAGAGGTAACCGTTGAAGGAAAGAAACTCACGATGGATGTAGACACAGGCAGCAGTTTCAGTTATAACCCAGAAACAATGGAGACAGCTTCTGATCCGAACAACTGTCCATCCAACACCAATTAAACTGCAGACATACTCAAAGCAGATACTCCACCCACTAGGTTATGTGAGTACAGGTATTCCACTCTTTGGGAGAGACTGGATTGCTTACTTTGGTATGCCAGACATCGCCATAAACCCCTGTAACACCATTAGCATTCCATTAGGAGATAATGAGGGATGGGTGGTGTCCCGAAAGCAGCGGTTCCCAAAGGTCTTTGAAAACCAGGTGGGGAAAATAAAGCATGACTGTGTGAGACTCAGGCTGAAACCCAACCCTCAGCCTAAGTTCTTCAAGGCTTGGACAGTACCTTTCGCACTCCGAGCAGGAGTGGAAGCTGAACTAAGTCAGGTGGAGGAACAAGGTGTCATCTCAAAGGTAGAGCACAGCGAGTGGGCATCACCAGTTGTACCAGTGAAGAAAGCGAATGGGGACTTACGCATTTGTGGCAATTTCCGCATGGCACTAAACTCTCAACTGGAGATAGACCAATATCCCCTATCCAGAGTAGATGACATTTTTGCCTCTCTTGCAGGAGGTCAAAAGTTCACCAAGCTTGATCTCAGGCAAGCATATTTACAGTTTGAGGTCCACCCTTCGTCTCACAAGTTTATAACCATCAACACCCACAAGGGGCTGTATCAATACAATCGGATGGTGTTTGGTGTAGCCTCCGCCCCAGCCATTTGGCAATGAAAAACGGACGCGATTTTGGCGGACATTTCTTTCACGCAGGAACATGGAGCACAAGCGGAACATGGAGCTTGTGTTGACGAGACTCCAAGAGCAGGGTCTAAAAGTGAACTTAGCGAAATGCCAATTCATGATACCTAAATTGGGGTTTTGTGGCCACCTTGTGGATGTGGAGGGTATACACAACACAGAAGGCAAAGTTGATGCTTTAGTCAAAGCTCCAGCCCCAACCAATGTCCAACAGCTGCGGTCATACCTTGGTTTGCTGAACTATCACCACAAATTCCTGCCAGATCTGGCACACACCTTGTTTCCTTTGAACAAGCTTTTGGAGAAACACTCCAGATGGGACTGGTTGGCTGCAAGTGGAAGCTGTTGGTGTCACGAATGCTTGTGCACTATGACCTTCAGAGGCCTCTGACCTCGGCTTGTGATGCCTCACCCTATGGTCTGAAGGCTGTAGTATCTCACATCTTACCAGATGGGTCAGAAACACCTCAGAAATAACCTCTGCTGCTGATATACTTTGGATGGATCGGCAATCCATGTTCCTGCTCATTAGACCCGCTGGTATTACAGGGGTCTAATTTTGAGGAGCGCATGTGTGTGCTCTTGGTGAAGGGGGATACACACTGGATGTAGCCTTTCTTTCTCAGAACTTTGTGTGGATTCTGCTTATTTATTTAATCCTCTCGCTTGGATCTTGGGACTTTACCTTCTTTATATGGACTGCTCCTTCATTTATCATTTGCTCAGTTAATTATTTGCTTAGTTATAGATTTGCGCTGCACCATTTTTTTTTGTATATTTCTGTGTGGACTCTACATAATGTTCCTGGGTCGGTGTTCAGCTTGCATATCAACTGTTTAACATATATTGTTTGCGCTGATTGTTTTGTTTGTTTTATTTAAGATGATATGAGCTGGAGAGGATCCAGCGACCGAGGCATATGTGGGACGAGAGGACAGGGACTTACTGGGTCTCACAGGGCAGTTTAGAAGAAAATGTCCAGTACCGCTCCAGTATAGACAAAGGTTGGCTTGCGACCGGCGGATCCTCTCTTCAGCGGTCAGGAAAGGCTGCACCAGGCCAAATTGCATGGGTTCTCCATCAAGAGGTGCTGAAGAGGAGATAGGTGCAGTGGTGGTTACTGGAGGTTTGTAAGATTGAGTCTGTTCAGACCGCCGCTCCCGTAAATCGGCGGTCAAGCCGTATAGCCAACTATATAAGGCGTTCAAGGGTAGCGGGAGCTTCCACCTGGGCCAGTTCATCTTTGGGCGCCTTGGACAGACTGAGCCGGAACTAGTACTTGAGTGCTGCCTCATTCCAGTCTGTATCTGATGTAGACACAGGCAGCAGTTTCAGTTATAACCCAGAAACAATGGAGACAGCTTCTGATCCGAACAACTGTCCATCCAACACCAATTAAACTGCAGACATACTCAAAGCAGATACTCCACCCACTAGGTTATGTGAGTACAGGTATTCCACTCTTTGGGAGAGACTGGATTGCTTACTTTGGTATGCCAGACATCGCCATAAACCCCTGTAACACCATTAGCATTCCATTAGGAGATAATGAGGGATGGGTGGTGTCCCGAAAGCAGCGGTTCCCAAAGGTCTTTGAAAACCAGGTGGGGAAAATAAAGCATGACTGTGTGAGACTCAGGCTGAAACCCAACCCTCAGCCTAAGTTCTTCAAGGCTTGGACAGTACCTTTCGCACTCCGAGCAGGAGTGGAAGCTGAACTAAGTCAGGTGGAGGAACAAGGTGTCATCTCAAAGGTAGAGCACAGCGAGTGGGCATCACCAGTTGTACCAGTGAAGAAAGCGAATGGGGACTTACGCATTTGTGGCAATTTCCGCATGGCACTAAACTCTCAACTGGAGATAGACCAATATCCCCTATCCAGAGTAGATGACATTTTTGCCTCTCTTGCAGGAGGTCAAAAGTTCACCAAGCTTGATCTCAGGCAAGCATATTTACAGTTTGAGGTCCACCCTTCGTCTCACAAGTTTATAACCATCAACACCCACAAGGGGCTGTATCAATACAATCGGATGGTGTTTGGTGTAGCCTCCGCCCCAGCCATTTGGCAATGAAAAACGGACGCGATTTTGGCGGACATTTCTTTCACGCAGGAACATGGAGCACAAGCGGAACATGGAGCTTGTGTTGACGAGACTCCAAGAGCAGGGTCTAAAAGTGAACTTAGCGAAATGCCAATTCATGATACCTAAATTGGGGTTTTGTGGCCACCTTGTGGATGTGGAGGGTATACACAACACAGAAGGCAAAGTTGATGCTTTAGTCAAAGCTCCAGCCCCAACCAATGTCCAACAGCTGCGGTCATACCTTGGTTTGCTGAACTATCACCACAAATTCCTGCCAGATCTGGCACACACCTTGTTTCCTTTGAACAAGCTTTTGGAGAAACGCTCCAGATGGGACTGGTTGGCTGCAAGTGGAAGCTGTTGGTGTCACGCATGCTTGTGCACTATGACCTTCAGAGGCCTCTGACCTCGGCTTGTGATGCCTCACCCTATGGTCTGAAGGCTGTAGTATCTCACATCTTACCAGATGGGTCAGAAACACCAGTGGCATTCGCCTCCAGGTCCTTGACAAAAGCAGAAAGCAATTACTCACATTGACAAAGAGGCTCTGGCACTGATATGGGCAATTAAGAAGTTTCATCTTTACCTGTATAATAGGGAATATAACATACTGATGGACCATAAACCACTCCTTCAGATCTTTAGCCCTAAAAATGGCATCTCTCAGAGGACTGCGGCCCGTCTTCAATGCTATGCCCTATTCTTGGGGCATACAGCTACAAAATCCAGTATCGTGGTCATGATGCCAATGCAGTCACAATGTCCCGACTTACAAGGATTGCAATGGACTCTTCTCCACCAGTCAAGAGTTGTCGTTACACCAGCCTGTCCTTCTTGTCTTCTGGGGAGGTAGCAGCCCATACAGCCAAGGATACCTTCCTTAAAACAATACTCTCCTGGGTACAGTACGGTTGGCCTGCAACAGTCACACAGGATTATGAATCTTACTTCCGTAGGCGTCTGGAATTAACTCTGGCTGGCAACTGTTTTATGGGGAGACCGAGTGATCGTTCCACAGACCCTCCAGAGACAAATTCTAGACTTGCTAGATACTGGTCATCCCAGGGGCACATGTATAAAAAAAAGGCCCGAAGCTATGTGTGGTGGCTGAACCTAGACTCCGATATCACACCATATGTGAATGCTTGTGCTGGATGTGCACAAACTGCAAGAGACCCTCCTTGAGGGTGCGTCCAGCCCTGTACTTGGCCCACGGTTCCCTGGTTTCGCCTACACTTGGACTTTGCAGACCCGATCAGAGGACACACCTTCTTGATCATATTTGATGCCCATTCAAAGTGGCCTGAGGTCATTCCCTTTACCCAGCTGACGACTAAGGCGACGATTTCTATACTGTTACATCTCGCTACTACGTTTGGATACCCCAGAGAAATCGTCATGGACAACGGTGCACAATTCACAAGCCAGGAGTTTCAGGGTTTTCCGACTACCCACAACATAAGACACAAGTTGACCGCATCTTACCACCCAGCTACAAATGGTCAAGCAGACCTTCAAACGCTATTTCAAAGCTACAGTGGCTACAAGTAAACAGTCCCTGTCACCCCAGCAGCTGGACTCCTTACTTTCTGCTTACAGAAACACCCCACATGCAACCACCGGGAAAACTCAAGCGGAACTCCTTTTGGGTTGGCAGCCATGGATTGTTTTGGACATGCTCCTCCCTCAAACGGTCCAGGAACATGTATGGCAGTCCCAAGACAAGTGGGTCAAACATGACAAGATCCCCCGGTTCACAGCCCAACAAAAGGTATGGGTCCGATCTTATGGGGCTTCCAACACTTGTTGGCTTCCTGCTATCGTTGCAGACAATTTGGAACCCAAAATGTATAGGGTCTACCTGGAAGATGGTTTCATTTGCAGACGGCATGCGGACCAACTGGGTCATTCTCAGCTGTCCGAATCCCTGACATCGGCTGAACCACCAGTGTTTTAAGGTTCTGCGCTTAGCGGATCAGGATGCACTGGGACTGATAATTTGGGAGGACTCAGGTCCAACAGATCGTATGGGGTAATGTAGAGAGTAAAGGCGCCTCACTTTAAATGAGTGTATATTGTGAAGCTGCCTTCAAATTTAAGTGTAATGAACCTAAATGCAAATTAAGAAAAATACTGAGGCGCTAACACATGAGTACAACGACCGGTCACAAATATTAAAATAAATGGTAAACTCAGTATATCGTAGTAAATATCACCAGGAGTGACGTCTGGTCCTGGAAGGATTTTGAATCCTTGTCCTTCGCCCCGTGGGATGAAAGGGCCGCTTGTGGGCTAAAAAGACAGGAACACATTTGCGGCAAGGCTCTCTGCTTTTTGTGACCTGCAGAAGCAGGGTGCTCTTACTTCCCATGAGACCTTTAACCACTTTAGGACTGCTCACTGTGCTGCTAATGCGGCACAGTGGCAGCCCTGTGTCCAGCAACGTAGACCTAGCGGGCTGAAGGAAGAGAGGCGGTGATCATCGGGTAAAGAGTGAGAAAATCCGCCCTTTTGTGTAAACAAAGCGGGCGGATCTTCTCTTCAGAACCCCCTCCCCGCACACATGTCAGTAAGCATGAGGCATACATTTAACCCCTTGATCACCAACAGTGTTAACCCCTTCCCTGCCAGTGTCATTATTACAGTAACAGTGCATATTTTTAGCACTGATTACTGAAGTAATGTCACTGGTCCCCCCCAAAAGTGTCAAAGATGTCAGTTAGGGGTCCAATCTGTGTGTATATTCACTCGCGCCCCTGGTATAATAGTCTTAATTTTTGGTAAGCTGCAAGTTCAAATAACTGTAGAATTAGTTATGTGCATATGAATAAATTAAATAACTGCGCTAACCTCTGGTAAATGGGGGTTGTTTGACCCCGCTGTTAAATTGGCTCCAATATGTATAGGTAAGGCTGAGCTCCTATCCATAAAGCACCCATAAAGTGTACATAGTGCTCAAGTATATTGGATGTGCATTATATCCGGCTGACACTCTTGTGTTAACCACTTAAGACCCGGAAGATTTTACCCCCTTCCTGACCAGGGGTTTTTTTGCGATTTTTTACTGCGTGACTTTAACGGACAATTGCGCGGTCGTGCGACGCTGTACCTAAACGAATTTCACGTCCTTTTTTTCCCACAAACAGAGATTTCTTTTGGTGGTATTTCAAAAAAGAGAGAGGTTGGGACTTTGAATGAGAGACATGACACTGACAGGCTTGCACGGTTGAAAAAGATCACATTTAATGGTATGCAGCAAGTACAGACATATTATACATGATATGACAGGATGCATAATATCCATATAACTGAATTGATAGATATATATTGAAAATTGATCCCCAGGACAGCCTCAACAAACCAGCATAACAATGAACAATCATGTTGAGTAATAGGGTATAATCATCACATCCGTAAACTGACGCGTTTCGTGGACTAAGTATGCCACTTTTTCAAGAGTAGATGTGTGGTCCATATCTATAACAAAAAATGCGTATAAGACTAAAGTATGGAATGATGGTTGATGGAAGCTGAAAGGGGGAAAAAAAGAGAAGGAACAAAGTCCCTGCAGTTCCAGAAACTTACATGGTAACCCTGGTAAACTGGTAATGGAGGTGGAGGCAAAGACCCAAAGTGCCTCCCACGGGAGCTGAGGGCGCATAAGGTCAACGGCACAGGCAAGAGACGCCACGCACAAGCAAATAAGTTGAGAGAGTTGCAAAGATGTTTGTAGTATCAGATAAGTAGCAAATAAGTAGCAATAAGTAACAAGTAACAAATAAGTATCTATATATAGTATTGTATTGCTAGCATACTCTGAATGAAAGATGGAGATTGAATGAAGGAAATATCGATAAAATAGTGGATGGCATATATCTATGTCAAAATGAGTAAAAATAAGTAATAATTATATATGTATTATGTGAAAGAGTATCATATGTCAAAATGAGTAAAAATAAATAATAACTATATATGTATGATGTAAAAAAGTGTCATATGACTTAAATTATTAAAATAAATTAATGAGTGATATAAAAAAGTGACTGTGAATGAAGGAAAGAGATGTGAACGCAAGGTGAGAGAGTTGAACATTTCAACAAGGTGTAGGGGATGCAAATAATTAAAGTGAAGACATGGGAAACCAATAAGGATAGGTGTCCAAGTGGAGGAAAAAACAAAGGAAAGATGGGGTTATGAAAACCCAATCGAACACTGTGCCTGAGGAGAACATGGGTGAGGTTGAATGAGGTGAGAAGAAATGTGCAAGCGGTGTAGTGAGATGAATGGTGTGCGTTCCACCGACCAGATCTGCGTCCCAAGCTCGGACCAACAAAAGCGTAAGTGATGCGGTATGCACTCTACGCGTTTCGTCACACTGACGTCATCAGGAGTAGCGTCTCGCCGTTCATCTCACTACAGCGCTAGAGAGGACCTTGCGGCTCCTAAGCCAGACCGGCGAATATTACCACTGCTTTTTATGTCAGTACCTGCTTTTGTTTTGAATGAAATAAAGAGTTTTAGCGATACTTCACTATCAGAGGCATTTCTTTATACATGTCCTGGGATGGTTCTTGTGGAGCATTAAAGCTGGGATAACCTTACCATTATACTAGTTTGACCCGGGGAATTGGAGCCACTTAAGAGGACAAGAGACCGAACCCCTTCTCTAAGGGAGCGATCCCTAAATATCGACCTGCGCTCTACCCCTGTGTGGGGAAATCCTTCTGGTAAGCACATTATTTACTAGAAAGGGGAGCACCGAACCCACGGGACAGGGGAGTACCGGATCCTTCACCTCCTAATAACCCACCCCACGGCACCTGGGATACTATTACCTTATTATAACTTTGGACTTTTAAAATTACATACGTTTTTGGAGACATTTGTACGCACTTTTTCTGTACACTTTTTTGATCACATATTTGTGCAATTTTTTAATGGCATGTTATTGCTCTTGATGTACCCTATATATGATATACATTCATATATATTTTTTTGTGCTTTAATTTATTTATTTTTCTCACGCACCAAGGGGAATTCTTCATTAGTGCACTAAATACTCTCTAACCTCTGCATCTGACCAGGTTTTAAAAGCCCAATGTGACATAGATCACTTGGGACTACCACTATCAGCACCTGGCACTTTATTCATTTGGCAAGGAATCCTTTTAATCAAATTACTGAGCCATTTGTTATCACTCTATCTACTTATTGCACTTTGCACCTTAATAACTTACCGCACATCTAATCAGTATTTGGCTCATTTCACGGTCAGTCAAGTCACTTTGTGTCACAGGATTCCTTCCTTTTCTCTTAGTGGTGTTTACCACATACGTTGCACATTTTTCAGTGTTATTTTTAAATTTCCACTTTATGGGCACTGGTATATTTATATTTCTGAACAATTTTTGATTATTTTTTATTCACATTATTATACAGATTAACATGCTTATTTATTGTTACCACTGATCTAATTCTGATATCTAGCATTGTGCATATTTATTTATTTATTTGTATACCCATTGTAAGTTGTTCTTTGCACTTTGTTTGCACATTTAGTGATCATAATTAATCCTCTTGATATAGGATTTTCCACTACATATACGTGTATACACTACACCTTACTTACATATTGGCAGCGCCAAACACTTCTCTTTTTTTTCAATCATCCTCTCTTTAACTTCAGCTTTTTCACAGATGGCATCAAGTTACCATCCAAAATTTTGCTGAAATTTCATTGAATCTATTTTTCCTTCTACTCATGAGATGTTCCCTGTGCCACTGGCTGCAATACAACCCCAATGCATGATTGATCCACCTCCATGCTTAACACTCGGACAGAGGTTCTTTTCATTAAATTATGTGCCCCTTCTTCTCCAAACGTACCTTTGCTCATTCCGGCCAAAAAGTTCAATTTTAACCTCATCGGTCCACAGAACTTGTTTCCAAAATGCATCAGGCATTCATTTGCAAAGTTCAAGCGCTGAATTTTGTGGTGAGGACGTAGAAGAGGTTTTCTTCTGATGACTCTTCCATGAAGACCATATTTGTACAAGTATCTCTTTATAGTGGAATAGTGTACCACAACTCCAGTGTCTGCCAGATATTTCTGGAGGGATCGTGCAGTCAAATGTGGGTTTTGAATTATTTTTCTCACAATCCTGCGAGCTGTTCTGTCTGATATTTTTCTTGGTCTTCCAGATCTTGCTTTAACTTCCACTGTTCCTGATGACTGCCATTTCTTAATTACCTTCCGAACAGAGGATATTGACATCTGAAAACGCTTTGCTATCTTCTTATAGCCTTCTCCAGCTTTGTGAGCGTCAACTATTTTCAGTTTCAGTTTTGTAGACAACTGCTTAGAAGATCCCATGGTGCTAATTGTTGGGGTAAGGTCAGATGAGTCTGGGTATTTAAAGCCTTTGAGATTGACATCACCTGGTCTTCCCAGACGATGATTGAGAACAATCCATGACACTGGCAGGTCTCAGCCTTGCAAAGGGGGCAGTGTATGCTATAAATTCTGCAAGGTGCCCAAACTTTTGCAGACACCATTTTTTTGTTTTCTGCAATTTTGAAAGTGTCAATGATGGAAATAAAATCTAACTTTTGACATATTATAAGAATATCTAATCTGTAATTTGATGCCTTTTTGGAGATTTTTCTATCTTTCCTTGGCCTCTTTATGCACATTAATACAAATTTTTACCTGGGGTGCCCAAACTTTCGATCACCACTGTAACTTTTGCGCAAACCAATCAAAATATGCTTATTGCGATTTTTATTTTATTTTTTACCAAAAATATGTAGCAGAAAACAAATTGGCCTAAAATGTTAAAGTTTGATTTATACATTTTTTTTTTGGGAATGTTATATATCAGAATGTGAAAATATATATTTTTTTTTCAAAATTGTCGCTCTTTTTTTCAATAATTAAAAATCGCACAGGTGATCAAATACCACCAAAAGAAATCTCTATTTGTGGGGGGAAAAAAGGACGTAAATTCCTTATGGGTACAGCATCGCACGACCCGCGCAATTGTCAATAACGCAGTGCCGAATCGCAAAATATGGCCTGGTCAGGAAGGGGGTAAAATCTTCCGATCTTAAAGTGGATAAAAATACACTCATTGAGAATTTTTTTTGTCAAAGACATGTAGCTAAATACATTTTGGCCTAAATATATGACAAAAATTTAATATATTGGATATTTTTTAACTGTCAAAGTAGAAAATGTAAATTTTTCGCAAAAATTTTGCTCTTTTTTTTATTAATATCGCAAAAAATAAAAAGTGCAGAGATGATCAAATACAGTGCCTTGCAAAAGTATTCGGCCCCCTTGAGCTTTGCGACCTTTTGCCACATTTCAGGCTTCAAACATAAAGATATAAAACTGTAATTTTTTGTGAAGAATCAACAACAAGTGGGACACAATCATGAAGTGGAACGAAATTTATTGGATATTTAAAACTTTGTTAACAAATAAAAAACTGAAAAATTGGGCGTGCAAAATTATTCAGCCCCTTTACTTTCAGTGCAGCAAACTCTCTCCAGAAGTTCAGTGAGGATCTCTGAATGATCCAATGTTGACCTAAATGACTAATGCTGATAAATAGAATCCACCTGTGTGCAATCAAGTCTCTGTATAAATGCACTTGCACTGTGATAGTCTCAGAGGTCCGTTTAAAGCGCAGAGAGCATCATGAAGAACAAGGAACACACCAGGCAGGTCTGAGATACTGTTGTGGAGAAGTTTAAAGTCGGATTTGGATACAAAAAGATTTCCCAAGCTTTAAACATCCCAAGGAGCACTGTGCAAGAGATAATATTGAAATGGAAGGAGTATCAGACCACTGCAAATATACGAAGACCTGGCCGTCCCTCTAAACTTTCAGCTCATACAAGGAGAAGACTGATCAGAGATGCAGCCAAGAGGCCCATGATCCCTCTGGATGAACTGCAGAGATCTACAGCTGAGGTGGGAGACTCTGTCCATAGGACAACAATCAGTCGTATACTGCACAAATCTGGCCTTTATGGAAGAGTGGCAAGAAGAAAGCCATTTCTTAAAGATGTCCATAAAAAGTGTTGTTTAAAGTTTGCCACAAGCCACCTGGGAGACACACCAAACATGTGGAAGAAGGTGCTCTGGTCAGAAGAAACCAAAATCGAACTTTTTGGCAACAATGCAAAACGTTATGTTTGGCGTAAAAGCAACACAGCTCATCACCCTGAACACACCATCCCCACTGTCAAACATGGTGGTGGCAGCATCATGGTTTGTGCCTGCTTTTCTTCAGCAGGGACAGGGAAGATGTTAAAATTGATGGGAAGATGGATGGAGCCAAATACAGGACCATTCTGGAAGAAAACCTGATGGAGTCTGCAAAAGACCTGAGACTAGGACGGAGATTTGTCTTCCAACAAGACAATGATCCAAAACATAAAGCAAAATCTACAATGGAATGGTTCACAAATAAACATATCCAGGTGTTAGAATGGCCAAGTCAAAGTCCAGACCTGAATCCAATTGAGAATCTGTGGAAAGAACTGAAAACTGCTGTTCACAAACGCTCTCCATCCAACCTCACTGAGCTTGAGCTGTTTTGCAAGGAGGAATGGGCAAAAATTTCAGTCTCTCGATGTGCAAAACTGATAGAGACATACCCCATACAGCTGTAATCGCAGCAAAAGGTGGCGCTACAAAGTATTAACTTAAGGGGGCTGAATAATTTTGCACGTCCAATTTTTCAGTTTTTTATTTGTTAAAAAAGTTTGAAATATCCAATAAATTTCGTTTCACTTCATGATTGTGTCCTACTTGTTGTTGATTCTTCACAAAAAAATGACAGTTTTATATCTTTATGTTTGAAGCCTAAAATGTGGTAAAAGGTTGCAAAGTTCAAGGGGGCCGAATACTTTCGCAAGGCAAAAGAAAACTCTGTTTTTGAAAAAAGGACGTAAATTTAGTTTGGGTACAGCATTGCATGACCGTGCAATTGTCAGTTAAAGTTGCGCAGTGCCAAGTTGAAAAGTGGCCTGGTCATTGAGCAGCCAAATCTTCCAGGGCTAAAGTGGTTAATGATCCATCAGCACCTTTTTGGAAGCCTGGTCCGCAGACCAGCATTTAAGCCAAATCATGCAGCGAAGGGTTACTGCAGTCACAGGCATCCTGTGGGCTGATGGCGCAGCATCCAGGGAGGCATCACAGATATACTGCAACCCCTGTATCAGCTGGTCCGCCAATTCTGCCAGCTCAGGGGGATGTTGACCCCCCCTTCCAAATCCTGGTGCAGAAACTTTGCCCACTTCATTAAAGTCTGAGAGACCAAGGTAATGGCGAACACCAGGGATTCGGTCTTCCTGGCTATAGGGTCTTTTAAAGACAGAGCATCCTCACCTGGTAGCAGAGTGACTTTATTTAACCTGTAAACCTGAAAATCCACTACTGGTGGGGTAATCCCAATGACTAGCGACAACCTTGCCGAAATAGGCGGGAAAAGGGAACAGTTTAGTTATCTTGGAAGGTCTGCGGGTACAAAATTACACCGGCGTGGCCGACTCAGAATTAGCTGTGTTTTTTTTTTTTAAGCATTTTTAAAGTTTCCCGCACTGATACAATTAGTGCCTCCACCAGCACCTTTTCTTGTGCAAATGTAGTGGAAGAGGGTTCATCCTCACTGTCAGAGCACTCAGAGTGCGTGGACGCAGGCCCCATGGGGTGAATCGCATCCATGGCGGCCAAATCAACCTCAGAATCTGAGGATGCAGAGGAAGCAGGTGAAGACGGAGAGTGCTTTTTACTAGGACTGCAAGACTGCCGTCATGGCCGCCAGGGAGGACTGAGACCCAGAGGGTTCAGCAGCCTCTGAGAGAGGGTCAGATGGTGAAACGTGCTGGGGGGGGGGGGGGGGGACCACCAGCAATATTAGCAAAAAACTGCTAAGAAACGATGTGAATAAAACCACTGCTGTACCGATGGTACTACAGGTCCCAGCGCACAGGCAGTGCTGCTATAACAGGAGGAAGGAGTATATACCACCCCAGGGACTCGCCACCACTGCTGCAGAAGGAGAGAGAAAGCGCCAGCAGCTTGTCTCCCCCTCGGTCAAAGAAAAGGAAACGGCTTTTTCCGTCACTAGAGGCCCCCCCCTGAGAACAGCTCCTGCAGGCTACAAGAAAATGTCCGCACATAGACTTCAATGGGAAACTATTAAAACATGGCTGCCGGGCTACACAGACATGGCCGCCAGGTTCCCATGTGTTAGGCTATTTGAAAATGGTGGCACCACGCTGCGAGCGTGCAAATCCCTGGGCCTCATGGGCCCCACATGTACTTAATTCAGTAAGGGGGGCCTAACCAGGAACCCCCCCAGGCATATGGCACATATTAAAATGTAAGTAGAGCCGCTGCAGATCCCCCCCCCCCCCAGAGCTCTCCCACACACTCCATACCACACAGTACCTCCAGGGGGGCTGGGGGGAGGCCAGTGCAGGTGAACCCACCAAAGAGGGGGGGTGCCATAGGAGTAGGAAGGGCATATGAGCAACCAACAAACCCGAGGAGGGTTCGGCGTCCACCCCAAGTTTTCCCAGAGGAGAGGGGGAGACACTGCTCACCACTCCGGGCAGAACACCTCCCCATCTTGGAATGGGGGGCGCTGCGGGCTAGAGGTACGCTGTGACTCAGGCCGCGACCAGATCGTGTGCATCACGAGGGGTTTCACTCGCTATCCAGCCCTGTCCAGCGAGGCAATGTTGCGGATAACCTGCAGTCTGCAGGCACTCACTGGCCAGACTGGGGAGACCATAAGAATCTAGGATATCCAGTGCGTCACCCAGTCTGGCAGTTGATTGTAGTTCTCACAGGAACAGACTTGATTGTTGAAGGAAAACAACAAAAGGAAAAAAGTTCTATTTAAAAAGGAAAACATGCTGCCACAAAAGATCCCAGCAAGGAGCTAGGTCCTCCTGAATAGGCAGAAAAAAACTGAGATCCTATTGCAGGAAGAGGGAGTATACCACCTGGGACTGCCCTATAGGTGTAGTCAAGCTTTGTTAACCCTTTTCTGCCTAGTGCCCTACTCCTAAAGAGAGCAGCATAACCCAACGGTCATAAGATATGAAGCGTGTCCGACAATGAACGAAAGAGAAATATGTTTTTTGCCTTTTTATTATACCGTAGACACATTGCTAATAGCACTAGCTACTTTTTTTTATAGCTTAAACATTGATTTTTGCACTGAAAACTGTAACTTTGGTTAATTTTTTGAACAGTAAAAAAATTGGTTTTGCTAGTAAATTTTGGTGTCATGTCAGTAAAGAATTGGCTCCTTTAGGTACATTGTTTTGGTGAATTTCACTTTAGAAGGTAGGCAACCCTGTACTTATCTGACATGAGATTATTGGCAAGATTAGGCATTGATCCCCATTTTCAAACCATACATGAGCAGAAATAGCTCATAGAACAGAATACATATGGGTTGCATATAGTCACCCTATGGCTTGCTTGAATCAATCCTGTTTGGTGTTAATAGAAATTTTCAGAATGGAGCTTACAGCACATGAAGACAGTATTATGTACTGTATGTTCAGGTTATCACCTCTCTTTATTTTCAGTCCACTGGAAATGAGCTGCATAAATGAATTTATTACATACATACATACAAAAGCGGTTTCAGTCACTCATAACTGTAATGTTAACAGTTTATCCTATGAATTATTGTAATCATTGTATAGATAGAAAGTAATAGGTCCCACTGCAAACAATATGCTTAAATCTTTTAATGAATGGTCAGATTCAGATGAACCTTTGTAATTAAGAATAAAGACGAAGATAAAATAATAAAGAATATTCATGGTATCTTCCACCACCGTGTCTTATATAAAAACTCCTGAATGTATAACTTCGTCACTCCACAACACCAACTGTAAATTTCCACAGTGTGAATGAGACTTCTGTGAATATCAAAAAATATACCACCACCACATTTGAATCAAAGGCTAACCTGAAAGCTGGATCTCAGAGCATAGAGGTCAGTATAAACATGAGTATAGTACATTCTCCATCCAGGATTCATGAATGGACCACACCCACCACTTTCACTGTCACATCAAAGAATTGTCCACAAAAACAAAGAAAATACTCCAGTAGTGCAGATCATTTAGGGATGTTTTATTAACCACTTCTGGACCGGAAGGATTTACCCCCTTAATGACCAGGCACTTTTTTACGATACAGCACTGCGTTACTTGGTACCCTTGAGAAAGTCATGAGGTGTGTGACGCAACGCGTTGGGTTGAGCCCAGTGACGTCACTTCCGTGTCTACGGCCGTGACCGGAAGTTTTACTTTTATCTTTATCCCGCGATCTGCGGTGGAGCATCTACCCTAATATATATGCAAGTTACTATTTTTTTGTGTGAATAAATGGTTTTATATACTGCACAATGAGCCCCCTTCTTCATCTCTACTATTGCACTTTATTATTGCTGATTTGCATTTGTTTGCACATTATATTCACTACCACCGTTTTTATTATCACAGATTTATTCATTGTTTTTATCATATGTGTCTTTTAGCACTATGGATGTTTGATAAATCCTATTATTAATGTATTAGTGTACTATTCTGTCATCTCACCATTCACATATTGGGATTATCATCCTGTTTGGAGATATTCAAAGCCATTGGAATCCTCTCTAGTTTCTTTTCCATAGGTTTGACACCTCAAATAGCCAGGATTTATGAATATAGCGCAGATTCATTTTCTTTACATATCTAGTTTTACATTTAGTATGTGGTGACACTACTAGGATTGGCAGCTTATTCCATCATCATTTGTATTCCTCTACTCATTATTTTTATCATTGCTTCAGTGGCAGCGCATTAGGTCTCTTTTTTTCTTTACTGCGTTACTTTAACTGACCATTGCACGGTCATGCAATGCTGTATCCTTATCCTTATAAAATTGATGCCCTTTTTTCCCCCCACAAATAGAGCTTTCTTTTGGCGGCATTTGATTACCTGTGCAATTTTTCTTTTTTGCGCTATAAACAAAAAAATAGCGACAATTCTGAAAAAAACAACTTTTTTTTATTTTCTGCTACAGTATCTCACTAAATACACCCTTCACATTTTTGTAAATATTTTATTATATATATTTATATTATATCAATAATATTTTATTATAAATATATATAATAAATAAAGTAGTGAGTGTCCAGCTTGTATAACAGTGTGAATTTGCTGTCCCCTCAAAATAACAACACACAGTCATTATTGTCTAAACCACTGGCAACAAAAGTCAAAGTGTCCAAATTGGGCCCAATTAGCCATTTTCCCTCCCCAGTGTCATGTGACTCATTAGTGTTGCAAGGTTTTAGATGTGAATGGTGAGCAGGTGTGGTTAAATTTTGTGTCATCGCTCTCACTCTCTCATACTTGATGAGGAAAAGGGAACAGCCATTTTAGTTATCAAACATGTATTTATGATTAAGCAGATATATTGGATGTATATGTTGCGAGAGGTCATTTTGTATAACAGCTGTTGTGTTCAAAAGCCATTTACACCTCCAGCTGTTTGATTGCTATCTCGACCTTTGAAGACCTTGTCAGGATTATTGGGGAGATTAAATAAAAGAAAAATTGAATTATATAAAGGCCATATATGTTTAGTTCTATATAGAAATTTTGAGCAGCTTGGCATCCATTTTGTTGGGGGTGAATGACAGTTCAAATGTTCTTTTAAACAAAATGTCTCTTACAGAGGGTCTTATAGTTTCAACAGAGGATTCCGTTTTCTTAAAGTAATAAATAAGTAGAACATTGACGTTCTTTTGGATAAGAGTCAGTCAGTCAGTCTGACGCCATCCCAGATACTAGTGTCTTTTAGAGTTATAATCTTATCTGTGTGTAACCATGAACAATAAGTTCAGTATATTTCTTTTTATGGGTTCATTTAAAATAAGTTTTAAAGAAACATTATAATCATTTTATAGAAATTTACCAGCAACAATATTATTACAGTGGGGATCGAAAGTTTGGGCACCCCAGGTAAAAATTTGTATTAATGTGCATAAAGAAGCCAAGGAAAGATGGAAAAATCTCCAAAAGGAATTTAAATTACAGATTAGACATTCTTATAATATGTCAACAAAAGTTTGATCTTATTTCCATCATTTACACGTTCAAAATAACAGAATACAAAAAAATGGTGTCTGCAAAAGTTTGGGCACCCTGCAGAGTTAATATCTTGTACTGCCCCCTTTGGCAAGTATCACAGCTTGTAAACACTTTTTGTAGCCAGCCAAGAGTCTTTCAATTCTTGTTTGAGGTATCTTTGCTCATTCTTCCTTACAAAAGTCTTCCAGTTCTTTGAGATTTCTGGGCTGTCTGTCACGCACTGCTCTTTTAAAGGTCTATCCATAGATTTTCAATTATGTTGAGGTCAGGAGATTGTGAAGGCCATGGCAAAACCTTCAGTTTACGCCTCTTGATGTAATCCCCCGTGGATTTCGAGGTGTGTTTAGGATCATTATCCATTTGTAGAAGCCATCCTCTCTTTAACTTCAGCCTTTTCACAGATGGCATCAAGTTACCATCCAAAATTTTCTTAAATTTTATTGAATCCATTTTTCCTGCAAAATGCAATTATATTCTATATACTGAATCTAATAGTAATACAACACTGCCCTCTGGTGATTGCTTAATTTTGGGGTGATTGCTTAATTTTGGATTCCGGTATTAATAATTAGAAATTAGATGCTTAACCACTTAAGCCCCGGAGGATTTGGCTGCTAAACGACCAGAGGGTATTTTGCGATTCGGCACTGCGTGACTTTAACGGACAATTGCGCGGTCGTGCGACGCTGTACCTAAACTAATTTGGCATCCTTTTTTTCCCACAAACAGAGCTTTCTTTTGGCGGTATTTGATCACCTGTGCGATTTTTTGATCACGCGCTATAAACAAAAAAAGAGCGTAAATTTTGCAAAAATAGCAATATTTTTCCCTTTTTTTTATATGAAATTCCCCCCAAAAAAAATGTAAAAATCAAAATTTTTTAATATTTTCGGCCAATTTGTTTTATGCTACCTATGTTTGGTAAAAAAAATCGCAAAAAGCGTATTTTGATTGGTTTGCGCAAAAGTTATTGCGTTTACTAACAAAGGGAAAGATTTTTGTCATTTTTGTTGTTTTTTTTTTTTAACGCGTAATGGCGGCGATCTGCGATTTTTTTTGCGGTACTGCGACATTGCGGCGGACAGATCGGACCCTTGACTGACATTTTTGACACTTTTGGGGTTACCAGTGACATTTCTACAGTAATCAGTGCTATATATATGCACTGTTACTGTAAAAATACACTGGTAGTGAAGGGGTTAACTTTATTTGAGAGGGAGGGGCTGTGTGTGTCCCTAGGGGCGTGATTCTAACTGTGATTGGCTGTGGCTTCAACTGTATGCAGAGTGATCAATGGATCTACATAGTAGATCCATGTGATCATCTCTCATACAGAGAGGAGAATGACAGGCAGCTTGTTTACACAAGCTGCCTGACTTTCTCCCTCTCCCCCGCCGATCGCAGAGTGGCCGGCGGCGATCGGGTCCGCCGGTCACACGCGCGGGGGGGGGGGTCCGTGACCACGCGGGAGCGGGAGCGCGCGCTCCCTAAACCCTCACAGGCGAGCGACGTAGACCTACGTCACTTTGCCTGTGAGGGGCTGACCGCCGCCGTAGATAGTCGTGCGGCGGTCGGCAAGTGGTTAAAGTGACGTAGAAATTATATGATAATGAGATCCCTGCCCACACTTCAGGGGGCTTAAAGTTTTAGTCAGCTAGAGAGAGGGGGGAGAATTGAAGAAATCGTAAGAGGAGTAAGATGCTTTTGAAAGATGCTCGGAGACACTGATGGGTGACATTTGATACTGAAGCCAGGACAGTGTGACATCTCAGACAACAAGATTTGGCTGGTAAAGTATGTTCCTATTTTTCCTACAGGCATTTGATCTGCCTTATTTAGATGCACCTAACTGATCCATCATTGAAACTGTTAGAATGGTCCCAAATTCAAATCTTGATACTAACTGCAGTATGATTGGTTTAATTTTCTTTTCTTGGAATTTCAAGCTAATTTTTGCTTTAGTAAATGGTTCAGTTGTGATGTATTCTTTATAGTAGATTAACTAAATAGAAACATATTTTACCAAAACTATCTGGACTTTTTGAGGCGTGGTGCAACAATGTTGATCCATGCAACTTTATTTAAAACATAGGAATTATAATATCTGTTGGATGAAAGAAGTCACGTGTCAAATCTGTCATATTGGTTGCCATCTTTTATGTCTTCTTGGTAGACTATTAATCATCTTTTAAAAGTCATCGGTTATGGTCATCTTATTATTCTGAGATAATATTCTTTGATTTTATTCTCATATTACCTGTGTGATATATTGCATTTTATTCTAAACTTTGTGTTTATCACAAATTATATTTTTGACATTTTATTTTGCACTGAAGTATTAACCACTTAAGCCCCGGAAGATTTTACCCCCTTCCTGACCAGAGCCTATTTTGCGATTCGGCATTGCGTGACTTTAACGGACAATTGTGCGGTCGTGCGACGCTGTACCTAAACAAATTTGACGTCCTTTTTTTCCCACAAACAGAGCTTTCTTTTGGTGTTATTTGATCACCTGTGCGATTTTTTGATCATGCGCTATAAACAAAAAAAGAGCGACAATTTTGCAAAAATAACAATATTTTTCACATTTTTTTATATGAAATTCCCCAAAAAAATGTAAAAATCAAAATTATTTAACATTTTTGGCCAATTTGTTTTCTGCTACATATGCTTGGTAAAAAAAAATCACAATAAGCGTATTTTGATTGGTTTGCGCAAAAGTTATTGCGTTTACTAACTAAGGGAAAGATTTTTGTCATTTTTGTTGTTTTTTTTTTTTTAACGAGTAATGGCGGCGATCTGCGATTTTTTTTTGCGGGACTGCGACATTGCGGCGGACAGATCGGACCCTTGATTGACATTTTTGACACTTTTGGGGGTACCAGTGACATTACTACAGTAATCAGTGCTATAAATATGCACTGTTACTGTAAAAATGACACTGGCAGGGAAGAGGTTAACTTTATTGGGGAAGGAGGGGTTAAGTATGTCCCTAGGGGCGTGTTTCTAACTGTGATTGGACATGGCTACTGGTGTAAGAACAGAGATCAACGGTTCTACATAGTAGAACCGTGTGATCTCCATTTTTACACAGGGGAGAATGACAGGCGGCTTTGTTTACATTAGCCGCCTGCCTTTCTCCCTTCACGGCGAACGATCGCGAGTGACCCGATGTCCACCGGTCACACGCACTGACTTGTTAGGGAACGAGCCGGGGCGGGCGCGCGCTCGCCACGCTATTGGCTCACAAGCCAATAGCGACAGGCTAGTGACGTACCGGTACGTCACTTTGCCTGGCCGGGGCTGACTGCCGCAGTATATGTACTTGCGGCGGTTGGCAACCGGTTAAATATATATCTATTTTTGCACAGAATGGTATCCTCCTTATCTTCAGCTTAGTGTCACTTAAAACGATCTTGCATTTTTATTGATTTGTGGAAATAAGTTGAGAATCTCCTAACTTACAGATCTTTGCTTATTTACATAAATAGACACTGTTATATCAGAGCAGTAAAAACATTCTGACAACCTGTTTAGCCAACAAGCCTTGGAAGTGACAAGTCTATGTGAATGACCATCCACATATCAAAGAATGTCACCAAAGACTCAAATGGGACTTCAAAAGAATTTAGTTAGCTAGATGCCACCCAATTCAGAATGTCTAAATTGTAATAGAAATCCTTAGTCAGGAGAGCAGCCATTTTTTTTGAAACAATACTCTGTATTGCTTGTTGCTCTCCCTGCATGCTTGTAAAATAAATTTTTCTTTTAATTCGGCTTCAGCAGCCAATGTTACTGAAACCACTTGAGTTTTGGGGTTTTCCTATCAATTGGTCCTTCTTAGCCGGAAAGGGACGCTCTGCAGACATCGCTAAGACACGGAACAGGACAGCACAACTTGGGAATTCACTTTCTGCTTGTGTGTAGGAACAGTACCCTTCCCAAGAACCTTGGCTGTTGAATTGTTTATTTTTTTTTTACTTTCCATACTGTGTTCTTATTTCTTTATTTTCCTTTGCATGAATGTGTTCTGCTGAATGATTTTCCCTATCTCAGAAGCAATGTGTGGTTAGGTAGGATTTCTGCAGTTCCTGCCATGGTGAGACCTACCAGGTCAGGAATCGGGTCTTCAGACTCAAGTTATCATTCATAAGGTGTGATTGATAAGGTACTATGCGTGGTGAGGCCTTGGTTTATTGCCGAGGGTGATGGGCTGCTTATAAAACAGCACTGCTTGAATCCTTAGTACCAATGTGATTGGGAAAACTGTCTTCTCTTTCTCTTTTGCGTGACTCTCAATAAAGTCACACTATAAGCAGGAGAACTGTCTCCTATATTTCACAACAGTGCCTATAAACTGAAGTGGAAGACTTTTTAGGGAAGCAGAACATAAGATTCTATACTCTCCCTCTCTCACAGATTCTATAATTTCTCCTATTATACTGCACCATTTGTCAGAATATGTGTGTCCTGCATATGAGTGGTTGATCTCTGAAAAAGGAGTGCTTTTTACATTCTTAAACTATTTTAATCTGTACGTCAGTCTGTGGGGCTGATTTATGATTTATAGTCTGGTATAGATCCTGGGCAAGGATTGGGGCCAGATACACAGTTCCTGCTATTACCTAGGTACATTGTGTCTGTGTGACTTGGGGACCTAGTAATAGAATAATTCTTCAGGAAGCCTCATCACCGTGTGAGATGGGGGAATGGTATCACCGCGTACACCTCAAATGAGGATCTGTGTGATCCCACTATGAACCCTTCCTGGACCGCCAAAGATTTTGCCTATCAGTCTGTGTGGCTGTGATATTTTTTTTTTTAATTTATATCTTTATTGGTGATTTTTTATATATACATACATTTCAAACAAACATTGTCATGATCTGACCAAACCCCACCCCCCTTACCTCCCCCTCCCTCCTCCCCCCAATTAACCCAAAAAAAAAAAAGAGAGTTTTTATACTTTTATGCACTCATTCCCAACATTTCTTCGTATGAAGATGTATTCCATACTATATTACCGTACGCCAGAAGGGGTATGGGGACCATCCCCCCGCAGCCTGGACCAGGCTCCGCCCAGGGTGACCCTCTCTTAAACTCCCTTTAAGAAGAATTGGCTTCCAAGTATTGCACCCAGGGTCTCCATCTCAACTTAACTTGATCCTCTGAATTTCCCAATATGGCGGACAGTTCTTCCATCTTAAAAATCTCGTTGACCTTCCCACACCACAACTCGTAAGTTGGGATCACTGTCTGTTTCCAGAAAATAGGTATGCATGCCCTTGCTGCATTCAACAGACGCAGAGTAAGGGACTTCCTGTAGCTCCGCACTGAGCTTCCTGTCAAATGCAGCAAGCACAACGCGGGGTCCTCTAGTATATCCACGTTGGCTATATGTTTTATAGCCACTGCTATCTTATTCCAAAATGGCCGCACTCTTTTACATCCCCAAAAAATATGTACCATATTTCCATCCTCCAATCCACACCGCCAGCATTTTCCTGAGACCGCCTCTTTTATTCTGTGTAATAGTGATGGGACTCTATACCATCTGGTTAGAATTTTATACCCTGTCTCTTGGATCTTACAATCTAGTGACGATTGGTGAACTAATCTCAGGATCTTATTTATCTGCTCTTTTGACCACACGGTATTTAACTCCTGCTCCCATTTTTGGATAAACAGCAATTGTTGGTCTCCCTCATCTTCTGACAATTGTGTATAGAACCTTGAGATCAAATGGCCCGTCGCGTTACCTGTTCTACACATATTTTCCAGATCCGTTAGCTCTCGTGGTGCATACCCTTTCTGCCGAACTGATCTAATATAATTATACAACTGATAAAGGCTGAAATAATCTAGCGATTCTCCTGCACCTGTCCTAAGTTCTTCTAGGGAGGGCATAGGCCCATTTTGCCATATATCGCCTAGGCGCCTTTTACCATTCTGAGCCCACCTACGGAGTCTGGCATTTATACACCCTGGGGGAAAATCCGGGTTCCCCAAGATCGGTGTCATCGGAGATATACCCGGGGCTACCCTCCAATGCGACTGAATTCTCTTAGTTTCTTTTATAGTCACTCCCACTATAGGATGTTTGAGAATAGCGTCTTTTGATTCGAACACCGACCATGGGGCTGGGGGGGTTAGCTGACCTGTTTCCTCATTCTCTAAATTCACCCATCGTTTGGTAAGTTTATTGCAGTGCCAGTCTACCACCCTTACTATATGGACCGCCCTGTAATATCTCAGGATATCTGGTAATCCCATCCCACCTCTTACTTTGGGTAAGGCCAACGTCTGCATCTTAATTCTCGGGGATTTGTTTGCCCAAATATAGGCGCGGAGTATGCCCTTGATTGATTGAAAGAATTCTTTTGGAACTGCTATTGGAATTGTCTGCATTAAATACAAGATACGGGGTAACACATTCATTTTAATAACGCTACAGTGCCCAAACCACGTCACTGCCAACAGCTGCCATATTCTAAGATCTGCTTTAATCTTTCCTACAAGCGGAAGGTAATTCTTTCTATAGAGATCTGTGGGATCTGCCGTTAACTGTATCCCTAAGTATTTCAGCGTATCTGAGGCCCATTGAAACGGGAACGCTGTTCGAAGTGCTCTCTCTTCTTGGTCAGATAACGATATGTTGAGTGCCGCTGATTTAGTTACATTAATTTTCTAATTAGAGAACCCACTGTATGTTTTCAGGGCGTCTAGAATATTTGGTAATGAAAGAGAAGGGTTAGTAGCAAAAAACGCGGCCACCTTGTGTTGTTCCCCCCCGCTTTGGATTCCCACTATATCCGGAGAACTCCGAATTCTGCACAATAGGGGTTCCAGACACAAAACGAATATAAGCGGGGATAAAGGGCACCCCTGCCGTGTGCCATTAGAGATAGGGAAGTAACTCGACCTCCATTCATTTACCCTAACCGCAGCCGTAGGGACCGTATAAAGTGCCAGTATAAATTGCAGCATTTGTGGTCCCAGGCCTATGTATGACAGGGTGGCCCGGATAAAATCCCACGCCACCCTGTCAAAGGCCTTTTCCGCATCTGCTGTGAAGAGAACCATCTTCTTCCGTGATGTACGTGCCTGATGTATTAAATCTATGGCTCGGATTGTATTGTCCCGGGCCTCCGGGGTAGGAATAAAGCCCACTTGGTCGAAATGGACCAAGTCTGCCATATGTGGTAAGAGCCGATTTGCTAATATTCTTGCGTATAGTTTCGTGTCTACATTTATCAAAGATATCGGGCGATAGCTGCCACAACACAGGGGGTCCTTCTCCTCTTTAAGTATTAGAGTAATATGCGCCCGTAAAGAATCCAACGGGAACGCCGCTCTTCTTCCCACTTCATTGAAATGTGATAGTAGGGGGTTCTTTAAACGCTCCCCAAATTTCTTGTAATAACTTAAAGTAAAGCCATCTGGGCCAGGTGCCTTATGTGCCTTGGTCTGTGAAATCGCAGCGGCCAGCTCTTCCCCTGATATCTCGCCTTCCAAAGTCAGTACTTGGTCTTCTGAAAGTGTACGCATGCCCCTAGTCTCGTAAATACTCCTCTATCTGCTTCCCCTTTTCTGGACTTTTCTTACTCCCTATTTCCGGTAGGTTATATAGTGACCGATAGAAAGAGCAGAACTCTTCTGCTATGTCAGCTGAAGTGTGAACCTCCCCACCTTTTTTATTTCTAAGACGTAAAATTTGAGTTCGTCTTTTTGGGCCCCTCAATGCTTGTGCCAGCATCGCCCCTGGTTTATTTGCGTATTCATACAGGTGTCTTTTCAACCATAACATATTTCGTACTGTCTTTTGGAAAAGTATCTGATTCAATTCCTCTCTTACCCGCATGAGAGGGATCAAGTGAGCTTCCGCAAGCGTTCTCTTATGCTGTCTACTCAGATGTTCAATTTTAGTTAGATATTCTTTAATTTTCGCCTCTCGCTCTCTTTTACGCTGTGCACCCAACTGTATCAGAACCCCTCTTATCACGCACTTGTGCGCTTCCCAGATCGTGGAAGGTGAGAGCGACTCCGATGTATTTTCCAAAAAGTAGTTATGTAACGCCTCATCTATCTTCCCCTCCATTTCCAAGGATTGTAATAAGGCCTCATTTATGCGACATGATCTTGGACTACAGTTTTTTGATTCCCACTCTATACTCACATACACCGGAAAATGGTCAGAGATTGAAAAATCTCCGATATCTGAGTCTGTCACTAACGGCAGGTCTGCCTGGGTAACCAGGATTCTGTCTATCCTACTATATGCCTTGTGGATTGGAGAATAGAAAGTGTAATTTCTCTCCCCTGGGTGCATCAACCTCCATGGGTCGATGAGGCCCAGGAGGGAGATCTCTTTTTGTAGCCTTCGTAATTTAGCAAATGACATATATGAGCTTCTTTTGGAGGTATCCAACAGAGGTTCTGGGGCATAATTAAAGTCACCTCCCATCACTAAGTGCCCTTCCCGGAATTCCAAGACAACTGGAATCATTTTCTGTAAAAACATTACATGCTCATAGTTGGGAAAATAGACATTTACGAGGGTTACCTCGACCCGTCCTATCCACTCCTTCACCAACACAAACCTACCCATTGGGTCAGCCAATTCTTCTTTCAGGGTCCAATTCATAGCACTTGATATTAAAATGCTCACACCCTTTGATTTAGCAATAGGGGATGTAGCGTGGTAAACCCATGGAAAGTCTTTATTGTACAATTTTGATACTGCATCTTTGCGGAAGTAGGTCTCCTGAATGAAAGCTATTTGTGTAGCATCTCGTTTTAGATCTCCCATAAGTCTCCTACGCTTCTGTGGGGTTGATAGTTCCCTCACATTATAGGTCGTAATCTTACAACCTGCTGCCCCCCCCTGGGTCACCCCACCTCCAGCCACCATTGTGGACGGTCCCCTGCCCCCTACGGCCACACAACCTATGCGAGGAAAAAAAAAAAAATTGACAAGAAAAGAAACCCCCCTTCACCCACAAAAGTATGTATATACTGTTTAATACCCACTACCCCTACCCCCTTCTAATGGTTATCTAAACCAGCGCAACCAGGCGCTATCTACTGAGGGGGCCGTGGTTCCCAAAACCCCGCGAGCAAGCCACTGTACCTGGACACTCTCCTTCAAGAACACAAGAGGGAAGAAAAAAGAAGAAAAGGCTGGGCTCCAAAAATTGGAGCTAAGAAAATGGGCTCTACTCCCTCTCACCCCTACCGTGGTGGTGAGGATGTAGTCCCTATCTTATCACTGGCAGACAGTAAAACTATAAATTTAAAGTGTCCAGCTAGAGGAGCTCTAACTCGGCAGACGATCGCCTCCCTTCACATAATGTCAATGTCCTACTCCCCCCCCGCCCCAGAGACCCCCTCTTACGCCTCCCAATCTAGTCAAACTCCCCCTAGCCAGGTCGCAGATAAAGGGGACTTGATTGCTACATGGTCAGATCCCTTGCTTGTGCCTTCTACTCCTATCACTCTATGGATTCCCCTCCCCCTCCCCCCATCTCCCTTCCTGAGGGCCCTGGGGCCCCCTCACCCCCCCTTCTGCAAAACATCTACCCTCCCCTCAACTCCATCTTAACCCTTCAGACTTGCGCTAGGTCCTGGGAGGATCTCTCTTACTCACTTCTAGTTGCTATTAACCATAACTATTTCCTGGGTCACTATATCCTCTGTATACACCCTAATAGTGATTTAAATTCGGTATTAAGTCTCACATATCTTCTTTTTTATGTCTTAAGCGTGTCCCGCACAAAGTGAGGGAACACTCTCAAATTACCTCTACCTCAGTGCCCCCTTCCCTCTTAACCCTTAAGATCGTGCTCCGGCCCTCCATGGCTGGCAGGGGCAGGAACAGAAACAAAAAAAACAAAAATTTATATAAAAAAAACACCTTGTGAAGTTATAGTTGATTTCTATAGATACAAATATATAATATCCAACTTTCCTGTGAGAAAAAAGAAAAAAAAAATCCAAAAACGCACACCACAAATCCCCCATAAGAAAAACATGAAAAAATAACACAAATCACACTAAAAGTAACCCCCCCCCCCTTCCCCTTCGAGGGTGACTCAGATAGTAAGGACATATAAAAAATAAAACAGAAAAAATGCAGAAAAAACGCCCATATCTTGACAAAGCAAATGTTCGAGGCAGGTGTGGGGATACCAGGGACCTCCACACATCTTAACTTTCCCCCCTCCCAGAAACAGAGGGAGAAGAGGAGATAGGGAGAACCCCAGAAACAAACAAACAAAAAAACGCATTGGGAAAAACCGGAAAAATAACTACAAAAAAGAAAAAAAACATGGAATAAGCCAGGAACCTGTGTGCAGCACTTTTAGGTTCGTTGTATTAATGTCTCCTTGTCCTGAGCATCTGTTTTGCTCCCACACCTATCTGCTCCAAATTTCACCCATGTTGTATGGCTTAATTCATGTAATAGTTCACGGAGTTTCCTAGGACATCTATCCAGTCACTCACATGGATCGGGGCGCACCCCAAAAATGTAAAGAGCCCGGGGAGCTGGTCTGGCCATTTCAATAAGAACGTTTCTCTGTCTTTCACCACTTTCAAATGGAAGGGGTGTCCCCAAAAATAAGTTGCTCCCACTTTTCTTATGACCTCTAGGAGGGGTTTAATTGCGGCTCTCATCTTTAGGGTCCCCGTGAAAGATCTGGCAACAGTTTCAGCTGAGAACATTCATACTCAATCTGCCCTTTTGCCCATGCTTGTCTCATTATGTCTTCTTTAAGTGAAAACAGGTGAATCCTAATCAGGACATCTGGGATTAGTTCTGTTACCGTCCTTCGGGGCGCTTTAACCCTGTGCACTCTGTCAATTTCCATTTTTTCCATTTGGGGTCTCTCCAACACACCATTCAAAATACCCACTACCGTGGTTCTGAGCTCTGGGCCCTTTACGGATTCCGGCAAGCCCCGCAGTCGAATATTATTCCTCCGGCTGCGGTTCTCGCCATCATCCTGCTGCAGCCGCAACCAGGTGACTTGTTTTTGCAACTGTGCTCGTGAACTTTCTAATTCAGAGATTCTGACTTCAAAATCACATTGTACTCACCAATCTGCCTTTAATTTAGTCAACTTTTTGTTTTAAACCACATATTTCCATTTTAATGTCACTCACGATTGCTGCAGCCATATCTTGGATATCCTGTTTCGTCGGGATCAGCTTTACAAACTCACCCCACTCCGCTGTTGATGGTATTTGGGGCTGTTGCGGCATAGTCAGGGACTCTTTGGGCTCTTCGTTCCTTTGTTCCTGCGATATATCCATTACTAAAGGCTTCTTCCCACCAGAAGAGACCCCAATAGTGTTTGTGGCTTTGGGCTCTTTCTGCTGAACTGCCATTCCTAAGTTTGTTTGGCGTTTCTGTGATGCCTTGGTCCCAACAGTGCTTCGTGATGCCACTGTGTGTCTCAGAAAATATGAGGTAATGTCTGTCCTTCTCTCTAGGGCTTGTTTCTGCTCCGGGCTGGCTGCTTGAGTCATATATACAGGGGAGACCAGCGACCTCCGCATCTACTGTCCCAGCTGGCACTCGACCCCGGCTCTCCTCCTCCACAGCCCCTCAGCCCCGCGCCGACCCGCATGGTCTTTCACCCTATGCTGTACCTCTCTCACTCTGAGGCAGGGTCCCGCACATTCAGCATATGACCGCCTGCTTCCTTGCCACCACCGCTGCTTTATGGCTCCCCGAGCCTGGATTTCCCCATTACCGTCCTCCGTGAGCCTCGGGCCCCGCTCTGCACCTGGGGGGGAGGGGGGAGAGCCGACTCACTCACTGCACGGCGCTCTCCTCCACCAAGCAGAGCTCCTCACTGCTCGGCCTCTCACGGAGACATTGACGAACCACGCCCCCACTTTTTTGTGTGGCTGTGATATAACTTTGGAGAAGGAACAGTCCATTCCCTGAAGAAATGGAAGCAAGGCACACAAGGGTTTGTACCCCTAGAAGGGAAATTTGACCCTAAGTTCTCCAAAGAATTTTAAAAAGTACTATCCAAGTACTTTAAAAAGAAGAAAAAGCAGGCACTAGATAAATTGATAAATGCAAGTGAACAGTGGGAAAACGTGGTGAAGAGGAGATTGAGGGGAACCAATGAGAAATTTGTATGAATACAGTTATGAAGAACCTGATAACAATATTGCTTAAATAACTGTAAGCAGATTATACCCTAAACTACTACCTAGATTGCTTATACTGACCTAAGTAGAGGCAAAGATTAGACCCTACTGTACACCAGAAAAAAAAGAGAGGAAAGATGAGACCTACTGAACTGGACTAGATACAGTCAAGAAATGGAGAAAGTGCAGCTTTATTAGAGAAATGTACTAATATGTTTGTCTACAGGTTTTAACTAGCTAATTGTAAGAGTATGCGGGTGGAAGTATCCGCGCTATGGAGAAGTAAAATAACACAGCTGCTGCCTAACTCAAAAATAAAGACTGTAAGGTCAGTATTTAAATATGTGAGGGATAGTGAGGTAATTGGCGCTGCCTGTGGGTATGTGTGATATATAAAGTGTGACTATCACAATCTGTTGCCGTAATTTATATGCAGAAATACAGATCATATATGGCTGATGTAGATAAGAACCTCATGAATAATATGAATATATAAAACACACTCAATATCAATAAATGATATATGGAGATATAAACCAGGTAAGAATCACAATAGAGATATAAATATCGATATAAATATAAAGTGCAGTGATATGAATAATGAAAGAATAAATAAATATATAAATATAAAGTGCAGTGGTGTGAAGATAAATAAATAAATGGATGGTCTCAAAGAGGTATATATATATATATATATATATATATATATATATATATATATATATATAAGTGCTCCGTAATGAGAGTGACCAATAGATGGCCTATAAACTGTGTATTGTAGACCAAAAATAAATATAATGTATACATAATTACGTGTATCAGCCTAGGCTGTTAAAGAGATCAAAAAAAGAAAGTGATTCCAATAAAGATAAATATGGAATAAAAGAGTAAGTGATGCCGGTAAAAAATGGAATAATCTCCACAAGAAAGTGATAAGGTGCAAGAGGTCCTAGATTGGACCAGTGAGATAAATGGTGGTCACAATATTATTGGTGGTGGTAAAATAATCTCGGTCAGAAAGTGCTGAAGTGCTGTAGGTCCAGGCTAACAAGGGTCAGTCGTCAGGACCTGTGAACTGTATAAATCAGAAATATATATGGCCCAAAAAAGAGTTTTTAACATTCAAATTCTTCAAAAAATTAAAGTGAAAAACAAAGTTCACAAAAACGTGGAAGTGCAAAGTTCAATGGGTGGTTCTTGTAGTGATCCAGGTGTCTCCGTGCTGGGTGAGGAAAAATGTGCTCCCCCTTTTCCTATACCTCCCGCACTCACCGGAAATCGGCACCCCTTCAGGGGTAACCAGCGTGTGGGTGGCAAAATATGCCCTCAGATGGGTATTGCTCCTACGTGCCAATCTCTCCAATGATAGATCCTGGATCCTTTTATCCCACATAAGCTATATAAAACGGTTGCAAGTATAGTGTATATCCAACAGTGATAATCCCAGGGTCATGTATGGGAGAAAAGAGCCTCATATAGTGATGTACTATTAAAAGTATTTGTCTTTATTAAATCAAATATACATAGTACTCACATTTAAAATCGGTAAAGCAGGCAATAACGGACTAGGAACCGTGAGATCCTCTTTTGCGGTGGCTTCCGGAATGCTGTCTTAGCCAACTGCCGGATCTGCGTGCCAGTAGTGCAGAAGTGATGTGACTACGCTTGACGCGTTTCGTCATCAATGACGTCTTCAGAAGCGTAAGTCACGCCATCTCCGCAGCATAAAAATAGTATATGGTTACTAGGCAACCGGACAATGCTCCATATGTTAACCAATGAATAAAACACCTGTAGGTCCGTCAACTGTTGCTAGGCAGAATTCAGGTATGCTATTTTTTTTAAAAAAGCTAGGCAACTAATGGCATAAGCCAATAGAAATATTCCATAAGTGTGTCAGTTACTAGGTAGAAAATGAGGTTATATAAATAGTGGGAAATAAGATAAAACGAGCAACAAGAAAGTTGTCCATATTTAGTCAGATGGTGGGCAATTATCTCCGGATAAGTACTCTAGATATTGATCCTTAAGTGCATGTATATATACACACAGATAAAAATTTCATTATATGGGGCAATTTAAAATTCAATATCATGTATATCTATGATGTCCAAGAAGTATATGGGATAAAAAAGATTAACTAGTTATCATCTGTTGGGATTACATACGTGATTATAGAAAAAAGTGGAATATTAAAAATATTAAAAAATTGGTAAATAGAATGTATTAATAAAAAATATATTTGATTAAAAGTTAACTTTGTGGAATCTTTCTAAAATGATTTTAAATAGTTCCAAATAATTTTAGTTTTGAAATGGAGATCCGTCCTGTGGACCAGTAACCACAAATGTAATGGTCTCATTATAATAGTACAAACATCTTGAGTAAACAAAATAAAATAGATAAGTTATACATAATATATGGCTTACATAAATAAAGTCCAGTATGTTTATAGAACGGGAAATGCTGCAATGATTAGTGTGGCCTTACTAATCCTATGATGTTGTATAGTGTGGAATGGCCCAAAAGCGGAAGACATCGCTTGGTGTTTAAATGGATAACTTTAGAGATGTGTACCAATGATATTATGAGGGGAATGTTGGTGTATTGCATATGGTGCTACCAATATATTGAGGGAATTAGTATATCATATTAAAATATGTCCTGTGAAAAGTATCTTATAAAAGGCCAAGGATAAAAATCAATAAATATAATTGAAAATCCGAGATAAAACAGTTGAGGTCTATATCCAAGTTGAGTCCTCCAGGCTGGAGTGACTCAAGTTGGTAGATCCATTTAGTCTCGTTTTGAGATATCTTTTTGGTTTTATTCTCTCCTCTCCAATTCTCTTTGATGGTATCTATTCCGTAGAATACCAGGCCTTTTGGGTTACGATTGTGTACGTCTCGAAAATGCCTTGATAGGCTGTGCTTAGGGAAGCCATTTTTTATGTTTATATGTTCCCTGATGCGGACTAATAATGGTCTGGTGGTCCTGCCCACGTATTGTAGCCCACACGGGCATTCAATAACGTAAGGGGCATGTGTAGTGTGGCAGGTGATCAAGTTCTTAATTTGAAAGGTCCGTTTGTTCACATTAGATATAAATTCCATGGTCTTTTTCTTTTGTGCCGGGTTATTTCTACAGGCCAGGCATCTCCGGCATCGAATAAAACCCTTCATGTTAGGGAAAATCTCTACCTTTTTCGGTGGATCTATCACATTATGCATCAATTTGTTTCTCAACGTAGGAGCTCTCCTATATATATATATATATAAATCTCGGTTTATTTGGTAACATTTTTGAAAGTCTTATCGTATTTTAAAATTGGCCAATATTTGTTAAAAATCTTTTTAACTGACTTATATTGTGCGTTGTACTCTGTAATAAAAGCACAGTCAAAATTTCCCCTGTTCTTTCTTCTCTTGTTAGTAAGAAGGTCATCTCTCGCCATATTTTTAACTTTATTCTTGGTTGCCTCCAAGGTGACTCTTTGATATCCCTTTTCTTTGAATCTGGTGGTTAATTGTTCTGCCTGGGATTCAAAGTCTTTCAGTTTGGTACAATTGCGTCTGACCCTCATATATTGTCCCTTTGGTATGTTATGTTTCCACTTGGGATGGTGGCAGCATGACATGGGTATATACAGTTGTGTTCAAAATTATTCAACCCCCACTGAAATTGATTGTTTTGGCCAGTTTGACATTGATTTTGATCATTCAGTCATCCTGCTTACAATTAAATCAAAGAGGCACGTGTAGGTCAGACAAATATAACATAACATTTATAATGAAATAACCACAAATGTCTTTTCTGTGCTCACATCATTATCAGTTTTATTCAACCCCCAAGTGACATTCAATCTTAGTACTTAGTACAACATCCTTTTAACACTGACCCTGCCTGTCACTTGGGAGATCCGACCGCTTGTGTTTAGACAGGTGGGCGGATCTCCACACTAGATCCCCAACGATCGGGGAAGATCGGTGGCGATCGCCGCTGCTCCTCCCCTGGCTCGACTCTCGCTGTGACTGAAAACAGCGGGAGCGAGCCTCCGGCGGCGCGCGCACGCCGCCGAGAAGGAGGAGTGTCTGACGACGTAGTACTACGTCGTCAGACGATAACGAGCCACTTTGCCGCAGTAGTACTACGGTACTCAGTGGTAAAGTGGTTAAGTCCCACCAGAGGTTCTAAATCGGATTTAAGTCTGGTGACTGTGATGGCCACTCCAAAATGTTCCAGCCTTTAATCTGCAACCATGCTCTAGTGGACTTGGAGGTATGCTTGGAATCATTGTCCTGTTGAAAGGTCCAAAGTCTCCCAAGCCTCAGGTTTGTGACGGACTGCATCACATTGTCATCCAATATCTCCTGGTACTGAAGAGAATTCATGGTACCTTGCACATGTTGAAGCTTCCCTGTACCTGCAGAAGCAAAACAGCCCCAAAGCATGATTGACCCCCCGCCATGCTTCACAGTAGGCAAGGTGTTCTTTTCTTCATAGGCCTCCTCCAAACATAGTGTTGATCCATGGGCCCAAACAGTTCTAATTTTGTTTCATTAGTCCACAGAACACTATCCCAAAACTTCTGTGGTTTGTCCACATGACTTTGGCATACTGCAGTCGACTCTTCTTATTCTTTGGAGACAGCAAGGGGGTGCGCCTGGGAGTTCTGGCATGGAGGCCTTCATTACGCAGTGTGCGCCGTATTGTCTGAGCAGAAACTTCAGTCCCCACATCTGACAAATCTTTTCTCAGTTCCTCAGCAGTCACACAGGGACTTTTCTCCACTCTACGCTTCAGGTAGCGCACAGCAGTCGAAGTCAGCATCTTCTTTCTGCCACAACCAGGTAGCCTTTCAACAGTGCCCTTTGCCTTGAATTTGCGAATGATGCTTCCTATGGTGTCTCTTGGTATGTTTAACATCTTTGCAATCTTCTTATAGCCATTGCCCTTCCTGTGAAGAGTAATCACCTCTTCTCTTGTCTTCCTGGACCATTCTCTTGACTTCACCATGTTTGTAACCACACCAGTAAATGTCTAGAAGGAGCTGAGTATCACAATCATTTTAAAGCTGCCTAATTGGTGCTTATTAGGCTTTATTGCCGCTCCCTAACATCCACAGGTGTTTTCAATACCTGATTGAAAACACTTTAATGAACCTCTGTTCTTCAGAGTGGGGTTGAATAATTGTGTCAATGAAGAATTCATAAAATAAACATTTACTACTGTATTAAAAAACCAATTGATGTCATTTTAGTTGCATATGGTTCTTTAAGAAGTCCTTGTAGGATTACATTCTGAATACAATTACAAATGTACACTAAATTCCCTAAAACCCTTTACAGCATTGGGGGTTGAATAATTTTGAACACAACTGTACCCGTTTTTGTCGGTAGGCTTATAATAGGTCCTTGTTTGCAAGTGATTATTCTCTTTAAATATTTGGAGGTCTAAAAAATCAATTTGTTCTAGATTGCAACTTCCCGCAAATTTTATGCCATATATATTGTTGTTTAGTTTTTCTATAAAGGAGTCTAAGGATTTCTGTGTGCCGTTCCATATCATAACTATATCGTCTATGTAGCGACAGTAGAATCGAAGGTGTGGTCTATCAGTGCCGTAAATCATTTGTTCCTCGAGCTTGTTCATGAACAAATTTGCGACGCTGGGGGCGTACCGAGCCCCCATCGCAACTCCTTTGGATTGTACGAAGAAAGTGTTATTGTACCAAAAATAATTACTGGCCATTGCAAGTTTTAATCCTTCAAGTATATAGTTTATTTGAACCTGTTTAAGGTCCGTTCCTTCATATAAAGCCTTTTTGACGCCCTACAGTCCATCCTTTTGGTTAATGCTTGTATATAATGAGAGCGTCAATAGTCGCAAGGATCCAAGAGTCTTCTACCTTCCAATGTCGCATCTCTTCTATTAATTGGGTACTATCCTTTAAATATGATTTGCCCTTGCATACTAGAGGTTAGAGAAATTTGTCCAAGTATTCTCCAAGTCTCGAGAAAAGGGAGTCAATCCCACTAATTATGGGTCTCCCCGGGGGTTTGTCCAGTTTTTTGTGTACTTTCGGGAGATAATAAATGACCGGTGTCTTGGCGGATTTGGGTAGTAGGTATCTCGCCTCCTTTTCAGTAAGTATACCTGCTCCTTTGCCTTTTTTGATGTATGCTTCTAATTTTTTCTTGTATTCCTTGACTGGATTCCCCTTCAGCTTCTTGTAAGTATTCGGAATTTGAAGGAGGTTCTGCATCTCCTCTTCATAATCCTGTTTTTTAAGGATGACAATACCCCCGCCTTTGTCCGCAGGGCGTATCACTACCTCTTTTTTTTTTTTTTCTTCAATGGTTTTGATTGCTTCCCAAATCTTTTTATCTTTTTTGTTTATGTTCAACTGTTTAATATCATGCTCCACCATCTTTTTAAAAGCCTGTAAACATTCATTGTTGGGGACTTTAGGGTTAAAAACTGACCGATTCCTAAGTACAGTATGTTTAAAGTGCATGTTTGTAGTGGTCTTGTGTTCTCCCTTCAGGTTAAAAAACTTTTTAATATTTAACTTCCTTAAAAACTTCTGGACATCTATATAAGCCCCAAATTTGTCTAGATTGTGATGGGGAGCATATTTCAAGCCTAAATCTAAAATGGTTAGTTCTTCTTTTGTAAAATTGATTCCGCTAAGGTTAAAAATTCCAGTGACTAAAACTCTCTCCTTTTTCTTCCTCCCACCGCGTTTACCTCTCGTACGTTTCCTCCTTCCCAGTTGTTGTTCCATGAACTCGACCTCCCAGTATTCTGGTAGTGGAAAATGGGATTCCTCCATCCCCTGTGGTAAGGCATATCCTGGTTGTAGGTATATCACGTTGGTCTCCACCAATAACTATTTAATCTTTTTTATCCTATATACTTCTTGGACATCATTGATATACTGTACATGATATTGAATTTTAAATTGCCCCATATAATGAAATTTTTATCTGTGTGTATATAAACATGCACTTAAGGATCGATATTTAGAGTACTTATCTGGAGATAATTGCCCACCATCTGACTAAATATGGACAACTTTCTTGTTGCTCGTTTTATCTTATTTCCCACTATTTATATAACCTCATTTTCCACCTAGTAACAACTGACACACTTATGGAATATTTCTATTGGCTTATGCCATTAGTTGCCTAGCTTTTTTTAAAAAAAATTGCATACCTGAATTTTGCCTAGCAACAGCTGACGGACCTACAGGTGTTTTATTCATTGGTTAACATACGGAGCATTGTCCAGTTGCCTAGTAACCATATACTATTTTTATGCTTCGGAGATGGCGTCACTTCCGCTTCTGAAGACGTCATTGATGACGAAACGCTTCAAGCGTAGTCACATCACTTCCGCACTACTGGCACGCAGATCCGGTGGTTGGCTAAGACAGCGTTCCGGAAGCCACCGCAAAAGAGGATCTCGCGGTTCCTATACCGTTATTGCCTGCTTTACCGATTTTAAATAGTTACATAGTTAGTGAGGTTAAAAAAAGACATCAGTCTATCCAGTTCAACCTATGATGTGTGTGTGTGTGTGTTTGCTTTTAACCGTACATTGTATACCCCTGTATGTTGTGGTCTCTAAGGTGCCCATCTAATAGTTTTTTGAAACTATCAATGCTCCCTGCTGATACGACTGCTTGTGGAAGAGAATTCCACATCCTTACCGCTCTTACAGTGAAGAACCTCTTACGCATTTTAAGGTTAAACCGCCTTTCCTCTAGTTTTAGTGAGTGGCCACGTGTCTTATTGTATTCCCTTACTCTGAATAGTTGTTCCTTATGCTAGGGTCGCCAGTACAGTATTTGTACATTGATATCATAACCCCCTCAATCGTCTCTTCTCCAGAGAGAATAGGTTCAGTGCTTGTAGTCTTTCCTCATAGCTGATGTCCTCCATTCCCCTAATTATTTTTGTTGCTGTAAGAGACGCTCAGTGCGCGTGCCCAGGCACACGGGAAGCAATGTGCGAATGCGAACGCGCCAATGCGCGGACGCGCGAACGTGCGTACGCAACGTGCGCACGCAATTGGCGCCAAACGGCCTATTTATACCAGGCGATGACAGGAGCACATTGCTGAGTGGTCTTTCAGCTTGTGTTCCTGTTTACCTGTGCCCTGACCTGCTTGTGGATTTCCCGTTATACTGACCCGGCTCGCCTTTGACTCTCCTTGGATTCCTGCCTGCCTACCTGTGACCTCAGCTTGTGTTTGACCCTGCCTTGCCTTATGCCTTTGTACCTTGCTGCCAGACTGTGTACCGACTTCGGCCTGTATCCTAAAGGCCCGTACACACGTACCGATCGTCGGCATACAAACGTCGGTGGACGAAGGATCTGCCGATTGTACGCGTGTTAGTATGGTGCCTCCGACAGATGTCTGCGCACAATCCGCGGACAAAAGTCTTTCTTGCAAACATGAAAATTTTTGTATGCCGACACCAGAACGGACGATTGTTCGCCTGTCAGTACACAATTCGGCCGACAGACCGCAGATTTGCAAGACTGGGCATGCTCAGAAAATAGAAAACACAGGGAAAGTTAACCATTACATGACATCACTTCTGCAGTCGGCGGACAAAATTCTTGTGCTGTCCTTGTGCTGTCTTTGCACTTTTCAGCAGACACCGACATCCCGGGGAGAAAAGAGGAACATTTGCATGCCGACCATCGGTACGTGTGTACGGGGCTTGACTCCGCTTTTGTCTCACGTTCCTGTACCCGTGCTGTCCGGCTGTTGACAACTCCTTGGCTAGTGTTCCGACGTCGCTCCTGCCTTCTCATCCAGCATCACCGGGTTCCAGTTCCAGGTGTTCATCCGGTGATCCACAGCCATCAGTCTTCTGCCAAGATATCACCCGCTACACCGGCCCTCGTACCACTCTGTGTCCTACACCGCCTGTCATCTCTATCAGGGGTGTTGGACAGGAGGTGCAAGAGAAGCCCCCTCTACAGCTTGGTCTCCACCAGGTACATGATAGTACCAGATGTCGGAGACCGAGAGAGGGGCTTCACCTCTAGAGACATTATGCCAGCAACTTGCCTCGCTTACCCAAGCAGTCAAATCCTTGCAAGAGGGCTACTTCCAATTAGAGGGTCGCATCCAATCCATGGCTTCTATCCCATTAAGCCCTGGCACCTGGGTCCTCTGTGCCCGAACAGGCTCTATCTACACCTGCAGTGGTTTTGCCACCACCAGAACCTCGGTTACCTGCTCCAGAACGATTTTCGGGTGACCGACACAAATTCCGGGCTTTCAGGAATTCTTGTGAGCTATACTTTGCCCTGCAGCCACGGACTTTCTCACTTGAATCCACCAAGGTGGGGTTCGTAATCTCTCTGTGCAAGAGAAGCCCCCTCTACAGCTTGGTCTCCACCAGGTACGTGATAGTTGCCCTTCTCTGGACTCTTTCCAATTCCAGCACATCCTTCCTGAGGACCGGTGCCCAGAACTGGACAGCATACTCCAGATGTGGCCGGACCAGAGTCTTGTAGAGCGGGAGAATAATCTCTCTATTTCTGGAGTGAATCCCCTTTTTTATACATCCCAGTATTCTGTTGGCTTTGCTTGCAGCGGCTTGGCATTGCATGCCAAGCCTGTTGTCTACCAGTACCCCCAAGTCTTTTTCCATCCTAGACTCACCCAGAGGTTCCCCCCCTAGTGAGTAGCTTGCTTTCTAGTTTCTGGCCCCCAAGTGCATTACTTTACATTTTTCAACATTAAACCTCATCTGCCATGTAGTTGCCCACCCCGTTATTTTGTTCAGGTCCGCTTGTAAGGTTTCCACATCCCGCATAGAAGATATTGGCATGCTTAGTTTAGTATCATCCGCAAATACTGAGATTGTACTAGATATCCCCTCCTCTAGATCATTTATGAATAAATTAAACAGGATTGGTCCCAGGACAGAACCCTGGGGGACCCCACTTTCCACACCCGCCCAATCCGAGTACTCCCCATTAATCATCACCCTCTGGACTCTCCCCTGGAGCCAGTTCTCTATCCAGGTACTCACCTTATGTTCCATACCTACCTTCCTTAGTTTGTACAGTAAGCGTTTGTGGGGAACGGTGTCAAAGGCCTTTGCAAAGTCCAGATACACCACATCCACAGGCTTTCCTTTATCTAGGTGGCAGCTCACTTCATCGTAGAAGGTTAGTAGATTGGTTTGGCAAGAACGATTTTTCATAATTCCATGCTGATTACTACTAATAATACTGTTTTCATTTCTAAAGTCTTGTATGTGGTCCCTTAACATCCCCTCCAAAATCTTGCAGACTACAGATGTTAGGCTGACCGGCCTAAATGTGAGTACTATGTATATTTGATTTAATAAAGACAAATACTTTTAATAGTACATCACTATATGAGGCTCTTTTCTTCCATACATGACCCTGGGATTATCACTGTTGGATATACACTATAATTGAGACCGTTTTATATAGCTTATTTGGGATAAAAGGATCCAGGATCGATCATTGGAGAGATTGGCACATAGGAGCAATACCCATCTGAGGGCATATTTTGCCACCCACACGCTGGTTACCCCTGCAGGAGTGCCGATTTCCGGTGAGTGCGGGAGAGATAGAAAAAGGGGGAGCACATTTTTCCTCACCCAGCATGGAGACACCTGGATCACTACAAGAACCACCCATTGAACTTTGCACTTCCACTTTTGTGTGAACTTTATGTTTTTCACTTCAATTATTTGAAGAATTTGAATGTTAAAAACTCTTTTTTGGGCCATATATATTTCTGGTTTATACGGTTCACAGGTCCTGACGACTGACCATTGTTAGCCTGGACCTACAGCACTTTCTGGCCGAGATTATTTTACCACCACCAATAATATTGTGACCACCATTTATCTCACTGGTCCAATCTAAGACCTCTTGCACTGTATCACTTTCTTGTGGAGATTATTCAATTTTTTACCGGCATCACTTACTCTTTTATTCCATATTTATCTTTATTGGAATCACTTTCTTTTTTTAGATCTCTTTAACAGCCTAGGCTGATACACGTAATTATTTATACATTATATTTATTTTTGGTCTACAATACACAGTTTATAGGCCATCTATTGGTCACTCTCACTACGGAGCACTTTATATATATATATATATATATATATATATATATATATATATATATATATACACACCTCTTTGAGACCATCCATTTATTTATTTATCTTCACACCACTGCACTTTATATTTATTTATTCTTTCATTATTCATACCACTGCACTTTATATTTATATCTCTATTGTGATTCTTACCTGGTTTATATCTCCATATATGATTTATTGATATTGAGTGTGTTTTATATATTCATATTATTCATGAGGTTCTTATCTACATCAGCCATCTATGATCTGTATTTCTGCATATGAATTACGGCAACAGATTGTGATAGTCACACTTTATATATCACACATACCCACAGGCAGCGCCAATTACCTCACTATGCCTCACAATTGTAAGAGTATGTTAGTTGTGTAGAGGTGTGTGACATGGATTATGTCGTTAGTTGTAATAATGTTCCTAAAGTGTGTAAGGGGTTTGCCTCGGTAGCGGGTGTGGGCGACCCCTTGGGTGGGTTCGTTACACAGAGAGACAGCCGAGGAGTGGTTGAAAACAACGGTCTATGGTTTATTCTTCCAATTTTTTGGAAACAAGTGCAAGCATCCAAACAGCTTAAATCAAACAAACATAAAATAAACCCTGGCCACTTGGGGTGTCTACCTTCACAACACAGGAACCTACCCATGGTGTCTGTCCCAACCTACTGCTGGGCAGACACCGCTGGTCATACAGCAGAAAACCAATAGTCTATTTGTTTTCTTTTCACACAGAAAAAGTCAACACCACCTCACCTTCAGAAGTCTTTCTCAGCTCACTGCTCTCCTTAACGGACAAAGCCTCAGGATGCAGCAATCAGTAGTCATCCTCTGGATAACTTATAGAGGCCTTAATTGCCTCATTCTGAATAGCTGAAGCTTTCCAATGTCCTTAAACCTTTCTGGCTACCTCTGCAGCCGACACCTGATAGTAATTGGTGAATTGTCGAAAACAAGGCAGAAATGTATCGCCCGTCTGTGACAACACCCACAAATTTACCCGACTTCCTGTCACATACCCCCCCTCTTGTTTTAACCCTAGGGTTGGAACACAGGTTGCCAGGCACGCATGCACTCGGGACAAACCATCTGCATTCCCCATTTTAACACCGGGGCGATGCATTACCACAAAACTAAATTCCTGAAGGGCCAGGAACCACCTATTTATTCTCCTATTGGTCTCCTTGTTCTGTGCCATCCACTTCAATGGGGCATGATCCGTCACCAGTTCAAACTGTCTACCCAGGAGGTGGTACCGGAGAGAATCCAAAGCCCATTTCACCGCCAAACACTCTCTCAATGGTGGCACAATTCTCCTCATGGGCCTTCAACTTTCGGCTGAGGTACATAACAGGGTGTTCTTCCCCCTTGATAATCTGGGACAGTATAGCTCCTAAACCTACATTTGCCGTATCTGTCTGAACCACAAAGTCCCATGAAAAATCAGGCAAATTTAAAACTGGCTGATTACATAAGGCCTGTTTTAAAGCCTGAAAAGCTGTTTCTGCTTCGGGAGGCCATTTGATCATGACAGACTCCTTCCCTTTGGTCAAATTGGTCAGGGAAGCAGCCTGTGAGGCAAAATGGGGAATAAAATGGCGATAATAACCTGCGATCCCCAAAAATGCACGAACCTGTTTCTTGTTGGTGGGACGGGACGTGGTCAATCCCGAATAGCCTCAACTTTGTTTATTTGGGGCTTGATTAGACCGCTTCCAATGGTATACCCCAGATACTTCGCCTCTTCTAGCCCAATGGTACATTTTTTTGGATTGGCTGTAAACCCGGCTTTCCAGATGGAATCCAACACAGCCTGAACTTTAGGTAAGTGTGAGTCCCAATCCTCACTATGGATGACCACGTCATCGAGGTATGCAGCAGCATAGGCTCGATGAGGCCGAAGGGTCTTATCCATGGTGCGTTGAAATGTGGCGGGAGCATTCTGTAACCCAAAAGGCATCCTCCGATATTGGAAAGATCCGTCTGGAGTTACAAATGCTGTTTTTTCCCTGGCCGACCCCGAGAGAGGAATTTGCCAATAACCCTTGGTCAGGTCTAATGTCATGTACCGGGCAGTGCCTAGGCGATCAATCAGTTTATCTATGCGGGGCATAGGATAGGTGTCAAACTTAGTGATTTTATTTAGACGGCGAAAGTCATTACAAAACCGCCAACTTCCATCTGGTTTGGGCACTAAGACAATGGGACTGGACCAATCACTATTTGACTCTTCTATCACCCTCAACTCAAGCATTTTTTTTTACTTCCTGGCGAATTGCCTCTCGCCGGGCTTCTGGAATTCTATAAGGCTTTAACTTGACCTTATCCCCTGGTGTGGTGATAATGTCATGTTTAATTCCGGAGACCCAACCTGGCAGGTCTGAAAACTTCTCCCAATTACGGAGCACAAATTCTTTAACCTCCTGTTGCTGAGTTTTAGACAGAGTCTCCGCTATCCCAAGTTCAGGGACAGCCAGGTTAAATGGAGCAAAAAATCAGGTAGTCTCAGCGACCAAGGCCTCTCTATCCTTCCATGGTTTTAACAAGTTCTCGTGATAGAGCTGCTCAGGTTTTCTTCTTCCCAGTTGGCTAATTTTATAATTCACCACCCCCATTCTCTCCAACACTTCATAGTGACCCTGCCATTTGGCTAGGAATTTACTTTCGACCATGGGGACCAGCACCAACACCCTATCACCAGGTGCAAAAGAACGGACCTGGGCCCTACGATTGTAAATCCTTTGTTGAGCCAACTGGGCTTGGGCTAAATGTACCTTCACAATCGGCATCACTTGGGCAATTCTATATTGCATTTGTGCCACATGTTCAATCACACTTCGATGAGGGGAACTCTCACTCTCCCATGTTTCCCTGGCAATGTCCAGTAGGCCCCGGGGGTGCCTCCCATACAGCAGCTCAAATGGAGAGAACCCTGTGGATGATTGGGGAACCTCTCTTATGGCAAACATCAGATAAGGGAGCAGATAATCCCAATTCTTTCCGTCTTTATCCACCACCTTCCTCAACATTTGTTTTAAAGTTTTATTAAACCTCTCCACTAACCCGTCTGTTTAAAGGGCGATATACTGATGTACATAATTGGGTCACTTTCAGGAGTTTACACAGTTCTCTGGTCACCCTAGACATAAACGGGGTGCCCTGGTCAGTTAGGACTTCCTTAGGAAGACCCACACGGCTGAAAACCTGAAATAAATCCTTGGCAATGGTTTTATCAGAGGTATTTCGGAGAGGAATCGCTTCTGGGTAACGAGTGGCATAGTCCATTACAATAGGCAGGGGTACCAACGGACTGCGGAAATGTGGCGTGGGTGCAGTAATCTGACACACTGGACAGAGCAGTACAATTCCACTTCCTTAGTGATCCCAGGCCAATAAAACCTCTGGGTGATTCTCTTTTGGGTTTTTTCTGCTGAGAACGGAAACTCAGGAGAATCCTCCCAGTTAGAGGATTCTGGAGTAGATGTTTCAGGCTCAGAAGAACCACCTACTGGGGAATCTGGGCAATCCCAGAGTTCCCAGAACTTTGGGAAATCCCTTCCCATAATGGCGTCATGTGGCAGTTTGGGAACTAAACCCACTTGCTGACACAAGTTACCGAGAGAGGTTTCAAAGGAAACCGTAGTCACCGGATATTCTCGAGTGTCCCCATGTACACAAACTACAGCCATTTTCCTAGGATGTAAGGTTTTTCCCACCACTAGATAACTTTTCACTAAGGTGACCAGGCTACCTGAATCCAACAATACCACAATATCTTCACCATCTAAGCACATTCTATAAAAAGGTTTCTCATTCCCCTTTACTGCAGTGCATGTGGTTGCAAATAGGGACTGTCGTCCCTCTGTCAGAAAGTCACACTGCATGGGCTCATCACCCGCTGCTACATGTCCCTCTTCCCGGCAACGGTAACAAATCAAACTTCTGGTCCTCTCCTGTGGGATGGGTCTTCCAGGCCGCTCTCGCCAAACATTAACAGTAGTCCCGATAATACCTCTAGTTGCTCTTTGATCCCTCTCTCCACCCCCATCCCTTGATGCAGTCTTACCCATAGGTGGGGAGGGTCTGGTCCTGGGGTGAAAAGACTGTGCGTCTCTGGGGAAAGAGGTCAAATTCTCTGTTAGGTACCTTTCGACCAGGTCTACTAGTTTGTCTGCGGTTTCCGGACCACCATGGCTCACCCATTTCTGCAGGGTGTTAGGAAGAGACCTAAGAAATTTGTCCATGACTACCCGTTCCAAAATTTTTGGTCCGGACAGAATTTCTGGCTGCAGTCATTTCTTAGCCAAATGGATGAGGTCATACATCTGCGACTGAGGTGGCTTCCTCAGCTGATAACTCCAATTGTGGACCCGCTGAGCACGAACATCCAAGGTTACCCCAAAATGTGCCAATATTTCCTCTTTTAATCGATCATAGTTTTTTGCATCTGCAAGCTCCAAATCAAAATATGCCTTTTGGGCTTCTCCGGATAATAGGGGGGCCACTAGTCCAGCTCACTGTTCTTTAGGCCAACTCTTTCTCCGCTGTTCTTTCAAACGTGGTCAGAAACATCTCAGGGTCATCATCTGCAGTCATCTTTGGCAATAAATGGCTTACCCGAAAAGTCGGTATGTTACTGGTCTGACTCCCAACCTCGGTCTGCTGTCTCTGAAGCTGTTTCACAATGGCCTCTATTTGCTGCTGGTGTCTCTGTTCCAGGCCTGCAATGCTTTCTTGGTGAGCCTGTTGTTGAGCTGCAAGGCTCCGCTGAAAACCCGCATTTGTCTGCTGTTGATTTGCATTTGCCTGCTGTTGATTTGCATTTGCTATAGCCAGTTGTTTCAGTATCTCCTCCATTTTGGGTTTACTTTAACTGCTCGCATCCTCCACCATGTGTAAGGGGTTGGCTCGGTAGCGGGTGTGGATGACCCCTTGGGTGTGTTCGTTACACAGAGAGACAGCCGAGGAGTGGTTGAAAACAACGGTCTATGGTTTATTCTTCCAATTTGCTGGAAACAAGTGCAAGCATCCAAACCGCATAAATCAAACAAACATAAAATAAACCCTGGCCACTTGGGGCGTCTACCTTCAAAACACAGGAACCTACCTATGGTGTCTGTCCCAACCTACTGCTGGGCAGACACTGCTGGTCATACAGCAGAAAACCAATAGTCTATTTGTTTTCTTTTCACACAGAAAAAGTCAACACCACCTCACCTTCAGAAGTCTTTCTCAGCTCACTGCTCTCCTTAATGCACAAAGCCTCAGGATGCAGCAATCAATAGTCATCCTCTGGATAACTTATAGAGGCCTTAATTGCCTCATTCTGAATAGCTGAAGCTTTCCAACGTCCTTAAACCTTTCTGGCTACCTCTGCAGCCGACACCTGATAGTAATTGGTGAATTGTCTAAGCAAGGCAGAAATGTATCTCCCGTCTGTGACAACACCCACAGATTTACCTGACTTCCTGTCACAAGTGCTATATCAGCAAAACATTTGATAACACCAATTGAATATTGGTTGCATAATGATTTGTTTTGTGCTGTTATGTTTTAAAGTGATGTGACTTTGCCACAAGTACAACTAAAAGGTAACAAGTCAGTGCTGGTCATGGCAACTTTCAGAAACAAACAAAATAAATAAATACATTATATATATATATATATATATGTATATATAATATGTGTGTGTGTGTATATACAGTGGGTACGGAAAGTATTCAGACCCCCTTAAATTTTTCATTCTTTGTTATATTGCAGCCATTTGCTAAAATCATTTAAGTTCATTCTTCTTCCTCGTGAATGTACACATAGCACCCCATACTGACAGAAAATCACAGAATTGTTGACATTGTTGCAGATTTATTAAAAAAGAAAAACTGAAATATCACATGGTCCTAAGTATTCAGACCCTTTGCTGTGACACTCATATATTTAACTCAGGTGCTTTCCATTTCTTCAGATCATCCTTGAGATGGTTCTACACCTTCATTTGAGTCCAGCTGTGTTTGATTATACTGATTGGACTTGATTAGGAAAGCCACACACCTGTCTATATAAGACCTTCCAGATCACAATGTATGTCAGAGCAAATGAGAATCATGAGGTCAAAGGAACTGCCTGAAGAGCTCAGAGACAGAATTGTGGCAAGGCACAGATCTGCCCAAGGTTACAAAAAGATTTCTGCTGCACTTAAGGTTCCTAAGAGCACAGTGGCCTCCATAATCCTCAAATGGAAGACGTTTGGGACGACCAGAACCCTTCCTAGAGCTGGCCGTCTGGCCAAACTGAGCTATCGGGGGAGAAGAGCCTTGGTGAGAGAGATAAAGAAGAACCCAAAGATCACTGTGGCTGAGCTCCAGAGATGCAGTCAGGAGATGGGAGAAAGTTGTAGAAAGTCAACCATCACTGCAGCCCTCCACCAGTCGGGGCTTTATGGCAGAGTGGCCCGACGGAAGCCTCTCCTCAGTGTAAGACACATGAAAGCCTGCATGGAGTTTGCTAAAAAACACCTGAAGGACTCCAAGATGGTGAGAAATAAGATTCTCTGGTCTGATGAGACCAAAACAGAACTTTCTGGCCTTAATTCTAAGCGGTATGTGTGGAGAAAACCAGGCACTGCTCATTACCTGTCCAATACAGTCCCAACAGTGAAGCATGGTGGTGGCAGCATCATGCTGTGGGGGTGTTTTTCAGCTGCAGGGACAGGACGACTGGTTGCAATCGAGGGAAAGATGAATGCGGCCAAGTACAGGGATATCCTGGACAAAAACCTTCTCCAGAGTGCTCTGGACCTCAGACTGGGCCGAAGGTTTACCTTCCAACAAGACAATGACCCTAAGCACACAGCTAAAATAACGAAGGAGTGGCTTCACAACAACTCCGTGACTGTTCTTGAATGGCCCAGCCAGAGCCCTGACTTAAACCCAATTGAGCATCTCTGGAGAGACCTAAAAATGGCTGTCCACCAACGTTTACCATCCAACCTGACAGAACTGGAGAGGATCTGCAAGGAGGAATGGCAGAGGATCACCAAATCCAGGTGTGAAAGACTTGTTGCATCTTTCCCAAAAAGACTCCTGGCTGTATTAGACCAAAAGGGGGCTTCTACTAAATACTGAGCAAAGGGTCTGAATACTTAGGACCATGTGATATTTCAGTTTTTCTTTTTTAATAAATCTGCAACAATGTCAACAATTCTGTGTTTTTCTGTCAGTATGGGGTGCTAGGTGTACATTCATGAGGAAGAAGAATGAACTTAAATGATTTTAGCAAATGGCTGCAATATAACAAAGAGTGAAAAATTTAAGGGGGTCTGAATACTTTCCGTACCCACTGTATATAGATATATATACACGTGATTTGCATGGACTTTGCTTGATGCCATAAGTGATGCAGATGACTTAGCTGGATGCCGTTTTTGTTGCAGACGACCTCACTGGACACCATGATTGACGCGGACCTAGGTAGTGATTGATATGGACAATGTGAAAAATGTGGATGACTACGCTGGACGCCTTGACTGACACGGACTTAAGTGGATGCCCTAAGTGATGCAGATTACTTCATTGGATGCTGTGATTTATGTGGACAACCTCGCTGAATGCTGTCGAAAATGCGGACAGTGAAGATGTGCGAGCGATTCACGCAGACTTTGTTAGATTCCATAAGTTACGCAGATGACATTGTTGGATGGCGTCATTGATGTGGACGACCTCGCTGGATGCTGTTAAAGATGTGGCCAACTATACTGTACTCCCTAAGTGATGCGGACAACCTCGCTGGACACCGTGATTGATGTCAATCAAGATGAACACCTTCCTTCTGACCTGAGCATTAAAAAAAAAAAAAAAAAAGAAGTCCACACTTGTCACTAGCTCCCACCAAAGAACAGCTCCGCCACTACATAAACTAAGGGGCGGAGTAACCGAATCATGTCACTGGGTGACCCCGGCACCCTGTTACGTCATTGACCAGGTATGCCCTGGGTCAGCATCCAGCCAAAGGCATAACTAGCACCTTCAGGGCCCCGGTGCAAGAAACCAAAGAGGGCCCCCCTGTCCCCCCCACCCATCGGTCCCGGGGCCCTTCTCTTCGTGCCTGGGCCACTTCCAACTGATCCAAGGGCCCTATATTACTGTTCTGCAGTCTGACTCCTTCACATGTTCTGCAGTGGGCCCCCCCCCCCATGGTGGTGAAAAGCAAGAGATATGTCACAAGCACACCAGGCAACTCCATATAAGGGTCCAATGTAGTGGCTGAACTACCAGGGTTGCAAAGCTTGCATTTGTAACCAGGCCATGGTGTTCTACCACTGTGGGGGTTCCCAAATTCCTCTTGCTATCCTGCCCCTGCTATTATTGACAGAGTCGGTCCAGCGTCTCTGTCTTCATGGCAGGCTCCAGCACTGGTTACATTATGGGGCTGATGGACAAATGTGCAGGAGGGCTGGCACTACTGGTTGTAGACAGCTGAGCTCCCCGCCAGTCACCGAGTAGCGATGACACTGCATAGCCTTCTCTGTTGACTTGTCAATTGGGATGTGATTTGGGCAATGCTCCCGATTGGATCGAATAAGTGGACATAAACACAGTATTTAATAGAATCAAAAGTACAATGACATGTATATCAGCCATATGCTTAGCAACCGTGTGGGCTCCATGCCAGTAAGGTGGGGGCTCTAATCAATAAAGCCACTATCCTATTTATTATGAGATATGGGAGCATCGCTCGGATCACATCCAGATCACCATACCAACAGAGAAGGCTATATAGTGTCACAGCTGTTAGGCGACTGGCGGAGAGCTCAGCTGTCTACAACCAGTAGTGCTGCCCCCCTTCCCCCTGTGTATGCACCTATCAGCCACATAATGTAACCAGTACTGGGGTCCTAATGTGCTGCAATCGCTGCCAAGGAGACAGACACCGGATTGGCATTGTCAATAGCAGTGGCAGGACAGCAAGGGGAGGCTGGAACCCCCCCCCCCCGATGGCAAATTTAAGACCCAGTCACAAGTGCGACCCTGGTAGTTCCGTCACTGTCTCAGCAGGAGGATTCCCCCATCTACCTTTTAATGTGTAGATGGGGGAACTGGATATTTTTTTTGTTGAGGCCCAGTTCACACTGATGCGGTGAGGGTACTGCAGCAATTCCTGTCCGGTTCCTGCGATGCATCAAAATCACAGGCAGTTCACACTGTGCTCTGCAAACCCACTGCGGGTGTCAATATTAATGATCAAAGTTGATAATATTCCTAAATTGGTTTACAGAACACAGTGTGAACTTTGGAATCCAATAGCATGGGTCTGAACACCCTTGCGATCAGATTCCAGTGCAGACAAAAAAAAAAAAAAAAAAAAAAAAAAAAAAAGGTCCTGCACCTTTTTGGAGCGGATCCAATGTGCATTGAGGCATACATAATGTATGTCTTAATTCGCAACGCACTGAATTCGCATTCCATTTGTACAGAAATCTGGTGCGATTCCTGTACAAATGACATGTCATGCAGTACACCGCATCAGTTTGAACCCAGTCTGAATGAAAAAAAAATCTATGTATTAGCTGCCTAAGTGCTAACTGGAAGTGAAGTTTGTGAAGTTCTTGGAAGAACAGAGGGGAGGGAGATAGGGACAGTTCAGCAATCATAGTATACTGCGCAGCTTAGTGTTCACTTACCCGAGGGCTAAAGTTGTTATCTCAGGCTCAGACAGCGGCATCATTGATATTTCCCGCCCCCACACATCTCCTGTCAGATACAGCTGCATGCCAGGAAAGGAGAGTGGGCGGTCCGGGCATTCGTACAGACGCAGGAGGAACAGAGGCAGAAGGAGCAGCTTGTTTTCCTCTCTCCTCTCCCATCTGAGGGGAGGGGCGAGTGTGCTCGCTGGGCTGAGCGAGTGTCATATAGACACTGGGTTTAGCTGCAGCCACCAGTCCCATCCTCCTGTCCGAATAAGCCTGTTTTTTTTTTTAAACGGAACAATTTGCAACACTGCCTGGGGCCCCCCGCATAGTGGCCGAACACCAGGGCCCAGTCGCTAGCACGACTCCTGAAGCCCTTGTAGTTCCACATCTGCATCCAGCGTTTATGGCGATGGACTTTTGATATAGTTTAGAAGACATTTTTCTATTAATTTTTTTTTTTGTAGAATAAAAGATTTGTGAAAAACTGTTTTTACTCACTTTTACAATTTTTTGTAAAAAAAATCCCTTTACTCATTCACATGGGGGGAACTGGGTGACCCCTCGTAAAGAGGGCTTCAAGATTTCATTCAGTCACCCCCAAAGGCCAAGGTTGTGGGGAAGAAGCCCTTGTCCTCATCAACATGGGGACAAGGTACTTTGGGGGTGGAGCCCCCTACCACAAACCACCCCCCCTCCAATGTTGTGGGCATGTGGCCTGGTATGTTTAAGGAGGGGGGTGCACTTGTTTGTCCCCCCACCCTTTTCTGGCCTGCCAGGCTGCATGATCTAATAAGGGTCTGGTATGGATTTAGGGGGGAGACCCTACTCCATTTTTTTGGTGTGGGGTTCCCTTCAAAATCCATACCAGACCTACGGGTGGGGGATGGGTGACACAATAAGAACTGGTGGGTGATGGGTGACACAATGAAGTGGAGGGTGGGTGAAGGGTGACACACAATGAGGTGGTGGGTGATTTGGTGACACACATTTGGGTTATAGGTGACACACAATGAGGTGATGGGGGACACACTTTGAGGTGGTGGGTGATGGGGGACACACAATGAGTTGGTGGGTGATGGGGGACACACAATGAGGTGGTGGGTGATGGGTGACACACAATGAGGTGGAGGGTGATGGGTGACACACAATGAGGTAGAGGGTGATGGGTGACACGGAATGAGGTGGAGGGTGATAGGCGACGCACAATGAGGTGGTGGGTGATGGGTGAAACACAATGAGGTGCTGGGTAATTAGGTGACTAACAATGAGGTGGTGGGTGAAACACAATGAGGTGATGAGTGACACACAATGAGGTGCTGGGTGACACACAATGAGGTGGAGGGTGATAGAGGACACGCAATAAGGTGGTGAGTAATGGGTGACAAGCAATAAGGTGATGGGTGACACGCAATGAGGTGCAGGGTGATGGATGACACAGAATGAAGTGATGGGTGAAAGGTGACACACAAAGATGGTGGGTGATGGGTGACGCACAATGTGGTGGTGGGTGAAAGGTGACACACAATGAGGTGGAGGGTGATGGGTGACACGCAATTCTGTGGGTGGGAATGGGTGACAATGCTGGGAGGGGATAGTTGAAACAATAACTACATACAGTGGTGATCGAAAGTTTGGGCACCCCAGGTAAAAACTTGTATTAATGTGCATAAAGAAGCCAAGGAAAGATGGAAAAATCTCCAAAAGGCATCAAATTACAGATTAGACATTCTTATAATATGTCAACAAAAGTTCGATTTTATTTCCATCATTTACACTTTCTAAATAACAGAAAACAAAAAAATGGCGTCTGCAAAAGTTTGGGCACCCTGCAGAGTTAATATCTTGTACTGCCCCCTTTGGCAACTATCACAGCTTGTAAATGCTTTTTGTAGTAGGGCAAGAGTCTTTCAATTCTTGTTTGCGGTATCTTTGCCCATTCTTCCTTACAAAAGTCTTCCAGTTCTTTGAGATTTAGATAGATTTTCAATTATGGTGAGGAGATTGTGAAGGCCATGGCAAAACCTTCAGTTTACGCCTCTTGATGTAATCCCCCGTGGATTTCGAGGTGTGTTTAGGATCATTATCCATTTGTAGAAGCCATCCTCTCTTTAACTTCAGCTTTTTCACAGATGGCATGAAGTTACCATCGAAAATTTGCTGTAATTTTATTGAATCCATTTCTCCTTCTACTAGTGAGATGTTCCCTGTGCCACTGGCTGCAATACAACCCCAAAGCATGATTGATCCACCCCCATGCTTAACAGTTGGACATTTAAAACCTTTGAGATTGACATCACCTGGTCTTCCCAGAGGATGATTGAGAACAATCCATGACACTGGCAGGTCTCAGCCTTGCAAAGGGGGCAGTGCATGCTATAAATTCTGCAGGATGCCCAAACTTTTGCAGATGCCATTTTTTTTGTTTTCTGTAATTTTGAAAGTGTCAATGATGGAAATAAAATCTAACTTTTGTTGACATATTATAAGAATGTCTCATCTGTAATGTGATGCCTTTTGGAGATTTTTCCATCTTTCCTTGGCTTCTTTATGCACATTAATACAAATTTTTACCTGGGGTGCCCAAACTTTCAATCACCACTGTAAGACAAAGGACTAAATTGCAATATCCATTAAAAAAAAAAAAATAGTTTAAAAAAAACTGTTAAAATTAACTACGTAGTATATCATTACATTTAATTGTACAAAAAATAATCTTACGGAAGAAATGTTCAGTAGAATAAGTTTTGCTTGTGCCACTGGCATTCCGATGTACAGCAGAAGCCGATGCATATGCAATTTTGTATTCCTGAAATGGAAGAACCGCTGTTTCTCAGAGAACACATAGGGTGGAGAAGAGGTGGGCCGAAGAGTTCAGAGATCTGGATTTCCATGTCAATTAAAGCTCATAAGAGGTGTGGCTACAGCGTCGTTTTGTGCCCGGGGGATTTACCCTGCCAATAACCTAAATGGCATACCCCAGAGATCTGCCCCCCACCATGAAAGCATTTACAGCAGGGCCAGAATGCCACTAGAGCAATATAGAAGCTGCATAATTACTTGTGCACATGTAAACATATCCTAAAGACACTCAGATAAGTACTTTGTAAATTATACAGGATATCCATTTTATAAATGCAAAACCAAACAAACACTTTTTTTGGAAAACAGTTTATTTTTCCAACACTTTTTTTTTAATCACAAAATTAAATTCATTTTTACATCGTCAATACAGTTATTTAACTTATGATCAGTAGTTTAAAAGCAAATAATTATATAATCATTTAATTCTTAACACCACAATAGTAGTTTTACATGCAGTTTTTATTTTATAGCTGAATTTTATGGCACTTTGCATAGGCCCCTTATCTGTCTGTAACCTGTCTAGAAAAGTATACAAATTATCTTTAAATCTATAGTGCATCAGATTTCCCATAATCCTATATAAAATTTTTATGCCCCTATTAATACAAAATTGCATAGAAAGCACTGCACATTGATGCAAAGGTTGCAATATTAAGCATAATAAATGCCACTGCATAACTAATTGTAAAAATTAACCTGAATATGGTCTAACAGGGTATCATCCTGAAACAAGTTAAAAAATTTAGTAAGGTGGGACTTTAAATATACCTCTGGTGACTGACAAAATAACACCCAAATTGTATAAAAAATAACATTTTTATTAACAATTAAAAACATTTAGAAATGTAATTTAAAAAATAACATTTTTATTAACAATTAAAAACATTTAGAAATGTAATTTAAAAAAATGTAATATGGTGGTTCGTAACACTTTCGATGTATGTCCTTGAAATGGGGTCTACGCGCTTCGTGGCCACACTACTTCCTCAGGACCCATAAGGAACTATACAATCAAAGTTTTCAATCATAATCATAAAAGCATCACCTTTAAAGTCTGGGACAAAAAACACTCTATGGTGGCTCTTTGTCTGGCAGACGCTCAGATGTTTTGCAGCAGGCTGGGAGATGCATGATCTCTCAATACCGGGCTCTCTGCTGTGCTTTCCAAATTCTGTTAATGGAATCCTCCGGTTGATCCTTTAAGAGATCTTATATATGTTATAGATACAATAATTATACATTAATTCTAAAGCAGATGGAGCATGCGATCTTGCAACTTCTGAGAAGAACCATCTAGGCAGACTGTGCGACACTGGTATCCTGGGTTTTCCCTACCATGGGCCCGGCAGACGTATTGAATCATCAACCGCTACTTCTATTCATTCAGTCTATTTTTTTGTCCCAGACTTTTTCAGGTGATGCTTTTGGGATTGTGATAACTTTGATTGTATTGAACCTTGTGGGTCCTGAGGAAGCGGTATGACCGCAAAAAGGGTAGACCCCATTTCAAGTACATCAAAAGTGTAACAAATCACCGTATTACAACATTTTATGACATTTCTAAATGTTTTTAATAAATTGTCAATTTTTATACAATTTGGATGTTATTTTGTCGGTCACCAGAGGTATATTTAAAGTCCCACCTTGCTCTATTTTCTAACCACATTTTGGGATAATACCCTGTTAGACCATATTCAGGTTCATTTTTATCCACTCCTCTGCTGTTGTTATAATTTTGGACATACATGGAGTTCTTTTGAGGGAGTATAAGGTTTTTTGTTTCCACTTAGATTTTCCTGTGATGTGTACACAGTTTTTAAAAATGCTAATTCTGAGGTGATATATGGTTAACAGATCTGGTCACAAAGATAGTATTTTTTTGTTTGAAAAACACAGTAACAATACTCAAAGTCATTTACACAAAAACATACATTAAAAAAAAAAAATAAATATATAATTTATATGGATAAGTCTTTAATGATCTATGTCACAGTGGTAAAATTACTTTCAAATTTCTGTTTGGCACAAGGGTATAGCAAGAACAAATTAAATTCTAGCCCAACCTTATTTTTTTTTTAAATATAGTACAAAAAACAAAAACAAAGGAAAGGTTCTAGCAACAGACGCACAATTCTGGTAGTTTTTAGGCTGATACTTTAGACTCTACTGCGACACAGCATAATCATTCCCTCCCAGACATTAAAGGCCAAGTTCCTCTTTGCAGGAAAAAATGTGCATTTATTTATTTTGTTACAGGAGCCTGCAGAACATTCCACCTACGATCAGTTGATATGGATACCATGCCAGGCTCCTGCACACACTGCTGACAGCTCTGTTGCCTGTACCTCTGTACGGGTTTTTAGTTACAAAGTTGTAGGCAGTGAGACTGGACTATGAGGGTGTTCATCAGCGCCCTTGCCGTCCCTTGAGAACTACAATCTGTCTACAGCGGTGGCAGACAAGACTTGTAGTTCATTCATTCACAGATTGGCGTGATGTAATAGAAAATCAAAGTACAATCTGCACAATTATATGTACAAATATAAAGAAGAAAAAAAAAAGCAAGCCAGCACTAAACAGGTGCTTCAACTACACCAAAGAACAATACCAAAAACAAATACCCAGGGCAGCGCCATAAATTAGATTAAACAAATTCAATTTCTAATCTAATCATTAATTAACACATTTACTGCAAATAAGTGCACACAATGTGTGTCTAAAAAATGTCTGAAAATTTTACCAGAGACAAATATACATGTGTGTATTCTAAATGGTCACAGAAACTAGTATTTCTAAAATAATGTGCTACAATTCAAAATCTGTGCGAGAATGGTAAGAACTCAAAAGTCAAAGTGAAACACTGATATAAAGCAATACCACATATTATTAATCATAATAAAGTTCATAAGTGTAAAAATCACTGTATTCTTTATTAATGAAACATGAAGGGCAAATTAAAAACACTCTCAGACTAAGTAGAACATCAGACACTGGCCGAGTGGGAGGCTTAAAAGGCCGGCGTCTCCACACTTACTTGTGGGAGAGAAGGAGCCGGTACCTGTTATACTTCTATGTAAAATGCAAGTGAACTTGTTTCTTATGAATCTATTTCCTTGATGGCTGATTTCCTTCATATATTCCTTTTTTATGCCCTCTTACTATAGAGCCTGATTATATCTGTGGACCCCTTTTTTTTGACTCTGCATGTGGCGCCTGCTATATGGCAGGGACAGATGAGCAATAATAGAGAACTATTGGGGGATTTTTACCCCTATACAATTTTCTATTCAGTTTTGTTTGATTCTCATTATATTAATTGTTTGTGCAAGGTTTACACGTTTTAACTTAGCAACATTAGTACTATAGAGGCTTACTCTATTTATTCAATCCCTCCTTCTTTCTCTCCTTTTTTATTTTTTCATCATTCTTTTCAGTGATAATTATATTGAGAAGGTTTGGTTTACAGCATCTCTGTTCTTATATTTATTGCTACTTGTCCATTTCCTATTCTAAATTTTAGATCATTTTTTTGCTTAACCACTTAACCTCCCTGGCGGTATGATTCTTTTGGATTTTAGGTGCTGAAAGCAGTACCATTATTTTGTATGTAATTCTTGAGAATGAGCATCCCAAACCAACTATTTACATATATATATACATAAATATATACATAAAAAGTACAGTAAAACTGCAGGAAAGGGCACTGGGGGGCAATGTAATGCGAATTTATTTTATTTTGAATGGTATCAGTGTGTTTGGTGTGTTTTACATTTGAAATTGCCGCCGGTTCCACCCCCCTGCGAACGTCACTTTGCAGGAGATGGAAGCCGGGGCACGGAGAGGATCGGGTGGAAGATCAGCCGCCGCATACCGCTGAGATACATCGCTAGATCCCGGTAACAAGGTAAGAAACCTCTTTTACAGGATCCAGCGATGCTTCTGGCGGTACCCCGAGTGTGGCTCGGGGATACGGATTTTGGCTCTGAAATTTAACCCCGAGCCACGCTCGGGATTACTGCTAAGAAGGTTAAGCCCCGGAAGATTTTACCCCCTTCCTGACCAGGGCCTATTTTGCGATTCGGCACTGCGTTACTTTAACGGACAATTGCCCGGTCGTGCGGCGCTGTACCTAAACGAATTTGACGTCCTTTTTTCTTACAAACAGAGCTTTCTTTTGGTGGTATTTGATCACCTGTGTGATTTTTTGATCATGCGCTATAAACAAAAAACGAGCGTCAATTTTGCAAAAATAACAATATTTTTCAAATTTTTTTATATGAAATTCCCCCCAAAAAAATGTAAAAATCTAAATTTTTTTAACATTTTAGGCCAATTTGTTTTATGCTACCTATGTTTGGTAAAAAAAAAAAAAATTGCAAAAAGCGTATTTTGATTGGTTTGCGCAAAAGTTATTTCGTTTACTAAGGGAAAGATTTTTGTAATTTTTTTTTTTTTTTTTTTTAATGAGTAATGGCGGCGATCTGCGATTTTTTTTTTTGCGGGACTGCGACATTGCGGCAGACAGATCAGACCCTTGATTGACATTTTTGACACTTTCGGGGTTACCAGTGACATTAATACAGTAATCAGTGCTATACATATGCACTGTTACTGTAAAAATTACACTGGCAGTGAAGGAGTTAACTTTATTTGAGAGGGAGGGGTTAGGTGTGTCCCTAGGGGCGTGCTTCTAACTGTGATTGGATGTGACTACTGGTGTAAGAACAGAGATCAACGGTCCTGCATAGCAGAACCGTGTGATCTCCATTCTTACACAGGGGAGAATGACAGGCGGCTGTGTTTACATTAGCCGCCTGCCTTTCTCCCGCTCTAACGGATGATCGCGAGTCCCCCGGGCACATGTGCGCGGGGGGTCCGTGAGCGAGCCTCCGGCGGCGCATGCTCTCTCCCTAGAGCCTCACAACGTCGCTTTGCCTGTGAGGGGCTGACTGCCGACGTAAATCGTCGTTAGGCAGTCAGCAAGTGGTTAAGAAGCTTAGTCTAATCCCAGGCTCCCTCACTTGATTCAACCCTTTCATTAAGGAATGTGATATTTCAGTTTTTCTTTTTTAATAAATCTGCAACAGACTCACCAGCCTAGTGTTTTGTTTTTCTTATTATTACATCCATTCTATGATGTAATTTGTTATATCTTATTTTCTATTTACAGCCTGGTATGCCTTTGAGGCCTCCTGTGTTTGCAAGGCTTACCTAGCTGTCTCCCCTTTTTTGGCTGAATGCGGGCAATTGGCTTACTTGGGAGACTCTCTGTGTGGACGCTTTACAGGCGTCCACTACTTAACACAATTGGGGTAAGTTTTGTACATGGGAGCGGATGCATTGACTGCCAGCACATTAGTACCTGGATATGGTAATATTATGTAAAATTGTTAATTCTTTTCATAATGTGTGAATATTTCTAATATTTACTGTATATTTCTCTTTGATAGTCAAATGACGGTTGGTGCTTTTGTTGGAGTCCCTGAAGAAGGCTTTTTCGGTGAAACATGTTGGGATGATTTGCAGCACAGTCTTATTGTGTAAATGTTTTAAGTGTACTATTGTCCACATGAGAGTCTGTATACCTATTCCGCTTCATTTGTTGTACAATTGTCACGGCAATTACTGGTTTACACCGGAGCCTTTTTCTATATATATGTTTTAATCAGACACCAATAAAATGTTGTTTTGTATTTTTAAAAAAAAGATCCTTTTGTGTACTTCTTTGCACCGCAATAATCCCACTCTCTTACCCCCTTTTTTAAGTAGAACATAAGCGCATATCAGAAATCACAATTGCTGGTTACTGTGGCCTTTTGGAATACACACATGTATATTTTTCTCTTGTGATTTTAGTTTGGATATTTGATATATATTATATTAGTTTCAGACATTTTAGACACACATTGTGTGAAATTATTTTCTGTATTTGCACTAAATGTGTTAAGGATAGGTATTTATTGTGTTCGCATGTTATTAGAAGCGGAGTTTATTACATTTCTAGCACTGCACTGGGTAATTTGTTTTGGTGTGAATGAATGATGCAACTATGCGTGCAGAGCCATGCAGTTTTCAAAATGTGACAGCAGGTGCAGGGAGAGGAACCCCCAGCTGCTGTCACAGTTAGGGGGGCTTTGATGGCAGGTGAATAAGAGCATGGTACATGTTTTATCCTAAATATGGGTGTAAAATGTGCTTAAAGGTGAAATTAAGCAGGAGTAGGCAAATTTTAGGAGGTAGAGGTCTACCTAAACAACAAGGAGGAGATCAAAGATCTCCAGGGTGCACCTTTTTATTTATAGAAAATGTTTTATTAGCACACCCCCAATAATAAGTATAGACTTATAATTCCTTCTGTGGACACAAACCAAAGCATCATGACCACAGTGTGTGTACACCTTGGGCTGTTGCCTCTGCAGCTTAAGGGGGAGTGGTTGGGAGGTGGTAAAACTGTGTCTCAGCTGAGGTTTTACTGCCCCCCCACCCACTAGTGTGATCAAGCCCTAACACACAGATTACTTTACAAAGTACCACCAAAATGACCCCCTCTGCTCAGTGCAATTAACTCCCTACCAATGTTCCTTATGGTAGAAATCTCCCAAAACTTCCCTTATCCTCCCTACCAGCCTACTCCCTCCAGTACAGACTCCCCATCCAGCACAGACCAACCGGCATTTCAACACAGAACCCCCCACCCCACAGCCCTCCGTTCCCAGTTCAGGTGCCTTAATACAGAAAACCCCCTTATCCCTTCTCTCCCACCACCACGGGTTACAAAACTGCAAGAACAGAAGACACCCAGCTCAGAATGAGAAGTCTGGAGTAAGGAGGGGAGACCTGCTCTGGCACTGAGCTAATTCTCTCCCTGAAGCAGCACAGCAGGTGTGGACTCAGTGGGGCTGATGCGGCCACCTCAAAGTTTTTCTCTTTGCTTTACACAGTGCTAAAGAAACTTTGGCAGCCGAAGCAGCCCCAGTGAGCCTACCCTGCTGTGCTGCTTCAGTGTAAGAGGTAGCTCAGTGCCAGAGCAAGTCTCCTCTACTGCCCCCCCCAATCTCCTTGACCCGCCTGCCCAGCTACCTCCCTCTTGATCCGCCCGCCCAGCTATCTCCTTCATGGTCTGCCTGCCCGGCTTTCTCCTTTTTCCTCCACCTGCCTGGGCTTTCTCCTTATTCATCAACCCACCCGGCTTTCTTCTTCTTCATCCACCTGCCTAAATTTCTCCTTCTTGATCCACCCACCTGCCTGAATTTCTCCTTCTTGATCCACCTACCTGCCTGAATTTCTCCTTCTTGATCCGCCCACCTGGCTTTCTCCTTGATCTGCTGGTCTGGCTTTTTCATTCCCTGATCCGCCTGCCCAGCTCTCTCCTTCCTTGATCCACATGCCCGCCTCTTTCCTCTACCCCAGATATCTCACCCTGGTCTGCACAGTACACCACTGAGAGGAAGCAGTTTAGTCCAGTGCCGGCAATGCGGAGCCGCGATCTACCCATCACCTGACCGCGATCGGCGTGTAGATGGTGATAGACTGGTTGCCAAGCCCTGCTTTAAAGCATTACCCTAACAATGAATCCTACCATAACTATACAGTCAATCTCGTATCTGTGCTTCCAACTTGGGACATTATACAGTAATAAATACAATACAAATTGGCCTACGTGGAGGTAGCCCCATTCTCAAAGATAAAAAAAAAAATACCATAAACCCAGAGTGACTCAATGCAGCTGAAGGCCCCCAGCATGTGGTGGTACCAAATAAAAAAATATAAAAAAATCTCTTAACCAAGCAGCTGCCAGCTATTTTTTATTTATTTTTTCATATTTTTTATCCGGTCTTCATGTCTGTGCTTTATTTATTCCAAAGATCTGTTAAAGTATTACTCTTAGTAGTCAGTATGTTCTATAAAGTCCCCATCCCAATGCATTGTGGCAAAGAAAAATTGATGTAAAAGCTCTGTGAACAAGTCTTTTGTACAGTATATTATTTATTTTTATAGCTGAACCATAAGGTTTGCTCTTTAACAAAGCTTTTCCAATGTGATATATTTTGAGCATAAAGAACATTCTCAACAAAAGAGTAATGGCCCCAATTTTCAAGGCTTCACTGTGTACACACAGCCAAGTGCCAAAAAGGATTTTGGCTCACAGTACGTAAACAAAACTGCATTAACTAGCAGGTCGCTGCTGTGTTACTGAGGTACAGTCATGTGAAAAAGTAACACACTATCAACTTTTTCGAATAGGCAAACAGTTGATCTTTATTCAAAAAGGGTATACTGTTTAGGTGTCATATCAATTGCATCTAAAATTGACATGATGAATTCTCAATCCAAAATAATTAAAAATACAAAACTGTCACATGGATAAAGTAATACACCCCTAAATGTATTATTTACCACCACTTTAAATCCTTAATGCTGAACTAAAAGTAAAACTTTTTTCTTTATAGAGTAAGGAAGGGTCATAACTCCTGCCAGTTTCTTTTTTGCCATCTGTCTCCCATTGTGGAGATTTCCCTTCCCTTCTTGTCCTTTAGCCAAAACAGAAAATGAGAGGAAATCTCTTCAAAATGAGGGCATGCCTGATTGTCACCAAGGTCATCAGAACTAGTATCTCCATTGAAAGATTTCCCCTCTATTCCTGTTTTGGAAATGACTTTTGGGAACATTTGAGATTTTATTTAACTTTCCATCTCAGTGATAACATTAAACATGACAAATAGAGGGCGCGTCTCCTTAATACAGACACAGACAGCAGCTAAAACCTGACAGGTATTCTAATCCCTCCTCATTCTATCTAAAACCAAAAAAATGTTTTGCCTTTAGGTGTACTTTAGGGCTGCAACTAACGATTATTTTAATAATCGATTAGTTGCCGATTATTTTTTCGATTAATCGATTAATCGGATAAAATCATAAAAAAACTCAATATGCCTTTTTTTTCATTTATTTAAAATAATAATGAACAAACAGCGTGTTAGTGCCGGTTCACACTTGTGCGGTTTGCAAGATCGCATGTAATTCGGAGCGCACTGCTCCTAAATTACATGCGATCTCATGTGCGGATGCGAGTTCAGCCATACACTTTGTATGACTGAATTCGCAGCGCAACCACAGCAAACTCGCACATGAGGCTTTTTTTGAGCCGCCTCAGAATCGGATTGCACAGTGGTTCACACTTGTGCGATCTGATTCTGTGCGAACTTGCAGATCGCACTGCAATATGCAATCGCAACTGGGGGTGTCGTTAACTTTTAATTGACACTCCCTGCGTATCGCATATGGCAGTGTGAACTGCCAGATGTGCGGATGCGATGCGGGAACACGCTGCATATTCGCAGCCTTCCCGCATCGCACAAATGTGAACCGGCACTAAGGCCATCGCATCCGCACATCTGGCAGTTCACACTGCCATATGCAATACGCAGGGGGTGCAAATTAAAAGTGAACGACACCCCCAGTTGCGATCGCATATTGCAGTGTGATCTGCAAGTTCGCACAGAATCGGATCGCACAAATGTGAACCACTTACCACTGTGCGATCCGATTCTGAGGCGGCTCAAAAAAAGCCTCATGTATGGCTGAACTCGCATCCGCACATGAGATCGCATGTAATTTAGGAGCAGTGCGCTCTGAATTACATGCAATCTCGCAAACCGCACAAGTGTGAACCGGCACTTATACCAAAACGTTTTTTTTTTTTTTTTTTTAAATTAAGCTGCTATATACTGTAAATAATATAATAAATGCTTATCTAGATAAAAGAGTTAATATTCCTTATAAGGTGCAATATTATAATAGAAAAATAAGTGAATAAAAACGTCCATGTCAGCCATAGATATGAAATAGGGAGCAAAGAAAGACCACCTATATGTGTTATATGGACGTTTTTAATCACTTATTTTTCTATTATAATATTGCACCTTATAAGGAATATGAACTCTTTTATCTGGATAAGCTTTAATTCTGTTTTTTGGCGGGCTGCATTGCATGGAATGGACACAGTAACACTAAGCTCGGCACTCACGTTTTGCTGCTTCTCCCTCACCTCGATATGACTCACTCCCTCACTGACTCAGCAAGAAGGCAGAGAGGAAAGGAGGAGGGAGGTCACGGAAGTGCCGAGCTGTGAGACAGACAGTGAATGCACACTGCAGCTTCACAGAGGAGACGGAGCTCGCTGACAGGCGGGGAAAGTCAAGAATGAGGCACAACTAATCGACGGAGCAACTAATCGATAATGACAATCGTTGACAACGATTGTAATTATCGATTATTATCGATTTAGTCGATTAGTTGTTTCAGCCCTAGTGTACTTTAAAATAGAATCAGGTTTTCCAGAATAGGTGCCAACAATAAGAATCTTCTTAGGTGTATGTATGAGGGACCCTGTCCTATTTAGATATTCAGATATCTAGGGTCTGGTGTTTTCAAGCAATTGACATGACCGATTAGCATTCCAAGACCAAAAGCATTCTCTAGGGCCCTCAAAAATAAATGCCTCCGAGATCACCAAATTATTTTAAATCAAACATTAAAAATAACTCTGAGTGGCAAAGAATTCAAATGACTGCTCATTATAAATTACCTTGTGGTAAAGGCTTGATTTCCTCACTATGCCTTCATCATATTTGTGCTCCTGATAAATTGCCACAGATGCACAAATGAAAAGTTACCTGTGAACTCCAAAAGATCCTCCCATGACTGGAATATGATGTTAGAAAATCTCTGCAAATATATGAAATTTCTTTTTATTAAGTAAACGGCAAATGGTACCGCTCTCAAATGGTACCAAGCTCAACCCTCTAAAATCTGACTCCTGTTTTAAGAGTTGCTCTGCTGCTGGAACTTTACTACATACCTTCTGTAGCTGTAATTCAATCATACCAATTTGGCACAAAGTGCAGCAATTCTCTTCAATGATTTTAGGTCAGCCTACACAATTAACTGTAGCCAATTGCCTTTTATATGCTCCAATATCCAATGCCTCTTATCATGCTGAAAAACATATCCACACATTATGTATAGCTAACATTTGGGCGATAGCTTTGAATTAGAAATCTAGTATGGTTCAATTTCCCTCAATTATCTCCTGTATGGATTCCATTATGTTTATGGATTGGACACACCATGCACTCTATGATTTAGTGCCAACATTCTCAGCCAAATAGGATTTTTGGATATTATTTTTTTTTTTTACCAGTTCTATAAAGTTTCTGAGCTCTATGACATCTTGGTTCTATGGTATTCTGTACAGCATTAGAAAAGACATTATGTATGTAACACTACATCACCACTTTCTTTGTCTTATTTTATATGTTAAATTCCGATTTTTCTTGGGTCATGTACACGGCAACCTTTTGAAGCGCGAGGGCCACCTAAGTAACCAGTCAAAGACCACAATGAAATTAAGTGGTTTATAATTATAATAATAGATTTTTTTATTTTGAATAGCATAATGAACATTTTCCTCCTGCAGCCACTAAATGCCAACCGGATGGAGAGAAAAAAAAAAACTGTCTTTCAGCGGGTGCAGGAGGAAAATGGAGAGGATTGGTTCCTGTATATGCTGCCCCCCACCACCCCTCCTCTCCAAGTTTAAACAGAATGAGACAGAGAGGCCGCACAGGCCCCTTGGAGCATGGGGCGGGGTCGCCGTTGCAACCTCTGATGCTACACCAGTGGTTGGGGGTGTGTGGTAAAAACATGTCTCAACTATGGGGTTTTTAATGGGGTTTGGTGCCCTAAAAGGGCACCAAAATTCCTACATTCAAGTCTATGGCTCAGATGAGCTGCAGTTCGCTCATCAGTGTGAAAACAGCCTAATAGTTGTTAACCCATTTATAGGTGCCAATATGTTGATTGCAAAAGCGCAGTGTATTATTTATTACCCTGACCTTTTCCTCTTTTGGCATTGCCCTCCATTTCCAGGCTGCAAGAAAGGTCAGAGACAAAGAGCACTTGCTATCACTCCGCCTAGGACTGGAGCCGGCACTACAGAGGAAGCATCAGCTTATGCGGCTCCTGCTCCCTCCGCTGCCAGCACCAGCTTGATGCACTCTGCTGCTCTGTGATGACGGGTAGGCAAGCCCAGATTGCGAATCAACAGGTTTGCCGACCCCGGGCATGCACACCCCTGGTGTGAGGGGGGCAAAGAGCCACTTCAGAGGGCTTCTGAGGGCCACACGTGGCCCATGGTCCATGGGTTGAGCACCCCTGGCATACAATAAGTACTTCCTATATCTGAGGAATGGCTCTTCTGCTGTTTATGTAGTTCACTAATAACTTTTCGTAAACAATTTGTTCAGAACTGGCTGCTAAAGCACAATTAGCCCAAGAGCTAAACGTCTGATGCTAAAAGAATTCTCCAAGAACTCCTACATTTCATTGTGGGATTTGCTGTTGAATCTTGCCACGATTGATGTCAACGTGCATAAACCTACAATCAGAAAGATTGCACCAATTTACCCTGAATTGGAAGGCCGTCAGGAAAAAATTTTTGCTGGTAAAAAAATATTAGAGCCAGACTACAATTTGCCATAGAACATATATACAAAAGACCAGGGCATTCTGGAAAACATATGCCGTGGACTAATGAATCAAAGTTAAAGATGTTTCCGCACAGTAACAGTAGGCATGTTTGGAGCAACCTGAAGACACCATTTCAGGAGAACCGCCTTATACTAACTGTGAAGTATGGTGGTGGAAGTGTTTTAGTTTGAAAATACTTTCTGCTTTAGGGTCTGACCCCATAGCAAAAGCCCTAATTTCATTCCCACTTAATTGTTGTGGGGGAAAATAAACAGGCAGGTCATGCAAGGAGACCCACAAACATCTTGTACTGAGTAACTGAAGAAATTTTGCATGAAGGAGTGGTCAAAAATATCACCAAGTCGATGACAGGCCAAGTGGGCAGTCATGCAAACTGCCTACAAAAATAAATTTTTGTTGATTAAATACCGGTAAGTAAAAAGGCAACATTTCCTTATGCTTTTATTCAAGATCACCACCATTATCTGTAGGCACCATTTTAATGGATTTGACTGTTCAAATATAATAAAAAAGTCAACAATTTACATGTGTGTACTTACTTTTTGACATGACTGTAAGTAAGCAGCTGGGGTGAGGGTTTACCATAGTTTACCAAGAATAGTTAGGGGCAGTTGATTAGAGCACTTTTGTTGAAAATGCCCATACACTTTAACAAATCAATTATCTCCACCATGTTTAAATCCAATTGAGAATAATATTAAAGCCAAATTAATCCTTCTGTATTTATTATTATAAAGCAGAGTGACATACTCCACTGTATATTATTGAAATCAACCATGCTGCTAGAGAAGTGTGATCGCTGTTGTTGCAGTGTGCAGAAGGTTTGTCAGACTACTGGAGATCAGGAAAGCTGCTCTGTATGTGAAATTCTCCAAAATATATATTTTAATCCTTGCTTCTGCACATATCAAGTAAAAAAACCCGAAGGAGGAAAGCAAGTAATACTGTATATTTAGCCTGACTTCATTACAGTAATTTATACTGTAAGATTCAATGGGGATACATGCCAAACTAAGGCCAACTTTTTCATTACGTGGATGCACGAAGGCTGTCTGTTGTTGTTTATAGTTGTAATCTGTAGTTGTTTGTCTGACTTTTTTTTATTATTAATATTAATTAACATGTAAAATGTTCCCAAAGGTGAGTGTATCTTTTAAATACATTAGAGATGTGAATACATTTTAGAAGGGCAGTATTTTAAATATGAACTGATGATCAAGAGCACAGACCTCAAACTAGAAGGAGTAGAAAGTATAATTTTACTGAAAGAGTAGCTGATGCTTGAAATTGACTTCCAGCAGAGGTAGTGAGTTAGTCAACAGTAAGTGAATTTAAACATGCTTAGGACAAATATAAATCTATATTTAAACCAAAAAAAAGTCAAAACACTGAGCATACTCAACGAACCACTTTTGTGTCTGCCATCACTCTAAGTTTCTATGTTGATTGGAGCACTGTGCAGGAGGCATGTTGGACCACTATAGATCCAAACTGTTACACTGTGGGAGAGGAGAGATCTGGGTCTCCAGAATCCTGCCAGCAAATTAGACTTTAGTGCAGTAGCTGCTCTTTACGGCAGCCTGACTACATTCATATAATAAGGAGGGCTACAATATTGGGCTTTAATATTCTACTTGAAAGGAGGGGTTGTTAATTTTGGACTTCTGAAAGAGATGAAACAAGAAGACCAGATCAGGCAATAAACTATGTGAAACAGTAGAACTGGTTGCTTACTTGCCTGTTGTGTAGCAAACTTCTTAATTTTCTATTAAAAGGTAAAGTACAGATTCACTTTAAGACTTTGAATCATTTTAAAAATGCATGAAAATATATATTTAAAAAAGTGAGCTGCAGATAAAATGTTTATGTACCATTCAACAAATCCCAGCCCAATACAGAGCATAGAGCAGCACATATTGTGTATGAAGGCACTTCAGAATATGCAGAAAACCATTACACAAGTTATTTTGTACATATGCATTAAGGCATATTCAGTTTAGATGAGTTTACATATATGTGGTATTCCGTCATCAAGGCCTGGATTAAACTGAAGGAATTTCTTTGCAGGCTTCTCTCCAAATGTGCAATGTTACATAGTTTCTACCTTTCAAACTTCCAGATCTGGTTTTTATCCAAAGCGTTACAGGTCTTCATCTGCACATCTGCCCGACCCTCTGATGTACGGAATGAACTGATACACATCTTTGAATGTGGGTGATAGATTGCTCCATCCTGTGCATAAATAAAAACAAAAGTTATGTTTGTTTTGTTTGAGTGGTAAAAGGTTGAAACCTGTGTCAGGCTATTACTGTTTTCTGTGGGTGATCTAAACATTTTACATTTTTTGGACTCGCTTCCATGGTCACCAGAAGAGAAAGTAAAGAGGGATCCACAATTTTACAAGTCACCTAAACAGGAGTGGAGTGTAAAGGCCCGTACACACGTGCAGATTGTCAGCCGAAAAGATTCGGCCGACGACCGATCGGCCGATTTTCGGCTTGTTAGTATGATGTTTCCGACAGCTGGCAGCGCACTTTCGGCCGAACAGAATCTGTCGTGCAAGCATTAAAATTTTTGTATGCCGACACCAGAACGGCCGATTGTTCGTCAGTACAGAATTCGGCCGACAGACAGCAGATTTGCAAAACTGGGCATGCTCAGAAAAGAAAAAACACAGGGAAAGTTAACCATCACATGACATCACTTCTGCAGTCGGCGGACAAAATTCGTGTGCAGTCTTTTGCACTTTTCAGCGGACACAACAGCCCGGGGACAAAAGACGGCCGATCGTTCGGCCGACGATCGGTACGTGTGTACGGGGCTTATATCTTCCAATTTGTTCCATTGACAGCTGTGAGAGGGATATTTTATCTAATTTAGAAACCTTTCTACTTACTTTGCTGCAACGTCTCTCTAGCCAAGAAGTACAGGGAAATCTCCCTGAAGGGAGATTCTCAACTCTGTCAAAAAGGTGGTTTTGGCTGAAGTTACAGTTTAAAACACTGGAGACATTAAACATTCTCTACTTCCATGTATTACCTTGCAGTAGTGCAGCTACAAAGTATGGTCCCCAGTTCAGAGTGTGAACTGGGGTCTCCCCGTTACTGCCCAAGAATAAAACAAATGAATATGCAAAAACACAGCAGCAGAGATGGGAATCACTGTCTTAACAAGAACAATGATACACATCTTCACTAGTATGGTCATGACCAAGTTTTGTTTCTATCAGTTAAAGCGGAGTTCCGGCCACAAAATCGACATAATCGATTTTGGGCCATCCGTTTGCTTTTGGTCACCTGAAAAAGAAATGGATAGTTACGATTTTTTTTTTTTGTTTACTTACCTTGTTATTGAAGAAAAATATACTCACCTTTCTTCCACTTCCTCCCTCTGCGGCCGCGGCCTGCGCCCATCACTTCCTCTTTGCATTGATTCCTGGGAGCTGAACGTCATCGCTCCCAGGAATCAACGCGCCTGCACCAGTGGCGGAGCTAGACTTTAAAAACAGGGGTGTCAAAGGGGTGGCAAGGTATTATTTTGGGGGGTCAATATACAAAGTGTTCAATTACACTAAAAATATGTTTCCTGTGTGTGCTGCCGCGTTATGTTTTGTTTTGGAGCCGTTTGGAGCACGAAGGAGATGCGTGTCAGCTTAACCAATGAAAAGTGTAGCAGCAACACGTCCCCCATATAGACCTCCCCCGTACAGTGGGCCAGGGTAAGGTGAGGTCCCGTCCCCCATATAGATTCCCCCTACAGCAAGCCAGGGTGAGGTGAGGTCAGGGGACCTCACCCTGGCCTACTGTAAAGGGGGAGATCAATATGGGGGACGGGACCTCAACTCACCCTGGCCTGCTGTAAGGGGGATCTATATGGGGGACCTCGCCTCACCCTGGCCTGCTGTAAGGGGGGAGATCTATATGGGGGACCTGGTCCCCCATATAGAAACCCCTTACAGCAGGCCAGGGTGAGGCGAGGTCCCCCATATAGATCCCCCCTTACAGCAGGCCAGGGTGAGGACCCCCATATAGATTCCCCCTTACAGCAGGCCAGGGTGAGGTGAGGACCCCATATAGATCCCCCCTTACAGCAGGCCAGGGTGAGGTGAGGTCCCCCATATACATCCCCCCTTACAGCAGGCCAGGGTGAGGTGAGGTCCCCATATAGATCCCCCCTTACAGCAGGCCAGGGTGAGGTGAGGTCCCCATATAGATCCCCCTTACAGCAGGCCAGGGTGAGGTGAGGACCCCCATATAGATCCCCCTTACAGCAAGCCAGGGTGAGGTGAGGACCCCCATATAGATCCCCCCTTACAGCAGGTCAGGGTGAGGTGAGGACCCCCATATAGATCCCCCTTACAGCAAGCCAGGGTGAGGTGAGGACCCCCATATAGATCCCCCCTTACAGCAGGCCAGGGTGAGGTGAGGTCCCCATATAGATCCCCCCTTACAGCAGGCCAGGGTGAGGTGAGGTCCCCCATATAGATCCCCCCTTACAGCAGGCCAGGGTGAGGTGAGGTCCCCCATATAGATCCCCCCTTACAGCAGGCCAGGGTGAGGTGAGGTCCCCCATATACATCCCCCCTTACAGCAGGCCAGGGTGAGGTGAGGTCCCCCATATAGATCCCCCCTTACAGCAGGCCAGGGTGAGGTGAGGTCCCCCATATAGATCCCCCTTACAGTCAGCAGACCAGGCATTGGGCAAGGGCAGGTTCCCCATAACATAGATCCCCTTTCCTTTACAGACTTCTCACTACTCAGTCACTAGTACAGTCAGACAGTACTACAGTAGTAGTCTCTTGCCTACCTTTTGTAGTGACCAGCATGCCCCCCATCAATGTAGTGACCAGCATGCCCCCCATCAATGTAGTGACCAGCATGCCCCCCCATCAATGTAGTGACCAGAGTACCCTCCCATCAATGTAGTGACCAGCGTACCCTCCCATCAATGTAGTGACCAGCGTACTCCCCCATCAATGTAGTGACCAGCGTACTCCCCCATCAATGTAGTGACCAGCGTGCCCCCCATCAATGTAGTGACCAGCATGCCCCCCATCAATGTAGTGACCAGCGTACCCTCCCATCAATGTAGTGACCAGCGTACCCTCCCATCAATGTAGTGACCAGCGTACTCCCCCATAAATGTAGTGACCAGCGTACTCCCCCATAAATGTAGTAACCAGCATGCCATGTCCCCTTCAATAAAGAGACCAGAGAGACTTACCGTCCTAAGGTAGAAGAAGAACACAGCCTGACACAGACACATCCATCCCACATGTTCAGTCTTTGTCTGCCCGGCCCGCAGCTAGTTCTCTTCATGACCGAGCGGTGAGCGCGGCACAGCGAACCAATCACGTCATGAGTAGCGGCACAGCGAACCAATCAGGTGTGCAGGCACGCGTGATTGGTTAGCTGTGCAGCTGCTCACGGCGCCGCTGCTGCTCACCGCTCAGTCACAGTCAGGAGAACTAGCTGCAGGCTCGGAGGCGCCCACGCTCTATCGTTCAGCACAGCCAATGAGTCAGAGGCGTAACTAGAACCTTCTGGGCCCGGGTGCAAGACACCATAAAGGGCCCCCCTGACCCCCAGCCGTTGGCAAAATGCTAGGGCCCGGTCACAAGTGCAACTTTTGGGACCCTGGTAGTTCAGCGACTGGTGTCATTTTTTTTATTTTAGTTATTTTATTTTTTACCAGTTTATTTATTTTTTCACAATTTTATTTTTTTACATTTTTTTTGCGGGCACAAGAGCTTGGGGCAGCAGGTGGTGGATAGGAGGGGTGGCATATAGAGGAATAGACCCCCTTTATTTTCCACCTGCAGCCTTTTAGCTGTTAGAAAATTGGTTCCTTTATATGTCACCCCCTCCTAGTCAGGTGTGCAGGTGGCTGTATGGGAATCCTGGAGCATGCAATTGTGACAGTGCTGGTGGGGAAGGGGGATGAGCGGCAGTGCTGGGGGGGGGGGGGTGATGAGTGTCAGGGCTAGGGATGGATGGGATGAGTGTCAGGGCTGGGGAGAGGGGTTGGGATGAGTGACAGGGCTGGGGACAGATGGGATGAGTGTCAGGGCTGGGGATGGATGTGATGAGTGTCAGGGCTAGGGATGGATGGGATGAGTATCAGGGCTGGGGGGGATGGGATGGGTGGGATGAGTGTCAGGGCTAGGGGGATGGATGGGATGGGTGTCAGGGCTAGGGGGATGGATGGGATGGGTGTCAGGGCTAGGGGGGGGGGGGTGAGTGTCAGGGCTGGGGGGGATGGATGGGATGGGTGTCAGGGCTAGGGAGGGGGGGGTGAGTGTCAGGGCTGGGGGGGATGGATGGGATGATTGTCAGGGCTAGGGAGGGGGGTGAGTGTCAGGGCTGGGGGGGATGGGTGGGATGAGTGTCAGGGCTAGGGAGGGGGGGTGAGTGTCAGGGCTGGGGGGGATGGATGGGATGGGTGTGAGGGCTAGGGAGGGGGGGTGAGTGTCAGGGCTGGGGGGGATGGATTGGATGGGTGTCAGGGCTAGGGAGGGGGGGTGAGTGTCAGGGCTGGGGGGGGGGATGGATGGGATGGGTGTCAGGGCTAGGGAGGGGGGGTGAGTGTCAGGGCTGGGGGGGATGGATGGGATGGGTGTCAGGGCTAGGGAGGGGGGTGAGTGTCAGGGCTGGGGGGGGATGGATGGGTGTCAGTGCTAGGGAGGGGGGGGGTGAGTGTCAGGGCTGGGGGGGATGTTTGGGATGGGTGTGAGGGCTAGGGAGGGGGGGTGAGTGTCAGGGCTGGGGGGATGGATGGGTGTCAGGGCTAGGGAGTGGGGGGTGAGTGTCAGGGCTGGGGGGGATGGATGGGATGGGTGTCAGGGCTAGGGAGGGGGGTGAGTGTCAGGGCTGGGGGGGATGGATGGGATGGGTGTCAGGGCTAGGGAGGGGGGTGAGTGTCAGGGCTGGGGGGGATGGATTGGATGGGTGTCAGGGCTAGGGAGGGGGGGTGAGTGTCAGGGCTGGGGGGGGGATGGATGGGATGGGTGTCAGGGCTAGGGAGGGGGGGTGAGTGTCAGGGCTGGGGGGGATGGATGGGATGGGTGTCAGGGCTAGGGAGGGGGGTGAGTGTCAGGGCTGGGGGGGATGGATTGGATGGGTGTCAGGGCTAGGGAGGGGGGGTGAGTGTCAGGGCTGGGGGGGGTTGGATGGGATGGGTGTCAGGGCTAGGGAGGGGGGGTGAGTGTCAGGGCTGGGGGGGATGGATGGGATGGGTGTCAGGGCTAGGGAGGGGGGTGAGTGTCAGGGCTGGGGGGGGATGGATGGGTGTCAGTGCTAGGGAGGGGGGGGGGTGAGTGTCAGGGCTGGGGGGGATGTTTGGGATGGGTGTGAGGGCTAGGGAGGGGGGGTGAGTGTCAGGGCTGGGGGGATGGATGGGTGTCAGGGCTAGGGAGTGGGGGGTGAGTGTCAGGGCTAGGGGGGTGGATGGATGGGATGGGTGTCAGGGCTAGGGAGGGGGGTGAGTGTCAGGGCTGGGGGGGATGGATGGGATGGGTGTCAGGGCTAGGGAGGGGGGTGAGTGTCAGGGCTGGGGGGGATGGATGGGATGGGTGTCAGGGCTAGGGAGGGGGGGGTGAGTGTCAGGGCTGGGGGGGATGGATGGGATGGGTGTCAGGGCTAGGGAGGGGGGGGGGTGAGTGTCAGGGCTGGGGGGGATGGATGGGATGGGTGTCAGGGCTAGGGAGGGGTGGGTGAGTGTCAGGGCTGGGGGGATGGATTGGATGGGTGTCAGGGCTAGGGAGGGGGGGGGGTGAGTGTCAGGGCTGGGGGCGGGGATGGATGGGATGGGTGTCAGGGCTAGGGAGGGGGGGGTGAGTGTCAGGGCTGGGGGGGATGGATGGGATGGGTGTCAGGGCTAGGGAGGGGTGGGTGAGTGTCAGGGCTGGGGGGATGGATTGGATGGGTGTCAGGGCTAGGGATGGATTAAATCAGCAGTGGTGGTGGGGAATAGATTCAGTGACACTTACTTGCTGTCACTGTGCACTCTGTTCCCCCTGCATTGCTGTCTCTCTCGGCTCCCTCTCTGCTCCACGTGTCTCCTGTGACATCCATTCTCATTCAGATTCAGCATCACAACCAATCAGAATTGCAGCTCCTCCCCCATCACTGTACTGGGTCAGCAGATCGGCCGGTGTACTGCCGATAGTTTACAGTACACCCGACTCTCAGACAGAATGTCCATTTATCAGCCTGCAGCTGAGCTGCACGGACCGGGCTGAGACTGTGTGGGCTGTCCGCTGCGCTGTTCAGCAGAGTGTAATGTTTCAGCGAGCGGGGTGGCAACAGGGGTGGCAAGATCTTTGTCTGGTGTGGCAATTGACACCCCAGCTAGCCCTCTGGCTCCGCCACTGGCCTGCACCGTCCCCGCTCGTCACTTCCGGTGCGGCGCTTCATTCCCTGCTAAACAGCTTCTGGGCATGCCCAGAAGCTGTGGAGGGATGACGCGCCCGCACCGGAAGTGACGAGTGTGGCCGCTGCAGGCGCATTCTGGGAGAAGAGGACGCGCTGGCTTCAGCTGCCCACATCCGAGATGGCAGCGCTGGAGAAGGAATTTTCAAGGTAAGTATTTCTTATAAAAGGTAAGTGCGACCCGGGACAGTACAGAGGCTATCCATTGTGGAATGTACTATCCCTGACTGTCCCGGGGGTATTTTTATTGAAAAAACCTTTTCGTGGCCGGAACTCCGCTTTAAGGATGTATAGGCATCCTGACTACATACAGTGCCTTGCGAAAGTATTCGGCCCCTTTGAACTTTGCGACCTTTTGCCACATTTCAGGCTTCAAACATAAAGATATAAAGCTGTAATTTTTTGTGAAGAATCAACAAGTGGGACACAATCATGAAGTGGAACGAAATTTATTGGATATTTCAAACTTTGTTAACAAATAAAAAACTTAAAAATTGGGCGTGCAAAATTATTCAGCCCCCTTAAGTTAATACTTTGTAGCGCCACCTTTTGCTGCGATTACAGCTGTAAGTCGCTTGGGGTATGTCTCTATCAGTTTTGCACATCGAAAGACTGAAATTTTTCACAACAAATTACAGTTTTATATCTTTATGTTTGAAGCCTGAATTGTGGCAAAAGGTCGCAAAGTTCAAGGGGGGCGAATACTTTCGCAAGGCACTGTACATAGTTAGTGAGGTTGAAAAAAGACATCAGTCCATCCAGTTCAACCTATGATGTGTGTGTGTGTTTGCCGTTAACCGTATATTGTATACCCCTCTATGTTGTGGTCTTTAAGGTGCCCATCTAATAGTTTTTTGAAACTATCAATGCTCCTTGCTGATACGACTGTTTGCGGAAGAGAAATCCACATCCTTAGTGCTCTTACAGTGAAGAACCCCCTGCATATTTTAAGGTTAAACCGCCTTTCCTCTAGTTTTAGTGAGTGGCCATGTGTCTTATTGTATTCCCTTTCTCTGAATAGGTTTTTTCCATATGCTAGGGTTGCCAGTACAGTATTTGTACATTGATATCATATCCCCCCTCAATTGTCTCTTCTCCAGAGAGAATAGGTTCAGTGCTTGTAGTCTTTCCTCGTAGCTGATGTCCTCCATTCCCCTAATTATTTTTGTTGCCCTTCTCTGGACTTTCTCCAGTTCCAGCACATCCTTCCTGAGGACCGGTGCCCAGAACTGGACAGCATACTCCAGATGTGGCCGGACCAGAGTCTTGTAGAGTGGGAGAATAATCTCTTTTATTTCTTGAGTGAATCCCTTTTTTATACATCCCAGTATTCTGTTGGCTTTGCTTGCAGCGGCTTGGCATTGCATGCCACTGCCAAGCCTGTTGTCTACCAGTACCCCCGGGTCCTTTCCCATCACCCAGAGGTTCCCCCCCTAATGAGTAGCTTGCTTTCTCGTTTCTGGCACCCAAGTGCATTACTTTACATTTTTCATCATTAAACCTCATCTGCCATGTAGTTGCCCACCCCATTATTTTGTTCAGGTCCGTTTGTAAGGTTTCCACATCCTGCCCAGAAGATATTGGCATGTTTAATTTAGTATCATCCGCAAATACTGAGATTTTACTCGATATCCCCTCCTCTAGATAATTTATTTATAAATTAAACAGGATTGGCCCCAGGACAGAACCCTGGGGGACCCCGCTTTCCACACCCGCCCAATCTGAGTACTCCCCATTAATCACCACCCTTTGCAACCTCCCCTGGAGCCAGTTCTCTATCCAGGTATACACCTTATGGTCCATACCTACCTTCCTTAGTTTGAACAGTAAGCGTTTGTGGGGAACGGTGTCAAAGGCCTTTGCAAAGTCCAGGTACATCACATCCACAGGCTTACCTTTATCTAGGTGGCAGTTCACTTCATCATAGAAGGTTAATAGATTGGTTTGGCAAGAAAGATTTTTCATGAATCCATGCTGATTACTACTAATAATACCATTTTCATTACTAAAGTCTTGTATGTGGTCCTTTAACATCCCCTCAAAAATCTTGCAGACTACTGATGTTAGGCTGACCGGCCTATAGTTACCCGGGATATATCTCGGCCCCTTTTTAAATATTGGTACCACGTTGGCTTTTTTCCAATCAGCTGGCACCATACCCGTCTGTAAAATATCCTTAAAGATCAAGAATAATGGTCTGGCAATCACCTGGCTGAGCTCTTTAAGAACCCTCGGGTGCAAGCCATCCGGTCCCGGGGATTTATTTATGTTAAGTTTCTCTAGTTTAGTTCTAAGTCTATCTTCTGTTAGCCATGGCTGTATTTCATGAGGTGTGTTGTTTAGTTTGGCCTTACAAGCTGACAAGCTTACAAGTGTAGCCCCCCAATTTTTTTGTGAAGACTTAAGAGAAGAAATGATTTAACACTACCGCCTTTTCCCTGTCCTCTGTGGCCAAAACTCCCTTATCGTCTTTTATGGGGCCAATGTGTTCTGGCCTCGCTTTCTTACTGTTTATATACTTAAAGAATTTTTTGGGGTTCTTTTTACTCTCTTTTGCTATATGTCTCTCGTGTTCTATTTTAGCCGCCCTGATTTCGTCTTTATATTTCTTATTACACTCTTTGTAATGCTTGAATGCTGCCAATGACCCCTTAGTCTTGTATTTTTTGAAAGCCTTTCCTTTAACATTATATGCAATTTTATGTTGGAGTTTAGCCACCCAGGGTTTAGTTTTGCTCTTTTAAATTTATTTCCCTTTAGAATACACTGGTCAATCCCTTTGTTAAATATGCTCTTGAAGCACTCCCATTTTTCCCCCATGTTCTTTGTTCCCAGGGTTCTATCCCATTTGATATTTTCTAGCAGAGAGCGCAGTTTTGGGAAATTGGCTCTTTTGAAATTCAGTGTTCTTCTATTGCCCTTGTGTTTCCTATTACTATAACTAATACTGAAACTAATTGACCTAGGTTTCCTAAGTTGCCCCATATTTCTATACCCGTGAGCAGGTCTGTATTGTTGGTAATCAGTAGGTCAAGTACCGCATTGTTTCTTGTCGGTGCATTCACCATCTGACCCATGAAATTGTCCTGCAAAACATTTAGGAACTGCCGAGCCCTTGGCTGAATGTACGGTTCCTTCTGCCCAGTCTATATTTGGATAATTAAAGTCCCCCATTATAATGACATTTCCCATCCTTGCTGCCAATCCTATCTGTAAAAGGAGGTCCGCCTCCCACTCCTCCCTCTGGTTGGGGGGCCTATAGCATACGCCCAATATTACCTTCCCCACAGTGGCTTCCCTTTGAAGTTCTACCCGTAGGGATTCTGCCTCGTCCATAGCTCCATTATTAATATCAGACAGACATACCCCTCCCCCTTTTTTACCTTCTCTATCTCCGCGATAAAGGGAATTCCTGAATGGTCGCCATCCAGTCATGAGAGCTGTCAAACCAAGTCTCTGTTATCCCCACAAAATCTAAGTCCTCCCCAAACATCAGTAGCTCCAGCTCTCCCATCTTGTTAGCCAGGCTTCTGGCATTGGTATACAAGCCTCGTAATTTTGACCGGTTACATATATCCTCATTTGATGTTTTTAGGCTGCTCTCTTGATTTTTCCCCATACCCACCCTGGGTTTAGGAGCGCCGAACACCCTACCGCTAATGCCCCCATTTCTGCCCTCTGAATCTTGCTTTCCACTGGCTAATTCTACATCTGTACCCTCCCCCCATCACCTAGTTTAAAAGACCCTCTAACTTTGTGGCCATCCTCTCACCCAGTACGGCTGCACCCTCCCCATATAGGTGCAATCCGTCCCTACCAAAGAGCCGGTGGCCGACTGAGAAGTCGGCCCAGTTCTCCAGGAACCCAAAACCCTCCTTACTACACCAGCTCCTCAGCCACTTGTTAACTTCCCTAATCTCCCACTGCAACTTAGCGCCCAAGTCTCTGAAATAGTTTAGGACTCTCCATCTGCCTCTGCCTATGTCATTGGTACCCACGTGTACCATGACAGCTGGGTCTTCCCCAGCCCCACCCAATAATCTGTCCACCCGATCCGCGATGTGCCGAACCCGAGTGCCCGGTAAAGAACAGACTGTTCGGCACCCACGGTCTTTGTGACAGATTGCCCTCTCTGTCCTTCTAATGATTGAGTCCCCTACCACCAGCAACTGTCTTTCCTTTCCCTTTCTCCTGGCCTCACTGGAGGAGTTCTTCCCCTGGCAGCTAGGGGCGTCACTCTGCTCCAGCAATGCTGGTCCCTGACTGGTTTCCCCAACAATCACGCAACGGTGCATATCTATTGGGGTGCTCCAGCTCAGGACCAGCCTCCTTGCCTTGTCCCCTTCTACACCTCCTAACTGTCACCCCTCTACTCTGCTCTGATGCCTGCACTTCCAATACTCCGCCCACCTCTGTGCAGGCCCCTGCCTGCACCTGACAGGTACGCTCCCAGCTCTCCTTCGGTATGGCCATTTGGCTCAGCGTTGCCAGCTGCCTCCCTAGATTTAGGACCTGAGCTTCCAGGGAAGCAACGTGCTTACATTTTGTGCATTTGTATTCGCCCTCGATCGTATGATCGAGGAAGCATACATATCAGAAGATGTACACAGAGTCGCATCTCCACACCCGCCTGGCATTATACCTACTAATCTAATCTATATATATGTGTGTATATGTACAGTGCATCCGAAATGTATTCACAGCGCTTCACTTTTTCCACATTTTGTTATGTTACAGCCTTATTCCAAAATGGAATACATTCAATATTATTTTAGAAATTCTACAAACAATACCCCATAATGACAATGTGAAAGAAGTTTGTTTGAAATATTTACAGATATATTAACCACTTTACCGCTGCTCACTAGAGCTGTACTGCGGCAAAGTGGCTCTTGTAGGTCTGACGACGTAGACCTACGTCGGCAGACCCTCCCCCTTTCAGGCGGCACGCGCGCGCCTGCCGGAGGCTCGCTCCCGCTGTATTCAGTCACAGGGGGAGTCGGGCCAGGGGAGGAGCGGCGGCGATCGCCGCTGCTCTTCCCCGATCGTCGGGGAATCGAGTGTGGAGATCCGCCCGCTTGTGTAAACTCCTAAGTGACAGGCAGGGACAGATTGCAGGGTTCAGCATAGCTCAACCTACGATCTGTCCCTGTGTCACTCAGTCACATCCCCCCACACACGTCAGTAAGCACCAGGCATACATTAACCCCTCCCTCTCCAATAAAATTAACCCCTTCACTGCCAGTGTCATTTTTACAGTAACAGTGCATATTTATAGCACTGATTACTGCAGTAATGTCACTGGTACCCCCAAAAGTGTCAAAAATGTCAGTCAGGGGTCCGATTTGTCTGCCGCAATGTCGCAGTCCCGCAAAAGAAATCGCAGATCGCCGCCAGTACTCGTTAAAAAAAAACATCAAAAATTACATAAATCTTTCCCTTAGTTAGTAAACGCAAAATAACTTTTGCGCAAACCAATCAAAATATGCTTATTGCGATTTTCTTTATCAAACATTGGCCAATAATTTTAAAAATTTTGATTTTTACATTTTTTGGGGGGGGGGGGGGGAATTTCATATAAAAAAATGTGAAAAATAGTTATTTTTTCAAAATTTACGCTCTTTTTTTGTTTATAGCGCAAAAAGTAAAAATCGCACAGGTGATCAAATACCACCAAAAGAAAGCTCTGTTTGTAGGAAAAAAAGGACATCAATTTCATTTGGGTACGGCATCGCACGACCGTGCAATTGTCAGTTAAAGTCGCACAGTGCCGAATTCGCAAAAAGTGGCCCAGACGTAAGACAGCAAAATCCTCCGGTGGTAAAGTGGTTAAAAAAAGAAAAAAAAAAATCACATATACATAAATATTCACAGCCTTTGCCATGACACTCAAAATTTAGCTCAGACACATCCTAATTCCATTGATCATCCCTGCAATGTTTTTACAACTTTATTGGAGTCCACCTGTGGTAAATTCAGTTGATTGTACATGTTTTGAAAGGCACACACCTGTCTATATAAGGTCCCACAGTTAACAGTGCATGTCAGAGCAAAAACCAAGCCTTTAGGTCCAAGGAATTGTCTGTAGACCTCAGAGACAGGATGTATGGATGCACAAATTTGGGGAAGGGTACAGAAATATTTCTGCAGCACTGAAGGTCACAATGAGCACAGTGGCCTCCATCATTCGTAAATGGAAGAAGTTTGGAAAGCAGAAGTTTACTAAAGCAGGCCGCCCAGCCAAACTGAGGACCTTAATTAGGGAGCTGACCAAGAACCTACTGGTCACTCTGACAGAGCGCCAGTGTTTCTCTGTGGAGAGAGGAGAACCTTCCAGAAGAACAACCATCTCTGCAATACTCCACCAATCAGGCCTATATGGTAGCGTGGCCAGACAGAAGCCACTCCTCAGTATAAGGCAAATGACAGCTCGCCTGGAGTTTTCCAAAAGGCATCTGAAGAACTCTCAGACCATTAGAAACAAAGTTCTCTGGTCTGATGAAACAAAGATTGAACTCTTTGGCCTAAATGGCCAGCATCATGCCTGGAGAAAACTAGGCACAGCTCATCACCTGGCCAATACCATCCCTACAGTGAAGCATTGTGGTGGCAGCATCATGCTGTGGAGATGTTTTTCAGCGGCAGAAACTGGGAGACTAGTAAGGATCAAGGGAAAGATGAATGCAGCAATGCACAGAAACTCCCTTATTGAAAACCTGCTCCAGATAGCTCTGGACCTCAGGCTGGGTGAAAGTTAATCTTCAACAGGACAGCGACCCTAAGCACAAAGTCAAGATAACAAAGAAGTGGCTATTGGACAACTCTGTGAATGTTCTTGAGTGGTCCAGCTAATCCATTTTGGAAAAAGGCTGTAACATAACAAGATGTAGAAAAAGTGAAGCGCTGTGAATACATTCCGGATGCCCTATATATATATACACACACACATACACAGTCATGGAGGGTCCAAGATCACCAGCAAGTCCTGTGTGAAAGTAAATAGTCTTTATTGGTCTCTGATAACAGGTGAACACAAATAAATTTTCAGCAAAAGTAAAACAAACAGTCCATAGTTCTGGTATAAAGAAAGTCTTTCAGTCCCACACCAGGGTTTAGGGTTCCCACTTTCAGAGTACAAGACACGCCACAGGAGCTCAAAAACCAACATCTAAGGCAAGCTATACATGTTCGAAAGAATATTCTTTTGAAAATCTTATCTAAGAATTTTCGTTTGAATTTTGCACCGTTATTGGGCTGTAGCAATGGCCGATTTTCGTGTGGCCATCGAATGATTGGGTATGTTGGAAATCTTTTGAAAAATGAATGCTTTTCTAATGAATGATGTGAGAATCGTGTGAGAAATACAAGAAAAAAAGAAATGCTCATGAGCACAAGAAAAGAAAATTCCCGGAAAGAAAAGAAGATTCCCGGCCACGAAAATTCATTTCTCTGGCAATGTAGAATTATTAAGATTTTCACAATGGTTGTTGGCTTTATCACCTAAACAGATCCAGGTTGAACATAATGCAAAGTATGTACTTCCTCAGTTGATGGAATATAATGGATTGGAACATGAGTGTTCATGTGAAGTCCAGGATTCCTACTCTCCTAACTCTCCAAACACGGATGAACCAGTGTTTGTAGATGGTTCACGATACTGTGTTTCAGGAGAGTATTTTGCAGGTTATGCAATCTGGTTTCCAAATAGAGGATATGCCATACAGCACAGACTTCCAGGACATTTTTCAGTCCAAAAAGCAGAACTGTTAGCCGTAGAAACAGTACTGACTGTAAACAATGAAGAGAACCGCGGTCCACTAGCAATCTATAGTGACAGTTCATATGTTGTGCGTTTGCTTACTGACTATTTGCCAATTTGGAAAAGAAGAGGTTTTGTTGATGCCTCATACAACGTTTTGGTACATAAAGAAATAATAGAATCAATTTTCACACTAGCAGAGAAAAACCCTTGTGTTTATTCTATTGTGAAAGTTCCAGCTCATAAAAAAGACAATGATGAGTTAAGCATTGGTAACAGGACAGCTGACACATTAGCAAAAGAAACAGCTGTTATTGAACAGTCAGAGATTCCATCTGAATCAGTTTCAGTGAGTGTAGTCAGAAAAACAGATACATAGATTCCCTCATTTGCAGAAGAACAGAAAAGGGATCAGTCCCTTTCTGCTTCTCAGGTTGATCCAAAATCTCCCTTTGTTTGTGAAAACGGGATTTTGTGTCATGACTTAGACGGAATTCTGCGTCCTGTTATACCAAAACATTTGCAGGTGGAATTCACAAAATACAATCATGAAAGCTTAGGCCATGTAGGTAAGCAGAAATTACTTGAGGTTCTCAAAGAGAAGTTTTTCTGGGAAAAAATGGAAGAAACTGTAGACAGTGTAATTCAATCTGGTCTAATTTGTGCTCAAGTGAACCCAAGACCTAAGGGACAAAAACCTCCCTTACAAAGAGTTCCTCCAGCTAATGGTCCATGGTCCACATTACAAATTGACTATATAGGACCACTGCCAACAGGAAAAAATGGTTTGAGATTTGCTCTCATAACCGTAGACGTCTTTTCGAAATGGACAGAAATTTTACCGGTACGCGCAGATGATGCTCTAACAACTGCAAAAATGTTGATTAATCATGTTTTTCCAACTTGGGGGATCCCTATGAACCTCAGTTCGGATCGAGGAACACATTTTACAGGTAAAATAATGCAAGCAATGTGCAAAATTTTGGGAATTCAACAAAGATTTCATGTTCCATACCATCCACAATCTGCAGGTATTGTGGAAAGAATGAACAGGACTATCAAGTCCAGAATTGCAAAAATATTATTGGACAAAGGAAGTACATGGGTAGATGCTGTACCTTTTGTTCTAATGAGTGTCAGGAGTACAACATCCTCATCTACACAATACAGTCCTTTTGAACTAATGACAGGTAGGAAAATGCCTCTGGTATTTCCACACAAACCTTTTTTGTCTACTCCGCAGATAGAAGCAATTGAGAGAACCAAATGGTTACAGATGTTGCAAGACAATCTGAACACTATTTTGCCACATGCAGCTTCTCATATGCAGAAAATGATACCTCCACATTCCTCAAAATTTGAGATAGGTGGACATGTCATGATTAAAACCTTACGGAAAACCGGACCGTGGCAAAGTAATTGGGAAGGTCCTTTTGAGATTTTGGACACATTAGGTGTAATGATACAAGTCCAAAGGCCTCTCAATTCTGTGAAAAATGCACGGAGACAGCAAAAAATATGGGTTCACACTAATCAATGCAAATTGTTTATGCCAAGATAATGATATTGCATTTCTTTAGCAGATAACGGAATCCGATAATCAAATATGGAGAAACAACAAACTCCAAAAGAAATAAAGAAAACATCAGAAAATCAGAATGAAAGAAAATACATAAAAAGGGAGAAAATTCATCATCACAGGACTCCTTTTTTCTTTGATGACATTCTTCTATTTACAAACTTACAAGACTTTTTCCAGCTCAGCAGAAGAAAACCAGACTGAGACCCTGCATAAAAGAGACTTACTACTATCCAGGAATAAGAGATATTTTCCAAGATACAGTAACTTTGACACAAGCGAAGATATATATGGATTCCTTTGCATAGGTTATGGGACTACTTGTTGCATGGAACTATATTTTTTTTCGCAGTAACACTATTGAAATACATGCTAGAATAGAATCCAAAACAGAGTTTATAAAAATGCAAGGATCATATCTACATAATAACAAAACTGGTACATATGAATGTAATTTAACAAATATGGGATTCTGGGTTATTGTTTTAAAAGGAAATGAATCTACAACCTGGACTGGCGATTTAACAACAGATAGGATAAGTATTGCTTCTGTAGGAGGATCCAAATCAGATATTTGGTTTTTAACACAAAATTACATATAGTTTGTAGATCCTGAACATTTAAAAATTACAGGAGATGAAATAGGAGATGTAAACAGAACATGGGATTTTCAAATAGTAAAAGGTTTAGCTCAAGTCAATGTAAAGGTGCTTATTACAGTTGTTGATTTGATTATTCCAGATATAAAAGTATCTCCGCAATCTCTTAATGTTACAGAAGGAAAAGATGATTTAATTTTGAGATGCACTACGCAAATATATTTACCTCAAAATTCACTATTAACTTGGAAGAAAAATGGTGAGTTGTTGGGTAGTCTTTTCCATAGCCCAACTAATATAATTCGGAAGGGTAATTTTGGAAATATAGATTGGACAGATAATAGCTTTATTTATCATCACACTAGTCCTACTCTAAATGACACGGGTATATATGAGTGTTGCATATCATTTGAAAATTATCCTATGAAATGTAATATTAGCAATGTTATAGTTTTATCCCCTGAAAAAACGAAGTGTACTAATGGGAAATTTATTGCTGCCAGTCCTTTTCAAATTAATCATTTCCAATCCAGACATCTCTTAAGAGAATAGAGAAATTAAAAACTGCCTTAGACTTAGTTACTCCAGTAGGAAAAAGGAAGGTCTGTTTTCAAGTTATGACTAACACTGAAACAGTAAAAGCTTTTTTCCTATCCTGCACACAAACAGAAATCTTGAGTCGAGGTTTGTATTGTATAGAAGGAGACCTTACAGGAATCAATATAAATGGAGTAAGAGTTAGTTTAACGAATATGCTTATGAGAAATGTAAGTGTTCTTCCTATACAATATAATATATCTCAAGTAGATGAATTCCCATGGAGGGAATGGGCTGATATCATACAAAAAGATAAAGGATTATTGATTGCTTTATCTGAAGAACTTCAGAAAGCAGAGATTATATTTAAGCATGAACAGGGAAATTTACAAGGAATAGAGCATGACTGGTCTGAGTTTTCAGGTCATTCATGGTGGTTAATGTTTAAACATACTGTATCGATGTGGGGAAAAACTTCAGTTACTACTGCAGCCGGAAATATATTATTTATAGATATAGAAAAATAAGTCACGCTGAGTGATGTAGAAAAACAAATAAATGTCCAAACAATCAAATGTCCCAAAATGCCAACTTGAAATGATGTTGAAAAACGAACAAACTCCAAGGTCTCTTAGGAAATGTGCTTACCAAACGACCACTAAAAATCTGCAAGATTCATATGTCGAAGTGTATTCACAGGCCAGGGAGATTAACTGGAGTTCATATGCCAGGATCCTCAACGAGTGGTGTCATAAATTGAACATGAAAGAAAAAATCTCCATAGTGTGATACCGTACAAATAATAAATGTAGTGATCAACTATATGGATCAAATTAGATTCCACCACCAATCAGTGAAGAATCCTTGACCAAATGTGCAGCAGCTTACCAAATAAAGGAATTAAGCCAGTGAATAACCCAGTGCTGGGAGAAAAAAGATGAAGGGGAAAACCACCACCAATTGTGAAGCCTCTTACCAAATAACAAATAAAGTGAGCAAAACACGGTTATTCCAGATGCACCAAGAAGCCACCACGCCACTCAAGAGCACTGCAAGCCTCTTACCAGATGATATATGATATGCACAGTAAGATCACTTGTTGCGCTTCCCCATCATAGGCAGATAGCTCCGGGACCAAATGGTATCAATAGGGATTGCTGTAGAGATCTCAGTACCAGGGTATTACACCGGCCCAAGTAGGAAAGAAAGCGCCAATAGTGTAATAAATTCTAACAAAATTTATTGTATAAAAGAAAGGCACTTACAAACATAAGTAGTAAAAGTCACGAAGGATGAGAAGCCGCCGGCCGGACGGCAAAGCGCATCCGCTCCTAAGATAAACTTCCGGGAATGACGTCAGCACGCCGCGACCTGACGGCGTTTCGTCCAAGAAGACGTTATCAAAGGCCTTTGATAACGTCTTCTTGGACGAAACGCCATCAGGTCGCGGCGTGCTGACGTCATTCCCGGAAGTTTATCTTAGGAGCGGATGCGCTTTGCCGTCCGGCCGGCGGCTTCTCATCCTTCGTGACTTACTACTTATGTTTGTAAGTGCCTTTCTTTTATACAATAAATTTTGTTAGAATTTATTACACTATTGGCGCTTTCTTTCCTACTTGGGCCGGTGTAATACCCTGGTACTGAGATCTCTACAGCAATCCCTATTGATACCATTTGGTCCTGGAGCTATCTGCCTATGATGGGGAAGCGCAACAAGTGATCTTACTGTGTATATCATATATCATCTGGTAAGAGGCTTGCAGTGCTCTTGAGTGGCGTGGTGGCTTCTTGGTGCATCTGGAATAACCGTGTTTTGCTCACTTTATTTGTTATTTGGTAAGAGGCTTCACAATTGGTGGTGGTTTTCCCCTTCATCTTTTTTCTCCCAGCACTGGGTTATTCACTGGCTTAATTCCTTTATTTGGTAAGCTGCTGCACATTTGGTCAAGGATTCTTCACTGATTGGTGGTGGAATCTAATTTGATCCATATAGTTGATCACTACATTTATTATTTGTACGGTATCACACTATGGAGATTTTTTCTTTCATGTTCAATTTATGACACCACTCGTTGAGGATCCGGGCATATGAACTCCAGTTAATCTCCCTGGCCTGTGAATACACTTCGACATATGAATCTTGCAGATTTTTAGTGGTCGTTTGGTAAGCACATTTCCTAAGAGACCTTGGAGTTTGTTCGTTTTTCAACATCATTTCAAGTTGGCATTTTGGGACATTTGATTGTTTGGACATTTATTTGTTTTTCCACATCACTCAGCGCGACTTATTTTTCTATATACTATCTAAGGGTGTGGTCACACTTGAAGTCGCTGCTTCCTATACTTTGTTTACCTTAGCGCGGTTATCACTCTGTATTTATTCTCGGAAATATATTATTGCATCCGTTAGTTATTATATTTAGTATTATGATATTATGTATTTTATTTCAAATCTGTATTATGATTAGAATGAAGCGATTTTATAACTTAATTAAGAAAGAAATGAAAAAGGGTGAAGAAATGATGACAGGTGTATTTAGACGAAGAGTTACTTCTGGTTTAACTGATCAAGTAGTGAACAATGGTACATCTGGAGCAACTGATTCAAAATGTGAATGAAAGGGCCATAAATGGAGTGTGTGTGAGTTAGGTAATATAATAAATTATATTTAGGGGGGGATTGTATAATTATTTTACTAATTCGGCTTTATCATGGATTTTGCATTTATGCCAACTTTCATAGGTTCTCTTTAAGTCTTGTTACTGGGAGGCTAGGCATAAGGTCAAATCCTAATATAGGAGTTTGAATGTCATTTTGTCCAGTTGTCTCCCTTCTCTTGTCCAGAATTCATTGCTTGAGAGGTCACCAGGTCAGTGGCTAACTTGTCAAAATATAAAATGAGGTTGAAGGATTGTAAGAGGTGCATGAAAGTCAGCCAGCCCCCAGTCTGATGTACTCACCCTCCAGTCTGTCACCAACCAAATATAACCTGTCTCTTGGTACAAAGAACAGGGGTTTAGTTGACACACATTTGAAAACGCATGTGAAAGCTGCAGAGCCACTTCACGGCACCCTGTTATATCTGCAGTCCTACACTCTTAATTTAGTGTCCTCACACTGGAGGCACATGGCCGCTAATGGGTGGATGGGGGAACAGGTGAGAGGGAGACAGCCCAACCTTCCCCAACCCATCCTCATCCACGACTGGCTGTTGTCTCAAAGACTCAAATAATTAGGTTTTATAACCATGGTGCAAACTGGAAAAGACCAGCTGAAAAGCACCAGCTTGGGTCAAAGGCAGTGAGCTTTACAGGCCATGCCCCATACATAAAATCCCTTCCTATCTATATGCTGCATCCACCAAGGGGATGGAGGTGTAATTCTTTTCAGCTGGTCTTTTCCAGTTTGCACCATGGTTATAAACCTAATTATTTGAGTCTTTGAGACAACAGCCAGTCGTGGATGAGGATGGGTTGGGGGAGGTTGGGCTGTCTCCCTCTCACCTGTTCCCCCATCCACCCATTAGCGGCCATGTGCCTCCAGTGTGAGGACACTAAATTAAGAGTGTAGGACTGCAGATATAACAGGGTGCCGTGAAGTGGCTCTGCAGCTTTCACATGCGTTTGCAAATGTGTGTCAACTAAACCCCTGTTCTTTGTACCAAGAGACAGGTTATATTTGGTTGGTGACAGACTGGAGGGTGAGTACATCAGACTGGGGGCTGGCTGACTTTCATGCACCTCTTACAATCCTTCAACCTCATTTTGTGTTTTGTTATAGGGATGGAGACGCTGGGCAACACCAGCTTGGGTCTCATATAAAGTCCCTCTTAGTCCAATATGTTTAAACTTGTCAAAATATAACTTCAGAGATATTTGAGACATACCTAACTAGAATATCTTTTATGTCAAGAATAGTGGGTTATCTATAATGAAGTTAGTATTTAAGTTACTTAAGTTAATTAATTGTTTAATATAGTGCGTTAAGAATTGTGTGTTATGATGTATATATATATATATATATATATATATATTGAAATTGATTATCCTTTTGTAAGTTTGGTTACTGTTGTAAAGAATGTATATGTTACAAAGGTGATCTATTTTGACTTGAGAAAAGGTCATTTCATACTATGGTGTATTTCAGAATACTACTATGTGTTTCTGTCAATCAAAGTAGTTCACGTCTAGTCAGCGTTTTGGTCATATACATATTAGGAATGGGCATCACACATTTAGCTTAAACTGTATTAGGTCATAACTGCATTATGAGTTTTCAAGGTCTGAAACAGTATAAATGCAGTCTCCTCAAACACAGATGCCAGGGCATCACATACATTGCAGACACTCACATCACACAGTCCTTCACACTGAAGGATATCACATACATGCTGAAAACTAATTTCATTGTTTTCTTTAGGCCTACACACTCTGCCTAAACAGCTGTACCACAGATACCTTTTGGCAGCAAAGCAAGCAGGAAGCCAATCTAACTATTGCTTTTTATCACTTACAATGTACTGAACTGTACTTCTTTTTACATTGTATTTATGCTTGATGTGCCAAGTGTGTTTGAATAAAATCACACTTTGTTTAAGTCAGCCTGGCTAATGAACTATTTGAACACAACGCCTGAAAAGACGCTACAGATATTTTTTTAATATCAGCAACATTTTACAGGCAACATAAGGTGAAATTGAAGGCTTGGTTGGTCGGATTTAGAAATCAATAGTGGCATCACAGGATCACAAAGCACACGAAATGTATGATTTTCAAAAGAAAATTTGTTTGGAATTCGACCCATGTATGGTCAGCCTTAGTCGCCAGAGAGTCCACCCCATGTTCACAGCTGTGTTCCACTCCAAACTACCTCATAGACACCTGTTTCCTTCCTGCTGCTTTTCAAGACTCTCTTGCATGGGGCTTAACTCTTTCACGATGGCATTCCATGTAATCAGGGTTTGGAGGTTCTTTTCCCACCAAAGGGGTTTCAAAACCTCCAAATTTTGGGTTTCTAATGAGAACTTACTGAACCAGAAAGTACTGAAAATCAGTCCTCGCCTCTCTGACCGGGCTTCTCTGGAACTCCTAATCCTACATGGGTGAGGACCCCACAGTACTAACAAAGTCTCAAGCTCTCTTGACCACATTCCAAATAGTGGGGAAAGATATCTGCCATCGAGGACACACTCCTGGCATCCTGTATATTTCCCCCTCCTCTGCTCGAATGCAGAGGTGTCAAAGGCACTGTAGGACACCCAATAATGTACCCTAGAGAGGGCATCTGAATTCTAGCGTTGCTTTCTCAGTCTGTGTTCTACCACAAATTTAAAGTCTTGTAATGTCACCTTGCTAATCTGGTATGTATGTGTTTGCTCTGTCTCATCCAGGTCAATGGAGCATGGTCCGACACTAGACAAAACTTCCTGCCAAGGGGTAATAGTCTATTAAGTCTAGAGCCCACTTAATGGCCAGGCACTCCTGCTCCACTACAGGATAATTTCTATCGGCGGATGTCAAGTTTCTACTAAGACAGACTATGTGTGCAAAAATGGTGTGCTGTTCCTTTAAATCTTGTGATAGAAAATAAATGCAATGTGAACAACGGGTGTCAAACTCCACTTCCATCGCGGGCCGCATCAGCATTATGGTTTCCCTCAAAGGGCCGGTTATATCTGGAAGATTAGATGTCCAGAGCACCCTACGCCCCCTTACATCACAATGCACCCCCTTATCAGAGGGTGGATCTGGGAAGAAGTGCAGGGTCTGGAAGAGAACCAAAGAAAGGCTGGAGTCAACTTCCAGAGTCTTCTGAATGCTGAGACCTGGGGAGGCAGAGACAAGGTGGTGTTGAGGCTGCACAGAGAGGTGCAGGATCTGTAGGAGGAGTTCTGCCCTCCTCTCTGATGCGGACTGCTGAAGAGGAGGGGGGCAAAGACAAGCCTTTCTGCAGCTGCACAGAGTACTGCAGGATCTGGCAAAGGAGTTCTGTCCTCTCTGCTGCCGACTACAGAGAAATGGTGGGGGCAGAGATAAGGGGGCTGCCACAGCTGCATGAGAAGTGCGAGGGCCACATGAAATGGCCTGGGGGGCCGCATTCGGCCCGCGGGCCTTGTGTTTGACACCTGTGCTTTAAATGCTGCAGTGCTTGGCTGCGCTTGTATCACTTGGTGGTAAATACCAGTGTAAACCACAATGAAGTGCAAATATAACTAAATAGGAATAAAATTATGTGAAAGATAGAAATGCACAAAAAACATACAATCCACTAAAAGATATCAATAGAAACAACAACAAAGTGTATATGCTATTAAGTGCAAATTGTGTGAAAAATAAATATACATGAAAACATGCACAAAAACACAAAGTCCACTGAAAAGTGCCAATTGAGGAGTGCTTTGTGTTCCACGATGCAAAAACTCCACAGGTGCTCTACTGTGAGGTGCTCCTAATTCGGAGTGAATGGTATCTTATCACAGTGTATTGATCCCGATTACAGAGGTCAAAGGAAGCCTGCGTATCGGCGTACATGTACGGCGCTCGCGTTTACGAGGCAAGGGGGCGAGCACGCGCCGCCGGCAGCACGCTCCCGCCCCTGCTCGTCAGCGGGGAAGTCGATGCAAGGTTCAGGTGGTTCCGATTCCTGCCTGACCCCCGCAATCGTTCCCTGCTGAGAGAGAACGGGTCCGCTGTTGTAAACACAGCGGACCGTTCTTTCTGAAATGATCATAGAGCCCATGTGATCCTTCTATATAGGATCACATGTCTCTCTGGTAATTTCAGAAGTCACGCCCCCCACAGTTAGAATCACCCCTAGGCTCACATTTAACCCCTTGATCACCCATAATGTTAACCCCTTCCCTGCCAATGTCATTATTACAGTAACAGTGCACATTTTTATCACTGATTACTGTAGTAATGTCACTGGTCCCCCCAAAAGTGTAAAAAATGTCAGTCAGGGATCAGATCTTCCTGCCGCAATGTTTCAGTCCCAGAAAAAAAAAATCGCAAATTGCCGCCATTGCTAGTAAAAAAAAAAATTGATATAAATCTTTCCCGTAGTTAGTAGACGCGATAACTTTGGTACAAACCAATCAAAATACGTTTATTGCGATTTTTTTTTTACCAAAAATATGTAGCAGAAAACAAATTGGCCTAAAATGTTAAAAAATTTTGATTTTTACATTTTTTTTAAAAATTATCGCTTTTTTTTTGTATATAGCGCAAAAAATCGCACAGGTGATTAAATACCACCAAAAGAAAGCTCTATTTGTGGGAAAAAAAGGACATCAATTTTATTTGGGTACAGCGTTGCACGACCGCGCAATTGTCCGATACAGTAACCCAGTGCCGAATTGCAAAATAGGGCCTGGTCAGGAAGGGGGCAAATCCTTCTGGTCTTAAAGTGGTTAATGACCAGGCCATTATTTGCAATTTGGTACTGCGTGACTTTAACTGGTAATTGAGCAGTCATGCAATACTGTACCCAAACGAAATTGATGTTCTTCTTTTTACCACAAATAGAGCTTTCTTTTTGTGGTATTTGATCACCTCTGCGGTTTTAATTTTTTGCGATATAAACGAAAAAAGAATGAACATTTTGATAAAAAATTACATTTTCTACTGTTTCTTATAAAAAAATCCAATAAACTCAATTTTTGTCATACATTTAGGCCAAAATGTATTTAGCTACATGTCTTTGATACAAAAAAATCTCAATAAGCGCATATTAATTGGTTTGCGCAGAAGTTATATTGCCTACAAACTATGGTGTATATACTGGAATTTACACAGCTTTTACTTTATGACTGCCTTGAAGTGCTAAAATGGCAGGGCAGTACAACCCCCCCCCCCCAAAATTACCCCTTTTTGGAAAGTAGACAACCCAAGGCATTTCCTGAGAGGCATGTTGAGCCCACCGAATATTTAAATTTTTTGTCACCAATGTTTGAGAAACTACAAAATAAAAAAAAAATTGCATTTTTTTAACACAAAGTTGAAATGATATATTGCTCAGGCATGCCATGGGTATATGTGGAATTACACCCCAAAATACATTCTCCTAAGTATGGTGATACACGTGTGAGACTTTTTGCATGGCTAGCCGCGTACAGGACCCTGAAAACCAATCACTGCCTTCAGGCTTTCTAAGGGCGTAAAATTGTTCATTTCACTCCTCACTACCTACCACAGTTTCCAAATGACCCCTTTCGGAAATTAGACAACCTAAGCGAGTGATTGGTACCTTGGCACCCCTGATGTTTCGGAACTACATTTCCCATGATGCTCCACTACACTGCTGAGTGCATGAGCATCATGGGAAATGTAGTTCCAAAACATCTGGGGTGCCAAGGTTCACCATCACTAGTCTAAGCCATTTGCTGAGAGGCATGTTTTGTCCATGGAATATTTTATATTTTGCCACAAGTTTTGGGAAAATGTAATTATTTTTTATTTATTTTAAACAAAGTTGTCACTTAAATTAAATATTGCTCAAACATGCCATGGGTATATGTGAAATGACACCCCAAAATACATTCTGCTGCTTCTCCTGAGTACAGGGATTTCAAATGTGAGACTTTTTGGCAGTCTAGCTGAGTAAAGGACCCCGAAAACAAATCACTGCAAATCACTTCAGGCTTTCCAAGGACGTAAATTGTTGATTTCACTCCTCACTACCTATCAGTTTCAGAGGCGGTGAAATGCCAAGACAGCACAAAACCCCCCAAATGACCCCTTTTCGGAAAAGTAGACACGCAAAGCTATTTGCTGAGAGGCATGCTGAGTATCTTGCAGATCTCACTTTTTGTTGCAAAGTTTTGAAATGTGAAAAAATAAATAAAATGAACAACATTTTTCCTTTTCTTTCTTCATTTTACAAAACAAATGAGAGCTGCAAAAAACTCACCACGCCTCTTAGCAAATACCTTGGGGTGCCTACTTTCCGAAAAGGGGTAAATTGGGGGGGGGGGGGGGGGTTGTTCTATTTTGGGATTTCATGGCCTCCAAAACTGTGATAGGTAGTGAGGAGTGAAATCAACAATTTACGCACTTAGAAAGCCTGAAGGAAGTGATTGGTTTTTCGGGGTCCTGGATGCGGTTAGACTGCCAAATAGTCTCACACATGTGGTATCCCTGTACTCAGGAGAAGCAGCAGAAAGTATTTTGGGGTGTAACTTCACATATAGCCATGGCATGTTTGAGCAATATATCATTTAAGTGACAACTTTGTGTAAAAAAATATATATATTAAATATTACTGTAAGATCTTGGTACTTTCAGTACCTTCTAGCCTCTTACTTCCGGGTTGCGTTCCACCATTCAAGTAGATGGAACGCATATAGCTGCATGTCTCTTTAACAACTGATGACGTCATCACTAGGCGCCGCTCTGAGCGGCTATTTCAACCGACGGTCTGCACTCACAAGGTGTTCGTGCAACCGCTCATAATACAAGCCTGACTGACGCTGCCGTATCCTCCAGCTATCTTCTCTATACCTGGACTGACCGGAGCCTCGCTACTTGATCCTTTACCTCGCTACCTGATCCTTACCCTCGCTCACCAGCCTGTGATAAGTACCCCGCAGGGGATCCCTTCCTACCAAACCACTTGCTATATCTTTCTGCATAATAAGAACTGTTACTAAGCTCTAAGATACATGCTCTCACCATCTATCACCTGCATCGCTACCTAGAGTGTTAGCTCTTGAACCTACTACCACCTGTAACCTATATCCTTGTGTTTGCTTAGCATATCCTGTACACTTCATCTGTTATCACCTATCACCTATTACCTGTACATGATTGCTATCTCTCCTGCATACTATCTATCACCATCTGCTATCACTCCTGCAACATTACTACCTGAGTGCTTATTATTATTTGCTATCACTACTCAAGCCTATCCCTTCAGTATATCACCTCACTACTATTGCATAGACCTCTATCACTCCAACAACATCATCTCTGAGTGTTTGTGTGTGTGCATACTGAAGCAGGCTGAACCACCATGATGAGTCAAGAGAGTTGGATAAGGTGATTCAACACATCTCTACACGACTAGGGAGTGGAAATTCTGCAGCTGCAAATCCAGTTCACAAAATCAAACCCCAGAGCGTTACAGATTGCATGAACCAGAAAAAATGGATTCAGCAGATTCAGCCACTCATGTGATGCACCTAACACAAAAGGTAGATGCATTAATTGTTTCTCTTACCGAAGTGCAAAAAGAAAATCAGACTTTGAGACAGCAGGTAGCCCGTGTATCACAGCTCACTGCTGCTCAACCCCGTGAGCCCAAAATAAACCCTCCACAAGTGTTTACAGGTGATCGGAAAGAATTTCGTGAATTTAAAAACGCATGTCAATTGCTTTTTAATTTAAAACCTCGTACTTACAATACAGACCAAATTAAAGTCTGTACCACTATATCATATATGTCAGGTGATCCACGGGCCTGGGCAGACTCCTTCTTTGAGAAAAACGACCCTCTTCTCAACTCCTATCATGCGTTCTTAGCAGAACTTTCTAACCTGTATGAAGACCCAAACAGGCAGAGTACTGCTGACACCCAATTGAGGGCTTTAAAACAGGGAAGGAGACCTGTTGAAGACTTCGTAGCAGAGTTCAAGAGATGGACCCTAGATTCAGGGTGGAATGACGCATCTCTACGAACCCAGTTCAGGCTCGGGTTATCCGAAGCCGTAAAAGACGAGCTCGCCCGAGCGGATTTACCTGGCACTTTGGATGCCTTAATACAACTCAGCATCAATATCGACAGACGGTTACGAGAAAGGAAGGCTGAGAAAATGGGAGTACCATTAACCAATCCTTCTCGATTTTCGTCCTCCGACCCTACTCCTATGGAGGTAGGAATTATACGTCCACCATTGTCGTCTGTTGAACGAGCCAGGAGAAAATCTCAAAATCTCTGCATGTATTGTGCATCCGCTGATCATCTGATAAGCGTCTGTCCCCTTGTCCTCAAAAAAGAGGGTAAGTGTTCACATGTATTACTGGGGGGATTAACGACTTCTTTTTCTAATCCCTATCTTTTCATTCATTTGATCTTACAGTGGGACCAAAATAGAATCACTACTAAGGCTATGATCGACACAGGATCTTGTGGGAACTACATTGACACTAGATTTGTTGCTTTGAATAAAATACCTATTATTTCAAAACCTATCCCTGTCTCTGTCAGTTTAATTAACGGTATTCCGTTATCTTTTGGTCCAATTACCAATCAAACACAAGCACTTCTTGTTACTACTAACAAGTCTCACGTTGAGACCACCACCTTTGATGTATTACCTTCACCACATTTTCCCATTATTTTTGGGCTTCCCTGGTTGCATATACATCAACCAAACATTGATTGGAAAACACGGACCCTAACTTTCCCCTCTCACTATTGCGAGACCACGTGTAACCTCCAATCTTATAAAAAAATCCTGTCCATGGTGTCGGATGAATTCACACCACCACCATGCTATCAGGACTTGTCTGAAGTCTTCCTTGAGAAAAATGCTCAAGTATTGCCTCCCCATAGGGACTATGATTGTTGTATCGATCTACTCCCTAACAGTAAACTACCTTTCGGACATGTTTATCCTCTATCTCAGGATGAACTTTCTCATCTTAAGGAATACTTAGATGAGAATTTAGCAAAAGGGTTTATTAGACCCTCTACTTCTTCCACAGCTGCAGGACTTTTCTTTGTCCGCAATAAGGATCTAAGTCTTAGGCCTATCATTGACTATAGGCAGTTAAATACTATTACTATAAAGGATCGCTATCCTCTACCTCTCATTCCGGAACTCATTGAACAAGTGCGTGGAGCCACTTACTTTTCAAAGTTGGACCTAAAAGGGGCTTACAATCTCATCCGCATCCGTGATGGGGATGAGTGGAAGACGGCATTCAGAACTAGATACGGACTATTTGAATATCTAGTGATGCCCTTTGGATTGTGTAATGCTCCCGCAGCATTCCAACGCTTCATAAATGACATCTTCAGAGACCTACTCGATGTTTGTGTTGTGGTATATCTGGATGATATACTCATTTACTCTCAATCCTTGTCTGAACATGTAAGACATGTACGACTTGTGTTGTCCAGATTACTCGCACACAATTTATATGTAAAGCTGAAGAAATGCCTATTCCATAAGGAAGAAGTATTATTCCTAGGATACATCATATCAAAGAATGGCATTAAGATGGATATGAGCAAGATATCGTGTATTCTGGATTGGCCTGTACCAACAACTCGTAAGGCGTTACGATTCCTCGGATTCTCAAACTTCTATAGGAAGTTCATCAAGAACTTCTCTTCTATCGTAAGACCGCTCACACAACTCACAAGTGTGAAAAAAACATACAAATGGTCTGAAGAAGCAAATAAAGCTTTCCGCTTGTTAAAATCAAGCTTCACTTCTGCTCCCATACTACGCCATCCAGACCCATCCCTCCAATACATCCTAGAGGTGGATGCGTCAAATATGGCTGTAGGAGCAGTTCTTTCCCAACGACCAACAAACGCTTCTCCACTTCACCCAGTTGCTTTTTTCTCTAAATCACTAAGTAGCCCAGAGGTGAACTACCCAGTGGGTGAAAAGGAGCTGCTTGCCATGAAACTGGCACTTGAAAATTGGCGACATTTACTCAAAGGTACCCGGTTGCCAATACTCATATATACAGATCATAAGAATCTCCAATACCTTCAGATCAACAAGACCCTTTCCTATCGGCAGGAACGGTGGTCATTATTCTTTCTAAGATTCAATTTCTTAGTGACCTACACTCCTGCAGATAAAAACAAGAAGGCGGATGCGTTATCACGGTTAACCGAAGATAACTGTGCTGAAATCCCTTCACTTCCTATAATACCCCATGATCGTATTATTGGTGTTGTTCGTGGATTCACCACCACCACAACTAAGTGCTGATGCAGAAGGCTTCCTCTATTTTGACAACAAACTCTACATACCTCCTGGTATGCATACTAAAATTTTAGAACTATCACATGACGTACCTATGGCAGGACATATGGGTATGACTAAGACATTTAATTTACTCACCAGGCAATTTTGGTGGCCTGGAATGAAGACGTCTGTACAGAAATTTGTTTCCTCATGTGACATCTGTGCAAGGTCCAAAATTGACACTACAAAACCATTTGGTCTACTTTGCAGTCTACCAATACCCAAAGTTCCATGGGAAGTTGTGTCTCTAGACTTCATAGTAGAGTTACCACCTTCCAAAGGATTTACTACCATCTTAGTGTCAGTGGACCATCTGACAAAGATGGCACATTTCATTCCTATTCGCAGACTACCTTCATCTAAGGAAACAGCGGAATTACTGGTGAAACATGTGTTCAAACTACATGGAATTCCAAAGACTCTCCTATCTGACCGGGATCACAGTTCATCTCTAAGTTTTGGCAAGCTCTATGTCGCATATTGCGTATTGAGCGGAAGCTTACTTCCCCTTATCACCCACAGACTAATGGGCAAACTGAAAGAGTCAACCAGTGTATTGAACAATATTTACGTTGCTACACCTCATACCTACAGGATGATTGGGTGGACCTCCTCCCTTTGTCAGAATTTGCTTATAATAATGCAACCCACAGTACTACTAAGCAAAGTCCGTTCTACCTAAACTATGGGTTTCATCCCACACTTCTTCCACCACGCATCCTACCATCAAGTAATCCAGTAGCCTCTGACTATCTCACCCAAATAAAAGACTCTCTGGATTTACTTAACACCACCATATCACATGCTCATAGCCAACAAAAAAGGTACTACGACCTTCGTAGAAGACCTTCCCCTCAATACACTATTGGGGATCTTGTCTGGCTATCTACAAAAAACTTGAGGTTGAAAATCCCCAGTAAAAAGCTTGGACCTCTGTTTTTGGGACCTTTCCCAATCGAGAAACTCATAGGAACGTCTGCGGTTCGACTCACATTACCGGCGGATCTTAAAATACACCCCATTTTTCACGTATCGCTACTAAAGCCACATATACCCAACCAAGGGATTAGACCTACCATCTTACCTCCACCTCCAGTACAAGTTGAAGGTGGAGAAGAATTTGAGATTAGGGAGATTTTGGATTCTCGTATCCACAGAGGAAAACTCCAATATCTCATTAGATGGAAAAACTATGGATCCCAAGACGACACCTGGTTGGATGCTTCTGACGTTCACGCATCCAGGCTTATACGAAGATTTCACTCTAAATACCCTGAGAGACCAGTGCTATAGGCCTTCTGGAGCCGGCCTTGGGGGGGTACTGTAAGATCCTGGTACTTTCAGTACCTTCTAGCCTCTTACTTCCGGGTTGCGTTCCACCATTCAAGTAGATGGAACGCATATAGCTGCATGTCTCTTTAACAACTGATGACGTCATCACTAGGCGCCGCTCTGAGCGGCTATTTCAACCGACGGTCTGCACTCACAAGGTGTTCGTGCAACTGCTCATAATACAAGCCTGACTGACGCTGCCGTATCCTCCAGCTATCTTCCCTATACCTGGACTGACCGGAGCCTCGCTACTTTATCCTTTACCTCGCTACCTGATCCTTACCCTCGCTCACCAGCCTGTGATAAGTACCCCGCAGGGGATCCCTTCCTACCAAACCACTTGCTATATCTTTCTGCATAATAAGAACTGTTACTAAGCTCTAAGATACATGCTCTCACCATCTATCACCTGCATCGCTACCTAGAGTGTTAGCTCTTGAACCTACTACCACCTGTAACCTATATCCTTGTGTTTGCTTAGCATATCCTGTACACTTCATCTGTTATCACCTATCACCTATTACCTGTACATGATTGCTATCTCTCCTACATACTATCTATCACCATCTGCTATCACTCCTGCAACATTACTACCTGAGTGCTTATTATTATTTGCTATCACTACTCAAGCCTATCCCTTCAGTATATCACCTCACTACTATTGCATAGACCTCTATCACTCCAACATCATCATCTCTGAGTGTTTGTGTGCATACTGAAGCAGACTGAACCACCATGATGAGTCAAGAGAGTTGGATAAGGTGATTCAACACATCTCTACACGACTACTGAGTGGAAATTCTGCAGCAGCAAATCCAGTTCACAAAATCAAACCCCAGAGCGTTACAATTACATGGAATCAACATGCCTCTTAGCAAATAGCTTGGAGTGTCTACGTTTCAAAATGGAGCCATTTGGGGGGGGGGGGGATTTGCTATCTTGACATTTCAGGGCCTCCAAAACTGTGATAGGTAGTGAGGAAGTAAAATGAGCAATTTACACTCTTAGAAAACCTGAAGGTGGTGATTAGTTTTCGGGGCCCCGTAAACAGATAGGCTCTAAAAAAGTCTCACACATGTGATATCCCAGTACTCCAAAGAAGCAGAAGAATGTATTTTGGGCTGTAATTCCACATATACCCATGGCATGTGTGAGCAATATATCATTTAGTGACAACTTTGTGTAAAAAAAAAAAGAAAATTGGAATTTTCCCAAAACTTGTGGCACAATATAAAATATTCGATGGACTCAACATGCCTCTCAGAAAATAGCTTAGGGTGTCTACTTTCCAAAAAGGGGTCATTTGGGGTCGGTGTATGAACTGTCCTGGCATTTTATGCCCAATATTAGAAGCCTATGCCACACATCACCCACTCCTCTAACCACTTGAAGACCAAGCCTTTCTGACACTTTTTGCTTACATAAAAACACTATTTTTTACTAGAAAATGACTGGTGGGTGTTGAAATTTGTGTCACACGGTATTTGCGCGTTTAAGAATGAGAATGAGATTTTCCAAATGCAATTTTTTAATACATTTTTTTTTAAAATTTTAAAGCAAAAATACACTATATATTGCCCAATTGTTTGGTAAAATATAAAAGACGATTTTATGCCACGTATATAGATACCAAACATGACATGTTTAAAAATTGCGCACGCCTGTGCAGCAGCGACCAACTACGTACATTTTTTAAAGCCTTTACAGGTTACCGCAATAGATTGACAGAGGAGGTCTACTGCAAAAATGACTGCCCTTGATCTGATGCGGCGATACCTAACATGCATGGTGCAATTGCTATTTACATATGACACCAGACCGATGCTTGTGTTTGCCTTTGCGTGCAGGACAGGGGTGCTTGAATTTTTTTTTTAATTATTATTATTTAATTTTGCTTTTTCATTTTGACACCTTCCCTTTGCTTTTTTTTTTTTATATATATTTTATTGTTATCACAGGAATCTTAAATATCCCCTATGATAGCAATAAGTAGTGACAGGTACTCTTTTTTTATTATACTCTAGATCTTTCCTCTGCCCTTAAAGCATCTGACCACACCAAGATTAATGCTTTCCCAATGGCGAAGTCATGAAATGCTCGAAGCTTCTGGTATCTTAGGCCATAGATATGTTTGGAGCAATTCTGGTCTCCATTCAGCTGAAGGAACCCCCGGCTGCAGTCTCGGGTTAATCGATGGGACAGGAGAGCCCGAGAAATATGTGGAAGGCAGTGGGAGTCCCCTCCCACTGCTCGTAAAAGCAGTCTAGCAGCTAATTATATGCTAGGATTGCTTTTACATGAAAGCCAACTGCTGGCTGTAAAAAACAATACCAAGATGATGCCTAAATCTGCCACCTCAAATATGACCACTCAAAGTCCAGCGACGTACCAGTACGTTGCTGGTCCTTGTTGGGCATATATTGTAAGGTTCTTTTTTTTTTATGCAGCCTGTGGGCTGAACGAAAAAAAGAGAACCTAACAGATTCCTCCACTCACATTGATCGATGTGGATGAAGAAATCTCTACCAGAAAGTGTGTGGTATGCCCACCATTAGACCTGCCAGCATCCACCCACTTCTAATGATGGGCATACATGCAATGTTCTTTTTTTTCGTTCAGCCGAACATAGCAGAAACATAGCAGATTCCTCCATTCGCATCGATCGATGTGGATGAAGAAATCTCTGCCAAGAAAAGTGTTAAAAAATATATATGGTGAAGCATAGGGGAGATCTGCCCTCTTGGTGAAGCATAGGGGAGATCTGCCCTCTGTGTCCACCCCATCCTCTATGCTTCACCCAATGTCGTCCAATGACTCAAAGCTTTATCGCTCTGAGCTCAAAAACATTTATCGGAAGTTTTGACCCTGCCATCGTCCAGGTACCCTGGGTACAGAGCTTCCCCAGCCCGACAGGCTGGCGTCTGTGGTTACCACAGTCCAAAACAACTGAAGGAAGTACTTGCCCTGGCACAGTGCTGGAGACTGGACCCACCACAACAGAGCAGATTTTTGTGTTGTGGCTCAACCGAATCACAGAATCCAAGGACTTTGGATCCTTGTTCCATTTTACAAGAATCTCCCTTTGCAAAGGCCTTGTATGGAACTGAGGGAATGGAACAGCCTCGAAGGTCGATACCATCAGACCCAAGGCTCGCATGCAAACTCGTAGAGAGGACAGATTGTTGTCCAACAACAACTGAATCGCCCCCTGCAACTTTTGCAGCTTGGGGGGGGGGGGGGAGAAAAACCCTCGCCAAGGCTGAATCCAGAGTCAAGCCCAGATAATGCAGTCTAAGAACCAGAGTCAGCGCAGATTTCTTCAAATTGATGTTCTAACCTAACTCCTGCAGAGTTCTGACCGTGATCGTCAGAACCCCCAACAAGGCTGTATGAGAGTCCGCTATCAACAGGAGATCATCCAGGTACCCCAGTACCACAATCCCCCGCAGGCGCAGCAGTGCTAATACCGGTGCTAGTACCTTGGTAAACACTCTGGGAGCGCAGGCGAGACCAAAGGGTAACGCCACAAATTGATAGTGCTCCTCTGTTACCGCAAATTGAAGAAACCACTGGTGTCCAGCGTAGACAGGGATGTGTAGATATGCTTCCTTAATATCTATGGAGGCTAAGAAATCTCCCTGATGCAGAGACACTACTACTGTGCAGATGGACTCCATCGGAAACCTCTGTACCCGCAGAAAGCGGTTCAGGGCCTTGAGATCCAGGATGAAAAGAAGAGGGGAGAAGCGCTCTAAGTGCAGACAATTTATTGCAGATAACAAGGCAGGTGATATACACTCACTAGACATGAAGACTGAAAAGCTGTATGTGTCAAAGCAATCCTGCAGCCATCCTCTGGAGGGTGTCCTCTGGTCACAGGAAGCCGTATGCAGTACTGTCACTGGCGGTGGGAGGGAAGAAAGCCGGCTGTCTCCCACAACATCAGCGGTGAGCGGTCAAGCGGCTCGGATCTGCGGTTCCGTGTTGCGAGTGATGGATGGAGGCACTCTCACCCACAGGGATGGTGGGATCTGTCCGATGTGTTACGGCATGCACGACGCGTTTCTGAGCATGCGCGGGGTCCTCTGCACCCGGCGCGCTCTTTCATCAGGTGCTAGAGTGCCGTAGTCTCTGTGGGGCTTTATGTAGTGCTGAACAAGAGGATAATTAGGCACAGCTGAAGTAAGGGGATGGCAACCGCCCACAGCACTGAGCAATAACCTAACCAATCAAACATTTTTGTAGCAATGGGAGAGATTAAAAACAACTTAGAAGTGGAGTGTGATCGGTCGGCTGCCCTTAAATACACATGTATGTGGGCTAGACAACCGCTTATCACAGTGATAGCAAACAATTAGGCAATACAAAACATATAATAAATGTAAAATAGGGGTAAGCCTGGGTTCATCAAGGCTTATGGAGAACATGTAAAAACGTTCCAGGTTTAAAATGATACAATTATAAAAATAAAAAAGTTGATAAAAAGCATCTTTAAAAGGTATATTATAAGAGCTAATGCATAATACCTATACAGGCTGTGGTATGGAGAAACATATAAGCAAATGAAACAATAAAAGGAGGAAGGGGAAGGGGGGGGGGAGTAAAAAAGCCTTATATATTGGATAAGAAAATGGAGGATGGATATAACCCATATATAGGTGTACATATGTATATCCTAATAATTATATTTTCTGTATAAAGGATTTTTATATGGATTACCAACTACGGTACCACATGTATGATATATAGGGGAATAAGCCTTCTGATTGCTCAGTAGGTAAACCTTATAAAGTTTGTATAAAAGATTTATATACCAGAACCAGGGCCAAAGTGTATATATTAAAAAATCATCTGATATGATGTGGTGATCCATATAAAAATCCTTTATACAGAAAAATATACAGAAAATATAATTATTAGGATATACATATGTACACCTATATATGGGTTATATCCATCCTCCATTTTCTTATCCAATATATAAGGCTTTTTTACTCCCCCCCCCCTTCCCCTTCCTCCTTTTATTGTTTCATTTGCTTATATGTTTCTCCATACCACAGCCTGTATAGGTATTATGCATTAGCTCTTATAATATACCTTTTAAAGATGCTTTTTATCAACTTTTTTATTTTTATAATTGTATCATTTTAAACCTGGAACGTTTTTACATGTTCTCCATAAGCCTTGATGAACCCAGGCTTACCCCTATTTTACATTTATTATATGTTTTGTATTGCCTAATTGTTTGCTATCACTGTGATAAGCGGTTGTCTAGCCCACATACATGTGTATTTAAGGGCAGCCGACCGATCACACTCCACTTCTAAGTTGTTTTTAATCTCTCCCATTGCTACAAAAATGTTTGATTGGTTAGGTTATTGCTCAGTGCTGTGGGCGGTTGCCATCCCCTTACTTCAGCTGTGCCTAATTATCCTCTTGTTCAGCACTACATAAAGCCCCACAGAGACTACGGCACTCTAGCACCTGATGAAAGAGCGCGCCGGGTGCAGAGGACCCCGCGCATGCTCAGAAACGCGTCGTGCATGCCGTAACACATCGGACAGATCCCACCATCCCTGTGGGTGAGAGTGCCTCCATCCATCACTCGCAACACGGAACCGCAGATCCGAGCCGCTTGACCGCTCACCGCTGATGTTGTGGGAGACAGCCGGCTTTCTTCCCTCCCACCGCCAGTGACAGTACTGCATACGGCTTCCTGTGACCAGAGGACACCCTCCAGAGGACGGCTGCAGGATTGCTTTGACACATACAGCTTTTCAGTCTTCATGTCTAGTGAGTGTATATCACCTGCCTTGTTATCTGCAATAAATTGTCTGCACTTAGAGCGCTTCTCCCCTCTTCTTTTTGTCTATACAGATTCTTCCTCCTCATCTGTGGAAGAGCAGCTCAGTGCCCACGGACTTTATCCCCTTTAGGATCATCAACCTATTTATGCTATCCCATTGTCCCCTATTGTATTGTACCATTTTATGCCTATGTCTATTTGCAACTACAACCTTTTTTATTGCCTGTGTTTTTTTTTTTTTTTTTTTTTTTTTTTCTTTTCCCTTCCCTCCCCTCCCCCCCCCCCCCTCCCTGGATTCAGCTGCTTATTAGTTCTGTTCATCCACCCTTCATATGCTGGAGGTCTTCGTAGCGCTCTGTGTTTTGTTTTTTATGTGCTTTTTGAGAGGTTCCTCTAGAGCAGCTTGATTGACCCAGCATGTGTGCCTAGATGATTGTAGATGATTCTATTTTTGATGACCCTGTCTTTGATACAAGCCTAATATCTATGGGTTTGGATGCACCTATCTCCTACAAAGGTTTATACACAACACAGATATATGTATCATCACTCATATTGGTAGTTGTTTTTTTTTTCCGTTACAGTTATTGATAATTGTTTTTTTACTTATTAACTATAGATGTGGAGTTGTCCCCTGGGTTACTTGACACCACTCATCTAGTTGTCAGTATACCAGCCAGTGTACCTTGGAATTTGGTCCTTGGTTGGGTGTATATACACGCATATACACTGATATTCACCATTTTATAACAATAATTGTTTACATTTTATACAATTTTCTGCATATTTGTACATTCCACTCTGACCTGCGTGATCATGGATCTAATCAGTGATGTGGAATTACACAAATATGACATTTTAGATACCTTATATTCCATCTTTTCTAATGATTTGTTTTCTGATGAGCCTATCAGAAAACGTACAGACCGCCATGTCTTATGTGGTATGTTCAAAAAACTAGAGAGACTAATGCACTCCGCCAACACTCAGTGGTGGGATGAATTTTTTCTCAATAAATATTTATCTGCCAAAATTTCCCCCAGGGGCCTTAGGATTACGCAGACCTGCTCCTTTTTAGATCCCGCCCACCTGAAAGAGTGGCGCGGTATTGCAGAGTTCTGCACCACTAAGTGGCTAGGGCTTCTCGCCACTCAGCGACACATTAAATACGATTCATTAGTACACAACATCCAAATATTGATTCAGGACATTGAGAGTTTTCATACGCATATCCCTCTTGAGTGGTTTGACACTCTAAAAAGGAATACAAAAAGAAAGGAGGACCAACTCATACATACTAAATTGGATAAATTTAGGAGAGACCTAGATGATTACAGCAACGATAAGGTTTTCCTGTGGAAACAAAATCACCACATACCTCCACTAATGTCCCTGGAGATTCACCCAGTCCAACCCCTTAGGACCGCGCCACATAGTGGTGGCAGTTATACACGGCCCATGTACAACCATAGACTCATACCCATAGCCAAGAATCAGACCACTAATGTAGATAGACTCTTTGACCAACATAATAAGAGTAATATTCCCTCTAGTTGTCCAACCAGAATTCCACCTAACCATTCTAATAAGTGTAATAATAAAAATAAAAATAAAAATAAAAACAAAACCAAGACAGATATAGGTAAAGTTAGTAAGATTGAGAGCATTTCTGCCACCTATAATAATATTACTAAAAATAGACTTTCCAGTACCACCAACGCCCGAGTTACCGCTGGTAAGTCATCTGTCCCCACGTCGGTTCAGACCCTCCCAAACTTACCCGCCAACCGGGAAGAGTACATTAGTCCCCCTATAGCCAGTCAGATACCAGTAACACCAAAGTCACTTGGCTTGAGCCAAAATATATCTTTTCCTGTCATGATCAATGAACTTGACACGGTTCCCTCTACAATGGTCCCTCCTCCGGTGTCTTTTTTAGAGGAGGGCCCACTGACCAATACCAGAAAGAAAAAAAGAAAAATTATAGACGAGGATGTAGAGGAGGTAAACGAATTACCAAAAATAAACTCCAAACAACGGAGACTATAAAGATTTTTAATCTTTCCTCCGTCCAGTTAAATCAGGATGATATGTCCTTATTACATAAAGGCCTAAGTTTTGCCCCTACCTCCTTCCCTAACTCCTTTTTACTATTTCGTGATTTAAATAAGTTTATACGCAACCTTACATTGAAGCGTTATTTCAATATAAAGGCCAAACAGGCTGATACCAGCTCCCTCGCTGACAATGTAGACACCAATGCCCCTACCCCAACTGATGAGATTTTTCCTGGCAGTCCCTTTAGCACTTATGATCCCTGTGAGGATGACGATCTGGACCCTGATATACTGTTATATACTCAGCATCTCCCGGAGTCGCCACACTATACCCATACGGACTTACGGCCTAAATCCGTGTTTTACCCCACACGCTCAAAAGGCCCGTACCTAGAAACTTATTATAGGACAGTCTTTGCTGACCTGCAAGCCATGTGTTCAGATACATCAAAACAGAGCAAATACTCCCACCTTAATCTCCATCATGGCGAATCCCAGGCCCTTAAGAGATTCTCTGATAACCCTGATCTTATTATTAAATCTGCAGACAAAGGTGGGGGCATTGTCCTACAGAATAAAACTGATTATGTGAACGAAGCCCTTCGACTATTAAGTGACCAAAAAACATACTTGAGGCTCTCAAAAGACCCATTGCCCATATATAAAATTGAGGTCGAACAACTGGTAGGTTCTGCACTATCCAAAAAAGTGATTAATAAGGATGAGGCGGCCTTTTTGAAAAAGGAGTATTATAATACTCCATATTTCTACCACCTGCCAAAGGTCCATAAAGACCCCCTTCATCCCCCAGGGAGACCTATCGTTGCAGCAATGAATAGCGTCACTAGTGGCCTCTCACAGTTTATTGATGTCTTTTTACAGCCCTTGGCCCAAAGTCTGCAATCGTACATACGAGACTCGGGCCACCTATTGGAGCAGATTACGCCATATAGATGGGAAGATAGTTACTCGTGGCTATCTTTAGATGTTAGCTCCTTGTATACATCTATCCCCCATAGTATAGGCTTACAAGCATTACAACATTTTCTCCTACTAGATTCTTCCCTACATCATGACCAAGTTTCCTTTATTTTGGAAGCGACACATTTCTGCCTAACCCACAACTATTTTCAGTTTGAGGACACGTTTTATCTGCAGATAAATGGCACAGCCATGGGAGCTAACTTTGCTCCTTCATATGCGAATCTGACCATGGGCTATTGGGAACTTAGATACATTTGGCAGAATAATCCATTTGCTCAACACATCGTTTTTTTTGGGCGGTATATTGACGACATTATCGTCATCTGGGATGGTTCCGCATCCCAGATTGACGGTTTTGTCAGCCACTGCAATAACAACTCTTTGGGTCTATCGTTCACGTCAGTCTCACATCCAGATTCTATGCCTTTTTTAGATCTGGAATTGGGACATGAGCTACATCAGATACATGCCAAAAATTATATCAAACCCACGGGAGGTAATTCATATCTCCATTATAAGAGTTGCCATCACCCCCAATGGACGAAAAATATACCAAAAGGCCAGTTCTGTCGACTTCGACAGAACTGTACCAGAGATGGAGATTATCTAACTCAAAGTAAACACTTAAAGAAAAAATTCTCAGAGAAGGGCTACCCTGATGATTTGGTAAACTCAGCCTATGAGGCCTATCTTCCAGGGAAACATCCTAGTTCTAGGGCCAAGAGCGAATATCATCCTGTTCGTTTTGTCACTAAGTTCCATTGTCAGTATAGAAAAATGGAAAAAATTCTATCAAAACACTGGGATATCCTAAAACAAGACCCCCACTTGAACTCGGTCATTTTGGACAAGCCAAAAGTGACTTATAGGAGGGCTACCACCTTGAAAAACAAAATAGCACCCAGCAAATTAAAGAACATCAAGGCCACTAATCATCCGTCATGGATGATCCCCCTGAAAGGCATGTATGCCTGCCGTAAAAAGTTATGCAAAATGTGTAGTTTTGTGCAACATGGCCAAAAGAACTTTACACATAATGACAAAACCTATGTCTTGGACAATTTTTTCAACTGTTCCACAGACTATGTGGTGTATTGTCTGATATGCCCCTGCCAGTTGCTCTATGTAGGTCGAACCATCAGACCAGTCAGACAACGATTCGGCAAACATCGCCGTCTTATTGAAGGTGGATGTGACCTTCATAGTGTCCCTCGACATTTTTCAGAAGTCCACGGAAAATCCACCGAGGGACTAAAAATTTGGGTTATCGAATCGATTCCCAAAGACTTGCCGGAGGGAGAACGATTTTCCAAATTATGTATGCGAGAGACTTTCTGGATCTATACGTTAGATGTTCTCGCTCCTCGAGGGTTAAATGAAGAATTAGACGTGCACACTATCTTATAATTATTATCAGGGTTTTCTGTTGGTCTTTATTTATTATTTTTTCACCACATCATATCAGATGATTTTTTAATATATACACTTTGGCCCTGGTTCTGGTATATAAATCTTTTATACAAACTTTATAAGGTTTACCTACTGAGCAATCAGAAGGCTTATTCCCCTATATATCATACATGTGGTACCGTAGTTGGTAATCCATATAAAAATCCTTTATACAGAAAATATAATTATTAGGATATACATATGTACACCTATATATGGGTTATATCCATCCTCCATTTTCTTATCCAATATATAAGGCTTTTTTACTCCCCCCCCCCTTCCCCTTCCTCCTTTTATTGTTTCATTTGCTTATATGTTTCTCCATACCACAGCCTGTATAGGTATTATGCATTAGCTCTTATAATATACCTTTTAAAGATGCTTTTTATCAACTTTTTTATTTTTATAATTGTATCATTTTAAACCTGGAACGTTTTTACATGTTCTCCATAAGCCTTGATGAACCCAGGCTTACCCCTATTTTACATTTATTATATGTTTTGTATTGCCTAATTGTTTGCTATCACTGTGATAAGCGGTTGTCTAGCCCACATACATGTGTATTTAAGGGCAGCCGACCGATCACACTCCACTTCTAAGTTGTTTTTAATCTCTCCCATTGCTACAAAAATGTTTGATTGGTTAGGTTATTGCTCAGTGCTGTGGGCGGTTGCCATCCCCTTACTTCAGCTGTGCCTAATTATCCTCTTGTTCAGCACTACATAAAGCCCCACAGAGACTACGGCACTCTAGCACCTGATGAAAGAGCGCGCCGGGTGCAGAGGACCCCGCGCATGCTCAGAAACGCGTCGTGCATGCCGTAACACATCGGACAGATCCCACCATCCCTGTGGGTGAGAGTGCCTCCATCCATCACTCGCAACACGGAACCGCAGATCCGAGCCGCTTGACCGCTCACCGCTGATGTTGTGGGAGACAGCCGGCTTTCTTCCCTCCCACCGCCAGTGACAGTACTGCATACGGCTTCCTGTGACCAGAGGACACCCTCCAGAGGATGGCTGCAGGATTGCTTTGACACATACAGCTTTTCAGTCTTCATGTCTAGTGAGTGTATATCACCTGCCTTGTTATCTGCAATAAATTGTCTGCACTTAGAGCGCTTCTCCCCTCTTCTTTTTGTCTATACAGATTCTTCCTCCTCATCTGTGGAAGAGCAGCTCAGTGCCCACGGACTTTATCCCCTTTAGGATCATCAACCTATTTATGCTATCCCATTGTCCCCTATTGTATTGTACCATTTTATGCCTATGTCTATTTGCAACTACAACCTTTTTTATTGCCTGTGTTTTTTTTTTTTTTTCTTTTCCCTTCCCTCCCCTCCCCCCCCCCCTCCCTGGATTCAGCTGCTTATTAGTTCTGTTCATCCACCCTTCATATGCTGGAGGTCTTCGTAGCGCTCTGTGTTTTGTTTTTTATGTATTTTTTTTTGAGATCCAGGATGGGATGCATCTTGCCTTCTTTTCTGGGCATGGTGAATAGGTTTTAATAAAACCCCTGAACACGTTCCTGAGCGGGAACCGGCACAATCACTCCTTGCGACAGCAAGTCGTGTACCACCCCTCGCAATTCTCTTAACCGGACTGGGGATAATTGAAGATTGGACGGGAAGAATGTGTCCGACGGGCGAGACCGGAATTTGATCTTGTATCCTAATTGGATCAGTTCGGGAACCCATTTGTCCTGAATCAAGGAGGTCCAGGGTTCCTTAAAGAATCAAAGACGTTCCCCCCCAAACTCGGGCGAGGGCACCCCTTCATGCAGCCGAGAACTTGTTTGCAGCTCCAGATTGGCCGGACTTAGTTTTTCCTGACCATGACTTCTTGGAACCCCCAGAAGACCTAAATGGCTTACCTTAATCTTGCGACCTGGAGGCATAAAAAAGACATTCGTGAGCAGTAAAGGAAGGCCCCTGCCTAGTACGCGGCGCCTTGCCCTTAGAGGATTGGGGCAGATTAGTACTCTTACCCCCTCCACCCGCCTATCCACGGGATCCGGAAAGGTTGAAGACTCTTCTACCAGTACCAGAGTCGCTTTATTCAACCTGGCCACCGCAGAATGCACTTTCGGTGGTGCAGTCCACTTATTGGACACCACCGCCTCCGCAAAAGAATAAGGCCGTGCAAAAGGCTTAGGCACCACCAACATGTGCTTAATGCGTCGCCATTGTTCATCCACAATAGTATGAAACAATTCTGGACAAGGGAACCACCTTGCCCAATTTACGGGATTTGCAGGAGCCAAAAGACACCCGAGTACCTGACGCTGTAGGTTCATCAGCCAATTTTAGGGTTTCCCGCACAGAAACTATGAGGGCTTCCACCAATGCGCGTTCCAGCGCGGCAGCTGATGAGGACAGGTCCTCTTCACCGTCAGAATGTGAAGACACCGACCCCTCTAGGTGGTCTGAGTCCACAGCGACCATATCTGTCTCAGAGTCCGAAGCTGGAGGTGAGGGCGGAGGGCGTTTGCGGCTGGCAGCACCAGAAATGACAAAATCCACTTTTGACATCAGGCTTTGCAAAAAAACTGCAATTTCTGCCTGTGACTGTGAACCGGAGGGTTCAACAGTCGCTTCCAGGGTGTCTGAAGGTGAATTGTTATCCTGGGACTCCATTCTCGAATAAAAAAAGCAGTTCCCTCCGCTATTACTGCAGATTCACAATCCCTGATTATTATGTAATAATAGCAGAGCAGAAGAGGAAGAAACCCACAGGGAAACTAAAACTCAGGAACCAGGTTACCAGACCACAGAGAAGCATCCAGACTGATCAGTGTAAAAACAAAACTAACACTGTTTGCACAGGAAGAGGAAGAAGCTCTGCCTCTATCATTACAAGCCATGCCGCATGCCTGTCCATCCCACGGACCTCAAGAAAATGGCCACTCATACATTCTCAATGGAAAAGTATAGAAAATGGCTACCCATGCAAACTAATGGGAACACAAAGATCATGAACCACAGCAAAATGACGCCCCCCACGCGCACCATGCAGTCTCCAGGACCCCCCAAAGGGGTCCCAGAACATTAGGCATCTAAAAGGTCCCTAGCCAGGGACCCACCCAGGACAATCCACCCCCCTCAAAGCACCATAACGGCTGCATTATTAACGCCCCCCCCCCCCCAAGGTAAAACCTGCTAGGGGTAGGGGAATGCCAATGGGTTTACCAGATTAGTCCCCTGGAGTGAAAGGGAACTGAGGGAGCCCTTAAGGTCTGACCAGTCCAGGGAGGGGCCCACGCCCACCCCGCGACCGCCAAGGATGTTTGGGGGGACAATTTTACTCACCATACCAGGGTACTAGGTGGGCGCCACTCCGAAACAGATCACCTCCCACCCGGGATGGGGGGTGCTGTCAGCCAAGGGGAAGCTGTGACTCCAGGTCGATGCGTCCCAGTGAGACTGTCCACTCGCAGGCTCGTCCCCATCCATCAGGGAACTGTCGTGGCGAGGCCTAGTTCTGGACTATAACCTGCTCACGCTGGCCAGGCTGGGAGACCCTAAGGATCTAGATTATCCAGTGCGAAACTGCAGCCGGCTGTTGCTTGTAGTTCCTCTGGATCTTGGTCCCCAGTAACTAACTAGTTAAAAAATATAAAAAACACAAACTTTCCCTGTTACAGCTAAGACTGAAGTCCCAGAAGGGAGCTCGGTCCAATTTCTAACACTAGGCAGAACAAAACCGGTTGATGATCAGAGTCTGAGGGGTTATGCCTGCAGGGACAGCCCTCATAGGCGTGGTTACGTTTTTTTCCTGCTTAGTGCCTATTCCTAGAAGGAGGAGCATAACCCTATGAGTCACGAAGATAAGGAGATGTTGATGAACGATAGCGAAATATGCTTTTATATTTCTGCCATTCAAAAAACAGGCAAACTTGCTAGCAAGTATTCTTTGTACTTTTTTTTTTTTTTTTCCTATAGCTTTTTAGGCACACTTACATCTCTAAATTCCCAAATGATATTTGCTGGAACAGGATTACCATCTTTAGGACAATGTGTCATTCCAATATGTGTCTGATGTTCAGGGACTTCTGCACATAGTTCAGTTACAGAATTGAAGCGTATCTCTTGATTTGTTGTATATTCAAAAAACTGAAAGTGAAAAACATATGAAAGGTTAAATATTTGTATTTATATATTTAAAAATACTTTATAACAGAGTATGTCAAATTGGCAGAACCAAGTAATCCTAAAGTAGAATTCTAGGTTTAATTTCCCTTTTATTACAGAACGATCCGGCCTCTTGGTGTGCTGTTATTGATTGCAATATTATTAATTACATACACTTTAACTGCAGCAAGAATTTCATGTTGTAAAGCACCGTGCCCTATATAAATCCTGTATAATAAAAATAATAAAGTATCAAAGCATTATCTAAACCCAATAACAAAAATAGGTGTGATAGCTGCATTAGTTTCCTTTTTTTGAGTACAGTACAAAATATAGGCTTCTGTTAATCAGGACAATGGGTTATATACTGCCACCTTCAGGTGAGGACATTGGCAAACAGATCTGTTGGAACAGCCCATATAACCCTTCCCACTTCCAGCAATTCTCAGTTTTTTAGCAAGCAATAACAGTATATCATAACAGTATATCCCCAGGACAGAAGGGAGGTTGTCCTGTACTCCAGCATAATGATTTTCAGGTAAATAAAAAAAATATTTTTTCTTTCAATACAGGATAATACCAGCTTCCTTAATGGTATCAGGTTTCCAAACTCATACTCTTACACTCAGGGCTCAAGTCCTGCGGGAACAAATGGAAACGGCGTTCCTGTACTTTTTCTACAGCAGGAACGCCATTCCCGTTAGCAGCTGCGTCCCCTCGACCCGTTCCAAGAGCCTGGCGCCATCTCCTGCTCTGGGATGACGGGTCGATAAGCCCAGATTGCGGGTTCCCGACCCGCCATCCCCGAGCACAGTGTAAGGAAAGCTGCCGCACTGGAGGAAGCAGAGCCGATGCTTGCTGTATAGTGCCGACTCCTGTCACAGGTGGAGTGATATCAAATGTACTCCGCCTGTGACAGGAGTAAAACAGGAAGCATTGACTATGCAGATGAGAGTCCAGGGAGGCAGGGCTGTCTTTAGTGCGGGGCAGCTGCCAAGTAAACCCACGTTGCCTGAAAATCTGGAGCATCATTGGCACCGCAAAAAGACTTGTCCACAGAGGTGACAGCCAACATTATGCTGAGGAAGGAGAAGGCAGGGCTGTGAGCTCAAATGACGCTCTGACCCCGCCCCCTGCTATGCCTGTACATTGGGACCTGAGAGGCCTCGGGTAGGAGCCTATATCAGAGTGCTAGTGGCAGCTGGAAGCACTCGCGTGAGCTCACGGATCGGAGTGGAGCAGACCAGGATCAGGTAGGTCCTTCTCCTCCCCTGGTTCCACATATATAGGTACTAGACTAGTTCTAAAACTCTGACCTGGCTGTGGCTGTTATTTAGAGAGCAGCATGGCCCACAAGACCAGTGGCACTGTGCTGACAGCTTCCATACTGTGAAACTCAGCCCTACTTGATGGGCTTCTTTTAGACCTGGTTCTCATGTATGCTGGTTTGTGCAGGCATAACAGCTTATTCATTTGAATGGGCTGCCGTGCCTGCATTTCCCACGAAAAAGAAGTGCATGCAGCATTTTAAAAATGCAGTGGCCTTGAAATCACATCATGCTTTTGCACCATGTGACTTACATGTGGTTCCTGCACCTGCAAACAAGCTGCATTTTGCGTGGGCCACATAAATCATATTGTGCAAAAGCATGATGCGATTTCAAGGCCACAGCTTTTTTAAATGCCGCATGCACTTTTTTCAGTGGGAAATGCAGGCACAGTTGCCTATTCAAATGAATAAGCTGTTGTGCCTGCACAAACCCGCCTACATGAGAACCAGGTCAAAGCGGTAGTAAAGTCATTTTAAAAAATAAAAACACTGGTCCCCCTGCAGATTTAAGTCATAATGCACTGGTGTGCACTGCATACTATCACATTATGACAGACATATCTGCAAACTGAGCCCCTCACGGTTCCCCTTGGCCCTCAGCACAACCCTCTTCTCCCAGTCTTCTTTCTCGGCTTTCAACCTTTGAACACTTGAATGGACAGGCTGCGGTGACATCATTCCTGTGCATGCGCACAGGAGTCACATTGCTGCAGCACACAGAGTGGGCTCTAAATGCGATGTGATCTGCACATGCATGGCTCAAATCACATTATTGCTGACAGGCAGGGGGGGGGCATTTATAACAGAATAGACCACTAGGGTCTCCTCTGTTATAACCACTTCAGTGCCGGACAATTTTACCCCCTTCCTGAACAGGCCAATTTTCAGGGCTGTCAAAATAAATCACCGCCTGCTTTTTTTTTTTTTAATGCTAAATAAACAAAAAAGACTGAATATTTTGAAAAAAAAAAATGTGTGTCTATTTATTTCTGTTATACAATTTAACAAATAAATAATCTTTCTTCATAACTTTATGGCAACATTTATTCTGCTACATTTTGTTGGAAAAAATTAACCCAAATGATTGTATATTATTTAGTCTATAGGAAAGGTATAGAGTCCACAAACTTTGGGATATACATTCACCCGCCACCTTATTAGGTACACCTTGCTAGTAGCTTGTTGAACCCCCTTTTGCCTTCATTCTTTGTGGTATAAATTCAACAAGGTGTTGGAAACATTCCTCAGAGATTTCGCTCCATATTGACATGATAGTATCATGCAATTGCTGCAGATTTGTCGGCTGCACATCCATGACAAGAATCTCCAGTTCCATCACAACCCAAAGGTGCTCTATTGGATGAGATCTGGTGAATGTGGAGGCCATTGGAATACAGTAACCTCATTGTCATGGTGAAGAAACGAGTGGTGAGATAATTTGAGCTTTGTGACATGGTGCATTATCCTGCTGGAAGGAGCCATCAGAAGATGGGCACACTGTAGTCATAAAGGAATGGACATGGTCAGCAACAATACTCCGGTAGATCATGGCGTTTAAATGATGCTTAACCCATTCAGCCCCAGAAGGTTTTACCCCCTTAATGACCAGGCCATTTTTTGCAATACGGCACTGCTTTGCTTTAACTGACACAGTCGTGCAATGCTGTACCCTAATAAAATTTATGTCCTTTTTTCCCCACAAACAGAGCTTTCTTTTAGTGGTATTTGATCACCTCTGAGATTTTTATTTTTTGCACTATAAACAAAAAAAGACCGAAAAAAAAAACAAAATTTCTGCTATATAACATTCCCACTAAAAATTGTTTAAAAATCGAAATTCTTTATCAATTTAGGCCAAATTATATTCTGCTACATATTTTTGGTAAAAAAAAATCCCTAAATACCAATACAGAGATTAGTTCTAAATAATATGCACTGTTACTGTATAAAATTACACTGGCAGGGAAGCGGTTAACATCAGGAGCGATCAAAGGGTTAGGTGTGCTCCTAAGGAATGTTTTCTAACTGTGGGGGAAGGGGACTGACTGCAGGAAGAGAGGGATCTGTGTTCCTGATTACTAGAAACACACAAACTCTCCTTTCCTGTCTGGCAGAACATCCATCTGCCTTGTTTACATAGGCAGACTGCCGTTCTCTCAGTCTCCTGGACAATTGCGGGAAGTCGGTGGCAAAGCAAAGCAAAATCACATATGTGTACGTGATTTCGCGCTTAAGGGCCTCCCTGCCGCAGTAAATTTATGGTGGGCGGTCCTTAAGTGGGTAACTGGTACTAAGGGGCCAAAGTGTGCCAAGAAAATATCCCCCACACCATTACACCACCATCACCAGCAATTGTAGCCTCAGTTTCCTGTGCTTAGCTGACAGTAGTGGCACCCGGTGTGGTCTTCTGCTGCTGTAGCCCATCTGCTTCAAGGTTTGATGTGGTGTGCGCTCAGAGATGGTATTCTGCATACCTTAGGTGTAATGAGTTACTGTTACCTTTCTATCATCTGGGACCAGTCTGCCCTTTATCCTCTGATATCTGACATCAGCAAGGCATATTCCTCCACACAACTGCCGCTCACTGGATATTTTTTCTTTTTTCCACTATTCTCCGTAAACCCGAAAGATGGCTGTGTGTGAAAATCCCAGAAATACTCAGACAAGCCTGCCTGGCACCAACAACCATGCCACGTTCAAAGTCAGTTTGAACTTCAGCAAGTCGTCTTCACCACATCTAGATGCCTAAATGCATTGAGTTGCTGCCATGTGATTGACTGATTAGCAGTTTGTGTTACCAAGCAATTTAACAGGGGTGTACCTAATAAAGCGGGTGCATATTCGTAGCTCAAAAAAAGTTAATTCTCTTGCTCTCAGCTTTTTCCAAACCCCCCCCCCCTTTTTTTTTTTTTTTTTTGCTGCTGTGATCTGACTTTTTGTTAGAGGGTGGATAAGTTACAGCTTCATGGTCTTACTGTAGATAGGAATGTAGCCACCCTCTTTTGCTCACTCCTAAAATGGACTATTAGATGTATTGTGTGCATAGAGCAGTGTACATGGAGGCAAATAACATAAGAATGAATAGCAAAGACTATTTTTGGATGTTGGTGTGGAGAGCAAAATTGCACAGGAGCCGCAAGAAAATATTTGCCCGGGGTCCAATCCATATTAAAGACGGCCCTGGAGAGAGGTAGAGAGAGAGAGAGAGAGATGAGAAAGATTATACATACATATATATATATATATATATATATATACACACACACACACAGTGCCTTGCGAAAGTATTCGACCCCCTTGAACTTTTCGAGCTTTTGCCACATTTCAGGCTTCAAACAAAGATATAAAACTGTAATTTTTTGTGTAGAAACAACAAGTGGGACACAATCATGAAGTGGAACGACATTTATTGGATATTTCAAACTTTTTTAACAAATAAAAAACTGAAAAATTGGGCGTGCAAAATTATTCAGCCCCCTTAAGTTAATACTTTGTAGCGCCACCTTTTGCTGCGATTACAGCTGTAAGTCGCTTGGGGTATGTCTCTATCAGTTTTGCACATCGAGAGACTGAAATTTTTGCCCATTCCTCCTTGCAAAACAGCTCGAGCTCAGTGAGATTAGATGTAGAGCGTTTGTGAACAGTAGTTTTCAGTTCTTTCCACAGATTCTCGATTGGATTCAGGTCTGGACTTTGACTTGGCCATTCTAACACCTGGATATGTTTATATTTGAACCATTCCATTGTAGATTTTGCTTTATGTTTTGGATCATTGTCTTGTTGGAAGACAAATCTCCGTCCCAGTCTCAGGTCTTTTGCAGACTCCATCAGGTTTTCTTCCAGAATGGTCCTGTATTTGGGTCCATCCATCTTCCTATCAATTTTAACCATCTTCCCTGTCCCTGCTGAAGAAAAGCAGGCCCAAACCATGATGCTGCCACCACCATGTTTGACAGTGGGGATGGTGTGTTCAGGGTGATGAGCTGTGTTGCTTTTACGCCAAACATAACGTTTTGCATTGTTGCCAAAAAAATGGATTTTTGTAAGATCTTACCGTAAAATCCTTTTCTCTTAGCTCATTGACAGACGTAGTCCTCTTTGATTCACATCAATTGGGTTATGCTGCCCTCTACAGGAGTAGGACTAGACAGAAAGAAAAACTTTCTGGCTCCACCTTAGGGGCAGTCCCAGAGGGTATATCCTCTCTCTCTCTGCTACAGGATGTTAGTTATGTCACAAAGCAGTGTCAGAGAATTTAACCCAACCCAACTCAAAAGTAGAGGGGCGGGTACTACGTCTGTCAATGAGCGAAGAGAAAAGGATTTTACGGTAAGATCTTACAAAAATCCATTTTTCTCTGTCGCTCATTGACAGACGTAGTCCTCTTTGATTCACATGAATTGGGACGTCCCAAAGCAGTGCCACAAATGAGGGGTGGGATTGACAGAAATCAAAATCCAATCTAGAAGGCCCAACCGGTGCCAACTAGAAGTTTAAAGGCTCATAAGACAAAAAAGGGGATGAGACTCAAATAAAATTTCAACAGAAAAAAACCCTCGAGGTAGACCACCGGTCTCCTCAAATTGCGGCCTGCAAAACCTTGCGGCCAAAAGAGGCATCAGACGATGCCATTACATCAACTTTATAATGTTTTGTAAAGGTATGTACCGACGACCAGGTAGCCGCCTTGCACACCTGGACCACTGACGCCTGATGGCGAAAGGCCCATGACGCACTAAGCTCCCGAGTGGAATGCGCCTTAACAGGGAACGGGGGCTCCCGACCTTTAATAGAATAAGCCTGTACCACCGTCTGTCTGATCCATTTGGAGATAGTCGCGGCAGATGCAGGCAACCCCTTTTTGGGGCCATCCGGGATCACAAAAAGTGAATCCGTCTTGCGAAACGAGTCCGTCGTTTTCAAGTATACCCTGATCGCCCGAACCACATCCAAGGAGTGTAAAGCAAACTCCCGATGATGGCTGGGTTTAGGACACAGGGAAGGTAATACAATTTCCTCATTCAGATGAAATTCTGAAACCACTTTAGGTAGGAAGGATGGATTCGGACGTAGAACGACCTTATCTCTATGAACCACCAGATATGGGGAACGACAAGATAATGCGACCAGTTCTGACACCCTGCGTGCAGAAGTGATAGCCACCAAGAAGGCCACCTTCTGGGACAACGTAAGTAAGGGAATATCCCTAATATCTTCAAAAGGAGGTTTCTGAAGAACCGACAACACTAGATTAAGATCCCAGGGTGGTAAAGGTGCGCGCACTGGCGGAGCCAGGTGTCGCACCCCCTGGATGAAATTCCGCACCAAGGAATGAGTAGCTAAAGGTTTCTGAAAGAAGATAGCTAATGCTGAAACCTGACCCTTGATAGTGCTCAAGGCCAGTTTCTGCTCAACTCCCTGTTGCAGAAAAGCCAATATTCGGTTAACCGAATAGGAACGTGGGTGGAACCCCAGGGGTTCACACCATGCAATATAGGCCTTCCATGTACGATGATAAATCTTTCTGGAAGTCGCTTTCCTTGCTTTAATTAGAGTAGGAATAACTGAAGGTGACAAACCCTTGTCCTTCAGCACCTGGGTCTCAATAGCCAGGCCGTTAAAGCCAGCGATCGTAAAGCAGGATGGAAGATCGGTCCCTGCGACAGTAGGTCTTCCCTGAGAGGAAGTCGCCACGGGACGTCCGCTACCAGCCTGACCAAGTCGGCGTACCAGACTCGACGAGGCCAGTCCGGAGCTATCAGGATTACTGGAATTCCTTCCACCTCTATCCTGCGAAGAAGCTTCGGCAGCAACCTGAGAGGAGGGAAGGCATATAGTAGCTGATACTGCCCCCATGGGGCGACCAGCGCGTCTGCGGTTTCTGCTAGAAGATCGCGTGAACGAGCCACAAATCTCCGCACCTTCCTGTTGAACCGAGATGCCAACAGATCCACATCCGGGGTGCCCCAACGTCGGCACAATTGGTGGAAAACTTCTGGATGGAGGGACCATTCCCCCTGATCCAGAGTCTGACGGCTGAGATAATCTGCCTGCCAATTCTTCACCCCGGGAATGAACACCGCGGAGAGGGCTGGAACAAACCGTTCCGCCCAGCGAAGAATGCGGGCCACTTCCATGGCCGCCAGGACACTCTTGGTGCCCCCTTGGTGATTGACATAAGCCACGGCCGTGGCGTTGTCCGACTGGATCCGAACCGGGCTGCCCTGGAGCTGCTCGGTCCAGTGAGTCAGACAAAGTCTGATCGCTCTCAGTTCCAATACATTTATCGGTAACCTGGATTCCTCCAGGGACCAGAGCCCTTGGGCGGATAATTGACCGAGAATTCCTCCCCATCCGGATAGACAGGCATCCGTGGTCACAATCGTCCAATATATAGGCAGGAATGACTTCCCCTGACTGAGCATCGGAGATCGAAGTCACCAGACCAGAGACTCCCTGGTCTGTTCGCTCAATCGGATCCGATTGTCCAGGGATTCCGGATTCCGATTCCATTTGAGAAGAATCTCTCCTTGAAGGATTCGGGTATGGGCCTGGGCAAATGGTACTGCTTCGAATGAAGCCACCATCAAACCCAGGACCCTCATGCAAGTCCGAAGAGAAGGCCAGTTGTTGGATATTAACAACTGAATTGCTGATTGAATCTTCCGGAGTTTCCCTGCCGGAAGGAATACTTTTGCCCTGGATGTGTCCAGAATTAGACCCAGATATTCGAGTCTCCTGGTGGGAACCAGAAATGACTTCTGCCGGTTCACCAGCCACCCGAACTCTTGCAAAGAGATCATGGTGATCTCTAGGTTTTGTAACAGGGTCTGTGGAGACTCTGCATGGAGCAGAAGATCGTCTAGGTAACCTAGAATCGATATGCCTCGTTGACGCAGCAGCGCCAACATTGGGGCCAACACTTTTGTGAAGACCCGAGGAGCCGAGGCGAGACCGAAAGGTAACGCCGCAAACTGATAATGGTTCTCTTATACGGAAAAACGCAGAAAACGCTGATGTCCTGCGAAAATAGGAATGTGAAGATAGGCATCCTTGATGTCTATGGGCGCTAGGAAATCCCCCTGATGCAGGGAGGCTGCTACTGTGCGAATGGACTCCATCTTGAATTTTTGTATGTTGACAAAAAAATTGAGTGCCCTTAAGTCCAGAATTGGACGCACCATGCCCTCTTTCCTGGGTATTGTAAATAGGTTTGAATAAAACCCTTGAAAACGCTCTGTCCAAGGAACGTGGACTACCACTCCTTGTTGCAGTAAATCCGTGACTGCTCCCCGCAGGGCTTCTAAGCGATCCGAGGACAGTCGGATGTTGGAAGGGAAGAATCGCACCGGTGGAAGAGATCGAAACTCGATCTTGTACCCTGACCTTATGACTTCGCAAACCCATTTGTCCGGGATTCTTGAAAGCCATGGATCCGGAAACCGGCGAAGACGTCCCCCCACCCCAGCTATGGGTGGGGGCGAACCTTCAGGCTTTTGTAGTCTTATCTTCAGGTCTGGAAGAGCCGGACTTTTGCTTGCCCGACCAGCGCCCCTTGAAACCTCCTGAAAGAGTTTTGGAGGGCTTTGCTTTTTCGCCCGTGGGGCGAAAAAACTTCTTATGAGCGGAGAAAGAAGGCCCCCGTTTCTGACGAGGTCCTTTACCCTTAGTATTTTGTGGCAAAAAAGTGCTCTTTCCACCAGTGAGATCTTTGATGATCTCATCTAAGTTGGCTCCGAATAGACGCCCTCCCTGAAAAGGGAGATTAGCCAAAGCTGTCTTGGAACCTTGGTCCGCTGACCAACATTTTAACCACAGTGTACGCCTGAGGACCACTGCTGAAACTGATGCTCGCGCCAACAATGGAGTGGCGTCTAGCGCCGCATCACAGACAAACTGTAACCCTTGTATCATCTGTTCAAACAGATCTGATACCGCTTGAGGGACATCCCTCCCTTCTAAGTCCCGACGTAACCACTTGGTCCATTCAGTCACAGTTTGTGAAACCAGACCAATAGCAATTATTGGTCTGAAAGCTGACCCCATTAGGGAAAAAATGGCGCGAGACATAGCTTCCATCTTGCGATCCACTGGATCCTTAAAGGACGGAGCATCTTCCAATGGAATAACCGTAGCTTTATTTAATCTAGAAATTGGTGAATCCACCACAGGTGGTACTGTCCATTTCTTGAGGAGGGCTTCCTCAAACGGATAACGCCTAATAATGCGTTTGGAAATAGCAGGGAAATAGCAGGGGTACGTTTTGGCTGACCCCATTCTTCCTTGATCGGATTACCGAAACATTTGGGCAATGGAAATACTTTCGCCATTTTGGTACGTTTATTAGTACCAAAAGGAATTTCAGTCTCAGCTACTTCCGACGGTGTAACCTGTAATCCTAAGGTTTTTCGGACAGATACAATTAGTGCGCTTCCTCTCGGGCTATGGTATGGTGCCGAAACATCCTCCTCACTGTCTGAAGAGACAGTACCCTAGACACAAACCCCAGAAGAGGTACCTGCAACTGCAGGGATAGGCTCAGACTCTGAATCTGAAGTTTCAGATGAAATGGGGGTAGGCGGGGGTCTCTTCCTTGCGCCCTGTCCCTGACAAGCCACTTCCACCCGGGATACAAAGGTTTCCAAAACTGCTGACAATGACTCAATAGTAAGTGGGGAACTGGAGGGTCCTGCAGCCACCTTGAGGGGATCAGGAGGAGATACATGTGTGGCAGGGTCCATGTTAATCCAGGACACTTGCCAGAAAAAATAACTTTTTAAAAAATAAAAAATACTTTTTTTTTTTTATCTGTATCCCACCAGCGCAATAGCGCCCCCCAGCGTACCTGCTTTGGACCCCCACAGAGAGAGAGAGAGAGACCCCAAGGGCTCACCACCTGATACAGAGAAGTTTCCTATCAAAACTAGTGTCAGCGTTGTCCTGTGCAGACTGGGAAGTCCTGTACAGGTTTCCCGGGTAAAAGGAAGTGGCTCCGCCCCCTGAGTACGCCTTCCGGCGTTCCCAGCTGCTCCTCGAGGTCGGCTGGGTACATCAAACATGGCCGCTCCCATGCAGGAGACAATAGACTACGAAAAAATGGCGCCTGCGTGACCTGCGGGCGGCTCGTGTAGCCAATGCAGACGTGCGGTCTACAAAAAAAAAAATGGCGGCGGACTGCCGATCTAGCGTGGCTCTCCAATACAACAGCCTGCATCTCAGAAAACAGCTGATGGCGGCCTGTCGGCCTGCGGGAGTCTGGCGATTAACTAAGGTAGGCTATACCTCCTATGTTTGTTCTAGTAAATCGAGCCCGGTCTCCTTTGCTAGAGAAAACAAGGCTTGTTGAAGTATCAGCTCCTGCTGAAGTGTCAGCTCCCCTGGAATGCCAAGGTAGTTTAGAGTGTTAGCTCCTAAACCAAGGTTGCTAGAGTGTCAGCTCCCAAACCAAGGTTGTTTAGAGTGTTAGCTCCCAAACCAAGCCTGCTGGAGTATCCCACTAACACAGGGGATATGTGAACATGTCATAGGCTACAAGGGGGAACCTTAATGTCAGAAAGGATCCTGACCATACATAAAAGGGCCCGTATTTCAAAACACCCCACAGGGGGGAAGGGGGACATTTACTCACCATACCGGAACTGACGGGCACCCTCTTTTCACAGTACCCTCTCCACCGAGATGGGGGGCTGTCGACCAATACGGACGCCTTGACTCTCTGGTTCCTGGCGTCCAAGCGAGCATTTAACTCGCAGGGTCAGTCCCCGTCCAATGGGACTATGTCGCGGCCGACCCAGCGCGGAGCTATGGTCTGCGCGCGCTCGTAGGCTGAGCCGGGGTGACCACTGGATCTCAACATCCAGCCCGTCGCCCGGCCCCGCATACTTACTTGAATGTGTCGCGGCCGACCCAGCGCGGAGCTATGGTCTGCGTGCGCTCGTAGGCCAGCTGGGGTGACCACTGGATCTCAACATCCAGCCCGTCGCCCAGATCCGGCGTGATTTGCTTGAAGATCTCACAGGAAAAACTGGAGAAAAAAAGCTACCTAAAAAAATTTTTTTTCTAAAAAAAAATCTTGCCAGGACCAAAAGATCCTAGCAAGGAACTTAGGTCCTTACTCCTGACTAGACAGAAAAAAACTAACATCCTGTAGCAGAGAGAGAGAGAGGATATACCCTCTGGGACTGCCCCTAAGGTGGAGCCAGAACGTTTTTCTTTCTGTCTAGTCCTACTCCTGTAGAGGGCAGCATAACCCAATTGATGTGAATCAAAGAGGACTACGTCTGTCAATGAGCGACAGAGAAAGTTTGATTTTGGTTTCATCTGACCAGAGCACCTTCTTCCACATGTTTGGTGTGTTTCCCAGGTGGCTTGTGGCAAACTTTAAACTACACTTTTTATGGATATCTTTAACCACTTCCCGCCCGCCCTATTACAAATTGACGGCGGGAATGTGGTTGAGTTATCCTGACCGGACGTCATATGACGGCGGCAGGATAACACCGCTCTGGGCGCCCCCCGGGGGCGCGCAGAGCGGCGATCGGTGATGCGAGGTGTCAGTCTGACACCCTGCATCTCCGATCTCGGTAAAGAGCCTCTGACGGAGGCTCTTTACCATGTGATCAGCCGTGTCCAATCACGGCTGGTCACATAGTAAAACAGGAACAGCCGTTGATCGGCTTTCCTTAGTTCGTGCCAGACAGGCACGAGTAAAGGAGCGCCGATCGGCGGCTCCCCTGACAGGGGGGGGGGGGGGGTCGGCACTGGTAATCAGATCATTGATTACCAGTGCAGACCCTCGGGGGGGGGGATGCCACTAGATCCACCAGGGATGCCCTCTATGACCCCAGGGATGCCCACTATGACCCCAGGGATGCCCACTATGGCCACCAGGGATGGCAATCAGCCCCCCATTGCCCTCCCCATCAGTGATGCCCACCAGTGTCCTCCCTATCAGTGCTGCCCACAAGTGCCCATCATTGCCATCCTTTAGTGTCGCCCACCAGTGCCCATTATTGCCCACCAGTGCTGCCTATCAGTGCCCATTAGTGCCCGTCAGTGCCGATCAGTGCCGCCCATCAGTGTCCACCAGTGCTGCCTATCAGTGCCCATTAGTGCCCGTCAGTGCCACCTATCAGTGCCCGTCAGTGCCGCCTATCAGTGCCCAGCAGTGCCGCCTATCAGTGCCCACCAATGCTGCATATCAGTGCTACCTATCAGTGCCACATATCAGTGCCTATCAGTGCCGCCTATCAGTGCCACCCCATCATTGCCTCCTCATCAGTGCCTGTCAGTGCAGTCTCATCAGTGCTCATCAGTGCAGCAAAAAACCTATTTATTTACAAAATTGTATAACATAAACAAAAAAACTTTTTTTTTTTTCAAACTTTTCTGTCTTTTTTTATTTGTTTAGCAAAAAGTAAAAATCGCACAGGTGATCAAATACCACCAAAAGAAAGCTCTATTTGTGGGGGGAAAATTATATAAATTTGGTGTAAGTACAGTGTTGCATGACCGCGCAATTGTCATTCAAAATGCAACAGCGCTAAAAGGGGAAAATTGGCCTGGGCGGGAAGTGCCCTGTATTAAAGTGGTTAAGAAATGGCATTCATCTTGCCACTCTTCCATAAAGGCCAGATTTGTGCAGTATACAACTGATTGTTGTCCTATGGACAGTCTCCCACCTCAGCTGTAGATCTCTGCAGTTCATCCAGAGTGATCATGGGCCTCTTGGCTACATCTCTGATCAGTCTTCTCCTTGTATGAGCTGAAAATTTAGAGGGACGGCCAGGTCTTCGTAGATTTGCAGTGGTCTGATACTCCTTCCATTTCAATATTATCGCTTGCACAGTGCTCCTTGGGATGTTTAAAGCTTGGGAAATCTTTTTGTATCCAAATCCGGCTTTAAACTTCTCCACAACAGTATCTCGGACCTGCCTGGTGTGTTCCTTGTTCTTCATGATGCTCTCTGCGCTTTAAATGGACCTCTGAGATTATCACAGTGCAGGTGCATTTATACGGAGACTTGATTACACACAGGTGGATTCTATTTATCATCATTATTAATTTAGGTCAACATTGGATCATTTAGAGATCCTCACTGAACTTCTGGAGAGAGTTTGCTGCACTGAAAGTAAAGGGGCTGAATAATTTTGCACGCCCAAGTTTTCAGTTTTTTATTTGTTAACCACTTAAGCCCCGGAGGATTTGGCTGCTAAAAGACCAGGGTTTTTTTTGCGATTTTTTACTGCGTGACTTTAACGGACAATTGCGCGGTCGTGCGACGCTGTACCTAAAGGAATTTGACGTCCTTTTTTTCCCACAAACAGAGCTTTCTTTTTGTGGTATTTGATCACCTGTGCGATTTTTTGATCATGCGCTATAAACAAAAAAAGAGCGTCAATTTTGCAAAAATAACAATATTTTTCACATTTTTTTATATGAAATTCCCCCTCAAAAAAAAAGTAAAAATCTAAATTTTTTAACATTTTCGGCCAATTTGTTTTATGCTACATATGTTTGGTAAAAAAAATGGCAAAAAGCGTATTTTGATTGGTTTGCGCAAAAGTTATCGCGTTTACTAACAAAGGGAAAGATTTTGTCATTTTTGGTGTTTTTTTTTAACGCGTAATGGCGGCGATTTTTTTTTTCGGTACTGCGACATTGCGGCGGACAGATCGGACCCTTGACTGACATTTTTGACACTTTTGGGGTTACCAGTGACATTACTGCAGTAATCAGTGCTATACATATGCACTGTTACTGCAAAAATGACACTGGCAGGGAAGGGGTTAACTGTATTGGAGAGGGAGGGGTTAAGTGTGTCCTAGGAGCGTGATTCTAACTGTATAGGGACATGGCTATTGGTGTAAAAACAAAGATCAACGGTCCTACATAGTAGAACCGTCTCATCTTCATTTTTACACCAGGGAGAATGACGGGCGGCTTGTTTACATAAGCCGCTCCGCCTTTCTCCCTTCACCAGAGCAGTGTTAATTTTGGCAGCAAATTTCAATTTAGTTTTAGTCTTAGTCTTAGGACTAAAATGGCATTTTAGTTTTAGTCCTATTTTAGTCTTCTGCAAGTGTTTTCGTTTTAGTCGTATTTAGTCGACTAAAACTCCAGTATATTTTAGTCGACTAAAACGCCCTACATTTTAGTCGACTAAAACTCATTTTAGTCATCTATAATCAAATGGGTGTAGTTCAATTGTAATTTGTAATGCATTATTTAAGCATTTCTCTACAATTTCCAAACTCATTATATACTACTGCTGGTCCTGGAGTGAAAAATCGAATATGTTATTATTTATGCTTTGAGCATGCACCAGTGTTAATTTTTGGCAGCAAATTTCGATTTAGTTTTAGTTATAGTCTTTTGACTAAAATGCCATTTTAGTTTTAGTCGTATTTTAGTCACCTGAATTGTGTTAGTCGACGAAAACGTTTTAGTCGGTTTTAGTCGACGAAATTAACACTGCACCAGAGCGATCGTAGTGTGACCGGCGGACATCGGTTCCGCCGGTCACACGCACTGACTTGTCAGTGAACGAGCCGCGGCGGGCGCGCGCCCGCCCGCAATTGGCTCTCAAGTCAGTGACAGGCTAGTGACGTACCGGTACGTCACTCTGTCTGGCCGGGGCTGACCGCCGCCGTATATAGTCGTGCGGCGGTCGGCAAGTGGTTAACAAAGTTTGAAATATCCAATAAATTTCGTTCCACTTCATGATTGTGTCCCACTTGTTGTTGATTCTTCACAAAAAATTACAGTTTTATATCTTTATGTTTGAAGCCTGAAATGTGGCAAAAGGTCAAAAAGTTCAAGGGGGCTGAATACTTTTGCAAGGCACTGTATATATATATATATATATATATATATATATATATATATATATATATATATATATAAAGAGAGAGAGAGAGAGAGAGAGAGAGGGAGAAAGATGGAAATAGAGCAATATAAAGAGACAGATGGAAAGAGAGAGGGGGATGGAGGAGGAAAGAACAAGTGAGAGAGAGAAGAAAGAAAAGAGAGGGGCAAGAGATAGAGGAGAAAGAGAGAGGGAAATGTGCTACTCAGAGTATACCTAACCCACTAGCAGTACCCACTAGCAGTATCAGCAAGCAACACCACCAGCATTTCCCACCAGCAGTACCGGACAGCAATACCCGCCAGCAGTATCCACCAGCAGTACCAGCCCTGGAGAACAGCCAGTTAGCAGCCACCAGCCATACCCACCCCTCTCCCCACTACCCAAAACTAAAAAATGTTTTGCCTTAAGTTATACTTTACACAGGAGAAAAGGGAAGAGGAGAAAAAGGGAAGATTTCTATATCTCAATGAATAGACTTTAGCGATAACCCACCTAATCTATTTATAAATAGTGGAACGAGATGCAGAATACCCCTTGCTTGATCCTACAGGCAGAACAAAAGGAGAATCTAAGTTCTGGATAGAAGCAGTGGCAATTTGGTAAACTCGCACTGCACATACCACAGCTAAACAGTATAAAGAAATCTCTTTGGGATGCTTTGGAGCTTGACAAAGAGAAGGCTGGACAATGTTCTAATTAAGACTCCATTTTCATTTGGCGTTTTGAGATCGCGGACAGAATCGCATCAATCTCAAAACGCACTACAAACAAATAACGCCAGTTCAGGTGCCATTATTTTCAATGGCACCTAACATGCGGTGCGGGTTTTGTGGCGATTGTTGCACGATTTATCGTGTGTCAAATCACATAGTGTGAAATTTGTCTCCCAAAAGGAGCAGGAGCTTCTTTTCGGCGACAAGCGTCACATGATGTGATTTGCCACGATTGCTGTGCACCACATCCTTGAAGCTGTAAATATAACTGAATTGTAAAAGAAGTTATGGGACTAGCTAGCATTCTCCAGAAGAGAGATACAAATTCAGGATAAAAACAATCCAACTGATTATACGTTCTTAAAAGAACATTATAACACACATCACATTGGGATAAACTTTAGCATTATACAGTACACATGGAACCTCCTTAAAAGCAGTATGATCCCACTCTTGTTTATTTATGGCTGGTTTCTTACCCTATGTATTTATGGTTATAGAGAAAGAATAGGAAAGTATGTTTGTCCTCCAGGAATGCATCACTTGTTTGTCTCGCCTCTTTGGGTCTGCCCTAGTTCGACGGCTCTGTCTTCCTTTCTTCCCCTGGGCCCTGTGCCACATAGTGCCTATCCACATCTAGTTTTATAGTGCTTTGTACATGTCGTTGTGAGTAATGCACAAGCTATTTGGTTTTGATTTCTCACTTAACTTTTATGTATTATTTATATTAACCACTTGCCTACTGGGCACTTATACCCACTTGCTGCCCAGACCAATTTTCAGCTTTCAGAGCTCTCACACTTTGAATTACTCAGTCATGCAACACTGTACCCATATGACATTTTTGTATTTTTTTTTCAAACAAATAGAGCTTTCTTTTGGTGGTATTAAATCACCACTGTTTTTTTTTGCGCTATAAATAAAAAAATACCAAACATTTGAAAAAAAAAAAAACGCCTTTTTTTCTTTCTTTTATAAAAAAACATTGCAAATGAGTAATTTTTATTCATAAATATTTGGCCAAAATATATACTGCTACTTTGCTTTAGTAAAAAATAACCCAAATCAACATATATTATTTGGTCTGTTTGAAAGTTAGAGTCTACAAGCTATGGTGCCAATCATTGAAACTGATCACACCTGATGTACTGTCTAATTTCTTGAGACACTAACAAGTCAGGACAGTACAAATACACCCTTTTTGGAAAGTAGACACTCCAAGGCATTTAGTAAGAGGCATAGTGCATGCTTGCAACTACACCCCAAAATACTTTCTGCTACTCCTTTTGAGTATTGCGATACCACATGTGTGAGACTTTTACAAAGCCAGGCCACATACAGAGGTCCAACATCCAAGTAGCACCTTCAGACATTCTAGGAGCATAAATTACACATCTAAATTTCCTGTCTACGTATCACACTTTTGAAGGCCCTGGAGCCCAAGGACAATGGAAACACCCACAAAATTACCCATTTGAGTCATAATGAGATAAGTCTTTTGAACATATCCTTTTTTTCCACAAGTTTTTGGAAAATGTAGAAAGAAAATTAAAAATGCTTCTTTTTTTTTTTACTTTTACACACAAAGTTGTCTATTTATGAGATATGTCTAACACATAGCATGTACATACCAAAAATTACACCCAAAAATAAATTCCAGGGGCGTGGCCTGGACGGCAATGGAGTAGGTCGCACACGCTCTTAGCTCTGCTCTCGGTCTATCCTGTACCTACTATCCTGGGTGCCCTGATCTACTTGCAGCCTACCGGACCTGTGCGGTACGATCCCTCTGGCCTCCCGTGTCATGTCGCCGCTTCGGAAGAATGCCTCGGCCGCTGCATCGCTTGAGAAATTCTGCAGACAGGAGGCGGGCCTACCGCTGGACGATGGCGCCTTGCCTCCTGAGCCCGCCGCTGCCCCTGACCTAACGAAGGTGCTAGAAGCGATCTCCACATGCCAGGCCACGCTGACTGCTAAAATAGAGGAAGTGAAAATCGACGTTTCGTTGATTAGGCAGGACATGTCAAAGCTGCGGGACCGTGTCACTGAAATGGAGACAAGGCTCAACCGTGCTGAGGACGTTATTCATCCCCTCCAACACACCACTGAGTCTCTCCAGTGGCAGTTCTAACAACTAGCACAAAAGCAGGATGATTTGGAAAACAGGACCCACCGCTGTAACCTCTGCTTTGTGGGTCTCCCTGAAGGTGCAGAGGGCACGGATCCCGCCACATTTCTGGAAAACCTCCTCACTACATCCTATGGCAGGGAGGCATTCTCCACCACCTTTGCGGTCGAGCGGGCCCACCGTATGGCTGCACACCGCCCCCCTAAAGGGGCCCCGCCGCAGACTTTTATTGCCAAGCTTTTGAACTACCGTGATCGTGATAAGGTCCTGCGCCTGACTCGGGAGCGGGGTAATATCCCCTTTCAGAAAGTGCACATCATGTGGTTTCCTGATTTCTCCTTTGAGGTTTAAAAGCAATGCTCTCGATTCATGGATGTCAAGAGGAGACTCCGGCTGCACAATTTGAAATATGCCATGTTGTTCCCCGCTCGTCTGCGAGTGATCTGCGATGGCGGTGTGCAATTCTACGAGGATCCTGAGCTAGCATCTGCATGGCTGGATCAATACACTGCTGCCAGACGCAACCCTGATTGACTATATCCTAGCATCCAGTTGTGAGTGTAAGACAACTCTGCATCCTGCTGTGGGCAACCCTTGTTTTCTCCTGATTCCTGGTCATTGATGATGGGTTCACCCCTTATCTCCTCTGCAAAACTTTCTTGCTGTTATGGTTGTCTGTTCCTGGTACCGATTCCCAGTGGGCACCAAGATACTGAACAATACCATTACTTGCGATGACCAGTTTATTTTGCCTTTTTCATTATCAGTTACCTCCCCCTTTTTTTGCTATTTCAATTGACTGGTTTCCTTCTGGACCTCTGCGGTCTGTCGTTTCATAAGGGCCGAAAGCGAGCACTAGTGACTGCCATATCTGGTATGGGCAGTGCTATAATTACTGACTACCTTGCTTTACCAGTTTTCCCTACTCCTAGCTTCCAAACCAGCGTTGGGTCATCCCGTGTTCACAGAACACGTGGCAGAGTTAGATGCTGTTTTTTTTTCTCTTTACATATGCTCGGACGGCCTCTGCGGCTTTCCGGTTTTCTACTTGGGACTTCTGCCTCTGCATTGGTTTTGGGTATTGTGCTACCGCCAGGTTTCGGGGGCGGAGAGCGGGGGTGTGATGCTTGACTTTCTAATGATGTCTGAACTAGGTTTAGTATTCTTTTATACATGGTATGCACTATGCTTTAACACTGTTGCTTAATTTTTTTGTTTTATATCCCTACATTGTACCCTGAACATACCTGCCGTGGGTGTCCCTTCTGTGCCCATCGGTGCTACTTACTATGTGACTCCACAATGGGCACCATAAAATTCCTCACGTGAATGTCTGTGGGTTGCGGGATAAAATTAAACGTTCTGCTGTCTTCCATTGCCTCAAGTCCTACCGGGCGGACGTGGCAGTTCTGATAGAAACTCATGCCACGGGTCAGCTCCAATTAGCATTGCATCGCCCCTGGGTCATGCTGTTTATACTTCCCATTCCGAGGGGTTTCGATTTTGGTGGCCAAGTCGCTCCACTTCTCCCTTATTACTGTGCATACTGACCCCCAGGGCAGGTTTGTTTTCCTTCACGTTCTCCTCTATGCTAAACCATATCTTATCTTTGCGTGTTATATCCCCCCCGTATAGCTCTGCGGTGGTCACTGAAGGTGTCTCGTTAATGGCCCAACACCCAACTGTACCGGCTATATGGTTGGGGGACTTTAATATGGTCCTGCAGCCTGTCCTTGACCGTTCGACCCAGCCTCCGCTCTCCCATCTGCCACTCGACTCCACCGACTGTTGACAGATTTTGCACTGATGGACACTTGGCGCTATCACCACCCAGACACCAGGGCCTACTCCTGCTTCTCATCTACCCATTCATCGTTATCCCGTATAGATTTTATTATTGTCTCCGAGTGACTGCTCCCCTCGCTGATGGATGTTGGTTTCCACCCTAGGTCGCTGTCCGACAATGCTCCATACTGGGCGTCCCTTGACCTGACCCCCCAGACTGTGCCGCGTCCATGGCATCCTTTTTGGCTTAGGGCTCTGATGGATCAGGAGGATTTGTCTCGGGAGTGGCAATTCTTTTTTGCTGCCAACAGAGAATCGCCTGAAGTCCTCCTCCAAACACGTTCTTCAACAAGCCCTGGACCACCTCGCGTCGGTCACTGACTCCTGCACTTTAGATCCTACCCCGGCCCACGTCTCTGTGCTCAAAACCCAAACCCGTATTGTCGATCAACTGTACTACAAACTGGCTAAGCGCAAACTTTTCTCCTGCAGGCAGTGGGTATTCGAGCAGGGAGGAGCGGGCGGGCAAGCTCCTGGCCAATCTGGCCCATCAGAAGTTTGTGCCGCCAGTGGTGGTGTCTTTGTTGGATGCTAGTGCCATGGAGGTCACTGACCCGTCCCGGGTTGCGGCACAGTTTCGCTCCTATTATGAATCTCTGTATGCCTCTGAAAACCACTGTTTGCGCCTCTGAGACTCGAGAATTCCTGCAATGCGTGGATTTCTAGTAGTATGTTAATCCCGCGCAAATATGGCTGAAATCCTGAAGTTTGCAGTCTCCCTAAAATGCTTCACACCAAAGTGAGAAGCAAGGATTAAGGTATAGATAATAAAGGGTATGGGCGCTACTTCTGATGTCCGTTAGTATATCTGACACTGGTAATGTATCTGCGGTGGTGTTATGAGTATGACATACAGTGGGTACGGAAAGTATTCAGACCCCCTTAAATTTTTCACTCTTTGTTATATTGCAGCCATGTACACATAGCACCCCATACTGACAGAAAAACACAGAATTGTTGACATTGTTGCAGATTTATTAAAAAAGAAAAACTGAAATATCACATGGTCCTAAGTATTCAGACCCTTTGCTCAGTATTTAGTAGAAGCCCCCTTTTGATCTAATACAGCCAGGAGTCTTTTTGGGAAAGATGCAACAAGTCTTTCACACCTGGATTTGGGGATCCTCTGCCATTCCTCCTTGCAGATCCTCTCCAGTTCTGTCAGGTTGGATGGTAAACGTTGGTGGACAGCCATTTTTAGGTCTCTCCAGAGATGCTCAATTGGGTTTAAGTCAGGGCTCTGGCGGGGCCATTCAAGAACAGTCACGGAGTTGTTGTGAAGCCACTCCTTTGTTATTTTAGCTGTGTGCTTAGGGTCATTGTCTTGTTGGAAGGTAAACCTTCGGCCCAGTCTGAGGTCCAGAGCACTCTGGAGAAGATTTTTGTCCAGGATATCCCTGTACTTGGCCGCATTCATCTTTCCCTCAATTGCAACCAGCCGTCCTGTCCCTGCAGCTGAAAAACAACCCCACAGCATGATGCTGCCACCACCATGCTTCACTGTTGGGACTGTATTGGACAGGTGATGAGCAGTGCCTGGTTTTCTCCACACATACCGCTTAGAATTAAGGCCAAAAAGTTCTATTTTGGTCTCATCAGACCAGAGAATCTTATTTCTCACCATCTTGGAGTCCTTCAGGTGTTTTTTAGCAAACTCCATGCGGGCTTTCATGTGTCTTACACTGAGGAGAGGCTTCCGTCGGGCCACTCTGCCATAAAGCCCCGACTGGTAGAGGGCTGCAGTGATGGTTGACTTTCTACAACTTTCCCCCATCTCCTGACTGCATCTCTGGAGCTCAGCCACAGTGATCTTTGGGTTCTTCTTTACCTCTCTCACCAAGGCTCTTCTCCCCCGATAGCTCAGTTTGGCCGGACGGCCAGCTCTAGGAAGGGTTCTGGTTGTCCCAAACGTCTTCCATTTGAGGATTATGGAGGCCACTGTGCTCTTAGGAACCTTAAGTGCAGCAGAAATCTTTTTGTAACCTTGGCCAGATCTGTGCCTTGCCACAATTCTGTCTCTGAGCTCTTCAGGCAGTTCCTTTGACCTCATGATTCTCATTTGCTCTGACATGCATTGTGATCTGGAAGGTCTTATATAGACAGGTGTGTGGCTTTCCTAATCAAGTCCAATCAGTATAATCAAACACAGCTGGACTCAAATGAAGGTGTAGAACCATCTCAAGGATGATCAGAAGAAATGGAAAGCACCTGAGTTAAATATATGAGTGTCACAGCAAAGGGTCTGAATACTTAGGACCATGTGATATTTCAGTTTTTCTTTTTTAATAAATCTGCAACAATGTCAACAATTCTGTGTTTTTCTGTCAGTATGGGGTGCTATGTGTACATTCACGAGGAAGAAGAATGAACTTAAATGATTTTAGCAAATGGCTGCAATATAACAAAGAGTGAAAAATTTAAGGGGGTCTGAATACTTTCCGTACCCACTGTATATCACCATGAGCAACACACTTATGTATGTATGTATATATTGTGACAGGAAGTCAGGTAAATCTGTGAATGTAGTCACAGACAAGAGCTACACTTCCACCTGGGTTAGACAAATCACCAATTACTATAGGGTGTCGGCTGCAGAGGTAGCCAGAACTGTCTAAGGAAGTTGAAAGGCCTTCAGCTGTTCGGAATGAGGAAGTTAAGGCCTCTATAATTTGTCCAAAGGAAGTCTATGCATTGCTGCCTCCTGTCGCCGTGTGGGCTGGGAGAGGAGGACAGACAGACGTGTGCCTCCAGACGCCGTGTGGGCATGGGAGAAGGACTGCTGCCTCCTGTTGCCGTGTGGGCTGGGAGAGGAGGACAGACAGATGAGTGCCTCCCGACAAGCTGGTGAGCATGGGAGAAGACCCCCTGAAGTGATGTGCGCTAAGGAGGGTAAACAAGTGTGAAGACTTCTCAAAGGTGAGGACATGAACTGTGTTCAATGTGAAGAGTGGGAAGAGCAAAGGGACATGTTCCATATGAAGAGGAAAAGGGACATGTTAAATGAACTGTTTGCTGTGGTGGAGAGAGAAAACATGGACTATTGAGAGTCTGCTGTATGACCAGCCAAGTCTGCCCAACAGTAGGTTGGGGACAGACTTCATTAGATAGGTTCCAGTGTGTGAGAAGGTAGGCGCCCACAGTGGCAAGGATTTATTTTGTTTTATTTTATTTTGGATGTTTTTGCTGCCTGCAGTTGGTTCATAAGAAGTGCATGAATAAACCAATCTGTTGTTTGCAACCATCATCGGCTATCTTCTTGTGAAAACGCACCCCCCAAGGGGTCATCCACGCCTACCACCGAGCTAATCCCTCACATATGGTGGAGGTATGCAGTGGGCAGAAGCAGAGATCCCTGCAAAGAAGTGCATATGTTTGATGAACTTTGTCTGGTGCACGAGATTGCACAATCTATGTGTGCAGGAGAGAAGATCCTGAAAGAGAAAAAAATTTGTTTTAAAGAGACAGCGGTCTCAAAAATTTTGATGAACTTTGTTGTGTCTGGTGCAAGGGACTGCACAAACTGTGTGCGCAGGAAAAGAGATCTTGCAAGAGAGAGAAAAACTACATGTGTTAAAGAGACAGTGGTCTGAAAATTTTTTGCTGGACTGTGAAAAATTTGTTTGTGGAGTTATTGAAGATGGGGCGTTCAAAACGCCTGAAAAATGCAAAGATAGATGAAATGAGAGACCGGATTCTATGGATGGAGGGGATGTTACCGTCTGAACGAGCCCCATCCATGCCTAAAGAGAGTCTACTAAAGAGGAAGGTTGTTGTCCCTAGCAACACTGATGAAACTGCTATGGAGACGCAGTGTGCTCAGATGAAAAGTAAACTCAAAATGAGGGAGATGCTGAAACAGCGGAGCTTTGCAGCTCAACAAAAGGCTCACCAATAGAGCATGGCAGGCTGGAAACAGAGACGCTAGCAGCAAATGGAGGCCATCGGTTTAGAGGAAACCGAGTATGTGTGCAGGGCTGAGTTGGAGGCCTTGCAATGGAAAATGGAAGAAAAGGAACGAGCCCTGGAGTTGCTTAGGATGGAGCATAGAAACGTGCAGGCTCAGGTGTTCCAGTGGGAAGAATCCACTGCTCTTCTTTTTTCCAAGTTGCACAAACGCAGAGAGACTATAATGGAGAAAGATACCATCCTCATGGAAAAGGAAAGTGAAATTCAGACTTGGCAGAAGCAAAGTATGTGTGAAATGTTGGAGTTGCGTAATCAGCTGGAAAAAAGTCTTCAGTGTTTGGAAGCTACAAAAATAGACCTGCAGGGGGCGCAGGAACAGAATGTTGCTCTAAAAACGACATTGTCTCTCAGCGACAACGAGAAAAGTGAAAGAGAGGCTAAATTACTGAGTACTGTGTATGAGCTCACCACTTTGAGCAATGTGGTAGATGAATTACGTGCAGACTGTGAAAGTTGGAAAGGTGAAGCCCAACGTTTCCAGCAGCAGTTAAAGGAGAAAGAAGCCTGTGTGGCAGAATTACAGTCTCATTCCCAGAAGCTAGCCAATGAGGTGAAAGCTCTTATGCAGGGAAAAGGAGATTGTGAACGTAAGAGGGAAAAAGTAGAGGCACAGCTTCTGGAATCGCAAGTCAAGGTGTCAGAAGGTGACCGAGTGTGTGCTAAGCTGTCAGAGAAGGCAAACCGACTGCAGGTTGAGCTGGACAATGTTACAAATCAGCTTTCTCAAACAGACAGCAAATCTAGAGAAATTGCGGAAGATTTTTCTATCTTGGAATCGCAGCTGCAAGACACGCAGGAACTCTTACAGGAAGAGAGGTGTCAAAGGCTGAGTTTTAGCACAAAGCTCAAACAAATGGAAAATGAGAAAAATGGCTTCCTGGAACAATTAAAAGAGGAGGAGGAAGCAAAGAAAAACCTATCAGAGCAAGTCGCAACATTGCAAGCTCAGATAGGAGATATGGAAAAACGCATGGAAGAAAACGTTGGTTCATTAGAAATTGTTGAAAATGAGAAAAAAGTTTGATCAGATGCTTGGTGAGGAGAAGACTGTGTCTGCAAAATATGCAGAAGAACGCGACCGTGCAAAAAACGGAGGCGCGTGATAACGAGAGCAAAGCCCTGTTCTTGGCTCGCTCCTTGGAGGAAGCTCTAGAGTGTAAGGTTGAACTAAAAAGAGTTAACCAACAGCTGTGTACAGAAATGGAAGATTTGGTCAGCTCCAAGGATGATGTTGTGAAAAGCGTTCAGGAGCTAGAAAAGTCTAAGCGAGCCTTAGAACAGCAAGTAGAAGAGATGAAGATTCAGTTGGAAGAATTTGAAGAGGAATTACAGGCAACAGAGGATCTGTCCCAAAGAGGGGATAGTGTGCCTGATGCAGTTTTTAAAAGGATCAGTGTTTTGGGGTCTGTCCTGAGTGAGCCTCAGAAATGTGATGACATGTGGCTTGAATCACCCCTTTGGAATAAACCGTTCCTTCAAAAACTTCAAGCATTGGAAAATGTATCATTAGAGCTTCAGCAAACGGAGGAGCTGTGTAAGAGATGTGGTGATTTCTCAGTTCAGGCTGAAAACCTAGTGGAGAAAACTAAGGCTGTTGGTGAAAACGTGAAGCAAATGAATAAGTGCCTTTCAGGGAATTTTTCCAAAATGGAACTGGTGAAAGACAGGTGGCAGAAGTTTGATCGGTATCTTGAGATGCATTCCATGTGGAATTCAGATAGAGAAAAGGAACTAGGTGACCTTGAGCAGTCAAATAGTTCAGCAGAAAGTGCATTGAAGAAGCCTGTAAAAGAATGTGTTGCAGTTCCATGCTTCTTCACTGATGCAGAGAGGAGGTCTATAATGGATACCACCCAGATCGCTGGGTTCAACTGTGTTGTTGCCTTTGACCCATATGTTGGTGGAAGGAAAGTTGATGATGTCTCTGGAAAAAGGAACAGGGGTCACTTTGAAGAAATGTGTGACCGCCTGTTGTCGCAAACGAAAGGCCCTCTGCACAGCATCTTAGAGCAAGCTAAGCTCAAGAAACAAAGAGTCAATGATTGTGTACAGCTGTATGGAGAGGCAACTCAAGTCACAGAGGGGTGTCAAGAGTCCCTACTTGGAACAAAGCCAAGTGAAGCAGAGGTTCTCAAAGTGTTGTGGAAATCATTTGTTGATTGCAGAGAGAGGCGTCTTAAGAATGTTGAAGACTTTAAGACTAGCAAAATTAAGTTGCCTATGGATCACGGTCCTCCATCGCGGATAGGACAAACTTGTATGCAAGAGAAACTTGAGAAGAAGCAAAATGATGCCAAAAATGCAGTTGAAGAATGTGTATATGAGATGAGAGACAAACTGTGTGACATTTATGAGAAATCTGTCAATGAAGATGACAGAAACAGTTTCATTCAGAAGCTTGAAGATACTAAGAGGCGTATCAGTGAGAGTCAAGAGAAGTGCCTGACACATGCGTGTCTGGAAATCTGTGTCCCAACCCTAGGGTTGAAACAAGAGGGGGGGGGGTATGTGACAGGAAGTCAGGTAAATCTGTGAATGTAGTCACAGACAAGAGCTACACTTCCACCTGGGTTAGACAAATCACCAATTACTATAGGGTGTCGGCTGCAGAGGTAGCCAGAACTGTCTAAGGAAGTTGAAAGGCCTTCAGCTGTTCGGAATGAGGAAGTTAAGGCCTCTATAATTTGTCCAAAGGAAGTCTATGGATTGCTGCCTCCTGTCGCCGTGTGGGCTGGGAGAGGAGGACAGACAGACGTGTGCCTCCCGACGCCGTGTGGGCATGGGAGAAGGACTGCTGCCTCCTGTCGCCGTGTGGGCTGGGAGAGGAGGACAGACAGATGACAATGGACAGATGGAGAGGAGGACGACAAGCTGGTGAGCATGGGAGAAGACCCCCTGAAGTGATGTGCGCTAAGGAGGGTAAACAAGTGTGAAGACTTCTCAAAGGTGAGGACATGAACTGTGTTCAATGTGAAGAGTGGGAAGAGCAAAGGGACATGTTCTATATGAAGAGGAAAAGGGACATGTTAAATTAACTGTTTGCTGTGGTGGAGAGATAAAACATGGACTATTGAGAGTCTGCTGTATGACCAGCCAAGTCTGCCCAACAGTAGGTTGGGGACAGACTTTATTAGATAGGTTCCAGTGTGTGAGAAGGTAGCCGCCCACAGTGGCAAGGATTTATTTAGTTTTATTTTAATTTTGGATGTTTTTGCTGCCTGCAGTTGGTTCATAAGAAGTGCATGAATAAACCAATCTGTTGTTTGCAACCATCATCGGCTATCTTCTTGTGAAAACGCACCCCCCAAGGGGTCATCCACGCCTACCACCGAGCCGAGCTAATCCCTCACAATATATATATATATATATATATATATATATATATATATACACGGCATACAACAGCCCTCAAATTCTTCACTCGCCTACTCGCATTTTGCGAGTGGAAAATTATGTATGGCGAGCTACTGTCAGGGGAAGAGAGGAGAGGAAAGCCGCCGAATGATTGGATAATGTTAGCGGCGGATCATCCCGCTGTAACAGCTTTAATTGTAATTGCCGGGCGCTCACAGACATACACAGTTCCGTCTCCTAGCCCGGCTTCTTTGATAGACAGAACACCTGGCCAACCAGGACGTGTTCTGTCTATCAAAGAAGCCGGGCTAGGAGGCAGGACTGTGTATGTCGGCGAGCGCCCGGCAATTACAATTAAAGCTGAGCGGGATGATCCGCCGCTCCGAAATTATCCGGCCAGCAGGACTGATGGAGGGGTTCAAGCTGATCATCTCACCCAGAGCCGGTACAAGGGAGGGTGGGATGGATGGCTGCCCTGGGCGTCTGTGTCATGGGAGGTGGAGGAGTGTTTCTGTGACTAGTGACAGGAGAGAGCGGGATGCGCTCTCTCTCTCTTCTCGCCGGGCTTCCCACACTCCTGTCAGATCGGGACTTCTCCCCTTAAAGAGTCAGAGTGGAGGTGGAGCGGAGGAGAAGACATTAGTTCCTAATGCTTTGCACGGACAGCTGGCGGGAGAGATGCGGCTGCAGAAGGGGAAGAAGATTGCGGCTCAGGAAGGACACTGGATGTCAGATCTGGACTGTACAGAGTTTGTTATCCCCTGTCCTCCGAGTCAAAGCAAGCAATGTGGAAAGGGGGTGGGTAACAAACTCTGTATAGTCCAGATCTGACATCCAGTGTCATTTCTGAGCCGCAATCTTCTTCCCCTTCTGCTTCTGCAGCCGCATCTCTCCCGCCAGCTGTCCGTGCAAAGCTTTAGGAATAGGAATAGGCTTCTCCTCCGCTCTGACATATGAAGAGGAGGATCACAGAGCGATGTGCCGTGCTGTATCTGAGGTCTGTGACATGCTGGAGGAAAGGGTGAACTACACTGGGGTACAAATCTTATCCTGTCACCTCCCAAATTCCCATCTCAGCACAATCCCCCCCTCCCTCCTAGCACAACCCCCCCATCTCAGCACAATCCCCCCTCCTAGCACAACCCCCCCCATCTCAGCACAATCCCCCTCCTAGCAAAACCCCCTTATCTCAGCACAGTCCCCCCCATCTCAGCACAATCCCCCCCCCTCCTAGCACAACCCCCCCATCTCAGCACAGTCCCTCCCCCTCCTAGCACAATCCCCCCATCTCAGCACAGCCCCCCCCATTTCAGCACAGCCCCCCCCCTCCTAGCACAATCCCCCCATCTCAGCACAGTCCCTCCCCTCCTAGCACAACCCCCCCATCTCAGCACAATCCCCCCTCCTAGCAAAACCCCCTTCTCTCAGCACAGTCCCCCCATCACAGCACAATCCCCCCCCTCCTAGCACAACCCCCCCATCTCAGCACAGTCCCTCCCCCTCCTAGCACAACTCCCCATCTCAGCACAATCCCCCCATCTCAGCACAGTCCCCCCCCTCCTAGCACAACCCCCCCATCTCAGCACAATCCCCCCCTCCTAGCACAACCCCCCCATCTCAGCACAGTCCCCCCCCTCTTAGCACAACCCCCCCTCCCATATTGATCCCACCTAGAAGTAATCATCTTCTCCCCACCCCTCATGCTACAAATTCTCTTATTCCAACCCCCCCCCCCCCCAGGGACAATCCCCCAAAAAGTATTTGTACTAGGAGGGGTGGGGAGAAGATGATTACTTCTAAGTGGGATCGATATGGGGGGGGGGGGAGCGGGGTTGTGCTGGGATGGGGAATTTGAGAGGTGACAATATAAGATTTCTTCTAGCAAGGGAATTGGGGGGGGGAGGGTGCTAGGAGGAGTGATTCGTGCTGGGGGGTTGAGGATTTGTGCCAGGAGTGGGGATTTGGGGATCGCCCTTATAGAGATTATTGGAATGGGGTGGGGGGATGGATTTGTGCCAGAACAGGAAGTCTTGGGGCTGTTAAAAAGGGGTATTGGGGGGGGGGGGTTGTGCCAGTAGGAATAATGGGGGTTTTTTGTGCTAGGGGGAAAATCTTGATGGGGGGAGGATTTGACAGGTAGGATTTGTTCTAGGAGGTGAAATTTGGGGGGGGGGGTACTAGGATGGTGATTTGGGGGTTCCAGACCCTTGATGGGCACTGATTAGGCTGCACTGATGGGCACTGAAAACGTTGTTATTAATATTTATTTTTGTAACTTCTGCATTAATGCAAAAACATTTAACAGTGTAATTTTATGAGATAATTTATGAGGTCGTGTTTAGGGGCGGAATTAGGGGCGGGGCAGGGTAGGAGTTGGATGGGGCAACTGGTGGCGAGTAACCCTTAAGGCCTGGCTAGTAGCTCAGGACTTTAAATTTTGAGCCCTGGCATACAATATATTAATTAAATAGTAAAGTGCTCTAGTGCTCAGTGCCACAAATATGTGAAAATTATGAATAAGTAAATATATCCTGTGAAATATGTGAATACTGAGGTATATACAATATTATAAATAAATATTAAGAACAAATAAAGTGCTGTAGTTTCAAACTGGTGAGCAAGTGAATACCTAGTAAGGTACTGAATATAATAAATTTAAGGTGAATAAATATTATTAACACATAAAGTGCTGTAGTGTCAAACTGGAGAACAAGTGAGTACCCCCTGGGGTACTGGATATAATAAATAAATATAGGTGAGTAAATATTGTACAAATGAGTCAGATCAAAGTATTTTACAAAGTCCCAATGTTAGGTGCTGTGATACACTGTCAGCCGCTTAACTCTATAAAGGTACTGTAGTGTTAGACAAGTCCAAAATAAAGTCTAAGATTGATCCTATTCAGGTGCTGCTAATATCCCAAACGTATAAGAAGCCAAAGGAATCAGTGATATGGTAGTGCTGTGCTTTTAACTCTTACTCAGCTGTGCTCTGTGCGGTGATGCAGTGCCCCTATAAGAATTGCACTCACCACAATGCTTTCCCCTGAAAAGGGGTAGCAAGCTCTGCACAGCAATATGGGTGGTCCAGGAGATCCTGCGATATCCCTCTATGGGTTCCTGCTTGCCTATGGTTCTGGTTCTATGGATGCCTCCACGTTGACCATTGGTCCCTTCCTGGTGTCTCTGGGTTTTCTCATATGGTGCCTGACATGAAGGAGAATAGACTGACCATAGTGTAGTAGTTTGCAATAATATTTATTAAATAAAATATCCACTTACAGTTGAGGTTTGTGGCAGACCGCAATACCGCTCGGTATGCGTGCAGACAGGATGTCCGGGTTTCGATGTGTTCCACGCTACGAAACCACACTAGCGGAAGTGACGGAGTGACGTACGGTCTAGCTCCGTCACTTCCACTAGTGTGGTTCCGTGGTGTACTTTGATCTGACTCATTTGTACAATATTTACTCACCTATATTTATTTATTATATCCAGTACCCCAGGGGATATTCACTTATTCTCCAGTTTGACACTACAGCACTTTGTTTATAATATTTATTCACCTTAAATTTATTATATTCAGTACCTTAGGAGGTATTCACTTGCTCACCAGTTTGAAACTACAGCACTTTATTTGTTCTTAATATTTATTAATATTATTATTATTTATTAATATTGTATATACCTCAGTATTTATTCACATATCTCACAGGATATATTTACTTATTCATAATTTTCACATATTTGTGGCACTGAGCACTAGAGCACTTTACTATTTAATTAATATATTGTATGCCGTGTATATATATATATACCGTATTTTCGTATAAGACGGCTGGGCGTATAAGACGACCCCCCTAATTTTCATCTACCAGTAATACTTATACTTAGGTTACCTTGGAGATATTATACTCGGCGTATAAGACGACCCCCCATTTTTGGGGGATTTTTTTGAGGTTCAAAAGTAGTCTTATACGCCAGAAAATACAGTATATTTATATATATATATATATATATATATATATATATATACATACATAAGTGTGTTGCTTATGGTGATATATGTCATACTCCTAACACCACATACATTACCAGTGTCAGATATACTAACGGACATAAGAAGTAGCGCCCATACCCTTTATTATCTATACCTTAATGCGTGGATTTCCCCCAACTGTCTGACTCCCAAAGGTCTGAACTTGAGGCCCCGCTCTCTGCGGAAGAAATTACTGATTCTATTGCTTCTCTTGCCTTGGCTAAATCCCCTGGCTCAACAAGCATTCCCCTAGACTTCTATGCCTCCTACTCTGACGTCTTGTCCTCCGAACTCTTGTTGACCTAAACTCATGCGTTTGACACAGATACCTTGCCATGCTCGATGCGGGAAGCCACCATTATTGTGTTACCTAAACCCGGGAAGGACCCCCCGGTTCCCTGAGTCCTATCGCCTGATCTCCCTCTTACAGGCCGACATCAAAATCCTGGCCAAGGTTCTTGCCAGGCACCTCGGTCGGTTTATTCTCTCACTCATCCACCCTGATCAGACAGGCTTTATGCCTGGGAAAAATATGGCGATGAACACCCAGCGTCTATATCTGAATATTCAGGCACAACATGAGCGGGTGGGGGCTAGAGCAGTAGTTGCCCTGGATGCGGCCAAGGCGTTTGATTCCGTGGAGTGGGCTATCTGTGGGAATGCTTGCAACGGTTCGGCATTGGCCTGTCCTTTATACGGTGGGTTCGTCTGCTGTACTATCTCCCTCTTGCTAGATTAGCTGTCAATGGATGGATATCTGACCCCTTTCCACTGAGCTGCGGCACCAGACAGGGCTGCCCGCTGTCCCCACTGCTCTATGCCCTGGCTGTAGAGCCTTTGGCCATTGCACTCAGGGCGCATCCTGTTGTGGGTGGGCTTCGTGCGGAACCCCTTACTGAGACAGTGGGCCTTTATGCAGATGACATGTTGCTCTACTTGAAGGATACTGGCCCATCGCTGAATGCGGCCCTCCAGACCATTAATGACTTTGGACGACACTCGGGTTTGCGGATTAATTGGGCAAAATTGCAAATATTGCCACTCGACTCTTCCCCTCCCACGGCCGCTTCTGCCCAACTCCTGTTGGCTAGGGTGTCGCAGATCCGATACTTGGGAGTCCTGGTCACTAGGACACCGTAAGACTATATTGCTGACAATGTAGAGCCCCTCGTGCCTATGCTTAAGAAGCATGTCCAATCATGGGCCAGACTTCCTCTGGGGGTGATGGGAAGAGTGAATCTCGTCAAGATGATTATACTTCCCAAGTTTCTTCATGTATTTTGGCACTCCCCCGTCCTCATCCCCCTGAAACTATTTAAGGTGATCGACAGTATCCTTAACTCCTTTGTATGGGGACGGAGCCGACATAAACTTTCCTGACTTTAAAAAATCTGACTACGAGAGGTGGTGTGGCTATGCCGGACTTTCTTACATACTACTTGGCGGCGCAATTATCCCACTTTCATAACTCAAAGGCTGACCGCTATCGTGTGATAGTTTGTGACCAATCGGACCGGGCTACTCACACCCCGATGCAAATAATACTCTGGGGTCGTGGACCAGCGTCTTAGGTGTCTTTCCCCGCTCCCCCGGTGACCCTGCATAGACGGATTTGGGAATTGGCCCTTAGGAAACTGGACTTAACACACATACACACTTATACCCCTCTGTGGCACAAACCTCACCTGCCTGAATTGTACTCTCTTCCGGGAGCTGAGCTCTGGGCGACCAGGGTGTGCTTTTTCTCCATCAGGTCCTATGCGGGACTGGAGTGAGATCCTTTCCATCCCTGTCGGACCAGTTTGGCTTGCCACCCTACATGCTATTCAGATATCTTTAATTACAGCATGCGCTCCTGGCTCAGTTCCCGGCCGCTCCGACTGTGCCAGCCCTTACTATTATTATGGGGGATGACCCGACCAAATTGATTTCTGCGTTTTATCTCGAGCTGCATTCTCGGGCTGTCGACCTGGTGGTGGAGGGACTGCAGGGCAAATGGGTAACTGACGTTGCCCATATGGACGACTCTGACTGGGATGCAATTCTTGACAGCCCCAAGTTTTCCTCCCCCAAACTCTCGGATCGCTTGACACAGCTGTACATATTACATAGGTCCTACCTTACTCCCCTTCGGAATTCCAGGTTTGGGGAGGGTGTGGGCGCTGGCTGCCCTAGATGTCGCACGCAACCGGGCACCTTTATGCATTTACTTTGGACGTGTCCTGATATACAGGCCTTCTAGTTGCAGGTCATTACATTTCTACATGATCACATGGGCTCCCCGCTCCAGCTAGATCCTAAGCCTTGTATCCTTGGCCTTTTTCCAGATGATAACTGATATTTTTTCTTCATGAGACACTCTTTCACGCCCGCAAACACATAGCAAAGTTGTGGATGCGCGCACGCCCTCTTACTCTACGGATGTGGCTGACTGAGGTCAACTCCACTCTCCCATACAAGAGATTGATCTATCTTCATAGGGGTTGTCTTAGTAAATATGACCGGGTCTGGGGCCGCTGGATAGAAAAAAACTCCTGTACGTGTGTTGATTGAGATTGGGTAGACTTCCCTTTGATTCTTAGGGCATGGGTTGCTGGTAATTAACATACGCACCATTGTTGGATAACCCCCACGGATCCCCCTCCTGGGTCTGGGTTTGTGCTCCGGTACCTCTTTTTCTGCTATATGTATGTTTCCACTTGTTCTAGCTGTATCCTCTCAGTGTTTGATGCTTAGATACACAGGCATTGATGTTTTGTTCATGTCCTACTGTGTACAATGCTGTATATTATTATTTTTTTTTTTGCCTTGTTATTCTGTTCCTTATCTCTCAATAAACTTTGTTTTGAAAGTCAAAAAAAAAAAAATACATTCCACTATTCCTCCTGAGTATGGCACTACCAGGTGTGAGACTTTTACACAGCCTGGCCACATAAAGAGGCCCAACATACAAGTTCTAGGGACATAAATGACACACCTAATTTCACATATATCATATTTTTGAAGGCCCTTCATATTTTTAACACATAGCATTGGTCCAGGCAGCAGGCAGGGACGTGGTCAGCGACAGCAAAAGGAATTGTCCAGGCAGCAGGCAGGAATAATGTCCATAGTCAGTACAGGCAGCAGGCAGAGATATTGTTAGCATAGCCAAAATATTGGTCCTGGTAGTAGGCAGGAACATGGTCCATAGTAGTGACCGACCGATATAGTTTTTTAATGCAGATACCAATATTTTGGCCATCGGATATCAGCCGATATTGGCCGATATTTTCGGACATTTAAAAACATTTTTTTTTTCACAGGTACTGTTGTGGAGGGACTTACAACCAACCCCTCCTCTGCACTTAAAAGCAAGAGTCCAAGTTTGGCTGTTTTGAATGCTGTCATTTTTTGAATTTGGTGGCAAGTACCCGAAAGTGATGTCATGACATCACTTCCGGGTTTTTACATGGAGACCTGATCAGAGCCGAATGCGGCTTTGATCGGGTCTTCTCTTCGGCCGCCAAGCAGGTAGGATGCCCCGGGTCTCCCAGTGGGACGGGAGACCCAGGCGAGCCGCGGAAGGGAGGGGGACGTCCCCTCCGGCTCCTTGTAATGTCAGCCAACCGCATCGGTTGTCATTACAAGACAGCCGACCATCAGCTATGGACGCTGGTACTGGGGTGATGCCTCTAGCTGCAGGCATCACTCCGGTACAGCACTTTCCCGAAATATCGGCAATATTGGTAACCTCAGGGGCCGATTCCGATATATCGGGGAAAGTGCATATCGGCCCTGGATATATCGGTATTGACAATAATTGGATGATCCATAGTACAGGTAGCAGGAAGAGGTGTTGTCAGTTCATGCGGCAGGCAAAAGGCATGATGGCAGTAAGTGGGCAGAAGGCAGAAATATTGGGCTTAGGGCATCAAATCTCTTTAAAGCCTCTGAAAAAAAAAATTGGATTTTTGTAAGAACTTACCATAAAATCCTTTTCTCTGAGTCCTCTGACAGACGCAGCTCTCAATGCTTCATCACTAATGGGTTATGCGCCATCTACAGGAGTAGACTAGGCAGTGAAAAGTTTTCACTTGACACGCCTATAGGGGATGTCCCTTACAACATAACCCCAGACATACTCTGCTCTCAAATCAGTTTCACAGCAAGCAGTGAAAGAAGACACAACCAACCCCAAAATAGAGGGGCGGGAGCTGCGTCTGTCAGAGAATTTAGAGAAAAGGATTTTACAGTAAGTTCTTACAAAAATCCAATTTTCTCTTACGTCCTCTGACAGACGCAGGTCTCAATGCCTCTTCACTAATGGGACGTCCTAAAGCAGTGTAGGCATGAGGGGTGGGAAGAACGCAGCCAAAACCGTTAGCGTATACCCCAGGCTAAAAACAAAGCCAATTGAGCAACAAAAAAGCTCAACTCAAAACAAAAGGAGCTCATCCCCAAGACAAAAAGTCACCCCCAAAAGAGAAGAAAACCAAGTCTCTTTTTCAAACAGCAGCCTGCAAAATTTTTGCGGCCAAAGGAAGCATCCAAGGATGCCAACAAATCAATCTGGTAGAATTTTGTAAACGAGTGTACAGACGACCAATTCTTTTGTGCTTTACACACTTGAGCAACAGAAGCCTGATGGCAAAAAGGCCCAAGAGGCATTCAGCGCTCAAGTAGAATGCGCTCACACAGGGAAAGGAGGAACCTGACCCTTCAATAAATAGGCCTGAACAATGGTCTGTCCGATCCATTTCAATATGGTCGCAGCAGACGCAGCCGAACCGTTACGGGATCCTGCAAGAAGGACAAACAGAGAATCAGATGTCCAAAAAGACTCCGTGGCTGACAGGTAGACGCTGATCGCCCGAACAATAGCAAGCGAATGCAAGGCAAATTCATTGGGATGCATGGCGTAGCACAGAGCGAAGGTAAAAAACAATATCTACCAAGTACGGTGATAAACCAATCTGGAAGTAGCCTTCCTAGCCCTCAACAGAGTAGGAATCACCGATACAGAGAGACCTCTGTCTCTCAACGCCTGGCCTTCAACAGCCAAGCCGTTAAAGCCAGCGACTGTAAAGTAGGATGGAAGATCGGCCCTTGAGGCAGCAGATCCTCTCTCAGAGGTAGCCGCCAGGGAGGCTCGACGACCATCTTTACCAGGTCTGAGAACCAAGACCTGCGAGGCCAGTCTGGAGCCACCAGGAAAAACTGGCCCTGTTCCACCGCTAACCTGCGGAGGAACCTGGACAAGAGCTGTACCGGAGGAAAGGCAGAAATCATCCAACAGTGGTTCCAAGGCACTACCAATGCAAACAGATCCACCTCCGGAGTCCCCCATTATACAGGAGGCGAAAAAACTTCCGGATGCAGGGACCATGCCCCCTGATCCAGAACCTGATGATGCAGGTAATCCACCTGCCAATTTTTCACACCTGGAATGTGCACAGCAGAGAGAGAGCCGGAACATGAACCTCGGCCAAAATCAGGATCCCGGCCACTTCCCTGGCCGCCTGGGCACCCTAGGCGCCCCCCCTGGTGATTGATGTAGGCCACAGCCGTGGAATTTGTCACAGCGGATGGAACCTGAACCGGAAGGCCTTGCAGCCAAAGTGTCCAATGGAGCAGGCAGTATTTGATCGCCCTGAGCTGAAGGACAGTCAGCGGTAAGGATGATTCCTCTGTCGACCATGTTCCCCGGGCACAAAGGTTGTCCAGCACTCCACCCCAGCCCGACAGGCTGGCATCTGTGGTGACCATCGTCCACAACAGCAGCAGAAAAGACCTGCCCTGGCTCAGAGCGGGTGACAGAAGCCACCAGGAGAGCTCTGACCACGTTTAATGGCTGAGACCAATCATCCTGTACAAAGACTGTGGGTCCGTGGCCCACTTGACAAGAATCTATCTGTAGAGGCCTTGTGTGAAATAGAGCGAATGGAACTGCCCTGAAGGTCGACACCATCAGCCCCAAGGACCTTATACATGTCCGCAGGGAGGAGAGATCCATGTCCATCAGCAACCTGATCTTGCCCTGCAAGGTCTGAAGTATGTCCTCTGGGAGAAAGACCCTCGCCTGAGAGGAGTCCAGGATCATGCTCAGGTAGTGCAGACGCACAGATGGAGTCAGCGCCGATTCCTGTAAGGTCGATGGTCCAACCAAACTCCTGAAGCGTTCGGACCGTGAACGTCAAGTCGCTCGACAGGTACAGATAATTACAGATTAGATGATCCCACTTAAATACAAGCATTTTTGACCCCCAACAAGGGTCCATCCTTTCTGGTGAGTGGGGTTCCTAATGGGGTTCAAGTCACCTGGCACGAGTAATCATCTTCTAGCACCTTTGCACTGGAGCACTTCTGTTATATTCTCCGTGTTGTGAGAGACACAGGACTCTGGTCTGGAACAACGGTTGTTTATTCAGGACTCACTGTACAGCATTACAGGACAGCTCTGCATATCAATACATCTCTACATGTCTCTAAAGATGGCCACTCTGCCCCTTGACCCTTGTCATCACTCCTGGGTGGAGCCAGCCTTAAAGTGACAGTACATGTGAAACCCTTCAGGTATAACACCTTCCATCCATACCTAAAAAAAAAAACAAAAAACAAAAAAAAAAAAACAACAAAACGAGAACAGGCATAAAACAGTAACTCATAATTGTCCAATACAGTCCTCCAACTCAGGAGATTTACATGGTTTCTTCCACGTCCGGATGTGAGAACAACTTCCAGGGAAGCTCCGGGGAGAAAATGGCAGCGGATCACTTTCGGCGGGCCCGTCGAAAGTCTCGTAACCGGTCTTGCATTTGAAACCGGTCAGGAGGGCGACAGTGTCGTTGAGGACGGGCACCCAGCGACTCGGGGCTGGAGGAAGCAGGGCTGGCCGGAATGGACACCGGCGGGGCCAAGAGGGGATTCCCTAGCTCAGAGGGTGAGCAGACCTCTGGACCAGGGCTGGAGGGCTCTGTTGGAGCTGAGTTCAAAAGTTCAGAGTCTCCCCAAGCATCAGTCTCAATGCCTCCTGATCCGGTAGGAGCAGATCCTTGAGACACTGGAGGTGCAGCCGATGTCAGGGATTCGGGCAGCTGAGAACGAGAACGCAATTGGTCCGCATGCCGTCTGCAAATGGAACCATCTTCCAGGCAGACCCTATACATTTTGGGTCCCAAAGTCTCTGCGACGATAGCAGGAAGCCAACGAGTGTTGGAAGCGCCATAAGATCGGGCCCATACCTTTTGCTGGGCTGTAAACCGGGGAATCTCGTCGTGTTCGACCCTCTTGTCTTGGGACTGCCGTACATGTTCCTGGACCGTTTGAGGGCGGAGCATATCCAAAACAGTCCATGGCTGCCGACCCAAAAGAAGTTCAGCTGGAGTTTTCCCAGTGGTTGCATGTGGTGTGGTTCTGTAAGCAGAAAGGAAGGAGTCCAGCTGCTGGGGTGACAGGGACTGTTGTTTACTTGTAGCCACAGTAGCTTTGAAATAGCGTTTGAAGGTCTGTACAAACCTTTCTGCTTGACCATTTGTAGCCGGGTGGTAAGGTGCGGTCAACTTGTGTTTGATGTTGTGGGCAGTCAGGAAACCCTGAAACTCCTGGCTTGTGAATTGTGCACCGTTGTCTGTGACAATTTCTCTGGGGTATCCAAACGTAGCAGCGAGATGTAACAGTATGGAAATCGTCGCCTTAGTCGTTGGCTGAGTAACAGGAACGACCTCAGGCCACTTTGAATGGGCATCAATAATGATCAAAAAGGTGTGTCCTCTGATCGGGCCTGCAAAGTCCAAGTGTAGGCGAAACCAGGGAACCGTGGGCCAAGTCCAGGGCTGGACGCACCCTCGAGGAGGGTCTCTCGCAGTTTGTGCACATCCAGCACACGCATTCACATATGTCGTGATATCGGAGTCGAGGTTTGGCCACCACACATAGCCTCGGGCCTTTTGTTTCATACGTGTGCCCCCGGGATGACCAGTATGTAGCAATTCCAGAATGTGTCTCCGGAGGGTCTGTGGAACGATCACTCGGTCTCCCCATAAAACACAGTTGCCAGACACAGTTAATTCCAGACGCCTACGGAAGTAAGGCTCGTAATCCTGTGTGACAGTTGCAGGCCAACCGTACCGTACCCAGGAGAGTATTGTCTTAAGGAAGGTATCCTTGGCTGTATGGGCTGCTACTTCCCCGGAAGACAGAAAGGACAGGCTAGTGTAACGACAACTCTTGACAGGTGGAGAAGAGTCTGTTAATGTCCTTGTCAGACGGGACATGGCGTCTGCATTAGCGTTGGCATCATGGCTGCGATACTGGATTTTGTAGCTATATGCTCCCAAGAATAGGGCATAGCGTTGAAGACGGGCTGCAGTCGTCTGGGAGATGCCTTTGTCAGGGCTAAAGATCTGAAGGAGTGGTTTATGATCAGTCAGTATGGTGAATTCCCTACCATACAGGTAAAGATGAAACTTCTTAATTGCCCATATGAGCGCCAGAGCCTCTTTGTCAATGTGAGAGTAATTGCTTTCTGCTTTTGTCAAGGACCTGGAGGCGAATGCCACAGGTTTCTCTGACCCATCTGGTAAAACGTGAGATAGTACAGCCCCTAGACCATAGGGTGAGGCATCACAAGCCAAGGTGAGAGGCCTTTGGAGGTCATAGTGCACGAGCATGCGTGACGCCAACAGCTTTCGCTTAGAAACTTCAAAAGCACGTTGGCATGCAGCCGACCAGTTCCATCTGGAGTGTTTCTCCAAAAGCTTGTTTAATGGAAACAAAGTGTGTGCTAGATCCGGCAGGAATTTGTGGTAATAGTTCAGCAAGCCCAGGTATGATCGCAGCTGCTGGACGTTGGTCGGGGCTGGAGCTTTTACTAAAGCATCAACTTTGGCTTCCGTGGTGTGTATACCCTCTGCATCCACAAGGTGGCCACAAAACTCCAATTTAGGTACCATGAATTGGCATTTCGCTAAGTTCACTTTTAGACCCTGCTCTTGGAGTCTGGCCAACACAAGCTCCACGTTACGCTTGTGTTCCTGGTCCGTCAGGCCCGTGATGAGCATGTCATCTAACAGGCACTGTGTGAAAGGAATGTCCGCCAAAATCTCATCCATTTTGCGTTGCCAAATGGCTGGGGCGGAGGCTACCCCAAACACCATCCGATTGTATTCATACAGTCCCTTGTGAGTGTTGATGGTTAGAAACTTGCGGGACGAAGGGTGGACCTCAAACTGTAAATAAGCTTGCCTGAGATCAAGCTTGGTGAACTTTTGACCTCCTGCAAGAGAGGCAAAAATGTCATCTACTCTGGGTAGGGGATACTGGTCTATCTCCAGTTGAGAATTTAGTGCCATGCGGAAATCGCCACAAATGCGTAAGTCCCCATTCGCTTTCTTTACTGGTACAACTGGTGATGCCCACTCGCTGTGCTCTACCTTTGAGATGACACCTTGTTCCTCCAGCCGGCTTAGTTCAGCTTCCACACCTGCTCGGAGTGCGAAAGGTACCGTCCGAGCTTTGAAGAACCTAGGCTGGGCGTTGGGTTTCAGCCTGAGTCTCACACAGTCATGCTTTATTTTTCCCAAATGGTTATCAAAGACTTGCGGGAATCGCTGTTTCAGGGACTTCACCCATCCCTCTTCATCCCCTGATGGGATGGTCACGGTGTTGCAGGGGTTAATGGCGATGTCTGGCATGCCAAAGTGAGCAATCCAGTCTCTCCCAAAAAGAGGGGGTCCCCCATGTTCTAGGATATATAATGGCATTCTCTTTGTCTGACCCTTGTAGGATACCTGTACTTTCACGTACCCCAGTGGGTGGAGTATCTGCTTTGAGTATGTCTGCAGTTTGATTGGTGTTGGACGGACAGTTGTTCGGATCAGAAGTTTTCTCCATTGTTTCTGGGTGATAACTGAAACTGCTGCTCCTGTGTCTACATCCATCTTGAGTTTCTTTCCTTCCACGGTTACCTCTACAGTCATTGCTGAGGGTGCTGAATGCATATGATGTATGTCCAATCTGTGGAGCACTTCCTCATCCTCTGATTCAGATGACGATGTATATCTTCCCACCATATATGCCTTTGTCCTGGTGTTCAGAGGTTGTTTATTTCGCACCTTCTTACTACGGCAGACTCGTTTCAGATGGCCTGCCTTACCACAATTATGACAGAGCTGATCCTTAAACCGGCAGACTTTGTGATCATGGTCTGTATTCCCACAACGGTAGCAAGCTGACTCCCGGCTTGATGAGAGTCTATATTTACCGTTAGCTGCAGTTTGCTTGACTGCTGTTCTGAAAACTTCCTCTTTAACCTCTCCCCTTCTGCTCTGGGGGTTCAAAGCTTCTGTATCTTTCACAGCCATTTCCATCACTGAAGCTATCTCAATTGCCTTTGTAAGGGTAAGGTCTTTCTCTGTTAACAGTCTCTTTTGGCTAGACTCACTATTCAGTCCCATGACAAACTTATCCCTCAGTGCAGTCGGTAAATACTCCCCAAAAGAACAGGTTGAGGCTAGTCTGCGAAGGGCGAGCACATAAGCCTTAATATCTTCACCTGGCTGCTGCTGCCGCTGATAGAACCTGAATCTTTCTGCAATCTCTAGTGGTTTAGGCTGGAAGTGATTCCCTAACAGTGTCAGGAGCTCTGCCAAAGTCTTAGTTGCTGGTTTTTCAGGGAAAAGGAGATCCCTAAGAGTGTCATATGTCCTAGCACCAACCACTGTCAGAAACACTGCTACTTGCCTGTCGCCTGGGATGGCATTTGCACAGAAATATTGTTCTAATCTTTCAATCCAAGAAATCCACGTTGTCTGTTCTCCATCAAATTCACTTAATGTCCCGATCAATGACATTTTCCTGCTGGGCTCTGTGGGTGTTTGTATTCCTGACAATCCAGAGTTTTTTTTCTTCCTTTCCTTTCTCACACGGATAGTAACCTTGAAAATCCCATCCTCGTCGCCACTGTTATATTCTCCGTGTTGTGAGAGACACAGGACTCTGGTCTGGAACAACGGTTGTTTATTCAGGACTCACTGTACAGCATTACAGGACAGCTCTGCATATCAATACATCTCTACATGTCTCTAAAGATGGCCACTCTGCCCCTTGACCCTTGTCATCACTCCTGGGTGGAGCCAGCCTTAAAGTGACAGTACATGTGAAACCCTTCAGGTATAACAACTTCATTGTACTTGAATTATTGTACTTATATTGCACTTTAGTGCACTTGAACTTTTATTTGTGGACTTTATCTATGCACTGGACACTTTATTAATTATCAGTTATTTTACATTTATGGTCACATATTGTACTTTATACATGAAATATTTTGCACCTTTTTAAATTTACCACTTGTTTGGTTATTTATATAAATTTTTCTGTAAGCCCTGTGTTATCTTGTTTTACCAGGGTGACATGAGAGCTCACCCTTAACAGGAGGTCATCCAGATAACCGAGGATCGCAATCCCCTTTTTGCATAGCAAAGCCAGCCCCGGGGCCAAAACCTTGGTGAAGACCCTTGGTGTCTGTCCTGCACAATCACTCCCTGTGCAAGGAGATCCTGTACCTCCTCCCCGGGATACTTTAATTTATCTGGAGGTAGACGGAGACACGGTGGAAAGAACCTGTCTGCTGGGCAAGACCGAAATTCGGTCTAGTACCCTGTACAAATCAGTTTGTGAACACATTTGTCCAGAACCAGAGACGTCCAGGGTTCTGGAAAGCAATGCAGACGTCCCCCCACCCCCGAATCGGGTGAGGGTGTCCCTTCATGCAGAGGAGGATTCGTCCTCTGAACCGGACTGGCTAGTCTTGGGCTTACTCGACCCAGCCTCCTTGTTTCCTCCGGAGGCTCTGAATGGTTTACCTTTCTCTTGCGCCCCTGAGGCATGAAAAGGCCGCCTGTTGTGAGCCGTGAAGGAAGGCCACCGGAGGTGCCTTAACTTTTCAGGATTGGGGAGAAGAGTACTCTTACCCCCCGATAGGCCCTTGATTAACTCATCCAAGGAGTCACCAAACAGACGCTCACCCAAAAAGGGGAGATCAGTTAAGGCCTCCTTAGAAGCCTGGTCAGCCGACCAGCTCTTCAGCCACACCATGCGGCATATGGCAATCCCCACTGCAGACACTCTGGCAGCCAAGGGAGCCGTGTCCAGGGCCGCATCACACAGGTACACCATGGCCTGGGTCATCTGATCCGTGAGCTCAATCAGAGTCGGAGGAACCGACTCAGCGTTTAAGTTATATCTAAGCACCTTGACCCATTCCGTAACCGTCTGAGAAACCAGGATGGACGCGAACACAGGTTTTAGGATCGAGCCCGCCAACAAGTGCAGTTGGTGAGAAAGAGATTTCATTCGCACGTCTACTGGGTCTTTAAACACGGGGAGTCTTCAACAGGAACCACAGTAGATTTATTCAACCGGGAAAGAATGTGATCGACCCTAGGTGACACTGTCCTACGATTGGAGTCTGCACAGGGATAACGGCACTGAAAGCGCTTGGGCACCACCAGCACATGCTTGATGCGCCACTATTGCTCATTCACAATATCGTGAAAATCCTCGGGACAAGGAAAAACCTGACCCGACCTCTGGGCTTTGTGGGAGCCGAAAACTACCTGCTTACAGGACTGTGTGGGCTCATCATCTAGTTGCAATGTTTCCCTTACTGAACAAATCAGTGCTTCCACCAGACCGCGTTCCCGCGCTGCAGCCAAGGAGGACTCATCCTCCTCACCATCTGACTGGGAGGACAGGGATCCCTCAGGGATGGGATTGTCCGTGGCAGCAACAGCAGGCTCTGAATCAGAAGACTGAGAATGCATCGGCCGTTTTTGGGTAGTTACTTGTGTCATTACAAGATCCACCTTTGACGCGAAGCCAGCAGGAGCGGGGAGGGCAGGGCCTGTCCTGATAGGCCAGGGGGGATCTTTCAGAGAAACGCAGCCCTGCTATCCCCAGGAGTGGGCCCACATCACCCCCCAGAGGTCTGTCTCAGGGACACGGGGGACATTGCATCACTCACCATACCATGGACCGGGGGGCTCCGCTTCGAAACAGCTCGCCACCCACCTTGAGTGGGGATGCTACCAGCCAAAAGGGGTACGCTGCGACTCTGGGCATTCCAGGTCGATGCATCCCGACGAAGCATCTGCTCGCAGGCTCGTCCCCATCCACCGGGGCTCTGTCGTGGCGAGGCCTGGGCAGACCACAACCTGTTAACGCTCATTGGCCAGGCTGGGAGACCATAACGATCTATATTATTCAGTGCGAAACCCCAGCCCGGCTGTTGCTTGTAGTTCACCAGGAGGATCCCCCTGACACTAGCTAGCGATAGTGAGTAAAGAGAAATAAACATTCGCAAAAGAAAATAAAAACTGAGACCGAAGTCCCAGCAGGGAACCTAGGTCCTACTCCTAAACTAGGCAGCAAGAAACTGATTTGAGAGCACAGTGTGTTTGGGGTTATGCTGTAAGGGACAGCCCCTATAGCCGTGTCGAGTGAAAACTTTTCACTGCCTAGTCTACTCCTGGCATAACCCATTAGTGAAGAAGCATTGAGAGCTGCATCTGTCAGAGGACGCAAGAGAAAACACGTTTTTTTTTACACCCGGAAAAACTATTCTGAAGCCCCTTACATATGTCAGACCACTGTATTCATGAATCCCACTGCTACAGTAACAGGGTAAAAGATCAATCCAAGTGTCAGGCAAAAACGTTGGTCAATAAACAGTCCAGGATCAGTTCCAGGGCAGGCAGAGGTATGGTCAGTTTAGGCAGCAGGCAGAAGCATGGTCAAAGTCAGGTCCAGAGCAGGCAGAGATATGGACAGTTTAGACGGCAGGCAGAGGCCTGTCGAATAACAGGCCAAGGTCAGTTCTAGAGCAGGCAGAGGCATAACGAGTATGAAGGCAAATGGCAGGAATTGGAAATTAAATTACCATACTTATTATAATAATGTAAAGAAGTATGGTAACCGCGTAAACAGTCACTTATGCAGAGGTCTGGTTGGGGAAGACACTGGGGACAATAATACGTGGTGTCCCTTCTAACCCCTCCCTCTGAAGCACAACCTACATTTCTTTCAAGGTCTTTAGCCTGTTTCACGGGAAGTGACTTTTTTGGGAAAATGGCATTCGAGGAGTCTGCTTATTACATCTGGTCGAATGCTAACTGGTGGGCCGTTCAGTTATACAAGGGCAGTGACGATTTCCTTCTAAAAGCCAAGGAAGGATACGGGTCTCCCAGTGGATTTGCGGTAGATCACATATGATTTGTATATTTCCAAATTAAAAAGATAACTGGATACTTTCTTAAACCAATGGTAAGTTAGTCTTGTAGCAAGGTAGGGTTGGATTGATGTGGACTCCCCCCCCCATGAACAAATTGTAACCGTGCACACATGCTTGTTTCTGCATTGGGACATTTCTTCCAGGGATTTCCACATAGGTGTTGTAGATTGAAGACAGCATGCAGATATCTCCTTTGTCCCTCCGTTTCATAGCCAGAATTTCCTCGTTCTGCAAATGGTCCCACATGCTGAAGTATTCTTCAGGTGCAGGCTGTGGAAAAGGGGCAAACTGGTGTAGTAGTTAACAACATTGCAGGTGATAAGTGGGAATATAAGGTCCCAAATTTCTTTTCCACTTGATCTGATATATTTTGGGCATTCAGGAAGATGTAGCTGGGTGTTCCTTCCTTCATACACCCGGAAAACATAGGTGTACCCCATGGCTCTGTCACATAATTTGTAAAGTTTTCACCCCATATCAGATATTTTTGTCTGGGATAAATAATTGAGCAAATTTTTCTAAAAAAAAAAAAATTATAAATGGCCGTATTTTATACAATTTATCATATGCTGGGTCATTTTGGGGGAAGGCACTGGGTGTTATTGTAATGAAGAAATTGCATATTCATCAAATATCTTGCTCTTGGCATTATTGCTGAATAGATCGGCATGTGATCAATGGCATGGGTGGATGAGCACAACTAATTTTTTAGGCGAGTCCCATATTGAATGTGAGGCCCAAAAAATGTAACTCCTCCACTGTTAATTCTTTCCATTCATAGGGGTGCGAATAATATGATGTTGGGTTGCTTGATATAAACTGTGGCATAGAGGTTGCACTGGGCCACGATTTAACATAATAGATTGGTGAAAACTGAAGGAAAAATATCTATGGAGGGCAAACATTTTCATATTCACCTGGACACCTGACTGGGCTGTAAAAAGGGGGATGTTTGCTGCTCCTGGGTTAGGAGGAAGCCAAATAGGGTTTTAAAGGGCATAACTCTTTGGTGCAGAGTGTAATGTTCTGGTACCTTTGGGTACCCTAATTACTCTTTCATAAGTGTATGCGCCCCACCATTCTCTTTTGGTAAGGTGCGCATACACCTTTAAGACTGATGCTGTCATCACTGAGCGCCGGACTGGATGGCTATTTAGATCGCCGGCTCTCACTCACATGTGTTCGTTCAAACTGCTTTGTGCCTTGATGCTAACCTGTCTTGAAGCTCTCATGCTTGCAAGCATACCTCGCTGTCGGAACCACGCTGCGCTGATCCCTGTATCCCGCTACCGGATCATCCGCTCTTGCCGAACCTCTCCTCTGCTACATTGCTATTAGTGATAAGTACCCCACAGGGGAAACCTCTATAACTTTCATACTCAAGCTTACACTATCTAGCTCTGCATACTAAGGACTATTACTACATCTGCATTATCTAAGATTGCTAGCTCTTGAGCCTACTACCACCTGTTCTTGCACTGGGTTGATCTCTCTTGTATGTCCACCTGCTACTCTGTCATCTGCTACCATACATGATTGCTAAACCTATCTGCATCCCATCTGCTACTATCTTACTTTCAAGAACATTTCCTTTCAAGTGTCTGTCATCTACCATCTCTACCCAACCTGTCTCTTCAGCCTATCATCACTGTGTTACTATATACATAAGTCATCTTATTGAGTGTGTGTATTTACTTGCTGAATTGAGATCATCCACACATGATGAGTCATTGAGAGTTGGGAATGGTGTCTCAGCGTTTCTCTACATGACTACTGAAGTGGAATATTTCTGCAGCTGAAAATCCACATCATACATAAAACGCAGGAGCGTTACACAGAGGTGACACCCCACTAGCACCTGGCCTTACTTGCAGAGGTACTCTCTGGTGGATTCCTGCCATTTGCCTTCACACTACACTAATGGTGGATGCTCTACTTGTGGTAACCCACTCCTTGCCAGAACACCTTAGTTTTGCAGACACACTATCTTCCTCCTCTTAATCGGTTTCTCACTGCTTAGCACTGGCTCGTAGTCCAAATCAGAAGCAGAATCCGACACAAAGAGCTGCCGCTGCTCTTGTCTGCCACACGTCAAAATTGGTATGCCTCCTCACTTGTAAAATGGAATTTTTGTCTTACCGTAAAATCCATTTCTCTGATGTTCATTGACGGGCACAACTCTTCAACTTCTTGACTGTAGGGTTATACTGCCCCCTACAGGAGTAGGACACTAGGCAGAGAAAAAGTTTGAACATGCCTATGGGGCAGTCCCTGGGGGCATACTCCTACTTCCTGCTATAGGTATTCAGTTTTGTAACAAGCAGTTTCAGAAGGAAAAATACGAACTCCATAGAGGGGCGGGTGCTGTGTCCGTCAATGAACATCCGAGAAAAGGATTTTACAGCAAGACAAAAATCCTAGCTCTTTATCTTCTTGACCGTAGGGGCATACCAAAGCAGCGTCAAACATGAGGGGTGGGAACAGCAGAAAAAACAAATTTCCCCAAGGCTAAACCTAGCCAACCAGGTAAATTGGAGCTCAACTGTCAACAACTGGAGCTCATATGAAAAAAAAAAACACCCTCAAAAGAGGACAAGTCCTCTAAACAGCAGCCTGCAAAACTCTGCGGCCAAAAAAAGCATGTGCAGATGCCAACACATCCACATTATAAAACTTTGTGAATGTGTGTACAGACGACCAGGTAGCCACCTGCAAATCTGCATCACTGACGCCTGATGTTGGCAGGCCCAGGAGGCACTAAGCGCCCAAGTAGAGTGCGCCTTGACAGGGAAAGGAGGAACCTGACCCTAGATAGAATAAGCCTGAACCACAAGTCTGTCTGATCCATCTGGAAATGGTCACAGCAGAAGCAGCCAGCCCCTTGCGAGGTCTATCCATGAGGAAAAATAGTGAGTCTGATTTCCTAAAAACTCCGTAGCAGCCAGATACACCCTTATTGCCTGAACCACATACAGGGAGTGCAAGGCAACTTCCTTAGGATGCTTAGGCTTGGGACACAGGGATGAAGATACTATCTTCATTCAGATGAAAGTCAGAGACGCCCTTCAGAAGGAACGATGGACATGGATGTAGAACCACCTTATCCTTGTGAACCACCAGGTAAGGTGAACGACAAGACAACCCTGCCGGTTCAGACACCCTGCGCGCCGAAGTAATGGCCACCAAAAAGGACACCTTCTGAGACTACTTAAGCAGGGGACTCTCCCGAATATTTTCAAAGGGTGGCTTCTGGAAAACAGACAACACCAAATTGAGGTCCCACGGCGACAATGGAGACGGCACTGGAGGAACCAAGTGTCCCACGCCCTGGGGAAATGTACAGTATGCACCGAGGAGTGTCTGGCCAATGGGCGTTAAAAGAAAATTGCCAAGGCTGAGACCTAGCCCATGATGGTACTCAAGGCCAGGCGCTGCACAATCCCTCGTTGAAAGAAAGCCAAGATCCGAGCAACCGAAAAGGAACGAGGGTAAACCTGGAGGGATTCACCCCACGCAATGTATGTCTTCCACGTATGATGGTAAATCTTCCTTGAAGTAGATATTCTAGCTTTTAACAGCGTAGGAATCACAGAGGAAGACAACCCTCTGTCCTTAAGCACCTGGCTTTCAACAGCCAAGCTGTCAATGCCAACTACTGTAAAGCAGGATGGAAGATTGGCCTTTGGGACAGCAGATCTTCCCTGAAAGGGAGTCTCCGGTACGCCGTACCAGATCGGCGTATCAAGACCGGAGAGGCCAGTCTGGAGCCACTAGGATGACCAGAATCCCTTCTGCCTCGATCCTGCATAGTAGTCTCAGCAGAAGCTGGAGAGGAGGAAAGAAGTAAGACTGACTCCAAGGAGCCACTAAAGCTTCTGTAGCGACAGCTAGAGGATCCCCAGACAGTGCCCCAAACCCGTGAACCTTCCCGTTGAGGCGAGAAGCCAACAGATCCACTTCTGGAGTACCCCACCAGAAACACAACTAATAAAACACCTCTGGATGAAGATACCGGTCAAACCTCCTGAAGCTGAGCCTAACGTGTAAAAGGGTCACCCTGGTGGTAGAAGCAGGCTAACCTGAGGTGCGGAGTCTAAGCGCCAACCGGTGTTCACCAGAGCTCCTGATGGTGAAGATGGACTTTGCTGCTTGTTGGCACCAGGTCGCGGTCCTCGGGGTTGCCCCACCATGAGGTGAGCAAGTTCGGATCTGGGAGCGGAGGAACCGATAGGGATTAGATGAAAGCGTAGTCACACTAAAGTCGTCAGCCAACAGGAATCGAGAGCCAGGAAGGTCGCCAGCCAAAGCCAGGTCATGCACGGAGGAAACACGGAAAACAGAAGATAGCGAGCAGAGATGCTCCTTGAAGCATAAACACACGAGCAAAGGACTGCAAGCCAACAGGCGATATATGTCCTGTGTGCAACCTCATCACTAAGCGACGCCCAGGAAGCAGCAGGAAGTGATGAAGCATTTAGAGTTTATAAAAGACAGCAGTCAGCACATGTCCCAGATGGCTGCAGACAGGAAGGCAAGGTAGGAACTTGACAGTATCCTCCCCTCAACGGCCCCTCCTCTGTGGGGCAAAAATGGTTTCTGAGGAAAGCGGGCATGAAAAGCGTGGAAAAGGGCAGGAGCATGAAAATCAGTGGAGGGAACCCAGGAGCACTCCTCAAGACCATAACCTCTCCAGTGCACCAGGTATTGAACCTGACCTCGGAACCGACGAGAGTCCAAAATGCTGCTAACCTCATACTCCTCATGATTGCCCACACAAATGGGACGAGGGTGAGGAAAAGAAGAAGTAAAGCGATTGCAAACCAGTGGCTTTAAAAGTGACACGTGAAAGGCTTCAGAGATATGCATGCCAGGAGGAAGATCAAGGGCATAGGCCACCGGGTTCACTTTAGGGAGGATGCGAAAAGGCCCAATAAAATGGGGTGCCAGTTTAGGAGTGGGTACCCAGAGGGTTACGGGTCAACAGGAGGATTACGGGTCGACAACCACACCCTCTCCCCGACCTAGTACGAAGGAGCGGGTAAACGTCTCCGGTCTGCCTGGAGCTTCTGGTGATGTGCAGAGACCCGTTACGACTCTTGAATCTGCACCCAAGAGGAACGGAGGACACGAAGATGATCCGCCACCGCCAGAATGTCCTGTGGGGAGAACGACTCAGGCAACAAAACGGGCTGGAAGCCATAATTGGCCATGAATGGAGACATTCTGGAAGACAAGTTAATGGCAGAGTTCCTGGCAAACTCACCCCAGGGTAGCAGATCAACCCAATTGTCCTGATGGTCCGAGATATAACAGCGAAGAAACTGTTCCAGAGCTTGGTTGGAACGCTCAGCGGCCCAGTTGGACTGCGGATGGTAGGCCGAGGAGAAAGAGAGCCGAATATCGAACTAGGGGCAAAAGGTGCGCCAGAATCTAGAGACAAACTGGCTCCCACGGTCCGAGACAATCTCCCTAGGCAACCCGTGTAAGCCAAAAATCTCCTTGGCAAACACCGAGGCAAGTTCCTGAGCGGTAGGCAGTCGCCTAAATGGAATACAGTGGCACATTTTGGAGAACCGGTCGACAACCATGAGGATAATCGTGAAACCTCGAGAAGCAGGAAGATCCACAATAAAAACCATGGCCAGGTGAGACCATGGACATTCCCCATTGGGAGTAGGATGCAGTAGACCTATGGGAAGGTGCAGCAGAGATTTTTTCTGGGCACAAAGCGGACAAGCGGCCACATACGCAGCAACATCAGTACAGAGAGAAGGCCACTAGAACTGACGAGACCGGTATCCCCACCTCTCTGGAATATTCAGAATACTGGCAAGACAAGGCATCAACCTTAACATTCTTGGAGACCACATAGTTAAAACGAGAAAGAAATAAGGCCCATCTGGCCTGATGGGGTGTGAGCCTCTTGGCTTCTGAGAGGCAAGTCAGATTCTTATGATCAGTGAGAATGAGAACTGGAACCACAGAACCTTTAAGCAAGTGTCTACTCCTTGAGGACCAGGTTAATGGCCAAGAGCTCTCTATCTCCAATCTGGTAGTTGCACTCTGCTTCTTGGAGTAGAACCCACAAGGGAGTAAGGAACCATCAGGCGTCTGATACTGAGACAGAAGGGCGCCTACTCCCGACTCAGAAGCATCCACCTCTAGGACAAAGGGAAATCCAGGATTAGGATGAGACAGAATGGGAGCCGACGTGAAAGCCGACTTTAAGCCCTCAAAGACCTGGATGGCTGCAGGTGTCCAATTGTGGGGATCGCTGTCCTTCCTAGTCAGGTCTGAGATGGGTTTGGCCAAAGAGGAGAAGTTCTTGATAAACTTCCGATAGTAGCTGGCAAAACCGAGGAAATGCTGAAAGGAGCGGAGACCACTAGGGTGAGGTCATTGCAAATTAGCCAAAACCTTCTGGGGTCCATGGAGAAACCCTCAACAGAGATGATGTAGCCCAAGAAGGCAACCTGAGACAAGTGGAATTCACACTTCTCAAGCTTACAGAAAAGCCCGTTCTCCTTTAACCGTTGCAGTACCTGTCTGACGTCCCGGTAGTGTGATTCAGTGGAGTCCGAGTAAAGCAAGATATCGTCCAAATAGACTACCACGCATTGCTGCAACATATCACAAAATACCTCATTGATGAACTCCTGAAAGACAGCGGGCACATTGCACAAGCCAAAGGGCATCACAAGGTACTCATAATGGCCGGTTTTGGTATTAAATGTGGCCTTCCACTCATCCCCCTCCTTGATACTTACGAGGTTATACGCGGCCCTTAGGTCAAGCTTGGTAAAGACCGTTGCCCCCTTGAGGCGATCAAATAATTCAGTGATCAACAGAATCGGGTATGCATTCTTGACCATGATGCGACTAAAACCCCTATAAGCAATGCAAGGTATCAACTCATCCCCCTTCCTCTTTAGGGAGAAAAACCCGGCACCTGCTGGAGAAGTGGACTTACGAATGTGCCCCCGCAAAAGCGAATGCGCCACGTACTCCTCCATGGCCTTATTCTCCACAACAGAGAGAGGATAAGCCCTGCCACGAGGGGGAATGGCACCAGGTTGCAAGTCAATCGCACAATCGTACGGACGATGGGGAGGAAGAGTATCAGCATGCACCTTGTCAAATACATCTTGATACTGCAGATATACGGTAGGCAACACTGAATCCGAGGAGGTACAGAGTACCTTAACCGGCCCATGAATACAAACAGCGTCACACTGTGGAGACCAGGAGAGAATCTCGACCGACTGACAATCAAGGGTCGGATTATGCTTCTGAAGCCAGAATATCCCAAAACAACAGAGTAGTGTGGGGATGATATAACCTGGAAACAGATAGACTCCCTGTTAACAGCCCCTATCGCCATGTCAACCGGAACATTCTCATGGGTAACCTGTGGCAGTTGCATAGGTCTGCCATCAATCGCCTCCATGGCTAATGGAGAAATAAGGGACTGCCAGGGTATGGCATTCGCAGCTGCAAACGTACTGTCAATAAAGTAACTGTCAGCCCTGGAGTCTACTAGCGCTTGAGTAACCATTGAACCTGCCGCCCAGGATAGGACAAAAGTGATTAGCAGTTTAATTTTACGAGGGACGAGGAAACTCCACCTAAGATCTGCCCCTGACAGGACCTTAGGTGCGAGTGTTTTCCAGACGAGTGGGACAAGACTTCAGAAAATCCCCACCCAGACTGCAATACAGGGACCGGCCCTCCCTCCTCCTAAAGGCCCACTCAGCCTCTGAAAGGCAAGTGAACTAGTGATGTCCAGTTCATGATCGAATCGTTCTTTTGAATCGATTCTTTTAAGTGAACTGGATGACTCGGTTCATCTCACTGAACAACTCGGTAGGAAAACAGTTCATTTGTAAGTCACTGAATAGAAGAGACAGGCTCAGTAATCTGATCCTAGAGTGAGAGTTGAGCTCCGCCCTGCAACCAATCAGATGCTCCCAGCACACTGACATGCTGAAAGGTGGAAAAGAAGCCTATCACAGTTCCGAGTACTCATATCAGACCAGTTACTGAGTGAAAGACTTGGTTAGAAGAACCAAACACACTAAAAGAATCGTTTAACCGAGTACACTAAAATCACCACCAGTACAATACACCAAACCAATCATGCAGCAGTGCTAAAGCAGACTGTGGGGACAGACAAAGGGTTAATTATTTAACCCTTTGCAAATGTCTCTAAAGACTAAACTGGATTTTAAAAAAATAAAAATGGATTTTTGTAAAATCTTACCGTAAAATCCTTTTCTCTTAGCTCATTGACAGACGTAGTCCTCGGTGATACACCACCTTCGGGTTATGTTGCCTCCACAGGAGCAGGACTAGACAGGAAATTAAAAAGCTCTGGCCACACCCCAGGGGCAGTCCCAGAGGGTATATCCTCTCTCTCTCTGCCTCAGCAAATCAGTTATGTGAAAAAGCAGTCTTTAGAGATTTTAACCCAACTCAAAAAAACAGAGGGGCGGGGACTACGTCTGTCAATGAGCTAAGAGAAAAGGATTTTACGGTAAGATTTTACAAAAATCCATTTTTCTCTAGCGCTCATTGACAGACGTAGTCCTCGGTGATACACCACCTTCGGGACGTCCCAGAGCAGTATCACAACTGAGGGGTGGGAAAATGGAAATCAAATCCCAATCTAGAAGGCCCAACCGGTGCCAACTAGAAGTTTACAATGCTCATCCTTAATGATGAGACTCAACAAAAAAAGAGAAAACAATTTTTTTTTTTTCAAACAGAAAAAAACCCTCGAGGTAGACCACCGGTCTCCTCAAATTGCGGCCTGCAAAACCTTGCGGCCAAATGAGGCATCCGCCGATGCCGTCACATCAATTTTATAGAATTTTGTAAAGGTATGTACTGACGACCAGGTGGCCGCCTTACATACCTGGACCACTGACGCCTGATGGCGAAAGGCCCAGGAAGTACTGAGCGCTCGAGTGGAGTGCGCCCTAACAGGGAACGGAGGACTCTGACCCTTAATAGAATAAGCCTGTACCACCGTTTGTCTAATCCATTTGGCAATGGTCGCGGCAGATGCAGGCAAACCCTTTCTGGGGCCATCCGTGATCACAAAAAGTGAATCCGTCTTACGGAATGATTCTGTAGCTTTCAGGTATACCCTGATTGCCCGAACCACATCTAAGGAATGCAACGCATGTTCCCTATGATGCTTGGGCTGAGGACACAAGGAAGGTAGTACAATATCTTCATTCAGATGAAAATCTGAAACCACCTTGGGAAGAAAAGATGGCTTAGGATGAAGTACTACCTTATCCCTATGAATCACTAGGTATGGGGACTGGCATGATAATGCAGCCAGTTCTGACACCCTGCGAGCAGAAGTAATAGCCACCAAGAAGGCCCCTTTCTGGGATAAAGTAAGCAAGGGAATCTCCCTGATGTTTTCAAAAGGAGGTTTCTGTAGAACCGACAAAACCAAATTAAGATCCCAAGGCGGTAAGGGCGCGCGGACTGGAGGAGCCAGGTGCCGCACCCCCTGGATGAAATTCCGCACCAAGGATTTGGTAGCTAAAGGCTTCTGAAAGAAGATTGCTAATGCTGAAACTTGACCCTTGATGGTGCTCAAGGCTAGCTTCTGCTCAACCCCTTGTTGCAAAAAGGCCAATATTCGAGACACCGAATAGGTACGTGGAGGAAATCCTAAAGATTCGCACCACGCAATATAAGTTTTCCATGTGTGATAATAGACTTTGCTGGAAGTCGCTTTCCTTGCTTTAATAAGGGTAGGAATGACTGAAGCTGACAAACCTCTGTCCTTCAGTACTTGGGTCTCAATGGCCAGGCCATTAAACCCAGCGACTGTAAAGCATGATGGTAAATTGGTCCTTGAGACCACAGACACTCCCTGAGACGAAGTTCCCACGGAACGTCTACGACTAACATGTCCAAGTCGGCCAGGCCGGCTTGAGGAGGCCAGCCTAGAATTTCTAGGACCACTGGCGCTGATTGGATCTGAACCAGGCGTCCCTAGAGGTATCTGGCCCCGACCATCCGAGAAAGTCTGGTCGTTTTCTGTTCCCACACATTTATCAGATACCTGATAGTTATCAGGAAAGGTGATCTTTTCTGGTTGAACCTCAGGGACCGAAGTCACCCGACTAGAGGCTACTTGGCCTATCTGGTCAACCAGATCCGATTCCTGTGAGGTATCGGGACTAATCTTAGGAAAAGGTAAAGGAAAAGATCTATTCAGGGAACGGTAATTACCGCTTCCTGTAGTACTTAAATGTTGGAAGGGAAGAATCGCACCGGTAGTAGTGGTTGATGCTCGATCTAATGTCCTGAATACCGGTGAAAACGTCCCCCCACCCTGAAACCGGGTGGGGGCGCACCTTCAGGCTGTGTACTCCTTTGCTTCGGGTTTGGCTGGGTTGGTCCTTTGCTTGTCTGACCAGCCCTTCTTGAACCCTCCTGGAGGAGTCTTGCCTTTCCCGCTAGTACCAGCCGGGCGCCCTTTATGGGCGGTAAAGAAAGGTCCTCGCTTGTTGCGAGGTCCCTTAGCTTTAGCAGCCTGTGGCAAAAAAGTGCTCTTGCCCCCAGTGGCATCCTTAATGATTTCATCTAGGTTGGCCCCAAATAGACGATTCCCCTGAAAGGGGAGATTTGTCAAGGTCTTCTTGGAACCTAGGTCAGCTGACCAGCATTTTAACCACAGCACACGTCTGAGGATCACCGCTGTCTTAGATGCATGCCCTAATAAGGGAGTAGTGTCCAAGGCTGCGTCACAGATAAACTGTAGCCCTTGTATAATCTGTTCCATCAAATCAGATGTCTCCTGGGGAATATCTTTTCCCCTAAGATCTTGGCGTACCATTTTCGCCCATTCCGTAAGTGTCTGGGAAACTAGACCAATAACAATTACTGGTCTAAAAGCTGACCCTATCAGAGAGAAGATGGTGCGGGACTCTGCTTCCATCTTTCGATCCACCGGATCCTTAAAGGACGAAGTGTCCTCCACTGGAATAACCGTGGCTTTATACAGCCTGGAAATAGGCGGATCCACGACTGGTGGTACCGTCCATTTCTTAATGATGGATTCCTCAAACGGATAGCGTCTAGCAATACGCTTGGAAATAGTAAAGGTACGTTTAGAATGCTCCCATTCTCCTTTAATCTGATTACCGAAACATTTAGGTACAGGAAAAGCCTTCATCGTCTTGATGGGCTTATTAGTACCAAAAGGAATCTCTGTTTCAGTTGCCTCTGCCGGTAAAGCCTCAAGTTTTAAGGTTTCCTGCACTGCTACAACTAGTGCGTCCACCAATGCTTCTTCCTGAATAATAGCAGGAGAAGAAGCGTCCTCCTCACTGTCTGAGGGGGCTTTACCTGGGATAACAGCCCTTGCAGAGGAACCTGCAACTGCCGTGACCACCTCTGAATCTGAGTCAGAGGTGTCAGATGGTATAGGGGTAGGCGGGGGTCGCTTCCTTGACCCCCGTCCCTGACAGGCCGCCTCCACCCGAGCCACCATAGACTCCAAAATTGCTGTAAATGACTCTATACTCTGTGCACCGGCGGGTCCCGTGGCCCCCTCGAGGGAAACAGGTGGGGGAATATGTGTGGCAGGGTCCATGATAACTCCAGTTACTTCCTGGATAATATAATTCAAAAATAAAACTTTTCTTTTTTTTTTTTTTTTTTCGACCCCCAGCGCCACAAAAGCCCCTTAGTGTTACCTGCTAGGGATCCCTATCGATCGAGAGAGAGAGAGAGATAGACCCCCAGGCTCACCACTTGATGCTCAGAGTTTAACTGCAACAGGTTACAGCGCTGTCTTAACAAACAGGAAGTCTTTTGGCTGGCTGCCCAGGAAGAAAGGAGGCGGCTACGCCCCTCTGTACGCCTTCCGGCGCCTCCCCCAAGCTCCACGAGGTGTTTGGATCACCTCAAACATGGCCGCCCCCATGCTGGAGACACGAGGCTACGCAAAAATGGCGGCTCGTGCGATCCAGCAAAAAAAATGGCGGCGGCCCGTACTGAATAGCGGTGTGCTGCAGGGCACACAACACTCTCACTGCATGGGGATATGGCGTGGTTGGCGGTACCGGCCCTGGCGGACCGCATGGCCGTTCGGGAGGCCTGCTAATAGCTGGAGATCTGATTAGGAAGGCAGTCTACATGTCCGTGGCTTCTGACTGGTAGGTAGCTTATTCTTAACCCATAAGATTCCCAGAATGCCACAGATTACATCTTTAAAACATGTATACAATTAGATTGTTAGCTCCCAAACCAAGCCTCCTGGCTTTTTGCACACATAAAATCACACTCAAAGTAGGAGGATCTGTGTCATGTTGTAGGATAGAAAGGGACTCTATCTTACCATACAGAGAGGGGCCCGCGTTCACCACAAAACCCGTCAGGGGGAAAGGGGGAACATACTACTCACCATACCGGAACCAGGCGGGCACCAACTCCTGACAGTACCCCTCTCCACCGGGGCGGGAGGGCTGTCGACCGATACGGACGCCGTGACTCATGGTCTTTGGCGTTTCAGCGAGACGTTTAACTCGCGTGGACAGTCCTTTAATGGGACTTTGTCGCGGCCGACCCAGCGCGGAGCTATGGCCTGCACGCGCTCGTAGGCTGAACTGGGGTGACCACCGGATCTCAACATCCAGCCCGTCGCCCAGTTCAGCTTTCTTGCTTGAAGATCTCACAGGAACACTGGAGAAAAAAGCTGTCTAAAAAAATCCTTTAAGAAAAAATTCTTGCCAGGACCTAAGATCCCAGCAAGGTATCTAGGTCCTTACTCCTAACTAGACAGAAAATAACTGATTTGCTGAGGCAGAGAGAGAGAGGATATACCCTCTGGGACTGCCCCTGGGGTGTGGCCAGAGCTTTTTAATTTCCTGTCTAGTCCTGCTCCTGTGGAGGCAACATAACCCGAAGGTGGTGTATCACCGAGGACTACGTCTGTCAATGAGCGCTAGAGAAACAATTTTTAATAAAATATGAAATATTATAAATGACTGCAATATTATTAGAATGTCACCTCTGTGGGTTCAATCTATGTTTCTGTTATACACTGCATGGTTGTTGTATAGATTCTTCAGTTCACCTTACTTCGGGATGAGTCAGAGCTCCGGTTCACTTGCTTGTCAGCAGACACAGCAAGTGAACTGAAGATCAGAATCGGTTCATTTCAGTGATTAACTCGAAATGAACCAATTCACTTCAAAGAGTCAAACTTCCCATCACTAGAGTGAACCCCAGCTGCATGGGCTCACAGCTAGAAACACCACCCCCAGGAGGCGTGGGAGGTGAAGGAGGAATGGGTGGGAAAGAAAATGCAGGAGCCAATCTGGTAGGAGGCCTCCACAGGTGCTCCTCAAACGATGGTCTCTCTATTAGCCTGGTGTCAATCAAGAACAGGAAGGAAATGAGAGCCTCAAGCTCATCAGGGAGATCCTTGGCCACAAACTCGTCCTTCAACGTATCACATGAGAGAAGGCTGCCACCAGGGCCTCATTGTTTCAGTCCACCTCTGCTGCCAGAGTACGAAATTAAATGGCATACTCTGCTACGGTTCGCATACCCTGTTGGATGGACAGAAGCAGTTTAGCAGCAGTGGCAGAGCGAGCAGGCACATTGAATACCCTGCGGAAGGAGGCAACAAAACTCGAGTAATTGAGTATCTCAGGTTTGTTGTTCTCCCATAAGGAATTCGCCAAGGCCTTATCTGAAAGCAACGAGATTAGGAAGCCTACCTTGGACCTGTCAAGAGGAAAATGCCTGAGTAACTATCTCAAAATAAATGCCTACCTGGTTTAGGAAACCACGACACTGACTCGGATCACCCCCAAAGCGCTGCAGAAGGGGGGCAAAACCAGTAATCCCTCTGGTGACAGCGATTCCAGGTGCAGGAGCAGAAGCGGCAACAGAAGCAGAAGCAGGAGGAACCACTGGCCTAGCAGCACCCGGGATGAGGTGCGCTGTGCGTTCAAGCAACGTCTGTTATGCCTGAGCAAACTGACCCAAAAGGTGATTTTGTTGATCGAGCCTAGAAACCAGCATGGGGAGCATAGGGGTACCTTCATCCTCAGGATCCATGGCTCGTGTGTACTGTCACGCCTCCCTTAGCTGAGCCTAATGTTTAAATGGGTCATCCTGGTAGTAGATGTCGGCTAACCTGAGGTGCGGAGTCTAAGCGCCAACCGTTGTTCACCAGAGCTCCTGATGGTGGAGATGGACTTCACTGCTTGTTTGCACCAGGTCGCGGTCCTCGGGCTTGCCCCACCATGAGATGAGCGAGTTCGGATCAAGGAGCGGAGGAACCGATAGGCATTAGACAGAAGCGTAGTCACAAGAAAGTCATCTGCCAATGGAAATCGAGACAGGAAGGTCATCAGCCAAAAGGGAATTTGAGAGCCAGGAAGGTCGTCAGCCAAAGCCAGGTCACGCACAGAGGAAACATGGAAAACAGAAGATAGCAAGCAGAGATGCATCTTGAAGCACAAACACACGAGCAAAGGACTGCAAGCCAACAGGTGATATATATATATATGTATATATATATATATATATATATATATATATACATACACACACAGTATATACACACAAATACATACACACACATATATATCCTGTGTGCAACCTCATCACAAAGCAACGCTCAGGAAGCAGCAGGAAGTGATGAAGCAATCAGAGTCTATAAAAGACAGCAGTCAGCACGTCCTCAATGGCTGTAGACAGGAAGGCAAGGACTTACCCTGACAAGACCAGTCTTCCTGGTCTAACGCCTGTCGACTGAGATAGTCTGCTTGCCAATTTTCCACACCTGGAATGTGCACAGCAGAGAGGGCTAAGCAAATCTTTCTGTCCACCTAAAAATGCCGGCTACTTCCTGAGCCGCCAGGACCCTTCTTGTGCCCCCTTGGTGAATGACATAGGCCACGGCCGTGGCATTGTCTGAATGAATCCGCATCGGACAGCCCTGTAGACGACTTGTCCAATGATCCAGACAAAGTCTGGTCGCTCGGAACTCCAGTACATTGATCGGTAGTCTGGACTCCTGAGACCAGACTCCCTGAGCACAATCTGTGCCGAGGATGCCTCGCCACCCGCACAGGTGCATGCAAGTCTGAAGAGACGACCGTCTGCTGGTCAGCAAAGGCCGAATTGCCTCCAGCAACTTTTGAAGTTTCTCCCGAGGAAGAAACAATCTAGCTGAGGAGGAGTCCAGAGTCAGACCCAGATAGATTAGGCTAGTGGACAGAACCAGGGCAGACTTCTGAAGATTCAGAATCCAACCAAACTCCCTCAGCATTTGCAAGGTGGATGAAGACTCTGCTCGTAAAAGCAGATCTTCCAGGTACCCCAGTACCACGATCTCCCACTGATGCAGTAATGCTAGAACAAGGGCAAACACTTTCATGAAGACCTGAGGAGCGGAAGCGAGACCAAAGGGCAACGCCCCAAATTAATAGGGACGCCACCACCGTGCGCATGAACTCCATGCGGAACTTCTGCACAAAGCAGTTTAGCGCCTTGATGTCCAGTATTGGGCGCACCTTGCCCTCCTTCCTGCGAACTGTAAACAGGTTTGAGTGAAAACCATGAAAATGTTTTGATTTTGGAGCCAGAACAATCACCCCTTGGAAGTAACAAATCTTGCACCGCCCCATAGAGATCCTTTAAGCGATCTAGGAATAAGTGCAGGTTGGAAGGGAAGAACCTTTCCAGAGGATATGATCGAAACTTGATCTTGTAGCCGGAGCGAATGACTTCGTGGACCCACCTGTCCTGGATCAGGGAGGTCCACGGATCTGGAAAGCAGAAAAGACGTCTCCCCACCCCAGATACAGATGAGGGTGCCCCTTCATGCGGAGGAATTTTTTTCCGCAAGTCTGGCAGCACCTGCTCATGGTTTGTCTGACCAAGAGTTTTTGGAACCCCCAGCAGAGCCCCGAAAAGGGCTTGGATTCCTTGTCCTGAGACCCTGAGAGACTAAAAAGTTGCTTCTGAGCCGAAAAGCAGGGTCCCTGTCTGTGACAGGATTCTTTACCCCTGGAAGCCTGAGGAAGAAGAGTACTCATGAGCCCCAGCATAGCCGACAACCCAGGGGCAGCAGAGTGGAAAGCGGATGCCCAAAAGGCCTACATTTTTGGCCGCATCTGGCCGCATGAGGCGCATACCCAAGGATGTTAAAACATCTGGTCACCCAGCCCAACAACTGGCGCAGGGAGCCCAGAGGACATCCCTGCCCTAGTCACCAACCCCCAGGGTGGCAGGGCCCGCTCAACCACCAGTTGCTCCCCAGGAAAACCTGGTCAGTAGCAACTTCAACCATCCCCCCAAGAGCATGTGGCAACAGTCAGCTCATAACCTCACCCGGGCGGGGGGGCGGGAGGGGTGGATTGGAACCCGGGGATCCAACCATCCCAGGGAGGGGCCTATGTTTACTCCAAAACCCTCCAGGGGTAGTGGGGGGACAGCTACTTACCACACCAGGAACAGGGTGGGCACTGCTCCGGACAGAACACCGCTCCATCGTAATGCGGGTGCTGTCTGCCAGAAGGAAACGCTCAGACTTGGGCCGAAGCCAGTATGTATGCACCCTTGCGAAACGTTTAACTTGCAGGCCAGATCCCATCCAGTGGGACTACCTAGCGCGGAGCTGCGGTCTGCACACGCTCGCTGGCCAGACTGGGGGGACCCTAAGGATCTATATTATCCAGTCCGTCGCCCAGTCCAGCACTTGATTGTAGTGCTCACAGGAACATAATAAAAAGAGGAAAAAATTCCATGCAAAAAGTAAAAAGTGCCAGGATTAGAGATCCCAGCAAGGAACTAGGTCCTTACTTCTGACTAGGCAGAAAAACACTGAATACCTATAGTCAGGAAGTGGGAGTATACCTCCAGGGACTGCCCCAGAGGCGTGTTCAAGCTTTTTCTCTGCCTAGTGTCCAACTCCTGTGGGGGGCAGTATAACAGTATGGTCAAGAAGATAAAGAGCTGTGTCCGTCAATGAACGAAAGAGAAAAATGTTTTTTGACATGCACTGATGAGGCTGCACAGATGGGTGATGATGGGTTCTGATAAGCCTGCACAGATGGGTGCTGATAAGACTGCATGGATAGGTGCTGATGAGGCTGCAAAGATAAGTGCTGTAGAGGTCGCACTAATGTTCACTGATGAGACCGCACTGATCAGGCTAAACTGATGGGCACTGGTATGATATGAAACGATATGATGAGGCTGCACTGGTATGTGCTGCACAGAGGGGGATACACCGATCATCTACACTGATGTCCACTGATGAGGCGGCACTGATGGGTGCTGATGAGGCAGCACTGATAAGCGGCACTGATGTGCGCCGATGGGTTTTCACTGATGAAGCAGCACTGATAAGTGACATTAATAAGCAGCACTGATGAAACCGTACTGATGGACACTGTGTAACAGTGAATGGGCACCAAGTGACACTGATAGGTCAAATGTTTAACAGTTGGAACAGAACTCTCCTTCCCTCACACTCTGTCACTGTGTGAGGGAAGGAGAGCTGTCAACTACTGATGATCAAGGTTTGTGTACATTTGTGATCACATGTCTTTTGGACATAGCGATCATGTGGCCACAATGATTTGCCATTTACCACGATCTGTTACACGCTGTATGAGACACGACAATCACACATTCTTCCAGATGTGTGCAGGAAACAGGTTCCCGTGAGGACGTCAATAAACACCCTCCCGGCAATCTAAACTTGCGCTGTAGCCATCATTCCTTTATAGTGTGGGCGGCAACTGGTTAATGTAACGTATGTGTATATGTTTCTGTCACTAGTACCGTGGTCTCCTGAAGATGCTTTCCGGGAAGCACATTGGGATTTACACCTCACCCGCTGGATGCACTACTATGGCAATCTATATTTAGGGAGTATATCTTCTCTGTTGTGATAAATTTATTAAAATTGTGTAGTCTTGTATACATGTAGGACAGTGAGAGCAATGTAACAGTCAAGGGTTCTTTACAAGATAAGGTCACCAGTTCAGAAACAGGTCTTGCTGACGTGACAGCAAAAGGACAACCAATAAGTAAGGTTGGCAAAGGGAATATGCTGAATAGGCACAAAAGGGAGATCTCTCTAGAGCCAACAAGACCAGATTAAGATCCCACAGACTGGGGAACAAACAGGGAAAGCTATGTGAGCCACCCCGGTAATTGAGCAGCTGATCCAGCCTAGACTGGGAAAAACAGGTCACATCCCATGTCTAGGGTAAAACTTCTGTGCCCCACAAGTGCAATCACAGACCTGAAGTAATTTTCTAGCTTTAAGCAGTGTAGCATTAACAACGTCAGAGAAATCCTGATCCATTGAGACCTGGGCTTCAACAGTCAAGACTTCAAAATCAGCAAAAATGAAGCAGAATGGTAGAACAGCAGTTAAGACAGCAGGTCGGGTTGGTTAGAGTGCCCACGGAATGACTTCTAGAATTTGGAGAAAAGTACCAAGTTCCTCTGAGCCAGTTTTTGAGTCACCAAACTTACCGAATGCTCTTCATCTCAATCCTGTGAAGAAGCCAAGGAAGAATCCATAGCAGAAACTCATCCCATGGGGTCACCAGCACATCCACTGCAAAGGCTCTTGATCCTGAATCCTTGTCAGCCTTCCCTGAAGCCCTTAGCTTGAGAATGTTGATGGTAATAGACTTACCATCAACATTCTCAAGCAAAGGGCATCAGGGATGGCTGACGAAGGATTGGACCATCTTGGACCATTCCAACCCGAACAGCTGGCAGTGTAAAAACTGTGCAGGGCTGGTAAGCTACCAGGTCAGTGACATCTTGGTCTTGGGAGACAGGTGCATGGGCTGGTACAGAGACTGAAGAAGTTTGTTCAATGCGGTCAGCACTAGAGATGAGCCGAAAATTCAGTTTGCATGCAAGTTGTGACAGAACCTTTGCTATTCAAATATTCAGACAAGATTTGAACTTTAGGGAGGTTTAGCTTGAATTCCTCTTCTTAACGCCCCACAATGCATTGTTTGAGCCATCAATGGCCATCATCAAGCACCATTGGCCTGTGTTAGTTCACAATAAGGTTGCAGCCCTCACAATACAACAGTCTTTTATCAGTGTGTTGGTGGCTATAATTTGAATTAGGGAAAAGCAGGTTAGTGTACTGTGCTTTAAGTATTGTGTAATATACTGTATAGTACTGTATTGTGTTGTATTGTTGCCATTGATAGTTTGCTGTAAATCACAGTTTGTGTGGCTAGGGAGAGTGAAGAGTAAGCTAAACTGCGTTCAATCTAATTAGAACCAACAGTCCTTTTTAGGACTGGTCTGTGGCAGGTTGTATTGTGGTTTTGATGCTGCATCATTTTTTAAATGATGTGGTGTTCTTTGGTTTTTTATTTTTGTTAAAAAAATTGGATTTTTGTCTTACCGTAAAATCCTTTTCTCCGATGTTCATTGACGGACACAGCTCTATGTAACGCTCATGCGTTTTTTGTTAATGAATGGATTTGCAGCTGCAGAATTGTTACACTCAGTAGTCGTGTAGAGATTCTGTTGAACAACATATCCAACTCTCAGGACTTCATCACCGTGCACAGCCTGTTATGCAATATACATACACTCAATATGATGTTCCTGGAGTGATAGAATATATGATAGTATAGAGGTGAGAGACAGGCGATAGTATGGTGAGCACTCAGTAATAGTATTCAGGAGAGTGGTAGGTGATGGTAGTATGCAGATAGGTTCTAGCAATCATGTATAGTACAGATGGTAGGGGACAGCAGAATGTATACAAGATAGAGTAACCTAGTGCAATGATAGATGATGGTAGTCCCAAGAGCTAACAATCTATGCAGATGATAGGAATAGATTAGATAGTAATAGTCTTTGTAATATGCAGTAGATGATAGTGAAAGTATAGGTTAGGAAGGAATCCCCTGCGGGGTACTTATCACTAGATAGTTAGTAGCAGCAAGGTCCAGTAGTAAGGAGTGATGCGGTAGCGAGATACGGGATCGGCAGCGAGGTTCCGGTTCAGTTCAGGCAAAGGGTATAGCTAGAAGCTCCGGCAGCACAAGACAAGGTAAGGTGAACATGCGGTTTGATCGAGCAATGAGTGAGAGCAAACCGGCGATTGAAATAGCCGCTCATAGCGGCGCTCGGCGATGATGTCATTGCCCTTAAAGGTGTATGCGTTCCATTTGGATAGCAAGATGGGACGCAATGTTAGGAGAGAAATGGAAATAAGGGTACCATAGGTACCAGAACATTACAGTACCCCCCCCTTAAGGCCGGCTCCGGAAGGCCTCTAGAACTGGTTTTTCCGGGTATTTTGAGTGGAAATGGCGAATCAGTCTAGGGGCATGTATATCGAATATATCCAGCCAGGTGTCGTCTTGGGGCCCATAGTTCTTCCATCGTACTAGATATTGGAGTCTTCTTCTATGGATACAAGAATCCAGAATCTCCTTTATCTCAAATTCTTCTCCGCCTTCAACTTGTACAGGAGGTGGAGGTGAGATGGTAGGCTTTATTCCTTGATTAGGAACATGGGGCTTTAGTAGCGACACATGGAAGATGGGATGTATCTTGAGGTCTGTTGGTAATGTGAGTTGTACTGCAGCTTTTCCAATAAGCTTCTCTATTGGGAAAGGTCCCAAGAATAACGGTCCAAGTTTTTTACTAGGGATCTTTAATCTCAGATTTTTTGTAGAAAGCCAGACAAGATCCCCAATGGAATATTGGGGAGAGGGTCTCCTACGAAGGTCGTAGTACCTCTTTTGTTGGCTATGAGCATGTGAGATGGTGGTGTTGAGCAAACCCAGGGAATCCTTTATTTGGGTAAGATAATCAGAAGCCACTGGATTACTTGATGGCAAGATACGTGGTGGAAGAAGTGTGGGATGAAACCCATAGTTTAAGTAGAATGGACTTTGTTTAGTAGTGCTGTGGGTCGCGTTATTATAGGCGAATTCCACCAGCGGGAGGAGGTCCACCCAATCGTCCTGTAGATATGAAGTATAGCAACGTAGATATTGCTCAATGCACTGGTTAACTCTCTCTGTCTGTCCGTTGGTCTGAGGGTGGTAAGGAGAGGTAAGTTTTCGCTCTATTCGTAGTATCTGACATAGAGCTTGCCAAAACTTCGAGATGAACTGTGAACCATGGTCAGACAGAAGTGTTTTTGGAATACCATGTAACTTAAAGACATGTTTCACAAGTAATTCCGCTGTTTGTTTGGATGAAGGTAGTCTTCGGATAGGAGTGAAATGTGCCATCTTGGTCAGATGGTCCACTGACACTAAAATGCTGTTGAATCCTTTGGAAGGTGGTAGTTCCACTATAAAGTCTAAGGATACCACTTCCCACGGAACCTGGGGTATTGGTAAACTACAAAGTAGACCGGATGGTTTTGTAGTGTCAATTTTGGACCTTGCACAGATGTCACAAGATGAAACGAACTTTTGTACGGTCGTCTTCATGTCAGGCCACCAAAACTGCCTAGTAAGTAGATTGAATGTTTTAGTCATACCCATATGTCCTGCCATAGGTACATCATGCGACAATTCCAAGATCTTGGTTCGCATAGTAGGGGGTATGTATAATTTGTCGTTGTAGTAGAGGAAGCCTTCTGCATCAGCATTTAGTTGTGGTGGAGGTGAATCCAGTCCTATGCTGTGCAAAATCTCTTCCTTCAGGGAACGGACAACACCGATAATACATTCATAGGGTATTATAGGAACTGAGGGAACCTCGGCGTAGCCATCCTCGGTTAATCGTGAAAGCACATCCGCTTTTTTATTTTTGTCTGCAGGCGTGTAGGTCACTAGAAAATTAAATCTCAAAAAGAATAACGACCATCGTACCTGCCGGCGGGAAAGAGTTCTATTAGTCTGAAGGTATTGAAGGTTTTTGGGATCAGTATATATAAGGATTGGCAATCGAGTACCCTCAAGTAGATGTCGCCAATTCTCTAATGCCAGTTTTATGGCTAGTAACTCTTTTTCACCCACTGGGTAATTCACCTCGGGGCTGCTTAATGACTTTGAGAAGAAAGCAACTGGGTGAAGTGGTGAAGTGTTTGTTGGTCGTTGTGAGAGAACTGCTCCTACTGCCATATTTGATGCATCTACCTCCAAGATGTATTAAAGGGATGGGTCTGGATGGCGTAGTATGGGAGCAGAAGTAAAGCTTGATTTCAACAAGCAGAAAGCTCCATTTGCTTCTTCTGACCATTTGAATGTTTTTTTTGTACTTGTGAGTTGTGTGAGAGGTCTCACAATGGCAGAGAAGTTCTTAATGAAGTTTCTATAGTAGTTAGAGAATCCGAGGAATCTTTGTAATGCTTTGCGAGTTGTTGGCACAGGCCAATCTAGAATACAGGATATTTTGCTCCTGTCCATTTTGATTCCATTTTTGGATATAATGTATCCTAGGAATAGTACCTCCTCTTTATGAAATAAACATTTTTTTGATTTAACATATAAGTTATGTGCAAGTAGTCTTGACAACACGAGTCTTACATGTTTTATGTGCTCAGGTAAGGAATGAGAATAAATAAGTATATCGTCCAAATATACTACAACACAAACGTCAAGCAAGTCTCTGAATATATCATTTATAAATCGTTGGAAAGCTGCGGGAGCATTACACAACCCAAATGGCATCACGAGGTACTCGAACAGTCCGTATCTGGTTCTGAATGCTGTCTTCCATTCATCCCCTTCACGGATTCAAATTAAATTGTATGCCCCTTTTAGGTCCAATTTCGAAAAAGTATGAAGCTCCGCGCACCTGTTCTATAAGTTCAGGAATAAGCGGTAAAGGATAACGATCCTTTATTGTAATGGTATTTAATTGTCTGAAATCAATAATAGGTCTGAGACTTGAATCCTTATTGCGGACAAAGAAGAGTCCTGCAGCAGTGGAGGAAGTAGAAGGTCTGATGAATCCTTTCGCCAAATTTTCATCCAAGTATTCCTTGAGATGAGAGAGTTCATCCTGTGAAAGAGGATAAACGTGACCGAAAGGTAATTTGCTATTAGGGAGTAGATCGATACAACAATCATAGTCCCTATGGGGAGGCAATATTTGAGCGTTTTTCTCAAGGAAGACCTCCGCCAAATCGTCATAACATGGTGGTATAATCTCATCCGACACCACAGACAGGATCCTTCCATATGATGAGAGGTTACACGTGGTTTCACAGTAGTGAGAAGAGAAGGATAAAGTTCTTGTTTTCCAATCGATGATAGGTTGATGTATGTGTAACCAGGGGAGTCCCAAAATAATGGGAAAATGTGGTGAGGTCAGTACATCAAAAGTGGTGGTCTCCACATGGGATTTGTCAGCAGTGACGAGGAGTGCCTGTGTCTGATTGGTGATGGGACCAGAGGATAACGGAATACCGTTAATGAAACTAACAGAGACAGGTTTAAGTTTTGAAATAATAGGTATTTTATTTAAGGTAACAAAACAAGTATCAATGTAGTTTCCACAAGATCCTGTGTCAATCATAGCCTTGGTGGTGATCCTAGTTTGGTCCCACTGTAATGTCAAATGAATAAAAAGATAAGGATTAGAAAAGGAAGTTGTTAGTCCCCCTAGCAAGACATTTGAACACTCACCCTCTTTTTTGCGGACAAGGGGACAGCCGCTTATCAAATGATCCGGGGATGCGCAGTACATGCAGAGATGTTCGGATTTCCTCCTGGCACGTTCGGAAAAGGTCAAAGGTGGACGTATCATTCCTACTTCCATAGGAGTAGGGTCAACAGGCGACATCTGAGAAGGTCTGGACAATGGTAATCCCATCTTCTCAGCCTTTCTTTCTAGTAGTCGTCTGTCAATATTGACACTGGTCTGTATCAGGCCATCCAAGGTGTCAGGTAAATCCGCTCGGGCGAGCTCGTCTTTAACGGCTTCTGATAGGCCGAGTCTGAACTGCATTCGCAAGGATGTGTCATTCCACCCTGAATCAAGGGACCATCTTTTGAAATCTGCCACGAAGTCCTCAACAGGTCTCCTTCCTTGTTTTAAAGCCCTCAATTGGGTATCAGCAGTACTCTGCTTATTGGGGTCTTCATATAAACTAGCGAGTTGCGCTAGGAATAAAGAATAGGAGTTAAGGAGTGGGTCATCTCTCTCAAAGAGAGAGTCTGCCCAGGCCCGGGGGTCACCCGTCAAATAGGAAATATCGGTACAGACTTTGATTTGGTCGGTGGGATAGGTATGAGGTTTCAACAAGAAAAGCAATCGACATGCGTTTTTAAATTCACAAAATTTACTCCGATCACCAGTAAACACTAGAGGAGGATTTACCTTAGGTTCACGGGGCTGGGCAGCAGAGAGCTGGGCAAGACGGCCAACCTGCTGTCTTAAAGCCTGATTTTCGTTTTTTACCTCTGTAAGAGCAAGTATCAATGCATTTACTTGTTGTTTTAGTTGCATTACTTGAGTGGACAAATCTGCTGAATCCATTTTTTTTTTTTTTTTAAGGCTCGATCAATCTGTAACGCTCATGCGTTTTTTGTTAATGAATGGATTTGCAGCTGCAGAATTGTTACACTCAGTAGTCGTGTAGAGATTCTGTTGAACAACATATCCAACTCTCAGGACTTCATCACCGTGCACAGCCTGTTATGCAATATACATACACTCAATATGATGTTCCTGGAGTGATAGAATATATGATAGTATAGAGGTGAGAGACAGGCGATAGTATGGTGAGCACTCAGTAATAGTATTCAGGAGAGTGGTAGGTGATGGTAGTATGCAGATAGGTTCTAGCAATCATGTATAGTACAGATGGTAGGGGACAGCAGAATGTATACAAGATAGAGTAACCTAGTGCAATGATAGATGATGGTAGTCCCAAGAGCTAACAATCTATGCAGATGATAGGAATAGATTAGATAGTAATAGTCTTTGTAATATGCAGTAGATGATAGTGAAAGTATAGGTTAGGAAGGAATCCCCTGTGGGGTACTTATCACTAGATAGATAGTAGTAGCAAGGTCCAGTAGTAAGGAGTGATCCGGTAGCGAGATACGGGATCGGCAGCGAGGTTCCGGTTCAGTTCAGGCAAAGGGTATAGCTAGAAGCTCCGGCAGCACAAGACAAGGTAAGGTGAACATGCGGTTTGATCGAGCAATGAGTGAGAGCAAACCGGCGATTGAAATAGCCGCTCGTAGCGGCGCTCAGCGATGATGTCATTGCCCTTAAAGGTGTATGCGTTCCATTTGGATAGCAAGATGGGACGCAATGTTAGGAGAGAAATGGAAATAAGGGTACCATAGGTACCAGAACATTACACTCTAGAATCTTCGTAACCATTGGGTTATGCTTGTTGTGGAAAATTTGATAGACATCTTCTTTAGTTTAAATAGTCATTATGTCTCCCAGTGTCGGTTTTACCGATAATCGATATTCACAGTGATTATTGCTTTAACTGTCATTGAAAGACTTGTTAGTGATAAGATGGCAGCCATTTCTGCCATCTCTGCACATGGCTGTGTTTGTACATAAGCCCTGCCCATTGTACTTTCTGTGATTGGTGGTTGTGAAGCCACTCCCTGTAACTTCCTTTTGCTCACTTGCTGTAAATAAACCAGCCCTGCTCAGAACAGAACACACAGAACACAGAGGACGACACACACACACACACACACAGACATACACTCACACACACACACAGACATACACACACTCACAAGCTCACACAGCAGCTAAGAGACACATAACCTCTCACACACAAACACTTGCTCTTACACACATGCACACACATACATATCCAATGGAGAGAGACCTGGCAGATGGCATCGAAATGACCCAGTGCGTTTGTTCCTTTCTTTATCGCCGAATGCTTGGTAAATCCTTATGTAAAAGAGCGGTGTATTTGTACTTTTCAGTACAAGCCCTTTTAATTTCCACGACAGTAATGGCGAGCTTGGTAGCCCTAACACATCGTTCCTAGCTTCACAGCGGAAAACAGGAGGGAAGTGAGTCCAGTTTGTTACAACAAAAAGCCGGCTTTTGTGGTAAGACACTTCATTTCAGTTTTTGAAAATTTGTTGTTTTAAACCAAGGCTTACTTTCTTTGTCCGCTGTGGAAGCTAGAAACAAAGCTTAGCAAAAGAACCTTTTCATTTGCAGTGTTCGCTCTTTTGTATAACGATGGGGTTATTTCTATTAATATTTGTGGCTAGGGTTCAGGTCTGTTACGTTCTCAGTTAATACATCCTAGGGTTGTGAGATATATGCGTTAAATATTGCCTTGTAACACCTCTGTTGTAATATCAGCTTTGTTCGATGAGATAATATATTATCAATCGATGTTGGTTTGGGCGGCAGATTGGTTGGTGTGTGTGCTGGATTGGTTTTTGGCGGGAACTCGTTTATTCGTGAAACTGGGTTTTTGCTTTGGACTCTGATGTTTGAATTGAGCATAGAGCAGACAGTTTTGGACTGAGTTTCTGTTTTAAGTAGCAGTCTAAAAATCAGCATTCCACCAGGATAGCTATTGTCTGAATACAGCTGATCCTGTAAAACCTGTTTTTCCTGTCTTTTGTTTTGTGAACCTCTTTTGTGTGGACCATGTGCTTGGCAGCCATTTTGTAACATGTGGTTATGATGTAATTTCCTTTGTGTGGCAGCCACTCTGTTTGGAATCCTCATTACCATTTTGTTAAATGGAGTTGAGACCCATGTGGCTGAAATGCTATTTTGAGCTTTAAAACATTTTTCTCTTTTTTGGTAGTTTTAAAGGGCAACTTTGTGATGTTATTTTTGCACTGTATTTCAGTTTAAAAGTAATGTTTTTTTTCATTTCAATTGAAATCTGGCATCTAGGCAGTTGTTTTTCTAGCTAGCTTTGTTCATCTTTTTGTTCATATTTAGCACAGATATATACATATCCAACCCATCAGTTTTTGTTTTTTGTGTTTGTCTGTTTTCAGGGGTAACTATTTTTTTGTTATGTAAGTTTTTGGTTAAGCTGTTTTTGTGGTGTATTTTGTCTCATTTTTGTTGTAACTAAGTTTTTTCCAATGATAAGAGTACATTGTGGAGTGACTGATATTGGATTCAGTTTTCAGGGTTGTTTTGTACTGAGCGGTGGTTTCTCACAGAGGTAGTTTTCGGTACTGCAGGTTGGATTTTAGGTAGAGAGGTTATATCTTCCAGTGTGCAATCAGTAACCGGCATCTTAATTTAAATTTTTAATGCAACATAAAGGAATAGACTGAAGCCAAGGTTTGTATAGGGAGGACTTTCATTGTACTTTCGGGGTTGTTTGGCTGCACGGGTTAGGTCGAAACGAACGTGTGTACTTTGAGCCGTCTACGTGAAACGGGTGATTGCGACACGCTTGTTTCAGCCTTCAACGTGTGAGGAGTAGATACCGAAACCCACCCCACATTAGGCCGTGTAAGATAAAACGGAAGTTGGGGTATGTGTGGGGGTTGATGAGCTGTATAGCCGTACGAAGCCCCGGGTTGAAGTCTTCTAGCTGACCGGCGCGTGAGTCCGGAAGCAGGCCAACACTGTCAAAGTTGGCACCAGGCAGTGTTGCTCCTAAACCAGGTGCAAGACAGCGATTCGAATCGTCATGGTTAATGGTTTATCCATGCAATGGGGGGTAACACAGGTCCCCCAGGCTAGCCAAACAACTTTCGCGGTACATGAAGTCTGAGTTTGGGGCTCGGGCCATGAGACCCCTCAGGAAGGGGAATAACCAAGGGAAACAGTTGGTACATCCCTTTTGGAAGGTGTTTTTGATGTCTGGAGATGGGAGGAGTTCATTATTGAATTCAGAACTAGGCTCCAGGCAACAGAGATGCTAAGTGTAGCACAATTGTGGCTTCAGAAATCTATTATGGTCAATCAGCAAGGCGTGCATGAGGCGGGTTCAGTCCGGAAGAACCGCATTATGTACACTTGGCCTGATGAGATAGCAGAGTCCAGCGATCTGGTGAGAGAAGTGGAGGAAGCTCTTCCTGGGCTAACTTTAATAAGACGAGCCAGATCCGCTGACACTGAACCTGTCACTGTCTCTGCACTTTAATCTCCGTTTTCTTCAGTTCACGGTGCAGACTTTGATACTGGTAACACCCTCCCACCTCACAGTGTCTCTTATCTCTCAACAGCCTGTCATAACAGCTGAACCCTCTCCTTCTAACTCTGTGGCAAACTAGAAGTTCTTTTAACAGGTCTGCTATGGATGTGGAAAGTCAGGGTACATCAGGCATAATTGTCCTACCAACCCGGCTGGTCCGTGGGGTAAGTGGCAATTTATTCCGGAGGATCCGGAAAATTCAAAGGTAGGTATGGTCAGAAACAACTATGACTTATCATAGGGCATTGGTAAACCGGTGTCAGCTCACATCCTAGAGGAATTAAAATAGCCCCTCCCTTGCCTCGCTGACACCGATGCAGCCAAAACGGTTTTAAGATCTCAAAAACCTAGAGGCAAGGTTCCCCTTCCAGGGAAGACAACTCCTACTGTAGGTCTGACGGGCCAGACAGTGTCAGTGACTGAACCTCTCTATTGCAGGCTAGGCCAGCTTTGCATGGAGAAGCTTGTTTTTTTTAGGTCATTGCATTTCTCTAGGTACCCAACATCTAACCACTCAGAGAATACAGACATTGAAGGACCCCCAAAGTCCTCGTAACTTTAAATGATGCACTATTTTGGAACCCTGCGTCTCTTCTTCCTGTTAAGCATGAAGAGAAGGGGGGAGAAGGCCATGCAGAAAAATGGTAATTTTCAAAACTTTATCTCGCTCTCTTTCCTTCTTTCTCTCTCTCTCTCTCTTTCTCTCTCTTTCTTTTCTCTCTCTCTCTCTCCCATCAATTTCCAACTTTAGTAGGAACAACACGATTGTCTCTTTGATGGAGTGGCAATCAGCGCCTGTCAGTCCAGTGAAGGAGACCCCCATTCCAGACGCTAACCTTTTTGTCGATGGTTCCAGGTACTACACCCCAGATGGTAAGACATAGAGATCAGAGGATCAATTTCTATACAGATTTGAGATACGCTTTTTGGACTGGCACATGATTGTAGTCCTGTCTGGAAGGCAAGAGGGTTTTTGACTAGTTTGGGGAGGTCGGTGAAACGTGCGGGGTTAATAGAGCTGTTCATTGCCTTTTGCTTGCCACACGTGATAACCATTCTGAAGGTAAAGGCTCATACTACTGAGACGACTATGGAAGCCAATGGAAATGCCTTGGCAGATAGAGCTGCTAAGGAAGGTGCTCTGAGCCCTGTGACAGAGACCCTGATGCTAGCCATCCCCTCTGAACAAGCTGAAGTCCCAAGCGGAAGTGCAGGAAAAGAGGAGATGGATGGTTTTGGGGGCTACACAGGGTCCAGATGACATCTGGGGTCTTGATGGTAAATGGTGTTTACCCAGATTCCTTTTTCCAATGATGGCCCACTCGGCTCATTACCCCGGGCACCAGCCAAAGATGGTTATGTGTGCATAGGTAGAGGAGCATTGGATTAGCCCTGGCTTTACTACCGCAGCTGAAAACGGTAACAGTACCGAGAAGGCACTCCCCCAAATTGGAATATCCCTTTTAGCGCATTCAGATAGACTATATCACTTTGCCGAGGAACGAGCGTGTCTTGGTCTGTCCAGATATGTTTTCTGGGTGTCCAGAGGCTTAACCCGTGCACAATGCCATTGCCACTGCCACCACAAAAAAGATCCTGTCTGAGATAGTTTGTCGCAAGGGGGCTGCCTGGAACGATCGAGTCAGATCGTGGATCACACTTCACTGGTCAGATCTTTGCAGAGGCATGTACGGCGCTTCAGGGATTAGCGGTAAGGTTGAACGGCTGAATAGAAAGAGCCACGGCTCGAATGTTTTCTCATTGCTCTTTACCCCAACAGGAATGTCCCATGGGTTATCACCCTACAAAGTTTTGTTTGAGAGTCAACCAGAGCCTGGATTGTGCTTTCCTCAGCAGCTGTCATTTTTACATTCTCAGCTGACGGGGTGGGTGCAGTCCTGGCAAAAGGGAGCTCCAAAAGCTCCACGGAGTCTCTCCCGGACCCTGACACGATAACCGGTGTACATTCTGTCCAAGCAGGTGGCTGAGTAAACGTCAAAGGACAGGATTGGAGCGGAGGAATTACCAGGTTCAGCTGACAATGCCGACTTCCTTGAGGTTCTGGATCCATGCCAACCACTGCAAAAAGCTGCTCAACTCCATCCAAGAATGATAATGAGGAGTATCGTTTTTATTTACATATTTATCAAGTGTGTTTTAGCAAGGGTAATGCATTTTCAGCTGGCCATGACGGCAAACAGGTCTAATGGCTGGGTGTGCTCCAAACCCCCACCTAGCTATTACACCCCAGCAATGGCAGACGTTCGTATCATCATGAAGACAACCAAGAGACACTTGTGCACAGAATTTAATGACACATTCCTAGAGGGTAACATCAGTTATAGTTTTAATGTTAGCTCTGGCTCCTGTTCTTTTCTGGTCAATACAATTTGGGTATCGGGACAATCAGGTAGTCCACGGCTGTGCTTTAACTTTAGTTTTGGCACCGGAACTAGATTTGTAGTTTATTTTTATAAACTTTTTGAAATGGATTGTTTTTATCGTGAGAAGAACTGTTCTGTTTTTTTTTGGAAGAAGAAGAAGAAGATTCATCAAGGGACACATGGGAGCATATGACAGAGGAGGAGCTGTTGTGGAAAATTTGATAGACATCTTCTTTAGTTTAAATAGTCATTATGTCTCCCAGTGTCGATTTTACCGATAATCGATATTCACAGTGATTATTGCTTTAACTGTCATTGAAAGACTTGTTAGTGATAAGATGGCAGCCATTTCTGCCATCTCTGCACATGGCTGTGTTTGTACATAAGCCCTGCCCATTGTACTTTCTGTGATTGGTAGTTGTGAAGCCACTCCCTGTAACTTCCTTTTGCTCACTTGCTGTAAATAAACCAGCCCTGCTCAGAACAGAACACACAGAACACAGAGGACGACACACACACACACACACACACACACAAACACAGACATACACTCACACACAGACATACACTCACACACACACAGACATACACACACACACACATACACACACTCACAAGCTCACACAGCAGCTAAGAGACACATAACCTCTCACACACAAACACTTGCTCTTACACACATGCACACACATACATATCCAATGGAGAGAGACCTGGCAGATGGCATCGAAATGACCCAGTGCGTTTGTTCCTTTCTTTATCGCCGAATGCTTGGTAAATCCTTATGTAAAAGAGCGGTGCATTTGTACTTTTCAGTACAAGCCCTTTTAATTTCCACGACATGCTGCCCCCTACAGGAGTAGGACACTAGGCAGGAAACTGCTTTACCACGCCTATGGGGCAGTCCCAGGGGATATACTCCCACTTCCTGCTATAGGCATTCAGTTTTATTGCAAGCAGTGTCAGAAGAAAAATAACCCAACTCAATAGAGGGGTGGGTGCTGTGTCCTTCAATGAACATCAGAGAAAAGGATTTTACGTTAAGATAAAAATCCAATTTTCTCTTTCGTTCATTGACGGAGACAGCTCCAGAATCTTCTTGACCATTAGGACATCCCAAAGCATGTCAAACATGAGGGGTGGGAAAAACACAGCAGAAAAAAAAAATTCCCAAAAGGCTAAACCTAGCCAACCAAGTAACCTGGAGCTCAACTAGGAACAAATGGAGCCTGAAGGGTTAATTGTGTTTTCATGCATTATATTCTCTATTTCTCATGTAGCTATCCTTGATTCATAGTCATAACATCTTGTTTGTTCAGATATGTCTGACTCTGCAGAATTAGAATATAAGTCTGTTATGGGAATACTCTACTTTGGGTAGTATGTCAAAAATTATCGTGATCGTGACTCATACTGAAGCCAAGCACCTTATTGCGAAATTAATTTTTCTGTTGTTCTAACTGTATATATGCTCGGGACACTAGGACCACAAGGACGACTGGAATTCCTTCTGCCTCGACCCTCCATAGAAGCCTTGGCAGAAGTTTGAGAGGGGGAAAAGTGTATATTAGACGGTACTGGCCCCAAGGAGCCACCAGTACCTCCGTGGTGTCCACCTGAGGATCTCAAGACTTCGCAACAAATCTCTGCAACTTCCTATTGAGACAAGAGGCAAACAGGTCCACCTCAGGAGTTCCCCACCGAAGACACAGCTGGTGAAACACCTACTGATGAAGAGACCACTCGCATCAGTCCAAGGTCTGTCGACTGAGGTAATCCGCCTGCCAATTTTCCACCCTCGGAATATGCACGGCAGAAAGAGCTGGAATGAAACGTTCCGCCCACCTTAGAATGCTGGCTACTTCTCGAGCCGCAAGGACACTTTTTCTGCCCCCTTGGTGATTGACATTTGCCATTGGCAGTGTCTGATAGAATCTGTACCGGACACCCCTGAAGACAAACCGTCCAATGGGCCAGACAAATTCTGCTCGCCCGAATTTCCAGTACATTGATTGGTAGTCTGGATTCTTGGAGAGTCCAGACCCCCTGAGCACAATCCATGCCCAACACACCTCCCCACCCAGACAGGCTGGCATCCATGGTGACCACCGTCCAGTACAGGGGAAGGAAGGATTTTCCCTGTCAAAGAGCCGGAGAGAAGCCACCAGATCAGGGACCCTCTCTTACCCTGACTCAGCAGGATCAGATTGTCTAGAGACTGTGGATTCTTGTCCCACTTGACAAGAATCTCTCTCTGCAGACAACCCCCAGAGGTCTCGTGTGGAACTGTGCAAATGGAACCGCCTCGAAGGTAGACACCATCAGGCACAGCACCCGCATACAAGTCCTGAGAGACGGCCGACTGCTGGACAACAGAAGTCGAATAGCATCCTGGAGCTTCTGGATCTTGTCCAGCAGAAGAAACACCCTGGCTGAGGCTGAGTCCAGAGTCAGACTCAGATAGTCTGACTTGGTGAACAGAACCAAAAGCAGACTTCTGGAAGTTTAAAGTCCAACTGAACTCCTGCAGAGTCCGCATAGTGAAGTCCAGGTTGTCCTGTAGAGCAGTCAGAGACTCTGCTCGCAGAAGATGATCGCCCAGCACTGCAATCCCCTGTTGTCGCAACAATGCTAGCACTGGGGCCAACACTTTTGTGAACACCAGAGGAGCTGAAGCGAAACCAAAGGGTAACGTTACAAATTGATAATGCTCCTCGCCCACGACAAAGCAGAGAAATCGCTGATGCCCGATGTATATCGGGATTTGGAGGTAAGCGCCCTTGATATTGATAGAGGCCAGCAGATCCCCTTGATGAAGAGATGCCACCACTGAACGGATTGACTCCATCCGAAACTTCTGTACCCGCACAAAGAGGTTCAGGGTTTTGAGGTCCAGGATTGGATGAACTTTGCCTTCCTTTCTGGGAACAGGTTTGAATAAAACCCACAAAAATATTCTGAGCTTGGAACCGGTACAATAACCCCTTGCAGTAGCAAATCTTGTACCGCCCCAAAGAGACTACGCAGGCGGTCTGGGTACAAATGCAGGTTAGAAGGAAAAAACCTCTCAGCTTACCAGGCCAGGGCCTCTTGGAACCTCCGGAGACGTTCCAAACAGATTTGGATCCTTTGTCTTGAGACCCTGAGGGACGGAAAAAAAAACACTTATGAGTCGAGAAAAAAGGGCCACATCTGTGATGAGACTCCTTGTCCCTCGAAGCCTGTGAGAGGAGAGTACTCTTCCCTCCTGTGACTCCCTTAATGATTTCATCCAAGGAAGACCCAAACAGGTCTTCGAGGGGGAAATCCGCCAAGGCCTTTTTGGATTCTTGGGTCGGCAGACCAGCATTCATGCACCGAAGGACAGACACCCATCCAGAGAGGCGTCACATAGAAACTGCAGCCCCTGGACCAACTGGTCCGCCAGCTCAGCAAAGGCAGGGGGAAGCAGTTCCCCCTCCAGGTCCTGGCACAAAAGCTTAGCCCACTCCGTCAAGGTCTGGGACACCAAGGCACAGGTGAACACCGGCCTAGGGACCGAACCGGCAATAGTAAACATGTGCTGGACTAAGATCTCCGCCTTCCTATCAAAAGGGTCCTTAAAAGCCAGAGACTACTCCATGGGAATCAGAGTGGATTTGTTCAGTCTGGAAACCGGAGAATCCACCACAGGCGGGACTGTCCATGTTTTTAACAGGGACTCTTGCAAGGGGTACCTCCAAGCGAAACGATTAGGAACCACCACATTGCGTTTAGGGCAACCCCACTGAATTGCGAACATTTTGTCAAAAATAAGCAGGAAAAGGAAAAACCTCTGCCGCTTTAGAGGATTTGCGGATACAAAAGGTGACCGGCACCTCTGACGCAGCCGCATCCTCCATTTTTAAAGTTTCCCGCACTTTAAATCAGTGCATCCACCAGTGCTTTTTCATGCACGGCTGTAGTGGAAGAGGAATCCTCCTCACTATCAGAGCACTCAGGGTGCGTGGACGCAGACACAGAAGGGCCAGATCAGACTCAGAATCTGAGGAGATAGAGGATGCAGGTGAAGGTGGTGGATGCTTTTTGCTGGTCCTCTTTTGCAAGACCCTATGAACCTTGGACCCTAAGGACTCCAGAGCCGCCGCCATTGCAGACAGGCAGACAGGGTGGAACAAGGAACCCTGAAGGGCCCACTGCCTCTAAGATGGGATCACAGGGTGAAATCTGCTCCAGGGACTCCATGTTAGTCAGAGAACCACTGGGAAAAATTAGTAAAACACTGCTAAGTGATCCCCCTGCCGCGCTAGCAGCACTATAAGTCCCAGCACAGTTGAATCGCTGCTATAGCAGAGAGGAGAATCCCCAAAATTACTCACCACCCCCGGTTAGCACAGAGCAGAGCGCTGTATGTTGTACACCATTTGGTAATTAGAAAGGAAAAGGAAGTCCAGGAGTCAGTCACTAGAGGTCTACCGCCACAATCACTGCCCCCAAGGCTCCAAAAACATGGCCGCCACTTTAGTCGATGGGAAACACTAAGAAAACATGGCCTCCCTATATACAGTCAGCCGTCTACTGCAAAATGGCTGCTGCACACGGCACCTGGGACCCACAGGGGACAACCAAGGGACATTCTGTCAGTAAAGGGGGGCCCTAGCAGGAGCCCCCACCAGGACAGCATCCCATAAAACCGCGCTCTTGGCTGGCGGTGGCGGGCCCCCCCAGCCCCAATCCCCCGCTCAGCACGCCACAGATAAACTGGATCAGGTATGGCCAACCCCTGAGGGGGGAGCTCGGTGTGAGTTGATGGGGGCGGTCCACAGGGGGACCCCAACATATGGGGGGGGACGACATGTGGGAAGGAGGGGAAACCGGGGGTCCGACCGTCCCAGGGAGGTTCCCACGTCCACCAGGGAAGGGGGGACAACACTCACCACGCTCTAGGCAGACCACCTCTCCATCGAAATGTGGGTGCTGTGGTCAGAAGGCACGCTGCGACTCAGGCCTGGACCAGGTCGTGTGCACCCTTGTGAGACGTTTAACTCGCAGATAAGCCCCCGTCCAGGGGGGCTATGTTGCGGCCAACCTAGTGCGGAGCTGAGGTTTGTATGCACTTGCTGGCTGGACTGGGGAGACCGTAAGGATCTAGAATATCCGGTCCGTCGCCTAGTCCAACTGGGGGCAACTGACTGTAGATCTCACAGTAACAGAAAATAATGAGAGAAAAAAAAAATCAGTTTGTAACGGGACTGCGACCCCACAATGTACTTGTGTGGTTCCGTCAGAATACCGTTCCCTTCAGTCTTGAACATAGACATCAGATATTTTAGCCGCCCCCATCCAAAACTAGCCAAGAATAGCTTGCATAAGATCTGGAACATTTATTGAACAAACTCATACTGAATATATATCCCACCAGATCAGGTGCCTGATTACATCATCATATACAGATGAAATTGTGTACAGAAATATAATTAACATATCTAAGGAACAACCAACACAAACAGTACTACTTTCTCACTAGTAACTAACAGATGACAGTAATTTAATTAACTAGCAGACTTACCGTCATCAAGCTCCTGAAGTACAGTACATATTATAAGTGTAAACACATCTCTACATCTCAACACATCTCAAGTGGTTGAGCTGATGACATTAGCATCTGCTATAAGTCTGACTGTGCCGAGCAGTCCCCTATTGGCAATAGGCAGCTAGGCTTTTAACATGGATACTAAGCCTAGAGTCCCAGAGTCTGTGTGTCTTGGGGAGATGTGGACTTGAATCCAAAGTAACATTACTCCAAGGGTCCCCCCACATACACCCCACAAAGAGCAGTGTTCCCTCACAAGCTAGAGCCCATAGTCAGTAGGCAAGAGGCTAGCCTGCAGTCCCCTCCAAAAGCCCCTGTCCTGAGTGAGTTTGTCACATTTCTCCCCCTTCGGAAGGAGACTAACACAGGAGGAGACCCCAGACAAGTTGACTTCAACGATAGTCTGTAGCTCCAGTCCCCAATGCCCGTACCCACACAGTACCTCAAACAAATTGCCCTGAACAGAGCATTACTCACCCAGCCAACCTCTGCCTCTCTCGCATAACATACCCGATGCTGGGAAGAAGCGTAGACTGGCCCTTCTCCCTGGAAGTCTTTCATCCGCTGGAGAGAAGACTTCGTCCTGCTGTTGAGGATCTGGGCCGACTGCCCAGCATCCCTGGAGTATACAGGTGGAGACTGTAGTCCCATCCACTCAGGAAAGCTATTCTTTGTTAGTTGAGAGCAGAGACCAGCAGCACTCTTCTCTCTATCCATAATTTCCTCTAACTGCCACTCCAGATCGCTCCCAAGTTTAGGGTCCCCTGACAGCTTTCCATACAACAGTCCCAGGCCAACGTAGCCAAAGCCTTCTGCTATCCAAGGGCATGCTTGGGATACATGCCACCAGAGGGCTCTATAGCTTTCTTCCAAATGCATCTCTACCCAGACCAGCCCGCTTAACTCAGCTGTCTGCTCCTTGTGTGGTTTATCTCCCAAAAACAGCAGTCGTAATCCATACTGCGACCAGTACCTTTCCTGGATGGAGGGGGATGACCATTTAAAAAGGAAAACAATGCCAGTACCAGAGATCCTAGCAAGAAACTAGCCCTTACTCCTGACTAGGCAGAAAAAAACGTAATGCCTATAGCAGGAAGTGGGAGTATACCCCTTGGGACTGCCCCATAGGTGTGGTAAAGCTTTTGCCTGCCTCGTGTTCTACTCCTGTAGGGGGCAGCATAACCCAATGGTCAAGAAGATTCTGGAGCTGTGTTCGTCAATGAACGAAAGAGAAAGGTAGTTTTAGTTTCTTTGTTTCATTAAGCCAAATAAATCGGCATTAGCAGTGGGAATCTGTTGGTGTCACTGCAACAGCTGCTCTTCATTTACAGCGTAGCACCGCTTATCACTGAGGTACTTTGTTGTTTAGTAACCAAGTGCTACTTTTTACAGTGCACCATACCTTACTGTGCACTCAAGCCCCACTTTCCTCTCAAATCACCACACATTCTTGAAAAAGCAACGAATCATGTCTAGGCAGCTAACAGAGAGAGGCAGTTTCCCCCCTGCAGCTTTGAGGAGACAAGCAGCCTATGTGTCCACAGGCCAAAAAGGCAGTCGTGGATGGTAAATCCTATACAGGCAGGACACATTTGCCATTTTTGGGGTACTGGGTGTGCTATACAGCCGGAGCACATGGAGGTGGTGGTGGAGCAGCTAATAAAGCCATTGTCGTTCCTCTACTCCTATTTGGTCATCCAGGCTCAGATTAGCTTGAAGTTCACCACAGTATATATTTGGATTCCTTATCTACAGCTACTTCTGCTTTTGACCCACCAACTGGCACAAAGGAGCGAGTTTAATTATTTGAAAATAGTGTCAAGCCACTTGCTACAAGACGATGCTGTCAATGTCTTACCCTTGTTCTCCTGTTGGCAGCCATCTTGGACATGTGCAGACTGCAGCCTATTATAAATTCTGATTGCATCATCACTTGTCTGCTGCTTGGACGTCGCACAGTGATGATGCTGCACACCTAACTATATCAGTCACCTGATGGGTTGCAGTATTTGTCCTTGCGTTTGTGGTCCAAGGTGCATCACTACTGGCAGTCTTCTGTTCTCCGTGTTCCACCAGGCTTGGGTGACGACTCTCCTGGTTCTCGTTCCCACATCGGCAGACAACCCTGCATCGGCAGACTACCCGCTTATGGACTCGACCCTGGCTTGGATGACTACCCACTTCTGGACTCGCCCCTGACTTGGATGACTACCTGCTTCTGGACTCGACCCCAGCTTGAATGACCACCCGCTTCTGGACTTTACTCCGGCTGTTTCTGATCTCGCTCCTTTCTCTTGCTGTGCATTTATTGTTGTTTGCTCCAATAAACTGCCTTATTTTACCTGCATCTCTGTGTGGTCTGGTTTCCTGGCACCCTGACAGATGCATAGCAATTCATTTGCTCTGATGCTGGTTCGGAGGTTGAAGAGGAGAGAAACAGAAGCGAAGAGGGAAAGGACATCAGTCAATAACCACCAATTGCCAGCGACATTCCCCCACCACGCTTCCAAGTTTGCGCGAGTGATGAGGAGTTAGGGTGATGGGGAGTTCTCGGACTATACCTGGGTGCCCAATTGAGTAAAAAAAGAAAGGAAGGAAAAGACACAATCCTAATGAGGCAGGATGACATCCAGGGGCTGGAGTTCCAATGGTGCAGGGCACAGTTAACCTCAGGTCCATTTCCCAGTCCTCAGCTGTGTGGAGCTTTTTAAGCACATGTGCAGCTGATCATTGTTGTTTTCAGTCTCTGCTTCAAGCAGATCAAGCATGGCAACAGCATAAGCCATTTGGGTACCACAAGCATGAAAAGACATCTGACCCTTTCACCACGGAGCGCATCGGGTACAGCACCAGAAAGCTACATGTCAGGAAATGGCCCTCACTCCTCCTCTTTCTTCCAGCTCCTACTTTTCCACCCATATCCTGCTATACATCATGCCCCTTCTGCAGTCTCCAGCGATAGGGATGATGGTACAGCAAGGGTTGTCCGAGGTCTACCCTATGGCAAAGAGGAAACGCAAAGTAGGGGCAAGTGCAGACAGGAACCTTACTCATATTACCAACACCACAACACCAGCAACACCAGCTGTAGCTGGTCAAGCTGCTAGAGTAAAAAAAAGTAAAACATGCAGAATTTACAGCTCGTAAGCTAGTTGATTTTGCCTCTTTTTGGTAATTTGGCAAAATTTGTTCTGTACCACAGTGAAAGGTTTTCAGCTGCCAATTCTTTGCAAGTAAGGCCATCCTTGCCCTTCACTTTCACATGGAAAGCAATGTTTCCATATTGCTGGGCCATGCAATCCAGCAAGGTCCATATAACCACAGAAACATGGTCCAGCAAGTATGGGCAGGAATGCTATATTATTCATGGTCTACTAGGTGACCCTGCTGGCAACTGGGAAGAATGCAAGATGGGGCTCGCTGCTGCAGCCTATTTAATCAACCCGCATCCTAATGGTGATGGTGTCTGAGCTGTCGGTTCAAGGCCCTTCTCCTCAATGCCCTCTTCTGCTTAGTAATTCTCTGAACCTCCAGTCCCCTTTAAGTGTTCAAGAGGCTATGCAATGACCCAGGTTATAAGATGTCATGCAGTGCTGAAGTGGGTTTGCCTAGGGGACAGGAAATTCATTCAGCAATGCAGGGCTCAGAGGTGGTAACTCCACGGCAACTTCAGCCAGGAATGGTCATAAGCAATATTAGCAACAACTTGCTGTCCACCCTCCAGCAATCAAAGTTAACATATGCGCTATGCTTTGCATATGTGCTCAATCTGGTAGTGCAGCAGTTCCTGGATAGGTGTTCTGGGTTACAAGACACTCTGAGGCGGGCCAGAAGAGAATGTATCCACCTCAGGGGGTCCTATCCAGCCACTTTTCAGCTGGGGAAAATTTAGAATTCTATTTGCCAGCAACCCACCTGATCTAGGACATATCCACCAGGTGGAACTCTACTTTGGCCATCCTGCAGCGGCTGCACATGCATGAGAAGGCCATCAATGAGTACCTGTGTGAGTATGCCACAAGGGCAGTCTCAGAGAAGCTGGGCTTCTTTTCCCATACCTGTGGCTGCTGTTACAGGATGCATGCACTGTATTGTCACCGCTTAACGAGGTGACAAGAATGGGTTGCATCGTGGACAGGGCCCTTTAGACAGAGCAGTAGAAGGAAGAGAAGGACTTTCCTACATCTCAGAGCTCGCTCTACGCAGACACCATCCATGCAGACTCAGTAAACACAGGCGGATGCGTATTGTTTGGGGGGGGGGGGGGGGGTATTAAGGCTGAAGATAACAGGGCTGTCTTCCAGGGGTTTCATGCCTCCAAAACCATGGAAGTAGTATGTGGCTGGGTGGAGAAAGATCAGGACAATTACATCCTCAGTGAATACAAGGACATCTTCTCCACTAATGTGAAGTGCATGGGCTCCCTCATGATCTAGAGATTGATTTGTGTCATCAAACCGAGGGACCGTTACTGGTTGGCAACCCTCCTTAAATCGTAATTACAAGGGAAAAATAGCAGGGCTTATACTCCTGCCCTCACAGAGGGAGAACAGTATATGTGGGAGATACACTACGGAAGAACCTGTGTAATATATTTCCAGATGTTGGCAGGTTAAGGTCTGATGGGCAAGGTGTCACTAAGGCGTTGTGTCCTGTTGGTAAAACTATTATCTGGGGTCAACAGCGGATGTAGACAGCCTCCGGATCGATCACAGTTGCAAAGGCTGTCAGGTTACCATGTTTTGGGCACCAGCACCCAAGAACCACAGGACCTAAATTTTGCCCAGGATCAAGCTTTTCCTCGGCAAGAACATTTGAGTTGGATTATGGTGCTTTGGCACTGTTAATGCTTGAAACCTACTTTTTTAAAGCTTCTTTTATGGATATAGAAATTGTTCCATTATGGGGGCTTTGTAAATATTGCAATGGCCATTCATTATTTTAGTGAATTACAGTGTATGATCCATGTAGATCATTAAAATAGTTTTTGTATCCTCATGCTAATCCCTCAGTTGTGTTATAGCCTGACCGTGATTTCTAATCTAAAAATGCCCCACTCTCGGTATTCAGCTCTGAAATGCTGGTTTATAAACTTTGCTTTGAAATACATGCAGATAACTCCTAAAAACATTTTTTCTTTGTACCAGGGAGAACAAAAGGTTTTGTTTTTTTAGATTTACAGCTGAAGCCTGCCCTGTCCCTCAAACCACATGTCTGAAAAGGTTTAAAAAGGCATGTATTAAATCTGTAAAATGTGTCATTCCTCACTTTGTGGCTCCCTCATGTCCCCATGTTCGCTCCTGTTTAGAACCACAACCTGGCTTGCGCCACAGGGCAGAGTGAGACCAACAAAGCCATGCCTCTCCTTTGCAACAGCAGCGATTTACAACGGTTCTTGGGCCTGCTTGGCTTTGTCTCTGTTTCTGTGTCTATCTTGTTTTGCCTGAGTATGCTGGAAATGGCTGCACAAATAGTTGTAGTTAACAGGAGACTACAGTACATATGTCCTGGCAACCACGGGGGGCATATACAAAACAGTGCAGCGCAATAATTTACTTTTTAAAAGGTAATAAATAAGGACAGCCTAAAGAGCCGAGAGGTTCCAAGTGGTCCAATTCTGTGTGGAAAAAGGAAGATTATTTTTTCCAGTGGTAAACGCTTCACCAGTGATAACAAACCGCGCTCACCTGAGAGCAATGACCTTTGTGTTACTAGCAGGTTAAACACTTTTCCATAAAGGGTAAAACCCAAGGCAACAGACTCCACCTTTTTCACAAACATCCAGGTATCGAATAACAAACTCCTCCTGGGATCATTTAGTCAGGTCACCATAAACAACAGGTCCTCAGTGATATAAAATATATAAAACAGATCTAACTGCTATCTGTTTTCAAATGAACTTTATTCAAAGACAAAAGGTTGCACTCACATGTTTGATGAATGATCACAGCATACAAAATTCCTGATAAGAAATGATCAGATGCAACGTAGCGGTGTGGTACACAGCTGGACAGCTGAGCCGCCGACTGACCAATGCGTACCACGCTGCTACGCTGCAATGGATCATTTCTTATCAGGAATTTTTTATGCTGTGATCATTCATCAAACATGTGAGTGCAGCCTTTTGTCTTTGAATAAAGTTCATTTATAAACAGAGAGCACTTAGATCTATCAGTTTTATATATAGGAGTTTCAGTCCTTATTCGATACCTGGATGTTTGTGAAGAAGGTGGAGTCTGTTGCCTTGGGTTTTACCCTTTATGGGAAAGTGTGTATTGACCTGCTGGTAACACAGAAGTCGTTGCTCTCAGGTGAGCGCGGTTTGTTCTCACTGGTAAAGGGTTTATCGCATGGAAAAACTGGATTTTTGTAAGAACTTATTGTAAAATCATTTTCTCTGAGTCCTTTAACAGACGCAGCTCTCAATGCTTCTTCACTATTGGGTTATGTGCCATCTACAGGAGTAGACTAGGCAGTGAAAACTTTTAACTCGACACACCTATTAGGGCCTAACAACATAACCCCAGACACACTGTGCTCTCAAATCCGTTTCGCAGCAAGCAGTGAATGAAGACAGAACCAACCCCATTTTAGAGGGGCGGGAGCTGCGTCTGCTAAAGGACTCCGAGAAAAGGATTTTACGGTAAGTTCTTTCCTCTTACCGTAAAATTAATTTTCACTATTATCCTTTGACAGATGCAGCTCTCAATGCTTCTTCACTATTGGGACGTCCCAAAGCAGTGTAGGCATGAGGGGTGGGAAAACGCAACCAACTGTTAACGTAAATCCAAGGCTAAAAAAACGTTGCCAAGTGGGCGGAAAAAAAAAAAAGCTCAACGCAAACCAATAGGAGCTTACCCCCAAACAAAAAATACACCCCTAGAAAGAGAAAACCAAGTCTCTTTGTCAAACAGCAGCCTGCAAAACCAAGGAAGCATCCGAGGATGCCAACAAATCAACCTTGTAGAATTTGGTAAAAGTGTGCACAGACGACCAAGTCGCCGATTCACACACCTGAGCAACAGAAGCCTGATGGCGAAAAGAGGCACTCGGCTCTCAAGTAGAATGCGCCCTCACAGGGAAAGGAGGAACCTGACTCCTTAATGAATAGGCCTGAACAATTGTTTGCCTGAACCATTTTGATATGGTTACAGCAGACGCAGCCGAACCCTGACGATATCCCTCAGGAAGGACAAACAAGGAATCAGATGTCCGAAAAGACTGCGTGGCTGACAGGTAAACCCTGAGCGCCCGAACCACATCCAGCGAATGCAAAGCAATTCCTTGGGACGCTTGGGCTTAGCACAGAGCAAAGGCAAAACAATATCTCCATTGAGGTGGAAAGCAGACACCACCTTAGGGAGAAAAGACTGATTAGGTCGTGGAACAACCTGATCCCTATGAACGAACAAAATAAAGGTGAACGGCAGGACAGAGTCGCCAACTCAGACACTCTGCGAGCAGAAGTGAGAGCCACCAAAAAGGTAACCTTCTGAGACAACAAAGGCAGAGATATCTCCCTAATATTTTCAAAGGGGGGCCGTTGAAGAACGGACAACACCAAATTGAGATCCCACGGCGGCAAAGGGGATCTCCTCTGCGGAACCAGGTGACGCACTCCTTGAATAAAGGTGCGGATCAAGGAATTAGACACCAGAGGAGGTTAGAAGTAAATGGCTAAGGCCGACACCCGAATTGTACCTAAAGCCAAGCGTTGCACAACTCCATTCTGCAAGAAGGCTAAGACCCTTACCGCCGAAAACGAGAGAGGATGCAACTTTTGTGACTCACCCCAGGCAATATACATCTTCCAAGTACGATGATAAAACTTCTTGGAAGTAGCCTTCCTAGCTCTCAACAAGGTAGGAATCACAGAATCAGAGAGGACTCTGTCTCTCAACACCTGGCCTTCAACCGCCACACCGATAAAGCTAGCGACCGTAAACAGGATGGAAGATTGGCCCTTGAGACAGCAGATCCTCTCTCAGAGGCAGCCACCAGGGAGGCTCGACGACCATCTTTACCTGGTCTGCGTAACAAGACCAGCGAGGCCAGTCTGGGGCCACCAAAATCACCAGTACCTGTTCCACCTCCAACCTGCGGAGGAACCTTGACAAGAGCTGTATCGGAGGAAAGGCATAAATCAGCCGGTCGGTTCCAAGACATCACCAACGCGTCTGTGGCATCGGCCAGAGGCTCTCGAGCCATGGTCACAAACCGCTCTACTTTTTTGTTCAGACGAGGCGCGAACATCCGGGCACACAGGAGACAAAAAACATCCGGATGCAGGGACTATTCCCCCTGATCCAGAACTTGACGACTCTCCACCCCTGGAATGTGAAGAGCCGTAACATGTGCCTCGCCCAAATCAGGATCTGGGCAACTTCCCTGGCCACCGGGACACTCTTGGTGCCCCCCTGATGATTGATGTAGGTCACAGCCGTGACATTGTCGGATTGTACCCAAACTGGAAAGCCGTGCAGCCGAAGCATCCAATGGAGCAGGCAGAGTTTGACTGTCCTTAGCTCCAGGACATTTATCTGGAAGGATGATTCCTCTGGCGACCACGTTCCCTGGACACAAAGAGTGTCCAGTACCCCACCCCAGCCCAACAGGCTGAAATCTATGGTGACCACCATCCACAACAGAGGCAGAAAGGACCTTCCCTGGCTCAGAGCGGGCGACAGAAGCCAAAAAGAGAGCTCCGACCTCGTGAGACTGCTTAGACATATCATTCCGTCCAAGGACTGCGGGTCCTTGTCCCACTTGACAAGAATCTCTGTTTGTAGAGGCCTTGTGTGAAATTGAGCAAATGGGACCACCTCGAAAGTCGACACCAACAGCCCCAAGGACCTCATACACGTCCGCAGGGAGGAGAGATCGTTGTCCATTAGCAACCAATCTCGGCCTGCAGGGCCTGAAGTTTTTCCTCTGGGAGAAAGACCCTCGCCTGAGAGGAGTCTAAGATCATGCCCAGGTAGTTCAGGTGCACTGACGGAGTCAGCGCAGACTTCTGGAAGTTGATGGACGCCCGAACTCCTGAAGTGTCAGAACCACGAATGCCAGGTCGCCCGACAGGGCGACATGAGAGCTTGCCCTCAACAGGAGATCGTGCAGATAGCCGAGGATCGCAATCCCTTTCTGTGTAGCAAAGCCAGCACCAGGGCCAAAACCTTGGTGAATACCCTGGGAGCGGAAGCTAGACCAAAGGGTAATGCCACAAATTGAAAGTGCTCTACCGCCACTGCGAAACTGAGACACAGCTGATGACTCTCGTAAATAGGTATGTGCAGATACGCATCATTTACAGCTATGGAGGCCAGAAAGTCCTCCTGATGTAAAGATGCTACCCCCGACCGAATGGATTCCATCCGAACTTCTGCACCCACACAAAGCGGTGCAGTGATTTGAGGTCCAGAATTGGACGCACCTTGCCCACCTGTCTGGGCACTGTGAACAGGTTTGACTAAAAACCTCTAAATCATTCCTGCTGAGGAACCGGCACAATCCCTGAGGAACCGGCACAATCCCTCCCCGTGCAAGGAGAGTCTGCACTGCCTCCCTGAGATCCTGCAATCGATCCGGAGGACAGATGGAGATTTGATGGAAAGTACCTGTCTGCTGGGCGAAAATGAAAATCGATCGTGTACCCTGAATGAATTAGTTTGTGAACCCATTTGTCCCGACCAGAGACGCGTCCAGTGTTCTTGAAAGTAAAGCAGACGCCCCCCCCCCCCCCCCCAGAATCAGGTGAGGTCCCCCCTTCATGTAGAAGAGGATTTCTCCACCGAACTGGCTATTCTTGGGCTTAGCCGACCAAGCCATCTTGTTTCCACCAGAGGCTCTGAACGGTTTACTGTGTGCACGCGCCCTTGCGTCACGAAAAAAAAACACCTGTGAGCCGTGAAAGAGGGTCCCCTCTTACTGCGAGGTGCCTTTCCTTTGAGGAGCTGGGTAGCAGAGAACTCTTACCCCTGTTAGGCCCTTGAATAAAGCGGAGTTCCGGCCACAAAATCGACATAGTCTTTGCAATGATTCCTGGGAGCTGAATGTCATCGCTCCCAGGAATCAATGCGCCTGCACCGGCCCCGACGTCAGTTCCGGTTCAGGCGCGTCATACCTTGCTAAACAGCTTCTGGGCATGCCCAGAAGCTGTGCAGGGATGATTATATATATATTATATATTAGCATATACACACCCATGGGGGCTGTCCCATCTGGTCAATACCCCCCCCTGCATCACCACTCCCAACTCAGTGAGGTCTGTCTGATCCATTTGGCAATAGTGGCTGCAGAAGCAGCCATGCCCTTCCGAGGTCCCTCAGGAAGGACAAAGAGGGAATCCGTCTACCGAAAAGACACCGTAGACGACAGGTAAACCCTGATCGCCCTGACAACATCCAAGGAATGCAGAACAACCTCCTTAGGATGTTTAGGCTTCGTACAAAGCGAAGGCAGGACAATGTCCTCATTAATGTGGAACTCAGAGACCACCTAGGAAGAAAGGAGGGATGCGGACGCAAAACCACCTTATTCCGGTGAATCACCAAGTACGGAGAACGGCAAGATAACGCCGCCAGTTCAGACACTCTGCGAGCCGAAGTGATCGCCACCAAAAAGGCAACCTTCTTAGACAGCAGAGGCAACAATATTTCCCGAATGTTTTCAAAGGGAGCATGCTGTAAGACGGACAGAACAAAGTTCAAGTCCCATGGAGGTAAGGGCTCCTTCCTGGGAGGAGCCAAATGTCGCACACCTTGAATGAAGGTGCGAACCAGGGAATGAAAACGCCACAGGGCGTTGAAAAAGAATAGCCAGTGCGGACACCTGGCCTTTGATCGTGGCCAGCGCCAGGCGCTGGTCCACCCCAGACTGGAGGAAGGCCAACACTCTGGACACCGAGTACGAGCGAGGGGAGAACCCCCTGGACTCACACCAGGAGAAATAAGCCTTCCAGGTTCGGTAATAGATTTTACCAGAGGAGGATTTCCTGGCCTTGATTAGGGCAGGGATAACCCCCGGGGAGAGACCCTTGTCCTTCAAGACCTGGGTCTCAACAGCCAGGCCGTTAAAGCCAGCGACTGTAAAGCAGGATGGAAGATCAGACCCTGAGACAGGAGATCTTTCCGCAGAGGCAGACGCCACGGAAGCGCCACTGCCAGGTGAACAACGTCGGTGTACCAGGACCGGCGCGGCCAGTCCGGAGCCACCCGAATCACCACGTGCGGTTCTGAAACCAATCGACGGAGGAACCGGGATAGTAACTGAATCGGAGGAAAGGCGCACATCAGACAATACTGATGCCAACGGATCGTGCGTTCTTGCCACGAACCTTTCCACCTTTGATTTAGCTGGGATGCGAACAGATCCACGTCCGGGGATCCCCACCTCGCACACAGCATCTGAAAGACCTCCGGGTGTAGGGACCATTCCCCCTGGTCCAGGGTCTGGCGGCTCAGATAGTCGGCCTGCCAACTTTCCACACCCGGAACGTGAACAGCTGAGGTCGCCGGGACATGAGTCTCGGCCCAAGACAGAATGTCGGACACCTCCCGGGTCGCTCGAGCACTCCTGGTGCCCCCCTGGTGGCTGATGTAGGCCACCGTGGTAGCATTGTCCGTCTGTACGCGGACAGGCAGGCCCCGGAGATGGTCCGACCACCGGAAAAGACAGAGTTCAATCGCTCGTACTTCCAGCACATTTATCGGGAGGGAGGACACCTCCTCTGACCCAGTGTCCTGGGCAGACAGGCTGCCCAGAACTCCACCCCAGCCCGACAAGCTGGCGTCCGTGGTAACCACCGTCCACACCAACGGACGGAAGGACTTGCCTTCCGCCACCGACGGGGACTGGAGCCACCACATAAGAGCCAAACTGGTCCGACGACTCAAGGAGACATCCAGATCCAAGGACTGAGACAGTCCGTCCCACCCGGCCAGGATCTCCGCCCGGAGAGCCCGCATGTGGAACTGAGCAAAGGGCATCGCCTCGAAGGCCGAAACCATCAACCCCAGGCCCCCGCATACAGGTCCTGAGTGACGAGGACGGGTTGTCCCTGAGGGACCTAAGCTCGTCCCGCAAAGTCCGGAGCTTGTCCTCCGGCAAGAACACCTTTGCCTGGAGCGTCTGTACCGTGATGGATAGATCGCGCACAAGGTCCTGGCTGGCACGCGATCTCAGAAGCAGATCGTCCAGGAAACCCAGGACCGCAATGCCCTGGGCCCTCAGCAGGCCCAGAACCAGCGCCAATACCTTGGTAAACACCCTTGGTGCCGAAGCGAGACCAAAAGGTAACGCCACAAAACTGGTAGTGGTCCTCTGCGATAGCAAACCGAAGGTACCGCTGATGACCCTCGAAAATGGGGACGTGCAGGTACGCGTCCTTCAGATCTATCGAAGCCAGGAATGCTCCCGGACTCAAGAAGGCCACAACCGAACGGAGAGACTCCATTCGAAACTTCCGAACACGCACAAAGCGGTTCAGCGCTTTCAGGTCCAGAATAGGACGCACTTTGCCCTCCTTCCTGGGCACAGTGAACAGATTCGAAGAAAACCCCCGAAACCCGTCCCAATGAGACACCGGGACAAACACCCCCTGAGCAAGCAGGTCCTGCACCGCTAGATGCAAATCCTGCAGACGCCCCGGAAGCAGATGAAGATTGGAGGGAAAGCATCTGTCCGCCGTCCGGGAAAGGAATTCGATCTTGTAACCCGATCAAACGATTTCCTGAACCCACCTGTCCGATAGCCGGAGCAGCCAAGGTTGGAGGAAACCGCGCAAATGTCCCCCCACCCCTGAAATGGGTGAGGGCGCCCCTTCAGGCAGAGGCGGATGGTCAAGGCTGCATCACACAAGTACATGACTCCTTGGTGGATCTGATCCACCAATTTCAGCTGGGCAGGTGGAACACCATCAGACACGAGATTGCGCCTAAGCAGCTTAGTCCAATCAGCCACCGCCTGAGCCACCAGAACGGACGCAAAAACGGGTTTGAGCAATGAACCCGCCACCGTATAGGAATGGGGAGCTAGGGACTCCAACCGCCGGTCCGTGGCATCCCGGAAAACCGGGGCATCCCCAGTAGGAACCAAGGTAGCCTCGTTCAACACGGCCACAGTGTGATCTACCCGTGGAGGCACACACCATGGTGATTCCGTAGCCGGATCAAAAGGATAAAGCAATGTGAACCGGCTAGGTACCCGGAATGGACGTTTTAACGTGCGCAACTGATCATTAACAGTGTCATGGAATTCCTCTGGGCAGGGAAAAACCTGCGCAGACTTGCGGGTCCTGTGCGTCCCAAACGGGGACACAACGCCCGGAGGACAGGGCTCATCCTCCAAATGTAAGGTGTCCTTAACAGACACAATCAACTAATCTATGGTCGCCCGTTCTTCAGGCGACCCCTTTGAGGTATCAACCCCTTCCATCTCCGCCTCCCCCTCAGACCCCGGGGGGTCCAAGGATGAGCGGGACCCTGAAAAGGGCACGCTCGCAGCAGCAGCCATATCCCCATCTGAATCAGAAGAGAGAAACAACCTGGGACTCTTTCTCGCAGCCCGTTCAGACATCAGCATTTCTATATTCGCCACAGCAGCCAGATCGGGGCGCAGCGGGGCCACAGGAGAACTGGGGCCCCCCACTAAAGCTGGAGGAAACTTGCTTTCCTGAGAATCCATTGCTCAAGTTATCAGAACAAACTACAGTGCAATACAATGTACTGTCCCCTTTAAGAACGCTGCGGTGTGTGCAGCCCACCGCTACTGCTACAGTGATAAAAGACCCCCAAAGGAGAAAAGAAACTGAGCCAGAAGCGATAGCACAGAGGGAATTGAGAGTGATAACCTGTAGAGCTCGCAGAGCGTTGCTACCGATGTCTGCTGCTGATGGAAAGGAAGCGCTGTTGGAGTAGGCTGGACTATATGCCAGACCCTGGGAAAATGGCTGCCCCATAGGGATGCATTGGAGGCTACTCCAAAATGGCCGCCGACATGCGGCCGGACCGATCGTTCCACCGCCCACAAAATGGCGGCTAATGGCGCCAAAATAACATGCAGGATCGCCCCAGAGGAGCTAAACGTGTTAGCCCATAGTAAAGATGGCGGGCCGCGCGAAAATGCACCGCTGCGGTCGCCGCACATCAGAAAACGTCTGCACCCCCAACAATGCACCTAAGTGACACAGTGACAGGGACCCCCGGGCAACACACAGTATCTGCACAAGCGATCCCCACAGGGATTGCACAGGGAGTCACACAGGCACAGACATGGGGAACACACAGCAACACAGACTGCCACCCCAGACAGAGGCCCCACACAGAAGTACTTACCTGTACCAGATGGCGTGGGGAGCCTCTATGCACGGAAAACCTCTGTCCTCATCTGACAGGGAGTGCCGCGAGCCAGGGACATGATGCTGCAGCACCGCAGACGAGTCCTGTGAGGTAGCCACCTCACGGCTGCATCCCTGTAGCGAACAGGGATGGGTCGTTCGTAGTGCCAGGGCGAGCCATAGCTGAACGCTCGATGGCGGGCTGGGGGTCCATCTGACCCTTTTGCTCTGGAGAACCAGGGCGGTCAGTCCGAATCCCAGCACCGCATGATCCATCTTCATCCGAAGAGAAGACTAACACTAGAAGCTGACAAAATAAACAGCTAGTAAAGTAAGAGAAAAAACTGACATTTTTCAAAGAAAATCAAATAAAAGATTAGGAAGGCTGAGACTGAAGCCCCAGCACAAGGGAAGCCTGACTATTCCTGACGCTAGGCAGATTAAAACTGAGTTGGGAGTGGTGATGCAGGGGGGGGTATTGACCAGATGGGACAGCCCCCATGGGTGTGTATATGCTAATGCCTTTTGTCTTTGGACTAAGTCTATATGCCTAGCTATTCCTGCGGATGGGAAGTCAATACCCAACAGTGATGACTTAGAGGAGGCGGCGACTGTCAGAGGACGTAAGAGAAATTTTTTTTTGTGTGGCCGGAACTCCACTTTAATTCATCCAAGGAGTCCCCCCAAACAGGCGTTCACCCAAAAATGGGAGATCAGTTAATGCCTTCTTAGAAGCCTGGTCTGCCGACCAGCTCCGCAGCCACACCATCGGCGTATGACAATCCCCACCTCTGACGCTCTGGCAACCAGAGGAGCCGCATCCAGGGGCGCAGCACACAGGTACACCAGGGCCTGGGCCATCTGGTCCGTGAGCTCATCAGAGCCAGGGGAACTGTCTCAGCGGTCAAGTTACCCCTAAGCACTGCAACCCATTCTGTAACCGTCTGAGACACGACGGACAGACGCGAATACAGGTTTAAGTATCGAGTCGCCAGCAAATGCAGGTGGCGGGAAAGGGATTCCACCCATCAGTCCACCAGGTCCGTAAACATCGGGGAGACTTCCACAGGTACCACAGTAGATTTGTTCTGGAAACAGGGTGATCCACCTTATTTGAGACTGCGTCAGCAAAGGGATAACGGCGTTTAAAGCGCTTTTGCACCACTAGCACATGCTTAATGCGCCATTGCTCATTCACCATATCGTGAAAGTCTTCGGGACAATGGAACCTGACCCGACTTCTGGGCTTTTGCCGGAGCCAAAAAACACCTGCTGACCTGACTGTGTGGGCTCATCATCCATTTTCAATGTTTCCCTTATGGAAAAAAATCAGTGCTTCCACCTTATCGCGTTCCCGCGCTGCAGCAGAGGAGGACATATCCTCCTGACCATCTGACTGCGAGGACAGGGATCCCTCAGGGATGGGATTGTCCATGGCGACCACATCAAGCTCCGAATCAGAGGACTGAGAAGGCAGTGGCTGTGACTGAGTAGCGACTTGTTTTATCACAAAGTCCACCTTTGACGCTAGATATTTCAAAGCAGCAGACAGAGACATGAGAGACTGCAATCCGGAAGGTCCGGCATCCGCACTAATAAAGTCTAAGGGGGAATTTTTACCTTGGGACTCCATTTTGCAAGTTTTAGAAAGAAAGAGTACACTGCCCCTTTAAATCGCGATTGTGGTCCGCACCACTATACCGCGCTGCATCCGGAGTCCCCCTTAAAGGCTGGCGGGAGCAAAAGTGTGCCCGAGGAATACCCAAAGGAACAAAACCCCTTACTTTGTTACCTCTGAGAAGTAGCTGCTCTGTAGTGTAATCTCCAGCATGAAAACGTCTGACAGGAAGTGACATATTACCAATAGAGGCCGCACACTGCCTGTGTAGCCTCAGGCTACAATACAATGGTGCCAATAGTAAAGTATAGGAAGCTTAGGGAAAATGGCCGATGCCCTTACACAAAGTGAGCCTATGCCCACACTTAAAATGGTGGCCGCCATCGCTGCCATGCGGTCAGGATCCAGGCATGAGGCCACCGCGGGAATCCACCTAAAGGGACCACCCAGGACAAGGTGACATTTATTAAAAACCCCCAGGCATCAGACTCCGACTATAGCTCCCCCAGTGGGAGCAGGGCCTGTCCTGATAGGCCTGGGGGATCTTTCAGAGAAACGCAGCCCTGTTATCCCCAGGAGTGGGCCCACATCTCCCCCTCAGAGGTCTTTTTCAGGGAGAGGGGGGGGGGGGCTCTGGTCCGAAGCAGCTAGCATCCCACCCTGAGTAGGGGTGCTGCCAGCCAGAAGAGGTATGCTGCGACTCAGGGCATTCCAGGTCGATGCGTCCCGGCGAGGCATCCGCTCGCAGGCTCATTCCCATCCACCAGGGCTCCGTCGTGGCGAGGCCTGGGCGGACCACAACTTGCTCACGCTCGTTGGCCAGGCTGGGAGACTGTAAGGATCTAGATTATTCAGTGCAAAACCTCAGCCCAGCTGTCGCTTGTAGTTCACCAGGAGGATCCCCCTTACACTAGCTAGCGATAGTGAGTAAAGATAAATAAACATAAACATTCTTAAAAATAATAAAAAACTGAGACAGAAGTCCCAGCAGGAAACCTAGGTCCTACTCCTTAACTAGGCAGGCAGAAACTGATTTGAGAGCACAGTGTGTCTGGGGTTATGTTGTGAGGGACAGCCCCTATAGGCATGTCGAGTGAAAAGTTTTCACTGCCTAGTCTACTCCTGTAGATGGCGCATAACCCAATAGTGAAGAAGCATTGAGAGCTGCGTCTGTCAAAGGACGATAGAGAAAAATCATCTTCCTTTCTTCATCTTCATTTTCTTTTCGTACATCACGGGACACAGAGCCATAAATCCTAACATATGGGTTATATAGCCACCTTTAGGTGGACACTGGAAACCAATCAAAAAGGATGCCCCCCCTATATAACCCCTCCCACACAGGAAGTATCTCAGTTTTTTCGCCAGTGTCTAAAGGTGATGTTCACTGTGGAGAGTCTCTCCCCATTTTTATTCAAGGAAGAAAGAAGATATGCTATTTACCCCGATCAAAGATCATTGGATCTAAGGGGTTAGCTATCAGATCCAAAAAGATGGTACCTGAGCCTCGGGAAGCAGATACAAGGTTTTGCCTGTAATGCTGTCCTTTTTAGGCTCTGGACCCTGGGATCCGGACCCTTGGAATACCAAACTCCAAAGGCGCTCCGTGCAGGGGTCTCTACAGGTCAAAGGCCGTGGCCCCTCCTATATAGGGGACCCAGTCCTTGAAGGTCGCCAAGACAAAGCTCGCCATGATGGGTGAAGATTGGATTCATAGTTACATAGTTAGTGAGGTTGAAAAAAGACAACAGTCCATCCAGTTCAACCTATGATGTGTGTGTGTGTTTGCTTTTAACCGTACATTGTATACCCCTGTATGTTGTGGTCTCTAAGGTGTCCATCTAACAGTTTTTTGAAACTATCAATGCTCCCTGCTGATACGACTGTTTGCGGAAGAGAAATCCACATCCTTAGTGCTCTTACAGTGAAGAACCCCCTGCATATTTTAAGGTTAAACCGCCTTTCCTCTAGTTTTAGTGAGTGGCCACGTGTCTTATTGTATTCCCTTTCTCTGAATAGGTTTTTTCCATATGCTAGGGTTGCCAGTACAGTATTTGTACATTGATATCATATCCCCCCTCAATTGTCTCTTCTCCAGAGAGAATAGGTTCAGTGCTTGTAGTCTTTCCTCATAGCTGATGTCCTCCATTCCCCTAATTATTTTTGTTGCCCTTCTCTGGACTTTCTCCAGTTCCAGCACATCCTTCCTGAGGACCGGTGCCCAGAACTGGACAGCATACTCCAGATGTGGCCGGACCAGAGTCTTGTAGAGTGGGAGAATAATCTCTTTTATTTCTTGAGTGAATCCCCTTTTTATACATCCCAGTATTCTGTTGGCTTTGCTTGCAGCGGCTTGGCATTGCATGCCACTGCCAAGCCTGTTGTCTACCAGTACCCCCAAGTCCTTTTCCATCCTAGACTCACCCAGAGGTTCCCCCCCTAGTGAGTAGGTTGCTTTCGTGTTTCTGACGCCCAAGTGCATTACTTTACATTTTTCAACATTAAACCTCATCTGTCATGTAGTTGCCCACCCCATTATTTTGTTCAGGTTCGCTTGTAAGGTTTCCACATCCTGCATAGAAGATATTGGCATGCTGAGTTTAGTATCATCTGCAAATACTGAGATTGTACTAGATATCCCCTCCTCTAGATCATTTATGAATAAATTAAACAGGATTGGTCCCAGGACAGAGCCTTGGGGGACCCCACTTTCCACACCCGCCCAATCCGAGTACTCCCCATTAATCACCACCCTCTGTACTCTCCCCTGGAGCCAGTTCTCTATCCAGGTACTCACCCTATGGTCCATACCTACATTCCTTAGTTTGTACAGTAAGCGTTTGTGGGGCACGGTGTCAAAGGCCTTTGCAAAGTCCAGATACACCACATCCACATGCTTACTTTTATCTAGGTGGCAGCTCACTTCATCGTAGAAGGTTAATAGATTGGTTTGGCAAGAATGATTTTTCATAAATCCATGCTGATTACTACTAATTATACTGTTTTCATTACTAAAGTCTTGTATGTGGTCCCTTAACATCCCCTCCAAAATCTTGCAGACTACAGATGTTAGGCTGACCGGCCTATAGTTCCCCGGGAGCCTCATCGGTATTCTTCCAGGAACCAATTGCTTCCCATTCGGTGGTTCAGGCCTTCGTCCGGGGGGAGTGTTACATTTGCTCCCGCCTGTGAAGTCATCATTGTGTCCTTGGAACTTAAATTTGGTGTTGGCAGGGTTATAAAAACAGCCTTTTGAACCTCTGGGGCAGGTTCCCCTGGTTCTTTTGACCAAAAAACTGGTCTTTTTGATTGTGATAACTTCAGCTAGAAGGGTATCCGAACTAGCAGCTCTTTCTTGTAAAGAGTCATTCTTGATTTCCCATCAAGATAGGGTGATTCTATGTCCACACCCAGGTTTTTTGCCCAAAGTGGCGTTCGCCTTCCATTTGAATCAGGACATCATACTACATTCTTTTTTTCCCAGATCCTCACTCAGAGGAGGAAAAGTTATTGAATTCTCTTGATGTAATGCATGCACTTAAGTTTTACTTAAAAACTTAAAAAATCAAGCTGAAAAATCAGCTTGAATTTGTAAGACCAAGAGCTTGTTTGTGCTGCCAGAAGGGCCCAGGAAGGGGTTGGCGGCATCTAAGTCTAAGATTTTTCATTGGATTCACCAGGTTATTACCCAAGTGTATGGTTTAGAAGGGAAGGTTCCACCTTTTCCTGTTAGGGCACATTCTACCAGCTACCAGCTAGTAGGTGCCTCTTGGGCACATCACCATCAAGCCTCTATGGCTCAGATTTGTAAGCCGGCGATCTAATCGTCAGTGCATACGTTCACTCGTTTCTATCAAGTGGATGTTAGATCCCAGGAGGAATCTGCATTTGGCTGCAGTGTTCTGCAGGCAGCGGCGTAATCCTTTTTGTGGTCGGATGGCAGTATTTCTCTTCTATGGGGGTCTTTATTGCTTGCTACAAAACTGATTGTGCATCCTTTCTGATTGGTTGCCAGTGTCCTTCACCTAAAGGTGGCTATATAACCCATATGTTATGATTTATGGCTCTGTGTTCCGTGATGTACTTCTAGAAATTGATTTTACAGATAAGTCTGTATTAAAAAATACATTTATTGCTCTGCACGGTTTTGTATATTCTATATGTTAGGGGTATTCAGCTTGCAATTTTCTGTTTAGGTATTTGTTTGCGCTGATTGTATTATTATTATTAACCACAGGGGCAGTCACACAGATCAATAACAGAGGAGACATTTTAAAAAGAATAGCAAAGCATGTAATGTCAAAAATATAAATTCAATATACTGTAGCTCATCAGTCCTTTGAAGTGGTGGCTGCATATCTTTTTCCCACTTTTCCCTGACCCTGCCAGTAAAACACTATCTGACGATGTTCACTTACTGCACTATATCTTTGGAGAAGCAGTGTTGTCAAGCTATGTTCTTCTTTACATGGGGGGGGGGGGGGGTTATTCGGTTATTCTGTAGTTCACAGATGTTAACTTTGTTTTCTTTTTTTATTATTAAAGAGGAACTTCTGGAGTTAAATCACAACTTAAAATGTGCTAGATTGCAACAGGTTAAGTCCATTGAGATGTATGCCACCATTTGCTGCTATACTTCTGGAGCTTCAACACTGGACCTTTGGGTCTCTTATAGGGCTCTATCACACTTGCATTAATGAGCATTTAGGATGTATTGTACGGGTGTTCATTTTGCATCAGGAAACACTTCTCAAGTTTGCTTGCATTTTTTTTTTGACAAGGCTAAAATGGGAACCACACCATAAATGAACTGTAAATGCCATAGGCGTGTTTACAGTGTGTTCAAGGTGCAGTTGTGGTGCGATTCAATAGAAGTAAATTGAGGCAGTTGCGAAGCGTCAACGCCTGCCAAACTCTGTAGGCAGTGTTATTTTTTCCTCGTAGCAATGCAAAGCAAACGCTGCAGTGTAAACACCTCCATCCACTTCCTATTGTAACAATCTTGAGTGGCATTGATAGGTTTTCAGAAAAAGAGCTAAAAAACGCGACCCAACTGCCTGTGTGAAAGAGCCCATAAAAAAACTGTATAGTGTACTGTACCCTCCTCTACTCTTACCTAACCACAGAATGCTTTGTATTGTTTGAACCTATTACCAAAATACAAAGCCTTCTGTAAATAGCCATGTGACAGGAGAGGGGGCAGCAACTCAGCAGTCACATCCCTCCTGTCGGAGTGTCCGGAGTATAGCCACAGTTACAGAGTTGGCGCTCAGTAAATAATTGTAAATAAAAGAAATGTATTTGATGCATACACCTCGTTGGACTTCTGCATTGTAAGCCAGAACATTTTGAATGGTGCATAATTCCTGGAATTCTCCTTTAATTATGATGTATTTGACTTATATATGTATGTATATGAATTCTACATGTATGTGTTGCTAAATGCAAAATAAACCTGAAATTACTAAATTCTACCAATTTTATACAGCGGAACATACCTGATTGCCACCTTGCCCATGGCATCCAAAGAGAGAAAGATGGGCCCCAACTGGATTATGATCTGGAGCATTATAATCTAGACACTCTGACAATATGCCCATACTCCGCACCTGCAGAAAAACATCAAAACTCTTAATATTTGTAGGTATATAACGTTTGCTATTTGTGAGGAATAAGTCTAATATCAGGAAAATTTTCAGTATTCCAATAGGCAGGCATTTTTGCCCCAAACTGTAAATAATTAAGGGTGTAATTTCCTAGAATAATGCATACCCCTATAAAGCCAGCATAGTGTTTGCGTCTTCCAGCATTCCCAATTCCATCATAAACGGTGGGTAGTGTATATTTTAGATGAAGGTGGGGGTGTGGTCTGTGTCAGCTTGGCTCAAACTGAATAGAATTACTATTTTTTTTTTTTTTTAAATGCCAAGAGTGTACATAATTTACAGCTTTCTAAACAATTGTTCACAGTAAGTATACACTCAAAAGAATGGGAAAATAGAGTTTGTGTCAGGCTGGGTCTCTTATGGTCTCTTCATGTGACTACATCATGAGTGTTGGAGATGGAAAAAACTGTTAGAGAGTGTCTATTACCAAGTACTTGGATGTGCAGAAATTAACTATTTCAAAACAGTCTGTCATTGCAGGTTTAATAATTGAGGAAAAAAGGAAAGGATAAGATCAACTTTGAAACATGTTACACCAATATTTAGGGTAGAACATGCAACATCTTCCAGCTCCTGCCCCTCCTTCCCCCCAATCTCCCATCCCTGTGACAACAGGCAGGGGTTCTTCTCCCCACACCCGCTGTCACTTTTTAAAAACAGTGCAGCTGTGTGGGACTTCGCCCACACAGCCATAGAATTCTGTTTCAATAATTTTTATTCAGTTTAACAAATAGCTAACATGCTATCATTCCGCCAACACAGGGGCTAGCGTTGACAGTGGTAACAAAAGTTTGCTTACAAAAATAGACAAAATGCAGCAATAATAAAAAAACATAAACTGATGTAACAACATGAGATAGACCATTTCTTAACACCAGGAGGGCCAAGGGATCCTAGGGAGGTTCCCTACAACGGGGTAACCGCTAGGCCCATCAATATCAGTGGTGCAATTTATAGCCTATACAGATCTAAGAAGAAGGAATAGGTCAGAAACCAGCAGGAAGGTAAACCGAAAGATGGAGCTAAGAAAAGAGAGAAGGTGCACCTGACTGATAGGGAGTCAGGGAGAAAATGAGGAAAGCTAGAGAGGAGGAGGGGCCCAATTTAGAGTCCTAGAGAGGAGGGAGAGGTAAGGGTCCAGGAACATCGAGGTTGTCTGTCATAGGCAACCGAAGCTGGTTGGGGGGAGTAGAAAAGGCATAAGCCATGGTTCCCAAACGTTCAGGAAATTAGTACGAGTGTCATTGCAGATCCTGGACATCTGTTCATTTAAGGCGGTCATGCGATCTCTTACCCAATAGATTGTTTTTTGTAAGCTTGGACAATCGTACTTTTGGCTGACAAAAATAGGTAGGTAGCGAGCTTCTGCTGGTAGACGAACAGACCCAGAATTGGGCAATGTAGTAGGGCAAACTTGGCTTCTCTTTGTATAGGGAGGTGGAATAAAGTGAATAGGATGCCAAAGACTCGGGACCAGAAGAAAATTAGTCTAGGGCACGTCCACCATGTGTGAATGATGTCACCCCAATGGCAAAAGCCCCGGAAACAGCGGTCACTGTAGGATGGATTGGCATGGGTAATGGGGCAGGGACCCAATACCAATAAAGTGGAGCTGCACGATTCTGAATAAAATGAGAATCACAATATTTTTGCTTAGAATAAACATCACGATTCTCTCATGATTCTTGGCGTAACATCATCTTTCATATTATAAAAAAGAAATTGGGCCAACTTTACGTTTTAGTTTTTTTTTAGTTCATTAAAGTGTGATTTCCTCCCCAAAAAAACAAATGTTGCTCAAAGGGAGGTTTCTGAAGAACTGACACCAACAAATTAAGGTCTCACGGTGTTTAAAAGACCGCAGCTCAAATACAGTGTGACAGTGACATAAAAGATTGTAATGATCGCCATTTTATTCTCTAGGGCCTCTGCAATATATATATATATATATATATATATATATATATATATATATATATATATATATATATATACACACACACACACACACACACACAGTGGGTACGGAAAGTATTCAGACCCCCTTAAATTTTTCACTCTTTGTTATATTGCAGCCATTTGATAAAATCATTTAAGTTCATTCTTCTTCCTCATGAATGTACACATAGCACCCCATACTGACAGAAAAACACAGAATTGTTGACATTGTTGCAGATTTATTAAAAAAGAAAAACTGAAATATGACATGGTCCTAAGTATTCAGACCCTTTGCTCAGTATTTAGTAGAAGCCCCCTTTTGATCTAATACAGCCAGGAGTCTTTTTGGGAAAGATGCTAAAAGTCTTTCACACCTGGATTTGGGGATCCTCTGCCATTCCTCCTTGCAGATCCTCTCCAGTTCTGTCCGGTTGGATGGTAAACGTTGGTGGACATCCATTTTTAGGTCTCTCCAGAGATGCTCAATTGGGTTTAAGTCAGGGCTCTGGCTGGGCCATTCAAGAACAGTCACGGAGTTGTTGTGAAGCCACTCCTTTCGTTATTTTAGCTGTGTGCTTAGGGTCATTGTCTTGTTGGAAGGTAAACCTTCGGCCCAGTCTGAGGTCCAGAGCACTCTGGAGAAGGTTTTTGTCCAGGATATC